>NC_067207.1:18625125-19909407 GCF_026262505.1 Trichomonas vaginalis G3
AGATGGAAATTGCACAACTATTTCTTATGCTTCCAGAGATATAAGTTTTACTATTCTTTTGAAATGCAATTATTCATTCTAATATTTTAGGAAAGTTCAAGGTTTAATGAATTAAGATACACATTTTGAGCTATTCTACAGAATATCATTACATCTAAAATAATTTATTCATTTTTTCATTTTAAATGTTTATTCGATTTATAACAATTAGCATCAAATTTCTGTATATACAATATCTGAATCATTTGAGTTCGATTGGTTATCAACAACAATGCCATTTAATTCGGCCGTCGTAATGGTTCCTTCGCTGGAATCCTTGTGGCTCATTACTACTTCAAGGAATTGATTTTCATTTTCTTCTGGAAGAGAAACAACATGACCAATGTCTTCGTTGAGCCAACTGTCACTACTTTCTTTGTCTGCTTTATCTGGATCATCTTTAGTACGTCGATACAAATAAACACCCATAAATGCTAAGATAAAAACAATAGCAATAGCACCGCAAACTAAGCCAATGATTTTGCCAATGCTGACTGCAGATTTAGTTGTTGAATTGTCATCACTAAATGCAACCCAAACAATAGTCTCAGTGTTGGTGTCGGTGATGATGTATGTGTAAATAATAGTGTTAACATATGTTGTTGACATAGATGCAACACCACTCTCGTCTTGAGAAATGATAACTGATGCAATCGTACTGTTAGTGTATATGGCTGATTCTGTCTTCGTTGATGTTGATGATTTAGATTGTTGCATAACTTTTCCATCTTCAAAGACTGTTGTGACAACAGAACTTGACTCTTGATTATTATTTGAAACAGATGATGAACTAGATGAAGAAGATGAAATTGGTAAAATAATAGGAGGAATTCTCTTAGGAGTTAGTTTTCCACTGCAATCAAATTTGCATTCAGTTCCTGTGCAGTCGAAATAGCTTGTGTTGTAATTTTTAACTTCGGATGTAGTGAGGATAGTTCCTTTTTGATTATTGTCACATGTCTTAATGAATTCATCGAAGTTGAATGTTGATGGATCAACAAGCATGCTGTAATCATTGACATATGAGAAAGCGTATTTGTCATAAGATGAATTGAGAATTATGTTTTTGTCATTCGGAGGAACAAACAAAAGTTCTTCATTTTTATTGATTTCTTTGATTGATCTCTTAGTTGAAACCGACCTCTGTGTTAGATTCATATAAAGTTTGCTATTTCTGAAGAAATAGTTATCTAATGATCCTGAATTTAAGATGACATTTTGAATGTTACATCCAATGAAGTATCCAATTGAAAAGTTTTCGAAGTTAGAATCTAAATAAATTTTAGATAATGATTTGCAATCTTTGAAACTAGAGATAGATAAACTATAATTATTTGATACATTAAATGACTCAATTGCAATACCAACAAACGAATTTTCACTAATTGTTTTAAGTGTATTTGGTAATTTCAATTCTTTCAAATTTTTGCAATTATAAAAAGCTTCTGGACTGATCGTTTCAACAACAGTTTCACTCAAATCTAATGTTTCAATCTTCCAATTATTGAATGTGAATGATGAGATGGTTGAATTGAGATTCATCAGAATTTTAAGAATTTGAAGATTCTTCATTTCTGCTTTATTTGCGATTTGTTCAAAAGAAATTTCAGATGAAATCAGAGTGATATTTCTAAGAGAATTAGTTATTTCGGACAAATCTGAGATGAAATGATCAGAATTCTTAATATCAATTGCTTTGAGAGAGCTACCCATACTCTTAATGAATGATTCGATATCAAGATTTGTATTATTTCCGATCGACAGACTTTCTATTGTACAGCCTTTGAAAGAATTAACACTAACATCGACAAATGATGTTTTTGGAAATTCAATTGATAAATTGTTACAATTAACGAACGCTGATGAATCTATTGTTAATGGATAATCTGCAAATGTTACTTTTGTTAAATTTGCCATGTCTTTAAAAGCTTCTGTATTAATATGAGATAAATTATTGTAAAACACGATTTCATTAATGCATTGACTGGTAATCCGTAAGTTTGATGAATCACCCAATAAAAATATTAATTTTCCAATCTTTAAATTATTAACAATATCAGTGTTAAGAGCCTTTGATACATATGTTGCATTTTCATGATAAACTTGATCATCTGGAATAGTTTGATCAGTAATATAATAATTATCTGTCTTTGAAACATTTAATGATTCAATTGAAGGAAGTGATGTAACTAATTTTGACAAGTTTACTTGACAATTGTCAGAAATATTCAACTTTTTAACAGGGATTCCTTGAAATGCACCATCTTCGATAATAATTTCACCATATTGAGGCAAAATAACATCATATAAATTAGGACAATTAATTATCGAATCTTTTTGAAACTCTATATTTGAAGAGTTAAAGGCTATATAATTCAAATTTGCTCAATTGTTGATTGCATTTGCTGTCACTTTATTTATACAGTTTCCAAATGTGATTCTTGATACATTCCAATTTGATATTTTGTTAAGAGTGCCTTCTTGGGCAGCTTTGAAAATGATTTCTTTGGCTGTTATAGTTTTATCTTGTAAAGTATTCAAATCGAGGTTTCTGTTTACAAAAACTAAGGTTGAATTTTCGGAAGAATAATTTAATCCAATAGTATCCAAATCAATGCTACTTTGAGAATTTTCTATTAATAGTTGTTCCAAACCATTAATATTTGAGCAATTATTAAGTACTAAAAGAGTTAAATTTGGACAATTTGAAAAAGAATCACTTAACACAAGAGTGGGGGACAAACTCGCCCATTGTCACTTTTTCATTAACCTTAAACTTGTAATTTTCATTATTTTTAATTAACCTTATTTCTTTCCCAATTCCTGATTTATTTTATTCACTTACTATTAAAAGTCACATTTTAATAAAATATAATAATTTATTTATAGCATTTTTTACTATACTGTAATAAAAAATTAATTATAATAAATTAAATGTTTATTAAATCAAATGTTTTCTTTGCAATAATATTTTTAATGTTGAGTAAACAATGTTGGGATCAAGTGTATCATTTTTCAGACCTTTCTGAACAGCTTCAAGCATACTGATGCATTCGACTTTTTTAAATTGTGTCATTTCTTCGAAATCTCTTGTGACTTTTTTGATAACTTTAACACTTCTCTCTGAATCCAGACCTTTAATTTGCAACTTAATCAGGAATGAAGGAACAACACTGGAATATAACTCGATGACAAGTTCATCGAGTCGAAGATTTGGTTGTACACCACTTGTATGTGCCGGATACCATTGTGTCAAATTTTTCTGAAATTAACTTTAAAAGTACTAAGTAAGATCATGAGATATAGCAATATATGTTTAAACCAACTTATATTTTGGTTGTACACCACTTGTATGTGCCGGATACCATTGTGTCAAATTTTTTCTGAAATTAACTTTAAAAGTACTAAGTAAGATCATTTATTTTTGCATAATATAATGCCAATATGGTTTCTTTTGATTTTATTTCATTTATAAGCAAATCAGATTTACCCAAAAACTCCACTCCATAAGCGTTCATTTGCTAAATTAAAAAGTGACAATGGGCTAGTCTGTCCCTTTCTCCTTAACACAATATTATTTGCTTCCATAACTATACAATTTAAGTTTGGACTATCTGGAAATACACTTGTGCCAAAGAATATCAATGATTCGAAATTATCAGGTATTACGATTGGTGGTTGGATTTTAATTACAATTTTTTTAAGTTGCAAACATTTTTGGAATAGTTTTGACTTTAAATAAAACTGATTAAAAGCATAAAAATTAATTTCTTTTGAATCAATTTCAATTGGTTCTCCGAATCCAAATGCAAACAATTCTGGGTAGACAATATTTAACACATCATAACTACGATAAATTTGTATAAGATCAGCCCAATTGTTTGGTGTTAAATAAACTGTTTTTATATCTGTTATCTCAATTAGAGACAAATGGTCAGCTTTTGAATCAAAAAAGTTTAAATTAAGCCCATTGACTTTTGAAAAATAAATGTATTTCAGTTTTTCGCATTAATTAAAGGCTCCATTTTCAATTATAATGATTTTAGAATTATTAAGATAAATTGTTTCTAAAAAAAAAAAAAAAAAAAAAAAAGGGTAGTGGGGCCTCCAGGCACTTCGTGCCCTCTAGCCCTGAAGATGTTTAGTATAAATGAAGTTTTTTTTTTCTTGGGATGGCCTTCCAGGCACTTCGTGCCCTCTAGCCCATAAAAAGTTTTTCCCAAGACCCAAGAGGAGGACCGAACCCCAGCCGACCAGCCGTTGACTTTTTTGTAGAGCACTCAAAATAGTATAACTTTGTCCGGACAAGTAAGGGTCTATCGTCGCTACAGGAAAAGTTACAGGCGTTCCAAGGAAGTATACTTTGAGAAGCCTTTCCCCCTTTTAAAACAAGATAGGACGGTTATTTTACAAAACTGACAACACTTTGACCGAGTAGTTTTTTGTGCTGAACAAAAAGTGTCATATAAACATCTGTCAAAAACCGTTTTTTACTTCACTTAAAATGCCACGTAAGCTACGTAAGAATATACGTAAGAGGAAGGGAGCATTGAAACATCCAATAGTAAAACTGACACCACAACAACAGTTGCAACAACAATGATGAATGACCCACTATGTTGCAACAAATGTCAAGCAACCCTATGCTTTTAAACCGAGTTATTGGTGCACAGAGTGGAGGTTTAAGAGCGGCACTTTTAGCGAAATGGCAGGCTATGGTGGAGCTGCAGACGGAACAGCTTATAACCCTCAAAGTCAAATGAATTTGAGTTCACTCAAAAATCAAATAACAGATGTCAAAAAGTCAAACATAGACATACAGAAACAAATAAGCGAAAACGAAAAGAACAAGAATATGACAGACACACAAAGAAACTCAATGAGTTAAACGTAAGAAAAAAGAAGAAAGAAGAACAACTGAAAGAACTAAGTACAGAGGAATATGCGAAAAAAGTGTCAGAAAAAGCAGCAGAAGTAGCAAAAATGGAACAAGATGTTATAAATTTGAAAAACCATACTACTCAATATAAAGTACTGAAAGATGAAGAAATAAAACAAAAAGCCCTGAAGACATATATGGTAGCGATGAGTATAAAAAAGAAGTTGAAGCAAATGTAAAGGCAGAAAAACTTTTACAGTTGCAAAACCAAACCGTACAGTATGAAAACTTAGCACAAGAAAGTAAAAATAACGACGCAGCCATGCAAAAGGCAATGAAAAGCGCAGAATATATAAAAGCTAATAATGACTGGTTAGATGCCCAAGCCACGCCAAAGCAGCCCAACTTATAGGGTCAATAAGGACAAAAATACAAGCGGATGAAGACAGTTCAAATGAAGCTTTAATGAATGCTGACTTTAAGAACGCCTTCGAAGCTCTTCATAGTAAGGTGAAACTAGTGAACGACTTCTCATCTGGAAAGAAACTGAAGTCTGAAGGTTTCGACAACGAGTTAAGAGAAGTAGCACAAAATATGACGAAAATAACAGATGCAGCAACGAGACAGGCAGTTCAAAGTGCCTATGACGCCGTTAGAGCAACTGTTGTGGAAAGTCAAGAAAAAGAGTTACAACAGACCAAAACAGACCTAGTAAATGCTTTCTTAAAAACGAAAAGTCAGGTAGGACATTATGCTGCAGATGGAACATATGTGCCAGCTGGTGGAACTTATATACCACCAAACCCTCCAAGAGAAGCACTGCACCAGGACTACCTAAAACATTTACATCGTCACATGGACACAGACACAGGCATGCACCAAAACCAACACAACAACCAACACAACAACCAACAGTTCAAAACACTGCACAAACCACAGTTAAAAACACTGCACCACAACCAACAGTTCAAAACACTGCACCACAACCAACAGTTCAAAAACACTGCACCACAACCAACAGTTCAAAACACTGCACAGCAACAACCACAAACAGAGCAAGGACATAAAAGAAGTAGAGAACAAGGAAACCAAGAATTCTTAAAAATGCTTAAGGAAGACTATGGTTACCCAGATACTCTTGACTTTAGTGACAGATATAAAGAAGCTATTAGAAAGTTCAAGGAAGGAAATACTGACCCGAACCTATTTAGCTTTATGGTTCAGCACCAAATGGGATATAATTTCAACCTGGAAAATACAAGCTCGCTAAGGATATGATTTAATAGCATATCATCACAATATAGCGCTTTGCGCTCGGCGCCTTTGACGCCTTTTTCTGTTCTCTTGACTGACATAACTAACTCATTTGTTTCATCAAACAGCAATAACCAAAGTTCATGACCTAATACATAACATTCATACTTTATATTTTTAGCTCTGAGTTCTCTTGTAAGCTGTTGCATTTAATATTTTCTAAAAAGTCAACTTCAACAGTCATTCGCACTGGTGCCTTCAGTTCTACAGGCTCGCCCTGAAAGTCAACTAGTCTGAATTGCATGTCTTTCAAATTATGAGGACTAATGCGAACCCATTTACCTAAATGAGTTGCTATGACAGGAACGTTTGGAATGAACATTGAATTGACTGCATAACAGAAGGATTTATATTCTACTGAACCTTTACTATTAACTCCTGAAATGCCTGTGACATTAGCTATTTTAGACTCAATGTATAAACAATTGCCATAACATACGTATGGAACAGATTTCATCTCAATCGTTTTGTCAACACTTTTCAAAGGAAATGTCATATGGTATGCACCCAGAAGCAATTGAACTCTATGACTCATTCGTGTTATCTTAAACTCCTTCGCATAACTGAACTTCAAAACTCCTGCAATAAGTTTAACATTCATTAAGTTTTCTTCGTTCTCCTTGTTTATTGTAGTATTTATGAGCGCATTTAACACTCCAGCTAATGTTTCCATCTTATATTCTACATTATTGTGAAATCTTATTTCGTGCTTCTTTCCATCTATTTCAAACTCCATGAAATCTGTTTCATCTGTTATGACAAAAGTTGCGATAGTATTGAAGTCAACCATTCTGAATGCAAGTGGCTCATTCTGTAGACCTAAGTTTGTTTGTAGTTTTACTGTCCCGTATTCGTTTGGGTCTGTACTTTGCAAATAGAACAACATTTTATTCTCATTAAAATATGACTATTGCTGCATATTCGTATGAAGCTGACAGAGCTAAACGTTTATATTTTGGTCAATACTCTCTCACACTTACTGACAAATATATTGTTATTTCTGATGGAAATACCGAGAAATACATAACATGGAAGGACTATGAAAAGTTTGACCCCATTTTAACTCCATGCACTATGCCATTCATTGTAAATGGTGAAGTTGTCATGAAGAACGACACAACAGTATATAAGTCTGTTCATGAAGCGTTAGAATATATGTTGAATTATAATCCCGAAAGATTTGACCCAAGCACTACGTCATGTACAATGCCTTTTATTAAGGATGGTGAAATTGTAAGAGTTCCGAATTCAACGGTTTACACAGCTGTTCAAAACAGTTTACAAAACATTTTAGCGAATATCTTTAATTCAGAAACTACAGAAATAAAATTACCATATATAACAGATGCTAAAGAAATTAAATCAAAAACGACAACATTATTTACGTCACTTAATGATTTAATGACTTATATCATTAATATTCCTGCACCAACTACAGCATTTGATCCAAACTCGACAGTTTGCAGTGTACCTTTCATAAAGGACAGTTCAGTAATTGTTTTAAGGGATTCAACAGTTAATGAATCATTAAAGGCGTCATTAATGAAAATCATTGATTTTAACTCATTCACGAATACATATAATTCATTCATTAATGTTTCATATGCTTCTAAAGAAGGTGAGCCAAAAACTATTGATAAAGCGGTGTATGAAATAAAAGCATCAACGACGAAATTGAATTCGTTAACTTTTGACGGTGATAGTTTCGTTAATGACATAACATCGGGGAAAACAATTTTAACGAAAGAATACTTAAAATCTCATGTTAGTGAGTTCGTTGAAATTGAAAAAGAAGGCGGAATTAAGTTCGATCCACTGAGTTTCATTTTCAGCTTAGCGAATGCGGGTGTTAGTTTCGCTGAATGGACAACTATACAGAGTGAAATAAATGCAATATGGACGTTTTTGGGGTCAAAAGCGGGAATGGGTGAGCTTGTAAATGCTGCAAGAACATTAGGTGAAACAGGAAATTTTGTAGATGGTTTTAAAAGACTTGTTTCAAATGTTTTAACAAACACAAAGAAATTATTTAGATATACCATACATAACGGACGGATTTTCGAACAGATAGCAACAAACCCTCCGGTTATGGCTGCGTTGATGATGGTTAGAGATATAAAACCACGTAACGACGGGAACGAAGAACATGAACAACAGAGCCCAACGGGCTCAGAGCCACATAGTGGCGAAGATACTGGTCGGGTTATTCAAGACATTAAAAACGTGTATCCTGAAGTTATTGATTTATTTAGAGGAGTTAATGATTCGATTTCAAATCATTCTATAACCCTCGATGAAGAGAATAAATTAACAGATTATATATTCGTCATTATTGCAGAACTAATGAAGAGAATAAATGAAAAAGGAATTGGTGATATCATTAATGTCAGCGATGTAATGATGAAAAGAAATTTTGACTCATTATTTACAAAACCGAAAACAGAATATAGTCTTTATGACGTAATTACCGAATTAATGAAAAAGATTAATGATAATAAGAGTTCTGGCGGAAGAGTTGAATTAGAAGTGAATGATGTTAATGAGAAATTAGCCGAAAAAGCAGATAAAAACCACGTTCATTATATAACTTCAGACGAACAGATTATAACGGACTACCATGGATATTTAACACGAAGTGATGAAGCGAAGACAAAAAATGTTAATGAAAGAAGATATAAATACATTCGTGCTAAAGGTTATGACATAAGCTGTACTGTACAGTATGATGTAGCTAAAGCACCAGAAGCATTTGGTTATAACGATGAAATTTATGCCTCTACTTTCAATGTTAACGGTGTATTAGTTGAACCAAGATTTACTTTGAGAGTTAAGTCAAAAATAACGTTTGAAGATGCTATTAAAAGTAAAGCTGACAAAGTTGAACTCGAAGCAATGAACAAAGTTTTGAAATCTCATAAACACAACATCTCCGATATAAATGAACTTCAAGCTACATTAGACAGTAAAGCCGACAAGAACCATACAAACGAATCCTTCACTACTGTTAGAGCAGACGACATTATCTTGAACTTTGATTTGGGTTCAAATGCACCATTAGAAAATCCAAGTACAAGCGTAAAAGATACTCTTAACAATTTAGATAAGAGTTGCAGGAATACCGAAGATCATGCCAGAAACTTTGAAGCATATGAACTACCAGCAATGTTAGATAAGAAAGCTGACAAGAACCATACACATAAATCCTTCACTACTGTTAGAGCAGACGACATTATCTTGAACTTTGATTTGGGTTCAAATGCACCATTAGAAAATCCAAGTACAAGCGTAAAAGATACTCTTAACAATTTAGATAAGAGTTGCAGGAATACCGAAGATCATGCCAGAAACTTTGAAGCATATGAACTACCAGCAATGTTAGATAAGAAAGCTGACAAAACTTATGTGGATGCAGAACTAACAAAGAAATTTTCGAAACCAGATACAATGACATTTACAACAGAAATTATAAATGGTGAACCATCAACTCCATTTGAATTTGTTAGAGGTCTTCAACCAGATACTTTTGAATTTTTCTTGGATAATTCTATTGAACTAAATTACATTATAAAAGTGGAAACAAATGCAACATTTCATCCGGAGATACATTCCAAATGGTATTTAATGACATAAGTTCTTTAGAATATGTTTATAGAGTTATGAGCATATATGATTTAATATATCCTATAGGAGCTGTTTATACGTCTATGAATCCAATAAATCCAAACACTTTATTTGGTGGTAGATGGTATGAAATAGTTGACAGTTTTCCATTCTACACTAATACACAGTCAATGAAGATGGGAGGTTCAAAGAAAATAGGTATTGAAAACCTTCCTTCACATATGCATAGGTTCAGTGGAAGAACATCTGTGGAAGGAAACCATTCACATTCAATAACAAAAAGAGGTTATACAAATCTTGCAGCGGGTTCGGATAGACAGGGAATGCATAGATATGATATTTCAACTGACCCAGTAGATTCAAGCACAGGTATTTTCTGTGGAACTGCAGGAAATCATACACATGTTGTAGCTGGTATTACAGACCCAGCAGGTAATGGAAAAGATTATATGCCTCCTTATATAACAATGCACGCTTGGATACGAGTTGGTTAAAATCTTTAACTTTACATAAATGAGTTTGAAAGAAGTATTCGAACAACATCCATGGAGGTCATTTAAGAAGTTCAATGAAGCTGCAAAGAGTCGGGGATTTACTAACAGAGCTGAAGTGAAAAGGTTCTTTGACAAAAAATGTTGTACATCAAACAAAAATAAACCCTTACGACTACTTTTTACCAATTTACTCCAACACTCCTGACGCATACCAATTTGACACTCTCATTCAAAGCAGAAAATGTGGTCATAAACCATTCCTCATCTTCATAAATGTTAACACTCGTAAAGCATATGCATATCCAATGAAAAATAAAGGAACTCGTGAAGTGTTAAGAGTTTTACAAAAGTTTGTAGCAGAACATAACCCAAGTACTTTAACATCAGACCAAGACAGTGCATACCTCAGCAACGAAATCACAGAATTTCTCATTAAGCATAACATAACTCACTACACTACTGAAGACCATAACCATAACATACTCGGTATCATAAACCGCTTCATAAGGACTCTCAGAGATTTAAACCAAGAGCGAGACTTTACCGAAGAAACAATGAAACATTTTCTCGAAGTATATAATTCCTCAACACATTCTACAACAGGACATACACCAAATTCAATGACACAACAACAAGAAGAAAAGTATATACAAAAGAAACAAGCCAAACCAAAAATATCAGAAATTCAACACAATTACACTCATTCCTGGTACAAAAGTTCGTGTAGTCTTGACGACAAACCATTGACAAAGAAACGTTTAAGGTTAAGTCGAAATTATTATATCGTAGACTCTACGCAAGGTAATGGATATCTTATAAAAGCTGCTGACGACTCCATAGCATTTTACCCTCGTCATAAATTAGTTGAAAGTAGTAATGGCAAACTTGCTGAAACCATTGACGAAGCAAAGCGAGGAGTGGTTATTGAAATACTTGACTACAACATAAACGATGACACTTATAAAGTAAGATATGAAGGAGGCGTTGAAGATGTTATACCATCTAAGAACTTGAGAGAGTCGAAGCCAACACATCTGGGACCATTAGAGCGGGAGTACTGGAAAGACAAAAATATGCCAGAAAGAATAAGAAAATTCTTCTAAACTTTTTCATTAGATGTAAATCAGACAAAAATATAATTTAGGTGAAGAGGTTAGATCTCACCTGTTTTCTCACCTGTTTTTTCACCTCTTGAATTTTCGTGAATTTCCTTAAGATAGAAAAAATAAAGTTAGTTTTATTTTTATTTATTTTTTTATTTTGTATGTAAGAACAGAAATGTCAGTCGAAGCAAAAACATTCACGAACAAATCTAATGGTGAAACATTCACAAAAGGCACTTATAACGGTATTGAAGTCTTACGTAGAGACAAGGATGGTTACATTAATGCAACAAAGATGGCAAGAGAAGCAGGAAAGTTAAACCATTTAAACAGATTTCTCAATAGTGCTAAAATGCAGGAAATTCTTGAGTTTTGGTTGAAAGAATACGGTCGAGCCAAAAGTGGCTCAACCTCAAAACAAGCATTTTATGAGCTTACTAAGGGCGTTATGAATGAATTCAAAGGTATTTACATACATGCTGACCTCGTTCATTTTGTTGCTGAATGGTGCTCTGTAAAGTATGCATTTTATGTCAAAGATATTATGGACTCCATAGATAAGAAAGTTCATGAGAAATTAGATGAAGAAGAACTCGAAGATACAGTAGAGAATGCTAAATCTTTGTTTGAAGAAGAAGTTGGAAAAATGTGCGAAAAACAATTAGAACATGAACGTGAGATATGTTATGGTTATAGAGATTCTCCATACGAACTAGACCAATGGGAACAAGAAGATTTAAAGAGAGAATTTAGAGAATATGAACTCGCTAAGATAGCATTTGAAGCTGCAGAAAAGAAGTTAAAAGTTTGGGGTCGTTTTGTACAAAAATATTGTGAGTAAATGAACCATTTATTTTTATTGAATTCAGTAAAAATAATGTTTAGGGTAGAAGGTTAGATATAACCTGTTTTCTAACCTCATTTCTACCCTCATGAATTTTCATGAATTTTCATGAATTTTCATGAATTTTCATGAATTTTATCTATTAATGTTTTGTCATGATTTCATCGTATATGTTTTGTCATGATTTCTTCATCGTAATGAGCGTAAATGACCCAAAAATATATTTTAGGGTAGAAGGTTAGATATAACCTGTTTTCTAACCCGATTTCTACCCTCATGAATTTTCATGAATTTTCATGAATTTCCTTAAGACAGAAGAAATAAAGTTAGTTTTATTTTTATTTATTTTTTTATTTTGTATGTAAAGATATGATTTCAACAATCGGCACAACAGCAATTCAAGCCACGAACGGCGGGACTCTGTCCACAACTACAGCACCAAACTCGTTAGTCATGAACCCAACATCTATGTTAGTAGAGATGAAAAGCTTCATTCCTTCTTCATATACTTTCGAAACAAAAATCCAGAAGATAAAGCAGGAATTGTTAACAAGTAATTTAGACTGTTGTGTGAAAGATGAAACAAATGAACAGTATCTTTATGAAATGCAGGACATTATTGACCATTTACCCAAATTGCCTGAAATCCAACAACAAAAGCTCACTATTCCTGAATTCGATGAAATAGAAGTAAAAACAACCGACTCAGTAGAAATAAAGAAGTTCATACGAAAGGTAAACTATGAATTCCTTGGTTTTCATTGCAACCATAAAGTTATGGACAAAGATTGCGACATGGTATATAAGAACATCTCTGACATATATAAATCTGAAGAATTTAAGACCTACGACAACTTTGTTTCGTTAGTTGCTGAATGTGTATGGCAGATAAGAGATAAAGATAGAAGAGGTAAAGTATGCATGAACAGATAAAACCAGCAGCTTTTGAGTTAAAGAAAACCATTGACGCTTTAGTTATTTTAGCAGGTAAGGTTTCAGAATATAACGCAAAAATGAACCCACAATGTTCAAAATGTAAAGCAGCAATGAGAAAATATAACTACTCCGTCAAAGAGATAGAAAGAATGCGAAACGACTATGCTGACTTAAAGAAAGAAGAAGAGAAACCAGCAGAAGATAAAATGGATATGTTGACATTTCTTAATAAAAACTATCCAACTGCTGACGATTTCCTTCTATCTGACGTCAAGAAGAAGTATAAAGAAACTTTCGGCATTGTTAAAACTTTTGATATCCTTCGTGAAGAAATAGAAGCTACTAAATTGTTTAGAATCTCGCGAATTCATAACGTTTACCATGTAAAACGGTTATAAAATAATGAGGGTAGAAAAGAGGTTAGATATCAGGTTAGATATAACCTTCTACCCTAAACATTATTTTTGACGTAAATTTATTTCCATCTGGCTTCCCACCGCATAAGATATTCATACGTGTTTGTAAGACATTCATTAAACTTCTTTTCTATTGCATCTAATCTTGCGTTATTTTTTTCAATAACTTGTCTGTATTCTTCATCATCTCCAGCAGTGTTTGGGTCTTCACGTTTAAAATATTCATTGTTAACCAATTTTTTATCTACAAATTTTATTAGTGTTTGATTCACTTCGTTATGATAACGGTCATATTCTTTCAATACGTAAGTGAAGACAAAATGCGTCGTACCTTCAATCTTAAAGCTTAAAGAACTTTCAACACAGTTTTGAGGGTCTGTCAGTGCGTCAATGAGATAGTATTCGAAGTCAGTCAATAATCTTTTTAAAGTCATTTCATACAGGATAAAATTTAATGTTGTGAAGAAATAGTGTTTATCTCAAAAAAAATAAAGTTAGTTTTTATTTTATTTATTTTTTTATCCTGTATGTAAGAACAGTAATGACAACATCAGAGAACACAACAACAGTTATAGTTCATGAAGCAATAAATGAAGAATACGAGTACATACAATATAACAAACAGTTACGTCTCATTCGTTCTGTCAAAGATGACATGTACCAAATGCAAAGTATAATGAACGCTCTTCGTTCTACAAAGCAAGCATATCATTGGTTTGAAAACCAACAGACAAAAGAACTTTTAGAAGAATTTCCTCATATGATTGCTTCCCTCGGAAAACCGAGGGAAGAGATTCCGTACGAAAATCGCAAGAATTTGGCTCCTGGTTTGAAAGGTTATTATGTTCATAGACTTTTAGTAAATGCTCTAGCAATGTGGGCTTCACCTCGTTATGCTTGTTATATTTTCATGATGTTAGATGAACTATATAAAGCAGAACGTGGAGAGATGGAAAAGAAACTTCAAGCAAAAGATGAAGTCATTGAATCCAAAGACAAAAGCATACAGAAAAGAATACCACGTTCAGTACCAAAAGGAAAGGAAAAGAGTTATAAGTATATGATTTACGCTGAAGAGATGGAAAATGAAGAAGACAGAGATATGGTTATGTTGCATTTAGTCAGAAGAAACAACAAGAGCTTTTATGACCTTGCTAAGATTTACAAATCTGACAGAAACTGGTTCTATCGTGAAAACTTACCGATTTCAATGACACCGAATGAGCAAATAAAGGAAATTGTCAAAAATACTCTTCCTCAAACACACTATGACATCAAAGGTTGCACAATACTTACATTCAAAGAAGACTTACCATTGTTAAAGGAAAAAATAACAGAATATTTCGATAACTTCAAAGAGGAAGAATGAAGTCACGACAACATTAACGAAGAAGTCACGACAACATTAACGAAGAGAGAATGAGGTGAAAAAACAGACCCAAAGGGTCAGAGCCGCAAAGCGGCTAGGTGACATCTCACCTCTTCACCAAAAATATATTTTTGGTTAAATAGCTTCAGGGTCAATTTCTTCAACCATTTCACTTCCTTCGTCAATGTCAATTGAAGCTTCTTCAACCTTTGGTAAGAATTTCTGTATAACATCTTTGTTCGTTATTGTCTTCAGAGATGAAGGATAATATTTCACAGATGTTTCACCCTTCTTATATTCTTTCTGTTCGGAAAGATTCATAGCAATACTGAAGAAGTCAATGTTAGAGTTCTTTATGACAGTATAATGAGTATCTTTGACATTCACGAAGAAACCCTTTTGTTTCAAAACTACTGCTAACTCTTGTGAAGTATAACGTTTGCGGTCAATGACGATAGCTAATGGTCTGACATACTGACCAAACTTAGATTCTTTCACAAACTTCTTGTTAAAGATAACATTAACGTTTGAAGCATTATTGAACTCATTCTTGATGGCAGTAGCGAGAGCATTGTATGAAAAGAACTTGCAATCTTGCATGTGTTTCATTAAAATAAAAATATTAAATTATTTTGAAAAATAACTTAAAAAAATGTAATCTAATTTTTCAAAAAATATTTTTTATCCGATAGAAAAGATGACAGAAAAATTAACTTTTTACATAGCGCCAGACCCTTCTTGCCCACATCCTTTTAAGCCACAATATATAGACATAGAACTAAATAGAGAAAGCGAAATTCTACAAACAGAAGAAACATATAGAGACCTAGATAACGAAAATGGATATGCGCTATTCTGGTTAGATTGTCCTTATGAAATGTATGAAAAAAAGGCTTTATATGAAGAATATAGAAAATATTGTTATGAAAACAATATAAGACTAAGCTCTAGAGAAAAATTCTATGCTGGTATAAAACATCTTTTCGAAGTTCGGAATGGCAAATATAGAAAGAAATAATTTTTCTAAGTTTATTTTTCAAAAAATATTTTTTTTATTTCCTACTAAAGATGTATCGGAAGTTGTCTAAGTTAGAACACTCGGAAATAAAACAACTTCTTACAGAAGCTAATATAGATGTTGCAAAGCATTACACAACAAACAAAAAGGCACTCGCTGACTTCATTAAAGACTATAATGGTGTAATAAGTTATGATAGAATTCATGAGTTCATAAAGCCGCAACGCGGCGAGGACGAAGTCCATGCAAGAGCATTTCCTTTAAATGACGTTGCTATTGACTTATATCATAGACGTTCAGTACCACATGAAGTAAGAAGAGAAATGTTTGACATAACAAATGCAAACGTTGGTGAAACAAGAAGAGCTGTACCTCATGAAGTAAGAAGAGAAATGTTTGACATAACAAAGCCGCATGACGGCGCGGGCGTAGCCCATGCAAACGTTGGTGAAACACGAAAGAGAGACGACACACTGAAACAACAGAGAAGAGAGATGTTTAAAAGTGCTATAGAACAAGTTCGTAAAGCTAACGATGTCATTCGTTCCATTGACGACAAACCAAAAGAAGGTGAGAGATGGTTAAAGAAAGATGAAGAGAATAGGAAGAGAAATGTGAAGTCAGGCAATAGACTC
Organism: Trichomonas vaginalis G3; assembly: GCF_026262505.1. NCBI lineage: Eukaryota > Parabasalia > Trichomonadida > Trichomonadidae > Trichomonas > Trichomonas vaginalis. The sequence continues at coordinate 18,641,794 of NC_067207.1, forward strand.
ATTGACTTTAACATCGAAGCTTTAGATGAACCAAACAGAGACTACTTACACAAACATTTCGGTAAGGTTTTCATGAGACTCTTAGAGAAATTAAAATAAACTCACAACAGAGATGGATGGTATGTTATAAACTTGGTGGAAAGTATGAATGTTCTACGTTAAACCTCAATAATATTGGAACATTACTACATCAGCTCTTGAAGGAGAACTTTATATCAGAGATAGAAGCAAATGCTGCAGGTATTGTTGAAATGCACTATGACTTCTTCTTGACAAACATAAAGAATCTTACCGAAATAAAGATGTATGATTTAACAGAATATGAAGGCTTAACGATGTCAGATGTAAAGAAAGGCAAACCAAAAAAGAGACCATATAGAGATGAAAGCACACTGACAAATGACAGAAAATTTTGGAAGCTCTTAACAAACAGGAGAAACAGATATAGACTTTTGGAAGAAATGGTGAAAAGAAGTTTTATAAGAAGAGAAGCGGTCAGTTCTGGAAGTATCTTTGCACATTACCTATAAATCTTGAACGCTACCAAATCTTCAATGAACTGAACAAAAGAACTGCAACACTTATGACAGAGGACAATTGTTTCGTTTATGCTTGCATTCAGGCTGGAGTAAATGAAGAAACTATTGACCACATGAGAGAAGTCATTCGTGTTAGAGACTTTCCTCAAAGTAAAGTACAAGAAATTTCTGACGCAACAGGTATATCATTTAATGTTACCATTGGTTATTTCAATGACTCAAGACATAATGAAATAAAGAGATATATACCAAAAGAATGCGAAACTGTTAGAACTATTGACTTACTTCTTGTTGAAGACCACTACATGCTAAATGAAAGATTACCAATGACAACATACTTCATTCGAAACTATAAAGAAATTCTCAAAGCTTGTGGTGGAATGAACATTGAGAAACAGATGAAGATTTATACAAAGAGAGAAGATAAATATGTAGTTCGTTATGATAGAACAACACCGTTATGGGATGTTATGAAAACATTGTGGGAGTGCAAATATTTCGAACCTATTTCTTATGGAGAACTTTTCACATATACTACTGACTTATATAAACAGAACCTTGCACCATTTAAAGATTTGACATATGCTCCAAAGTATTGTGTACAACTGAAGAAGAAAGCAGAGTCAAAAGAAGTAAATAAAGCTAAATGTAAATTCATTCCTGAGCACGTTTTCTTTGCTGACTTTGAGTGTAGTACGGATGGCTTTCATAAAGCTTTTAACATCTGTTATGACAGTGAAGATGGTTCAGTGAGTGAAAGCATATGGGGTCAAAACTGTGCAACAGAATTTTTGGAAAGACTTCCTGACAAGAGTTTAATATATTTTCACAACCTCAGTTATGACATAAACTTCATCTTAAGACACATGACAGAAGTGAAAGGAACTCCCATCATTAAAGGTTCACGAACAATGCAAATAACTGGTTTATATAAAGGACGGGCAATTATTATAAAAGACTCTTACAGTGTTATAAATAAGAAGCTTAAACTATTTCCTGCTATGTTTAACTTACAAACAGGACCGAAAGAAGTATTTCCATATAACTACTACAGCAGTGTTTTGTTAGCAAATGACAACAGAACTGGTGTCATTTCTGAAGCATGTAAGTTTATCCATGATGCAGATACATTTATGAAAACATAGATTCCATCAAAGGTTGCAGAATAGATGAGAACCACTTCGACTTAGAAAAATATAGCACGTTTTACTGCAAACAAGATGTAAGAATTTTAAGAGAAGGTTTTGTAAAGTTCCGCAATGACTTATTGAAAGAGTTTGATTTAAACGTTTATGACTACGTTAGTATTTGTTCAATTGCTAACAAATTGTTTGAGAACAGAGTATACTTCCCGAATGGAAATCTTTATGACCTCTCAAATAAACCAAGAGAATTTATTTCGAGATGCATTCAAGGTGGAAGATGTATGTTGTCAGATAACATGAAACAAAAGAGCAAAAAGAAACTCATTGCTGACTTCGACACTGTTTCATTATATCCTTCAGCTATAGCAAGACTTTATACTTTAGAAGGTATTCCAAAAGTATTGAAGGATGAGATGTTAAGCACAGAGTATCTCATGAGACATTTATTCGATGATGACCAAAAGGAACCCATTGGTGAAAAGTTTATGTCTGGCTTCTTTGTTCTCATTAAGATAACAGAGATTGGTATACCCAGACACTTTCATTTAATAGTTTGCGACCCTGAACTAAATCCAGAACTTAACGTTCCAAGAAGTTCAAACACTTGCTGTCTCATGTATGTTGACCATATAACATTACAAGACCTCATAAAATATCAAGGTGTCAAATGTGAAGTGTTGCAAGGATACTATTACGATGGAAACAGAGATATGAGAATAAGAGATGAAGTAAAGAAGTTGTTTGAGTTAAGGTTAAAGTATAAGAAAGAAGGAAACCCCTTACAAGAAATTATAAAACTCATTCTGAACAGCATTTATGGCAAAACTATTCTATCTCCTATTGAGTCAAAAATAACCATAGTAAATGACAAAGATGCTATAAGATATGCTATAAGAAATTACAACCATATAGTGAAGTTCGAAGGTTTGGATGGTTCAGATAAAACTATTTTCAAGCTAACGAAAAGCATTTGCAGACACTTTAACTTCTGTCCACTTGGTGTTAATATTCTGTCTATGTCAAAACGTATTATGAATGAAGTATTCTGTACTGCAGAGGACATGGGACTTCAAATCTTTTACCAGGATACCGACAGTATGCACTTATATAATGAAGACATCCCAAAGCTTGCAGCAGAGTTTAAGAAGAGATATGGTCGCGAACTTATAGGAAAGAACCTTGGTCAATTTCATAGCGACTTTGCAGAAATAACACCTGGAAAACAAAGTTTAGCTTATAAAAGTATTTTCTGTGGAAAGAAGACCTACATAGACTTACTCACTAACGATTTAAATGAAGTTGCATTTCACTGCAGAATGAAAGGCGTGAAGCAAGATGTTATTGCTTTAACCGCTAATGAAATGTTTCCTGAAGCTATACAATGCTATTACAATGAAGATAAGAACATTCACATACCTGTTGGAACATATGACAAAGACTCTGAGTTCAGTTTAATGAAACTTTACAAAGCACTTTATGATGGTCAAGAGATTGCATTCGACTTATGTAAGTCATGTCAACCTTGCTTTGCTGAAAAGTTCAACTTTTCAATAACGACTAAAACAAGCTTTATTCGTAAGTTGAAGTTCTGAGGTCATGGGCTTCGCCCTTGCCGCTAGCGGCTTATTTTTGTCAGCAATGAGGTCATGAATGAGGTCATGAATGAGGTCATTCGTGATAAAAATAAAGCTAGCGTAGATTTTACAATACTGCGATGGTAGAGTTTAAGAGTTGTGCTTCAATGTAGAGACAGTCCTTATGGTCTGGAGGCAAGAACACTGGACATTTATGGTCATGAGTGGAGAACATGTCTATCCAAAACTCACGATTGAAGCCAGTTAATTTATAGTATTTAGGGTTAGGAAGTGGTGAAGTTCTTGTATGACCAATGAACTCATTTTCAACTCCCTTACTTAAGTTTGAATATAATATAGCTTGCTTTCTATCCCAAATGCCAGGTGTTACAATCTTTGAAAATTCATTTTTCCTCGGAAGCATTGCATCATAATTGAAAACATTCTTAAAATCATCACTTGGTTCAGAGATTTGAAACCTTATACGTAATGGATTTTTTTTCTCTTTAGCGACTTCATTGAATGGTGAGAATACAATGAATTGACAGTCATGAGTTCCATCTTCATTTTCATTAAATTCATAATGAAAGTCTATAAGTTGTGGCTGACTACCTTCTTCTTTCAGTTGTGCAAGAAACTCACGTAAAGGCTGTAAAGTTTGTACTTCAATGTTGAACTTTTTCTCGAACATCTCATTAAATGAAATCATACATTGCAACAATGTTGTATCGTCTTTAAAGTATTTGTATATGTGAATGTTTTGGGCGCTTAAAGACTGTTCGTCATTTTCTATCTCGACTTGAAGTATAAAGTCAACCTTTCTGAAAGCACGTGTTATATACATAGATGTTATGCCAATGTACTTCTCTTCATTTATGTTCACAATCCAGTCTGTTGGAAACTTAAACGTTACTCTGTTCCCCTTTATTTTGACGTCAGGGTTTTCACTACTGAACGCAACAGATAAAGGTATTTGTCTATACATTTAGTTTGGATAAAAATAAACCATTTACTCTTTCTTTGCTTCAGCTTCCTTTGCTTTTTGTTCTTCTTTGCTTCAGCTTCTTCTCTAGCTTTCTTTGCCAGCAAACGTGGGTTCTTTTGTCTTCCAGCAGCTAATGCAGCAAGTTGTTTTTCACTAAGTTTTCTCTTTGGTCTCTCTGGCTTTTGTTCTTGTTTTTGTTCCTTCAGTTCGGATAAAATTTGCTCACGAATTTCTTTCTTCAATGCTTCAACATCTATGACCCCTTGGGTCTTGTCCGTAGGGCTTGTCTGAGTCATTTGACTGTAGATAAAAAACTAAATTAAAACTTTAACCGATGTAAAATGAGCTTGTCAAAATCAGAGCGAGAGTCTATTATATTAAATGACGCAAGAGGAATACAACATCCTTTCTATTACGTAAGTCAGAGTAAAGATGGTAAAATATACGTAAGAAAAAGAAAGGTTCCATTAGCGAATACAGAGAGCGACAACATTAAGGTGCATAGCAAGGGCGAAGCCACGAAGCCCATATAAAACCTTCTGTTCAAACTGAAAAGTCAATAGAACAAGAAGAAAAGAAGCCAGATGTTCTTTCAATAACGAACCAAGAGCTTATTGCAAAGTTCGTGAATTTCATTGAAAAGCAAACCGAGTCAAAGAACCCTGACCCGCCAGTGAAAGAAGTCGAGACAAAAGAGAATGTACAGTTCATTGAAAATGTCAAGAAACAACTTCCACCACGAATGCCAAGAAGAAGAGTGAGAATAATGAAGTAAATAGATATTTTTATCTGAAGTAAATACATGCAGAACGAACAGTTAAACGAATTTACTCCAGCAGAGCATATTCATCAGATTCGCTCATATTTCGATATCATAGACAATGCAGTTCAAATTGGTGACACTAATAGAAAATATTCTGACGCAAAGATTCCATCACAACCTGGAACTGCTAAAGATAACACATGGGTAACATTCAATCTCTCACCTCCTGGTGAAAATATGTTGGACCTTTACAATACATTCATTACGTATAAAATGGAAGGTCAATTTATTGTAGATAAAGAAATTGGTTCAGGTTCCAAAAAACAAACCCACCAGGATTTTGGATTGGTTTCGATGACGCTTTCTATGCAGTTGCTGGATATCAAATCCTTGCAAATGGTCGTATCGTATATTCTCAAGACAACGCAAGAGAAGAAGCATATATAACTTCAAACTCACAAACTACCGAACAAATAAAGAAAGTAGATGTTTTCTCAAAGACTCGACATGAAGATGTATGGAGTCATTCGGGAACATGCAGAACAGGACAAATTGTTAGTGGTCCAATTACAGCAGGAAAATCATTTGATTTTAAGCTTCGTTTAAGAATTCCTGTTAGAAGATTCCTTCCATTAGAAGCTATTCGATTTATTCCAGCTTTTGCAGGAAACATTCAGCTTAAAGTAAAGTTCAGTAGCGACGCCTTACAATGCACATCTATATCTGTAAATGATATCATTGCTTTCAATCCAACTCTTAAAGTTGCATTTGCTTCAGATTCAAATCCACCGACAAATAAATTTGTTCCATGGAATGAACCATTCACTATGATAACGAAGGCAGTAGAAGCTAGTGGAACAGTTACTATTACAACTGTAAACCAGCAACTATTTCGAACAAAGATGGATTTTAATGAATGTTTCATTCATCCAAAGTCATTCTCTTTAGACCCTAACATTTATACAGAACTTGTAGAACATTATACAAACGAGGCTTTATGTTTTCCTGTTAAAGTTATGGATTGGATTCCTATGGACGGTTCATTCTCAAAGAATACAGATAGTTCAAGTGCAACATTTACAGCAGCTTATACGCCTATTAATGTTAAAAGTATTTGGGCACTATTTAGAAAGAAAGACAACTATTATGTTAATTTTGAGAACCCTAAGTTTAAATATCTTCAGCTTTCCATGGGAGCTTATGGAAATATGCCTGCAGAACCTGAAAAATCATATGGACCTGTATTTTATGAAATGGTTGCGAACGCTTGCAATACAAACAATGATATGATAGGATTTAATGAAGATGTTATGAGGTCATTGGTGGATGATGGTAGTGTGGAACATAAATGGGATAGCTATGACAACACACATTTCTTATGTGGTTTTCCAACAGAAGTGGACTTTTGCTTCCAGCAAGGTCAAACATCTACTGCTCCAATAACATACAAATTGTCTGTTAAAGGACCTATTGAACTAGCAACTGAAAATGTACCAAAGCCACTTATTGGATTTATGAGGGATTGTTGCTTTGCCATTCAGGTGCGTGCTAATGGCATCCCCATAATAAGATTAGATGACTATAACTTAGCACGGACGACAGTGAGGAATAAAGGATGAACGTTTATTTTTAAAGCTTATAAATGAGTTCTTCATCAAGCTCTCGTGAACCTTCACCATCTATGAAACAAACTTTACCAAACGATTATGGAGCACCTATTGAATATTTCTTACGAGCTGCACAATGGCAAAGAGCAGTCTCACCAAGGTTAGGTGTTCCACCAGCTCCTGTCAAAAATAGCATTTGGTCAAGTCCTTATATAAAATATGGTCTCCCACTAGGTTTGCTAGCTACAGCAGGAGCAGTTATGATGTTGAAAAGAAATAAAGCAAATGTTATAAATAATACTGAAGTAGCTGAAGTTAAACAAACTCCAACACCATTCGCAAAACCAACGTCAAACCAACGCCTTCACAAACAACACCTTCAATGACTCCTGAACCTATGGAAGTACAAACTCCTGTTCAAAAGTCAACTCCTAAACCGACTCCAACATTTAAACCAGAACCTACTCCTCAAATAAATCGTAAAACTCCTGCGTTTCCTTACTGAAAAAATAACGTTATTTTTATTTATATTGAAATTTTATTTGATTGAAATGACGACTAAAGTCACTGAAGCAATGAAACAAAAGTTTTTGGTAGAATACATTAAATCAGGAGCGGTTCCAGAAGGTTTTTACGTTCATACTATGAAGGATGGTAGAGTTCAGTTTAGAAAGATAAAGCAACCATTAGATAGAGAAGGTATATTAAGGAAGATTAAACTTCATGAGGACAACATTGCTGAACTTAGGAAGAAGTTAGAAGAGTTGGATAAAGCAGACGACAGTGAGTTATAAAGCAATGAATTCAACAGGTTAGAAAAGACCCAAAGGGTCTCGCCGCTTAGCGGCTGAGGGTAGAAATGAGGTTAGTTCTACCCTTCTACCCTAAATTTATTTTTGCGCTATGTTTTCATACGTGTGCGGGTGGTGATATCATTAATTTTAAGTTTATTTTTTATTTTTACTGAAAATTTTTATTTGGATGTAAATGACGAAAACTATTGAGATAACAAACTACAACGGTCATGAGTTCAAGAATTTGTTCTTCGTTCCTCGTGAAAATACATTCTATCAGATACGAGGGAGAAAGGGTAAAGTTAGTTTGAGCGTTTATGACTACAAGCATAATGGAAAGTTTATACAAGCATATGATACAAACGGTAAGCGTGTTTCATTAGCTTTGTCAAAACTTACTAACATTTATTTTGACAGTGACTTTGACCTATATGAAGAAGAAAGTGAGTCAGAAGATTATGAGCTGTTATGTGAAGCACAGCAATGGGAGGAGTTGCAATACTTTTGTAAGTGAGAACGTTTATTTTTTACATTAGTGAAGTGAAGTGGGTGGCGGTTTTGTAAATATTTAAGGTTAAGTTAGTGTTGTCGTTTGTGTTGTAAAATATACGTTAACGGTTTTGTAAAGTGTCAAATTCACATATCATGAGTAAGGAGACGCGCAGTGCCTCCGTACCCATGACTTGTATACTAACTTAAATAGAGCCTATAGGATATAATGTTTGAAGTATTTCTGTCTTTAATGTTTGAAGCTCTGTTTTGTCTGCTTTCTTGTCTAACATTGCGGGTAGTTCATATGCTTCAAAGTTTCTGGCATGACTTTCAATGTTCCTGCAACTCTTATCTAAATTGTTAAGAGTATCTTTTACGCTTGTACTCGGATTCTCTAAAGGTGCACTTGAACCAAGGTCAAAGTTCAGTATTATGTCGTCTGCTCTAACAGTTGTAAAACTTGTATGTGTATGGTTCTTGTCTGCTTTCTTCTCTAACTCATCGTTAACATAAGTTTTATCTGCTTTAAGGTCTAAACATCCTGAAACCCATCCTGTATCGGCTTTAGTTTTTAAAATCTTCGATGTCCGTTCATGGTACCAGTCAACCCTTTCTATAATTTCTTTATCTTTTTCATCCACATATTCCTTATCCGCCTTCTTCACTAACACACTAGCCATAAGTCCCTTATCTACCTTATTTTCAAGGCTAACGTTTAAGTCTGTTATTTCAGATATAGAATGTATATGAGTCTTTTTAGAATATTCGTTTTCAGCTCTTGTCACTTCACTTGACATTTTATTGTCAACATATGTTTTGTCTGCTAGTTCAGGATGAGTATGTTCTTTTGTTGCATAAGCATTGTTAGCTCTTTCTTCTTCTTTTGCTATTGCATCGTCTACATATTCTTTGTCAGCTTTGTTGTCAACATCTGCTTTCAAAAGAAGTTCATTTATAGGTTTCTCGTTTAAAGTTCCTTTTGTTGGATTTATACAGACAGTATTGTTCTTCTTGTCTTGAAATAGAAACTCATCTGTTAAAGGGTTTAATGTCAGTTTTAAGTTTCCTTCTTTCAATGACTCAGATATCTTAGAATAGTTTGAAAAGTTTGTTGTGTTCTTATTTAGAGCTTGCATAATGAGTTGTCGGTTGTGTTGTATTTCTCTCATAGAAGCAATATCTTTCGACATTTTTATTCTAGATAAAATATGCTTCCAATAGAAAAAGAAAATTCAAGAGTTGCTACAACTAAACCATTAGATGAACTTTTTACTAATGTCGGTCAAAAGTTTGAGACAGAGACCGTAAAGCATGAAGGCTATCGTTTTGACTACCCATTAAGATGGCTAAGAGACCCATCTGTCACAAAAGCTATTGGCTTTCGTAGAATGAAGTTTGTGTCTGTAGAAGATAAAAGTTTTCCATTTATTGTAAGGTTTCATATAGATTATATATCTGAAGGGAAACGAAAAATGTGGGAAGAAATTGAGCTAATACAAGTTGACCTTTCATCTTCTCTACAGACTGCGTTAAAAAATATAGAAGATAAAATAAAATTCATGTTATGCAAAATATGCTGATGAATATGCAAATACCGAGAGCACACTTTATGTGAGAATTGTATATGACAAACAAAATTCACAAGTGTCATTTCAAATCTACGAAAACAATCCAAATAAAGACGAACAAATATATACAGAATTCACTGCAATGTCATGGTATTATTTGCAAAGAATGTTAAATCAGAAAGTCGAACTTCCTTTAGCAAATATTTACAGTCGATATGCAAGAGATGAACCATATTTATTTAAAGATGTTTTCGACCCAGCTGCTATTATTGTTCATGCTTCATTTTCTGGCGCCCAAAACTCTTTCTTATGCTTGGCAAATGACTTTTACGAAAAACCTACAAAGTTATACGAACCACCAAGTGGAAGTATTTCAGACTTTCAAGTATGGTTTACTACAGATGGAAGAAAAAGAATAATTCCATTATACCATGCGTTTTACTTAGAACTTAGTTTCATATACAACTACTATCGAACGGTAAAAATATAATTTTTTAATACGGTTGAGGTGTTGGATTTGGTTGCCAACTAGACTGTGGTGCAGGTTCAGGCTGTTGTATAACAGGAGCTTGCTCTTCTGGTTCAGGGTCTTTAGGTATAATACCAACGAACTGACCTACCCTTTTACCAATATTTTTGACACCGTTCCAAATTCCTCTTCCTACGGTTTTTATTCCATTCCATATACCTCTTCCAACTCTTCTGAAGAAGTTTCCTATCTTACTGAAGAAACCCATTTTACTATATGTAAAAATCTAATGTCCGCCTAGTCTTTTGCGTTTCCTGTTGAGTTCCATAGCATTCTTTAACTGGAGCTCATACATTCTGTTTCTCCTCTGGTAGAAAACATATTCTGGGTCAACTCCTGTGTTCGCGTCATCTGCATAAAGTTGTTTATATCCCACTTCAGGGTTTGTATAAAACTCTTTCCATCTCATATTTGCATACCATGGTGGCAAACCTAACGCAGCGTCATTTGACATGGCAGTTTGCATTTGTACATCTGTTGGCACTTGACCATAGTTTGCCATTGCAGTTTGTATTCTAACTTCATTTGGAATATTCTCTGGGTTTGGTTGTCCAGGTTGCTGTGCATTCGCTAAGTTCTGTGCGTCCATTTAATATTAGATAAAAATATCTCTTACGAGTACATATACTGAACATTTGCAGGCATTGGTTCATCTTCATATTCTCTGTACTTTTCTGCCACGTCAAATAAATAAATGACACAATGGAAAAAACCTAAAACAAGTAGTCCTATTTCAAACCACATTTACTTACTAATAAAATTTCTTTATTGTGACACTTTCTCCAGTTTATAGGACCTCTCTCATATTCTATCTTGTCATATATAAACTCATAGTCATGTATGTCCTCTAACCATCTCATAACGGTTTCCAAACCACTTTTATCGGATGTATGTTATATACGAAAACGATAAAAACAGTTTGACAGAAAAGTGACAACTTTACGTGTCAAAAATATAAAAAGTGATATTTTATTCATCATTATCTTCTTCATAATTTATTTCATATTCTTCGTCTTACCAACAAAAGATGGGAATGTGAACAATTGCGGGCAATTTTTAGCCATTTTGGCTTGGAACTAGAGCCTGCGAGGTACATGGATAGTATCAGTACCTCACAGGCTCTAGTTCTCTATATGGCGCCGAGAAATTTTGGTGAAATGTGGTCGCATTTCACCAAAATTTTTTCGGCGCCATAGGATGAATTGGAGGGTGAGAGATATTATTTCATACAATACTACTCTCACCCTCCAATTCCCAGCCAAAATGGCTAAAAATTGCCCGCAATGTGAACAATTGCGGGCAATTTTTAGCCATTTTGGCTTGGAACTAGAGCCTGCGAGGTACATGGATAGTATCAGTACCTCACAGGCTCTAGTTCTCTATATGGCGCCGAGAAATTTTGGTGAAATGTGGTCGCATTTCACCAAAATTTTTTCGGCGCCATAGGATGAATTGGAGGGTGAGAGATATTATTTCATACAATACTACTCTCACCCTCAATTTTAATTACTTAAACTCATTCTATTTTTTTGACATGTAAATGTCACTTTTACTGAGATCTGACACAATGTCAGATCTCTTTTTTTCGTATATAAGATGTAAAGTAAAAGCATGGATGGTTATGTAAAACGTCTAAAGTTTCTAAAGAGTCTCTCAAAGTCCAGTCTACTTGGTATTGAAAATCCCATGTGTTATAGAACGGCGGGTCCACTATAAAGAAAACATTTTCCTTGTCTTTATATTTTTCATACAACTCTGTCCAATGACATCTCACAAACTCTATACCCTCAATATATTTTTCTATGTTCTCTTTGAAAACATTTGTATAGTTAAGATATAAAACTTTTGACATAAGTGTTTCAATGTCATGAACTCTTATAGAACCACTATATAATAGTCTAGCAGATATACTATCCCAGTCTATATATTCTGCTTTTTTCAAAACCTCTCTCACAATATTTTTGTTATCTAATGGTATACGTTCCATCTTACCTATAGGTATCTTTTCTTTTAACTCTTTCAATATTTTGTTAGTGTCTGGAATATGTTTGAGACGGTCCATATAGTTGTCGAAGTCATTGCATATAATCTTTGAGTCTGGGAATATTGTATGGCACAAATAGGATATATAGAAACTTCCACCGAACAAATCTACAAATGTTAGACCATTCGGTAGTTTCTTAAGTTCTCTCAATACAATATCTTTACATCTACTCTTATTTCCAAAGAACGGTAACGGTGGTTTTGTAAAATTCATTTATATATAATAATAAAAATGTTTTTTTCCTGAAAAGTGACAGAAAAGTGACAAAACATAAAAACATATATAATTTGTGAAAAGTGAAACATTATATAATGTTTTCGACCCAGAAGAAGGCTTCTTCCCAGAAGCAATGGAGGAAGAAGAAGAGTCCTCCGAATTCACACCAGAAGACTAACAATTTTCCGAATAAAAACTTCATTTATACTAAACATCTTCAGGGCTAGAGGGCACGAAGTGCCTGGAGGCCCCACTACTTTTTTTTTTTTTTTTTTTTTTTCTAAACTATGCATATTTGTAAATAATGAGCTGTTAATTGTAAATGATATGTTGAAGTTTTCAAAATGAAATATAGAACATTTTCCAAAATTTGATAGAATGCTGTTGAACATTGATATGTTATCGATTTCAAAGTTACTGTTACAAACAAAATATATTGATCTCTGTGGAATTTTAAAATTTTCAAACTTTGAGTTGAAATCAAGTGTGTTGCTGTCAAGTGTATCATCAATGAAGTTGAGCTTACTAATATTTTCAATAGCGTCTAGTAAACTTAATGCATAGGAAAAGAGAAACAGATTCATTTTTTTTATACTCAAAAACGGATAATTTTTTTATCTGATTAAATACTTTATATTGTTATAACATCTATTTAAAATCCCGATATTCATACTCAATAAAATGGACTTTTGAGAGCAGCATTCAAAATTGAATGCAAGAAGTTTTTCAAATCAGTCCGGTGTAGTCAGTTATGGTGGATGGAATTTCGGAGGCGATGGGGGAATTGATCCTGTAGATCCAATATATCCAGAGAGCGGAGCAGGCGGTGGCGGTGGTGTTGATATTCGACTAATTTATGCTGATTTAGAAAAAAATAATTCGTATCTAATTAATGAATCGATAAAAAGCAGAATAATGGTTGCAGGAAGTGGCGGAGGCGCCGTTTCTCACAATATACTTCGAACTGATCCTACATTTAACCTTTATGCCTATGGTACTCCTGGTGGAAATTTTGAATCAGTGACAAATTACAGATATACTCAGGGTGGAACCCAATTATTAGGGGAACTTGGACGAGGAGGCCATGGTTATTCAGATCCCTCCACCTATGGATGTGCAACTGGGGGTGGCGGCGCCGGATATCGAGGAGGATATCATAATATTCCACATCCATCACCTGCAGAGATAAGCCATGGAGGTCCTGGAGGAAGCTCATACATAAGTGGTCACCCCGATTGCATTTCTCCATTAGGAGGGAGAGTCCACCATTCCGGAATTAAATTCCTAAATCCAGTCATGATTTCCGGAAGTGAATCAATGCCACAGCCAGATGGAACGTATGACGTAGGACATAAAGGGTCAGGAGTTGCTAAAATAACTATACTACCATACTTTGAATTTTCATGCAACCAGAAATGCCTGACATTTAAGAATTCCTTATTGTATCTTGTTTTCATACTTATGTGAGAATGAATACACTTTCTTTCCGAATAAAATGCTATGGTTTAAGTAAGATGTTAAATTTTGATATTTTATGCCTACATTCTTGGACTATCAGTGATGCATATCACATATCTCTCAAAAAGAGATATTCTTAGAGGTATTAGAAGTTATAAATCTCAGAAATAAAGGATCATTTTATTTATTTGATGTTGAACTAATAGATATTTTTATGAAATTAGATGTAGAAATATATAAGAATCAATATTTCCGGACTTGATTTAAATTTCTAAACTTCCTCAGAATTTTGGTTAAGGGTCCACTGTAAAAATTGAAAGTCTCTCAAAATTGAGAGGCGATTTGCAAATAATCGTTATCGTCTTTTTTCGAAAATCCACTTTTCCTAGTGTTCTGATTAATATTTTGTGAATGTAACAATAAAGTATATGTTTTAGTAAGATGATAATACATTCTATCACTTCAAATCACATAAAAATTGCAAAATCAGCGAGTTTTATAAGAACATGATTTTTTCGAATTTTTTCGCTTCTGGATGCGTGTTTTGAAAAATAGATATTTTCGAATTTTGATTTTAATTTAAGTATAAATTTTATATTAGGAATTTTTTTGACCTATTTCCAATCATTAATTCCTAAGTTTTTCTAGGAATTTAATTGAGAAGAAATTAGGAAATTCGCTTTAATGCCATTACATCCTAATATTGTGATGCATGTAGTTTATATTTATTGAGGCTAATGCCGGAATATCGTGAATTTTATAAAAAATTCAAAGAATTGACAATTGGATAGCACAAATTTAATTCTCTAGACAAAGTATTATTGTTTATATATTCAAAGCATTATCCTTCGTTTTGAAATGTTGGCCAAAAATTTTCGTGTTATTTTTTGTGTTTCAGCATAAATTATGTATTGACATATGAAAGATAAGCATTTTATTCATTATCATAAAGATATACCAAAACAAATTGATAAAATTTTAAAAAATGTGTATTTTAGTGGGTATTATTCTGGCCAATGCCCATTTTTAAACGATTTAATATTGACCATATCAATAGCCGACTCAATGTAAAAATTTAGATATTATTTTTTTCATTATTCAAACTTTGATAAATTTTAGTATAATGAATGATTTTGTTTCGTGTATGATACAGAAATGAAAAGCTCGATTAATATCATTTTGCATTTTTTCAAGAATGTTAGAGTACATCTACATTAAAAAATCGGATTCGAATTGCGATACTGCATCAAATTGTTGCACATCTGATAAGGATCTCAAAAGAGTAAAGTTAATTTTTTTGTGTTTTTTTAAGTTTTGGGCCTTAGTAAAAACACCATCTTGAGCAATATTTTTGGGGCGACGATAGGCCTTATTTGGCCTTACAGTGGACCCTTAAAATTTTCAAAGATTTCGGCTTTATTTCGGATGAATATGCAATTCCTATCCGATTGAATTAAACATTTTAATTATCGAGTTCACTTTTTTACCGATGCATAATGACAATTATGTTGGTAAGACTCAACTTATAGAATGGATGAATAAAACATTGGATTTAGAATACACTAAAGTCGAAGACTGCGCTAATGGTGCAGCTTTTTGCCAAATAATAGATGCGATTTATCCCGGTACAGTTCCTATGGGTAGAGTAAATTTTAATGCCCAACTTCAGCATGAAAACTTCGAAAATTATAAAGTATTACAAGAAGTTTTTTCTAAAAACGGAATTAAACAATTTATTGATGTAGAAAATCTTTCTGCCGGCAAATATATGGCAGTTTTAGAGATGCTACAGTGGCTATATGGATTCTACGAAGCTAATAAACCAGATCAAGAGTACAATGCCAAAAGTAGACGCCATTCTAAAACCAGATCGATCCCAAAGCCTTTACATAGGACAGGCCAATACCAAAGATCTACAGAATCTACAACTCGTTCAGGAGCTCCTCTTCCTCTGAAACCTACAGAATCTATAACTCGCTCGGGGTATCCTCCTTCTCAAAAGAAGCCAAGAACACCTGCAAACGCTCCTAAACAAGAACCTCCGAAATCTGCCACCGACCCAGCTTCATCTCCAACACAAGCACAAGCTCCTGCTGATCCTGCTGGTACTCCAATACAAGAAGCACATTGGAAGGCTCGTATTAAAGAATTAAAGACAGAATTGAAAGGTGCCAAAGAGGACTTAGAAGGAATGACAGAAGAAAGAGATTTCTACTATGACAAACTAAGAAGAGTCGAAGATTTCTGTCAACAACACGAAGATGTCGATTTAATCCAAACAATTTTAGGAATTCTGTATGAAACTGATGAAGCACAAGGATTCCTTCCACCACAAGACGCCGAGTAAATATGTATTTTTTTTATCAAATGATTTCCAAAATTTCAAAATAAATTAAGACAATCCAAAATATAAATTCATTATATTCATCAATAAAGGCAAGAATATATGATTCTAATATAGCAAAATCTAATTCGTCACTTTTCAATTTATTATATCATGGCTGAAGATACGTCGCTTTTTGAATTTCAAGATTCTGATATTATTATTTCGAAGAAGCATAAGAAAAGAAATGTTGTATTCATTGAAAATCCTGAACTAGATAGTCCATTGGATTTATCTGTTTCGAACTTTCAAAGCTTTATCGAAAATAAAAACGGGTCGATAGACAGAAATTTACTTACGAGTTTGGCCCTGAAAATGGCCGAATCTTCATTAACAGATCCTCGAGATTTAAATCAAATTTATTATGATCTTAAAAATCAAGTGAAATTAGCGTATAACTACAGAAAAAATACAACAAAGGCATTTCAAGAATACAATCGTAAAATTTCCGAATTACAAAATTCGATAAATCAATTAGAAGAAGAAAAAAAGCGAAAATTTGAGAAGCAATCCAATATGATTCAAGAATTGGAGATGCAAAGTTCACCAAGGAAATCGGATATTATTGGAAATGTAGAAGATTATAAAATAGCTGTAGACGTATTATCGCAGGAAATATCTCGTGTTGGTAGCGAAGTTTTATACCTAGAAAGCCTCTTAGATGAATAATTAATATCTTGCAAAATTACTATGTTTTATCTGACAAAGAATCATAATTGGCGAATTCTTTTAATGAAAGCAATATTGCCTATAATATTGCTCTTTAGAATTTTACTATATTGTTTGAAATAAACCTCATTTATGTGGGAAAAGAAGCAACAAATCAACATTTTATATTATAGATGATAACATGCAACAAATTTGCATCCATTTTTTGCAAATTAGAGCCAGTTTTTAATTTTTATCAAATAATTTTTCATCTATAATCAATATTATTGAGGATCCTACCAAAACATAAGTTCTACAATGCAAATATTCTTTTAATTTTTGAAACTGCTGATTGAATGATAATATATATTGAAATAAAACTGGTTTTCGGATAGTTATCTTCAAAATTATTTAAATAGACCTGATATAAGATAAGGTTTATACAGTTGCATCACCAAAAGGAATTCATAAAATAAAGATTTGCTAGGAAAAATTCGTTAACACATCTTAAATTTATTAAGGATGCATCTTTGTATCGAAACCAACTAGTTCATTTATCGTATATAATAGCTTTATTGAAAATATGAATATTGATAAATTGAAAGAAAAAATTGATATGAACTATCAATTGAATCTTTTTAAAGGAATTTTTATATATCATATATGATATTCAATCTTATTGTTCAGGAAAAGTTCTTTTTTTATTTTGTTTAGTATTGAATTTTTTACTGAATGAATTAATCTTTGATCTGTTATCATGAAATATAAGTGAACATATGAAATATAATTTTTGTGATACTTTTTGATTTATCATTTGAAAAAGATTAAATATGATTTATGAGATAGTTAGACTCTTGAGAATATTTCAGATTTTAAAGTCTGTAGATATAATAATTCAATTTGAATAATACGAGGTTACAATTGTTATAGACCGAAAATAGATTTTTTCGGTTTTCTCTTCAAATAATTGAAAGAATGATACTATTATAGGTTTATTATATTATATAGCATATAATCATGCTATAGCCGAAAATTATAAGTTTTGAGAAGATTGAATATAACACAAATAAATTTGAATGTAAGTTAAATTGCTTGTTGTTTTTAATAGCTATTTAATGAGAAATCCAATATTGCAAAATTCAAATTGAATGATTGAAAGAACAGAAAAAGTCATTCTTTTCAATTTCGAATATGTTTCATTGTATTTATAATTATATGGCAAATAAGATATTTAAACTTGATTTTTGAAGGAAAATTCACAAAATTGAATAAATTCAAATAATTTTTATTCAAAAATAAACTAGTTATTTGAGTTTAATACTAATTATCTATTCAAACTACAAAGTTTGTAATTTAAAATATTTTGTGAGATCAGATTGAATTAATTCAAGGTTCTTTTCAATTAATATTAATGACCATATTACGCATTTTCGAACATTCTAAACCAAATATATAAAAATGGGAGACGAATGTTAAATTTGCTAGACATGGGGGAGTTGTCTGCAAAGTTTTAGCTCTTATCTCTAACAAAAAATTAATTTTTAAAAAAATGACCGAATACGTTTCACAGCGAGAAAAAAATAAAAGGCAAGATAGAATTTTCTAGACATAAAGAAGTTGTTTACCGAGTTTTAGCTCTTATCTCTAACAAAAAATTAATTTTTAAAAAAATGACCGAATACGTTTCACAGCGAGAAAAAAATAAAACTTTACACTGATTTTAATTTTCATTTCCAGTCACTTTACTTATTTTTTTTTTATTTTTTTCATTTTAATTATAAATTTTTTCATAATACGTTTATTTACGTTACTATTTTCTTTATTCTTTTGAATTCCATACTAGACACTTATAGAATATTTTGATTGTTAACGTACTTCATTAGAATGAATCCTTACAAAGGGTATGTCGATCGAATTTACCTAATTGGTATTTCCAATCAGATTGAAAAAGGTAAAATGACATGGGAAGAAGCTTGCACCCATGTTCCCATCGCCCCAACCCTTCAATCAAATGATTTCAAATATTTAGATGTTTCAAAATCTTTTTACAAAATCAATTTAGCTTACAGAATATCCATTGCCTAAAGGCAAGAAAGGTCGTAGGGTCAATCCCTACGACCAAATCAAAGCTCTTGCTGTGATACATGACCACTGGGCCTTTCCCTGTGGTCAAACAAACAATGGAAACGTTTGAAATTACAACAAATTGATGTATCTTATAGAGAAGTACGCAGATACTTCAAAGAAAATCATTTCACCAAGACGCGATTAGAGCATGCCGGGCCAGAAACAGCAGTAAGATATTGGGCGCTTTCACCCAATCTTATCTGGCACGAAGATGTTCATTATTTTAGGGGTGTTCGTGGCCAGTATATTTATGGCATAATCGACGATTTTAGCCGCAAAGTCCTAGCGTGTATACAAATACCAGATATGCTGGCAGCGACGACAGCGAACGTTGCGGCTTCCGCCTTCATTGAATTTGGCGCCCCTTATTGTTTCTGGACCGACAACGGTTCAGAAAATAGGGGCGCCTTTCAAGATCTACTTGATCTTTGGGGCGTCCAATGGCGGCATACCGACTCTCATTCTCCCTACCAAAATGGGAAGATTGAGAGATTCTGGCCGACATTGGAGCGCTGCCAAAGCATTCAGGCTATTCCTGCCTTTATTTGGGAGTACAATAATAACACACCGCATGAAGATCTCCCAATTAATCCATTAACTGGAACAAATTACACGCCAAATCAAATGTATCAGCTGAAACCGAAATACACAAATGCAGATACAGAAAGGTTGTGGCAAATATGGGATACAGATACAGGCATGACCGCTGTTGACACATTCACAGCGTAATAATAAACATAATTTTTTAATTTCATTTTTAACAAGTTTTTTTAAATGTATGTAATGAATAATTCATTAGAATATGATAATGCACATTGTAACAGAATAGAACAATCACCAAATTTTTTTTTGAAATTAAAAAATAAAAGTAAAAAGTATAAAGTAATCTAACCAAAAAAGATATTTAAAAGAATTTTGGAAAAAACAGAATAAGGATAATGATATTATTTTAGATACACAATCAATGTACTGAAGAATAATCAGGTAAAATGATGATATAAAATTAGATTATTTTACAAGTAGCTAAAAGAATAAAACTATAATATAAAATAAATGAAGTTTAATGAAACAATAAAGGTTAAATAAATAATAAAGATTTTTATTTTATATCAGTATTGAGAAGAAGTAACAGCTGACACTTGGTAGACAACTTCTTTATGTCTAGAAAATTCTATCTTGCCTTTTATTTTTTTCTCGCTGTGAAACGTATTCGGTCATTTTTTTTAAAAATTAATTTTTTGTTAGAGATAAGAGCTAAAACTCGGTAAACAACTTCTTTATGTCTAGAAAATTCTATCTTGCCTTTTATTTTTTTCTCGCTGTGAAACGTATTCGGTCATTTTTTTAAAAATTAATTTTTTGTTAGAGATAAGAGCTAAAACTCGGTAAACAACTTCTTTATGTCTAGAAAATTCTATCTTGCCTTTTATTTTTTTCTCGCTGTGAAACGTATTCGGTCATTTTTTTAAAAATTAATTTTTTTTGAGATAAGAGCTAAAACTCGGTAAACAACTTCTTTATGTCTAGAAAATTCTATCTTGCCTTTTATTTTTTTCTCGCTGTGAAACGTATTCGGTCATTTTTTTAAAAATTAATTTTTTGTTAGAGATAAGAGCTAAAACTCGGTAAACAACTTCTTTATGTCTAGAAAATTCTATCTTGCCTTTTATTTTTTTCTCGCTGTGAAACGTATTCGGTCATTTTTTTAAAAATTAATTTTTTGTTAGAGATAAGAGCTAAAACTTTGCAGACAACTCCCCCATGTCTAGCAAATTTAACATTCGTCTCCCATTTTTATATATTTGGTTTAGAATGTTCGAAAATGCGTAATATGGTCATTAATATTAATTGAAAAGAACCTTGAATTAATTCAATCTGATCTCACAAAATATTTTAAATTACAAACTTTGTAGTTTGAATAGATAATTAGTATTAAACTCAAATAACTAGTTTATTTTGAATAAAAATTATTTGAATTTATTCAATTTTGTGAATTTTCCTTCAAAAATCAAGTTTAAATATCTTATTTGCCATATAATTATAAATACAATGAAACATATTCGAAATTGAAAAGAATGACTTTTTCTGTTCTTTCAATCATTCAATTTGAATTTTGCAATATTGGATTTCTCATTAAATAGCTATTAAAAACAACAAGCAATTTAACTTACATTCAAATTTATTTGTGTTATATTCAATCTTCTCAAAACTTATAATTTTCGGCTATAGCATGATTATATGCTATATAATATAATAAACCTATAATAGTATCATTCTTTCAATTATTTGAAAAGAAAACCGAAAAAATCTATTTTCGGTCTATAACAATACGAGGTTACAATTACATTTTTTTGCTATTTTGATAATATCATCATTTTGTATACCTCATAATATAATGACATTTAATACATTCAAATTTTAGAATAGTCTATTTTAATGTTTCATTTTAATTTTTAAATTCCTTATATTATATCTGGCAATTTCTATCCAATAAATTTTTTTTCAATGTGTGTGTTTTGTTCGCATATTCAAAAATTCAATAAGATTCAATAAATTTCCATTATTTGATTTATTATCCAATGATATTAAATCACACATTATATTGAATTTTTTTGATATAATAAAAATTCAATATCTTATTAATATTCAATTAAGCAAAATGCTAGACATGACGTATGTGCAGGATATTCTTAGTACAAGGAAGATGAGAAAATTTCGATGTGTATCTCCACAAAATATGAAGGATCATGATGATATTTTGCAACGAATCAATCAGAATGGAATTAAGATGGATTTGGTCACAGCCATAATAGAATCAAGCTATGGGGGCCACATAACCATAGAACCTCTTTTATCATTTGCTAACAAAATGGCTAAGAAGTATGGCCTGAACCTGGATAGACTTGCAAAACGAAATCGATCAGCATTATTATGTTGGTACACAGAAAATTGGGCCACAATAAACACACATATTGCAGATATTAATCCATACAGAAAAGAAAAATTGATTCAAAAGCTAAAGGAATCAAAATCTCCGATACCAAATCAAGGAGATATCGATCCGTCGGATATTGGCCAACTATTGAACTATCATTAAATGTTTTGTTTATGTTAAAACTTTCATAGTTGTAAAGAATATGTTTGATATCAATTTCAAAATTTAATTTTTGAATAAACAATTAGTATATATAACATGACATTCAAAACATGGAAATATGCATTTCGGTATTGATATTAAGAATCAATAATTTGAAAAAATAAAAAAAAATATAATATTTCAAAATTATAGGTATAAAAATCTATGGAATCATGTTATTTAAATGTATTGGATTATGTCGTTATGAATTAATGGTTTGCTATTTGAAACAATCATAATTTTACAAAATGAAATTTGATAAAAAATTGTCACTGAGATTGAATAATTATGCTGGTATAATTAAATGACATCAAATTATATTGATTAATTGGCATTATTAATCATAATTAAATTATTTGTATTTATTTTGCTTTGATTTTGGGATTAAAATGAACGAACTGTTAATTAGATGAGTTGAATCGATGAAATACGTCAATGTTCTCAGGGTAACACCAAAAAATTCAATATTAATATGAAAGCTGAGTATTGAAATTTCAATCATCAAACTTGAAAAACCGGATTTTTTGAATTGGTTATTTTAAGATTGAATATATTTCAATATTGAATCCAATTATATCGTTTTGTGATTATATATTATAATAAAAATCATATAATTACCATTAATTTTAAAGTTATTGATTTTATCATTTCAATAATAATTACGAAAAATTGCACAATTTAGATATAAATTATATTCGGAAAATCTTTAATTGTGCAATTATCAATTTACAATTCCACACAAATATTGTTATCTTGTCAAAAATTGAAAAATCATTAAAGTAAAAATGATTGAAAACCATTACCTACAAAAATTCAATTCAAAAAACTTTTTTCGATGATAATAACAAAATTGAATGTCAGGAAATACTTTATTCAATTTTTGAAATTTACTTCAATATTTCTGAATTATTATCTACAGTTAGCAGTTCACTTTAATTCAATAGTTTGTTTAGAATTCAAATCATTCGAAGAATTCAATTTTCATATTTAATATTCTAATTATACTTATGAATTTATCATCAGTTTTCTTCAAATCTTCTTCTCAATTCGTTTTTTTACATTCTTTATTACTATTGTATCTGATTAAAAAAAAAAAAAAAAAAAAAAAAAAAAAAAGGTAGTGGGGCTTCCAGGCACTTCGTGCCCTCTAGCCCCGAAGATGTTTAGTATAAATGAAGTTTTTATTCGGAAAATTGTTAGTCTTCTGGTGTGAATTCGGAGGACTCTTCTTCTTCCTCCATTGCTTCTGGGAAGAAGCCTTCTTCTGGGTCGAAAACATATATATAAGTGTCGCTTTTCACAAATTATATATGTTTTCATGTTTTGTCACTTTTCTGTCACTTTTCGGGTAAAAACATTTTTATTATTATATATAAATGAATTTACAAAACCACCGTTACCGTTCTTTGGAAATAAGAGTAGATGTAAAGATATTATATTGAGAGAACTTAAGAAACTACCGAATGGTCTAACATTTGTAGATTTGTTCGGTGGAAGTTTCTATATATCCCATTTGTGCCATATAATATTCCCAGACTCAAAGATTATATGCAATGACTTCGACAACTATATGGACCGTCTCAAACATATTCCAGACACTAACAAAATATTGAAAGAGTTAAAAGAAAAGATACCTATAGGTAAGATGGAACGTATACCATTAGATAACAAAAATATTGTGAGAGAGGTTTTGAAAAAAGCAGAATATATAGACTGGAATAGTATATCTGCTAGACTATTATATAGTGGTTCTATAAGAGTTCATGACATTGAAACACTTATGTCAAAAGTTTTATATCTTAACTATACAAATGTTTTCAAAGAGGACATAGAAAAATATATTGAGGTATAGAGTTTGTGAGATGTCATTGGACAGATTTGTATGAAAAATATAAAGACAAGGAAATGTTTTCTTTATAGTGGACCCGCCGTTCTATAACACATGGGATTTTCAATACCAAGTAGACTGGACTTTGAGAGACTCTTTAGAAACTTTAGACGTTTTACATAACCATCCATGCTTTTACTTTACATCCGATAAAAGTGGTTTGGAAACCGTTATGAGATGGTTAGAGGACATACATGACTATGAGTTTATATATGACAAGATAGAATATGAGAGAGGACCTATAAACTGGAGAAAGTGTCACAATAAAGAAATTTTATTAGTAAGTAAATGTGGTTTGAAATAGGACTACTTGTTTTAGGTTTTTTCCATTGTGTCATTTATTTATTTGACGTGGCAGAAAGATATAGAGAATATGAAGATGAACCAATGCCTGCAAATGTTCAGTATATGTACTCGTAAGAGATATTTTTATCTAATATTAAATGGACGCACAGAACTTAGCGAATGCACAGCAACCTGGACAACCAAACCCAGAGAATATTCCAAATGAAGTTAGAATACAAACTGCAATGGCAAACTATGGTCAAGTGCCAACAGATGTACAAATGCAAACTGCCATGTCAAATGACGCTGCGTTAGGTTTGCCACCATGGTATGCAAATATGAGATGGAAAGAGTTTTATACAAACCCTGAAGTGGATATAAACAACTTTATGCAGATGACGCGAACACAGGAGTTGACCCAGAATATGTTTTCTACCAGAGGAGAAACAGAATGTATGAGCTCCAGTTAAAGAATGCTATGGAACTCAACAGGAAACGTAAGAGACTAGGTGGACATTAGATTTTTACATATAGTAAAATGGGTTTCTTCAGTAGTATTGGAAACTTCTTCAGAAGAGTTGGAAGAGGTATATGGAATGGAATAAAATCTGTCGGAAGAGGAATTTGGAACGGAGTCAAAAATATTGGTAAAAGAGTAGGTCAGTTCGTTGGTATTATACCTAAAGACCCTGAACCAGAAGAACAAGCTCCTGTTATACAACAGCCTGAACCTGCACCACAGTCTAGTTGGCAACCAAATCCAACACCTCAACCGTATTAAAAAGTTATATTTTTACCGTTCGATAGTAGTTGTATATGAAACTAAGTTCTAAGTAAAACGCATGGTATAATGGAATTATTCTTTTTCTTCCATCTGTAGTAAACCATACTTGAAAGTCTGAAATACTTCCACTTGGTGGTTCGTATAACTTTGTAGGTTTTTTCGTAAAAATCATTTGCCAAGCATAAGAAAGAGTTTTGGGCGCCAGAAAATGAAGCATGAACAATAATAGCAGCTGGTCGAAAACATCTTTAAATAAATATGGTTCATCTCTTGCATATCGACTGTAAATATTTGCTAAAGGAAGTTCGACTTTCTGATTTAACATTCTTTGCAAATAATACCATGACATTGCAGTGAATTCTGTATATATTTGTTCGTCTTTCTTTGGATTGTCTTCGTAGATTTGAAATGACACTTGTGAATTTTGTTTGTCATATACAATTCTCACATAAAGTGTGCTCTCGGTATTTGCATATTCATCAGCATATTTTGCATAAACATGAATTTATTTTATCTTCTATATTTTTTAACGCAGTCTGTAGAGAAGATGAAAGGTCAACTTGTATTAGCTCAATTTCTTCCCACATTTTCGTTCCCTTCAGATATATAATCTATATGAAACCTTACAATAAATGGAAAACTTTTATCTTCTACAGACACAAACTTCATTCTACGAAAGCCAATAGCTTTTGTGACAGATGGGTCTCTTAGCCATCTTAATGGGTAGTCAAAACGATAGCCTTCATGCTTTACGGTCTCTGTCTCAAACTTTTGACCGACATTAGTAAAAAGTTCATCTAATGTTTAGTTGTAGCAACTCTTGAATTTTCTTTTTCTATTGGAAGCATATTTTATCTAGAATAAAAATGTCGAAAGATATTGCTTCCATGAGAGAAATACAACACAACCGACAACTCAATGCAAGCTCTAAATAAGAACACAACAAACTTTCAAACTATTCTAAGATATCTGAGTCATTGAAAGAAGGAAACTTAAAACTGACATTAAACCCAATGACAGATGAGTTTCTGTTTCAAGACAATAAGAACCATACTGTCTGTATAAATCCAACAAAGGAACTTTAAACGAGAAACCTATAAATGAACTTCTTTTGAAAGCAGATGTTGACAACAAAGCTGACAAAGAATATGTAGACGATGCAATAGCAAAAGAAGAAGAAAGAGCTAACAATGCTTATGCAACAAAAGAACATACTCATCCTGAACTAGCAGACAAAACATATGTTGACAATAAAATGTCAAGTGAAGTGACAAGAGCTGAAAACGAATATTCTAAAAAGACTCATACACATTCTATATCTGAAATAACAGACTTACAAGAAACCTTAAACAGTAAAAGTGCCGTTGGACATACACATACCATTGCAAATATTACAAACTTACAAGAAACCTTAAACAGGAAAAGTGCCGTTGGACATACACATTCTATATCTGAAATAACAGACTTAAACGTTAGCCTTGAGAAGAAAGCAGACAAGAACCATACACATACAAGTTTTACAACTGTTGCTATAGAAAGTATTGAAGGAACGGTTGAAGAAACTGGTGGGGATGCAATATATTGTAAACCTCCTAACTTTCCACAAGGTTTAACATCGGATGACGACATAACGACGATGAAAAACATTAGATGTAAAGATGTTTATGTCATGAAGGATGAACATAATATTAAATTCACTGCTCAAGATTTATATGACAAGAAAGCAGACAAAACAGAGCTTCAAACATTAAAGACAGAAATGCTTCAAACATTATATCCTATAGGCTCTATTTATACGTCAATGAACTCTACCAGACCAGAAACAGTTTTAGGTTTTGGAACTTGGACTCAAATAGTCGACAGGTTTTTGTATTGTGCAAACTCTTCAAAGGAAACAGGTGGAAGTAAAACGATTTCAGGTGAAAATTTACCTGCACATAGTCACTACATAGATTTAAGTACATCTCAAGCGGGTTGGCATAAGCATAGATATTGGGATTGGGCAGCAATGACAAAAGGTAAAGGATATGATGTTAAAGACAACGTTAAGTTTGCTATAGATTGTTACTGGAGTAACACTGAGGGAGGAGGAAACCATACACATCGCGTTTCGGGATATACGCAAACAACGGGACAAAGTAAAGAATACATGCCACCTTACATGACAGTTTACGCATGGTATAGAAATGCTTAGTCGTCATTTTCAACTTCTTTAGCATATTCGTCAGGAGTTGTCTTATATTTGTTAGGAACTGTCTTTGAAAGTATACCACCTTGAACTTTGACAAGTTTGAAACGAGGTCTGACAATAGTAGTTTTATCTTCTGCTTGCAGTGTGTACATTTTGCCATGTTTGCCTAAAACTTCATAATATTCTCTTTATACTTTCTTCTATTTTTACGAACACGAATGTGAGTACCTGTCGGGTTCCCATTGTTGTCATAGTCAATAGTATTTTCATATGGGTCGCGTTTAGGTATTTCTATTTTTACTTTGTCACCTTTCTGAAGTTTGAAGCCCGGCATTCTTTCTTGTTTGTCTCTTTTGACTAAATTATTAAATATATAGTCTTTCTCTAAGTCAGGGTTGTTTTTTCATTTCTTCAGGGGAGTGGTTTCCCAAACCTTTTTGTTTACGGCTATTGTAAATATTTAAAACTTGTCTCATCTTTGCCATGGAAAAGTGTCTATATTTGTCGTCATATGACATTTCATTTGCTTCACCACCTTGTGGTTGGTTTAAGTCTCTTAAGATTTTTATACAACTGTCAATGACACCAAGAGCAGAATGGTTTTGGTCGACAATGAAATATTGGTTTACATTTTTTGAACGCAGATAGTTTTTAATATCGTCTGATTTGAAAGAACTTTCATAGTCAGATGTCAGTTTTGTTGGATGGTATTTGTCAACGAATATTGTCAAAGCAGTTTTCACATCTAAAATATTTTTGGACTGTAATGGTATGGCTTCACAGTATCTTGTGTTTTGACACAAATATTAGCCAGTATGGTGGTCCATCTTCTCTATACCTCGGAATGTTTTCCAAGATATCCATAAACCAAGCATTTGGTGTTGAACTAAAGATTTTTATCATGAGTGCTTTCTTTGTCGCTTTAGAAACATAGGGGTCCTTGTTTGGATTCGTCATTTTTATCCTATAAGAAATGGGTTTATTTGGCGCATTAGCAGGAGTTGCATCCAGATTTTTGCCCGCAGTGGGAACAATAGCCAGAGGTGTATTTGGAGTTGGAAGGAAGATTTTGAGTACATTAGGTATACTTAAAGAGAAAGCACAACCTATTATACAAACTGTACAGAAAGGTTGGGATGTAGCACGAGATGCAGCAAATCTTATTCCAAATCCTGAAACAAGAGGAAAAGTTCAAGGATGGATGGACAATGTAGGAAGACAAGCAGGAAACTATTATAACAAAGCAAATGACTACTATAACCAAGCAGGACACTATATGGACCAAGGTGAAAGATTCTTTAACAGAGGATATAACCATGCACAACAGTGGGTAAACAATAACCAACGCAACCACCTCAAACTTGGGAATGTAAAGTTTTTTACTGAGATGAAATGAACAATACAGCATTGAGACAAATGGGTTCAAGATGGATTTGTCGACTTCCAGCAGTTACACAACGTGTTTGTCAAGTTCTTCCTATACCTCAGGAAGTTTTAGACCGACTTAAAAAACAACAACAACCAGTTGAAAACAAACCAAACTAAAATTTTTTACTGAGATGAAATGACCGAAGAAGTTGAAACGGTAGATTTGACACCACAAACAAAAAGTTCAGAACCATTGTCAAAACCTGTCAAAGAACTTACAGATGAAGAGAAAAATTCAATAATAGAAAGTGCCAGGTCTGGAAATACAAACCCTAACTATAAAGTCACTTTTCATAGAAATGGAACGGCTAGTATCTCAAAAAAGAAACAGACTCTCACAAATAAAATATTGAAGTCTGAAGGAGCTTTCGAGACAACAGATGGAAAAGTTTACTTCACTGACCAACAGTTCATTATAGAACATCTCATTGACTTAGAGTCGAAATATTCTAAACTTTACAACAAACACAAAAAGTTGAAAGGAAAACAAAAACAAATGGCATATGATATTTATGAAGATGTTGACGACACAACTGTTCCTGCAGGTGAGGTAAAGTCAAAGGAACCGAAAAGTGACGAAAAACCGATAGAAGAAGAAAAACCAAAAACTGAAGATAAACCAAAACCAAAGTTTAGTTTCCAAACTAAACCAAGTCAACCTTCATTAGCTGGTATGGGTTGGCGTCAAAGACTTATGGCAGCAGGCGGTTATGTTAAGTAAAGAAAAAAACATTTTTTTATTTTTATAAAAATGCCCCCATATAGAATGGATAGAAAGTCTGCTAGAATAAAAGCAGAGTTGCAAAGATATGGTTGGAAAGTTTCGAAAAAGTTTAAATATAGGAAGGGAAGACCCATAAAAGTCTATGACAAATTGTCTGGTCTTCGTTACGAAATGGATTTGGAAACAGCGCGCGCCAATTATCCAAACAGACTAGAGAGGTTAGAAGAAGAACGTCTTATGAACTTGCCTTTCGATGTTAGTGAACCTCAAGTTGAAGGACACGACGGCTTTGCCAGATTCTACTGGAAACATGACGAACAATTGCATCCTTTGAGAAGGAAAAAAGGTAGTGCAGAGGATGGTCATGCTCCCATGGAAAGAACAAGATATGCATATGAAAAGTATCGTGAAGTTAGAAGTCAAATTACATCTGGTCGAACCTTTACAGTAAACTTTGACGAAGGAAAGAACAAAGAAGGCTTCATGGGAGTACTTGCTGCCATACAAGACGGAAATAAGAAAGGATACAATCTCAGATTGACCATAACAGATTTGGATGGTCACATTTACTATGCAAATGGCAATGAACAAACAGCTGCAAAACTTCTTGACGCTTTCAAGACTACAAAGAGAGAACAAATGGTTGACTCCGACTCAGACATTTTGAATGCAATTGAAGGAATTGCAAGTGTCAAGTTCGAATGGTACCAACCTAACCCTCAAGCAGTCAGACAACATGCTGGATACTTTCCGTTCATAAATAAGTCTGACATTGACTTGACAAGGTATGGAATTTACAATTCAATTGAAACAATTGTCAATGAACCTTGCATTCTTACATGTCTCAGGAACTCTGGTCTTGTTACAGATGAGAAGATGAAGTATCTTGAGTCATGTGTGAAGACAAGGTACATTCTCAGAGGTCAATTGGCAAAATTGCACCGTTGGCAAATGTCAATATCCGAGTCAACATACCTACAGCTAAAGGTTCTTCACATGACGACTATGTTGTTGAGTTCAATTTACCATGGTTGAAGATTGCAATTGTCCACAACCACTTCATGTTGAACGAAAGTCTTACAAACCCATTGTTCGGAAAAGGCAAGTGCAACATTGTCAGAGCTGTAAACATTCTTTTCGAGAAAGGTTTGTTGGAACCAATTCCAGATGACAAGCTGACAGAAACTTTTGTACCAAAAGACGAAACAAACTTTTCACTGTTAGCAAGACCAAAAGTTGTTCCAGACAAAGTTCTAGTACAAAAGAAGTACACAATTCCACAAGGAGTTGGATTGTTCGGATACCAACCTGAACCAGAAGAACTTCCAATGAGGTTGCAAGAACTTCAAGATGCTATAAATAAACTTCCATTGAGACATCCAATTGACGTCAAATTGTATTGGAGAGCTTCTGAGTTAGGTCAGAAGGTTTTATATGAAACAGGTTGCTTCGACGATGTTTATGAGATAACAGGAGAAGTTTCTCAGAAGATAAGAGACTCACTTGAATTTCCACAAACTGGACCAATTGGTTGCGACAAGTTCGACTCAGATGAAAAGATATACTATGTCGACCTTAACGCTGCGTACATGAGGTTCGTCCAATATATTCCAACTGGAATTCCAAACGAAGATGGTGAGTTCCCAGGAAGGAACTATACAGTTGGAAAAGTCATACAACAACTGTATGATATTAGGAAAGCTTCAAACCCCAAACTTGCAATGACACTCAAATTGCTTATGAATTCGACATGGGGATATTCCATTAAGAAACCTCAAGAGATGAAGAGTAAACATTATGAGAAGGTCGACAACTTTGTTGAAAGGTTTTCTCCTTTTGTTTTGAAGTACGAATTCACTCAAGGTCAAAGTGGCTTAGTAACCACATTAAAACCTATTGTCGAACATTGGTCTTACCCTCAGTTCGCAAAGGCAGTCCTTGACAACTACAACAAATTCTTCTCCGAAGTCAAATCCAAAGTGAAGGTTTACTATGAGAACATTGACGCACTCATGACGAACGAAGAAGGGTACAACAAACTCATTGAAATGGGCATGGTCGGTGAAAAGATGGGTCAATTCAAATTGGACAAAATTTTCACCGAAGTTCATGTAATATCGAAAAGGAAGTACTGGGGTGTTAAAGAAGATGGTGAAATAGTTAAACATTGCATGAAATAAAAAATTTTTATTCGAATTTGAATCGGACAGGTCGAGTTACACCATTCTTGGTCTCAAACTCATATATAACCTGTTTGTCTGTATTTTCGTCGACTATGGCACGAGACACAAACATTGACCAAACGGACAAAAAGTGTCATTTCGGATGGTCAAGCAGCCAATCGCATTCGAGCACTTCGAAGAAGCCTTACGTTCCAAGGAAGAGGGTGTCTGGTGCAAGGGAGAGGTCATGAGACTCTACGAGCAGTACATCCTCAATGCCTGGGAGGACAAATCGTCCTTGGATTGGCAAATCTACCAACTCCTCTGGGACGACCTCCTACGCAACTGGGATGACGAAAGAGTCCAATTCAAAGGTCGGGAACTAATTTTGCAAATTGACCTTAATTTCACATACTTATCCAAATAAACACCTAAATTTACTTGGGGTTTCCCCCTAAAATAAAATTTTTTTACTCTTAGAACCACTCGAGGTTCTCCTTACGGTTGTTGAGCTTGTCACCGTCAATGTGTCTGACCTTCGTCTTCTTGCCTGGATTTGGAACCCATTGAATTGCGACAAGCTTGCCCATGGAGATTGAACCGCGATTCCGAAGGTTAAGGTTCAAGTGTCCCAAGTTGTTGAGGACTGGGGTAAGAACCTTGCCTGTCTCCCTGTTGCGGATTTTGTATGGGTAGGGTTGGGAAATTTCGTAAGTGTCATCGGCAACAAGAGTTGCCCAAACTTCCTTTTCTTCGTGTTTCTCTTCTTCGTGTTTCTCTTCTTCCTCTTCTTCCTCTTCTTCCTCTTCTCCCTCGACAATTCCTTCTTCAATTTGGTACTCACGAATTACGGTGTTGGAGGTTCTGTCCTTTCCGAGTACCTTCCAGATGGCGTCTATCTCTTCGAAGAAACGGTAGATGAGTCTGGCAAGGTCTCGGTTCTCTCTCGCGTAAATGCGCAAGGTTTCCGTCAAATCATTCAGGCATTTCTCATTGGAAGCTTGGTTCATGAGGACATCGGCTTTGAGCTTGGTCATCTCTTCCATAAGACTACTTTGGAGAGTCTTAACGGTGTTTGTCAGATGAGCTTTCAAATTCAAAATTTGAATTTGAACTGGGCGCTTGTCTGGCAACATTGAAAGGACATCTGCCATTGTGTTCGGCTTCGGTGCTTGTTCGGACATCGAAAAATGAAATGAAGTGGTTTGAGAATGACGGTTTTACTTCAAAAAGCTTGTTATGACGGTTAAGTCATACAACAAGTTTAAAATAATATCTTGTTCTTCTTCTGAACGTTTGTTGTCTCTTCCGATAAAAGTTTCGAACATGAGAACCAAAAAACGTTTTTTGAGATTGCGGAAGAGTTCAGGCAAACGTTCATATTCTGGATATGTTGGGAGCAGTTCAAACATCTGAGCTGACTTTCGGACAAAATTGGGACAATGTCAGAAAATTCATCTTTGGTCGGACTGCTTGAAGGTAAGTCCCTTACATGTAAGTAGCTCTGGTAAAGTCTTCTCATTTCTGCTAACTTTTGGAGTATAGCTTCGTAGTTTAGAAGTTTTAATTTTAAATGTCTTATTCCACTCTTGACATCTAAACGGTAACTATCCATGAGGTCAAGAGTAGCTTTGGTAGCTTTAAGTGGAGCTATCTGTTCCTTGACTCCTGCAATTTTGGTTGCAATTGTGATTTGAGCTCCTTCAAGTTCGCCGTCTATGTCGTTCTCAACACCTTCAACCATAGCTTGAAACTCTTCATCGGTCCATTGAGATTGGTGTGGGACGAATTTAACTTGCTTCATTCAAAAAATGAAAAAAATGTTTTTACTCTAAACGTGCCATGTATATGGCTATAAGAAACTTACCAGAAGGCTTCTTCTTCACATGAGTCTTTGGCAACTTGAGTGTTGGTGTTGGAGTTCTTGGGGAGGTGGCTCTGAAATTTCAAATCTCTCTCGAGCGCAACAACAGATGTCAGAATAACATTCCCCACTGTCCTTCTTGCCACCATAAACTGTGTATTGACCAAACTTGCATTTACAGGAAGACCGGTCAATACAAGGTTCACAGTTGAAATAGTTGTACACAAACCTGTTGAGTACGAGTGTGAGTAAAAACATAAAAAAAGTGAAGTGAAAATGAGATGTTTACTGAACTGGTTGGATGTCGCCTTCACAGGTTATGTAGAACGGCTGACCGAGAAGTGAAGGAGAGACTGAATTGCCAATTTCATATGGGTAGGGGGTTCTCCTTGTTTGGTATTTTTATCCAAGGACGTTTGTTTAGGAACTTAACAAGAGCTTCTCTTTTGGCGTCCTTTATGCCATCGTAGGCTGTCCCGTCTGGTATTTGAATTGGAATTCCAGTCGAAGTCTCGAGCTGAAGTGTAGACCTTCCAGAAATAGTGGTGAACTTGACCTTGGGCTTCATTACCCTGCGCAAGTACTGCTTAACAACTTCATTTATCTCTATAAGGTAAATTGCCTCGTCAAATCCTTCTGGTATTCCGAGTCCTTCCATCCGACAGGAAAATATTTTCCCGACAACTGGAAAAAATTTTCCGGACAAAGGGAAAAATTTTTCCTTCCGACAGGAAGAACTCTTCCAGTTGTCCGTCCGTAAACCATTCAAATTTTCGAAAATTGAGAACTTTTTGGTCGAACTTCAGGAAAAATTTTTCCTTCCGACAGAAAAAGTTTTTCCTTCCGACAGGAAAAGTTCTTCCTTCCGACAGGAAAAATTTTTCCTTCCGACAGGACACAAACGAATGTCCCACGTCCCACCAACCGAGTCCATTCCCAAACCAGAAGAACCGAAAGCTGCAGAACCACAACAGTCTCCTCAGCAACCTCAGTTCCAGCAAGTACCTCCGAATTACTACCAATTTCCACCTCAAGGTTACTACCAATTTCCACTACAAGGCTTCCCGAACTACCCTCCTCAGCCTATGCCTTACTTCCCCAACCCTTGGATGTTCCAGCAAGCTCCACCCCAATTCCAATTCCAATCTCAATCCAAGAGAGACCAAGAGTTCGAGGAAGGTCTGAACCGTTTACGCAAAGAGTATGCCACAGCCCCTATGGAAGATGACAGGCTTTCAGTCTCTTCCCTCAAATCGACCAATTCGACTCGTACCACAGATTCGGTTCGTGACCGTGAAGACTACCTCAAGCAGTCTGAGAGACTCTTCATCTTACAGCCATTTACAGTTGGAGCTCTCAAGAACATGCGCAATTACGAAGGTCAGACACCAGCTGGAGACCGCAAAACAGACGTACTCGCAAGAGCCGTCCAGCTCGTCAAAACAAAGACTGAGATAGTCGACTTCATTCTTGCAGCTTGCCCATACAAGTAAAAAAATAAACAATTACGAGTTAAACTTTTTATTCTTTCTTTTCTGAGTTGTTTAGAGCTGGTTTCTCTTGTAGGAACCTTTCGTACTCTTCCATGGTCATGTAATTGCGAATTTGGTACGCAATTCCAGGTTCGTTGTTTTTGAACCTTACGTATGTAACGCTTCCATCCTCCTCAGGGAAGTAAGCTGCTAACATCTGACCAAGTTTTCTCGGTGACTCGGAGCTCATTAAAAATGTCACTTTTTAAACGTTAAGTTTTTAGTCTTATTTTACCCTTTGTTTACCCTTTGTTTACCCTTTGTTTGTCAATGTAGTATTGGAGTGCAATTTCTCCAAATTCTCTGTGTCGGAGTTCTTCAGCATTTTCCAAGGTGTGCCTGGAGAACTCAAAAAAGTTGTCAAGAAGATACTGCCATGCTGCTCTTCTGAGTTCGTCGGTATTTTGGAAGTGTTGCACCTTCGAGTCTTCGGACATGAAAAAATGACACTTTTTCTATTAAACCGTTTACAATTTGAATTTTGTTGCTGAATTCAGCAAAAATAATGTTTAGGGTAGAAGGTTAGATCTAACCTCTTTTCTAACCTCTTTTCTAACCTCATGAATTTTCATGAATTTTACACCAAAAATAATGTTTAGGGTAGAAGGTTAGATCTAACCTGTTTTCTAACCTCTTTTCTACCCTCTTGAATTTGTCATGAGTTTTCCCGAAATAAAAAATAAAGTTGGTTTTTTTAAAAAAAATATTTTTTTATTTTTATTGTAAGAACATGTTAGCAACAACAGCACCAAACTCGTTAGTCATGAACCCAACTTCAATGTTAGTAGAAATGAAAAGCTTCATTCCTTCTTCATATACTTTTGAGACAGAAATCCAGAAGATAAAGCAAGAACTTTTAACAAGTAATTTAGACTGTAGTGCGAAAGATGAAACAAATGAACAGTATCTTTATGAAATGCAGGATATTATTGACCATTTACCCAAATTGCCTGAAATCCAACAACAAAAACTCACTATTCCAGAATTCGATGAAATAGAAGTCAAAGCAACTGACTCAGTAGAAATAAAGAAGTTCATACGAAAGGTAAACTATGAGTTTCTTGGATTTTCATTGCAACCACAAAGTCATGGACAAAGATTGCGATATGTATATAAGAACATCTCTGACATATACAAATCTAGAATTTAAGACCTACGACAACTTTGTTTTCGTTAGTTGCAAAATGTGTTTGGAAATAAGAGATAAAGATAAAAGAGGTAAAGTATGGAACGAACAGATAAAACCAGCAACTTTTGAGTTAAAGAAAACCATTGACGCCTTAGTTGTTCTAGCAGGTAAGGTTTCAGAATATAACGCAAAAATGAACCCGCAATGTTCAAAATGTAAAGCAGCAATGAGGAAATATAACTACTCCGTCAAAGAGATAGAAAGAATGAGAAACGACTATGCTGACTTAAAGAAAGAAGCAGAAAAGCCAGCAGAAAATAAAATGGACATGTTAGAATTTCTGAACAAAAACTATCCAACTGCTGACGATTTCCTTCTATCTGACGTCAAGAAGAAATATAAAGAGACTTTCGGTATCGTTAAAACTTTTGACATACTGACAGAAGAAATAGAAGCTACGAAATTGTTTAGAATTTCACGAATTCACAATGTTTACCATGTGAAACGGTTATAAAATTCATGAAAATTCATGAAAATTCAAGAGGGTAGAAAAGAGGGTAGAAAAGAGGGTATATCTAACCATCTACCCTAAAATATATTTTTATTGAATTCTGAGTAAAATTCTGAGTAAAATATATTTTAGGGCTTGTGTCAAACCGTTGAGTTTTCACAAAATTTAAAAAATAACGTTTACCATGTGAAACGTTTATAAAATAACTGGGGTAGAAATGAGGGTAGAAAACGGGGTAGATATACCCTTCTACCCTAAAATATATTTTTGCTGAAAAAAATGACCAAATTTCATGAAATTTCTCTAGACCGACTTTTACAGGGGTAGCCAAAACTCATGAAAATCGTAAAAAATAAGAGAGTATTTTGACAACTTCAAACAAGTAGGGTAGATGCACTCTTTATTTTTCAAGCTTGACTTTTTACAATTTGAACTTTGTTCGCGTAGATGTGAATTCTGAAAGAAGTATGAGGGTCTTGTATGACTTTGTACTTCTCCCATAGTTCATGTCTGTCAAACTTACCTGCCATGGACTCTTTCATAAGTTCCATGAAATCGTCTTCGGACAATCCAGGGAAAAGTATGATATCAGTAAGTATTCTTTTAACATCCTTACTTAAACTCTTTGCTGTCTGTACACATATTACGACTGAGATGTTAAAGTGTCTGAGCTTCTTAAGAATTCGACACATGTCTTGTTCTCTGTTCTTTAACAAAGGATGAGAAGCAAAGTCATCTAAGATAAGAAGACATCTGTGAGGGTAAGTCTTCCAATCGTAAGATTGCAATTTCTTCGAAATGTATTCTATCTCTTTCTGTTTGTTTCTGAAGTGTTTCTTCTCTAATATTCTCTGCATTTCCTCATTTGGGTCTTTAAACTTCGAATTGACATACTCATTTATAGCATTGTACTTCAAAACTCTTCTTTGGTACTTCTTTATCCAATCTAACAACTCAGAGTCTTTTATACATACTAACTTAGACTTTTTTATAATATCTTTGAACGAATTTACGGTTTGGTCAAATTGACCAGAAGTACTACAAATGACTACTAACTCATAGAATGGGTTCTTCTCATCTAGTTCTTGTTGTTGTGCAGCCATTTTAAGATAAGTGAAAGTCTTACCCGACCCAGGCGGTGCAATTAGACCTGTTATACCATTCTGAGCAAATAGGAACTTGTCATGTATGGGTTTTATCTGAGCATTTTTCCAACTTCCTCTTGTTCTTGTTTAAAACATTCTCAAATTTTTTGTCAATGTCAGCAAACTTTTTTCTACATATTTTTAGAAAAATTAAAAATTTTTATCTTTTGAAAATGTCTAGCGATTTCGC
The DNA here is from genome assembly GCF_026262505.1 of Trichomonas vaginalis G3. Taxonomy (NCBI): domain Eukaryota; phylum Parabasalia; order Trichomonadida; family Trichomonadidae; genus Trichomonas; species Trichomonas vaginalis. The sequence continues at coordinate 18,679,635 of NC_067207.1, forward strand.
TATCTATATTCGAGACAAACTTTTCGACAGCAAAACATCTGTCGACCATAAAATCTTACATAGTGTAAACAAGAAAGGTGAATTTGTTCTAAAGTTCTGTTTCTGGGAATATGACAAGAACCTCATTACAAGAGCAGTCTTAAAATTTGTCAATGACAGACTTGTTGACAGAGATGACGCCGATTGGAAAGATGAAGTCCAACAAAAGTTCTTAGAATGCAAAGAAGGCACATGCGCTGTTTCTTGAAGATGAAATAGAAAACAGAATAGAAGAGCTATTAAAGGACAAAGAACTTTACAATAAATATGGTTCTGAGAAATTTGACATAACTCCACCAGAAAAGAAGAAGAAGAGAGAAAAGAAAGAAAAGAAAAGAAAGAAAGTAGAAGAGAAGAAAGAACCTGAACCAGTTCCAGAGGAAAAAGAAATTTGACATGTTAAAAATAAAATTTTATTTTTAGAACATTTCTGGGTCAATGTCAATGTTCTCTTCCTCTTTAGGGCAAACACTGGCTTAGACTCTAAAATCTTTTTACCCAATTTACCTTGAACTTCAACTATCTTAGACTCATAATATTCATAGTCGTCTGCTTTCTTTGGTTCATAAGGTATAACAAGTTTGTATGCTTTGCCTTCTTCGGTTTTGAGAAACTTTCTGTCAAAATTTTCTTTGACTGCTAACAAACCTTCTATGTCTAAGTCTTCAAAAGTTTGCACCATTTTAGTCACAATAGCAAACTTAACTGGTTCGATGTTCCAAACTTTGCTGAATGAAGACTTTTCAAAATGGTAGAAGTAAACATTCAAATATGTGAATGGGTCTAGTTCTTCTTTAAGTCCTGACATGTACTTGTTGACTGAATGAATATTTGCATCTTTTCTATCGGATAAAAAAATATTTTTTTTTAAATTTACTCAGAAAAATTTTTCTTTGTATATACGCGTTCTGTACGTCTAAAAGACTTTTTGACATTTGCCAAGAATGTTCGTTTAGACGCTGTCATATAACCATATTCTTGACAATATTGTTTATACGAATCGTACAATGACCTTTCATCTAAACACTCAAGTCAGTTTCATCTATGAACAGTTCATATACACTCTTGTTTGCTTCTAACAATGTTTGTCTCTCTTCGGTATGTGGAATTTGTCTTGGATTGAACTTTGAAATATCTAATGTCATAAAGTATGAGAACAAGTGGTTGTAAAAGTCAGATGTCAAAGTTTCTGCTAAGTCGTCAAAATATTCTGTATCTTGCATATGAGAATCTGACGTTCTGACAACTACATATCTTCTGTCAGAACTTTCTAACTTCATCGGAACAGCATTGTTTGAACCATAATGAAGTTTGCAACATTTTCACAAACTCTTTGGTCTTTATACTTTCTTTCAACAACTCCAACTTTGTCTGTTATAAGACTCTTCAAAGCATCTGAGTTCAAAACTTTTGTTGTATCTATACTTTGAAGTTCATTGCAAACTATAAGTTTCATATTCTCTATTGAGAGTTAACTTGCCACAGATGTTTTCTAAGTTTGTCATATTCGGATTCGAATAACCTTCTAACAGTTTGCATAAGATATCTGTAAAGAAAGTATTCTTACCTAGTTCCTTGTTTTCCAATTATAATGAGAGCAGTTTCATTTTTAGCACTTGGATGTTGTAAGATGTTTGCAAACCAACATAAGATATACTCATAGACTCTTTCGTTTCCATTGCATATAATTTCTTTGACATGGTCTAACCAAGCTTCTATAACATTTTCTTTCCATTCTACTTGTTCGTATTTATATCCAGTGAAGATAGAAATAGAAGTTTGGAGAAGGTGTATAGAACTTTTACCTCGAACTGAAAAATCTTCTAACTTTGACAATAAGATATCCCAAGCATCTAACATCTTCATGCCAACTTGTACGACTTTTATTTTCTTAAGTTTCTGTCTACATTCTTGTTCTGAAACTATTGTCGCTTTAGGTTTGTTAAAGACTACATCCCATTCTTTCATAACATAACATTCTGGGCAGAGTCGACATAAATGACTAAACGTTTCAAATTCTCGACTGCTTTGTTATAGTCTCTAAATGGACACATATTTCTGAATGCTTGGAAGTCATAAAAATCTGAAACATCTATTCTGTACATTTTTATAAAAATAAAAAATATTTTTTTTATTCTTGACTTTGTTGTTGCATTTGTTGCATTTGTTGTTCTTGAGCTATTTGTTGTTGAAGTTGTTCTTGTAATACAATACTTTCACCAGTTGCATCTTCCAATTCGAAACTTTCTGCCGTCATTGACAAATACATAGGACATAAAAGTTTTACAGGAACAAAGTTTGCGTCAACTAAGGTTAAGTTTATGTTTGCTAAAGTGTTTGAGTTCACTAAAGCTGAAAACTCTGCATTCGAATGAACAATAGGCAAACCAGCAGAGAAAGTGTTGTTTATACGCATGAGTATCTTTTGTCATAGTAGTTTGTCTGTCACATTCGAATAGCACTTTGAACCTAAGTTTGAAACAATATATAAAATAGGTGTACTTAAAGTCAATGGAACAGACATTCCTTGTATGACACCTTTTCCTGTTATAGGAAACTGTTGGTAGTAAAAACCAGATATAAGTTTTGTATTATAGCTCATATCGTTTATACTAAACTCAGTCGGACATCCAAACATAATGAAACCTGCTCTAGTTGCAGCACATGTTACATCCGTCCTTAAAGTATTAAATAAGTCAACAAAACCTGTTGGTGGTATATCTGAGTAAGTATCTTCAAAGAAGTATTTTTTACCATTCACAACAACAAAGTCTTCTGGTGTCAAAAGAGCAAAACAGGCTTTAGTCGTCATCGTGTTTAAGGTCAGTTTACAATACGTCCTTGAGGACTTTGTAAGTTTGTTGTTATAGAATTATATGACTCAGGGTTTTTAGTCGTAATAGTATAAACCATTATATCTTCTGCCATTTACTTAGCAAATAAATTTTAATGAAATGTTGTGGTCGTCAAATATTTTTATGACGTCTGGGAAACTATACTTTAAGTTCAACGTTTCACCTCCTTTCATAACGTATATCTTGTCAATGACATTATATGAAACACCACAGCAAGCAATGTCGGGTTCTATTTCTTTGATGTTTATATCGTCTGCCTCTGTCAAAAGTTTCAATAGTTCTTTCAAAATTTCATGAGGTGCGATGACATATGAGTTCACTTTTACAGGGTTGTGCTCAACCAAGTTTAACATTAGACCTAAAGCTTGACAAATCTTCTCCTGAGTTTTAAGTTTGTCTTTCAGTTGTTGGTAGTCATTTCGAATATCTGCAACAGAACTTAAGTCTCTGTTAACTTCAGGATATGTTGGTTGTTCTTTTACAGGAACAATTGCTATACCATCTTCGTCTTCGTATGGTTTCCCCACTTCAACATCTCTGTCTTTGACATTGACAACAACACTTTGACTGTTTGTTTGAGTTGGTGAATTTAACTTCACATCTGCCACCGCCATTAAACCTTTTGAAACACTCACGCTTCTATTTTTCGGAAATGACATTTTACTTAGAATAAAAAGATGGACGTATTTGAGTATCTCTTCGAATTGAAGCAGAACAAAGTTTACACACACAAACAGTACAAATACATTGACAGAATAGTTCTTTACACAAACAATGGAAAATGTTATAGAATAGCAGTCTTTGCTGAACCAAAATATTTTCATAAAGCAAAGAAAGTTGGTATAACCGAAATGGTGAAAGTTCTTGAAGCAGACAAAAATATAACAACAAAACTGACCGATATTTCTAAAGGAAAGTTTATCTTACAATTTTATGTCAAAACTGGCGTACTGTCAATATTTGACGGAGAGAAGTCAGTTCAAGAACAACTTACTGACCTGCTGCCAAAATCTGCTCGATGGAAGCTGTCGTTATGCCAATCTGAGGAGCCCAGCAGGTTTCATCGAACGAATCTTCAAAAGAGCATCTTCCGTGAAAAGTGCTATTGGTTTTGTAAACTTCTTTGCTTTCATTCATCTGGACCGTCTCTGTCACCAGTATATTGTATTTGTACAGTACCAACAGTTGAAATACCACCCATAAAGTCTTCTGAGTCAGCAAATGGAATGCCAAGCCAAAAGTTTGAACGGTCTCCATTTGTATATTGAGTTTTTTGACCTCCTGTATGAGTCCATACTTTCACATATGGCATAATAGAACTTTGCATTTCAGGGTTAATGGTTGTTGTGAAGTTGTTGTTAAAGTTCATAGCATCTAATGTCAAGTTGTATGACCTCATATCCTCAACTGTAGAATATTCTTCTCTTGGATAATATTTGCCATCTATGTTTATATGGTATTTAATACCAGGGTTGTAGAAGCAAGAATAGTCATTTATAGTTCGTCTGAACAGTACAAACATAGTATCTGCATGTTTCATTGCAGTTGTTAAAGCAATATCTGTTCTTGCACCTGGGTCAGCACTTTGGTTTCCAACTTCACCTGCAAAGTCTTTGACAGATATTTGGTGTATAGGGAACATAAGTGGAACTGCAATATATTTGGCAGCTAAAGCATTTGAAATATCTGGGTCCAACATATAGACTGCAAGTCTGCTTTCTATTCTCTTGCATTCAAATTTTTCGCATGTGAACTTAACTGGGTCCCAAGCATCTCCAGCAGCATTGAAATAATAGTTTACTTCAGTGTTGAGGTTTGAGAAACCAAAGTCTAAGTCAACTTTGTTTTTGCAAAAGTCGGCGAATGACATTTTATTTGCCCACTACTTCTGTAAGAGTGAATGGGTCTTGTGTTGGTGCAATGACTAAGTTATTTTTGCTTGGAGTAAGTTCGATAGAAATTTTTCCTGCCCAGTTTGGCAAGTATCTTAAAAACCTGAAGATGAGGAAAGATGACAAAGGAACTCTAAGTTTCAGTTTTACTTTGGTTACTGCTGCTGCAGTTTGTCCAGAAAGGTTAACATAAACTCCTGGAACGTTAGGGTCAAGTCTTCTTATTTTCTCAATAGTTGCATACTGGTCTGTTTGTTCTCTAGCTTGTGGTTGTACTGAGTTTCTCAAAGCGAACCATTCATAGTTTGCCCATGTTACTGTTTGAACTAAGTCAGAGTTAGAATATATCTTATATCCCATGAAAACTTCTGGAGCATATTGGTATCCGACATAGAAAATTCCATTGCAACCTTTCTTGTCAGACAACTTGGCAGAAGGTTTTATTTCAATGTCTTGTTCCACGTATAAGAAAGAGTTGTCAATAGAAATTATATGAAACCTGTCGCAAGCAATATCTACTGTTGTTGAAGAACCTTCTCCAAACTCACCTACGTTTCCATAAGAAACAGCAGTTGTATATTCGTAAGTTCCAGGAACTATTTCTGACCTTCTAATGGCATTGTCGCATTCGTTATACCATTCGGAAACATTTCCATTCATAGCATCCAAAACTGTTGGCGTTATATTCTGAGCGGCGTACATTTCATATGAGTAAAAATATAGAATAGTTGGATTTATATGTCATAATAGAACCCACTCCGACCAAGCTTTACTTTCTTCCTGACTGAGTTTTTAACTCTTCTTTTTCCTTCATTGCCCTCTGCTTGAAGTTGTTGCATCTTTGCATTATGTTCATCTAGTATGTTGCAAATTTCCCATGTCCTTTTTGCCTTTTGGCTCTGGTCGCCCATCTCAGGTAACCTATATCCTAGAAAGAGTTTGTCATAGTCTGTATTTGAGTCTTCGCGTATTGTTTGCATGACTCTTTCCTGAGTTTCCGGTTCAAGCTCTTCAAACAGTGCCTGTCCATATGGAATAAGCTCGTTTCCAAATATATGTTTTTGTAGCCATTCTGGTTTTCTTTCCATGTTACCAACTATATCTTTTGTGAATGGGAAAGCTTTTACCCAATCTTTCAGTCTTGCGTCGTTTATTTCTGTAGTTGGTTTTATTTTGTCAAGGAACATGTTTTTCAATACTAACATTTCATTTGGTACTGTCCATTTGAGTTTTCTTAAATATTCATCCCTTCTCGTTCATTGTCTGCAAAGTAAGTTTTTATGACATTTTGTAAACTTTCGTTTGCAAGGTCATGTACAATAGGTTCTCTTCCTTCTGTCTCCCTAACTTTCTTTCTAAACTCTTCACCAAATATACCATCTTTATGGTTCTGTGTAGTTCTTTGAGATAAATGTTTTAGAACGTCAGGTGTTATATTTCCATCAGCCATGTTCATTTCATACTGGTCCAAAATATCTGCATCTTTCATATCTTTCAATGGCATTAAAGCCGCGCTGAAAATACCAGCTATATCTGGTTCACCATTCACTTCCATTGCGTCTACAACTTCTTGGAATTGTGGTTGTAAGTTTATGAACCACCTATCCGGATTAGCTTTATGACCCCATCTCATTGTAGTTCCATCGTCTGCAGAAACAAAAGTAGGTTTGTTTCCATCTTGGTTAGGTTCTGAATGAACTTTAAACAATGTTTCATTTCTATATGTTTTCTTGAAATTTAACCTTTTATTTTCACCGAGTTCATCCGAAGATTGAACGTTAAATGCTCGTAAGTAAAAAGGGTTGTTGTATTTGTGTACATTTTTTTCAGTTCTTCCATTCTATGCTGAATATTTTCATCTGGTGTTGGAGTCTTTTGTATGTCGGCAAACATTTTTCGATATTCTTCTACTATGTCAGCCGAATTTTTTTTAGACTCTTGGAAATATTCCATATTCTCCGCATACTCTTGTTGAGGGTCAAGATTTTTCGGCTGTTCCAAATCTTCATCTAGTTCTGTGAAGTTAGTTTCCAAAGGAGGACTTGTTCGTTTCCTTCAGGCTCTTCTAGCTGTTGTTGCTGAACTATTTCTTCCATGTCTGGTTGTATCTGAACTTCTTCCTGTGGAGTTTCTTGTACCTCATCTGCTGGCATTTCATATATTCCGAGACCGTTTTAACAATTTCCCTATCTACGTCATCCGCATTCATAAGCTTTTGTTCTTTCGTTCCGTCTCTATTTTTTACGCGTTTCATGACGAAAGTTGAATTGTCATTTAGCTCTGACATCAAATATCTCGGAGTAAATTCATCCATGTCATTTGGATGATATGCTATTAAATCATATCCCTTAGCGAGCTTGTATTTTCCAGGTTTGAGATTATATCCGTTTTGGTGCTGAGCCATAAAGCTAAATAGGTTCGGGTCAGTATTTCCATCCTTGAACTTTCCAATAGCTTCTTTATATCTGTCACTAAAGTCAACAGTATCTGGGAAACCACACTCTTCTTTAAGCATTTTTAAGAATTCTTGGTTTCCTTGTTCTCTACTTCTTTTATGTCCTTGCTCTGTTTGTGGTTGTTGCTGTGCAGTGTTTTGAACTGTTGGTTGTGGTGCAGTGTTTTGAACTGTTGGTTGTGGTGCTGGATTTTGAACTGTTGGTTGTTGTGTTGGTTTTGGTGCATGCCTGTGTCTGTGTCCATGTGACGATGTAAATGTTCTAGGTAGTCCTGGTGCAGGTGCTTCTCTTGGAGGGTTTGGTGGTATATAAGTTCCACCAGCTGGCACATATGTTCCATCTGCAGCGTAATGTCCTACCTGACTTTTCGTTTTTAAGAAAGCATTTACTAGGTCTGTTTTGGTCTGTTGTAACTCTTTTTCTTGACTTTTCACAACAGTTGCTCTAACGGCGTCATAGGCACTTTGAACTGCCTGTCTCGTTGCTGCATCTGTTATTTTCGTCATATTTTGTGCTACTTCTTTTAACTCTTTGTCGAAACCTTCAGACTTCAGTTTCTTTCCAGATGAGAAGTCGTTCACTTGTTTCACCTTACTATGAAGAGCTTCGAAGGCGTTCTTAAAGTCAGCATTCGTTAAAGCTTCATTTGAACTGTCTTCATCCGCTTGTATTTTTGTCCTTATTGACCCTATAAGTTGGGCTGCTTTAGCGTTGGCTTGGGCATCTAACCAGTCATTGTTAGCTTTTATATATTCTGCGCTTTTCATTGCCTTTTGCATGGCTGCGTCGTTATTTTTACTTTCTTGTGCTAAGTTTTCATACTGTACGGTTTGGTTTTGCAACTGTAAAAGTTTTTCTGCCTTTACATTTGCTTCAACTTCTTTTTTATACTCATCGCTATCCATATATGTCTTCAGGGCTTTTTGTTTTATCTCTTCATCTTTCAGTACTTTATATTGAGTAGTATGGTTTTTCAAATTTATGACATCTTGTTCCATTTTTGCTACTTCTGCTGCTTTTTCTGACACTTTTTTCGCATATTCCTCTGTACTTAGTTCTTTCAGTTGTTCTTCTTTCTTCTTTTTCTCTACGTTTAACTCATTGAGTTTCTTTGTGTGTCTGTCATATTCTAGTTTCTTTTCGTTTTCACTTATTTGTTTCTGTATGTCTATGTTTGACTTTTTGACATCTGTTATTTGATTTTTGAGTGAACTCAAATTCATTTGACTTTGAGGGTTATAGGCTGTTCCGTCTGCAGCTCCACCATAGCCTGCCATTTTCGCTAAAAGTGCCGCTCTTAAACCTCCACTCTGTGCACCAAAACTCGGTTTAAAAGCATAGGATTGCTTGACATTTGTTGCAACATAGTGGGGTCATTCAGCATTTGTTGTTGCAACTGTTGTTGTGGTGTTAGTTACTATTGGATGTTTCAATGCTCTCTTCCTCTTACGTATATTCTTACGTAGCTTACGTGGCATTTTAAGTGAAGTTAAAAAGCGGTTTTTGACAGATGTTTATATGACACTTTTTGTTCAGCACAAAAAACTACTCGGTCAAAGTGTTGTCAGTTTTGTAAAATAACCGTCCTATCTCATTCTATAAGGGGGAAAGGCTTCTCAAAGTATACTTCCTTGGAACGCCTGTAACTTTTCCTGTAGCGACGATAGACCCTTACTTGTCCGGACAAAGTTATACTATTTTGAGTGTTCTACAAAAAAGTCAACAGCGACGACTCTCAAAAACCGTTGTGTAAAAAGTTTTACCGTTTGACAAAAAAGTATATATAGAAAACAAAAAACGTTTATAGTTCATTCAATATTTGAGATGGAACGGTTTGCCAACGGTAACTATTAAATAAAATAAAAAAATAGAGGGGGTTACCGTTGACGAAAACGGTTTATTTTAAACTTTTCTATGAGTAGTCCGAAAAAAACAGTTCATTTTTGTCTAATGTACGCGTCTCGAACAGTGAAGCCCAATTCAATAGAATACTATCTCGAAAAACAAGAAGCTGACACTGCTATTCAGTCTTTAATACAGAACCAAGCTCAGGAGAACTCAAAAGACTCCCAATTCAAATCGACATCCAATTCGAAGCAATTAAAACTTGACACGAATGTTTTAAAACCACAGCCCGCACGAACAAATACAGCTCTAAGAATAGACCAAAGAATACCGAACAAAGAGTTGAGGTCAAGATTGAAATTACAATCGGATGAGTATTTTTCCCTTAACAACCAGGGAAATACTCCATATAACCGTATCTACACAAATACCGTTAAAGAAACAATAACGGCATACACAAAACTCTGTCAATTGGTCCCCAACCAGGACCAATTGACGGACATTATATGTTCCTACCTTCCCATATTTGCTGAGTGTGTGGAAGGTAGGACATTGTTACAAGCTTGCTTACGTATGCCACCAAATCTCCGTCAACAATTTGCTCAAATTGTACATGAATTTAAAGCTTTTAACAACGGATACGATGAAGATGAAGTAGCAGATGAATTTGGGGAAGAAAAAACATTTTTCCCCTCATATAATACGCCTGCAACAGTATTTCCTACTAATGAATTTCACAACTATTGTGTCGTTATTTAATTGTTGTGGATATGCCCACAGGTGAAGACATTCTCAGTGGTGACTTCATCGAAGTCTGTATCAATACAGAATTGGGAGAAGATGAGTTGCACAAATTCTCCTACGTCGAACATATATTCAAACCAGCACACCAACTCTTTATCGAAACTGAAATAACACTCACACAAAATATGTCCATCTCATTTAAATCCAAATCAGGACGTCCATACAGAATTTGGATGAACTACGTCCTCCTCCACTACGCCGACGATGACGAAGAAGAGGAAGAAGAGGAGGAGGAAGAAGAAGAGTCCTCCGAATTCACACCAGAAGACTAACAATTTTCCGAATAAAAACTTCATTTATACTAAACATCTTCGGGGCTAGAAGGGGCGCAGCCCCTGGAAGCCCCACTTCCTTTTTTTTTTTTTTTTTTTTTTTGATTTACTTATCTTTGTATCAATATCATTTTTTATTTATTTTATTTTTATTTTTTTTAATTGTTAAAATAGCTGAATTCGATTGCGTTTTCATTCTAGTTAAATACTTACAGAATTTTGATGGTATCACCATTTGGCATATCCGATTTTATTCATTTTTCCATCTTTTATGACTTTGGTGCGGATCAATTTTTTTTCATACTCTTTATTTCCAAATTTTGGTTGATTATATTTTAAACAGAATACTGCTGATTTTCAAAATCAAAATTGAAATTACTCAAATTTTATTATTTTCCATAAAAAAAATCAAACCTATCAAAAAAATTCAACAACTCTAAAGTTGTTACTTCAAAATTGTGTCTTACAAAATCTAATTTTTATCTTCAAATAATTTTCGTTTTTGAAATTGATTTCCACGTGACAGTGCAAATAATTATTAATTACAATAACTTCAAATATTAGAAAATCATAAATTAAAAATATGATAATATTCAGAAATTATGAATATCTTCTTTGAGGAACTTTTTTTAGGTTTGCAAAACCATTAAATCGGCAAAGAAATGTCGAACGAATTAACCATATCATCAATAAACCATTAATTCTGTCAAAAAAATGAAATCTTTAAGCCAAAATAAATATAGCCAATTTAAACTTAATTCTTTCTGTTTCCAATTGGTTCAACTCATGTATGGGGTGAAAAAATCATAATTTACACTATTTCAAATAGAATGAATGTATTCTTATTCATTGAGTTTATAACATCATCACCCAAAGATAAAGATATGATATATAGTATAAAAATAGAATTGACATCATACCTGGTTTCAATATTTTATATTTTCCCGTTTCCCATATTTGCCCCGCTAATAAAACAATAATTTTCTAAAAAACACTATTTTCCATGGATTTAGTTGTTTTTATCACCATTAACATAAATTCAATAACTTCTATTGGAGCTACACAAATTGCCATACCTGATTTTGCAATTTATACACCTAATAAAATTACTACAAATTCACAAGTTCTTTGAGGATTATATTGATCATCCTAGAATAAATTTATATCATTTTTTTTATTATTTTGAAGATCTGAAGGAATTAACGGTAAATTTTTCGACATTTAATCCACAGTATATCCAATCCTATATTAAATATAATATGGGTTCAATAAATTTTATTGAGCTTTTTTTCCCAATAATCTAGATTTTTCTTTATGTATATTATATCATTTTCTCACAAAATACGAAATGATCAAAGTTATACTCTCTGGTTACCATATCATTTAAAATTATTGTTAAAAAATGCATTTAAAGTGCTTATTTATGATTTCTAAAATGCATCATATGATCAATGATAATCCTTCAATCATGAAAAGAATCTTGACATAATTAATCACGAAATGCAAGTTTCTGAATTGTTATTTATGAGTGCATTATTTTAAACATATTTACATGCTTTTGTAAGCATTTGTTGTAAAAAAAATTCCGATAGTTTTCAAAAAATTGAAAGAAGCAATAAAGTTAAATACTTTATCAAAACATGAAATTCCAATTATTTTAATAGAATATATATTTGTAAGAAAATCATTTTCGCTTTCATTTGAGATATTTCTCAAAAAATTGAAAGAACTGTTAATTGAAAAATAATTATCATAAGTATGAATATATTATTGATAATTTATTTCCGAAAAAAAAATTAAAAACCGCAAATTAAACAGTAATTTTTTTAAATGCTGAAGGAACACCTTAAGGATTCATACGATCTTGCTTTTGAATTGAGATATCGATCTCATCTACCTTCAAGACTACAGTGGATCCGTGAAATTGTTAGGTTTTTACAGCTCCTCTTTTTTTATCTAGATTTCTGTCCCGTTAGAGAAATAAATACAAGATCATTAACATTTCTCCGTGCATTAAATAATGCAGGGCTCATCAATTCATGTTTCAGTTTCTCTGTTGTCCCAATTCAATCTAATATCGTTTTATTATTTATTCAAATATTTCTTTATTACTATTTCAAAAAACTATCGGACAAAGCAAAGACCGGTAAATACATCTCGAAAAATTCATTATTTCTGATCACTTCGATGTTTGAATTTTTATTGCCTTGTTTACAAATGCAAATCTTCTTTAGATTCTCGCAAATACTCTTATTAGTCCATGACTCATTCAGTCTACTTTCAGTTTTGTCTTTAATCATACATACTTTTAATTTATTATTATGTTCGTACATAGATTACATTTCAAGCATTTTCTTACGTCCAAGAATTTTTGTTATGAGAACTCTCGTTGACTATAATACATGCTGCACAGAATACTACATTTTTTGGCTGAGGTTTTGTTCAGTAACTTTTCAAGTCATTTTAGCAGAGTCTCATAACAATACAATTAATACATTGCTGTTTCTCGCATATCCTACCGTATTAATTCTATTTCTTATTTATAGATTATCAATTGGAATTCATTCAACGATTGTTCTTGCATTTTTAAATGACGCGATATTGTTTTCACAACCATTTGTACTAATATCGCATCTATATGAAGAAATCTTTAGTCCTGTCATTGTATTATTTTCATGTTTAATAATTTACGTTTTTATTTATTACATTTACCATTATTCCATTAAAATGAGGGTCTACAATGGAAAGATAGAGTTTCCATGGTATCTTCCTGTTCGAAATAACTTAGTTATGAGATATTTAAGTGAAGAAAAAGCCGATATTGAAAAATTTGAGAATTTAATGTTACTTCGAATGAAGCATGATGATGAAGAGATGATGGAAGTTGTAAGGTTCTTAGGAATATTCAAGAATCAACGCCAAAAAATCATGATTATGCTGTCAATGTGGAAAGGAGAAAGTGTTTATTATGATTATCAATTTTATTTGGCCAGCCGATTATTTAGTTGTTTTAATGATAATTGTCCAGAGTATTACATCAATCAACTTGACAATTTACACAGAAATTACTTAGTTTGTTTGAGTATGTTTTGGAAAAACCGTCACGATAAAAATTACTTCACTTCATTTTTGTATGGAACGAAAGCAAGTGTGACACACGTTGAAATGATCAATCTCATAGAATTTCGTTCATTTATTTACCAATATGATCCATACATTTATCAATCATATGCCGAAATATCATTGATTGCATTGGGAGATCCAAGTAAAAGTGTCATTTATCGTCGTCATTCACAATTACTTAAAGAAAATCATTATAGTGTTGTTGATCCAGTTTTCAAAGCAACAGCAAGATATTATCCTATCTCTATTGAACAATACACAGAAGAGAAAACATCAACAGATTCAAGTGAAACTAATTCAACTTCATCATCAAATTTGAGTTCACAAAACTCATACAATCATATTCGATTCCATTTATCAGATAATGTTATTTATCGAGATGAAGAATCAGATAACTCATCTATTGCCATGTTTGTTCAAAAGAGTGACCAAATGAAATCGATGAATGTTTTAGTTGCAGTTCTTCTCACATTCATTTGGAGTTACTTTTTTGCACGAGATGTTATTTTAAGTGAAATTGAAAACAGTCATCGTTTGATTGATATCAAAAACATCATCAAGAAAACAATGTATTTGAATGTTGAAGTCACATCTATTTACATGGTTAAACCAATTATTGAATCCAAACAATATCATAACTGTTTTGAACTTAAAAGTGATATCTATCGATATCTGAATGAATATTCATTCTCAGTTGGAGATGATTTTACATTCATATCTAAATCTCTATCGTTCATGTCAGATTTCTTATCAAAAAGTAACACAGACAATTGTTATGAACTTGAAATCGACAACAACAGAATTATTTCAGACAGATTGAACACGATCCAAAATAATTATTATAGTTTTGAAACAAAAGTTGATGAAATCCTGAACAGGAAAGATTTATTGATTATTTATCACAAATATGCATTATATTTAATTGTTATGTCTATTTTTATGTCTATCTTCTCCGCATTCATGGGATACATGAGTGTCCGAATGACATTATTTGATCTTCCAGAGAACGCCCTTTCATTTTTAGGGTCCAAAGAACGTTTGAGTATGTTATTATTGAAGAAATCACTTGAAAGTTGGGATTTCTTCCGAATTTTGTTTCCATTTGAAAAGAATGAAAATGAAAACCAGACTCAACATCAAAGTCAAAAACTACAAAAATCACAAAAAAATTCAGAATCAAGTAGTAAAATATCATTGATTCGAAGTCGAAAGAATTCTATGTCTAAATATGGATCAGACACAAATATCAATAATCCTAATCCTATCAACCAACAAACGAATGTTCAGCGACATAATATTATTCCTAAAGGCAACACTAAGAGTCGACATGTCAATTTGAAAGAATCCAAGATTGCAATTTCATTCATTGGTTCCGATGAATCATTGAAAGCATCACAGTTTGCATTGATGCAAAACATTGTTCAGAAAAGCACGAATACAAATTCAAATCCAGATATCAATATCTATCCATCACTCATCTCTAGTGACAACAGTGATGATTGTTCATCTGCTAGTGGATCAACAAACAACACCAAAGACTTTATCCCAGCAGAAACAGTCGAAGAACGAGACATTGTTAAAGAAACAATTGATAAAACTAAGATCTCAGATACACGTGTTCTTGTTTTGATCTTTTCTACACACATCATTCCATGGATCATCATTTTACTTATTGTTGCATATTCCAATCTGATCTTGAATTTCCAGATGCGATGTGAAAACATCTTTGTTTCAAATATTCGACCAAACATCACCGACCTACATCAATTGCCATTACGAATCTATGGCGATTTCATCAACAAAAGCAACAATAAAAACACAGAATTACACAAACATGATCTTAATTTCAGTTCATATGAAATCAAAGACAAAAATCAATATTTCACTAAATTTGATTCATATTTTCATTCACATCGAAAAAGAGATGAAAATTCATTTGAAATTAAAGAAATCAAGATCAACAGTAATATTTCATTTTACACACACCGATTAGAACATTTCATTGAAGACACGGAACGTGTTAATTCCATCTCTATGACAACATTAGTTTCATTCTGCATTGTTTCAACATTTATCTGGTTCAGTACTAACATCGCCGTTTACAAGATCGAATCATTCATCATTCGTGGTTTCAATTCACTTTTCCACTTCCCTCTCTCATACCTCGACATCATCAACAAGCCATTAGACACATCTCGACATTCATCAGTTCCTAACAACTGCATCGAAGTTATCTTTGACAACGAGACTAAACTTATCAGCGACATCAGCGAGAACATTTCAGAACACATTGGCATTTCATCTATTGATGTTATTGGTCATAAATATGAAGACATCTTTACACGTGAAGAAGAAGGTATTGTTTCATTTTCAATTAACCAGAAGAAGAGTAAGAAATTCATCGAAGACAAGATCGAAGACAAACTTATCACACGAATTGCTCTTATCCCTTCTAAATCAGATGATCTTCACGACATCAACATCTCACATCAGAATCTCACAATCATTCTGAATTCCATTTTCCATCATCAAGATTTTCTTGATTGTTTTGTTGTTTTGATTCATTTCGACAGCAGCACATTCAACAGCTGTGTTGATCAGATCTTCTTCGCAACACACAACATCTTACAATGTTATGGATGTTGCAAACTTCTTAATATCGAAGGTTCATTAGTCTACTTTTCTATTGAAGACGACGACATTAATGCTGTTTATTTATTTATCCGCGACATGCTGAACAACTCAACACCAACAACTCGAAATTCTCTTAAATCGATTTCCAAAACAAATACATCAACATTAACAACAACAAAAACATCAACAAAAGATGTGTCATCAACACAATCTAGTTCTATCACATCAGTTGTTTTCTGTCGAACAAGAGTTCATATTGGAATCTCAGTTGGTCAAGAGTTTGATTCTCAAGAAGAAATTCAAAATGTTCCATTTGCATCTATTTCATTTTCAGAGAACGATTTCATTCGTCACGAAATCTTCAGTCTGGAGGATCATACAATTCTTTTCTACGACGAACACGATTCACACAAAAACATCATTTCATTTGATGATCTCAACATCATCCTCGAAAACGAAAATTAATTATATCTTTATTTCTTTATATTATCATTATTATAATCTTTTTATATTTTTCTTTGTTTTGTTTGATAAATTTACCTTTTTAATATTCTGTATGTCACTCTTATCATAATTTTTCCCCATATGACAAACAAACTGTAAAAGAGTTAAATATTATCTGCGATATAAATGAAATGATGATGAATATATGTGAGCATCAAAACAATAAATTTATGAAAAATATTTAAAGATTAAGAAATTTAGGTATATTTCTATATAAATGAAATATTTATTGCTGCACTAATTAGTACATCAGTAAATTGGTATTAAAGAAGTGATTTGTTTGCGTTGTTTAATTGTAAATATTTGTAAATTAAATAATTTATTGAAAAATTTGGGATATTAGTACTTTCTTATTGACATTTGCTTCTAACATTATGAGGTGATATAATTCTAAACAGAGAAATATCTTAATGAATGTAATTTTGTTCGTAATATTTCTATTAACCAGCAAGCAAGATATTTTGATAATATAGGCGTTATTAATATAGATGTATGGTTCATATAAGCACTAAAAATGAGGTAAATCATTTTTCTGATAAATCTTTATTTAAATGTGGAAGTTGTCAAAAAAATGATTTATATTCTGAAGTTTACATTTTTACTTCACTTTTATAGTTTCTAGTCGAAAAGCGATCTTAACTTCATTACTTCAAGGCATAAACAGTCAATTTGAAATGAATTTAGAGAAATATAATACAAGAACTGTTACACCAAGATTGGGCAGAGTTTTTCCAAAGTTCAGAAAAAGGAACAAAATACTCTACGAAAAGCCAAAAACTTAGTTCATGCGATCAGAATTATTATATAAGTTTTTGTAACTTTGGCACATTACTTACAGAAGGAGCTATTAACTTTAAAACTTCGAAAGATACAACGAAAACTCTTATTGAAACAACAAATTTTAATAATTGCTCTAATACTAAGGGACCAGGAGGAAGCTTATACTTCTCCACAGAAGGCGAATGTGTCCAAAATCGAATTTGTAGTTTAAATTCTAATTCTGCTCATGGAGATATGTATTGTAAAGCTGATGTCAGTAATATTGCTAAATATAAAAATAAAATTCTTAATTCTTCTATTTCTGAAGGCGGAAATTTATATAAAAATAATGGAGGAAATATTGATCTAATAAATGGAGAAATTGAAATAAATTCTATAAATATTTCTTATAATGATTTATATTATGGCAGTTTATTCAGCGCAGACTCTTATAATTCTTCGAGAGCATCATTTTCAACATTTAGTAATAATACTGATGCATTACCAGATGAGGTTTCTCTTACTTTTATTACTTATTCATCAGAAATATTTTTGATTAAGTCATGTAACTACTTAAGTAACAATTTAAGTTTCATAATAAATTCTGCTTATTCATATGTTTATGTAGTTAATTGTAATTTCATCAATAACACAGGTAGAAATTTTTATTTTGCTCATAGTTCTTCTTATCCAGGTAATACTACAATTGATGGGTGTTACATTGATGAAATTAATCCTAAAATAGAAGAAGAAGTTTATTTCACAAACAATGCAACAAATCCAATCGAAATAGAATTTCCAAATTTAACATGTGAATTTGATATTCCTACATCAAAGAATGAAGAAGAAAATGAAATCATATATTTCAACAGAAAGAAAAAAATTTTCAAAAATCTTCATTTTTTGTTCTTTCAATCATTTGTTATTGTTTCTTGAAAGGAGTAAAATGTCAATTTTTTCGATGTATTTACACTGTAGCAGAAATTAATTTTTCAATTGGAATTTATATATGAAATATGATAGTACCATAAACTTATAAATGCACCCTTAAAAAATTAATTCAGAGAACCAAAATTAGAACCTTTAGTAAATATTCATAATCATCCTATTTTATAATTAACGATCATTTTAATATATAGTAGAGATACTCAATAGAATCTTTGATATCTGAAAGATGAAGGCAATTATTTGTATCCAAGAAATCCATATCTGTCTGGTATTCAAGGAAAACACATGTATTTGTAGGAATTAGGTCAAGATCATTTCTTCCAATTTTACGTCTTGGAAATAGTTTTGAACCGAAAAATAATCCTGCTGCTAACGCTCCAAAATACATATAAACAATTAAGTACTTAAGAATAATTATTTCCATGACCTCGTTTGCATTTAGTTCGTCCCATTTTGAAGCTTTTTTCTCATTTTTACTACTTCTCCTATCAAGAATAAAAGCAACTATTGATATCACAATGGATATTGCGGTTTCAACTGTACTCATTATTGTCATAACAATTTGAGGAACATTTGCCCCGAATGATGCAGCCACAGGTAAGAATGAGAAAATGAGACTTAATCCATTGTTTGCAATTTCAATCCAATTGTTAAACTTATTTTCGAATGGTTTCAAGAAGAATATCAAAACACCATATCCAAGGTATATAAATGATAATAATAGCATCAATTTAGGAACATAATAATTCGTTATTATTCGAATTGTGGCAATAACCAATTTATAAAATAAGTTTGCAAGTGGCCAGTACCTGAATTTTATACAATAATCATTGTATAAACTTGCACCTGCATTTGAATAAGTGTGTATTTTTTCTCCAACCTCATTATGCATGAATTTGATGATAAAATAGACTAATAATGGATAAAAGATTGTATTAAAAATGATACAAAAAAGAAGTGGACCAGCCATACTTATATACCAATCTTTTGCTGTTGTTGCAAGATTAAATCTAAACCTTTTTTCATTATTACTTTGGGAAATGTTTTCTACTTCAATACAAGAAAAGTACTTTGAAAAGTATGCAATACCATAATAGGAATATGGATTAGTTCCTTCCGGGCAGACATCTTTAATTGTCATCATTGAATTCAAAATAGTTTGGAAAATTGGCAAATAAATTGCATTTAAAATAATAAAGATGACTTTCATGATATTCACCCTTAAGAAGTATTTGATTTTTGTAATAGTATTAGCACCGCATTTTGTCATCCGAAGGATTCCATAAACAAAAAAGAATGCTGCAATAATGAAATGAATTATCGCACCAGTTGGGAAAAATTCTTCTTTCAAGTAATAAAATTTTTTGATAATGCCACAAAATAAAACACCAGAAGTCAAAAACATTCCGCCTAAAATTATATGCAAAAAACCCAAAAAACAACTTCTTGGAAGGTGTTCGAATCCTATATGCTCTTCAGATAGATGACAACCAAATAACTTAAGATAAACTCCAGTTACTATAATAGTAGCACCAGCTCCTAGACAAATTATTAATATTCCTTTTGACAAGACAAGATCTATTATTCCTAATCCAAATGCAAATCCTCCAATTATGAACCAAATTCCTTTTATGATACCCATTCCTCCCATAAAAAATTGACCCAAAAATAATATTGCGAATGGAAAAATAATACAATTTGCAACGAGTTTAGTTGATTGATCTAATTGAGTTAATGTATTATAATAATCGAATATTGTTGTAACAAAATGAATTATCAAATCAACAGTTAATTTGAGCCAATGTGGAGGATGGAGTTTGAAGAACCCTAATGAAATTGCAATATTTTGAATATATGTAACGAAAGAGTTGATTAAAGACACAATAGTCAAGTCACCCATTTAAATTTTTTAATATGAAAATTATCCTCTCAAATTTATCTAAAAATAACTTGAAAATTTTTTTACGACTTTATAAATTTTTATAGGTCGAATATTTATTTTTCAAAATAAATCATCATATAGCAAGAATTTATCTAAAAATAACTTGAAAATCTCTATACGACTTTATTAATTTTTATAAGTGAATATTTTTCTTTTCAAAATTCAGCTTCAATTTTTGAAAATCGGGATTTTCGAAATTAAATCAAATACTTTTTAAAAAGTTTTTGTATACAAATTTCGAGAAATTTAATTTTTTCCAATTGAAAAAATTATGCCAAATTTTCATTTTCAATTATGCTTGTGTTTACTTTAATTTTAGAAGAATATAGATATTCCTTTTATAATAAAGACATGAAATACATGAGGTATGGTAGCCCCGAATACAAATATTTGGATTTCACAAAGAAAGATGTCTTTTATGCAAACTTTAGTCATTTAGTTGCAGGAATTGGTAATTTTTCAGCAATTGTAAACGGAACAGAATATTCAAAACCATTTTCTATAGTTTTCCCAGAGGATTTTTCAAGAAATTATAACACTACATATAAATGCCATTCTTCCACTTGCAACCTCACATTTCTCGGCATTTACCCACCATCGATCTATAGATCATTTTATTACGGAAAAATGCCGACTTTCGCAAAGCTAAACAAATTTATACACCCAGGAAAAGATATAGTATTAGATGATCATGAAACAAAAGTTTACTTCTCAACAAAAAGTGATGATAAACAAGACTTTTTCGCCTACCGCATTAGAATTAATGATGTTAAGTATGGGGCAGATTTTCTTGCTGTCAGGAAAACAATTATTTATCATCTAAGTCCAAAAGGCACAGAATCCAAGTACACATATACTATAAATGGTTCCGATCCAAAAATTATATTGTATCCATATAACAATTCTTTCAATATAGCTGATAATAATGTTACTACATTTAATGGAGATTGTTCGCTCCTATTTCCAATAACTATAGAAAATGCAACTGAAATTATTAATAATTTTACATTCAAATCTGAATATGGTCATGAATCTTCTTCTAACGAGCATAACCATTTTCCACCAGACTTAAGTCTCTTTATTCCACCAGGATTCCATACACTAGAAGAAGTTGAAGAATTTACTCAACTAGAGAGAAAAAATTATGCTGATTATCAAAATGCATCACTTGAACTGATTAAAGTTCTAAAAGAAGTGAAAGAAAAATCAGTCAATGAGAGGCCAGCTAGTAAAAATTTTAACTTAGGAGCTACTGAACAAGCATTAGCTATTTATGGAATAATTGTTGTCACGATGCTTATTATGGGACTGATTCATGGGTGCTATTGGGCATGTAAGGCAGATGATATAATTTTGCAAATGATTAAAGAAGGAGAAGATCCATTGGATGATATGGATAAATCAAATGAGAATATATCAGCCGAAAGTAATTCAGAAGAACCATAAATTATATTTTGGGCCAATTCAAAGAAAAGCAAAGTTAAAAAAAATTCTTAAATTATCATTAATTTGCTCTGAGCACGTGGAGTATTGGTAAAAAATATCATTTGATTGAAATCATTTTTCATTTTTGAAATAAATATTTCAGGTCTAATAATGTTGATATTTACACTCATATGACATGACCTTTAATTCTGACATTTAAATTTTATTGCTCTCGCATACTATTCGGTATTTAATGCAATAATAATCATACACTAGAGAATTACACTTTTCCGATATTTTGGGTCGCTTTGCGCCCTTGACAAAACATATGAAAAGTGTTAATTTTCAATCATAATTCAAGCCAGTTGTCAGAAATTGATATATTAAAAGCAGATGAGGGTAAGTGTACTAATAAAAAAGCTTCAATTAAATCGAATATTACTCAGGCCTGAAGGATGTGCTCTTAAATTAGGTTGCATGAAGTTATTACTGATTGACATCCATGCAATTTTCCAGAAAATCGAAATGATTGGCAAAAGAACTTTTTTTAATAATGGTATTATTTTTTTAAAACCATTAATGATATTATAATTCTCCATTACTGATATTTTGAGATTTAATCTCACTTTGACAGAGCAAATATGAAATTCAATGGGTTCTCAAAAATGAAAAGACGTTAAAATTTTGCACAAGAAATGAATTCGACTTCTATTAATAAAAGCTATACTCCAACAAAAGATTACATCAAAAAGCTAAAGTATAGAGACTATTTCGAGCATGTTACACAAATGAAAAGACAAATTGAATACATTGATAAAATTAGCCAAGAATTTTCTCAACAACACGAAAGAAAACTAAATGAATCGATGAGTCAAATCTCTTCTGATATTGAGCAAAGAGATATTACTCCTAAAAAAGCGATGTATTATCAGAAACTCGATCTTCCAAAGTTCAATCCTGGTAAATATAGTACTCCTTCAACACCACAGAAGCAAATACAAACTACACCTCCGATTCTTAAGTACTATCCTTGTGGTATCTAACTTCACAAAAATATTTAATTTTTTGAAACATTTATAGACATACGATGATTTTGTTATTACAAAACTATATACATTTATAATTTCTTTCATTTGTTTGTTACAATTTGATTAATTTTATTATGGAATAAGATTGTATAACTATGATTATTTAAATAATACTATGTTAAGTTAAAATATTAAAACAATTGTTTATAATATAAAAAAAATAAAATTAAAAATTTATCCGTAACATACGTCAAGTGTTGCGCGTGGTCTCATTGTGAACTTAGGACCTCGAAGAGTAGACTGAAGTTGGACGTATTCACCACCTTGGCTAATTTGTTCGCTGTGATAACGCCTGCCAATTGAAATTCGTGGACTTGAAGGTCTTACACCGTTCAAACTCACCGAGTAATCTGCAGGTGATGGTGTCGATCCTGAAACTGCTGTAGAAATACCTCGAGTTCGTGGACCATGGAAAGTAGATTTAATAGCGTCACTTCCGAAACTTTTAGATACATAATATGAACCTGGACCTGGTGTTACTTCAACTGATCTCTCTCGCCTTGTTCCTGTGATCTTAACTGGTGGAAGATCTTTACCAAATTCTGGAGGACAATAGTCAACACCTGGTGTAGTTTCTGTATCACGAGAATAATATCTAGAACGCATGGAATAACGAGGACCGGAGTATTTTGGCCGAGTATCTTGATATGGAGCTGATGTAACGTCAACATGTTCTTTTGTACGTCCGTGCATGTAGATTCGTGGAGTACTTGCAAGTATTTTACGCTGTGTGTCGTATGATGCTGGTCCTGGACCTGTAATGTCAACTGTTTCGCGAATGATTTGGCCGATGTAACCTTTGTTCTTGTTTGGGGAGAAACGAGGTGTCTGGTATTGGCCTGGACCTGGTGTGTCTTCAACCTGATCTTTGTATGTTCTCTGACCAATCCTAGCACCTCGTGCTGTTTGTGGTTCACGAATCTTGTATGCACCGGGACCTGGAGTGTCGTTTTTAGTTGGCATGGAACGCTCACTTGGACCATGGAAGCGTGCACCTTTCCTTGGATCACCAAAATCTGATGTAACTTTGTATTCGCCTGGACCTGGTGTGATTTCGCGATGTTCATGATCTGTTTTAGTGTGAATGTAGACTTTTGGTGAATCTGATCCTAATGGTTTAGAGTAATCGTATGGACCTGGTGTTGATTCTGGTTCGTTAATTTTAGTTCTTCCTTTCATAGTCCATTTGATGCCAGTTCCAATTGTTGTCTTAATATCAACATATGGAGCATTGTTAACATCGCGTTTTTCTTCATAACGGCCTTTGATCTTGATTTTTGGAATGTCATCTGAAATTTCCTTGCGCGTTGTATATGCTCCTGGACCTGGAGAACTCATACGCGCTGATGATGTGACATATGTGCCAATAGGCTCAGGAGGTGCATCAGGTGGCAAAGGAACAAAGAAATCGGACATTTTTTTGTGAAAGAAAAAATTCCGCAGAAATTTTACGTTATTTAAAACATTGTTACTATTTTTGGATCTCCTTTATGAATAAATAAATTTACGCCGAGTGAATTTTTACACCAACTTTACAAAATTTCCGTTAAAATCCCTGGAGTCTTCTCGTTTTGATGAAACAAAAAGAATTATAAAGTGATCTATCTGTTGACTACATTCTCCAAGTAACGAGCCTGGTACACGATTTTTTTATCAAATTTTAGAAAATTGCTAGCTAATTGGAATACGTTTGAAAGATAAAGGCGCTTTTACTTAACAAAAAGGAATTATATCTTATTTTTTTAATTTAATGTTCGATAAAATTTGGAAACTAACGAAATAAACAAAAGTGGCATTTTGATGGTATGAAATACTCTTCCCTTTTGAGTTAAGCACATGTATAGGTAAAGAAGCAATACAATTCGAAAGTATAGTTTTTTTATTAAATCCAAAGTATATTGAGTAGAGCAGCTATCCTGCAACCAATTAGATAGTGTATAAAATGTCATTTATATGTAGAATCTATTATATAGTTTTAATTACCTTAGAAGATGGAAGTACCAAAATCTACTAAGGGCTATTTTAAATTAAAAACCGAAAAGCCTAATTGAAAGATTCTGGTAGATATGATATTTTATTATTTAGCTCAAATTCTAAATATTTTATATATCATTCAAATTTGAGCTAAAAAATATATGTATCCAATGATTTAATTTCAGATTTTCATTGTTATAACTATGCTCAATATAACTTTTTAAATACCAAGAGAGAAATAACTTTTGAGGAAGTTCTACGAGGGATCTCAACGATTTCCAAATAAATCAGTAGAAACCAAATATGAATGTAACACAAGATGTGCAAAGATTATTGTCTTTTGTGGAGACCATTGATCAGCACAGTTTGCATCTATCATCGCAGCAATTCACAATTAAAATTCATATCAGTCGAAAATATGTTAGGTAATCACTCCAATTCTGATGGTCTTTCAATTCACTGAACAAATCGATTGTTGGACAAACTATAAAAGAATAATAGACTTACTCACTAAGACTTTGGAATTCATAAAAATGGTACCCATGTATACGCAATAATTTGACAAAAAAAGTCGTCATTAAAAAATATGAACAAGATGGAAATAGAAATCTTCATATTTTGGTATATGAATTTCCAAATAAATTGTTCATCTTTTTCCGGTTTTTTCAAATGACGACTTTTCATACTTTTGACGGTTTTTCCAAATTATTGTATATAAATAGGGTACTTTTTTATGATTAACGAAGTCTTTATGAATAAGTCTAATTTAAAAAATAAGAACAGCTATTACATGAGTATATGTAATTTTCAATCGCATAAAAAAATTTCCATCATTTAAAAAAAATTGAGGCGAAGCCTCAATTTTTTAAAAAATGCAGATATTACTGTAAATTCAATGTTGTGAGAAACGCTGCAAAATAGTATCATAAATTTTATCGAATAGTTTACAAATCACACTTTTTTTCAAAATTTTGATGATATTTGTAAACTATACATAAAATATGAAAACTTATCCATCTTTCTCTCAAAATTGAATAACAAATTTTCAAAATTTTGATGACATTTGATGAAACATCACCAATTCATTACAATGAATTGATAAATACTTATAAAAATTATTGTAATGCATTCGATTCATTATATCAGCTCAATACAAAAGATGAAAACCAATTAGCTACAATTTATAAAAATCTCAAAGTTCATCTCATAGATTCAAACAAATATCCTCCAGATCTTATTATATCAGATATATCATTCATTTCAATTTATAAAAAACGGTTCATGAAGTCATTTTTGGCAATTGCTAAACAAATTTTTGATGAATATCGCCCAAATAAGATTGTCAACATTCACTATGTTTTTGATTATCTCTTTTATAAAGAATATGGAATAGTTCTTCAAGAAACTAACAAAAGAAAATTCAAGGAATGCGAAACTAAAAATTATTCATCAGACATTCATGAAGCAAATACAATATACAAGGCAATTATGGATAATGACAAAGAATTATTCATCTCAAGTATCGAAAGATGTGAATTTGATAAAAATAAAAAACTAAAGAACGATTTATATCCATCTAATGAAGATGGTTATTCATATATTGAATTGTGCTGTTATTATGGATCTGTTGATTGTTTTAAATTCTTAATCACAAAATTCCACTCAAAAATAACACAAAAATGCCTTCATTTCTCATTTTTAGGCGGAAATCAAGAGATCTTAAGCGAGTGCTTAAAATATCAACAGCCATCTCAAGAATGTAAGAGATATGCAATTGCTTCTCATAACATTGATTTTGTTTCATTTTTGATCAATGAATACAATATTAAAATCAATTTAGATTATTGCAGGATGTATAATAATCTTCAGGCATTTTTGATATATTTAGATCAAACTAATAATATTAATACATGCTTTGTTTATTCACCTACTTTTCATCTTCTATCCCTTTGGAAATATTTTATTTCTCTTGGTGCTAAAATTAATGCAAAAGATTACAAAGATTGCACTCCACTTCATTTTGCAGTGTTATCTAACAGTAAAGAAATCGTCGAATTTCTTATTTCGCATGGTGCTAACATCAATGCTAAAAATGAACAAAGAGATACTCCACTCCATTATGCGGCCTTATTGGACTGCAAAGAAATAGCAGAAGTTCTTATTTTGCATGGTGCTGATATCGATGCAAAAAATCTTTTTGGTAAAACTCCCCTTCATGTTGCAGCTGAAAATAACAGTAAAGAAATAGCAAAAGTTCTTATAGCGCATGGTGCAAATGTCAATGCTCAAAAATTAATGGGAGAAGTCCCACTTCATCTAGCAGCTAAAAATAACAGTAAAGAAGTAGTAGAGGTCCTTATATCGCTTGGTGCAAATATTGATTTTAGTAATGCAATAATAGGAACTCCGCTACATCTTGCAGCTAAAAATAACAGTAAAGTAGTGGTAGAGGTTCTTATATTGCATGGTGCAAATATCAATTTTAGAAATGCAACAATTGGAACTCCACTTCATGTTGCAGTTGAAGACAACAATAAAGAAATGGTTGAATTTTTAATTTCACATGGTGCAGATATCAATGCAAAAAATGAATATATGAGAACTCCACTTCAAGTTGCATCTCAAAAGAACAATAATGAAATAGTAGAAGTTCTTATTTATCATGGTGCTAAGCTATAATTCGAAAATTTGCATTGTCGACTAAAACTGCCAGACGACAATAATAATACCTCATATGTAGCCTCTCCCAAGAAAGCACAGGAATTTTATATCATGAATTTTAATTAGGTTTCGAGTCTATTAAGTCACTTCACATATTCTTCAAAGCAATCATAACTCAGATTCTTAATATTGCATACTATCACTGTCCTGTATAAATGTATTCTGACTATATCTGAATATGTGAAAGGTATACACAAAGACATTCCTAAATAATTAGTACATTTGAACAATTCACGGCCGTAAAGGTAGCGAGTAGAGGGGACCCTTAAGGGATCAGCGCTTTATAGTTAACAAAAAAAATACGTTATTTACACCCTGAGTCTTTTTCTAGAGAACTTTTTTAGATTTTGAAACAATGAAAAGAAAGAATATGATCATTAATGCTATATTTAAGTTTATTCATAAAAATGTCAATTCTATCATAGAGAAAAATAAACTAAGGAAGTGAGCCCTTAAGGATGTGGGAAATTGAAGTGAAAGTTATTATAAAAACATCTGATTTTCAAACTCATAAAAAAATCATTTATTTATAAATTCTATTTATTCTATTCTAAAGGTATCTGAGCAACATTTTGGTTTGTCACAGGCTGATCAGTGAACAAAACCTCGAACACATCATCAACAAATGTGGGACACAAGTTGCAAGCTCTCTTGCAGTCAGGTTGGAAGTTACACTCGAGAATTACTGGTTGGTAATCTTTCGTGATCATCAAATCAACACCGTACATTCCCTTTGTGTAAGGCGATTGAACCATTTTCTGGCAGCAGCAGAGGAACATGTCTCTCATGCATTTGTAGATGTTTTGGAGTACATCATCCCACTTAACATCCTTGTTCTCAACAGCGAACTGTTCAACGAAATCAACCCATGTTTTATGAGTAACTTTTGTCGGAGCTTTGTAATTCATAACTGTAAAGTGTCTTTCGTAGTCAGAAAGGTCGTCAAGGGACCATTTCTTAGGCGCCAATCTCGGCCAGAACACTTTGTAGCAGAATAATTCGAATGGTTTGATAGATTTAAGTAAAACAATAAATCTTAAGTCAAATTTGCATCCGAATATATTAAGAGGGTTCCAAATATACCTCTGAGCAATCCTATATTGGTTTGAACTATGTTTCAAGATCTCTGAGGCAGATTCAGTTACCAACATTTGGGCAGCTCGTGTTTGGTTGAACGCCTTGACGATGAACGCGCAGCTCTCCGAATGTTCTTTGAGTTCCTTGTGCTTTTTGAGGAATCGCGCGATGTCATTCGCATCTGACATTACAAATGTTTCCGGAAGCCACGGAACGTCGCCCATGTACTCCCTGCAGGTAAGGTATAATAAATCCTTAACTGTAAGGCAGTTCTCACCCTCTATTTGGTTGAGCAACGTCTTTGTAGCGTAAATTTTTTCGAAATCTCTTTCGTGTCTCGAAGTAAGCCATATAAGGTCTGCTTCACTTGGATCGTCAGTGACCACGAATTTGTCGGAATGGAGGTTCTCTATGAAGGCTTTGTACTCGATACAAGCTTTAATTGGCCTTTTACTGGTAACCGTCGAATGGAACTTGGATCTGAAGGACTTCATGGGCTTAGGAGGTGGAATGGCCTTGATTTCGCTTTCTTCTATGAAAGGAGTGTAAATAAATAAATTTGATGTGACTTCGTCACCGGAAGAGACTTGTTTGATTGGCCAGAAGACAAAGAAGGTCTTTCCTAAGTGCGGTGAACCAGCTGGCATGGCGCAAAAGTTGCATTCGAGCTTATGATTAATCGCAAGTCCTTTTGCTGAAGGAAGACACCAATCTGCGCCCGTGCATTGCATGTGGTCCCAGATACGGTCTGGTATTATGAGGTCTTCGTCTCCTGATTCTTTATCTTTTCCATTGTCAAAAACAAAATCTCCGGAAATTTTCTGGTTTTCATCATGTTTGATGGAAAGTAAGGAGGGAATGTAGTCTTTTAGATTCGAGAAATCAGCACTGTTGCCACGAATATCGATTCTAAGAGCATTTTTGAAAAATTTGAACTCTTCGCCTTTGAAATTTTGGATTTGGCAGTTGCGGATGTTGATTGTAGCTACATCTTCGGCCTTTCTTGCGTTTGTAATATACATTAGGGCCCATTTTGTATAATTATCTGTAAATTTTCTGTTGATTACTTCGAGCTGTGGGAATTTAGCGAGTATTTCTTGTTCTTTATCTTCTATTGGTGTTCCTAAGACGTTAATAGCTTTGATAGTTGTGATTTTTTCAAGTGATGAAATCAAATCATTTAATTCGAGTGTTTTAATACCATTTAGTTCGATAGACTCAAGCTGTGGGAACTTTGTATCGAGATTAAGATCCTTTAATGACTTGATTTCGCAGTTAGAAAGGTCTAATCTGTTAAATTCGACAAATTTCAAGCGATCATCAACATTATTCGTCTTATATTTCGGTTTTTCGACCATGAAAGGAGCAAGCTCATTACGTAATTTTTCATCTTTGCGATAAGTATCGTAAAATGTTGATGGATCATCAGACCAGACATGTTCAATTACAAATAAGCCTGATTCTGGTGTCAATGACTGACGCTTTCCTTTAGGTGCGTAAACAAGCTTTGGATATCCATCATTCTTGATATCAAAGTCTTTTGTGTTATCTTCTTTGTAACTAAGTAAAAAATCATATAGTTGGCCTCCTAATTTTCCAATTGGAAAACCATGCGCATTGAATATACTCTGATGGAGGCCAACCCACTCTTCAAATGAAATTGGACTTGTTTGGGTCATTTGGAAAATTCGACGATTAAAATGCTCTCAAATGGTTTACGGTTAAAAATATTAAATCATGAAGATAATATATTAAATGTACATCATGGCATGTAACAAATAATATATTTCTTTATGGGAGTTTGAACTCCATGATTTAAAATACAAAATCATTGATAACAGATATCAGAGGAAATAATCATATTGATTATGTTTCTAAGGTTGCTCACCACATGTTGACATTGTTTATATCATATAAACCATATTATTTTTATTCAAAAAAATCAATTTATACAAAATGAAGAATTGTAGTAAGAATATAAGCATTTACAAACATTAGATTAAATTTAGAATAGTGTTACTGGTTATACCTTGTTCAGATAGAGTTTTTGTATAATCAAGCTCTTTTCCTGTTGGTAATTGTAGTTTAAAAGCGTATTTCTGACCAATTTTGGCCAATTCGAGGGAAACCCAAAGCATAATCTGTGTTCCATCCTTCTCAGGGTCAAATTTTCTCATAATTCTCTGAGATGGTAAACGAATCATTAATGTAACGCCTTTATCTGGTTCTGGATCTAATTCTATTCCAGTAAAACTATTGGTTTCAGTTGTTTTGTCACCTGATAAATCTTTATCGTTCTTTTGTAGTTCTAGTTGTTTTTCGACCTCCCTTGCGTATTCTTCATCCTGTCGTCTTTTGAGAATTGCCTCTTCCGAAGGTGCCGAATAATTTGCCACTTTATGTGGTTGTTGTTGAGCTCTTTCTTGTTGAAGCTTCTTCTTTTCAATATAGGTAATTCATGCTAAGTTCGGTCAACGATAGAAATTGAGTGGAAATTAATCGTCGAGGAAGTACGATTATGTAAAGTAAAAAAATGTTGTGGGATTTTTAATATTATATATTATTTTATAATAAAATTTTTTTGAGTCATTTTAAGAAGCACATATAATTTTTTGAATTTAAAAATTAAAGTAGTGTCAAACGAATTTATCACTTAATTTAATACTCAGATTTCTTAAAATTAATGAAAAAAAGGTTTTCTGAGAACTTTTGAGAATGGTTTTCAAATTCCATTATTGAAAATATATAGGTATTGTATGAAATTCAAACTCTATTTTATTAAAATTCTAAATTTTTAATAAAATAACTTTTCAGAGGAATATGATTTTGAATGGTTGATTAATAAGTATAAAAATGTCTACGATTTTAAGGAGGGAATTGTTCCTTATGAGGTATACATCATAACTATATACCTCATAAGGAACAATTCCCTCTTGATATCCTGGATATTTTTGAATATATTTTTTTAATTAAAGTTCTCAAAAGTATTATCAAAAGTGATTTTTAAAAAATATCTCCAATTAATTAACTAATTAAAAGTATTATATTTTTAAAATTAAATAGTTTTTCAATTTTTTTGAAGGAATTGAGATACTTCCCACGACAATAAAATTGAGAGGTTTACATTATGACTGATCTTAGCATGCAACATTATTGGTGTATAATTTACTATTTAAATTTTCAAAATTTTGCTTTTTATTGGGAGAAAAAATAAAAATATTCAATAAAAATGATATTTTTTTGATATTTTCATTTTTTTTTGTTATGTTACTCATTTAATCAGTACAGTGGACAAAATGTGTCACACATAAATTATTACACATTCACAAAATTGAGGGAAAAATAACGTTGCACAAAAATTCCGAAATGGATGAACCTATTGTTCCATTTGGAACATTTGGTGCTACAGTTACCAAAAGCAATCCGACTCCAATGTTTCAATTTAACCTGGGAAAAATCGAAGTCCCTTCATATGTTAACGAATACAAAAATATATCATTTCGAAATATAAGTGGTGTTGATGAACATGGTTTTACACCTAGACATTATGTATTATTAGGTGGACCAAATAGTGTTTATATAGCTTATACTGTAAGTAATCCAAATTTTCAAGATGTTGGTGGCTTCCACAATTTTCCAGCTTCCCATTATGTCGCTTCTCAAAATAAAGACAAAGACTTACTAAGAGGCATGATCAATTCAAATCCTTATAAACTCGATGAATTTAACCGAAGTTACGTTTTTTATCTTATATACAATCCAAACGAAGATGTTATTGACAAATTTTTGCAATTTGCTCATAATCTGAGATTAATCAAAGATCCATTTGGTCAATTAGATAGATTTGGCCTTACTTTTATTCACTTTTGGTTCTTAGTTGGCAAGAAAGAAAGAGTTAAGCGTTACCTTACGACAATAAAATATATTACAGATATGTTTCATTCATTAACAAATGACATAACAATTACACAAGTACCTACGTACCCGATTTCCAAATTCTTGCCTGAAGAACCATAATTGATTGCATTATATGCAAATATTCTTAAGGATAGCAAAGTTTCTGAAGAAAAGGTCCTTAAATCAATTATTTTGACAGATAATTTAGCAGCACTTTTTGAAATTAAATCGGATTTCATTGTAAAAAACGTTGATATATTCTTCGAGTTTTCGTACATACACAACGCTCCGAAATGTTTTGAATGGATGTTTACGAAAATCAAAGGAAATTTCGATGGTTTAAGACCAGAATTGATGAAGAAAGATCCAGTTGATTCTTTAAAGAAAGCTGTCGAGCTTGGATTGAAAGTTAAATTAGATCTTTTACAATCAGCTTACGAATGCGGAGCAGCTAAGTGTTCTAATTACTTGGAAGAATTACTATCCGCTTAATAATGTGTACATGCCATTTTTTTTAATCTTTTAAAGCGTTTTCGTTTAATAATTATTCAATTTTTCATATATGAGAAAGAAGTCAATGAACATAATGCAATATGACATAATGTTGTTTATAAGGTAGATAGGTATATTGCAAACAAATGATGTATTGCCATATTTTTAACATAATTTTTCGATTTTTCTTATTTGCGTAAGATATCAATGAGAACAATACAATTAAATATAATGTTGTTTTTATGTTAGATAAATACCCAGAAAATAGAATATATATTACCATTTTATCGAGAATAATTTTGAAAATGCGGAGATATTAGAAATGAAGTGATATTTGAATAACTATGCATTAATTTTCATTAAGAAATATCAAGTTTTCATGATCTGTACTTAGATTAGAAATTTCATAAGAAAAATATTATTGAATATAAAGCATTACAAGCATATATCGTATAAAAAGTTTACTCATAATAGAATACATTATTCTAACAATGGATCTGAGGAATTTTTACAATTTTGTATCAGTTTTCTCTTTATTTGTATCGGATTCTTCCTCTCCGAAAACTATATTATAATCTGTAACAATATCGTCATTTACATCTTGGTCAGGGAAGATAAATTTATCTGATGAATTTTCTTTGATCTGTGGAATCGATTCCTCCTCATTATTAGCTATTTCAGGAAGACCTTCTCCTTTTTCTTCTTCAGAATCCTCTAAATATTTCATTGAATTCAAAATCTGGTCAATAAGTTTTTTATTTTCTTCACTGTTGATATCTACATCATCTTCTTCCTCCTCTTCTAGATCTTTTCCGTCAATATTTGATTCTTTTTTGGCTTCCTCGTCTTTTTTATCGTTTTGCAAAAGTGACACTGCATCACTTTGATTAGATTTTACCGAGTCATTAGTTTTTTCACTTTTCGGAATTGAATTTTGGTTCTTTTGACCAGATTCTACTTTTTGATCATTTCTTACGTTCTTATTTTCTAATTTTTCTTGTTGAGTATCTTTGTTGTCTTCCTTTTGATCTTCCTCTTCTTTTTTGTCAGGAGTATCAGTTTTGGCCTCCTTCTGAACTTCCTTTTCCTCATTATTTGATTTTTTGTCATTATCTTGAGATTTGTGATCATTGTTTAATGATTTATTCGTATTTTCGCCTTCTTTTTGTTCTTCCTCTTCAGAATTCTGATTTTCTTTTTCTTTATTTTCCGTATTATTATTTTCTTGCAAATTTTCCTTATCTGATCCATCATTCTCTGGTAATTCATTGTTTCCTTCCTCCTCATTGGCAATATCTTCTTCCATTTCTTGCTCTTCTTCATTATATTCTTCTTCCTCTTCGACGACCATATTTTTCATGTATTTCTCGTAGAAATTAAGCTCTGCTCCAATGATTGAGAAAGATTCTGTATAAATTTTAAACTTGTCTGTTAATATTATTTTTGAAGATCGTTGCTTTGAAATTGAGGAATCATTTTGTGTTTGGCTTAAATTACTTTTGGAAATTCGGCTTAGGGTTTGTTGCTTTGGTGATTTCGGTGCGATTTCTGTTGTTTCGAAAGAATTGTCTGAAACTAAAGAGATTCGTGTTTCGACTTTCGTATTTGACTTAAATGGAACACTTGTACTCTTTCCAGGACATATTATTTGATAAGATGATGACGGAATTGAGTATTTGAGTGGGATACTCATTGGATAAAAGTGACAAAATGATGTTAAGGATTTTGGAAAAGATTTCTTTAATTTTTCAAACGCTTTAGTTTCACATGCTTGCGTCTATTCCAAAAAATCAAAATAAAGTCCGATTTCAGGGAATTATCTAATCTTTGTAAAGCATTTTGAAGCTTCTGATGAATACAAACTAATGAAAACATTACCCTTATATCATAAGAATAGAAAGCTATAATCGAATACAAAGTATTACTTGATCTTTTGAATTATACCTATTAGCTGCGGATAGCTTTTGCATTCTAAGTATCCTAGAGCGAACACCTTATGCACAGTGGATGCCATTAAAAAATAATGTAACATATTCAAAATTGAATTCTTATAACATAAACCGAAAAAATTCTGAACTTTACATTTTTACTTCCCTTATCTAGTTTCGAGTCGAAGAACGATTTTAGTTTCATTACTTCAACAAATCAACAGCCGATTTGAAATGATAAAAGGAGGGTACAATTCGAGAATTCCATCAAGAATGGACAGAGTTTTTCCAAAATTCAGAACAAGGAACAAATTACTCTTCGAAAAGCCAAAAACTTAGTTCAGAAGATCAGAATTATTATATCAGCTTTTGTAATTTTGGCACATTACTCACAGAAGGTGCCATTAACTTTAAGACTTTGAAAGATACAACGAAAACTCTTATTGAAGATACTGATTTTTATAACTGCTCCAATACCATAGGAGAAGGAGGAAGTTTATACTTCTCCACAGAAGGCGAATGTGTCCAAAATCGAATTTGTAGTTTAAATTCTAATTCTGCTAATTCATGGATGTATTGTTTTGTTGATATCAGTAATATTGCTAAATATAAGAATAAAATATTAAATTCTTCTATTTCTGAAAGCGGAAATTTATATAAAAATAAAGAAGGAAATATTCATCTAAAAAAAAGAGAAATTGAAATAAATTCTATAAATATTTCTTATACTAATATATATAGTAATAGTTTATTTGACATAGGATACTTTAATTCTTCATCTAGAGCATCATTTTCCACATTTAGTAATATTACTGATACATGGCCATATACTAGTTATTTTGCTTATTTTTATGATTCATCAGAAACATTATTGATTAAGTCATGTAACTACTTAAGTAACAATTTACATGTAATAATAAGTTCTACAGATGCATGTATTCATGTAGTTAATTGTAGTTTCATCAATAACACAGGTAGAAATTATTATTTTGCTTTTGATTCTTCAGGTAATATGACAATTGATGGATGTTACATTGATGAAAGTAATCCTAAAATAGAAGGAGAAGTTTATTTCACAAACAACGAACCAAATCAAATCGAAATAGAATTTCCAAATTTATCATGTGAATTTGATATTCCTAAATCAAAGAATGAAGAAGAAAATGAAATCATATATTTCAACAGAAAGAAAAAATTCTTCAAAAATCTTCATTTTTGTTGCTTCAATCATTTGTTATTATTTCTCGAAAGAATTAAAATATCTCAACATAATTCATAATTAATATCATTCAATGAGTTCTCCTTCGCGAATCTTGCATGCACATGGACCTGAATTGTCGTTTTTCGTTGGCATGGAACACTCACATGGACTATGAAATACTACATCTTTCCTTGGATGATCAAAATCTTATTTTGATATGTTCGTGATCTTTTTGTGATTAACTTGAACATGAGGTAAAAATACATAAAAATCAATTTATATTCAATTGAATGAGCTAAAATTCAAAGTTCTGGTGTTTGATATCTTGACCAACTTTGATTTCAAGATTGTAAATTTCAAGTTGGAATTACTTCAACTTTAAGGGTGCACTTACGCCCCTATGACACGGCCTTCAATTCAGATGTTTAAGGTTATTTTTCAATGGCCCTTTACACCCGTTGCCAAAAATTTGAATCAAAGTAAGATGGGCGTAAGTGAAAAAAAAAAAAAAAAAAAGTAGTGGGGCTTCCAGGCACTTCGTGCCCTCTAGCCCCGAAGATGTTTAGTATAATGAAGTTTTTTTTTTTTCTTGGGATGGCCTTCCAGGCACTTCGTGCCCTCTAGCCCATAAAAAGTTTAGTATAACTTTGTCCGGACAAGTAAGGGCCTAACGTCGCTACAGGAAAAGTTACGGGCGTTCCAAGGAAGTATACTTTGAGAAGCCTTTTCTCCATTTTAAAACAAGATCGGACGGTTATTTTACAAAACTGACAACACTTTGACCGAGTAGTTTTTTGTGCTGAACAAAAAGTGTCATACAAACAACCGTCAAAAACCGCTTTTTAACTTCACTTAAAATGCCACGTAAGCTACGTAAGAATATACGTAAGAGGAAGGGAGCATTGAAACATCCAATAGTAAAACTGACACCACAACAACAGTTGCAACAACAAATTATGAATGACCCCACTATGTTGCAACAAATGTCAAGCAACCCTATGCTTTTAAACCGAGTTATTGGTGCACAGAGTGGAGGTTTAAGAGCGGCACTTTTAGCGAAAATGGCAGGCTATGGTGGAGCTGCAGACGGAACAGCTTATAACCCTCAAAGTCAAATGAATTTGAGTTCACTCAAAAATCAAATAACAGATGTCAAAAAGTCAAACATAGACATACAGAAACAAATAAGTGAAAACGAAAAGAAACTAGAATATGACAGACACACAAAGAAACTCAATGAGTTAAACGTAGAGAAAAAGAAGAAAGAAGAACAACTGAAAGAACTAAGTACAGAGGAATATGCGAAAAAAGTGTCAGAAAAAGCAGCAGAAGTAGCAAAAATGGAACAAGATGTTATAAATTTGAAAAACCATACTACTCAATATAAAGTACTGAAAGATGAAGAAATAAAACAAAAAAGCCCTGAAGACATATATGGATAGCGATGAGTATAAAAAAGAAGTTGAAGCAAATGTAAAGGCAGAAAAACTTTTACAGTTGCAAAACCAAACCGTACAGTATGAAAACTTAGCACAAGAAAGTAAAAATAACGACGCAGCCATGCAAAGGCAATGAAAAGCGCAGAATATATAAAAGCTAATAATGACTGGTTAGATGCCCAAGCCAACGCTAAAGCAGCCCAACTTATAGGTCAATAAGGACAAAAATACAAGCGGATGAAGACAGTTCAAATGAAGCTTTAATGAATGCTGACTTTAAGAACGCCTTCGAAGCTCTTCATAGTAAGGTGAAACTAGTGAACGACTTCTCATCTGGAAAGAAACTGAAGTCTGAAGGTTTCGACAAAGAGTTAAGAGAAGTAGCACAAAATATGACGAAAATAACAGATGCAGCAACGAGACAGGCAGTTCAAAGTGCCTATGACGCCGTTAGAGCAACTGTTGTGGAAAGTCAAGAAAAAGAGTTACAACAGACCAAAACAGACCTAGTAAATGCTTTCTTAAGAACGAAAAGTCAGGTAGGACATTATGCTGCAGATGGAACATATGTGCCAGCTGGTGGAACTTATATACCAGCTGGTGGAACTTATATACTAGCTAGTGGAACTTATATACCACCAAACCCTCCAAGAGAAGCACCTGCACCAGGACTACCTAAAACATTTACATCGTCACATGGACACAGACACAGGCATGCACCAAAACCAACACAGCAACCAACAGTTCAAAACACTGCACCACAACCAACAGTTCAAAACACTGCACCACAACCAACAGTTCAAAACACTGCACAGCAACCACAAACAGAGCAAGGACATAAAAGAAGTAGAGAACAAGGAAACCAAGAATTCTTAAAAATGCTTAAGGAAAATTATGGTTACCCAGATACTCTTGACTTTAGTGACAGATATAAAGAAGCTATTAGAAAGTTCAAGGAAGGAAATACTGACCAGAACCTATTTAGCTTTATGGTTCAGCACCAAATGGGATATAATTTCAAACCTGGAAAATACAAGCTCGCTAAGGGATATGATTTAATAGCATATCATCCAAATGACATGACTGAATTTACTCCGAGATATTTGGTGTCAGAGATAAATGATAATTCAACTATCTTCATGAAACGCGTAAAAAATAGAGACGGAACGAAAGAAGAAAGGGTTATGAATGCGGATGGCTTAAATAGGGAACTTGTTAAAAACGGTCTCGGAATATATGAAATGCCAGCAGATGAGGTACAAGAAACTCCACAGGAAGAAGTTCAGATACAACCAGACATGGAAGAAATAGTTCAGCAACAACAGCTAGAAGAGCCTGAAGGAAACGAACAAGTCCCTCCTTTGGAAACTAACTTCACAGAACTAGATGAAGATTTGGAACAGCCGAAAAATCTTGACCCTCAACAAGAGTATGCGGAGAATATGGAATCTTTCCAAGAGTCTAAGAAAAATTCGGCTGACATAGTAGAAGAATATCGAAAAATGTTCGCCGACATACAAAAGACTCCAACATCAGATGAAAATATTCAGCATAGAATGGAAGAACTGAAAGAAAGCGTACGCAAATACAACAATCCTTTTTACTTACGACCATATAACGTTCAATCTTTGGCTGAACTCGGTGAAAATAAAAGGTTAAATTTCAACAAAACATATAGAAATGAAACATTGTTTAAAGTTCATTCAGAACCTAACCAATATGGAAACAAACCTACTTTTGTTTCTGCAGACTATGGAACTACAATGAGATGGGGTCATAAAGCTAATCCGGATAGGTGGTTCATAAACTTACAACCACAATTCCAAGAAGTTGTAGACGCAATGGAAGTGAATGGTGAACCAGATATAGCTGGTATTTTCAGCGCGGCTTTAATGCCATTGAAAGATATGAAAGATGCAGATATTTTGAACCAGTATGAAATGAACATGGCTGATGGAAATATAACACCTGACGTTCTAAAACATTTATCTCAAAGAACTACACAGAACCATAAAGATGGTATATTTGGTGAAGAGTTTAGAAAGAAAGTTAGGGAGATAGAAGGAAGAGAACCTATTGTACATGACCTTGCAAACGAAAGTTTGCAAAATGTCATAAAAACTTACTTTGCAGACAATGAACCGAGAAGGGATGAATATTTAAGAAAACTCAAATGGACAGTACCAAATGAAATGTTAGTATTGAAAAACATGTTCCTTGACAAAATAAAACCAACTACAGAAATAAATGACGCAAGACTGAAACATTGGGTAAAAGCTTTCCCATTCACAAAAGATATTGTTGGTAACATGGAAAGAAAACCAGAATGGCTACAAAAACATATATTTGGAAACGAGCTTATTCCATATGGACAAGCTCTGTTTGAAGAGCTTGAACCGGAAACTCAGGAAAGAGTCATGCAAACAATACGCGAAGACTCAAATACAAACTATGACAAAATCTTTCTAGGATATAGGTTACCTGAGATGGGCGACCAGAGCCCAAAGGCAAAAAGGACATGGGAAATTTACAACATACTAGGTGAACATGAGGCAAAGATGCAACAACTTAAAGCAGAGGGCAAGTTACCAAAAGCGACACAAAAGAAGAAGAGTAGAACAAAGTGAAAGTAGTGAAGAAGTAACTTCATCTAGTGAAAGTAGTGGCAATGAAGGAAAAAGAAGAGTTAAAAACTCAGTCAGGAAGAAAGTAAAGCTTGGTACGAGTGGGTTCTATTATGATATATAAATCCAACTATTCTATATTTTTACCCATATGAAATGTACGCCGCTCAGAATATAACGCCAACAGTTTTGGATGCCATGAACGGAAATGTTTCCGAATGGTATAACGAATGCGACAATGCCATTAGAAGGTCAGAAATAGTTCCTGGAACTTACGAATATACAACTGCTGTTTCTTATGGAAACGTAGGTGAGTTTGGAGAAGGTTCTTCAACAACAGTAGATATTGCTTGCGACAGGTTTCATATTATTTCTATTGACAACTCATTCTTATACGTGGAACAAGACATTGAAATAAAACCTTCTGCCAAGTTGTCTGACAAGAAAGGTTGCAATGGAATTTTCTATGTCGGATACCAATATGCTCCAGAAGTTTTCATGGGATATAAGATATATTCTAACTCTGACTTAGTTCAAACAGTAACATGGGCAAACTATGAATGGTTCGCTTTGAGAAACTCAGTACAACCACAAGCTAGAGAACAAACAGACCAGTATGCAAATATTGAGAAAATAAGAAGACTTGACCCTAACGTTCCAGGAGTTTATGTTAACCTTTCTGGTTCAGATGGAACTGCTGCCACTAAAGTAAAACTGAAACTTAGAGTTCCTTTGTCATCTTTCCTCATCTTCAGGTTTTTAAGATACTTGCCAAACTGGGCAGGAAAAATTTCTATTGAACTTACTCCAAGCAAAAATAACTTAGTCATTGCACCAACACAAGACCCATTCAGCATTACTGTAGCTGGAACTGGTGGAGCCAAGTTCTGTGACTTTTGCAAAGACAAAGTTGACTTAGACTTTGGTTTCTCAAACTTCAACAATGAAGTAAACTATTATTTCAATGCTGCTGGAACTGCTTGGGACCCAGTTAAGTTTACATGCGAAAAATTTGAATGCAAGAGAATAGAAAGCAGACTTGCAGTCTATATGTTGGACCCAGATATTTCAAATGCTTTAGCTGCCAAATATATTGCAGTTCCACTTATGTTCCCTATACACCAAATATCTGTCAAAGACTTTGCAGGTGAAGTTGGAAACCAAAGTGCTGACCCGGGTGCAAGAACAGATATTGCTTTAACAACTGCAATGAAACATGCAGATACTATGTTTGTACTGTTCAGACGAACTATAAATGACTATTCTTGTTTCTACAACCCCGGTATTAAATATCATATAAACATAGATGGCAAATATTATCCAAGAGAAGAATATTCTACAGTTGAGGATATGAGGTCATACAACTTGACATTAGATGCTATGAACTTTAACAACAACTTCACAACAACCATTAACCCTGAAATGCAAAGTTCTATTATGCCATATGTGAAAGTATGGACTCATACAGGAGGTCAAAAAACTCAATATACAAATGGAGACCGTTCAAACTTTTGGCTTGGCATTCCATTTGCTGACTCAGAAGACTTTATGGGTGGTATTTCAACTGTTGGTACTGTACAAATACAATATACTGGTGACAGAGACGGTCCAGATGAACTGAGAGCAAAGAAGTTTACAAAACCAATAGCACTTTTCACGGAAGATGCTCTTTTGAAGATTCGTTCGATGAAACCTGCTGGGGCTCCTCAGATTGGCATAACGACAGCTTCCATCGAGCAGATTTTGGCAGCAGGTCAGTAAGTTGTTCTTGAACTGACTTCTCTCCGTCAAATATTGACAGTACGCCAGTTTTGACATAATATTGTAAGATAAACTTACCTTTAGAAATATCTGTAAGTTTTGTTGTTATATTTTTGTCAACGTCAAGAACTTTCACCATCTCGGTTATACCAACTTTCTTTGCTTTATGAAAATATTTAGGTTCAGCAAAGACTGCTATTCTATAACATTTTCCATTGTTTGTATAAAGAACTATTCTGTCAATGTATTTGTATTGTTTGTGTGTGTAAACTTTGTTCTGCTTCAATTCGAAGAGATACTCGAATACGTCCATATTTTTATTCTAAGTAAAATGTCATTTCCGAAAAATAGAAGCGTGAGTGTTTCAAAAGGTTTAATGGCGGTGGCAGATGTGAAGTTAAATTCACCAACTCAAACAAACAGTCAAAGTGTTGTTGTCAATGTCAAAGACAGAGATGTTGAAGTGGGGAAACCATACGAAGACGAAGATGGTATAGCAATTGTTCCTGTAAAAGAACAACCAACATATCCTGAAGTTAGCAGAGACTTAAGTTCTGTTGCAGATATTCGAAATGACTACCAACAACTTAAAGACAAACTTCAAACTCAGGAGAAGATTTGTCAAGCTTTAGGTATAATGTTAAACTTGGTCGAACACAACCCTGTAAAAGTGAACTCATATGTCATTGCACCTCATGAAGTTTTGAAAGAACTATTGAAACTTTTGACAGAGGCAGACGATATAAACATCAAAGAAATAGAACCCGACATTAGTTGCTGTGGTGTTTCATATAATGTCATTGACAAGATATACGTTAT
The DNA here is from genome assembly GCF_026262505.1 of Trichomonas vaginalis G3. Taxonomy (NCBI): domain Eukaryota; phylum Parabasalia; order Trichomonadida; family Trichomonadidae; genus Trichomonas; species Trichomonas vaginalis. Next base: position 18,722,154 of record NC_067207.1, read on the forward strand.
GAAAGGAGGTGAAACGTTGAACTTAAAGTATAGTTTCCCAGACGTCATAAAAATATTTGACGACCACAACATTTCATTAAAATTTATTTGCTAAGTAAAAATGTCAAAACTTCTTGAAAGATGTTTGAAGAAAAATAATATAGACTTTATTTCATGTAAAGGACTTTACACACTTTTGAACGATATGAAAGACCCTGTTTTGTTTGTTCGTGTAGACAAAGGAAAGTTCTATGTCTTTACAAAATATTTGAACTTCTTAGACAGAGAACTTCAAGAAACGCCATGTGAAAGTTTAGATGAAGTTCTTCTCCACTTTCAGAAAAACTTTTAAATATATATAAATGGCAGAAGATATAATGGTTTATACTATTACGACTAAAAACCCTGAGTCATATAATTCTATAACAACAAACTTACAAAGTCCTCAAGGACGATATTGTAAACTAACCTTAAACACAATGACGACTAAAGCCTGTTTTGCTCTTTTGACACCAGAAGACTTTATTGTTGTGAATGGTAAAAAATACTCCTTTGAAGATACTTACTCAGATATACCACCAACAGGTTTTGTTGACTTATTTAATACTTTAAGTACGGGTGTAACATGTGCTGCAACTAGAGCAGGTTTCATTATGTTTGGATGTCCGACTGAGTTTACTATAAACGATATGAGCTATAATACAAAACTTATTTCTGGTTTTTACTACCAACAGTTTCCTATAACAGGAAAAGGTGTCATACAAGGAATGTCTGTTCCATTGACTTTAAGTACACCAATCTTATATATTGTTTCAAACTTAGGTTCAAAGTGTTATTCGAATGTCGACAGAAACTATTATGACCAAAAGATACTTATGCGTATAAACAATACTTTCTCTGCTGGTTTGCCTATTGTTCATTCGAATGCAGAATTTTCAACCTTAGTGAACTCAAACACTTTGGCAAGTATAACGTTGACATTAGTTGACGCAAACTTTGTTCCTGTAAAACTTTTATGTCCTATGTATTTGTCAATGACGGCAGAAAGTTTCGAATTGGAAGATGCAACTGGTGAAAGTATTGTATTACAAGAACAACTTCAACAACAAATAGCTCAAGAACAACAAATGCAACAAATGCAACAACAAAGTCAAGAATAAAAAAAATATTTTTTTTTATTTTTATAAAAATGTACAGAATAGATGTTTCAGATTTTTATGACTTCCAAGCATTCAGAAATATGTGTCCATTTCGAGACTATAACAAAGCAGTCGAGAATTTGAAACGTTTAGTCATTTATGTCGACTCTGCCCCAGAATGTTATGTTATGAAAGAATGGGATGTAGTCTTTAACAAACCTAAAGCGACAATAGTTTCAGAACAAGAATGTAGACAGAAACTTAAGAAAATAAAAGTCGTACAAGTTGGCATGAAGATGTTAGATGCTTGGGATATCTTATTGTCAAAGTTAGAAGATTTTTCAGTTCGAGGTATAAAGTTCTATACACCTTCTCCAAACTTCTATTCTATCTTCACTGGATATAAATATGAACAAGTAGAATGGAAAGAAAATATTATAGAAGCTTGGTTAGACCATGTCAAAGAAATTATATGCAATGGAAACGAAAAGGTTTATGAGTATATCTTATGTTGGTTTGCAAACATCTTACAACATCCAAGTGCTAAAAATGAAACTGCTCTCATTATAATTGGAAAACAAGGAACTGGTAAGAACACATTCTTTACAGATATTTTGTGCAAACTGTTAGAGGGCTATTCGAACCCGAATATGACAAACTTAGAAAACATCTGTGGCAAGTTTAACTCCTCAATAGAGAATATGAAACTTATAGTTTGCAATGAACTTCAAAGTATAGATACAACAAAAGTTTTAAACTCAGATGCTTTGAAGAGTCTTATAACAGACAAAGTTGGAGTTGTTGAAAGAAAGTATAAAGACCAAAGAGTTTGTGAAAATGTTGCAAACTTCATTATGGTTTCAAACAATGCTGTTCCGATGAAGTTAGAAAGTTCTGACAGAAGATATGTAGTTGTCAGAACGTCAGATTCTCATATGCAAGATACAGAATATTTTGACGACTTAGCAGAAACTTTGACATCTGACTTTTACAACCACTTGTTCTCATATTTTATGACATTAGATATTTCTAAGTTCAATCCAAGACAAATTCCACATACCGAAGAGAGACAAACATTGTTAGAAGCAAACAAGAGTGTATATGAACTGTTCATAGATGAAACTGACTTTGTGTCATTAGATGAAAGGTCATTGTACGATTCGTATAAACAATATTGTCAAGAATATGGTTATATGACAGCGTCTAAACGAACATTCTTGGCAAATGTCAAAAGTCTTTTAGACGTACAGAATGGTGTATATACAAAGAAAAATTTTTATGAGTAAATTTAAAAAAAATAATTTTTTATCCGATAGAAAAGATGACAAAATTCATCTCAGTAAACAAGTACATGTCAGGACTTAAAGAAGAACTAGACCCATTCACATATTTGAATGTTTACTTCTACCATTTTGAAAAGTCTTCATTCAGCAAAGTTTGGAACATCGAACCAGTTAAGTTTGCTATTGTGACTAAAAATGGTGCGAAATTTGAAGACTTAGACATAGAAGGTTTGTTAGCAGTCAAAGAAAGTTTTGACAGAAGGTTTTCAAACCTTAAAGAAGGCAAAGCATACAAACTTGTTATACCTTATGAACCAAAGAAAGCAGACGACTATGAATATTATGAGTCTAAGATAGTTGAAGTTCAAGGTAAATTGGGTAAAAAGATTTTAGAGTCTAAGCCAGTGTTTGCTCCTAAAGAGGAAGAGAACATTGACATTGACCCAGAAATGTTCTAAAAATAAAATTTTATTTTTACATGTCAAATTTCTTTTTCTCTGGAACTGGTTCAGGTTCTTTCTTCTCTTCTACTTTCTTCTCTTCTTCTACTTTCTTCTTCTTTTCTCTCTTCTTCTTCTCTGGTGGAGTTATGTCAAATTTCTCCGAACCATATTTATGTAAAAGTTCTTTGTCCTTTAATAGCTCATCTATTCTGTTTTCTATTTCATCTTCAAGAACAGCGCATGTGTCTTCTTTGCATTCTAAGAACTTTTGTTGGACTTCATCTTTCCAATCGGCGTCATCTCTGTCAACAAGTCTGTCATTGACAAATTTTAAGACTGCTCTTTGTAATGTTTTATGGTTCTTGTCATATTCCCAGAAACAGAACTTTAGAACAAATTCACCTTTCTTGTTTACACTATGTAAGATTTTATGGTCGACAGATGTTTTGCTGTCAAAAAGTTTGTCTCGAATATAGATAGCGAAATCGCTAGACATTTTCTAAAAGATAAAAATTTTAATTTTTCTAAAAATATGTTAGAAAAAAAGTTTGCTGACATTGACAAGAAATTTGAGAATGTTTTAAATAAGAACAAGAGGAAGTTAGAAAATGCTCAGATAAAACCCATACATGACAAGTTCTTATTTGCTCAGAATGGTATAACAGGTCTAATTGCACCACCTGGGTCGGGTAAGACTTTCACTTATCTTAAAATGGCTGCACAACAACAAGAACTAGATGAGAAGAACCCATTCTATGAGTTAGTTGTTATTTGTTCGACTTCTGGTCAATTTGACCAAACCGTCAATTCGTTCAAAGATATTATAAAGAAGTCTAAGTTAGTATGTATAAAGGATACTGAGTTGTTAGATTGGATAAAGAAGTACCAAAGAAGAGTTTTGAAGTATAATGCTATAAATGAGTATATAAATTCTAAGTTTAAAGACCCAAATGAGGAAATGCAGAGAATATTAGAGAAGAAACACTTCAGAAACAAACAGAAAGAGATAGAATACATTTCGAAGAAATTGCAATCTTACGATTGGAAGACATACCCTCATAGATGTCTTCTTATCTTAGATGACTTTGCTTCTCATCCTTTGCTTAAGAATAGAGAACAAGATATGTGTCGAATTCTTAAGAAGCTCAGACACTTTAACATCTCAGTCGTAATATGTGTACAGACAGCAAAGAGTTTAAGTAAGGATGTTAAAAGAATACTGACTGACATTATACTTTTCCCCGGATTGTCCGAAGACGATTTCATGGAACTTATGAAAGAGTCCATGGCAGGTAAGTTTGACAGACATGAACTATGGGAGAAGTACAAAGTCATACAAGACCCTCATACTTCTTTCAGAATTCATATCTACGCGAACAAAGTTCAAATTGTAAAAAGTCAAGCTTGAAAAATGTAAGTGTTTAGTCTTAGTAAGTCTGTTGTGGTGCTGGGGCTGTCGGTTCTTCTGGCTTTGGAAGGCATTCAGGAAGAGGGACGTGAGACATTCGTTTGTGTCCTGTCGGAAGGAAGAACTTTTCCTGTTGTCGGGAAAAACTTTTTCTGTCGGAAGGAAAAATTTTTTCTGTTGGAAGGAAAAACTTTTCCTGAAGTTCGACCAAAAAGTTCTCAATTTTCGAAAATTTGAATGGTTTACGGACGGACAACTGGAAAATTTTTTCCTGTCGGAAGGAATTTTTTTTTCTGTCGGAAGGAAAAACTTTTTCTGTCGGAAGGAAGAACTTTTCTTGTCGGAAGGAAGGACTCGGAATGCCAGAAGGATTTGACAAGGCAATATACTTTATAGAGCTACCTGAGCCATCTGAAGTCAAGCTTGAAAAATAAATGGTTCATTTACCCTACTTGTTTGAAGTTGTCAAAATACTCTGTTATTTTTTCCTTTAACAATGGCAAATCTTCTTTGAAGGTAAGTATTGTACAACCTTTCATATCATAGTGTGTTTGAGGTAACGTATCTTGAACTATTTGTTTCACATCTTCATTTGGGGTCATTGAAATCGGTAAGTTTTCGCGATAGAACCAATTTCTGTCAGATTTGTAAATCTTAGCAAGGTCGTAAAAGCTTTTGTTGTTTCTTCTGACTAAATGCAACATAACCATATCTTTATCTTCTTCATTTTCCATCTCTTCAGTATAAATCATATACTTATAGTTCTTTTCCTTTCCTTTTGGTACCGAACGTGGTATTCTTTTCTGAATGTTTTTGTCTTTTGCTTCAATGACTTCATCTTTTGCTTGAAGTTTCTTTTCCATCTCTTCACGTTCTTGTCTATGAATTTCGTCAAGAAGTCTGTAAATATACCAAGCATAACGAGGCGAAGCCCACATTGCAACAGCATTTACAAGAAGTCTATGTACATACCAACCTCTCAAACCATTTGGCAAATTTTTACGATTTTCATGTGTTTTATGCATGGCCGAAAAAAGTCGGTCTAGAGAAATTTCACTCAAAAGTTCTTGTGTGCTTTGGTTTTTGAACCAGTCGTCTGCGTGTTTAGTATCTGGAGCAAAACATGCTGTCAAAATACTTTGCATTTGGTACATATCGTCTTTGACCGAACGAATGAGACGTAACTGTTTGTTAAACTGAACCCACTCATATTCTTCATTTATAGCTTCATGGACTATAACTGTTGTTGTGTTCTCTGTTGTTGACATATCTGTCCTTACATACAAAATAAAAAAATAAATAAAAATAAAACTAACTTTATTTTTTCTATCTTAAGGAAATTCATGATTTTCATGAGTTTTAGGCGACCCCGAAAAAAGTCTGGGTCGCAATTTTTCACGATTTTCATGAGTTTTAGGCGAGTAAGATTTTTTTACCTACTCGCTGTTCTTCATGATTTTCATGAGTTTTAGGCGACCAGGTTTTTTTCCCTACTCGCAATTTTTTACGATTTTCATGAGTTTTAGGCGACCAGGTTTTTTTCCCTACTCGCAATTTTTTACGATTTTCATGAGTTTTAGGCGAGTAAGATTTTCTATCTTAAGGAAATTCAAGAATTTTGTGCTGAATTCAGCAAAAATAATGTTTAGGTGAAGAGGTGAGATCTCACCTGTTTTCTCACCTGTTTTCTAACATGGTCTAAAACACACAAAACTCATGAAATTTGGTCATTTTTCAGCAAAAATAATGTTTAGGTGAAGAGGTGAGATCTCACCCGTTTTCTCACCTGTTTTCTCACCTCAGTTATTTTATAAGCGTTTTACATGGTAAACGTTATTTTTGGAATTTTGTGAAAACTCAACGGTTTGACACAAGCCCTAAAAATTATTTTACTCAGAATTTTATACAGAATTCAGCAAAAATATATTTTAGGTGAAGAGGTGAGATCTCACCCGTTTTCTCACCTGTTTTCTCACCTGTTATTTTATAAGCGTTTTACATGAATTGTACGATGTATATTTGAAATTCTAAACAGTTTTGTAGCTTCTATTTCTTCTGTCAGTATGTCAAAAGTTTTAACGATACCGAAAGTTTCTTTATACTTCTTCTTGACGTCAGATAGAGGGAAATCTTCTGCTGTTGGATAGTTTTTGTTCAGAAATTCTAACATGTCCATTTTATTTTCTGCTGGTTTCTCTGCTTCTTTCTTTAAGTCTGCATAGTCGTTTCTCATTCTTTCTATCTCTTTGACGGAGTAGTTATATTTCCTCATTGCTGCCTTACATTTAGAACATTGCGGGTTCATTTTTGCGTTATACATTGAAACCTTACCTGCTAGAACAACTAAGGCGTCAATGGTTTTCTTTAACGCAAAAGCTGCTGGTTTTATCTGTTCATTCCATACCTTACCTCTTCTATCTTTATCTCTTATCTGCCAAACACATTCAGCAACTAACGAAACAAAGTTGTCGTAGGTCTTAAATTCTTCAGATTTATATATGTCAGAAACATTCTTATATACCATGTCGCAATCTTTGTCCATAACCTTATGGTTGCAATGAAATCCAAGGAATTCATAATTTACCTTTCGTATGAACTTCTTTATTTCTACTGAGTCAGTTGCTTTGACTTCTATTTCATCGAATTCAGGAATAGTGAGTTTTTGTTGTTGGATTTCAGGCAATTTGGGTAAATGGTCGATGAGGTCCTGCATTTCATAAAGATACTGTTCATTTTCTTCATCTTTCGCACTACAGTCTAAATTACATGTTAAAAGTTCTTGCTTTATCTTCTGGATTTCTGTTTCAAAAGTATATGAAGAAGGAATGAAGCTTTTCATTTCTACTAACATTGACGTAGGATTCATAACTAACGAGTTTGGTGCTGTAGTTGTTTGTATTGCTGTTGTGCCGATTGTTGACATTTTATTTTTTTATACAAAATAAAAAAATAAAAAAAAATAAAACTAACTTTATTTTTTATTTCGGGAAAATTCATGAAAATTCAAGAGGTGAGAAAAGAGGTGAGAAAAGAGGTGAGATCTCACCTCTTCACCTAAACATTATTTTTGGGTCCTTTACACTCATTACGAAGAAGTCATGACAAAACATTTACGAAGAAGTTTCGACAAAACATTTTCGAAGAAGTCATGAAAATTCAAGAGGTTTTGGGTGGTTGGTACTTGAAGCAGTACAAGTATTGTTCTGAAAAAGTACAAGTATTGTTCTGAAACAGTACAAATATTGTCTTGAAACAGTACAAATATTGTTCTGAAACAGTACAAATATTGTTCTGAAACAGTACAAATATTGTTCTGAAACAGTACAAATATTGTCTTGAAACAGTACAAATATTGTTCTGAAACAGTACAAATATTGTTCTGAAACAGTACAAATATTGTTCTGAAACAGTACAAATATTGTTCTGAAACAGAAAATTTTTCTCACAAATTGAGAGCTTTTACGGGAAATTTGTTCTGAAAAAGTTCAAGTCTTGTTCTGAAAAAGTACAAGTATTGTTCTGAAACAGTACAAGTATTGTTCTGAAACAGTACAAGTATTGTTCTGAAACAGTACAAGTATTGTTCTGAAAAAGTACAAGTATTGTTCTGAAGCAGTGCAAGTATTGTTTTCATGAGTTTTCTACGATGTTTGAAAAAAGGTGAAAAAACAGGTGAGATCTCACCTCTTCACCTAAACATTATTTTTCAATACTTTTTCAGCACTTTTCCGTAGTTATATATGAAAGACAATTCGAGATAAAAGTCATAGTACAATGGAATAATATGTTGCACACCATTTGTTGTGAACCAAACTTGAAAGTCAGAGAAACTGTTACTAGGTGGTTCGTAGAATTTAGAAGCAAAGTCATAAAAGTCCTTACCAATACATAGAAAACTATTGTTGCTTGAACTGAAACTTGCATGACACATAACATTTTGAGGGTCAAACACGTTTCTATAAACCATCAAATCTGCTGGTGGAAGTATAAATTTAAATGGACCATCTGATGGTAATGGTTCGTTCTGGTTTAGTAACCGAAGAAATTGTGCCCAAGAACGTTTGTCTACTTCCCAAAATAAAAACTCTGTACCTCTTGGAGGGTTAATTTCAATCTTTTGAAATGAAACGGCGGAGTTCATCTTGTCATATTCTAGTTTCAGATAGTATGTTCCATTTAGTAAAGAGTCGTATTTTTCTTGAAATTCCCAATAATATTTGTTCATTTGAGTTTGAAAGTCATTTAGAGTTTTCTCAAGACTTTCGTCTGAACGAACTGTAAAGATTCTCATTTCGTCAAATTTGTCTATTAGACCATCAGAACCTTTATACTGCCCATGAAAATATACTGCGAACATAAATGCGTTAGTTCTTTTTGAAAACAAAACTCTTCTAAATCCTATTGCCTTTGCATCTGAAGGACTTTGAAGCCAACGAATTGGATAGTCAAACCTGTATGTTCGGGATGAAATTTCTTCATCTGAAATAGTCCTACCAGCATTTGTAAAGATATAGTCTAACGGTTTTGTATCTGCTACTTTTGTTCTTTGTTTTTCAACCTGAAGCATTTAATATATGTAAAAATATATTGTTTTAAAATGGTATGCCATTTCATATTTCTCATCTAACAAACAAGTTTCCCAACGGTCTTCTCCAACAAACTCAGCGTACATTTCAAATAAAAATTTTTTACTTCATGCAATGTTTTATTTCTGTGCCGTCTTCAAGTATGCCCCAGTACTTACGCTTGGAGAGGACATGAACTTCAGAAAATACCTTATCTAGCTTAAAACAGCCCATCTTTTCACCGACCATTCCCATTTCAATGAGTTTGTTATAGCCTTCTTCGTTCGTCATGAGTGCGTCAATGTTCTCATAGTAAACCTTCACTTTGGATTTGACTTCGGAGAAAAATTGTTGTAGTTGTCAAGGACTGCTTTTGCGAACTGAGGTAAGACCAATGTTCGACAATAGGTTTTAATGTGGTTACTAAGCCACTTTGACCTTGAGTGAATTCGTACTTCAAAACAAAAGAGAGAAAACCTTTCAACAAAGTTGTCGACCTTCTCATAATGTTTACTCTTCATCTCTTGAGGTTTCTTAATGGAATATCCCCATGTCGAATTCATAAGCAATTTGAGTGTCATTGCAAGTTTGGGTTTGAAGCTTTCCTAATATCATACAGTTGTTGTATGACTTTTCCAACTGTATAGTTCCTTCCCGGAACTCACCATCTTCGTTTGGAATTCCAGTCGGAATATATTGGACAAACCTCATGTATGCAGCGTTAAGGTCGACATAGTATATCTTTTCATCTGAGTCGAACTTGTCGCAACCAATTGGTCCAGTTTGTGGAAATTCAAGTGAGTCTCTTATCTTCTGAGAAACTTCTCCTGTTATCTCATAAACATCGTCGAAGCAACCTGTTTCATATAAAACCTTCTGACCTAACTCAGATGCTCTCCAATACAATTTGACGTCAATTGGATGTCTCAATGGAAGTTTGTTATTAGCATCTTGAAGTTCTTGCAACCTCATTGGAAGTTCTTCTGGTTCAGGTTGGTATCCGAACAATCCAACTCCTTTTGGAATTGTGTACTTCTTTTGTACTAGAACTTTGTCTGGAACAACTTTTGGTCTTGCTAACAGTGAAAAGTTTGTTTCGTCTTTTGGTACAAAAGTTTCTGTCAGCTTGTCATCTGGAATTGGTTCCAACAAACCTTTCTCAAAAAGAATGTTTACAGCTCTGACAATTTGCACTTGCCTTTCCGAACAATGGGTTTGTAAGACTTTCGTTCAACATGAAGTGGTTGTGGACAATTGCAATCTTCAACCATGGTAAATTGAACTCAACAACATAGTCGTCATGTGAAGAACCTTTAGCTGTAGGTATGTTGACTCGGATATTGACATTTGCCAACGGTGCAATTTTTGCCAATGACCTCTGAGAATGTACCTTGTCTTCAACATGACTCAAGATACTTCATCTTCTCTTCTGAAACAAGACCAGAGTTCCTGAGACATGTAAGAATGCAAGGTTCGTTGACAATTGTTTCAATTGAATTGTAAATTCCATACCTTGTCAAGTCAATGTCAGACTTATTTATGAACGGAAAGTATCCAGCATGTTGTCTGACTGCTTGAGGGTTAGGTTGGTACCATTCGAACTTGACACTTGCAATTCCTTCAATTGCATTCAAAATGTCTGAGTCGGAGTCAACCATTGTTCTCTCTTTGTAGTCTTGAAAGCGTCAAGAAGTTTTGCAGCTGTTGTGACATTGCCATTTGCATAGTAAATGTGACCATCCAAATCCGTTATGGTCAATCTGAGATTGTGTCCTTTCTTATTTCCGTCTTGAATTGCAGCAAGTACACCCATGAAGCCTTCTTTGTTCTTTCCTTCGTCAAAGTTTACTGTAAAGGTTCGACCAGATGTAATTTGACTTCTAACTTCACGGTACTTTTCATATGCATATCTTGTTCTTTCCATGGGAGCATGACCATCCTCTGCACTACCTTTTTTCCTTCTCAAAGGATGCAATTGTTCGTCATGTTTCCAGTAGAATCTGGCAAAGCCGTCGTGTCCTTCAACTTGAGGTTCACTAACATCGAAAGGCATGTCCATAAGACGTTCTTCTTCTAACCTCTCTAGTCTGTTTGGATAATTTGCACGTGCTGTTTCCAAATCCATTTCGTAGGTCAGACCAGCCAGTTTGTCATAGACTTTTATGGGTCTTCCCTTCCTATATTTAAACTTCTTCGAAACTCTCCAACCATATCTTTGCAACTCTGCTTTTATTCTAGCAGATTTTCTATCCATTCTATATGGGGGCATTTTTATAAAAAGAAAAAAAATATATTTTTCTTTACTTAACATAACCGCCTGCTGCCATAAGTCTTTGACGCCAACCCATACCAGCTAATGAAGGTTGACTTGGTTTAGTTTCCAAACTAAACTTTGGTTTTGGTTTATCTTCAGTTTTTGGTTTTTCTTCTTCTATCGGTTTTTCGTCACTTTTCGGTTCCTCTGACTTTACTTCACTTGCAGGAACAGTTGTGTTGTCAACATCTTCATAAATATCATATGCCATTTGTTTTTGTTTTCCTTTCAACTTTTTGTGTTTGTTGTAAAGTTTAGAATATTTCGACTCTAAGTCAATGAGATGTTCTATAATGAACTGTTGGTCAGTGAAGTAAACTTTTCCATCTGTTGTCTCGAAAGCTCCTTCAGACTTCAATATTTTATTTGTGAGAGTCTGTTTCTTTTTTGAGATACTAGCCGTTCCATTTCTATGAAAAGTGACTTTGTAGTTAGGGTTTGTATTTCCAGACCTGGCACTTTCTATTATTGAATTTTTCTCTTCATCTGTAAGTTCTTTGACAGGTTTTGACAATGGTTCTGAACTTTTTGTTTGTGGTGTCAAATCTACCGTTTCAACTTCTTCGGTCATTTCATCTCAGTAAAAAATTTTAGTTTGGTTTGTTTTCAACTGGTTGTTGTTGTTTTTTAAGTCGGTCTAAAACTTCCTGAGGTATAGGAAGAACTTGACAAACACGTTGTGTAACTGCTGGAAGTCGACAAATCCATCTTGAACCCATTTGTCTCAATGCTGTATTGTTCATTTCATCTCAGTAAAAAACTTTACATTCCCCACGTTTGAGGCGGTTGAGGTTGGTTATTGTTTACCCATTGTTGTGCATGGTTATATCCTCTGTTAAAGAATCTTTCACCTTGGTCCATATAGTGTCCTGCTTGGTTATAGTAGTCATTTGCTTTGTTATAATAGTTTCCTGCTTGTCTTCCTACATTGTCCATCCATCCTTGAAACTTTTCCTCTTGTTTCAGGATTTGGAATAAGATTTGTTGCATCTCGTGCTACATCCCAACCTTTCTGTACAGTTTGTATAATAGGTTGTGCTTTCTCTTTAAGTATACCTAATGTACTCAAAATCTTCCTTCCAACTCCAAATACACCTCTGGCTATTGTTCCCACTGCGGGCAAAAATCTGGATGCAACTCCTGCTAATGCGCCAAATAAACCCATTTCTTATGGGTTAAAAAATGACGAATCCGAACAAGGACCCCTATGTTTCTAAAGCGACAAAGAAAGCACTCATGATAAAAATCTTTAGTTCAACACCAAATGCTTGGTTTATGGATATCTTGGAAAACATTCCGAGAGTTAGAACAGATGGACCACCATACTGGCTAATATTTGTCGGTCAAAACACAAGATACTGTGAAGCCATACCATTATGGTCCAAAAATATTTTAGATGTGAAAACTGCTTTGACAATATTCGTTGACAAATACCATCCAACAAAACTGACATCTGACTGTGAAAGTTCTTTCAAATCAGATGATGTAAAAAACTATCTGCGTTCAAAAAATGTAAACCAATATTTCATTGTCGACCAAAACCATTCTGCTCTTGGTGTCATTGACGGTTGTATAAAAATGTTAAGAGACTTAAACCAACCACAAGGTGGTGAAGCAAATGAAATGTCATATGACGACAAATATAGACACTTCTCCATGGCAAAGATGAGACAAGTTTTAAATATTTACAATAGCCGTAAACAAAAAGGTTTGGGAAACCACTCCCCCGAAGAAATGAAAAACAACCCTGACTTAGAGAAAGACTATATATTTAATAATTTAGTCAAAAGAGACAAACAAGAAAGAATGCCGGGCTTCAAACTTCAGAAAGGTGACAAAGTAAAAATAGAAATACCTAAACGCGACCCATATGAAAATACTATTGACTATGACAACAATGGGAACCCGACAGGTACTCACATTCGTGTTCGTAAAAATAGAAGAAAGTATACAAGAGAATATTATGAAGTTTTAGGCAAACATGGCAAAATGTACAGACTGCAAGCAGAAGATAAAACGACTATTGTCAGACCTCGTTTCAAACTTGTCAAAGTTCAAGGTGGTATACTTTCAAAAACAGTTCCTAACAAATATAAGACAACTCCTGACGAATATGCTAAAGAAGTTGAAAATGACGACTAAGCATTTCTACACCATGCGTAAACTGTCATGTAAGGTGGCATGTAGTCTTTACTTTGTCCCGTTGTTTGCGTATATCCTGAAACGCGATGTGTATGGTTTCCATCTCCCTGAGTGTTACCCCAAAACAATTTATAGCAAACTGAACGTTGTCTTTAACATCATATCCTTTACCTTTTGTCATTGCCGACCAATCCCAAAATTTATGCTTATGCCAACCTGCTTGAGATGTACTTAAATCTATGTAGTGACTATGTGCAGGTAAATTTTCACCTGAAATCGTTTTACTTCCACCTGTTTCCTTTGAAGAGTTTGCACAATACAAAAACCTGTCGACTATTTGAGTCCAAGTTCCAAAACCCAGAACTGTTTCTGGTCTGGTAGAGTTCATTGACGTATAAATAGAGCCTATAGGATATAATGTTTGAAGCATTTCTGTCTTTAATGTTTGAAGCTCTGTTTTGTCTGCTTTCTTGTCATATAAATCTTGAGCAGTGAATTTAATATTATGTTCATCCTTCATGACATAAACATCTTTACATCTAATGTTTCTCATCGTCGTTATGTCGTCATCCGATGTTAAACCTTGTGGAAAGTTAGGAGGTTTACAATATAATACATCCCCACCAGTTTCTTCAACCGTTCCTTCAATACTTTCTATAGCAACAGTTGTAAAACTTGTATGTGTATGAGTCTTATTTGCTTTCTTTTCAAGGCTAACGTTTAAGTCTGTTATTTCAGAAGATGTATGTGTATGTCCAACGTCACTTTTCCTGTTTAAGGTTTCTTGTAAGTTTGTAATATTTGCAATGGTATGTGTATGTCCAACGGCACTTTTCCTGTTTAAGGTTTCTTGTAAGTCTGTTATTTCAGATATAGAATGTATATGAGTCTTTTTAGAATATTCGTTTTCAGCTCTTGTCACTTCACTTGACATTTTATGTCAACATATGTTTTGTCTGCTAGTTCAGGATGAGTATGTTCTTTTGTTGCATAAGCATTGTTAGCTCTTTCTTCTTCTTTTGCTATTGCATCGTCTACATATTCTTTGTCAGCTTTGTTGTCAACATCTGCTTTCAAAAGAAGTTCATTTATAGGTTTCTCGTTTAAAGTTCCTTTTGTTGGATTTATACAGACAGTATGGTTCTTATTGTCTTGAAACAGAAACTCATCTGTCATTGGGTTTAATGTCAGTTTTAAGTTTCCTTCTTTCAATGACTCAGATATCTTAGAATAGTTTGAAAAGTTTGTTGTGTTCTTATTTAGAGCTTGCATAATGAGTTGTCGGTTGTTTGTATTTCTCTCATGAAGCAATATCTTTCGACATTTTTATTCTAGATAAAATATGCTTCCAATAGAAAAAGAAAATTCAAGAGTTGCTACAACTAAACCATTAGATGAACTTTTTACTAATGTCGGTCAAAAGTTTGAGACAGAGACCGTAAAGCATGAAGGCTATCGTTTTGACTACCCATTAAGATGGCTAAGAGACCCATCCGTCACAAAAGCTATTGGCTTTCGTAGAATGAAGTTCATTTCAGAAGCCATACATGGTTTCCCATTTACGGTCGGTTTTGAAGTTCGATACTATAACAAAGAAAAACGTATGTATGAGAAATTTGAACAGGGAAACTTTTACAAGTTAGTTTGCTTGTAAACTTAGAAACAACTCTTCAAGCTTTTCAAGAAAAAATAAACGATATCTATATCGAATATGCAAAACAGTATAACATTGACGAAGGAAATACCATCTCGATATTATTTATGACAGGAAAAATGCAACTGTTAAAATCAATAGAATAGAAGACCTTGGAGAAAACGTTTATATTTCTACAAAATATAACAACTTGGCATGGTATAGATTTATGAGGATGTTAAATCAGCCTGCAGCATATCCAGTACACCCAGACTTTTATGAAGTCGAAAACCCTAATGGAACATATGAAAATGTTTTCGACCAAGATGCTATTATTGTTCATGCTTCATTTTCTGGCGCCCAAAACTCTTTCTTATGCTTGGCAAATGACTTTTACGAAAAAACCTACAAAGTTATACGAACCACCAAGTGGAAGTATTTCAGACTTTCAAGTATGGTTTACTACAGATGGAAGAAAAAGAATAATTCCATTATACCATGCGTTTTACTTAGAACTTAGTTTCATATACAACTACTATCGAACGGTAAAAATATAATTTTTTAATACGGTTGAGGTGTTGGATTGGTTGCCAACTAGACTGTGGTGCAGGTTCAGGCTGTTGTATAACAGGAGCTTGTTCTTCTGGTTCAGGGTCTTTAGGTATAATACCAACAAACTGACCTACTCTTTTACCAATATTTTTGACTCCGTTCCAAATTCCTCTTCCTACGGTTTTTATTCCATTCCATATACCTCTTCCAACTCTTCTGAAGAAGTTTCCAATACTACTGAAGAAACCCATTTACTATATGTAAAAATCTAATGTCCGCCTAGTCTCTTACGTTTCCTGTTGAGTTCCATAGCATTCTTTAACTGGAGCTCATACATTCTGTTTCTCCTCTGGTAGAAAACATATTCTGGGTCAACTCCTGTGTTCGCGTCATCTGCATAAAGTTGTTTATATCCCACTTCAGGGTTTGTATAAAACTCTTTCCATCTCATATTTGCATACCATGGTGGCAAACCTAACGCAGCGTCATTTGACATGGCAGTTTGCATTTGTACATCTGTTGGCACTTGACCATAGTTTGCCATTGCAGTTTGTATTCTAACTTCATTTGGAATATTCTCTGGGTTTGGTTGTCCAGGTTGCTGTGCATTCGCTAAGTTCTGTGCGTCCATTTAATATTAGATAAAAATATCTCTTACGAGTACATATACTGAACATTTGCAGGCATTGGTTCATCTTCATATTCTCTATATCTTTCTGCCACGTCAAAGAATAAATGACACAATGGAAAAAACCTAAAACAAGTAGTCCTATTTCAAACCACATTTACTTACTAATAAAATTTCTTTGTTATGACACTTTCTCCGGTTTATAGGACCTCTCCATATTCTATCTTGTCATATATAAACTCATAGTCATGTATGTCCTCTAACCATCCCATAACGGTTTCCAAACCACTTTTATCGGATGTAAAGTAAAAGCATGGACAGTTATGTAAAACGTCTAAAGTTTCTAAAGAGTCTCTCAAAGTCCAGTCTACTTGGTATTGAAAATCCCATGTGTTATAGAACGGCGGGTCCACTATAAAGAAAACATTTTCCTTGTCTTTATATTTTTCATACAAATCTGTCCAATGACATCTCACAAACTCTATACCCTCAATATATTTTTCTATGTCCTCTTTGAAAACATTTGTATAGTTAAGATATAAAACTTTTGACATAAGTGTTTCAATGTCATGAACTCTTATAGAACCACTATATAATAGTCTAGCAGATATACTATCCAGTCTATATATTCTGCTTTTTTCAAAACCTCTCTCACAATATTTTTCTTATCTAATGGTATACGTTCCATCTTACCTATAGGTATCTTTTCTTTTAACTCTTTCAATATATTGTTTGTGTCTGGAATATGTTTGAGACGGTCCATATAGTTGTCGAAGTCATTGCATATAATCTTTGAGTCAGGAAATATTGTATGGCACAAATGGGATATATAGAAACTTCCACCGAACAAATCTACAAATGTTAGACCATTCGGTAGTTTCTTAAGTTCTCTCAATATAATATCTTTACATCTACTCTTATTTCCAAAGAACGGTAACGGTGGTTTTGTAAAATTCATTTATATATAATAATAAAAATGTTTTTACCCGAAAAGTGACAGAAAAGTGACAAAACATGAAAACATATATAATTTGTGAAAAGCGACACATTATATAATGTTTTCGACCCAGAAGAAGGCTTCTCAAAGTATACTTCCTTGGAACGCCTGTAACTTTTCCTGTAGCGACGATAGACCCTTACTTGTCCGGACAAAGTTATACTAAACATCTTCAGGGCTAGAGGGCACGAAGTGCCTGGAGGCCCCACTACCTTTTTTTTTTTTTTTTTTTTTTTTTTTAAGTGCAGTCTTAAGTCTTGACATTTCCTTCATAGTATGTCGTTTCATGATTTTTCTTCCTTTTCTTGAAGGTTTTTTTACCACTCCCTGACACCCTTTCTTTTTTTTGATCCCCAAGCTTTAATTTCCAATGTAATTAAGTATGTAACTAATCTTTCGCACATTCTTGACACTTGAGATGTCTTTATTTTTCATAGTGATCAATTAGTTTCCAAATATCTTATTTGACACAACAATGAGATAATTCTATGATTAAATAAAACAACCAATGAATCGAGAAAGTAAATAAATTTATATACAAACAAAAAATATACAAAATTAGAAGTCACCAATATCATCAAACACATCACTAATAGTATTATCATAGTTTCCTGATTTCTTTGCATCATAATGATAGGCCTGTTGATTATTGTTGTTAGCTTTTGCTTTAGTTTCTGTTTTTCTTGGCAATATTTGCTCTGGAGGGGACCAATCGTCATCTGAATCCGAAAACTTCAGAATTGAGCTGTAGTGACTATCAGGACGTTTCCTACTAGTATATGGCTCCGGTTTTTGATAAACGTTTTTAGGTTGATAAATTTCTTGTTTTGGCTTTACAGAAGATGGTGACTTTTTCTGCTGTAAATTAGATTTAATAATACCTATTTGTTGCTTTGGAGGCGATTTATCTGGAAAAACCATTCTGAGTTCGGGAGGATTTTGAAGTGGAGGAGGACGAGGTAAGTCTTTTTGCTCTGTTTTAGAATAATAGCTTGAATGAGCAGATTCCTTAAATAGTTCTGAGTATCTTTTCATTATTCCTTCTGATAATCGATCTCTATTATCATAAAAAGGAGTACTTACATCTTTGAGCCATTCAGCCATTAAAGATTTGATAGGTGCATCAGTTTGAGGCAGTCTCAATTCTGAAAAACTCGTTGCCCTACTATCAAAATCAAAGATTTCTGAATTACTTGACTCAGAACTAATACATCGAGCAGTATTGGTGAATTCGAAGGATATTAAATAATGCATTACTAGTTCTGCTGCAATTTTATTGACTTTATCTTTTTTGAAAAATTTATAGGGTTTGAGAAATCCAATTGAAGATTTCTGACCTTCAATAGCAACTTCAGAGATATATAGTGAATTTAGTTTATTCATTGAACCATTTTGGATCATTGCATTGGCTATTTTTTCATCCATAATGGTTCCTGAATGAAAAGTGAACGTTTAATTTTTCATTTTTAAAAAACATTAAAAAATATGAAAGATAATAACAGATACATATAACATATAAGTTTTTAAAATTAAAATAGAATAATGAAAGGAAAATTCATGAAAGAGATGATGATTACAGTCAACAGAGTACATCAACTCAATGACAACAACTTCCAAATAATAATTGAACAATCGCAACTGAAAATAGCTATAATCTATATTCAATTTATTTTTAATTGGAACACATACGCGAATGCAATACAATTAACCAAATGTACAAGAGACGATACTTATGATTTTAGTCTTCATGTAAGAGTTAATGATGATGTTTTGGCATTTTTTTTTCTATGATTATTTCAAGCTTGTAGAAAGCAACAACTGATATCATATAAGCAATCGATTATATTCTCTTATTAAAATTGTTATTTTTATGACATAATTTAAATTTTATTGAAGCAAAAAAGCGGATAAAGATTTTTCCAATTTATTTTATTTAGTTAGATAAATCATCATCGTATGTTTATCAAATGTCGTAAAAATTTTATAGCGAAACAACTGGTGATTCATAGAGTTGGGATCATGATTATTATATATGACCCAAAAGTAATTTTATCGATTTACAATAAATAACGGGTTTTGAGATCTGATCTCAAACTTATAAAGATAGGATCACAAAAAATAAACATTTGAGAATGATATTTAAACCGTGATTCGAATCTTTTGTAATATGGTTCGGAATAGTATTTCCATTCATCGATTACTCGATCTCAAAAAAATTTTGGTAATCTCCCCAATCAGATTTTTTGATGTAAACATTACATAAATCAATATTATCATTAATAAATTTTTGAAGTATAAATAATTTAAACGTTATTAGATTAAATCCTTTTTGAAAATGGCTTTAAATTGTATTCTACGCCATTATTAAAACTTAATAATTTTGTGAAAAATTAGATCTTTTCGGTTTTATTCAAAATGAAAAAAATCGAAAACTTCCTCTTTCGAAGTTAAAATCATAAATGCAACCTGACATATACCACGATTTGTTTTATTAGATAAACAATAATTAGCCTGATTTTTCATAACTCAATTCAAAAATTTCTGATCAACGTAGATTTTTTTTGAAGACCCATCAAATTTTTAAGACTATTTTTTTCTTCATTCTAATATAATGCAACTCCAGCATTCATGCGCCATGAACACATTAGTTGATGAAGAGTCAAACAACTTACCAATGTCTCTTTCCAGACAGCTCCAAACAACAAACTTCTTTTCTCCAAAGACATTCAACAACAAGCTTGCCTTCGAGCTTGATGACCAAGATGATGTTTTCATTGGTCTTTATGAGTCCAAGAGCATAGGAAACTCCATTCGTTTTAAGAACCCATTCTTGAATCGCAATGAGTCCCTCTACAAAGTTAAGGTCTTCTTCATGTTTAATGTCCAAACAAATAACCTCCCATTGATTCAACATTCCTTCCCGATCACAGCCGATTTGAGCCAGCTCTACAACTTTGTCGCTAACTCGGACTTTGTTTTGAATAGAGAACCCCATAATAGAGAATTCAATATCTCTTTCAATCCATCATGGGAGTCGGAATGTCTTCCGACTACAGGCAAATTGGAGAAATTCCATAATTTGCTTACCCACTATCTTACTTTATATGTTAATTTCCATTAAAACTGTTTGTATTTTATGCTTATTTAATATACATTTAATTTATTGTCCATGTTTACAACTTTTTGAGATTGTTCAAGATTATTTTATCTTTCTTTTTATTTTTATGCTCCTATAATCATTCAGACCAATATTGAGATTCTGCGACATCTATCTTTAGAGGCATCCGCTTAGACAGATTCAAGATCGTTAAGGGTCCACTGTAAAAATCGAAAGTCTCTCAAAATTGAGAGGCGATTTGCAAATAATCGTTATCGTCATTTTTCGAAAATCCACTTTTCCTAGTGTTCTGATTAATATTATGTGAATACAACAATGAAGCATATGTTTCAATAAGATGGTAATATATTCTATCACTTCAAATCTCATAAAAATTGCAAAATCAGTGAGTTTTATAAGAACATGATTTTTTCGAATTTTTTCGCTTTTGGATGCGTGTTTTGAAAAATAGATATTTTCGAATTTTAATTTTATCTTAAGTATAAGTTTTATATTAGGAATTTTTTTGACCTATTTCCAATCATTAAGGGTGCACACGAGAGGATCATGTAAACTTCAGAATTTAGAACCTTATTTTTAGGCATTATCTTGGCTACCTATTTAGGCTCGAAAAGCAAAAAATATCAAAAAATACAAGTTGACTCCATTATGACCCTTTCATGGAGGTAGTTTTTATCCGCTAGTATTTTCCCTTTGAATCTCTTTACAATTCGAAATCAAATTCAAAACTCAGTAGAAGAAAGGAAGAATCGACTTACTACGGTTGTAATACGAATAAATACATATATTTAATTATTTTTATTTACATAATAATTGTTTGAAGCTCATATTCCATCAAATTTTTAAATAAAAACATTAAAATGTTGAAAATGTTCATATATTTTAATAGGGTTTTGGCACTTTATTGAGGAATTACTACATACATAGTCGAACTGAACTTGATATTTTGAAATTTAAATTATTTATCAAAATTAAAATTTAACTTGAAATTTATAATTATTTAGTCATATTTTGCATAATTCTAAGTAGATTTTGTAAAAAATCAAGAAAGAAAAATTTTAACGTGCTTTATTTTTTCTTTTTTATAATAATACATATTATTATATAATTAACATATTCATAATGTTTCACCCTTTCAAAAATATAATCCTCCTCCTCTCAAATAAACGTACATACGGGTGGCCTCTTTTTTCAAAAAATTAAAATTTGAAATTTTGGGCTCAAATATTAGAGATTTTTTCAACCTTCAACGATATATGTTGTCTATATCAGACCTCCTTTCTTTTTGATACTTAACATTGTTCCTAAATCTTAGCCGTTAAGGCTGTTCTGAAAATATTTTTTTTCAAAAAAATTCGAAAAAAATTCTTAAAATTCAAAAATCCCTTAATTCCTGAGGATTTTGGGAAAAAGTTTTTACATGAACATGTGTATATTATATGAAGTATATTGATAAGGTAAAAATCAAATTTTATTGCATATTCATCGAGAAAATAAACTAACGAATCCCTCAAAATTGAGAGGGTAATCCTCCTCCTCTCAAATAAACGTACATACGGGTGCACCCTTAATTCCAATGTTTTTCAAGGAATTTAATTGAGAAGAAATTAGGAATTTCGCTTTAATGCCATTACATCCTAATATTATGATGCATAATATATATATTTATTGAGGCTAATGCCGGGATATCTTGCATTTAAAAAAAATTCAAAGAATTGACAATTGGATAGCACAAATTTAATTTCCTGGACAAAGTTTTATTGTTTATATATTCAAACCATTATCCTTAGTTTAGATATGTTGGCCAAAAATTTTCGTGTTATTTTTTGTGTTTAAGCATAAATTATGTATTTACTTATGAAAAATAAGCATTTTATTCATTATCATAAAGATATACCATAACAATTGATAAAATTTTTTTTTAAAAAATTGTGTATTTTAGTGGGTATTATTCTGGATAATGCCAATTTTTACAAGATTTAATATTAACCATATCAATAGCCGACTCAATGTAAAAATTTAGATATTATTTTTTCATTAATCAAACTTTGATAAATTTTAGTATAATGAACGATTTTGTTTCGTGTATGATACAGAAATGAAAAGCTTAATTAATATCATTTTGCATTTTTTAAAGGATGTTAGAGTACATCTACATTAAAAAATCAGATTTGAACTGCGATACTGCATCAAATTGTTGCACATCTGATAAGGATCTCAAAAGAGTAAAGTTAATTTTTTTGTGTTTTTTTAAGTTTTGGGTCTTAGTAAAACACCATCTCGAGCAATATTTTTGGGACGACGATAGACCTTATTTGGCCTTACAGTGGACCCTTAATAAATTAAAATAATATTGTTTATCAGCTTGCATAATAATTTCAATTTGCTTTAACTGCATATTTGCATTTCAAAATAAGAGGAATCGCTATTGAAAATGAAAATATGTAAAAATAGAAATTTAAACTTCATATTTTTACTAAACAACTTCAACACATAATCAGTTATGAACACGCCCTATTATACTAACTTCATCTTCATCTTTATCTTCCAATTCTTCCAAACTAATCTCATACATTCGAATTGGATCTCGAACATATTTGCCAAAGAATTCAATTTTATTCAAGCCCATGCAGGGAGGATCTCCTGGGCAATTTTCATCTTGAATCATTCTGATGTATTTTGTTACGTAGGTTTCAGAAAATTTATATATTTTCTCTTTGCAATAGACCAGTTCATTGTCTTTCTTTACTTGGTGTATAGTTTTCCATTTTCTTTTATTATCAGAAATTTGGAGGGACCAGCTGTAAATACAACATTCGCAGCAGTGAAAACCCTTATAACGACAGCAACAACCTTTATCAGCGCAACAGCCAGCCCTTATCATATATCCATTAAAATGAATAAATTTGTCTTTGATAGAAAAAACAATGTAAGGATGCTCATCTGGATATTGCCCACAATCAGAGCACCAATCATAGTTCTTGTCTATTTGATCAAATGCAAATTCAGGTTTTGTTGGCTGAATCGTGTCATTAATTGATTGAGAACCAGTACCACTTACATAATATTCGATTTCGTTATTCATATATGCATTTTTGAGAATATAATTAGATTCTAGAGGGACTTTTTCGGATAAAAACAATAAGAGCATTTTTGTAAGATTTTTTTTATGGAAGAACTCAGCTGGATAATTCTGATCGTATTCCTGAGATAAGGCAATAAATGGTGCGAAGTATTCATAATAAAAGGTAGGGAATTTACAGAATATCAAAAGAATATTGAAGTATATATGAAATTTTGATATAAATAAAAAGATTTAAGTAAAACTAAATCATTTAATTCAACAATGAGTTAAACTACAAATAACAAACAATTAGCCCAATCGTTCGTTTTGGATTTCTGTATTCGTTGAGATGATTGGGAATGAATTAGATCCGAAGGACCAATCAAAGGGTCTTGGATTAAAAGGGGCTTTGGGGCGATTTATTTCGGAATGAATTTTATAAGGATGACATTTTAAGCAGCCATATGGATGCAGTTCTTTGGCATTAATTTCATGCATATATTTCTCTGATTTTGTATGAGTGGTTAAGCCACTACAAGGGGATCGGAGTTATCAGGGGAGTTAATAATACTTGACATAAATTAATGATTTACGATTGAATGCTCTTTGAAATTTTGATTTATGATGAAATCAAATTTTACGTAAAAGTTTAGTTAATTATTTTGAAATAGAAATGGGTAGGAAATATTCGTAAACTTATCAAAACTGTCAAATTCGAAACAATTTTGAGAAGATATAATATAAAATTGCAAAAATAGTTTAGTAGTCAAACATAATTATTTTTAATTAACATTTTATTATGATGAAGATGAATTGTATACAATTTCAATTTTTTGAATACTTAAAAAAAGAAGATAAGAATGATTATATTATTATATCACAAATAAATAACTTAATTGTAAAATCAAATTGAAAATAACTCAAATTTATTCAATTGATATCCATTGATTTAGAATTTCTTGAATAGCCAAAGTATATATTAAAATCTGTTCAACATTTTATGAATTCAATTGATCATTCAAAATTTATCGTTATTTGAAATTTTTTCATTTGATTTTAAAATTGTTTCGATTTTCAATACCTTCGAACCTGATGCAGTACATTTTAAAATTACGATCAAAGTAACCAGGATGGCTTCATATTCTTCGAATTGTTGTCTATAATTCTTAATAATCATTTTTTATATTATTTTTCAAAAATAGGCTCTCTGATTAAAATTTTTAACCACAACAAATTATCGATATTACATTTGAGATAATTAAGTTTTTATATTAAAAAAAAAATATTATTCATATATATTCCTTCACTAAAAACGATATTATTTACAATTTTTATTCTTCATTGGGAGTTGGTTATACTGAGTATATTTTTTTTCCTTTTAATAAAAATTCGTTCGAAACAACAAAAACCATCATATATTCCCAGTCTATTGATTACTACTAATATCTTGTCTTTAAGTTTTTATTAAAAATTTTTATATAGTTATTTCAAACTTCTAGTCAAAACCGACCTCAAGAATTACAGACACAATAACCGACCATTTATTACCTGCACCTCTAACTAATTTCTAATTTAATTTATTGAAAATGTTTATTTTGTCGATTTTATTGATTCCAAATATGGCATTTGAGTTTTCTATGCAGTATTAATATCAGTTCCGCTAAAACATGATGATTACGTCAACTCAACTGTAACATTTTACCGAGTTGATTCAAATTTGCATATTTTCCTGATTCGCATACTCTTATGTGAATGTTGACTTTATTTTTAGCATAAATATTGATTCATCTCATAATGGGTTGCTACAAAATAAAGTATTCAATTTAGCAACTTTTGCCAATACAGAATCAATAAACAATTCAATATTATTCAATTGAAAAATCTTATGGAAAGTTAAAGATAATTTACAACATTTAAATATTTGCATCACTTAAAAATATAAATATTTACAATTTCGATATAATTATTCAAAAGTATTCCTTCAAAATTACGTTGACAAAAATGACCCTTCTTAACATGCAGCTAAATTTCTTTCTTTTGCATAAAAAAATTATTTATATTGAGAATTCAAATTTCATTTAAAACGCATTTATTTCTTATGTGTTACAAATATCATCACCATAGATTTCTTTTCAATTTTTTTGGCGGTTTTGGTGATCAAAATTTGAGATGCTATCCCGAAGCATATTGGATGCCTATTTACCACTTTTACTCCCATCAAACGAAATATCTCATCTTGGACATGGATCCCTTGCAATTCCTAAGTTAAAACGTGAAGATTTAGTTACTTTATTGACATCAATGAAAACCGTTTTTGAAAAAGAAGAGACTCTCTTAAATATTTGGGGTGATTTCAATGTAGTAGGTGACATTCATGGAAATTTGAAAGATCTTATCAGGATCTTCTGCTTCGCAGGATCTCCGTATCAAAACAATTATATATTCCTCGGTGATTACGTCGATCGTGGCGAAATGTCAATTGAGTGCATTGTGTTATTGTTTGCTTACAAACTTGCATATCCAAACAAAATCTATTTACTCCGCGGTAACCATGAGTTCGAACTAATTAATTCTTATTATGGTTTCAAACAACAAGTACTTTCCGAATATGATGAAGAAATATACAATATGTTTAACGAGGTTTTTTCATATCTTCCTCTTGCAGCTGTTTTAAACCAGAAATACTTCCTCGTTCATGGAGGTATTAGCCCAAGTTTAAACACGATTAAACAAATCGCACAATTGAAGAGACCAATAACAAGTTTCCAAGAGGGATCAGAATCTGATATAATTACAGATATAATGTGGGGAGATCCTTCTACAATTACTAATTTATATGCACCAAGTCCACGTGGCTTTGGCTACGTTTTTGGAATGGATTCTGTTATTGAGTTCCTTTGTAATAACAATGTCAAGTATATAGTAAGAGCTCATCAATGTGTTACTCAAGGGTTTGAAGAGAATTTCGGCGGCGCTTGTATGACCGTATTTTCAACAAGTAATTACTGCACAATGCCGCCAAATTCCAGTAGTATACTCCAAGTTACAGAAGATAACCATCGACCAACAGTTTTTGCTCCAATCAAGCACTTTAGAAAATTCGAGGTTGAATTTAGAGAAATCGAGGTCCAAGACACTGTACCGCTATGTAATAAGCTCAAACCCGTTTCACGCACCAATTCCAACAAAGTTAAAAATCCCGGTAAAAGATTCAATAACGTCCAGGTTGTATTCACATGCAAACCAAGGAGAACCGAAGAAGGTCATGGAATTTACTCATATAGTTCAACTTCTGAGCTTCCTAAGCTTGAAAATGGACCAAGAATGCTCAAGAAATCAAATTCACAACCAGAAAAACTTCATCTTGAGTGATATCTCACATTTTATATGTTTGTTTGTTATTTTATTCTATCTAAACAACTATTCTTCGAATACGAATATTTTTTATAAATTTTCCAAAGAAATATGATGTAAAAATCACACAGTTAAGTCGAGATACATACAAGGAACTATTTTGTATGATTTTTTCTGGACCTTGATCGTATCTTAATTGTATTGTTTTATTGTTTGAAACAATAAGATGAGTTCTATGATAAATCTTCCATAAAAACGACATAAATCAAGATTGTCATATTTATCCAAGCCCAATCATTTATTATTCAGTGAAATTGAATTTCAATTATGAATTTCTAGGATGAAGAGCTTAAAAAATAACTTTAGTTTACTAAATAAAATTATTTATCTTTATTATAATAAATTATTATATACATTTATATATAAAAGAGATATGCCATTTGAAGGAAGTAAACACTTCAAAAGGCATATTTATAATTAAGTTTTTTTATGGTGAGACTTCAGCTACATCTGTTCCCATCAATGACTCAGTCATTTCAGTATGTCTTTCGAAGATAAATCTATTGATCTTCTTTCTATGCGATCTAATGAGAAGCAAAGCTGCAATTCCAATGATTATTGCCATCAATCCAGCAACAGAAGAAATAATTATTATTGTCATAGTTGATTTCTTATTTGATACAGGAGTTGGTGTCAAAAGCGAGTCCATGTGAACAAGAGAGAAACAAGATTTTCCATTTCTTTTTATCAATTTCATATCAAAAACTCTTGATGAACCATTGAAATTCCAATGATTACTATTGAATTCGTAACTTAATTCATCGAAATTCACTTCAAGTTCTTGGAAACAAATGAGATCCAAACTGAAATCATCCCAATCTCCATCATAAAAGAACTGATCTTGTACATTATCATTTATGAACTTAACATGAAGTCCTCCATCTTCACTCCTCTTAAAATCTCCATCTTTATATTTAACATCAATCACAACAGGTTTATCATTTATTTTTGTCACTTTTTGTACATCAAGATGATTGTAATTTGCTGCTGTCAATTTTTTGATATTAATGAAACCACATTTAAACAAAGAATAATGTATTTCTATTGTTTCAACACCGAACACGTCTTTGAGGTCAGAGAAAGTATCAGAATAAATTGCTAATGTCTTGCATTTTATTGTTTGATTTGTTGGTAAATTTGTTTGTGCAGACATCTCCAATCTTTCAGTATCAATAAGAACATTACTATTTATTATTACCGCATGCTGTTCTAAACTTACTTTCTTAAATTTTATTGTGTCATGGCCTTGATAATTCAAAGAAAATAGTGACAAAATTGTCAATTCTGTTTGTGGCCGAATTTCAGTGTAGTTTTTCATTATTAATTCGTTAAATTGAACAGAAAAGATAATTGGAAATATTGTGAAATCCATGAAAACTTTCCCATTCACATTTAATGCCAAATTTCCTATATCTGCATCAGAATATAAACAAATGTCTTTAGAAATAAATTGATTTGAAAATCGTGTAAAACGTGACGATTCATTGAAAGTTAAATTGCTTGCATCTGTTGATATATAATTATGACCTGAGAAAAAGATAGTATTCTTTTCATCATACACTGATTCTCTGAAAATTTGCAAGTTATCTCCTGACATATAAAAGAATAATTTTTCTACATTGATATTATGTGTAATAACATTACTATCTCTGATCTGAAAACTATTCCCAATGAATCTAACATCTGGATCTAATAAGCAATCACGAATTATACAATTTGAAATGTTAAGTTTAACATTGTTTGGATTCTTAAGTGTTAAATTTGTTAAATAAAGATAACTAAATTCTTCATTTGATGTAAAATAAACAGTGTTTGTTTTGTGACGTGAAGTGATATTAAATTGTCTTCTTCTTGGTGAAAAATGATCAATAACAAATGGTTCTTCGTATTCATCCCATATTACAAGTTGGAATGGTTTCCATGAATAGTCAATTCCAGGAAAAACCTGTTTAAATTCATTAATTCCATATCTGGTTCCATCTAAAAATTCTAAACTTCCTTCTTCTGCAACGTAAATCTTATGAAGCAACACTGGTTTCTTGTATTTCAACTCTATAACATATTTTTCATTATTCACATCGTACTTGAATCTTTGTTCTGTGTCAAATATATCATTTTGAACATGAACAATAGGTTTATGGACATCGAATAGATCTCTATTTTTCATTTTGCAGAAGACATAATTTATTGATTCGTTGGCGTCTAAATATATGAGAAAAAGGTTTGGAGATAATGGTTCGAGTCGTAGAGGGACTAAGCGATTGTCAATGTAGTTGAAAACTATTACCCCTACATCCAATTTGCAACACGTCAAATAAGAATGATAAAAAAGTGCAATTCTTCTTGATGAAATATTTGCATTGTCCATATCAAGTGTAGAGTCATGTAATTCCATTTTAGAGATGTTAAACAGAAGGTTGCTGCTTTTAATTCGGACTTTGGAATCATAAATCTCTAAATTTTCAATGAAGATGGGAGATTCATTTTGGATTGATTCAAAAATAAGATCACCCATTGGTTTTACACTAGAATAGAATTCTAATCCTTTAGTTTCACTTATAAATGTTGATATCGATTTATGAATATGAATCAAATTAGCGGGAAAAATCACACTCTTCATCTTATATATGGTGCTATAGTATTGGTATATCGTTAAGATTGGAATACTATCAAGCCATGAACAACTGAGGAATGTCAGTTCTGAGTTTTCAAAGACGTGTATATAAGGTAGTCACAAAATCTAAGTAGTGAGGCTCTCAAAAATTGAACCGTACTCCATACAAAATTTGTGTACCCTCACTACTTGGATTTTGTGGCCTTCAATTGAGAGGTTAGTTTTGATAGAGCACGTTATAAAATTAAAAGGGAAAAATAAATAAAATTTAAACATTTAATTATATATAATGTAAGGAGTGTAATTCCAAATTTTCTAAAAACTATTCAAATTTGAGCATTTTTTTGGAAATAGTAAATCTAATATGTACATCTAATAACAACATGATTCATCACCTTTTCAAGCTCTGCAGTCAATTTTTTGAAATTTGATTGAAATAAATGTAGCAAAAATTACATTTCATTAGGGAATATATGAGTTTCTCTGGAAACAGGCTGATAAATTTTAAATTTTGTCCAATCAACATGAATGCATTGAGAAATTTGGATTGATTTTCTGGTAGAATCTGGAACAATTCAACCATGTATAAATGGATCATGTAATCATCATGAAATGTTAGTGTTAGAGTTCAAAAGAAACAGAATGAGTGGAAATCAAACACAATCTGAATAATTTTAAACGTATACAATCTTTAAGTTTGTATTTTGAATTCTACATATATGATTGTGTAATTCGTTCTTTCAAATTTTCGGATTCAGGCATGTTTTGATAAAATTCATTCCCAAAAACGTCAATTAACAATTAAATTTAGTGTATTTTAAATATATATACGTATTATATTTTATAAATTATATTAAATTCGCAAAATTTTAAGTTTTAAACAAAAATAAAAAATGTTCAAAATATGAAATTATGCATAGGATATTAAAATTTACATGTTAGCAATTTTTTTGAATTGCTTTCAATTTTCATATTGAAATTTTTAAGATTTTTTTCTGAAATAATAAGCAAGAATATCAACCTAAATAATATTAAATTCCATGCGTTAATTTCCCCTCAAAAGTCATTAACCGCCTCTCAATCTAGATTTTGTGAGTACTTTAGATTTGGCACGTATAGATAAAGTTTGATACAAACTTGTTATGAATGGATATTGAAGCACTAGGTACGAGATAAATTGAAATTGTGTCCTTTTCGGATGGTGTAATCACTAATTTTGCCGAAGTTTCTTGTTTTTGCCGTTGAACAAATAGTATATGATCACCAATGAAAGACAAAGTCACAAAATCAGGAACGTTTGTGATATTATATGCAGCAATACTTGTATTTTGTGGATAATTTTTGAATTTTTCATGGATAACATCATTGAAGTCGACACAAATTGTTATATTTTTCGCTAGTTTCGCCGGCCTCTTCAGCGTTTGCTTGAAATAATAATAAGATTAATAAGATTCTCATTCAAAAGTAATAAATTCTCAATTTTTGAATTT
This sequence comes from Trichomonas vaginalis G3, assembly GCF_026262505.1. Classification (NCBI taxonomy): domain Eukaryota; phylum Parabasalia; order Trichomonadida; family Trichomonadidae; genus Trichomonas; species Trichomonas vaginalis. The sequence goes on from NC_067207.1 coordinate 18,752,937, forward strand.
TTTGGCCTTCAGAAAAAAATTACGAGGTTTAATTTTTGTTTTTCATCATGTACCCAACAAATTTCTGTTATAAAATTTTTTTAACCACTTAAATTTTGAATGGATCAATGTGATTTTGCACTTTTTTGATATTTCAAATAAAGTCAGATTGATATATGCACATACTGTTATTGTGCACATATTGTATGTCACAAACAAAATCAGTAGCAAGCAAGCATAATAAAGAAAGAATATCAATCGATTTCGGAAAAGAAAATTATGAAAAAAATAAAAAAATTCAAATATCTTCTCCGAATTGCAACATATATGTCAACCAAGTGTCTGGGTCTTTGTTTGTTGCTTTCTTTGGCCAAAAAATCTCATTCAAATCAAAAAATTATCATAATGACGAACAAAAGGTAGCTCTAGAGCTGCTTTCACCCAAGAATATCACGTTGCGATTCAATGAAAACACAAATTTAACAATTCATAATAGATTTAATTCAAATAAATTTCTTGCAGCAGATTTCACCTTGATACTTAACAAAAGCTGTACCATTACATTTCTTAAGTGCTCATATAACGAAAAACAGTTCAAGATGAACATAATTCAAGATTTTCCGACGTCATATTATATTAGTTCATCATTTCTTCCAGCAGACTTACAAATAGGACAAAATTCTACAACAGATATATACTTTGACACACTAAATCTCAAGCTGAAGAGTATTCACACTTCATCATCTTTTAATTTGATATCTTCTCAAAAAAATTCCAAAATTTTCATACAAGAATTACAGTCAAAGTATTCTGAAATTTCTATTAACACAAATTCAGAAAAAATCGAATTTGACAAAATTGATTTGAATAATACAATTCTAAATATACCAAATTCAAGAATTAGTAGTACATTATGCTTTATTAAAAATATATCACAAATAAATTGTTCAAATCTATACATATACAGAACACTTTTATATCCAATTGAAAATCATATTTATTTTGTTGCAGAAGATTTATCATTAGAAATAATAGTTGTTAACAACCTTGATGGCGTTAAAAAGAAAAACATAATTATCTCAAAAACGCCATCAGCGCCGAGGATTGTTTCTGATAGTATCTATTCTTCAAACTCGAATTTTGTCAAGAGAAATTATTTATATCATCCAGAGACACAATTTTACAGTTTGGATTTGATAAATAAGCGTAAGAATGTATTTAATAGACTGATTGTTACAGAATCAGATATAACTATTGATGAAACTTACGTTACAAAACTCTCCGATTTGAAAGACTTTTTGAGAAAGTCAATGGATTATTCGAATTTTTCTTTTGACATTGAAATTTGGGATGACTACAAAACCAAAACAATTAAAATTGCAAATATTGCCGGATATAGAAAAATTTTGAATATACGCTCTAAATACTTTTCAAAGGTAAGATTTTATGATGAGAAACAAATACATTATATTAATTTCGATAATGTATTAGTAGATGATACTTATTTTGTAGCAACTACTTTTGCTTTACATAATGCAGTTGTTTCAGAAAATTGTCAAATAACCGTTTTAGGGAGTTTGAAAACCACGAACAGTTCACTTTTGACACCTAACATAACTTATAACTCTAGTGAATTACGCTTTTTAAATGATATTGTTGTTGATGAAAAGACTATAAATGATTCGTTAAATTCAGTTCAAATCAAAGGAGATTTCGGTTTAATTGCAAGGAAAAATGTCAAAATAAATTATGATCATTTAGTAAATAAGATTGAATATAAAGGAACAAATAATACATATATTATATCAGATATCCAACTAAATAATCCAACATCAATATCAACAATGAGAAAACTTTATTTAGACTTCAAATATTTGCCAACAAATTTGACACTTTCTACACCAGAATATTTTATTTTTGACAAAACAAAAATTTCTAATGAAACAAATTTAGCTTTAGAGTTTCCAATAACCATAGATTCTGAATCAAAAAGAGATGTTGTACTAAATACATTGCATCTACAATCAAAATCCGTTTTGGATTTGACAAATAACGTGAAAATTTTCACAAATGTATTGAATGTTTCAACATCAAAACAACCCAACAAAGTTACTCTTAATACAAAAATTCTGTCACTTTTAGAAGACTCTTTTACAACGATAGATAAGGTTAATGGTGTAGAGTTCATAGATATTCATTATTCTGTTTTTAAACTTGGTTTCATACACATAAATAGTTTGAAATCATTAAAAGCAAATAATCAAACTAAGAGTAATATTGAGGATAAAAATATTACTCTTATATATGTTGAAAATGCGAAGAAAGCAAAGTGTCCCGGTGGTTTGCATGTTAGATTTTATAATGATGATATTGAAGATCAATTTTTCTATGATGGTGATTGGGACGATTTCAACATCGATTTTATTTGTTTTGACTCGTTTGAAGTTAATGAATCATGTTTAAGTTACGAATTCATCAGTCATCACTGGGATTTCAATGGTAGTACTCGAACGTTTGATATGTCTATTTCTAAAAAGAACTCACAAACATGTATTTCATTGGTTCATCGTGATGCAGATTCGAAAGATGGATCAAAGAATCCTGGTGATAAGAAAATAAAGATAATAATTTATTCTCTTATTGGTGTATTAATTGTTATAATCATTGTTATCATTGCAGTTGCTGTTATTTGTAAGAAAAGAAACAAAAAGAAATATATTATTCGATTTGCTTCGGATAATGCTAGTGAAGCTTTGACTGAATCATTGCTTGCCATGGAATAGTATTATACTATTCTATTTTATATATAATAATTATGAAATATTTTTAATTTGATTTCCGAATTTTTCTTTTTAAATTACGGATTTATTTGACATGTCTCTTGTAATATTGTAAATAGTTTTAAAATAAAAAAGAATTAATGAATGTGGTTAATTTTTGTTTGATTTTCGAAATTCTAACGTTAAATCACTTTTTTTTCATAGTGTCAAACACAATCCGAAGCCTTTTTAAGCTCATTTGTTAAAAATTCGGAATGAAAATGAGGATTATTACAGATCCAACCAGTAACAAAATAACTCTCAAAATGTCCATTCAATTTTCAAATCTTATTTGAAATAAAATTATATTGGACATACATATAATAAAATTCTTTGATTTTCAAAAAAAGTCATTTTCGGTTATTTTTTACATTTTATTTTTGCAAAATTAAGCCCGATTTTAGTGCGATATTTGATGACCTTGTATGTCATGTTTTTTTTGAATTTTTTTGATCCGCAAACGAATATTTTTGGTGGTTTCAAGTATTACTAGATCTAAGTATCACCAATTTTCTTACATATTCCGAAATAATTCAAAAAAATCTCAAGAAAATTCTGTTTGAAATATTATAAAAATATCATCCAAATACTGCAAGGACCATTATTTGAATAAATTTGAATTGATGATCCCTTCATTTCGATAAAATTGAAAACTTCATTATTTTTTAAAGATAATCCATCTATTGATATTGCTTTAATTGACACAATAATAATAAAAAATAACATTTCTTAAGAAATTTGACATTTTTTTGTTTTTTTTTCAGAAATGTTTCTGTGTTGTTTCTTTTTATGGAAACAATGCCATTGCGAAAAAATGATCCCTTCGTCATCAGACAACACATATGAAATAGATTTCATGAAAGAAATTCAGAAAGGGCCTCAAATAATTCAGATTGAAAATATTTATTCCAAAGTTGTAGTATCATATGTTGCATACGATTCGGTTATTGCAATTATTGGTAATAAACTTCTCTTCCAATGTAAAAGAAATGATTTAACACAACATTTTTATTTGATCCCATCAATTAACTCTAATATTGAGATATATACGGCCGAAAATTCAAATATTTCAATATACAATAAGTTCCCATCAATAATTTTTTATCAATTATCCGTCAATATTTATCTTGAAAAATTTTGCAAAGTTAATTTCCTTAAAGCCCAATGGTTACTCAACCGAACAATTTTTACAATCAACCAGTTCTATCCTGCTGAATATACATTTTATTGCAATATTGTCCCTATCAGATTGATTCAATTAGAAAAAGCTGATTCAATCTTCAAAATTGGTACAGATTCTATCAATTTTTATGGTGCCATCACTATTTCTTCCTCAATTACAATAGTTCCACTTCAAAATAAATTTAACCACCTTGAATTTAATATTGTCCAGGCAAAATCGCGTGGTATCATATTTAATGCAAATGGCTATGATTTAGAAATCAGTTTCCTTAACATTATATCAGGAAATATCGATTTTCTGAAATCAAATCTAAAAATTGGGAGAGTTTCATTTTATGATGGGACATTTCTCAAAGGAAATAGTTTAGAAGTATCCGATGTAAGTATATATTCAGGTGTTTATGAGATTAACGTTCCTTTTATTCAAATGAATAATTCAGTATCAATAAATAGGTTCAGCGTCAAATACAACACAGAAGAAATTGCATACAATAGATGGAAAATCATCAGATCAGGCCAACAACCAGTATTCGATCTATTGAAACTTATATTTTTGGATACAAAAGTTATTATTCCTTTAGATTGGTATTTTGACAACGAAACATTAATTACTCAGATCAATTTCCAGAGAATCAATAAACAAATATTGGATAAATTATATGTTACAGAAAAAGATACTTATTTTGCAGATGCATACATAACAGATTTGAGTTCAATTGATGAAGTTTTTAATAAAATTACAGAAACAGATAACAAATTTGAAATTTTCATTTTAGATGAATACGAAGAACCAATTAATATAAAGAATATGTCTTCAGTTAGAACTCATTTGGCTATCATTTCTCAATCAAGGAAAAACAAAGTAAATATTATTGACCAAGGATCTTTTAAATCTCTTGATTTCAAAAATTTGACATTAATTAACACAAGAAATGAAATTGATTCAATAAGTATTGAATTAACAGATTGTTATTTACCTGTTGGAGTTCTAATAGATTGCAACAGAATCAGAACTTCTACATCTATAATTGAAACAAAAGAAATAATTACAAAAGAATTTACAGTTTTATTTGGTCATCCATTTGTTTTGAATGAAACTGGTTTCTTTTCAAGTGATTCAGTTATTTATTCACAAAACCAAAATAGAGTAGTATATACAATTATCACATTTGGTGATGCGAAAATAGAAACTACTAATTTTCCGATGTTTGTTAGTACAGGAAAAACAACTAGCCTTAGTTCAGATCTTCAAATCAATAAGATTCATTTCATAGATTATGCCAATCTAGATCTTAAATATTTTCCATTGGTTGCGAGATTTAATACAAGGAATATTAATATATCAAAAAATACAAAATTCGATGAAAATTCAGTTATTGAATTTGTGACAAATACGACTTTTTATCCGAACAGAAACAATGAAATCAAAATAAAGAGAGTTAGTTTTATGATGTCAGGAACAATTATGAATCAAAACCATTACTTAAGACCACATATTTTGAATATTTCATCAACAATTACTAATATAAATGAAACAATTCCACCAAGTATGAAAAGTGACATTTTGTCAATTTCTCCAACTTGCTATTTCATGCTTGATAAAGTCAGCGAAGTAGAATTCATTGATATACATTATACAATAACTCAAGCCGGATATTTAATTGTAAAGAATTTCATTTCAAAGAATTTCATTCATACTACAAAGAATGATAATTTAAGAAGTGAAGTGAACTCAAAAAGTGACAAAACTAAAAATAATTCGAACAAAGACACAATAAATATTAATATTTCTAAAGTTGAATATATTGAAAATGCGAAGAAAGCAAAGTGTCCCGGTGGTTTGCATGTTAGATTTTATAATGATGATATTGAAGATCAATTTTTCTATGATGGTGATTGGGACGATTTCAACATCGATTTTATTTGTTTTGACTCGTTTGAAGTTAATGAATCATGTTTAAGTTACGAATTCCTCAGTCATCACTGGGATTTCAATGGCAGTACTCGAACGTTTGATATGTCTATTTCTAAAAAGAATTCACAAACATGTATTTCATTGGTTCATCGCGATTATGAAGAAAGCCATGAAGAAAAGAAGGAAAAGAACAAAACTCCACTTATTGTCGGTCTTAGTATAGCAGCTCTTATTTTGGTAATTGCTGTTATATTGCTTGCTATTGCTATGGTAAAGATTTCTAGAAGGAGATTAAACTCTTTCACCTATTCAGACACACTGACTGAATCATTAATTTAATTGTATTGTTATGTAAAATTATATGTTTTTTTCGATACTTTATACTTTTTTTGAGTTTTGCTTTAATTTTGACAAATTATTCCATTTGATTTGTTTTATGTATTGACATTATTAATCCAGGTTGTAATTTTTCATTTTAGATATCATAGATCATTGTTTCTTTCCTTTAAATTTGCTAAATATTGAGTTATACGTTGATATTATTGATCAATAATTTTAAAAAATAATATTTTTTATTTGAAATAGTATATTAAAATCGTTTACTAGGAAAATGCATATAGCTAGATAAATTCGAATCCAATCTGTAAAAATATAATCAATATGGATTAAAAATTGTTTTCAATCAGTGATATAATTAAAATATAATAACAAACAATTTATTCATTATATACTAAGCTAGATGAAGTAGAGTCAATTAAAAATAAAATACCCTATATTTCCAACTCTTGGAAAATTTTCATGACCCCCCTACCCAGGGTCCTAAAATGGGTATTTTCCTCACACAGACACCGTGGTTTTTTGAGCCGGGAAATAAATAGCGCAGACAGTTTCTACATATAGAGACATGCTTATACTTAGAGTTTGACGGGAATCTAAAGTGATTTTTTTCTGCATCGCGAAATCTAATGCAATCTCAAAATCATGAAGAAACTGCGAATCGGAGCGCAATTTTTTAATATGTTAATATATAAAGGTACCCCTACTACTGCAAATGCTTCAAATGAAAATCTAAGAAATCAGATTAATTTGATCACGTTAGTATAGTATTGGTCAAACCAAAAACTCATATGTTGATATATAGCCTATGGATATTCATATTATCTACTTTTCATTGAATTACATAAGATTTAATAATCTCATAAATATTCTTTTTAATTTTCCGAATTCCGTGTGCATTTAGATTGCCCATACCTGTATATAATAATTCTAGAATGGTTTTGTTAGATATTAAGTTTTTTAGATTAATATTTTAACATTTTGATAAAACAAGCATTTGTTCCATTTTAGAATCGCCATTGAACTCTGGTTTGACTAACATGATGTTGTATGATCAAATAAATTCTAACTTCATGAGATAAATTTTGAAATTAGAAAATGCGATATCTGACTCAAATATTTATATGAACACATTTAACATTCAATGATAAACTAAAGTACTATACAGCAGATTCGATTTGGCTTATATTTTATATAATCAACTAATAATCCTATAAAATTGTGCTATTCACGTTGCTCAAAGATGTATTGAACATTCACTACTTGTGTATTGATAAAATTAGATATAGATTCTAATGTAAATCGATATTTTGAAAATTCATATATATTTTGTCTTGGTTTGGCATTTGATCGTGTTGAAACCGGAATTGCAATATATATCATCTAAATATATAACTATCAAAATATGAGCTATAGATTTTTAAATTATTCTCCTGAATATGAGTGACTAACATAATTATATTGAATTGAGTAGTAAGAATCTTAAATATTAGAATCTGACGATAATTTATTATAACTGTATAAAGGAACAAGACTATAAATGATGATGAAAATAAAGATTAAATTTAAATCTGAAAATTTGAAAACATTAAGTGTATTGTGCACTCTTGTCGTTACAGTGTCTCATTCCGGGAGACATTGTCACTGCATGTCTCCCAGAATGATATCAAGTTCCCCATTCATAACTTGAATGCGGAACTTTGACCGACAAGAGTGTATTGTGCACTCTTGTCGGTTGAAAGTTCTGCAATCAGAAGAAGATTGTTGAACAATCCGCCATTCCAGGAGGCATGAGCTTGTTATCTCTCCTGAAATGGCACATATTTGATAATTCATGGAGCAGAACTTTGCACGCAATCAGACAAAAGATTGCGACAGAGTAACTGGGAAGACAGCAACTTGAAGCGATAAGCTGCTTGGGTGCTGTCTCCCAGATGCATCTGTCGGGCAAAGTCTCAAAGGAGCAGAACTTTGCACGCAATCAGACAAAAGATTGCGACAGAGTAACTGGGAAGACAGCAACTTGAAGCGATAAGCTGCTTGGGTGCTGTCTCCCAGATGCATCTGTCGGGCAAAGTCTCAAAGGAGCAGAACTTTGCACGCAATCAGACAAAAGATTGCGACAGAGTAACTGGGAAGACAGCAACTTGAAGCGAAGTTTTGTTTTCGAGTCTTTGGTTAAGAAATCTTAACAAAAAAACAAAGAAAAAAATCAGATAAAGTTGTCAATAACTTCATCAGTTAATGCTCACCTATGGGAGGTGTTTTGCGGGAGCTGGGGGTATCTTGGTGAGTACTCAGGAGGCCAAGAAGGGCACCCCAACCGACATTATCCTGATGAATTCAGTTGTCAACCATTCTGAAAACCGCCGAAACCGTCGTGTGTAGAGAAATTGTTTAAATTTATTTTTTCAGATTTAAATAAAAATAAGAAATGTTTACTATTATGGATTTTGAAATTTTTTAAATTAAGAGTAGGAGATGAGACAAATTTAAATTTTTAAGAAATATTTGGAAGGGCGTAAGATACGCCAACTTAAATATATTATCAAATGAGAGAAAATCACTCAACAAAAAAACAATTCTTTCAAAAGTTTGACATTGATCTTTCTAATACATATTTTTGGAAGGGCGTAAGATACGCCAACTTAAAAATATTATCAAATGAGAGAAAATCACTCAACAAAAAAACAATTCTTTCAAAAAGTTTGACATTGATCTTTCTAATACATATCCTATGGAAGGAGTTTACATTCTCAAAATAAAAACCAGTTCAAAATCTTATTACTCCTTGAATTAAAATCATTTAATTTCAAAGCCATTCCAAATCCTTAAATCTGTATTAAAATCATTTTGCCAACAACCAACACAATACAAATTACATTTCCATATATCTTCTTGTCCATTTTAATTTTTTATCTCATTTTATTTAATTTTATTTAAAGCATATAGACATCGAGATCCTTTACCAATAGTTATATAAAAGTCAAATACATAATAAATTCTTAATTCTAGAGATATCTCAAAATCTCATTTTTTTAATTTAAAATACCTTTCATTTTTCACAGTACTATCACAACAAACAAGCCATTTACTAATTAACACATATAAGAAAAATATCAAATTACAAAACAACTTTCAATATCATTCGCATCAAATTCTATTTTTTCATAATTATCAACTACATGTTATTATATAATATATGTCGGCGCATATTCCACTCTATACAAGTGTCAGACACACTCACACAAAGCTGTGAGATTCATACCTCTATCAGTAGGACTTCTCAAATCAAGAACACATATGTTTCACTATCGCACATCTGTGTAGGATCTAATTAACCCTTTGGACTGGTACTTCAAAATTTGATAATTTGATAATTTCATGTGATATCATCATTTGCCTTTAAAACAACTGTGCGTTAAACTAGACACGTTTCTCTATCATAATGCAAAATATCAAAGTTTGGGAGACTCCCAAAGTGTCTGAAACTGATCATAAGGGTGAAAAACCGTTTTCCAGAAGTTGGGAACGTAGGGTAATTAAACATTAAATGCTTCGAAAACGAAGCAGTGCAATATAAGCAAATAAATTAATCAAGCTTTCTGACCAATTTCGGAGAAGCGTTTGCCATAATCAATCTTTTTGCTCCTTTTTGGAAAGTTGAGCCTCGTATTGGCATCTTTTGGTTTGTAAGTAAATGGTTCCGCATTTTTGGATGGTTATAAGTTGAATTAAATTTGAACGAATTTAAATCTCCGGCAGATTTACAGAAATCAGCACATTCTTTATTTATTTGCTTCCTCATCATTATCTTTGTGCCAACGTAGCTGTCGTTCGAGTTTGCCGCCCATCTTTCGGTTTGATTAAAAGGATCTCTAAGAATGAAGGCATTTTGGTATGAAGCGATCCAAGGTAGTTCAGCTGCTTCTTCCGATGATGGTCTTTCTTCAGGATCTTTATTCAACAATTCTTTGATAACAGTTATGATCTGTTGGTTGCTAATCATGGGGTAAAAAGGATCTTTTGTAATGATCTTAGAGGTCAAACTTTGCATATTTGGATCTCCAAAGGGTAATGTGTTATATGTAAGCGCATAAAGTATAATTCCGAGGCTCCACATGTCTACTTTGTGGTTATACGGCTTTCCCATTAACAGTTCCGGAGCCGAGTAGGATGGAGAACCACATGTTGTTTTGAATAATGCTGCGTCATGTTTTTGTTGATTACTCAAGCCAAAATCAAGAAGTCTAACGTTTAAATTCTTATCGATAATGATATTTTCGAGTTTCAGATCTCTATGGACTATTTTTAATGTTTTGTGTAAATATAGAACAGCGGAAAGAATTTCACAAAAAATGTGCTTGATCTTCCAATCAGGGAGTTTTCCTTGCTCTTTTATGTAATCAAGAAGCGTAGGCCCTTCTACGTATTCCATGACAAGATATAAATTTTCAGCATCTTCAATGACTTCATATAGCGAGACAATGAAAAGATGATGTAATTTCATCATTATATCATATTCCTTTGAAGAGTTAATGCTGTGTGCATTTTTAGTAACGATTTTTATTGCAACTTTTTCATTTGAAGGTTCATGAGTTGCTACATAGACTTTACCGAAATTCCCTGAGCTGAGGTGTTTGTCAAAAACATAAGGACCGATATTCCGGTTCATCTTTTACTGGAAAAGAAACGAAAAGAAAAATGTGGATTCGATAGAAAAAATTGACATCACAAATTTTTCACTAAATTCTAGAGGAAATAAAAACAGTATTAGTGTTAGTTATTTTTTCTAAATCATATCATGAGAAAAATGCGTGCTAGATTTTGAATGAATTGAGAGGATATGTCAAAATGCTTTTAATATTCGACACGTATTTGCAATTGTTATCACTTCTAAATGAAATTTGCAAAATTTTGAAACTGTATTTTATACAGATAAATTTAATAAATTTGAAATAGACAACTTTCTCCATATAAATGTTACATCGATTTTTCCTTTTCTTTGTCTTTTTACATCAATTTCTGCGTTAGTTGCTTTTTCCATGATCCTAATAACACGGTCATCTGCTGGATTTTGATCAATTTTGAGTTTGATAACGAAAGATGGTATCACTTTTGTATAAATTTCTATAATAACATCATCAATTCTGAGATTTTTTCGATCAGGAAAATAGTCATGTTTGAGTGTTCTAAAATGAGCTTCGGCAATATTGTTAGTTGCGTCGCCTTCACGCCTGTCACGAGCAATCCATCTTGATATGTTGTAACGCCATTGTCTGTTAAAGTATTGAGATGATGTTGGATCTGTGTCGAGCAACTCCAGAACTTGATCATAGACAGCATTTGCTTCTTCCTCATGTTCTGCATCTAATTTGAAGACTAAATCCTTCATCAAATTATAGAATTGTTCAAATTTTTCTTGAGAAGAAAACTTATTTGTTTTGCGAAGAATTGCACGAAGAACATGTACTCCGCACCAAAGTATTTGAGCTTGTGGAATGCTTTCTTCTATTGCTTGAGCTATCTGTGGAGCACAGTCCATGCTAATGTATTCTGGCTCAATTGTTACCCATCTGAGATAGGTGCACACGCAAACTTGAATGTTTTGATAAGTGTCTGGTTGACAAAAGAAATATAAAAAAGGAAAAATGTGAAAATCTTTGATTTTGCCAGTAAATGCATACAATGGAATGTTTGATCGCAACAATTTATAGGTGCTGTCTATATGAAATGTCTTGATACTATGCGCATAAGCTTTGCCTTCAAAAGGCGCGTAATAGAAACACATATTATTGTCTGAGACTTCAAATGCAATGAGATCATCTGGAAATTCTTCTTGTACTGTCTGAACAAAGATTTGCAATGACACAACATCGTCAGGAGAATATCTAGTTTGAAGAGCATGTATTCTCTCTGCAAATCGTTTGATTGCACGTGGTTTTTGAGCGTACATCTCTGGAATGGACGGACCTGTAAGAGGAATTTCAAGATCTTTGAATGCATTTAGCTGTGCTATCGCTCTTTGATTGTCATCTGTTTGGAAGTAATGTTCTAAATATAGGGTGTCCAAAGGTGTGTTTAGCACAAACCTGAATACTGCGAATAGAAATAAACAAGTTACATATATATAAAGTTTATTTAAATATAATCACCATTGGATTCAATCACGCGTTCGCAGCGATCGATCCAGGCTTGAAAGACACGCTTTAAATCATCATGAGAAAATTGCTCAAATTGCTCTCTTACAAAATTTTCAAGATCATCTGGACTCGCGAATTCGCGTCCTTCAGCTCTCTTTTTTAGCGTGCCGAATAAATAAAAGTCAGAAGGTGCAATATCAGGTGAATAAATTGGGTTTGGAACAACTTTGACATTGTTTTCCACCAAGTAATTCATTACCTTATGACTTTTGTGAACTCTTGAATTATCAAAATGAATTGCAAACTTTTGTTTTTGTTGTTTGGATTTCTCAAACTCATCAGAATTGATAATTTGAGTAAGAACATTGTCAATTAGATACTGAGCATTCATCGTATTAGGTTTTTGAAGAATATCAATTGCGATGATGCCATTCACGCCCCAAAAAACCGACAACATCATCATTGGTGTGTCAATTTTTTTCTTCGGGAATGTTTGCGGATTTTCATCCTTCGGGATCCACATGATTTTGGCTTCTGTTGCATATTGAAACCAAGACTCGTCCCCTGTTACTAAAAAGCGAAACTTCTTGGATTGATACGCACCCAATATAGAGAGGAGCTCTTTCGAAGATTGGACTCTAGATTTTTTTTGAACTGAATTAAGGTTGTGCGGAACCCAACGTGTATACGCTAGTTTGTAGTTCAAATAATTGTGCAGATAATAACTGACTGTTGTACATGGTATCTTTGTCATCTCCTCTATCCTTCTGAGTGATGCTCTTGGGTCTTCATCTAGCGCTTGAAGAATTGCTTTGATTTTTCTTTGATCCGGCGATTTTTTGTCAATTTTTATGATGGGCGCCTTTTTGTTCATGAAGTGATACATCCTAACATGATACGTTACAGTGGAATAGCTAGGAGCATCCATACCGAAGCATTTTACCAATGTCTCGTAGATTTTTTTACAGTCTTTGCATTTTTTTGCAAGAGCGAGGATGTTTTCTTTATGATTCATTAAAAAAATGAAAAAAATCCCGCCAAAATTTCCCGCGAAACCGCCTCTTGTCTCAAAATTCATTTTATATCCCGGCATGGCGCCAAAATACAACATACTCATCATATACATATATTCATATTTTTTATTATATATTTATAATCAGCATATATCTCCTTTAATAGTCTCATATAGAGCGCTGTGCTAAACGCACCTTTGGACACCCTATATTTGCGATAAAAGACAGACGAATATTGACTTTTGTCATTTGGGGCGGAATGATCATGTTCTTCAACTATTTTGATTAGTTTGTATTTATTTTGATCCAAGATTGCAACATTAAAATGTGCAGGACATTTTGGATATTTGCAGTGGAATGAAATCTGAGATCTTTCTTTTCTGACACGTTCACCATATCCATACTGTGCTTGTATTTCTTGTTTAACTCCAAATTTACAAAGATCCATAACAGTAAAGATAGTTTCTTCTTCTAATTCCATTTGAAATTGAAATGAAAATTAAAAATTCAGAAATTTGAATAGATTTGGTCTGTAATTAAATGAGAATAGCAGTTTGTTCGTCATTGTTTGAGGCAAGAGTATTATAGGAATATTATATGATGGATTTGAGTTGCATATAAAGAGTGCAAAAGGATAAAGAGAGAAATTTTGTTAGATTAAATTATTAAATTTTAATTCTTTATTTTTTAGGATTGTTAGCTTTGTAAGATTGCTTTCTCACAAGAGAAAACAAGTATAAGGTTTAAGCTGTATGTATTAAAGTTATAAATATTTGATTTTAAAAAAAATCAAGATTTTAAACTTTAAAGGTATTAATTATGATTATCTTTCTTCAGCTTTGCATGCTGTATGCTACTTTTGGAAACTGCTCTATTGTATTAGAATGTTTTTAAATTTTGCACCTAAAAATGCGTAATATTAAAAATTAAGGTATTAATTATGATTATCTTTCTTTAGCTTTACATGCTGTATGCTACTTTTGTCTTTGAGACATTCCATGATTTAAGTTAAGAAGCTTTAAAAAAAAATGCAAAAAAAAATTGAATACTTTACTGGCTGGGCAAATTTGTCGCCGCCCCCAGAAATGATAACATTTTTTCAGCTATGGTATCGCAGTGGGTAATTTCGAAATTGTAGAGCAATTCCGATTTTAACCGCTCTAGATTCATTGATGTTGATCCGATTCTCACAAAATAATTTTAATTCAAAATGTTTCTCTTTTCTGCATTCGTGAGTTCAACTATCGTCTCTCGTCAGGAAGAAGCTTCATTTATCTCTTGGATGAGAGAAAATAGTGTTATGTTCACAGGAGAAGAGTACGCCTTCAGGCTGGGAATTTATTTAACAACTGATCGCTATATCAAGCAATTCAATCGCGGAAAGCGCTCACATACTCTTGCCCATAACAAGTTCTCTGCTTATACCCATGCCGAATACAAGGCTCTCCTCAACAGTAAGCCAATTCATCCAAGAAATGTACAGAAGTCTCAGATAACAACACAAAAAGTTCAAGTTCCAGATACATGGGATTGGAGAGATAGGGTCGCCTTCAATCCAGTCCGCGATCAGATGGAATGCGCTTCTGGATTTGCATTTGCTTCATGCGCTTGCCAGGAAGTTACATGGAATATTTACTATAACAAATTATACCTTCTTTCACCACAAAACATGTTAGATTGCGCTTACAACGAGGAAGGATGCGATGGCGGTGAAGCAGATCGCGCTGTTGGCTACATAGTTACAGATCAAGATGGTAAGTTCGGTCTTGAAAGCGACTACCCATACAAGAGCGAATCTATGGGTTATTGCGAATTCGACCCTTCAAAGGGTGTTACAAAGGCTTTAGCTGTTAACTACACAAGAGACGAAGCAGACATGAAGGTCCGTGTTGCTACAACTGGTCCACTAATCTGCGGATACGATTCCAGCAGCGAAGATTTCGAATACTACTACCAAGGTGTTTACTACAGCGATGACTGCAGCGCCTGGGGTATTGACCACTGGATGACCATCGTTGGTTACGGAACTTACAACGGAGATGACTACTGGCTCGTTAAGAACTCTTTCGGTAAAGGTTGGGGCCAGCAGGGCTACGGAATGGTTGCTCGTAACAGAGATGGTGCATGCGGTGTTGATTTACTTACATTCAGCATCAACGTCTAAAAAATTTAATTTCTAATTTAATTATTTGAGTTAAAACAATATCAGTTTTTGCCATATTTTCCTAAGATATAATCATTTTATATTTATTTATTTTGATTTTACTCAAAATTAAATTTGATATTTTTCATTCTTATAAATTGTTTGTTGATTTGGTTCACATAAAACGATCTAAACCATTAGTTCAAGTTTTGTCATGAACATCTCAAAAAAGCCAATTTCGTAGAAAGATATTCTAAAAATAAAACAGAAAATTCAATAATTCTATATTTATTAACAAATTCAATAAATAAATGGGAATATACGCTTCTTTTCAAGGACAGGTTTTCCGAATTCTTTGAGATAGCGGTCGTAAATCTTGTGTGCTCGTGGAACGAGGTTAGCAAATGTGAACCAGACAAATACGAGTGCTGCAGGTGATAATGTCAATATGAAATATCCAAACCATTCGATGATTTCACCGAGATAGTTTGCAGAAGTAACGAATCTGTACATTCCTTTATTTGGGAGATAGTGCTTTGTATCACCTGGTTTTCGTAAGTTTCTTATTACGTGGTCAGAGTGAATGTTAATAAACATTCCTGTGAAGAAAATTAATGTTCCAATGATAAACTGTGGTGTGTAGAACCATTCATTTGTGTAATATCCTTCTGGTGATGTATAGAATAACCAGCATCCTTGTATGTATCCGTTGCATACGTTGAAAGTTGCACCCATGACCATAATCAATATTGGCATGTAAGATTTACCTTTGATAAGGAATGGGAATATGAATGATCTCTGGAAGTAGTGTATTTGGAAAATAATGAAGAATGTAAGATAAATTAACTTGAATCTTCTTTCAGAAAAGAACCAAAGAATGCAAAGAACGAAGAATACAGGACATTCCATTAATATCCATGCTAATTTGTTTGAAATTGCTGGTCCCCATGATCTACTGGCGAATTTTCCGTAACCAGCGTTAATAAAGTATAAGGCAATGAATACGAAAACACCAATGATGGACATCACTGCCATGAATATCTTCAGACCATAGAAGTCGAGTATGTATTTTTCAATCATCAACTGAGAAATGAACTGTTATTAGATGAGATTTTCAAATAAAACAATTTGAAATATTTACATTATGATGAAATTTTGGATCATCTATGAAAAATTTGACACATTCAATTTGATATCCAAAATTACATTCAGAGTTTCAAACATGTAATTTAAGCATATAATTAGAAACTATTATACTTACTCTTGCCTGTGCAGTTTATGTGAGCTCTCACATCTGATTTTCTAATCTCACTCTCAGTTAAAATCGATATATTTGCCATATGATACAAGTAAGGATATCGCATGATCAATATTTGTGAACCACACTAAATATATTGGTCTGCTTTGATGGAAAAAATGCTGGGAAACGTGCCCCTATGTGTAAAAATTCTGGTTTTTATAGGAATATTCTCCGAATGTGATCCGTATCGAATCCTATTGAATTCATGCATAGCTGTTCAATGAATTATTCATTCATGAGACTTCCCAACGCTGGAATCAGAAAAGAAGCGATTATTCCTATGGATAAGAAAAAGAAGATATGTATCACTTTTCGTTAATGTACTTACAAATTTTTCTTTGATTTATTTTCTGAAGTTTACATTTTTACTTCCCTTTTTTAGTTTCGAGTCGAAGAACAATTTTAACTTCATTACCTCAAAAAATCAGCAACCGATTTGAAATGAATTTAGAGAAATATAATACAAGAACTGTTCCATCAAGAATGGACAGAGTTTTTCCAAAATTCAGAACAAAGAACAAATTACTCTACGAAAAGTCAAAAACTTAGTTCAGAAGATCAGAATTATTATATAAGTTTTTGTAATTTTGTCACAATGATAACAGAAGGTGCCATTAACTTTAAAACTTCGAAAGATACAACCAAAACTCTTATTGAAACAACAAATTTTAATAATTGCTCTAATACTAAAGGAATGGGAGGAAGTTTATACTTCTCCGAAGAAGGTGAATGCGTCCAAAATCGAATTTGTAGTTTAAATTCTAATTCTGCTGAATTCTTTATGTATTGTTGGGTTGATGTCAGTGATATTGCTAAATATAAAAATAAACTTCTTGATTCTTCTATTTCTGAAAGCGGAAATTTATATAAAGATAAACCATATAATATTGTTCTAAAAAATGGAGAAATTGAAATAAATTCTATAAATATTTCTTATACTGATATATATAGTGAAAGCTTATTTGACATAGGATACTATAATTCTTCATCTAGAGCATCATTTTCAACATTTAGTAATAATACTGATACAAATCCATCAGGTAGATATTATATTTATTTTGGTAGTTCATCAGAAACATTATTGATTAAGTCATGTAACTACTTAAGTAACAATTTACATGTAATAGTAAGTTCTTCTAGTGCATATGTTTATGTAGTTAATTGTAATTTCATCAATAACACAGGTAGAAATAGTTATTTTGCATGTACTTCAGGTAATATTACAATTGATGGATGTTTTATTGATGAAAGTAATCCTAAAATCACTTGGACTGTTTTTTTCAAAAATATTGAAACAAATCCATTCAAAATAGAATTTCCAAATTTAACATGTGAGTTTGATATTCTTAAATCAAAGAATGAAGAAGAAACTGAAATCATAAATTTCAACAGAAAGAAAAAATTCTTCAAAAATCTTCATTTTTTGTTCTTTCAATCATTTGTTATTATTTCTCGAAAGAAGTAAAATATATCAACATAATTCATAATTTATATCATTCAATGAGTTCTTCTTCGCGTATCTTGAATTCACCTTTACCAGGAATGTCGTTTTTCGTTGGCATGGAACGCTCACTTGGACTATGAAATCGTGCACCCTTCTTTAGATTGCCAAATTCTGATGTTACTTTGTATTCCCCTGGACCTGGTGTGATTTCACAATGTTCATGCTCTGTTTGAGAAATACTTCAGCATTAAGTAAAAGTACATTAAATCAATTTATATTCAGTTGAATGAGTTAAAATTCCATGTTCTGGTGTTTGATCAACTTTGATTTCAGGATTGGAAATTTCAAGTTGGAATTGTTTCAACATTAGACTCTTGACATTTACTTCTTACGATTTTTTTTTTGTTTTGTTTTTGTTTTTGTTTTGTTTTTGTTTTTGTTTTGTTTTTTGTAAAAAAGTCTGAATTAGAAATCTGTATTAATGAGCAACATTGAGCAGCTTATTAAACGTGCAATGAATAATGATAGGATGGCTGCACAGATATTACTCAAAAACCCTCAATGTTTGCCATTAATACCTGAAAATGCAAATATTTTACTTCAAAATGTAAGAATATTAATTTCAGATGAGCAGCATACACTTGAAAATCGAGATATTGAAAACGACTTCCTCATACTCCCTGCAATTTTATATAAAAATCGAGCAAATCCGAATTTTTTAACTTCTGATCAAAAGAAAGAACTTTTAAGAAAGGTTGTTGAATATTTACAAACTGTTAATGCAATTACTTTCATCGAAGAAGAATCAATTTCAATATTTTTTCTTGGATACTCAAATTTACAAAAAACAAAAGCACCTTTTATTCCAAAAATCAATTATGACAGTATTAGCTCGTATTTACTTACAGAAAATGATTTATTCATTGCATTTTCACTTATTTTTTACATTTTTACCAATATTTACAGAATGTTTGATATTCCTGATTGTCACAAAGATCTTTCATACTTATATTTATATCCTTTCATCAGCAAAATGTTTTTAAGAAATATTATTTTTCCAAAATCATTTTTTGAAACACGTGATACAGTTATCCTTGATATCCTGAATGATATGAAGAGTTCTAGTTCCATTCCAAAAGAGGCAGTCGAATTTGTATCAAAAAAATGTGGCATTTCTTTCAATAAAATTGTTGAATTCTTTGAAATTATTCCAGAAGATATGTACACTTTGGCACTGACAAATATTGAATCAATGGCACTCAAACCATTGATACAAAACGATTTTATCAAAAAAATATTAAAAACAAATTTAAAAAACTTCGAAATTTGTACTAAATACATTGATGACATTGCATTTGTAGATATAATAAGTGAGTTTATCAATGATAATTTCATTCAAAACACTATTTATTGCATAAATTTATTAAATTCATCAAAAATTAAAAAACTTATTTCTTTTAACTTCATCAACAACCACAATGTTGCAAATCTCAATACAAATTTAACTCCAGACATCATTGAATTTTTCCATATCATTTTTTCATGTTTTTCTCATTTTCCATCAGTTATTCCAGAACAATATCGCATTCACAGTTATTATAATGGTTGGAATGACGTCAAAAATGAAATTTTGGATGAAAATAATTTTGATTGTGACAAAAAACCAGAATTTTATTGCGAAAACTGCAAAAAATACTTTTGTTATCATTGTATAACGAAACACATCAATCATATCTACACAAAAGTCACTCCTTCAGCTGAAAACTGTTGTTGCCAAAATGAAAGTAAAAATTTGAGAAAATTGGACGCTTTTATATCGAATTTGTTCATAAAATGTCACATTTTGAAGAGTTATTCGTGTAATTTGATTAATCCAGATTTTTCAAAATATAAATTTGAAATTAAAGCAGTAATCGAACGATCTCCAGTGAAATTACGCAAATACTGTGACAAAGTAACAGTTATTGATACTCCAAGACCCAAAAAATTCAATTTTAAAGGATATGAAATTTTTATTTATGAAAAAAGGTTTGAAATCTTATGTAATCCTACTAGAATTTATAGTTATGATCCAAACATGCTGTTTTACAGTCCAAATATGATTATTTTCATTCAAGACAAAAGAATTTTCAAAATTTCAGAAGAAATTGAAGCAAAAGAAGTAACTTATGAACTTTTCAAGTATTACACACCTATAAGTTTTGTTATGTATGAAGATTTTGTCATTTGTCAGTGCAAAAACCGAATTTTAGTTTTTGATTCCGAAATTAGTTTTTTAATTAACGATTTATCACTGGAAAATATAAGAATTGACTCTTTCATCATATTCTTTGATAAGATAGACTATGTTGCTCTTACATGTTCCAATCAAATCTATGTTTCTCCGTTGACAGAACCTGCTTTAATTTTGCATTCAAAAATTGATACAAAAAGTGTCAAAATTTACGATAAAGAGAAACATATTTTTGTTGCAAATGATTTATATACAGAAATATATACATATGAATCATTTCTTTCTCACGAAAAACCACTTTTTACGATCAAAAAACCGAAATTAGTTCCTGAAGTCTTCATTCCACAGATATCATCATTTTTATTAGGAATTGAAAATAGGGATGGCTTTTATCTGTTTACTTTTTACGAGCAAAGAGTATATATCAGGTTTTTTGATGCAAAAAATTTTGAATTAATTTCATTTGACGAAAAATTTGTTTTCAAGAGCAAATGTTATGAATGCGAGATTGATACGAAGAAGTTGATTAGTTGTGTGTTTAGAAACAAGAATTATTTGAATCCTTATCCAAATATTTTCAAAATTCCAGAAAAAGAAGAAATAATTTGCAAGAAGAACCAAACTATTAAGCCAAGAACGAAAGATATTTCATTAGTATACTTTGAAAATGAGAAAAAAAGAAATACAGTGATAATTAACTCGAAAAAAGTTTTTTATTTCGAAGAAAAGTTCCAAATGATTGTTTTGTCTGAGAATGAACTAGATACAATCGAAAGTATCAGAAGTATTACTTGTTCTTGTCGAATTATGATTTTTAATTATCAATTTCGAAACAAAACTGTGAATTTTTATCTTCCTTGTGATAAAATGAATTTCCAATGCAATGTTTCGAGTTTGATTGACCACATGAGTCTCTGTTTGAATGCTGTGTTTAAAGTTCCTCACGTTCTCAAGAAAAACATACAAAAACTTTCAAAAAGTTTGTGCAAAAATGACTACTTTTACCAGTTCCTTTTCAAAGTGATCGAATCTGACTCTGATATACCGAAAGAAGTGGAAAAAGAAGTTGCTTATCACTGCTTACCAAATGGAAAATCTGAAGCTTTTTTGAAGTGTTTTTTAGAATAATAAAAAATATGTATTGTTCGTTTATTTTTTCATACATTCAATTGTTTATTAAGGGTGCACTTACACCTGAATGGCATGGCTTTCAATTCTGGTCTTTAAGCTTAATTTTCAATTACGCTTCACACCAATTGTCAGAAATTTGAATTAAAGTCAAATACGCAGAATTTTGTGTGTTACATATTAAGTTCTGTCAAAATGTAAGCTATTGAATTTTTTGAGAGGGAAATAATCGTCGAGGAAGTAAAAAGTGACGCTTTAGGAAATATTATTAGAAATATGATAATAAATATATTTGGAAAAAATATGTTTTTTTCAAAAATTGAAATGTTCATAGAATATTTTGAAATATGTAGGGAATTGAATTCGGTAATATATGATAAACAGGATTTTTAAATTTCAAGGAAAAATAGCTTTTGTGAATACTTTTGAGAACTCTTCTCAAAGATCATGATTCAAATATATTAAGGAGCCAAAATATTAGAGATGAGTTCACAATCAAAATTTTACATTTTAATTATTTAGAAAAACGTATTAACCTCAATAAAAAAATATCTCAAAGATTAATAGTTAATTTAGGGTTTCCTAGCTATCTAGAGGGAATTGTTCCTTATGATGTATATATTTATAATGTATGCATCATAAGGAACAATTCCCTCCTTAAAACGAGAAAACTTGTTCGAAATTGTTTATCATTTCGAACAAGTTTTCTCGTTTTTAATAACAAACTAAAGGCTATGAGGCACTGATTATATATTAGTGCCTCATAGCCTTTAGTTCCCTCTAGATAGCTGGGAAACTTTCTCCAAATGATAAGTTATTTAGAGAAAGTTTCCCAGCTATCTAGAGGGAATTGTTCCTTATGATGTATATATTTATAATGTATGCATCATAAGGAACAATTCCCTCGCTGAAGTGAGAAAACTTGTTCGCAATCATTTCGCATTGCGAACAAGTTTTCTCACTTTTAGTAGGGAACTAAAGGCTATGAGGCACTGATATAAGGTCAGTGCCTCATAGCCTTTAGTTCCCTCTAGATAGCTGGGAAACTTTCTCCAAATGATAAGTTATTTAGAGAAAGTTTCCCAGCTATCTAGAGGGAATTGTTCCTTATGATGTATATTTATAATGTATGCATCATAAGGAACAATTCCCTCGCTGAAGTGAGAAAACTTGTTCGCAATCATTTCGCATTGCGAACAAGTTTTTCACTTTTAGTAGGGAACTAAAGGCTATGAGGCACTGATATAAGGTCAGTGCCTCATAGCCTTTAGTTCCCTGTAGAAAAGATCGAAATTTTATTCTGATTTTAACTGATCTATATTTCGCTTGCGTTATTTGAATCTTTTCTTTTGCATATGTCATTCCTTTCACTTTTCGAATTTCATTTGCCTGCATGCTCTCTCGTTTTGGTTGAAAATCAACTCAATCTTAAAATGAACTTCTTCATTCTTTACAATAAATTCAATTTTTTTCGAGATATATCTTTATCTACCCCTATGTGAGCTGCATATTCTTTCTCGCTAAATTCTTTTGATCCTTCAGAGCTAAAAATCAAGTTTAATAAAAATAATGTTTATTCATAATTTTGAAAACCAAATTCAAATTTGAATGAGAATTTTTGAAAAAAATATAGTATATTTCAATAGTTCTATGTGTCAATTCGCTCAGCGAAAGCTGAGCTAGCTTCGTTCTCGAAAGAATAGGGAAGGAGTGAAAGAGAGTGATACAGATGTTGACACATTCATATCATTTCAACAAATTTTGATCAAATTGAAATTCAATGAAATTCAATTCACTTCATATCCTTCAGTTAGTACATTGACATCCTTCTACATCACAATGATAACTCGTGCATCAATAGTTCTACAACTAACTCAGAAAAAACAAGATTTTTCCTTCCAGCTTACAGCTTTTAAAAAGTTTCGATGATAAAAATCACTCTACTCTTGTTTATCGATATGTTGTGATAGTAGGTAAACGTATTCTTATCGATATTAATAAAATATTTTTACGAAAATCTGAACCAATTACAGAGTTATTCATAAAGTTTATGATAACTGTAATTACTTCATCTTTGTTTTATATTTGAATAAACAATTTAATTTAATTTGCATAATTTTTTTTAGTTGAAAGACAGGAAACTTAGTTGAGTTTGTATTATTTTTATCGTTCAATTCATTGTATATGTGAGTGATCCAGATATTTAAGATATTTAGAAAAAATTTATTAATTTGATTAACAAATTTTAATCAAAATAGCAAAAATATATTTGATAGCTGTAAGCAAATAATAATTTCTATTTCAAGCAAAATCACTTATTTTCATCTAAACGTATAAAATTGTCAATTTTATGAGAATAAATTTAAAATCTCATGAAATATAAAGGAGAGTAATATTTTTCAATTTTCTTTTTTCTTTCTCTCAAATATTTTCTATTGGGAATTTTCTTGTTATCAAAAATAATTTTAATATTTGTTTATTTCATTACATACAATAAAATTTTAAAACTCTATTTCTTCTCAAGAAAATTTTTTTCCTTCATATGAAGAAACATTTTGTTCTCCATTTGATACTGAGTCTAAATCTCGATTTTTGAATTTTCTTCTTTCCAAATTTCTTTTTTCCAAATTAGAAGTTTAATTCAAAATTTCAATAGTTTATATATTTTCTCAAACCGTCTCAGATTTTCTCACTTTTTAGGGATTTTCTCTCAAAATATACAAAAATAGTAATATCAATACATGTGTCTAATATACTTTAAAACTATCGTGACAAAATTCAAAAACGAAGAGTTCTTCTCTCCAAATTTTTTTCAAAATCAAAAAAATGAGATAAAAAAGTACGTTTGGAAAATTCATTTTTAGCATTTTAGGAATTTTCTCACTTTTCTTCCAAATTGACATCCTTACTCACCACTTTCAAGTTTTTCATACATATATCTTACCCATTCATTTGGAATACGAGGTCTCGAGTTTTCGTTCATTTTTTTTACTTTACAAAACTGTTTATTTTTCAGAATTTTTAAATTTGAAAAAATCCATTCTATATCTGATACATAATATATTATTTTTCAATCAAAATATTTTGATTATCATCTCAAAAGTGTTCTCAAAACCTAGTTTTTCTTATTTTGGATAATCTTAATATTTATATTATTATAAACTAATTGAACACCATATGTTTTTGTATACTTTTACAAAAAAATTGATAGATTTGTGATACTTCCCCCGACGATAGAATTGAATAGCTTACATTTTGACAGAACTTAATATGGAACAGTAATTCTATCTTTTCACTGAATTTTAA
This sequence comes from Trichomonas vaginalis G3, assembly GCF_026262505.1. Taxonomy (NCBI): domain Eukaryota; phylum Parabasalia; order Trichomonadida; family Trichomonadidae; genus Trichomonas; species Trichomonas vaginalis. The sequence goes on from NC_067207.1 coordinate 18,777,878, forward strand.
TTTGGATTAAAAATTAGTCAAAAATAAAGTTTCCACTCAATAATACACTATTATTTCCATTCAAAGGTCCAAGGTATGATATATCTGAACCATACGAAGTTACTTTGGATCCCGGATATTATCGTTTTGAGCTTTGGGGCAGTAGTGGCGGATATTATTCAAGTTCATCCAATCCTGTAAACGGATCCTACGTTTCAGGCGATATTATATTAGATGAAGTGAAAAAATTCTATATATATGTTGGCCATGAAGGGATGCCACATTGCAATACATATGTTTATGGAGGAGGTGGTTATGGTGACTTAGGTGGTGGAGGTGCCAGCGATATTAGACTCATAGGAGGTGAGTATGGTAACTTTTCTTCATTAAAAAGTCGTATAATCGTTGCAGGGGCTGGTGCTGGGAGCGATACTGCTGGGATTGGAGGTCCTGGTGGTGGCCTGATAGGCATGAATGCATCAAATAACAAGTCTACTGGCGGTACTCAGACACAAGGAGGGTATGGAATTGTCAAAGGCACTTTTGGTTTTGGTGGCGGTTTTCATGCAGAAAGAGATGGGAGTGGATCTGGCGGTGGGGGCTATTTTGGCGGCGGCTCATCAATTGCATATAGGAATGAAGGTGGAGGTGGTGGAAGTAGCTATATTAGCGGTCATCCTGGTTGTATTTCCGTCCTAGAAAATTCTACATCTCAAAATGAAATTTATTTTAGCCAGGAAAATAATCCATCAATTCATTATTCAGGAATAAGGTTTGTAAAAACACTGATGATTGATGGTAGTAGCGAAATGATGTCTCCTTACAACAAGATGGAATCGCATGGACATTTTGGGAACGGATTCATCAAAATTACAAGATTTTCATGCAATGCTGTTTCATGCAATTGCCTATTTAGAAATTATTATCAGTTTAATATTATTTTGATTTCTGTATTCATTTTAATGTAAAATCATATTTTTCTGGAATTTATTAAATCTTTTTCTCTTAATGAGACTTGGCTTTCAGAACAACTGTAAACTATTAGAATATGCGAATTATTATATATTTTGGTTCTGGAAGTAAAAAAAAATCAGGAATTTTGATATTTCTCCAATATTACCAACAAAAATATACCACTGAGATATTAAATTTGCAACTATACGCATTTCTCATACGGAAGCATATAACCATAATGTATATCATTAAAATTACTTTATACCCAACGTTTGTAAATATCTCCGATAATTATCTCACAACTCATAATTCTTATTTTATATATGAGCAATGATAGTTCAAAGGAGAAATATGAAATAAATTCAAATATAAGCCAATGTAACAAGTTTTGTGGAAGAATTTACACAATCTTGTTCGTGCAAAAAGTTTTAGAAAGGTTGAAACTAAATTAATAGACATTTTAATTTAAATAATTAACATTTTTGCTGATTAGTGTACAAGAACAATGTGAAACTGGTGACTTTCGTCATACTATAGTCCATATGCAAGCATTCCTACAAAATGCAAGTAATGCTACCTACTTATTCGGTAATCTAAATTCAAAATGATCATCCTTTTTCTCTGAAAAATCAAATTTTGATTATTTATTGACAACCAATTTATTTATGCAATATTAATTCTTGATGAATTCTGAAAGATTTTTGAAGGATCGCTTAAAAATTGAATGGACTTAAATTGTAATTAATCACATATGAACAGTATATCTGAATTCAAAAAATTTAAAGGTAGATTTTGATTCAAATGAATTCAAAATATTGAAAGAATTACATTTGTATTTTTATATTTCGAGTATTACATATTAGATGATATGCAAGATTACGAATTTTGTCGGCTCATTCAATTTTTCTTAAATGTTTTTTGTGTTTCTTGGGCTACTTTATGGGCAACCCAAGCTAGGATTTACTGGAACAGATACTGTCCAAGCACAGGAAATCGATTCCTTTGAGATTCTTGAAACAGTTACAAAGCCAGCATCTGTCAAACATATAAAAGAAGCAAAATTTACGAGTACAGTCATTGATGATGATGCTTACTTATGGCCAAAACATGATGCTAGAGTTTCCAACTCCGTTTTAGAGGAAGAACAAAACGCAATTACCTCTCATTTTTGTAAAGTCGATCCATTATTAACGCAAGATGACTTGTATTACCATCCCGCAGGCACAAAACAATTTTACGGTGATGATTCATTAGTTTCAAATGCCGAACGTTACAAAGCTAAGATTTTTATCGATACAAGATATAACGTGCAGCATTGGACAGGTTTTTACGCACCTCCAGGTGAACTAATCACTGTTGAGATACCAGATAAAGCTTTAAATCGTATCAAAGTAGATATTAATGTTATCACAACAAGTAGATCATACAATTACAGAAGAGCAGACCAAACTTCATGCCGAACCGATTATATCAACACCACAGTTACTAAGTTTGGATGGCCTTACGGTGGCGCTATCGACTTTTTCATTCCAATTGATTCATTTCCAGAAGGATTAGAAGTTAATATCTCCAGCGTCATTAAAATGCCATACTTTAGATACGGTGCTACAACAGAGGAAGAGTGGAACGACAAAATCAGTAAGTATCCAGCACCTTTGGCCGTATTTGACACGGGATCATTGCATATTACAGGACCAAGTACATTTGTTCGCCAAAAGAAGAATCTCAATGATGTTATGGCAATATGGCGTACAACAATGCAGATATTCATTCATCAACTCCAAGAAATGATGGAAGAATTAAAAATCCAATCCACTGTTTCTTCGATGATTATTTAAAGAATGATCCTGGTGTAAATGGTATTGCATTCCCATGGTCCAATTACCTTGTCATTCCTCCAGATCAATTCGAAAAAACCGCTGATTTGACATTTTCGCAATGGGCGTGTCACGTTTTCATTCATGAGATTGCACATCATTTCCAGCACAGAATGAATTTCCTTAGTGATATAGAAATCACTAACAAACACCTTATTTATCTCCCTTATTCCGTTTGGGCATTAAATGATGGAACAAGACAACCAACATTCGAAGGAGAAGTTCAGGTTCAGAAATATATTGATGCTGAATTTACTTGTTACAACGCAATTGTTACTCCTCCTGAAAACCCAAGTGTTTCTTCAGTTGAATTCCCTTATTATTTCGCTTCATTCAAAAGATTTTATACTATTTTGTTTTATAGTGTTGGTCTTCATGTTTGGAGAGAAGCTCTTCACGCAAGATGTTATGAAACATATTATACAAAAGAACAATATGGAAATCTTGGTCAAATGATTTTAACATTTTCAAAAGTTTGTAAATTCAATATTCTTCCTTTTGCAAAATCTTATTCATTTTTCGATTGGACTTTAGCAAAAGGTAGATATGAAGAAGAACTTCAAAGACTTGGTCTTCCTGAATTCCATCCTGTTTGTAATATTTATCAGACAGGATATGTACACGACAACAAAGAAGTTGAAACAAGTCGTCCATATCAAATCATTGCAAAAGAAAAATATGTTTTTGATTTCAAGAAATTTATGAGAACTAAATCAGGAATGCATGATTTTGAATTCGATTCTGTTGAAGAAAAAGAACTTCAAGGAACATTAACTTCATTAGGAGATGAAAAATATGAATATAATCCTCCTGATCATGATGCTGTTGAAAAGATTTATGCTGTTTATAAAGATAAAACAACACAATCTAAAACAAAAACAATTGTCAGATTCAGACAAATCTACAATGGAACTAAATTGTATTTCAAAGTTCCAAGTGATGATTTTCTTTCAATCCAAAACTATTATCAAGAATTTGTTCCATTTGAAGAAGATAAGTATCATGTTATGTTTTCAAATGATGCAATGAGTATTCCAGAATTTGATGAACAAAAGAACTCATCTAGAACATTGATTTGTCTTGCAGAAGGAGCATATTTTGCACCTAAGACAGCTAAATACAAATTCTTCTTCAGCACAAACAGGAGATTCTTATTTTATATGAGTCAAAATCCATTCAGAAACACAATAGAAGAAGAGACTGACACAAGAAAATGGATAGGTTCAGCACAGTATCAAGGATTCAACACAAGAAATGGATTTAATATTTATCTCGAAGAAGGCAAGAAATACTATTATAGGATTGTAATTATGGATGGCTCTGGTGCACCAACGATTTCAACAAAGTATTATTTAAATGATGATTCTTCCAAATGGTATGATGTTGAAGGAGAATTTTCAAGATTTAGTCATTTGGATCTTGAAGACAGAAGTTCATATGTTTTCACTCCAGAAATAGAAAACATTCCTACACTTGGAATTTATTGGGATGAAAGAAACATCAGATACACATCAAAGATATATAACTTAACATCTAAACCTAATTTAGATAACAACCAAGATCTTTCACAAACTATTTTCGAAGTTAATAATGAAGAAAATGATTGCAAATCTTCATCATCATTCCCAATTTCATATAAATTCACTTCTTTCACTAAAATTAGAGTTGACAAAATGATGATTAAAAGTTCATCAGAAATGGATTCAGATATTGAAATCATTTGTGGAAAAGAAATTTGTTATGACGGTAAATATAACTCAGAAGAACCAAATATTACGTTGATTAAAACATATGATGTTAAAGAATTCGAAATCAAAGTTAAAAGTAATTCTAAAGGATCTTATTCATCTATCTGTACGATTGTTCCTTTGTTCTTAATCTCAGATTCACGAAACATTATTCCATCAACACACACTAAATTTGTTAAAGAAGGCGAAGCAGAACTAACAAAACATGGATTGTATTACAACGGCAAAGGATTTCATATGAAAGAAGGTTCATCAATCAAGTTCACAGTTTCATTTAACGAAACAGGAAACAGTGTTGGTTTTGTTGGTGATAAATCAGTGAATGGCGGAACATTCGATGTCTTTGTTGATGGTAAATTCAACTGTCGAATCAACACCAGTGTCTTCCTTTCTAACGAACTGAGATGATTGACAGGAAACAAGTTCTATCAGTCACCTCTTGGAGGAATCAAAAACTTTGTCAGCAAATCAAAACATTCATTTGTTTTGAAAACACAACAAAGCCAACAAGTGAAGAAAATGGACCTAATAATCTAGATAATGGAAAAGCTTCGGTTGCTGTCATTGCTGGATCATGTGTTGCTGCAGTTATTGTTGTTGGAGTTATTATTGCAATTGTCATATTTGTTTTTATTCGATCACCAAAACCAGGCTACCAAACTGCAGACACAGAACCAGCAGCAGAAGACTGTGATCTGTAATATATAATTTATTATCTATAATTTATAATTTCTAATCGATATATTTGTTTAAATAAAGATAAATGTTATCTTTCAACAAAATCTTATAAAACAAAGATGATTCATAAAATTTAACATATAGAAAAGTATTCTAGATAAATATTTGAAATCAATGGGCCTGTTCATGCGGTAACCAGTGGTATAATTCACCTTGAAGATATTACACTTTTCACGTATTTTGTGTTTCCAATTCTATCGTACATATTTGTGAGGATTGGAAGTTTTTTTTACATTAAAATTTTTGTGTGTCAAAAATAAAGTAACTGATGAAAATGGTTCAAAGAGATTTTATTGTTTTCATCTATATTTAAAAAAATCATCAATAGATCGGTATTTGAACCAGAAAAAATTTTTGAAACGTTACAAAAATTTTCAAGAATTAAGTCCTTTCGCTATAGCCGAAATGTTCTATTGTTTATTCTACAGAAAATTTATGTATATCGTATTTTTTGAGAGAATACTTCACTTTTATCAATGCTTTCATCTGTAGGATCCAGATTTGCAGCAAATGTATTACTATTCAACTGCTCACCAAGATCCAATAACAATACAATGAAGCTTCTTAAAGAAGTTGCTCGTGGCGTCGAGTCTGTTGGCAAAACAGCCGAAATTGTTCAACTCAGTAAGCTGAAACTCAAACCATGCCAATCTTGCCTTGAATGCAAGAGGCCAAACTCTCCAAATCGCTGTGTTATTAAAGATGGACTTCAGAAGTATCTTGATCAACTTCATGAAGTTGATGCATTCGCAATTGGCTCTCCAATATACATAGGTAACCCAAGTGCCTACTTCTACTCCTTCATTGAGCGTGCCATTTACAGTAACTTCATGTATACAAAGACACCAAGCAAATTCGGCAGAAAAATCAAGACAGGACTTGTCTTTTCAATGGGTGCATCAAAGGAAACGTTCGAGAAAACTTACTGGCCAAAATATCAACATATCAAGGACTACATGGAATTAGTTTTTGGTCCATGTGCTGGAATTGTTACTAACTGCACACAAGTCTTAACACCGAAAGCAAACATCGACTATGAGATGCCCCTCTTTGATATGGACTTAATCAACAATTACGTCAAAGAACATGATCCAATTGAATTGAAGAAGGCTTTTGACCTGGGTGTTAAGCTTGCTTCCAAGTAAATACAACTACTTATTCATATAATAAGTAAAAAAAAGTTTTTTATGAAGTTTACAATTTTATATTAAGGAAATTTTATGTAAAAATAATTCTTCATTCACAGCAAGATGTTGTAAACAAATAGACATCTTATTGCTTTTTTAAGATTAAATTAAATTGTAATAAACCGATTTTTATGAGGTTTACAATTTTATATTCCTTTATTCAGGGCTAAGTCGAGGAACCATTTTAACTTCATTGCTCCAAAAAATCAATAACCAAATTGGAATAATGGATGGGGACCACAATACAAGAATTGATGCATCAAGAATGGGCAGAGTTTTTCCCAAATTCAGAACAAGGTTTAAAATACTCTTCTAAAAGTCAAAAACTCAGTTCAGAAGATCAAAGCTATTATATTAGCCTTTGTAATTTTGGCTCATTACTCACAGAAGGTGCCATTAACTTTACGACTTCGAAAGATACAACAAAAACTCTTATTGAAACAACAAATTTTAATAACTGCACTAATACTAAAGGAAGAGGAGGAAGTTTATACTTCGCTCCAGAAGGTCAATGCGTCCAAAATCGAATTTGTAGTTTAAAATCTAAATCTACTCATGGGGATATGTATTGTTATGTTGATGTTAGTGGCCTTCCTTTATGTAAGAATTTTATTCTTAATTCTTCGTTTACTGAAAGTGGGCATTTGCAAAATCTTGAATCAGGACATATTAATCTAAAAAATGGAGAAGTTGAAATAAAGAATATAAATATTTCGTACACTTCTGATTGGCATGGTAGCTTATTCAGCATTTACCTTTCTAATTCTTCATCTGGAGTATCATTTTCATCATTTAGTAATAATACAGATAGTTATCTATCAGCATGGGCTTATTATTTTTATTTCGATGATTCAATTGGAACATTAATGATTAAGTTATGTAACTACATAAATAACGATATGCATGTAATAGTAAGTGCTCATGATACATATACTAATCTAATTTATTGTAATTTTATCAATAACACATTTAGAGCTTATTATTTTGGTCAAAGGGGTTCACATAATATTACAATTGAAAGATGTTACATTGATAAAAGTAACCCTAGAAAAACGGGAAAAGTTTACTACAAAAGCAATGCACAAAATCCAATAGAAACAATTGAATTTGATATTCCTAAATCAATGAATGAAGAAAAAAATGAAATAAAATATTTAAACATAAAGAAAAAAATTATTAAGGCTCCGGTCCTGCATGATTGCTGCATATACTTAGGACGAGTATCTAATAAGGAGTAAAAATATACCAATAGATTGCACATATACCAATATTTTGTAAAAATTAAATATTATCTATTTTTAAAATTTTCGAATTTGACTATATTATCGTTTTAAACATGATATATACTAACTTTACTATTTGATATATGATAAATAATGATATTTTAAAAATTGAAAATTTGGATTTTTAAATTCACAAAGTATATAGTATAGTAAATTCATAAATGAGTATAATGCGCCCAATTATAACAATTTTCAATCATTTGATAATTCTATGACTATGGATTTTTGTACTTCTAATTAAAATAATGTCACTTTTTAATATACTGAGTTTAAGGTTTAAATTTAATTTAAAAAATCGATTTGTTTATACATATTGGAAAGGAATTTTTTGATAATATCTTTTGTATATTAATACTTTATGACTTATACTATGTCACCATAATATAAGTTCAAATTTTTATCATGCACATCAATATAAAATTGTAATTCAAAAAACACCTACTTCTATCGTCAAAAATCCTCTCAATTTGAAAAAAATACATCAAAAATATCAAATTTGCAAACCTAATTCTTCGAAATACCGAAGAAGGTAGAATACACAAATAGTGTCCATAGAAACTATATAATTTTCTTTACAAATTGTCGAAGGGGAACTGAGAGTTTTTTCTTATACGTTGAATTATAAATCAAATTATTGAATGGATTTTTGGAAAATTGAATACTCAATTATCGAAAAACCGTTTTGACAAAAAGTGATTAATACAATATTGTTGCCTATATTAAGTAATTATCATATATGATTTTTATTATCATATCAATTAATCGTGCATGAAGTTATTCTCGACGCAAAAATGGTTTTTTATAGGGGTCTTGCAAACCTAATTCTTCTTTCATATATTTTTTTAGAAGCAAACTCACTATATCAAAATAAACTTTAGTTGCATTCTAACAATTTGTCGAAGGGGAACTGAGAGTTTTTTCTTTATTATCAAGATATGACAAAAATGTTAATATACAATTTTTTAATATTCGACATATATAGCGATAATGTAATATTATATGATTTTATTATATTTTGATAGCATATATAAACCTTATCATATTATTAAAACTTTGACAAATCAAAAATCTTTAGATTCTGTCAAAAAGTGATTTGTCAGATTTTTTCAAAAAAACAAATAACTCATCTAGAAGAGATTGAAAATCAAGTTTACTAATAACAATATAATGTATCACTAATATGCTATAAAATGTCGTGGGCTTTTTTGATAATAAATAGTTTTACCGGTCAAAGTTGAAATTTGTCAAAATACCGAATTCTCAGATAAGATGAACTATAATAGTAATACTCAGTTTAAATATACAATACTATAGTGTATTACATAATGATATTATATACTAAAATAAAAGTATCAAAAACTCATATTGGTGGAGATATTAAAACTTTTAAAATTGAGAGGGTGGGACCGGAGCCTTAAAAAATTTAAAGGGGCACGCTTGAATAATTTGCATTTTTGGTAAAAATAAAATCATTAAGGATATTTATTTTTAATTCTGAGATGTATTATATTCACTACTATTTTTAATGCATGCATTACATAAGTTTTATTCTCTGTACTATAGTGTAAGTAATTGTGTGTATGTAAAAAAAATTTTTTTTATAAAAAGTATCAAGTATGTTTCGTTGAAAGATCAGCACTTTATAGTATGGTAAGTCAGTAATTTTATACCTACAATTTGCTTATGTGGATATTTTGAGTATTTCTGAAAATTTAAAAGCTAATAAATGAATTTTCGCTAAAATTGATCCCAGTTTATGAGATTTCTTTTAACTTGATTGCAATAATGCTCGTGTAACATGGATATTAGCCGATAGAGTGTAAATTTGAAATTAGATTTTAACTTAATTGCATGAAATTTAAACATGGATCATGCAGAGGTTTACTATACATGCCGAACTATATGGGCGGCAAGAATTGCAAAGCCGAGCATATTGTTGCTAATAAACCATTAAAAAAATGATGTAAACTATTCAAAATTAAATACTTACGTCTTTTGTCTCGCAGTTTATTATTTTTATCATAATTCTTCTAAATGGTATGATATTGAAAGAGAAAAATCAAAATTAAGTCATTTGAATCTCAAAGATAAAACGACTTTTGTAAAAAAATCATTAAATGATAACGATAATTCATTTTCCTTTTCAGATATATTGTTTCCATGGTTTCTTTTTTATAATGTATGTTTTCAAATTTTGATGTAGAATTTCTGAAGTTTACAATTTTACTTCACTCGTTTTCGTTTCGAGTCGAAGAACGAAATTAGAATCATTAGTTCAAAAATACAATCGATATCATGAAATGATAAAAGAAGAAGATAATAGAAGAATTGATGCATCAAGAATGGGGAGAGTTTTTCACAAGTTCCGAACAAGGAACAAACTACTCTCTAAAAATCAAAAAACTTAATTCAGAAGATCAAAGCTATTACATTAGCTTTTGTAATTTTGGTACATTACTCACAGAAGGCGCTATTAACTTTACTACTTCGAAAGATACCACGAAAACCCTTATAGAAAATACGAATTTTAATAATTGTTCTAATTCGAAGGAAACTGGAGGAAGTTTATACTACTCTAGGAAAGGTGAATGCGTCCAAAATCGAATATGTAGTTTAAATTCTAATTCTGCAAAAGGAAATATGTATTGTTGGGTTTGTGTCAGTGATCTCTCTGAATATAAGAATAAAATTCTTAATTCTTATATTTTTCAAAGTGGAAATATGTTTAAAGATAAAGATGGAAATGTTCGTCTAAGAAACGGAGAAATAGAAGTAAATTCAATACTTATGGCAGTTTATTTGACATCTGGTACTACAATTCTCCATCTAAAGTATCATTTTCAACGTTTAGTAATAATACTGATACATTTACTACTGGTTGGTATATCAATTTTTGTCGCGATTTTTTTGATTCATCACAAACATTATTGATAAAGTCATGTGACTATTTAAGTAATAATTTATATTTAATTATAATCTCTAAAGAAGCAATTGTTAACGTCGCAAATTGTAATTTTATCAATAATACAGGAAGAAATAGTTATTTTTATCAAAGTTCTTCAGGTTCAGGAAATATTACAATTGATGGATGTTACATTGATGAAAATGATATTAGAATACATAGAACAGTTATTTTCACAAACATTGTTACAAATCCAATCAAAATAGAAATACCACATCTGTCATGTGCATTTGATATTCCGAAATCAATGAATGAGGAAGAAAACAAAATCATGTATTTAAACAGAATTAAAAATCTTCATTTTTGGTTCTTTGAATCATTTTTTATTTCTCAATTTAAGTAAATATTAACGTATTTCATAAATTAAATTTGCCAAATTATTTTTGAAACAGATCAATAGAAAAATCGAAAGATATATGAAGTATATGCTAGCATTTTGGGAAAAGAAAGTTAAATACAGATTCTTCTTCAATGAAAACAGATAATTCTTGATCTATAAGAGATAAGATTATATAAGAAATACGATAAAAGTAGAGTCTGACATGTGCAGATATAATGACTGAATTTATCATTGATTCAACACACGAAATTGATTTAATCTAAATCTTGAAACAGGTCATAAACTATTTTGGAAGATAGTGACAAATATTACATTGATTAAAACATATGATGTTAAAGAATTCGAAATCAAAGTTAAAAGTAATTCTAAAGGATCTTATTCATCTATCTGTACGATTGTTCCTTTGTTCTTAATCTCAGATTCACGAAACATTATTCCATCAACACACACTAAATTTATGTAACAGAAGTTAAATATATTAAGATACTTTTATACTTTGTTACATAAATTTATATTGTGAATATGCCCTGGTGCCATTCATCTCAGAACTGAATGGCATTCAATGGAATTTTATCATAAATTGAATTATTTTCTGAAGTTTAAAGCTTCCAAACTATATACTTTCTACTGACTTTTGCTTCTAATATTAATGGATGATATAATTCTTAAGAAGAAAATATATTCTGATAAATCTTTTCCCATATAAATTCGAATGTTATCATAAGTGAAGCTATCATACGTACTATTACTTGTACAACTTACATGAACTCTCATATTTACCTTTCGTAACTAAAGGCTCAATCAGTATGCCTAAAAATTCTGAAGTTTACATTTTTACTTCCCTTTTTTCGTTTCGAGTCGAAGAGCAATTTTAACTTCATTACCTCAAAAAATCAGCAACCGATTTGAAATGAATTTAGAGAAATATAATACAAGAACTGTTCCATCAAGAATGGACAGAGTTTTTCCAAAATTCAGAACAAAGAACAAATTACTCTACGAAAAGTCAAAAACTTAGTTCAAACGATCAGAATTATTATATAAGTTTTTGTAATTTTGTCACAATGATAACAGAAGGTGCCATTAACTTTACGACTTCGAAAGAAACAACGAAAACTCTTATTGAAACAACAAATTTTAATAACTGCTCCAATACTCAAGGTTGGGGAGGAAGTTTATACTTCTCCACAGAAGGCGAATGCGTCCAAAATCGAATTTGTAGTTTAAATTCTAATTCTGCTAAATCATGGATGTATTGTTTTGTTGATGTCAGTAATATTGCTAAATATAAGAATAAAATAATAAATTCTTCTATTTCTGAAAGCGGAAATTTATATAAAAATAAAGAAGGAAATATTCATCTAAAAAAAAGAGAAATTGAAATAAATTCTATAAATATTTCTTATACTAATATATATAGTAATAGTTTATTTGACATAGGATACTTTAATTCTTCATCCAGAGCATCATTTTCCACATTTAGTAATATTACTGATACACATTCAGTTAGTTATTATGTTTATTTTACTCATTCATCAGAAACATTATTGATTAAGTCATGTAACTACTTAAGTAACAATTTCCATGTAATAATAAGTTCTTTTGATACATATGTTTATGTAGTTAATTGTAATTTCATCAATAACACAGGTAGAAATAAGTATTTTTATCATAATTGTTATGCTCCAGGTAATACTACAATTGATGGATGTTACATTGATGAAAGTAATCCTAAAATAGAAGAAAAAGTTTATTTCACAAACAATAAAACAAATCCAATCAAAATAGGTGAATTTGATATTCCTAAATCAGAGAATGACGAAGAAAATGAAATCATATATGTCAACAGAAAGAAAAAATTCTTCAAAAATCTTCATTTTTTGCTGTTTGAATCATTTTTTGTTATTTCTCGAAAGAAGTAAAATATATCAACATAATTCGATGTTTTTATATCTTTTGAAATCAAAATTATTATTATATCTTGAAAGAAGTGAAATATCAGCATAAATTGGCTCTGAATCAATATGTTATGATAAATCTTATTAAATACATCTAAGGATGCTAAGCAAATTAATTTATTTTGAAACTTCTTTATAATAACCGTAAATTTGAAAGTTGGTTTTCACAAATCTCATATAAATATAAGTTATGATCTAGCATAAATCATAAAGAAGTAAAAATTGATTACAAATAATATAGATTTATTGAACTGTAAAAACATAAGAAGGACCAAAAGTTGTATTGAAAAAGTTTTGTGACTTTCTGATAGCATTTGGATCTAAACTTGTTCTTGTTATAGACCGAAAATAGATTTTTTCGGTTTTCTCTTCAAATAATTGAAAGAATGATACTATTATAGGTTTATTATATTATATAGCATATAATCATGCTATAGCCAAAAATTATAAGTTTTGAGAAGATTGAATATAACACAAATAAATTTGAATGTAAGTTAAATTGCTTGTTGTTTTTAATAGCTATTTAATGAGAAATCCAATATTGCAAAATTCAAATTGAATGATTGAAAGAACAGAAAAAGTCATTCTTTTCAATTTCGAATATGTTTCATTGTATTTAGAATTATATGGCAAATAAGATATTTAAACTTGATTTTTGAAGGAAAATTCACAAAATTGAATAAATTCAAATAATTTTTATTCAAAAATAAACTAGTTATTTGAGTTTAATACTAATTATCTATTCAAACTACAAAGTTTGTAATTTAAAATATTTTGTGAGATCAGATTGAATTAATTCAAGGTTCTTTTCAATTAATATTAATGACCATATTACGCATTTTCGAACATTCTAAACCAAATATATAAAAATGGGAGACGAATGTTAAATTTGCTAGACATGGGGGAGTTGTCTGCAAAGTTTTAGCTCTTATCTCTAACAAAAAATTAATTTTTAAAAAAATGACCGAATACGTTTCACAGCGAGAAAAAAATAAAAGGCAAGATAGAATTTTCTAGACATAAAGAAGTTGTTTACCGAGTTTTAGCTCTTATCTCTAACAAAAAATTAATTTTTAAAAAAATGACCGAATACGTTTCACAGCGAGAAAAATATAAAACTCTACACTGATTTTAATTTTCATTTCCAGTCACTTTACTTATTATTTTTTCTTTTTTTCATTTTAATTATAAATTATTTCATAATACGTTTATTTACGTTACCATTTTCTTTATTCTTTTGAATTCCATACTAGACACTTATAGAATATTTTGATTGTTAACGTACTTCATTAGAATGAATCCTTACAAAGGGTATGTCGATCGAATTTACCTAATTGGTATTTCCAATCAGATTGAAGAAGGTAAAATGACATGGGAAGAAGCTTGCACCCATGTTCCCATCACCCCAACCCTTCAATCAAATGATTTCAAATATTTAGATGTTTCAAAATCTTTTTTACAAAATCAATTTAGCTTACAGAATATCCCATTGCCTAAAGGCAAGAAAGGTCGTAGGGTCAATCCCTACGACCAAATCAAAGCTCTTGCTGTGATACATGACCACTGGGCCTTTCCCTGTGGTCAAACAAAACAATGGAAACGTTTGAAATTACAACAAATTGATGTATCTTATAGAGAAGTACGCAGATACTTCAAAGAAAATCATTTCACCAAGACGCGATTAGAGCATGCCGGGCCAGAAACAGCAGTAAGATATTGGGCGCTTTCACCCAATCTTATCTGGCACGCAGATGTTCATTATTTTAGGGGTGTTCGTGGCCAGTATATTTATGGCATAATCGACGATTTTAGCCGCAAAGTCCTAGCGTGTATACAAATACCAGATATGCTAGCAGCGACGACAGCGAACGTTGCGGCTTCCGCCTTCATTGAATTTGGCGCCCCTTATTGTTTCTGGACCGACAACGGTTCAGAAAATAGGGGCGCCTTTCAAGATCTACTTGATCTTTGGGGCGTCCAATGGCGGCATACAGACTCTCATTCTCCCTACCAAAATGGGATGATTGAGAGATTCTGGCCGACATTGGAGCGCTGCCAAAGCATTCAGGCTATTCCTGCCTTTATTTGGGAGTACAATAATAACACACCGCATGAAGATCTCCCAATTAATCCATTAACTGGAACAAATTACACGCCAAATCAAATGTATCAGCTGAAACCGAAATACACAAATGCAGATACAGAAAGGTTGTGGCAAATATGGGATACAGATACAGGCATGACGCTGTTGACACATTCACAGCGTAATAATAAACATAATTTTTTAATTTCATTTTAACAAGTTTTTTTAAATGTATGTAATGAATAATTCATTAGAATATGATAATGCACATTGTAACAGAATAGAACAATCACCAAATTTTTTTTGAAATTAAAAAATAAAAGTAAAAGTATAAAGTAATCTAACCAAAAAAAGATATTTAAAAGAATTTTGGAAAAAAACAGAATAAGGATAATGATATTATTTTAGATACACAATCGATGTACTGTGAATGAATCCGGTAAAATGATGATATAAAATTAGATTATTTTACAAGTAGCTAAAAGAATAAAACTATAATATAAAATAAATGAAGTTTAATGAAATGTAATAAACAGAAATTCATCAAAAGTGACAGCTCTCAATTTTTTGACATTTGTAAATTCTAAATTGAATGAGAAAAATGAAATAATACTAAGCATAATACAATATTCTAGATTTAATTATAATTAGGAAAAAGTTAGTTTTGAGAGTACTTTTCATAGGCATATAGAATGAAATCTTCTGAAAAATAATATCACATAAACTCATATTATTTTCTAATATATAACTATTTTATATAAAAATCAAATTCAATGATCTTAAAAGCGAAGGATAAACCTCAAAATTTACGAATATAATGAGTGGGAATATAATGCTTAGCTATCATAAAACCATATGAAATATCAATTTTATTTTTCATATTCAAATGGACTGAGTGTTAACATTTAACATTTTTTACTAATTGTCGTCAAAAATTAGGCGTAAAGCAAAAATTGATATTTCATATGGTTTTATGATAGCTAAGCATTATATTCCCACTCATTATATTCGTAAATTTTGAGGTTTATCCTTCGCTTTTAAGATCATTGAATTTGATTTTTATATAAAATAGTTATATATTAGAAAATAATATGAGTTTATGTGATATTATTTTTCAGAAGATTTTGTGTTCTTCTTCAAAATTTTATTTTTTTATTAAAAAGAATCTTTACAAAATATACATTTACTTTAATTAATATTTAAAAACGTGCTCTATCAAAAGTTCCAAAAATTCAATACTTTAGCTTTTCTGAGGTGTCACTTTTGATGAATTTCTGTTTACAACAGAAACAATAAAGGTTAAATAAATAATAAAGATTTTTATTTTATATCAGTATTGAGAAGAAGTAACAGCTGACACTTGGTAGACAACTTCTTTATGTCTAGAAAATTCTATCTTGCCTTTTATTTTTTTCTCGCTGTGAAACGTATTCGGTCATTTTTTTAAAAATTAATTTTTTGTTAGAGATAAGAGCTAAAACTCGGTAAACAACTTCTTTATGTCTAGAAAATTCTATCTTGCCTTTTATTTTTTTCTCGCTGTGAAACGTATTCGGTCATTTTTTTAAAAATTAATTTTTTGTTAGAGATAAGAGCTAAAACTTTGCAGACAACTCCCCCATGTCTAGCAAATTTAACATTCGTCTCCCATTTTTATATATTTGGTTTAGAATGTTCGAAAATGCGTAATATGGTCATTAATATTAATTGAAAAGAACCTTGAATTAATTCAATCTGATCTCACAAAATATTTTAAATTACAAACTTTGTAGTTTGAATAGATAATTAGTATTAAACTCAAATAACTAGTTTATTTTTGAATAAAAATTATTTGAATTTATTCAATTTTGTGAATTTTCCTTCAAAAATCAAGTTTAAATATCTTATTTGCCATATAATTCTAAATACAATGAAACATATTCGAAATTGAAAAGAATGACTTTTTCTGTTCTTTCAATCATTCAATTTGAATTTTGCAATATTGGATTTCTCATTAAATAGCTATTAAAAACAACAAGCAATTTAACTTACATTCAAATTTATTTGTGTTATATTCAATCTTCTCAAAACTTATAATTTTTGGCTATAGCATGATTATATGCTATATAATATAATAAACCTATAATAGTATCATTCTTTCAATTATTTGAAGAGAAAACTGAAAAAATCTATTTTCGGTCTATAACAATCTAAACTTGTTCTTCGCATTTTGCTAACTTCTTTGGCAACCAAATCGCGACTTGATTTGAAGCTCATTCTTCTCTTTAAAGCAAACATTTCATGAGATGATTGCTTGAGAGTAACAAATACTTGGTTATTCAGTATTTCGTCGATTGTCGGACGAAATGGAGCGTTGATTGACAGGCAATCTGCAATTAAAGATTTCATTTGTGGATCTTCAATCAATCCTTCCATGTAAACGCCACTCATTATCTTTTTAATAAGAAGATTTGGATCTTTGGAAGAAAATGGGTATTTTCCGGTAATAAAATAGAAAATTGTAACACCAAGACTCCATATATCAGCTTGCATCTTATCATATGACTTGGATCTAAAGACTTCGGGAGCGTAATGATTTCTTTGTGCGTTAAATGACTCGCTCATTGGATTCTTTGCATATAGAGATGATATTCCATAATCAGATATCTTAATTTTTCCATAAAAGTCCACTAAAAAGTTAGTTGGCTTAATTTCTTGATGTGCCACTTTTTTATCATGAACTGCTTTAACTGTTTGAATCATTTCGTAGATAATTTTGATTTTTTCTTCATATTTTATATTTAGCTTCTCTTTAAGGAAGGTTGTTAAATTTTTTGAAAGATATTCCCTTAAAACGTAAACATAGCCACCATATTTGTAATATTGATATACTTTTGCGATCTTCTGATTATCGTTTGCTTTCAAATCCTCGGTATCTTGGATCGAAAATAAAGATTCTGGGATTTTTTAAGGATAAAGTTGCTTTTGTATTCGGGAATAAAGACATCGAAAAGGTCACTTGTTGGAGCTTTCGATAGTTGGCCTTGAAATACAATTCCATTCTTCCTTAGAAGTTCAATCTCATTAGAATCCATTTTGTGATAATGGAAGTATTTGAGAAGATGATTGAATTTTTGAAATTGTTTGAAAATTTTGAAAATAACGAGCACAGTTTTAAGAGATTATTTAATCGAAACTATCGTTGGCGATGAAAAATAACGAGATAATTTAAATTGAATAGTAGGGAAAATAATATTAGCACATTCAGTATAGTTTAAAAAATCAGAGTTAACAAAAAAAGTGATTTTAATCGTATACAATTTATTCTTTTGAAATATTGAGAACTATAGAAGATCTTAAATAATTTGATATTATGAACCATCCATTGATAAAACAATCAAAACCTAATTTCCTTCGTAACGAATTTGAAAAAGTACTCAATAAAAAAATGGATAAAAATACTCAGTATAAAATCATATAAATTTCCAATCTTCAAAATATTTTCGAATTCAAAAGTGAATACAAATTCGTTGAGATATAAAAATTGCTCACATTTGCTCACATTTTGGCACTTTTTTTGTACGTTTGTCAAAAAATTGTGAGGAAGATCTCACAAAAATAGTCAAAATGTGAGCAAATTTTGAGAAGTGCTCACATTTTGACATACGATTATTTTCATACGTTTTTTTGATGAATTCTAATAAAACTTCATTACCACTTTCAGAACGAAGCGTAACTTTTCAGCACGTAACGCTCTATCATGTGTAGTGACATATTATTCAAAAAAACTCAGATTGCTTATCTTATAATAACAATTTCATTAGAAAAAATGCACGATTTCACGCTAAAACTTTGAAGCAATTCTTAAATTCGGATAAAAAATCGATATGTATTACACTTTAAACTTCAAAAAATGGTTCAAAATTTAGACTTAGTTTATCTTAACAATATAGCAGATTTTAAGCCGAACAAGTAGGAGTAATAGAAATAGCTCTTGAAAATAATTACAATTAGTAATATGTAAGTCAAAGTTCGAGTATTCTAATAAATAAACGTTCCGGATTTTCTTACTACAAGAATCAATACTTAATATATAGAAGCAACAGTAAAAACTTATTAGAGATTCAAAAAGAAAGTTGACTAAAGAGAATCTTTTTATATAAGTAATTTTATTTTTTTGAAATACGAGATCGAATAAACATGTATTTTATTTTATTACTATAATAATACGTTTTTACATAGTAAGAAAGTTTAGAGACTGAAATGAAATTAAAAATTGAGAAAAAAATAAAGCTTTTCTATAAAAATTCATATTAATATATAGTATATATGATATTACAATTTATTGATAGTTGTGTTAGAAAAAAGGTACATTCACTATTTTTGACAAAATTTTAAATTTTCATGGGGTTGTAAATCTTATAATAACTAGATGAATAAGGAATAAATCCAGTATGATGTGCATCATTATATTAAACACTATATGTAAGGCTGGTGATTCTATTAACACTTATGAAGATCTATAGTATTTGAGCAGATAAATTTGATAATTTCCAAAACTCTTATATTTCAAAATTAAAGTGTGCGAATGCATTTAAATGAGAGCAAAAAGAGATTGATGCTGTTAAAACTATGTGTTAATTTGCAATTATTTCGCATCACAAAGAACTACCCAGTAAATTCGGCTATCTTTCTTTGCAATTATTCTCCATTATACATATAATATAATGGTTAGGGTTTGAAGAAAAGTTACTAGAGAATTATTGACTTTTGAAATAATGCAGAATTTTTTGAAGAAATCATTAATTTATGAGTTCCAAATTGCTAAGCATGACGAAGGATCATTAAATTTGCTACAATTAAATACACTTATTGCAGAATTAAGATTTTTGAAATTAAAAGTTTGAAATATTGCCTTTTTGAATAAAAATTTAAATTTTATTATATAATCATGATAATATCTTATAGAAATTAAAAGAAAATATTTTAAACCATTCAAATATTTTGAATGTCTTATCAATTTAAAATATTAAAAGATAGCTTGATTTTATCATCATTAGTTGTTATCAAAGTTTTCTTCTTTTGATGAACAACAGTAAATGATTTGTTAATTACTTGTCTTCCTTTTTCGCAGCAAATCGAAAGTTATGATGATAATCTTGCTCTCAATTTTGAAACTCTCTGATTTACAAGTAAGCATTCCTTTGGAAAAGCAGTCCTATTCTGTTTTCAAGATATTTTAAAGCCTCAATTTCATACAATGCGCAGATCTATTCGAAATTGCAAGAACTCTCAAGAAAAATGCAGCAGCAAAGAAGATTCCATAGTTTCTAGCATCAAAAATTTACAACCTTAATACAACAGTTAAAGAGAAGCTCGAAAAGAAAATATTTAACCATAAAGCTGGAAACCATTCGATATCTACTATTGGATCTAATAAAAAGTTAATTATAACATATTTAACATGCTATTTGTTGACTTTGTTCCATTATATTACCATATATATCTTTTTGAAATCTAAAATATTTTTACAATTTTAACCATGTGTTGTTGAAACCATATATCAATCTTAGCTAAAGTATAGTTTATGAGTCTGTCACCATCTAACGTATGAATTTTCAAAAATGTCAAATATGTTCATTTTTTCTGTAGATTCAGCCATAATTTCAAGTTGTTATACTATTCAACTATTATTTAATATTTTTATCGATTTAAATATATGATGAGATGCTTAGTTCTCCTGGAAATCGATTTTTAATCGCAATTTTAACTTTCCAAAAAAAATTCAAAAATAAAAATCCCTCTCAATTTTCTAAGTTTTATAACTCGCCAAATCTCTAGCCAATTTTTTTTGGCCCGTATAAATATTGTTTGGCACTATATAGGGATGCTATTTATCCTATTTTCATCCCATTTTACTGTTATCGCCTAGTGAATGTACCTTTGTTAGAAAAAATATACAACTAAAATGTCAGTTTTAAAAAATTTAAAAATTATATTAAAACAATAGTCATTGAGGATGGTTAATTGCAAAAACTCAAGAAACTATCATTATCTCTCTTTGCTTAACACATCTACAACTGGAAACATCATTCCAAATGAAGTTCCTCAGTCTCGTCAAAATTTCTCTCTCATCTACAACAAGCTTAACTCAAAACTCAAGAAACTATCATTATCTCTCTTTGCTTAACACATCTACAACTGGAAACATCATTCCAAATGTTGCATTCAAGAATCCTATTATTATTATTCTTTCTTTCAATCTTTTATATTTACTCTTTAAATTCTAATATAATATAAATTCTTCATTTCCTTTGTTTAAACTTTTTTCATTTTAATACCATTTTATCAGATAGTAATTTTTGTTTTTCTCTGACCAAAAATCTTCTCAATTTAACTCCACCTTCACAAAAATTCATTGAGTTCTCTCAAAATTCTTGTATTTTTGGTATACTTAAAGTATCATCTTCAAATATTTTTTTGGAGAAAATTGACTTTGCATAATATCGTAATACTTTTTAAGGCAGATAGATTTACCGTAAGTTGAAGAACTTTTAATTTGAACAGAAATTATTCAACAAATATTCTTTTTATTTGATCAATAAATTGTAATATCATTATACTATATATTAATATGAATTTTTATAGAAAAGCTTTATTTTTTCTCAATTTTTAATTTCATTTCAGTCTCTAAACTTTCTTACTATGTAAAAAACGTATTATTATAGTAATAAAATAAAATACATGTTTATTCGATCTCGTATTTCAAAAAAATAAAATTACTTATATAAAAAAGATTCTCTTTAGTCAACTTTCTTTTTGAATCTCTAATAAGTTTTTACTGTTGCTTCTATATATTAAGTATTGATTCTTGTAGTAAAGAAAATCCGGAACGTTTATTTATTAGAATACTCGAACTTTGACTTACATATTACTAATTGTAATTATTTTCAAGAGCTATTTCTATTACTCCTACTTGTTCGGCTTAAAATCTGCTATATTGTTAAGATAAACTAAGTCTAAATTTTGAACCATTTTTTGAAGTTTAAAGTGTAATACATATCGATTTTTTATCCGAATTTAAGAATTGCTTCAAAGTTTTAGCGTGAAATCGTGCATTTTTTCTAATGAAATTGTTATTATAAGATAAGCAATCTGAGTTTTTTTGAATAATATGTCACTACACATGATAGAGCGTTACGTGCTGAAAAGTTACGCTTCGTTCTGAAAGTGGTAATGAAGTTTTATTAGAATTCATCAAAAAAACGTATGAAAATAATCGTATGTCAAAATGTGAGCACTTCTCAAAATTTGCTCACATTTTGACTATTTTTGTGAGATCTTCCTCACAATTTTTTGACAAACGTACAAAAAAAGTGCCAAAATGTGAGCAAATGTGAGCAATTTTTATATCTCAATTCGTTTTGCCTGTACTAAATCCAAAAATTATGTGGAGTAGCCAAATGATTCTACCGAAGTTTCCATAGAAGATTTCAAAAGAATTTGTGTGAGTCCTGAAAATCAACCACTATGCATATTATTAAAACTTGCCACAGCTAGAGAGATCACATATCGACCTGGTGCAACATTCCAAAACGTTTGTCCAAATAATTTGATCACAACTAATGATCATTTTGATATGGACGAAATCACTGATGGTCTTGGCAAAAGCAAGTCCTTTTCATTTTGTGTCTATTTCATGCATCAGTATGCGACAGCAAGAATTACTAACACTCTCGGTAACCAAAAAGTTAATGTTTATGACGGTACCTTTAAACAGTTAGCTTATAACGAGCATTTAGATATTACCATTCAAAGTGGTGCTGTGAAAGGAATGATGGTTGGCAGAGATAATTCAAATAATTTATTTTTTACATTTAATAATATACAAGGTAATCACGGTTGGCAGCAAATGGGAGATGAGAGAGTCTTACCACCAAGAACACCATTTGGCACTCCATTTTTCACACCAGAATATACATCTAAAGAAACCCCATTTTCTACAGCACATTCAACACCATATTTAACGGCATTCAGAACAGCATTTAGTACTCCTTTCAAAACAGCCTTTTCAACCCAACATTCCACTCCATTTTCAACACCATTTATGACATTTATAAAAACTCCATCACAGACTGACAGTTCGCAACCAGAACCAACATTAGAACCTCCAACTCCATCAGTTACTTCAGAAACTGAATCCAAATCTTCACCAAATCCTTTAATCCCGGTAAGAACCATTGAAACCACACCGGAAGCAACATGGGATGGTCAATATGACGATCCACCAAATGTTATTATTAGAGGAGATGATATTCCTGAAATTCATGAAACTCATCCTCCAATTCAGACAAATTTTATTAAAACAGATGTTCCCAAAAAGACAACTTACGTTAACGTATCAGTAGGAACAATTTTGATCGTGGTCGTCGTAACTTTGACTGTTGTAAACGTTGTTCGTTCGTATAAGAGAATTAGGAACGGATTGAATGACTACCAAGCAGATGATGTCGATGACCTGTCTATTGAATCAGAATTCTTTTCTTCATATGAAACAGATGATTATTAATCTGTATATATATATATTTTATGTTTGTATTTTGTATTATTAGTAAACGAATCTATCGGATTTAATCTTTTTACGGGTTTGATTATATTTTAAAAAAATATCCGATATTTACAAAAAATAATAATAATTTTAAAAATTTCGGACTTGTTTTATTGATAATTATTATGTATGACTTGTTCGTAAATGATTCTTATTATATTTTCAAGCACTCTTAAAATTTTGAAATAAGTAGTAGTATATGACGGGTTGTGTGACTTTTTTTGTTACATCTATATATAGACGATGCATTAAAATATATTTATTTATAAACCATTAAAAAATTAACATTAATTTTAAAATAATTTATTTTTTTATCTTTTATAAAAGAAGCTATATATAGATGATGTCAGATATTCCGCGATTAATTAAACATTGTTTAAATTCTGAATGGAATCAATGGAGTCATAATCAAAGACCTCATAAACGAGTAAAAGAAATTAGAAATAAACTTCTTACGAAAAATTAAAACTTAGTTATGTTTATTATTTTATTTTTTTATTTTGTATGAAATGAGCGTCAAAACTAACAACGTTAAAAAATTAGGATTCACAAACGAGGAAATAAAGGATATATTAGAGGAGGTGGGTTATGAAGTTGATAAATATTATTTAAGAAATTGTAAAAAATTTGCCGAGTTATTAAATGATTTAGATTATGATGGAAAAATGAATAAAGATGATGTTATAAATTTCTTATATCCCACATCTGAAGAAGAAAAACCTAAAGAACCTGATGTTTTCCCTGAATATTATGAAGAACGGATTAAAGATGATGAATACAATGAAATTGAAAGACTGAAAAAAATAAGAGATGAAATAGATGAAAAAATTAAGGAATTATAGAGAAGTTGAAAAAATATAATGAAAATGAAGTAGAGGGTTTAATGAATATCCCAGCTTCAGAATCAGAAGTTCAGAAATCTCATGAAAAAAGATATAAAAATTATGTCTCAGAAAACACAAATTTATTAGATGGTGAAATAGACGAAACACTTTCAGAAGAAGGTACTAAATTTATTCGTAAACATAAGTTACAATTTATTGATAATGAAGAAATACCCCTGTATCCTACTTTCACCACCTTTAGATTCCGAAAAATTCAAAAAAGCTCTTAAAAAACGTGACATATGCAACTAATACGATTAAGAAAAGAAGATCATGATATTTACACAAATTATTATTTAAATAAATGCACAGGTGTTGATAAAGTTTTTGATTTATTAGATAAAATATCAAAGAAACCATTGGAACCTATAAATTTTGTGTGATTGTGGTTCATTATTGAAGATACCAATAATGTTTCATATGAAAGAACAGCACGAAGGAAGACGAAGTGGAAAGGTCTATACCATTCGTTATTAAGAATTAAAAGATATGAAAACGTATAAGCATTATATTTATTCATTATTTCAGAAAAAATGGAAGCAACCCATAAACATCTTCTCATCATTTTATAGCTATTCATACATTCCTTTTCAAAGTTGTGAAATTAAATAAGACAGGAATTAGATTTAATGTATCGGGTACGCATTCTTGAGTAAATTAAAATGTATTCGTCACGTCGCGGATGATAAAAATTTATGTGTTCTTAATTCATTTTATGGGCTTTAAAAAATAAACTTTATTTTTATTTATTTTTTAATTTTTTATTCTACATAAATGAACAAAAACGGAACAGCTAAAATGATGATAATCAAATTAGAGCAGAAGGTAGAAGGTTATTTAAACGCTTCTATAACATTCCTGATGGTGCTAATCCTAAAACTCGTAGAAGCTATTTAAATGAAGCAATAGATTGCATATGAAGGGTTTGACATTTCATCAGAAGTGAGAGATTAGCGAGAATGTTAAATGTTAATATTGATTTCTATTATTGTGATCCTCAACCAGAAGACGTGGACATAAATAAGGTAGACTTTCCATTAGTGGAATCAATAATGATAGATCCAGAAT
The DNA here is from genome assembly GCF_026262505.1 of Trichomonas vaginalis G3. NCBI lineage: Eukaryota > Parabasalia > Trichomonadida > Trichomonadidae > Trichomonas > Trichomonas vaginalis. The sequence continues at coordinate 18,803,526 of NC_067207.1, forward strand.
TTGAAACAGTAAATATTTTATTAACACAGAGTCCATGTGGAAAACTTCACGCTGACAGAATAACAGACGTTGAAGCACTCACCGGCTATAAAGTTTGTCCATATTGTAAAGAAGAAGTTTATTCTATCCGTGATGATCCAGAAAGGAAAAACCAAAGAAGATTTTTTAAAGCATTGTGAGAAATGTAAAGAAAATAATGGAAGATTAATTCAAGACGTTCAGTTGCAAAAGACACAGCAACCATATGCACCACATATTACGAAACAGAAGATATATCAGTGGTTATTAGCTCACAATTTGCAGGAATATTATAAACCGACAAGATATTATATTACTTTTGACTTTGAAACATTAGAGACTAAAGAAGAATTACAACTTTCTGAGTGTGCAACTTTGAACGCTTACTTAAAACCATTCATGGTATCATCAACGGTTAAATTAAACGATAAAACATATACGAGGAATTTTTGCTTAACTTCGAGTGATTCTTTTATTTCTGATTGGATTGAGTTTTTATTTTCAACCTGTTCATTAGTTGCTAAATCAAATATGAGTCAATACAATGAATTATTGAAGTCGCAAACGGCGGGGACTTTGTCCCATACATTAAATGAAAAACAGAAGGAAGCATTTAAAGAACTTCTAGATGAGGAATTCAATAAAGTGAATATCATAGGTTTTAATTCGGGAAAGTTTGATTTAAATTTAATTCTTCGTGATTTAAACACTGCAAAATGGAAAATAAAATCAATGCTGGGTTCATCTTCACAATTTAAGCAAATCATTGTAAAGAAAACAAACGTTCCATATGAATTGAGATTTATTGACATCAGAAATTATATAGCGGGTGGGACATTAGACCAATTCACTCAAGATTTCGGAAACAATAAATCACGTGTTAAATCCTTTTTCCCTTATCAATTCATCACATGGGAAAATTACGAAGAAGAATTATATAAAGAGGAACCATTCACGAAAGATTCATTTTATTCAGCATTAACCCAAGAAACTATATCAGATAGTGATTATCAAATATATCTCAATGATGCTAAAAATTTTAAGAATAGATTAGAATATTTTATTCATTATTGCAATAAAGATGTTGAAATTATGATTAACCCAATCGATAAAATTATTGAAGAAACATTTGTTTATAAAATTGACACGCTTCATAATCTTTCTTTATCATCGAATGCTTCAATGATTCGTTACGCTTTAGCATATAAAGACTTTAATCCTAATGAAAAATATCCTGAGGAAGAGATAGAATCAAGTTTTGAATTAACGAAAAAGTATTGGAAATATAAAATTGATTCATATAAGAAACAAGATGAAAAAGCAGAAAGGGATACTAAAAATAATGTTTCAATGGATGATTTTCAATACTATCACGATTTAATCCTTTCATCTAAATGCAAAATGTGTGGTAAAGCGTTTACATATGCAAATAAACCAACATTGGATAGAATCGATAATGAAAAACCACATACCAAAGAAAATTGTCAGTTAATGTGTTGTTATTGCAATGTCGTAAAATCAAATAAAGATGAAGATGTTCAACGTTTAAGAATCAATTTAAGAAATTATGCATTAAAAAATAATTTACCAATGACTTTAGATTCAGTTGAAGCTTATCACATTCTCCGTAATGGAATTACTGATGGTTTATCAAATGTTCAACATAGAGTAAATCTTAAAGGAATCACGCACATTAATAAACTTGCATATAATCCAGAAACTAAAACTGTATCAAATGAGGACACCACCAACATTATGACTCATTTCGTTGGTGTTGATTTTAATTCATTATATCCTTCATCATTTTCATCTAATCCTCATGATTTCATTCAATATACGACCATAAAATGTATATGCCGGGAAGATTGAATGGTGTTATCATTTGTGATACAGCAACAAAGAAAGCAAAAGCACTGGGAATAATTAAGAAGAAAAATACTTTATTCGTGGCCGAAGTAAAGGGTCACATTGATGAAAAATACATTAATGATTACATAAACTTTTTACCGATAATAAGAAACTTAGATATTATCACAGATGAAAAAACAATTGGCAGTTTTATGTATAATTACATGAAATCAAACAATCTACCGGTTGACCAGAAACAGAGGAAATTAACTCAGTTAGCATCAACATACAACCAATATCAACCATTTTCTTCTTATTATCTTTGGTATCTAATAGACAGATTTCATTTTATCATCGATGATATTCAATCAATTTTAACATTTACTAAAAACACTTGCTTTAATGAATTTGCGAACGAATTTATGAACGAAAGACAAAAGGCTGAATTAGAAGGAAATAAAGGAAAAAGTTTATTTTGCAAGATTTCGCTTAATGGATCATATGGTTACGATGCAATGAATACACAAAATTACACAAAGACTAAAATAATGAATGCACAGAAGGCACGCGTTGCATGTATGTCAAATAAGTTTAAAAACATAAGAGAAATAGGTGAAGATACGTATCAATGATGCTCAAAGATAGATTTTATAGATGTGAACATGTTTACAAGAGGCATTCTTTACTTTAGATAATGCTAAATACTGGTATTTGGTTTTCATTTATGATTTTATGTATAAATGCATGAATGTTAATCGTTTTCATTTCATTGAAGGTGATACTGATTCATCTTATTGGGCAATCGCTGGCGATCCAAATCTTCCTAACACTCAAGCATTTCAAGCAATTGTAACCGATAAACAATTTTATGATAAAAACATTTTCAAATTCGCACCATTTGATTTCTTCTGTTTTGATGAGAAATTTAAACCTAAATTAAAGAATAAAGTTGAAGAAAAAGCACATGAGAAGAAATTATTGGGTTTAGCAATTGAGAAACAAGGTGATAACATGGTTGCTTTATGCCCTAAGTGTTATACATCATTCAACGGTTCAATTGATGGAAGTGATTTTAAAAAGATTGCACAAAAAATGAAAGGTGTTAGTTTACGACAAAATAAACAATTAACACCTAAAAATTATTTGGATATAATAAATGATAAAGTGATATTTGATGGTCAAATATTAATTTACAACTTAAAAACGGGGAAATGACTCGCTTAACAATCGGTAAGACTGCATTAACAGGAGCACACACTAAGGCTGTATGTTGTGAAAATGGATGTTGTATGCCATTTATTTAATACAATTTAAAATTTTATTTTTAATAAAATGCCACAGAAGAGACAAAAGGAACCGTTAATAATGGTTTTGATTCTTGATCAAAGAGGTGGGCACCCCTAAAACATTTATTTTATTTTTATATAAATGGATAACACAGATTTAAAAATTTTAATTGATGATTTAGTATTTAATCAAAATTTTCTTAATTATTATGATTTAAAAGCATATCTTCAAAAATATGATAACAATATAACGGGTGATGATATGGAATATTATTATCCATATTATAAAAATGAAATTTTGAAATATCATGATAAAATAATTTCTAAAATTAAAGACAAAATTAAAAATAATGAATATATAAAGGGAAAAACTAAATCACAACTTAAACAATTGAAAGATTTCAAAAATAAAGTATTAACAGAAGAAGATATTGATGAATTATATAATTTATATAATCCTGAGCCGCAAAAAACAAAGGTGCAAAACGCCCAGGTCATTCAGACCATAAATGATGCACAAGCTTTAATTTATGATTCATTAGTTAAACCACATTCAGCCCAACTTTTAAATGAAGATCAACTTTTGGAATTCATCCTTCAACATAAACTCGAAGCGGGAAAGTATATCAAACCTTTATATACAGTATATTTAAAACAAATGAATAAAATACATCCAGAATTAATGAAAGGAGGAATGAAATCCAAAATCAAAGCAGATAAAATTAAACCACTTGCAACACCAAAACCTCCAACAGTAGTACCACCTCCTCCTTCAGTTAATCCTTCATCATTCACTTTATTGTATCCATTTCAAACATTAAAGAAGTAAAAAGATTTTAAAAGGGATTTCAAGATATTAAATAAACCAACTGACCCAAAAATTCAACCGTTAAAGGAAAAATTTAGTCGCCCCTCATTTGCTCCATATCCATATTCATACGAAATCGATCATTTAGAATATTCAAAAGGAAACGTTACTTATTTATTTGCCATTAACATTAACACCATATATTTATATTGCATTCCGGTGAAAGGGAAAACAGAACAGGAAACAAGAAGAGCTATTCAATACTTACTAGATCATGAAAGAGTAGATAATATCAGGGGTGATGGTGATAAAGGATTTCAGGCAGCTATGGCTCATTATTTCCCACAAATTAATTTTTACTTTTCATCCTCTCCATATACGTTTCATAATAAAATAGTTGATGCAGTAATGAGAACTCTTAGAGATGCGTTAGGGGTTAACGGTCAGATATACTGGGATGGAAATCATGACTCCATCATACAGCAGTTAGTATATTATTACAATAATACATGGCATAGAACTATAAACATGAAACCAGTGGAAATGAAAAATGATATTTCAAAAGAATGGGAATATATTAGAAAGCAAATGGAAAGGTTAAATGATGTTAAACGTGAACAAATTAATTCGGGGCTCATGAATTTTAAACAAGGGGATAAAGTTTTGATTCATCTCGATTATGGAAAAACTGATAAATCAATGACAAAAAGAAGACGAAGATTTGACACAATAGCTGAATTTGTTAGATATATTAACGGCAATGCATTAGTTGAAGTTGACAATAAATTAATAGAAATTCCGATTTATTTTATTACTCCATTATATTTAAATAATATTTAATTTTTTTTTATTTCGTAAGAAATGAGTGACAATAAAGCAGCCAAGAGTCCTGATGATGAATATAAAAAGAAACTAAACAAAATTAAATCAAAAATATGCTATTACAAAAAGAAGCCGCAATGTGGTGGGGTTGAAAACGATCAAGAGAGGAAAGAAATAATCGAAAAATTAGAAACTTACCGTTCAATCCTTAAACTGAGCGAAGCAAAAATAAAAGAATTTAATAGAATAAATAAATTGGTTGGAAGAGATGAATTTAATAAAGATGAATTTTTAAACTCAATCCAAATTTAATTTTTATTCCTCATCTTCTCGGTTTTTGTGGTTTGTTGTTTTTAATTTGTTTTTGCATCATTTTTATCATTTCCTCCCTTGTTATGATTCGTGGTAAATTTTGAGCTTGTGGAGGGGTATCCATTTATATAAAAATAAAATTTGATGTTATCAGTTAATGTTATCATTAATGATTTCAGGTTATTCAATAATTAATTATTTTTGAAGAACTGAGGGTGTCACTACGTCACCATGTGTCACTCGGTTAATTAACTTCTCTGAAAAAATGAGACAACATGACATTTTGACAACATAGTGGGATTAATGAGGAAGGCACTTATGAATTATTTTTGAAGAACTGAAGGTGTCACTACGTCACCATGTGTCACTCGGTTAATTAACTTCTCTGAAAAAATGAGACAACATGACATTTTGACAACATAGTGGGATTAATGCAAAAATAAATTCAAATCATACTTTATAAAGCTTCATTTACAGGTATTTCATCATCAGTAAATGAATCCTCATTATCGTTTGGTTCAACCTGTTTATATAATCCTTTCATTTCTTCTTTCAAAACATAATACCATGTCTGTTTACCATCTATTCTTCTCTGTTTCTTATCACATTTATCCTTAATGCTCATTTGAAAATTCTTGTCTTTCATGTCTGATGGTTTGCAGAATAGAGCATTTTTACACGTCATACCTACACACAATTCATCATAATGTGTATTTATCCATACATCTAAAGGATTTGTTGATAATTCAATTAAATCTTGTTTGGCTTCAGTCATCGGTATGATTCGTACATTAAATGATGAAAGGTCATATTGCATAAAATACGTCAGCAAATTATCATAAAATTCCTTTGTGCATGAATCCATTAAATTCTTGAAGTAATCAAATTGACCCTTAAATTTACCATTGACCCTTAAAACCACATATCTTCTGTCTCCAACTTCAATTTTGACAGGGTAAACATTGTTAGTTACGAAAATGAAGTTTGCAACGTTCTGTGCTGTTCTTCTGGGTTGATTCTTTTCATTAATTCTAATCTCATTATCCGTTATAATTGATTTCAAAGCGTTGAAGTTTGCGAGTCTATCTTCACCTACATTCTTGAGTTCATTAAGTACAAGAAACATTTTATTCTCAACTACTGAATTGAAATTACCCGTTAGCTCACCTATTTCAGTAATGTTTTTACATGAATAACCAGCGAGAAGTTCAGAAATAATGTCTGTAAATCTGTTTTTACCTGTTCCCTGAAGTCCTTTCAAAATAATTGCTGTTTCATTCTTGATTCCAGGATGTTGAATCATTGATGCAATCCAGCCGAGAAGGTATTTATACACTTCATCGTTATTATCACAAATGGCTTCTTTAATGAAATTCATAAACATCTCAATTTTTGAGTAATCTGGTTTTTCGAGAATGTTGTATTTATAACCTTGAAACGTTGAGAAAACATCTGGAGAATCAGATTTAAAGCAAACACCCTTAACGGTTAATGAAGACAATTGATTTAATAGTACGTCCCATGCTGTTATTGTTTTACCTTCTTCTTTAAATAATTTAATCATTTTAAGTGACTCTTTCATGTTTGATTGAAGAACGAATGATATTTGATTCATTTTGTCGTGGATGTTGTAATCTTTTTGAATGAAGTATTTGTTTCCACAATCTACAAAACGGATTACACGTGATAAATCCTCAATTACTTCAGAACTGTTTTTATACTGATGATTTTCAGCCTTGCGTCTAATATCCGTTATCAAAAACGAGTCATCAAGTTTTATATCAAATGTTATTTTTGGCTTACGTAATAAAGGTAAAACATATTCATCATAATATTCCTTTTGATATAGTTTTAGAATCTTCACCAAAACAAATGGAGAAGTCATTAAATGTGCATATCTATTACGTGCTTTTTCAAAATTACTTTTTGCATTTTCTGTTAAACTACAGAAGTTATAAACGTTGTCGTATGCTTCATTAATTAAATGATTGGGTAACGAATTAATAGCTTGAAATAGTGTGAATAATGTAACTTCTTTTTCTAAATTCTTGTTTCCACCGTCATTATGTACTTCAAAATCACAGATGCCATCAACTATGCTTTGAGCTAGTTTATCGTCAATGTTTACATCTTTGTTCTCATTCATGATAGTCTTTATTTCTTCGTTCTTCTGTTCAACTCTTACCTTAATATTCAAATCATTTAATATATCATTCACTGTTCTAGTTAATGTTGAATCATAACTTCCACGAATGAATGAGTATGTATTGACTGGTTCTGTTGCATTCTTGCGAACTCTTGAATCAGCCATAACTACTAAAGAACGCTTTGAATCATCCATTGAAGTCATTATATCAATATCATAATCATTGCAGGAATAACATTTAATCATTCTGTTCGAAACTGCATAGAAGAAATTAGTGTTGCAATAAATGTGAAGACCTCCCGAAGCGGTTTTAACGATAACATCTTTATCCGAAAGTTTTGATAAAATGTCTTTTCTAACTGTTTCTTTAAGTTCATCATTGTATGATTTATTAATATCAACATCTATAATCGTTAAATTTGATATTTTATTTACTAATAAAGCCATACCGGTTTTCCTTCCTCTTCCTCCATCATGTTTGAGGTAGTTATGTAAATCAATCATGTTTTCACCAATTCTTTCGTTGAGGGTTTTAGTTTCTGCCACAACTAATTCCTCAACTAATGAATCAATAACTTTTTCATCAGAAACGATATAGTCACTGTTGTTGTTTGTTGTCGTCATTTATATAGGAATAAAAAAATAAAAATAATTTTAAAACTAACTTTATTTTTGGGCTGCATCATATTTCCAGTGATGTTGTCAAAATGTCATGTTGTCTCATTTTTTCAGAGAAGTTAATTAACCGAGTGACACATGGTGACGTAGTGACACCCTCAGTTCTTCAAAAATAATTAATTATTGAATAACCTGAAATCATTAATGATAACATATATTTTTGGTCGTTAATGATAAAAATAAATGGTTCATTTACTCACAATATTTTTGTACAAAACGACCCCAAACTTTTAACTTCTTTTCTGCAGCTTCAAATGCTATCTTAGCGAGTTCATATTCTCTAAATTCTCTCTTTAAATCTTCTTGTTCCCATTGGTCTAGTTCGTATGGGGAATCCCTATAACCATAACATATCTCACGTTCATGTTCTAATTGTTTTTCGCGCATTTTTCCAACTTCTTCTTCAAACAAATGTTTAGCATTCTCTACTGTATCTTCGAGTTCTTCTTCATCTAATTTCTCATGAACTTTCTTGTCTATGGAGTCCATAATTTTTCCAACTGCTATGCAATATTTTGGAGAAGCCCACATTGCTATATAGTTTATAAGTCTTGGGTCTACATACGTTCCTCTAACCTGTTTGATTTCATCAGGAATTCCTGCATGAATTTTGTATAAAAAGCAACCGCCGGAATTCCGACTGTTGCTATATTCTTCACAAAATGCCTTATAATACTCTTCCCAGGACTTATTTTCCAACAACTTTCTAAAGTCTTTCCTAAACTGCTGACACATCTTTGTTGCATTAATGTAACCATCCTTGTCTCTACGTAAGATTTCAATACCATTATAAGTGCCTTTTGTGAATGTTTCGCCATTTGATTTGTTCGTGAATGTTTTTACTTCGACTGACATTTCTGTTCTTACATACAAAATAAAAAAATAAATAAAAATAATTTTAAAACTAACTTTATTTTTGGACTGCATCATATTTCCAGTGATGTTGTCAAAATGTCATGTTGTCATCATTTTTAAAAGAAGTTAATTGTCATGGTAGCACATGGTAACATGGTAGCACTGAAATCAAATTTTGTTATCAGTTATTTTATCATCATTTTATTAACTTCATCTTTAGTTAATAATTTGAATGGATTCGCTAATGTTCCACCTTGAGTCACAAACACTTGCCCCGGCTAATTGTGAAGAACCTGGGATAAGTACTCCATGAAATGATTTCATTGGTAACATTAATTTAGAAATAGTTGGCTTAATTAATTTTGTCATTTATGATAAAAATAAAATTACATAATTTAAATTTTTTTCTTTCTCATTTTCTCATCCTGTTTTGGTTTCAGCAACTTTTCAAGTTGTTGTCTTGTCAGTAACTTGAATTTAACTTTGGATCAAATATTGGGTTTCCATCTTTATCTCTTCCAATAACACCATATGGTAGAATCTTCATTTATACTAAAATAAAAATTTAAATTATACCGTTTGCTCTTTTGGAGCTCAGGACTTTCAGTCCGTTCTAAAGTTTGTTTCACAAACATTGAGCGTTCATTGAACTCTATACCATGCGTAAACTGTCATGTAAGGTGGCATGTATTCTTTACTTTGTCCCGTTGTTTGTGTATATCCTGAAACGAAATGTGTATGGTTTCCCTCTCCCTGAGTGTCACTCCAGTAACAATTTATAGCAAACTTAACGTCATCTTTAACATCATATCCTTTACCTTTTGTCATTCCTGACCAATCCCAATATCTATGCTTATGCCAACCTGCTTGAGATGTACTTAAATCTATGTAGTGACTGTGTGCAGGTAAATTTTCACCTGTAATCGTTTTACTTCCCCCTGTTTCCTTTGAAGAGTTTGCACAATACAAAAACCTGTCGACTATTTGTTCCCATGCACCAACACCAAACATTACTTGAGGACCTCTTGCATCCATAGATGTATAAATAGAACCTACTGGGTTCATTAAATCAAACATATGAGATATTATAGGATTGCCTCTTTTGAACTTAAAATATAGTGCAACTATTTCAGGTTTCTTCTGGTTTGTGTCAGAATATTTTTTATAATATAATCTTATGTTTTCAGGGTGGGTAAAATCTTGACTATAATATTTATTTCTGTCATCTGTATAATAATATACTATTCTCGTTTTTTCTATTGCATTATATCTTTTATATCTATAATAATCTAAATATAATGTTAACTTTTGTTCATCTACATGTGGTGTTCTGACATCATCTCCATAGTCATAATAATATGGTGCTGGAGCTGGGTCAGGCAATGTCATATCCACCATTTCATAAACTCTTAAATATTTCTTTTGTTCGTCTCCATATAAGTTTAAGTAACAGTTGTTGTCTAATGGAACTTTAACTTGTGTGCCATCATTCTTTTTATAACTTACATACATTTCATTGTTATTTTTCGGAATGAGTTTACACCGTGTACCATTTTTTAAGGACTGTACAAACTGCCATCTAAAATATTTATTTTCTTCATTGACAGAAAAGTCACCAACAATAGTTTCAATATTTTTTGTTGTTCCTATCAAACTTTGGTATATTTCGTTAACATATTCCTTATCCGCTTTCTTCTCTAACTCATCGTTAACATAAGTTTTATCTGCTTTAAGGTCTAAACATCCTGAAACCCATCCTGTATCAGCTTTAGTTTTAAAAATCTTCGATGTCCATTCATGATACCATTCAACCCTTTCTTTAATTTCATTATCTTTTTCATCAACATAAACCAAATTTGCCTTCTTATTTAATTCACTAGCCACATATTCCTTATCCGCTTTCTTCATTATGTCGTTTAGGAAACCTTTTATGAATTCCTCATTTAAATTAAATCTTCCAATCTTCAAAACTTTGGGAAATGCATTTAATGCGTAATATCTTTGTTCTTCTGGTGGAATTGATGTTATATCATCCGTTATTCCTTTAATTTTTGAATTCATAAATAAAATTTCTTTTATATTTGATATCACTGCACCACCTTTGCAAACGAATTCGAAACGGTCATTTTTCAATACTATCTCCAAATCTCCATATTTCAACCTTTGTGTTTGTTCTGCCATCTTTGAATTATATGCATATATGGCGTATGTAATGGTCTGAAGGACTTGGGTGCTTTGCGCCTTAAGTTGCTGTTGTTTAATCATTTATTACGATTTAAAAATAAATATTTAATCCGTTATCTCATCAGCTATTTTCTCTATTTGAAATTGCCATAATATTTCATTCATAAATTCTAAATCACAATCAAATAGGTCAGTTATTCTAAATTTAATATTTGATAAATCTTTTGAATGAAGAATAAATGAATTCCCGGATAATTGAAACGGATATGATAAAGAAAATGTGTTTAAGTTGATGGATAAAATGTTTTGTATTGATGGGTAAGAGTTAGGGTCTAATGTTTGATGTGAAAATCTCATTGGGGTATTAACTTTATCACATTTGATTAAAATGAAATTGGAACCAGTGTCAGAATACAAAACATCCCCAACATCTTTTTCAAAATTTAATATCCCCAACAATGAACGAAGGTGAGGAGTACAAAATTTAATTTTCAGCGGGAATTTAATAAGGTTATTTATTTCATCAAGTTCAAAAAGTTTTTCAGGTTTTGATTTAAAATTTTCTTCATACATACGATAAATGATTTCATTTAAATAACTTAAAATCGTGTTAATATCCCATTTCGCTATCACATTATTTATATACATATCATACGTTTTTTCATGGCCATCTTTAATAAATGATATATAATCTGAAGGGTCTAAAAGAATGGGATTAAATTTACCACTCACAGAAACGAGAGTAACATTATAAATTCCACTAACTGTTAAATTTAATTCACAATTATTATTCGAAATAATATTGATAATTGACATTTTTATTACGATTAAAAATATGGTAAAGCGTTATTTTCCAGTGATAAATAAAACTAAAATAAGATTACCTCAAGAATTCATAAATTCAACGAATAAGAAATTCATTCATGTTATAAATTTTAGTGTTTTCAGAAAATATGAGTCGATGTCATATTCATCAACAGGTTATATTTCACCTCATTCAAATTTAGTTCAATCAAACCCATATAATGACTATTTCATAAGATTTTCAGATGGTATTAAAAATGTAATTGATAGATTAAAATATGAACAGATTGACAATATCGAATTTTTGGAATTTTGGTTTAAATATCCTGATGGAAAAAAGATTGAAGTTAAAGATAAAGCTGATACTATAACAAAAATAATTACAATGACTGATCCAGATAGTGGGAAACAAAAAGAAATAAAACAAACGATAGAAACTGGTGAAAGGTCAATTATTATTGATTATGATTCAAAGGATTATTATTCGATAATGTTAATGCTTGAATATTAAATAGCCTTAACAAAGAATTTTTCAAGTGATATTTTATATTCATCAACTATTTTATTATAAATATCATTATATGTTAAATGAAGTTCAGTTGTTGTTCCATTCTTTGATATCTTAATTGTGCTAATATCCTTTATAGGATTTATTTTTGCAACTATTCGGCAGCATGAAACCTCATCATCTATGAAAAATTGAATCTTAACGTCTGAATCTTGAACATCACAAAGAATGGCGATAATGTGAATTAATGATTCATAAGGTAAAATAATTAAACCGGATTGGTCAATTAAATTTATTATTGAATCATAATTATTAATTATTATATCACGGTAAATTTTCATTAATTCAGAATTAATGTCTATTTTATATGGGTTCTCGATGTTTGATGAAAGAGGTGGGGGGTATGCTGGATAAGTGGGAATTTCAACGGGTTCTTTACCAGGTTCAGATAAAATGATTGAGTCTCCATTCTCATGGTTTTCTTCATTCTCCTCATTCTTCGGTAAGTCACGAGTTAATAAATTTGGTTGAGTTGCTGACCTTGTTAATTCAGGGCTAACATTAACTTTAACATTTTGAATAATTCGTGATTTATCATCATTTACGTTATAACCAATAGTAATCTCTGCTTTTGCGTTAGTGTTCTTTTGACTAGTGAAACGTCTTCTCATTTATATTCGAATAAAAAAATATATTTAAACTTTTATTTTGCTGGAACTTTTGAATCTATTATTCCCTGTATTTGTTCATGAAGTTGATTTTTAGCTGTTTCATCGAAATTAATAGACCGAATATATTCATTAATTGCATTCTTATAATCAACTGATTTCTCAAATTTTCTTTTATCTGATTCCTTAACTAAATCATAAGTTAAACCTCGTTGCTGATATAATGGTTTCTTAATTAAATCTTTGAATGCTTGAGATAAAGCACCTGATGCAATTCTTGCTACTATAATTGGTTGGAATTGCTGTTTAAGTTCATCTTTAACATTTGCGAAAACTGGATCGAATAAAGCAACTTTAAAGAATTTCTTAGCTGAAATTTCAGGTCTAATATTTGCATATTGACCATCAAACTGGTTAGAATATCGTGGTAATCCATCCGGTCCCTCTTCAATAGCATTTAATTCTTCATTGAAATAAGAATATGGATTATGACGGTATGAATTAATTGGACCATTTTCACCTTCTCCAATGTATTGTTTAACAGCTTTTCCATTTTCATCAAATTGCATAGGATAATGTTCATTATATGCTTTACGTTTAGGATAATCAGATACAGTTAATTTATAACCATTTATGACTTTAATATTACCTTGACCATCAGTAACGAAAACTTCATTTATACCATCAGGTTTTCCATTTGGACCCGTAATGTCTGCTTCGTGTGCTTCCCAATTTGGACCATGACGTTTGGCATATGCTTGAGCTTCTGGTAATGTTAAAACGTTTCTCATTTGTTTAACATCTTTTTGAAGACCAGCAACAATATGAACTAATTCTTTCATTCCATCAGGAACTTTCATAGTTCTATTATATGCACCCCTTTTGTTTGTCCCTTGTTTTAATGGAACCTGTAAAAGATTTGCTATTTCTGTCATGTTTAATTATAAATAAAAAATAAAAATTAATTATAAAAAGTTAATCAAATTTAACACTCCTTTATTTAAATCAACTATTATTTTTCCATGTTCACCTAATTGCTGATATTGTGTGTAAAGTTCATTAATGCTCATTGGTAAATTCACTTGATAAAGCATAACGTTCAACTGTTGACGACTAAACCCACTGAAAATGAAAAGGTTGATAGATTTGATTTAATGTTTGTGCTTAATGCTTTGAAATATTGAACAGCCATAAAGAATGAACACTGAATGTGTCGACATTGAGTTAATAACTGATTAAAATATGATTTCTCATTTGTTATTAGTTTTGATTTCACTGCATCATCTAGAAAAATGAGTGAATGCAAAAATTCTTTATCAAAATTTGAAATGAAAGTGTTTCAAATAATTCATCCCGTTGTTTATCAATAATTTTATCCTCTAATCCTTGCTTCTTGATTGTATTATATAATTCTTTATACATTAAAAAGTTTTTTAAATAATCTTCTGCTTCTTCTTGTGATAAATAAATAATTGGAATTTTGATTAAATGCTTTAAAGATTCAAATGTATCATCTGAAGGTGAACCTGAACGGTTGATATAAATTAACACATGTGAATGGGGGAAGTGTTAGCAATAATGATAATTTGTTTTAATATCGTTAATGTTTTACCTTTATTTTGTTTACCAATTGCTGCAGTGATTGAATTTAAGTAACATTCAGAATATGGAATTTTCATTAATTTTTCCTTAGATAGAGCATTTCTATTATCACTCAATGCTTCATTAATCATATCATCTACGTATGTATTATATACTCCTGCTAATTCTTCATAAGGGGTGGATGAATTTAAATCCATTTAATCAAAAATAAATTTATAATTTTAAACATTTCTATTCATCAATATTTCATCATATGAACTTCTATACTGTGGTGGTGTACCTGTTGGATGATATTTCAAACCTTCATCCGGTGTCCATGTCCAATATGTAGTCCTAGTAAACCAAACCTGAGGAGGATTTGTCACCTTTGAACAGTAAGTGTCATTTTCACCCTGAATGATTGGATAAGCTTTCACTTGTACTGTAACTTGTGAGTTGAAAGTTTCTAATCCATCAAAGAATATACCCGCTCCATCACGTTGAACTGGAATAGTGCATAAGAATGAAGTTTGGTCTTTCCATGTTCTAGCTAATGGCGTGCCATCATCTGCATTCAGTGGTCTAGTTAATGAGTCCTCGTATTCTTCCGTGCATTCATTCACTCCATCTAAATCAGAAGCTTGAAGCATACGTGTAAAGAATATGTCACCCACTGTGGTCATCGCTTGATCGGGGAAGTTTCTGGAATCTATAGTGACCTGAAGACCTCGAAGCATTGGATTTTCTAAAACTGTTCTTTGCATTGCATTCTTCGGAAATGTTAACACAACATCTGTAACATTATGAAGAGCGTATGAGAAATCTGAGCTAATACCTTCAGGAGTGATGCAACCTCCATTTAGTGAACGAACGTCAATATGTTGAGCTGGAATCATGAATGGATCTTCCTTACTGAATAAACGTGGTATTGCTTTAACTGATTCTTCAATTAAACCGTATCCTGGTGTAATGCATTTATCCTCTAAAACTTCCATCTTTGTGCATGAAATAATAACGTCATCAACTGTTGCGTCAGCAGATGTAGCGGCTAAGCTTGTAATTAATTTGGCAGGAAGTCCGATTTGTTGGAATTTGCGATCATATTTATAAACATGATTCATAATCTTTTCATAATTTTCATCAGTTATCTTTTCATAAACGTAATTTTGTAAATCAGCAACTCTTAACGGGTCAACCTGACAAAATACTAAAGTATCCCTGAAAACATAATATTTAAGAATGATATCACCAAATGATTTAGGATAATCATCGAACGCCTGAAATGCTAACAAATCATTTACCGGAATAATCATATCAAAAGTGACATCAACTTCTTCATTTGCTTTTGAAAACTTCTGAAGGGTCAATATATTTACCACATACTGAGTTATCATATTTTTGAACATTATTATATAACGAATGAACAAACTTTTTAACTTTCCTTTCTGATTTTGGTTTATATGTTGCAAATGCGAAAGATTCACGGGCGCAATCCATTGAAGATAACCGGCATCACCTCTTTCAGTTTCTACTTCTAATTGTTTAAAGCTTTGATTTGATGATTTGTAACCAACGAATAAACGCATGCATTTAAAAGCGGCATCACATGTGAAAGCTTTATTTGAAACTAGAGTTGCTTTAACTTTGCGTTTAATATATGTGTCACCTAATTGGTTCACATCATGAGCCGGATTTGTAATTCTTAAATGAGTTTGTTTATCATCAAAATATGGAGTATCAGAGTCATAGCATGAACTTTCAAGTTCTCTATAATATCTTCTACCGTCATTCTTTGCGAATATTTCATTTATCTTTTCGAATGAATGAAACACATTTCCATTAATTGGTTTAGTGTTTGGCACTAAATAGTTAGTCGTCATTTATTAATAAATAAAAAATCAAAATTAAAAGATGAAAATGAATTTTTAATTTTAATGAAATAATCAACTATGGCTGCAGGTATATTTAAGAAACTGTGGGATAAAGTAAAAAGAGGAGCGAGTAAAGTTTGGGAAACATTGAAGAAGGGAGCAAATTGGATATTTAAGAATAAAGAAGCAATTAGTGACGTAGCTGAATCAATAACACCAAAAGCTGCCCCAATAAGAGAAATTTTAAATAAAGGAGAAAAAGTTTATCAAAGACTACAACCAATACTAAGATAAAAATAATATTTATTTATTTTTCCACTATCTACCTCCTATTTTATTAAGTATTCCTTCAGCATTCCACCAATTGCGTTACCTGCTTGTGCTCCCATCGCCGGATTACCTGCTTTAGTACCTAATACCCCACCTATGATAGTTCCAGCCGTTTTCGCTACTGGTGCCAAAAAGTTTGCAACAGGTTTAATAACCTTTTTATAAACCCAACCCGCAGCTTTCTTAATTCCATCCCATAATTTTTTAAAGAATCCTGCCGCCATTTCTGATTTAATATTAATTAAAAAATATATTTCATCACTTATATTCTAATTTTTATTTAATGATAAATGAAACCGATTTTAAAAAAAATGAAACAGAGGAGGAAGAAATAAATGAAAGTGAAAATGTTCAACAAAAAATAAACGTTGTTAAACCAATTACTGAAATAAAAATTTTTTCATCTGTTGAAGAATTTAATGACTATTATGCTAATAATAAAAAATTATTTGAAGAATTGACAACATGTAAATTGAATAAAATGTTTAAAATTGATGGATTCAAAATTTCAAAAATAAAAGGAGTGGTTAGTTTGAAATCTATTCCTCAATCAAGAATCACCTCATTAATGAAAATTGATGATTTAACAAAAAGAATAGAAGAGATTGAAGAAAGAATGAATCAAATAATTGATTTCATAAATTCAAATAATCATTAGTTTCTAATTTCTTTTACTCATTTATGAGGTCTTTGATTATGACTCCATTGATTCCATTCATGATTTAATCAATGTTTAATTAATCGTGGAATATCTGACATCATCTATATATAGTTTCTTTTATAAGTGATGAAATATATTTTTAATTAATGATTTATTTTTTTATGTATGAGCTGAGTGTAAATGTCTTACAATATTGAATATTTTTAAATCTTGATTTATTCAAAAACGTAAGAATAAAAACCGTAAGAATCATACATTTTTTACTTCATATGTTAAAAAAAATGATACAAAATCGTTCAATATTGTATGAATTCTTACGTTTACAAAAAAAGTCACACAACCCATCAACATATACTACTTTAAAATTAATGTTAATTTTTTAATGGTTTATAAATAAATATATTTTAATGCATCGTCTATATATAGATGTAACAAAAAAAGTCACACAACCCGTCATATACTACTACTGAAATATAAAATCGTCAAATGCTTCAAAACAAAAGCGATTGTATGGAAAAAGGAAAAACCAAATGAAATTGTTAAAGGTTACAGTTTATTAGTTTGAAATTATAAAAAAAATTGGATCTTATTAAAAGAAATTGGCTTATTCGAAGTCGTCAAATGGCATCTTTTGGCGGATGTTTGTAATTTCTGGGATTTCTTCTTGAACTGTGCCAAGAACACCATTGTAAAGTGTTGTGTTCTTGCATCCACAGCCTTCGCAAGCGCCTTCGAGCTGAACAATCATGCAACCATTCTTAATATCGACAAGTTCAATATCTCCATGGTCCTGCTTGATGAATGGTCTGACTTTTTCTTCAATGATCTTGTTGACTCTCTGGAATAACTTATCTGCATCTGTTTCCTTGACTGCCTCCTTGGCAAATGAGCGGATGAAGAAGTTTCCGAATCCGAATGTGCTGTTCTTTACTGCTGCGAGCATTAGAAATGAAGTCAGTCCATCAAAAAAAATTCAAAGCTCCAAAAATTGATCCCCTATTATTTTAAAATTTTAGATTTTATTCTCTTTATAGTCAATTAATCCGAATTTAAATTTTTAAATTTTGAAATAAATTTTTTGGAGAAACAAATTTGAATTAATCCTTCAATTCGATATAAAGCCGGTCATCAAAAAATGTGCAGTAATAATGTTCATGTTTGGGAAAATTGGGAATTTGGGAAAGACGCTAAGACCATCACAAAAAATAAAAAGCCCTCAATCTTGTCAAACGTTAAAAGTGACATTGAGATAAAGTTGGTCTGAGCAACTATGCTGACCAACAATAATCAACTTATCATACAACATCTTGAATTGCATAGAGTTACAATTTCGGTATTATTTTACTGTAAAACTGATTTAAATTTCAATCTTGTTCAAAAACCGAGCAGCATGGTTTAATGCTTATGACTATAGTCACATTGTGACATTCTGATTAAAGATCAATGCCGTATAATAATTACTTTAAAGATTTTTAATCGATCTGGTAATCGATACTCTAATTAGGTGTTACAATGGTATTCCAATATAAACGTCAGACAATTTTACTATTATTGCTTACTATACCTTATTTGAATTTTGTATTATATATCAATTTTCCAAATTTGGAATTTTTACTTAGTCTAGGGCCCAAAATATATAATAATCTACATATTCGAATAGATTGCAGTTGTTCTGAAAACAGAATCTCATCAAGAGGAAAAAGTCAATAAATTCAAAAGATTTTACATTAAAATGAATACAGAAATCAAAATAATATTAAACTGATAATAATTTCTAAATAGGCAATTGCATGAAACAGCATTGCATGAAAATCTTGTAATTTTGATGAATCCGTTTCCAAAATGTCCATGCGATTCCATCTTGTTGTAAGGAGACATCATTTCGCTACTACCATCAATCATCAATGTTTTGATAAACCTTATTCCTGAATAGTGGATTGATGGATTATTTTCCTGGCTAAAATAAATTTCATTTTGAGATGTAGAATTTTCTAGGACAGAAATACAGCCAGGATGACCGCTAATATAGCTACTTCCACCACCTCCACCTTCATTCCTATATGCAATTGATGAGCCGCCGCCAAAATAGCCCCCACCGCCAGATCCGCTCCCATCTCTTTCTGCATGAAAACCGCCACCAAAACCAAAAGTGCCATTGACAATTCCATACCCTCCTTGTGTCTGGGTTCCGCCAGTAGACTTGTTATTTGATGCATTCATACCGATTAGACCACCACCAGGACCTCCAATCCCAAAAGTATCACTCCCAGCACCAGCTCCAGCTACGATTATACGACTTTTTAATGAAGAAAAGTTACCATACTCGCCTCCTATGAGTCTAATATCGCTGGCACCTCCACCACCTAAGTCACCTATACCGCCTCCTCCATAAACTATATTTTTACAACGTGGCATCCCTTCATGGCCAACATACAAATAAAATTTTTTCACTTTCTCTAATATAATATCACCTGAAACGTAGGATCCGTTTACAGGATTGGATGAACTTGAATAATATCCGCCACTACTGCCCCAAAGCTCAAAACGATAATATCCAGGATCCAATGAAACTTCATAGGTTCAGATATATCATAACTTGGACCTTTGAATGGAAATGATAGGGTATTATTGAGTGGAAACTTTATTTTTGACTAATTTTTTAAATCATAATAAAATTGTGGTAAGAAAACGAAAGAGTGAGGAAAATGGCAGCTATTTAATGGCTGGTTAAAGGCAAAACTGAAAATTAAAAAGTATGATCAATGAAATTTAAACCTCATTTATAAAATCATTTCGAATCCTTAGATGTTGTATCATAAGATTAATATCATAAGCTTTGTGATAATGAATGCTAAACCAATATACGTTTTGGCAAGACTAATTCAAAATTTTGAATGATATCAAGATATCTGAATTGAATGACAACATTATTTGATCTATGTAATTTCCATACTTTATAAAGTGATTTGTTAATAAATTATAGTAGCAAAAATGCCCAAGTGGCATTTTTTCATGACAATCACTATTACGTTTTAAATTTTAGCATAAACAATGGCCAAAATTGCAATTAGTAAGATTTTTAGCCTATAGAAATGCATGGAGTGCATAATTTAGATCACCATAAATGAGATTTCAAAATCAAAAATTTATCATAATTATATTAATTACGAATCTAATTATGAAATGAGTTTAAATGAAACATATTTAGTGTTTTTATCTTCAAATGTACTATCTCAACAATTGAGACATTATTTATTTCATTCATTCTGAAAAAACAAGATTTGGTTGATAATGTGATATGAAATGGCAGATTTATCTAACGATATCATCTATCTGAATTCAAATTCAAGCATGAATCGGTCAAAAACACTTTAATTTTACGTTCTATCTGCGTATTTTGCAACAAAAGATAAATGATATTATTTTATTAAATGTACTCTATATACTATTCTTCGAAAATTTTTTATAAAAATGATTTTGAATGCTAACAAATTTAGCAAATGCATTACAGTTCAATTTTTATAGATCAAGGCAACGTACAATCAAGTATCTTGAAGTTAAATCTCAATATTTTATTGAGATAATTATCAAAAGTGGATTATTTTCTTGTATTCAAAAAATTGAAAAATTGGGCCATTTAAATTGAATGATCATTTATCAAATTAAATAGTGATCTAAATCAATATTGATCCATTATATTCTGAATAGTAATAAAAATAATTGCTTCAAAAGTGTAAACAAAAATTGAAAAATTCAGACAAAGATACATCATTGATAATTTTTTGCATTAATCATTATGTGATAAATAGTTTAACTTGAAAACTTCAACGTGTTGCCATTTAAATTTGTTGCATTTCAATGTGTATATTCAATTTTTGTGAAGATGAATCATAGCGTTTCAAAATCATTTAACACAAAATCAACTTTACCAAGATGCAACACCGTGAGATTGTTGAACGGTTTGGTAAGTATAAATTCATCAAAAAGATAGGTGAAGGTGCATTTGCAATGATTGCACTATGCCAAAATCAAAAGACAAAAGAAAATGTTGCGATCAAAGTTATAAATAGAAAACACGTCCTTGAAAACGGGATACTAGAGTATTTAGAGCGCGAATTAAAGTTGATTGGTAGGATTAATCACCCATCATTCCCTAAATACCATGAAATCATTTACAATGAAGATTCGATTTTAATTGTAATGGAATATATGCCGAATGGCAACCTCATAGAGTTGGTTAACAGTGGTGTTAACTTTTCAATGTCAGATAAGCTTAATATCTTATACAAGATTGCATCTGGAATAAATTACCTTCACGAAAGAGGTATTTCTCATCGAGACATTAAGGCAGAGAACATTGTCTTTGATTCAGATTACCAGCCTAAGATCATCGATTTTGGCCTAGCTCACGAAAAAGAATGTCACTTAAAAACATTTTGTGGCACACCAAATTATATTGCCCCAGAAGTCATTACAGCGCATGTTCTCTTAACAAAGAAGTTTCCATTCGAATTCAAGAGCGAGGCAAAGTTCATCAAAGAAATCATGACAAATTCATTGAAAATCCAAAATTTGTGCTATGGAGAAATGCATGACCTTATCAACGATTGCCTTGTAATAGAGCCTGAAAGAAGATTGACATCAAAGCAAATAGTAGCCAAGCTTGATGAGATAATATCAAAAAGAAACATTTTCCTTACAATGTCCGGAAGAATTACAATTCCAAAGATGATAAGATTAGACATTTTCAATAGATGCAACACAGATAAATTCTTGGAGTACTCCCTGGAACAAGGAGATTTAATATATCTAGGACGCGTTCTAACTATTATTCATAAAATAAATGTATGTATTTAATTTTTTTCCAATTATGCAAATTCTTTTTTTAGATAAGATTCTTTTTTATTTGATATATGTTACAAATAAATGACTCTGGATGTTATAGAAATCCTATTACAGTAATCTAAAAATTGAATTTATCAGCCAATTTACCTATTGAAAATTGTCAATTCAATTTAATATGTCTGGCCAAATATTTGAGAAGAATTTTTTAATGAAGCATTCAAAATTGTAAATATTTATATCTCATATCGGTATATTTTATATTCATGATAAATTTTATAATACTATAGTATTAGTAATTTGCAAGATATCGATCACAATTATATTAAATTTAAAACGTTTTACACTAGCAATTTGACCAAATTACAAAAAAATGAGATAGTAGTTATTTAAATATATCAATTATGTACGTTTTATTAGCTCATTTGTATGTTTATTACAAATAAATATAGAACTGTGAAATTTTGAATAATCTGTTTGATGGCTTTAAAAGATTTTTTTATATCGGTTACTAATAATTTTGAATGTTCTTATCATTTAGATTCATATGGTAGTTAAATGTCTCCTTGAATTTGTTATTCTCTAATAATTATCGGATTAAAAGGGAATTAGGCTATATTCCATAACGTTTATGGATTATTGATAAATGGAAATAGATTGAGTATGTTTTCATATATGTTTTTCGATAATGAAAATTTCCCAAATAATTCATGGCAAATCATACCAACAATTACGCGTTCACTCATATTATTTGTATTTATAGAACAATTTATGTTCTTTGCACCAAATTTTGAAATATTAATTGGAATTCAGAATTCATTCTTTGTAATGAAATTATAATTCATCTATTATATTCCTTTTTAGTTATGTATAATATAATACAATGCTTATCATATAGCTCAAATATGGAAATATTAATTACATTTTTTATTTTCATTGCGTTGTTTATTGAAAATATTGATCGACATCAAAAATAACAATTATATAATTTAAGAGTCAATCAAAGTAAGAATATGGTATTCTAGATCTTAATAGAGTAATGCCTCTTCATATATTTCATGAAATTACAATATAACTTTAAAAATGTGACACTTTTATGAAAACTCAATAAAGTTCTCAAAAAATTGAATTAAAATGCAATATTGAGAATTTTAATAAAATCTTTGAACAAAATGTCTAAATATTATTCTGTATGTTTTTAGGAAATAAATAATCAATGAGATAGTAAAAATGGGATTTGAATGAATATACGATTGCTCAGAAAAATAAATTTTGACACGACTATGAATTTATATGAAGATTTCAAAGACCATTATGTATAATATAGAGAAAAAAAGACTGTGCAGCATGCTCAAGTCAGGAAACTATAAAAATATAATTGTTATGACTGGAGCTGGTATAGGAAATGCATCAGGAATCACTGACTTGCATACAATCACTCCTATATTAATCAGTAAAGCAAATGATATTTGACATAATCTAGATGATATTTGAATCATTATTCATCCATTATTTGTCCACTTTGGTCGAAAAAGGAGTTCAAATGCTGTGTCACATTTTTCATTAAAAAATTTTTCATCGGTTTCTGCAAAAATATTATTACTTATATAATGCTTAATACATTAATTCTTTTACGTGTCATTAGAAAATACATCCAGTTCCCAATCAATCCTCTCAATAGATTTCAAAAAGCCTTCTCAAAAATTGTGATGAAATCTACCTGTTCAATCACAATTTCTATGCCGTTACCAACATTTTCTGTGATGACTTTTCATTGTCTTTTAATTAATGTTGTGTTTATTTTCTTTATAACCAAGAATAGGATAAATTTTTTTAAGATCATCGTTTATGATTCAATTTTTTGAAAGAATTTCAAATAATTCAAATGCAAAATTCCTCTCAATGAAAATCCTTTTTTAACAAAATCATAAATATTATGAATCAAAACATCAGCGTACTAGCAAATCTTCTTAAATCAGGTAATTATAAGAATGTAGTTGTTATGACTGGCTCCGGAATTTGCAATGCATGCGGCATTCCCGATTTACACTCTATTATTCCAGACTTAAACAAGAAGGCAGAAGAGACAGGATTCACGCCTTATATGACACCACCGTTCGTGTTTGATATAAGATTCTTCAGAGAGAATCCAAAACCGTTCTGGTGGGTTTTCTCTGAGATATGGCCTTGGAACGAGATGCCACTACCAACTGATTTCCACATACTGATAAGACTCATCGAAGAGATGGGACTCCTCAGGAGGTGGTACACAACAAATACTGACTGCCTCGAGCTCGACGCGATCAAAGACAAGTCGAAAGTTGTCCAATGCCATGGTTCAGTCAAACACTGTCATTGCATCGACTGTGGTGCAGAAGTCAGCATGAACGAGTGTCTCAGTGCGATCCGAGGAAATTATGGTCGCAAAGAGAAAGGTTTCGACTTCGTTAAAGTTCCTACATGCAACAAGTGTGGATGATGTCACGTGAAACCGGATGCGATCTTCTATGGAGAGAAGATGCCAAAACAATTCTTCACACACATCAGAGAAGACTTTTCTAAATGTGACTTACTCATCCTGAGTGGCACATCACTTAATGTTCAACCATTTGCATCACTTGTTGATCTCATCCAACCCACAGTTCCGAAATTCATAATTAATAGGAGAAATTACCAACAAGAGAAAAAGCAAAATTTCATTATCAATTTCATTGAGAAGATGATCAACCCATACAGAGATCTACTATTAATTAGTGGAGATTTGCAGGAATCATCTAATGAAATTGTCAGAAGAATCGGAAAGAAAGATGAATATCTTGCTCTTAAGCAAGAACTCCTTTACAACTCCAACAGAGTTAGAGATCCAATATTCAGTCAAACCCTTAGTAAGGTTTCTTATAACCCTACTCCATCTAGTACTTATGTTATGTAACTCAAAAAAAATAACAAAATTATATTCAGTATATTGTCAACTGTTACTAAAAATGTTATATAAACTTATCCATGTTTTAAATATCTGAAAATTTTTGCATAAATTTGAGTCAGTGTATTATTAGCTTGTGACATGATTTCAAACAGATGGAACGTTTATCACTGTGCCTCTATTTGATTTTTATATCATTAATTATGCTTGAATTTTATTATTGTAAATATGAAGGAAAATGATTCGTTCATTAGAAAGAATTCCGATATGTTTGATGACTAAAAGATTTGTTATATCATTTGCAATAGGAAAAATAGAATGAATTAAGAAATAAAAGCAAAATAATTTTGAAATTTAAGTAAAAAAGTCTAAATCGATGAAAATTCATAGTTTATATTTAAGTTGAACAAAAAGTAATAGTTACTAAGTTATAAAATCCTAATTAATGTTCTGAATTTCATGAATACGAAAATAATAACGATGGCGAGAACTATTGTAATGATTGTGACAATAACTAATGCCACAATTAGTTCTACCTTAACTCCATCGCGCTTCTTATCTGGTGTTTCGCCTTCTCCTTGGTCAGAATCTCCGCTTGAAGAAGATTCTGAAGGTTTGTTTGGACTTGGAGTTGGTTTGATCGGAGAAATAGAAGATGTTGTTGAAGATGGATTAGTTGATGAAGTTATTGGCTGTGGTGTTGGATTTGATGGTTCTTGGGTAGGAGTTGGTTTTGGAGTTGGTGGATCTGATGGTGTAATTGGTCCTTGGTTGTCTGATGGTACAAAGTAGTAGTTGTATGTTTCAATTCCGGAAATTTGAGTTCCTTTTGTAGAAACAGTGACAGAACCAGCACCATTTGTTGGTTTGATAACTATAAATGGATTCTGTGTCTTAATTGAAGCTGTTCCTGCATTAGAAATTGATTTAATTGCGGAATAAGAAGATTGTGTATAAATTTCAGTTATTCCACTGATTTTGGATGTAATATCAACGGTCATATCGGATGATGATGAGATCCATAAGCATTTATTAGTGTTTGCCTCTGAAATTTGAATTTCATAGGAATTTGTTGGTGCGTTATGGACTTCAATGCTAGAACATCTGCTATCAAGTGGGAAATTGGACATGACTATAACGGAAAAATAGAATTTTGATGATGAACCGGTGTTTTTGACAATGATTTTTCCATTTGGCTCAACAAAATTCATTACTTTGTTTGTGGTGCTGAAGATTCCAAGCTGGTTCTTCTGTGAATCATATGCAGTTGTAGAAAATCCATTGATTGAATCAACAATAACAAAACAATTCGATAAAGGGAATATAGCAACATAATCTTCACTTGCTGGCACATCTACTGCTACCGATTTACTGCTGATTATGTTTTCTTCAATAGATAAAGATAATGAGAAAAGGAAAGAAATCATAAAATTGATTGTTGGTCAAATTTCAATACAATTGTAAAGATAACAAATTCGTAGTTCTACCGGAATTTTTCGAGCAACAAAAATAAAAAATAAAGAACAGCCAAAGTACGACAATGTTATTATATTCAGTTAGTCAAACTTTGAAATAATTCATACAAAATTGTATCGTTGTATTTACAAGCAATGTGTTATCTATGGATTCATTGTTTGGAAACATAGATTGCTTTGCAATTGCCTTCCACACGGTGCCAAGACTAGAGTTAACTATGTTATCTGAACTTCCCACAATTCAAATTTTAGAAAGCCACTTATCAAAGAGTATTTTGCAGTTTAACTCTTGCAGGGATTCCTTTTGTCACGTTTCAAATGCAGCTCTTGTGAATTACTGAATACATTGTAAATTGGATTCAATAAAAGAATTAAAAATCTAGGAATTATGTAATTTTGCTTGAAGTTAATATACTTGCTATCATTGAGGTACTTTATTATTCATACAAGTTGATTATTTTTGTTATGATCGAACGTAAATAAAACAAAATTCTGTTTGTATAACTTTGAGAAGAAATGATAGAAACATAATCATTTATATCGAACAAAATATATATGTAAAATATAAAAATACAAATAATATTATAAATATGACTCGATTAGAGCTTTGACATCATCTGAATGGTAACTTTTTGCAATGTCTAGTACTTTTGTTCCGTTATTGAAGACCAAATTAAGATTACATCCACTTTCTATGAGAATTTTTGCTGTTTCATATGAATTTCCCATTGCTGCAAAAACAATTGGTGTATAATTGTTAAGTGCTGCTTTATTAACATCATATCCTTTTGCGATCAACACTCTCGCCACGTCAGGTGAATTGTATAATCCACAAAGCATCAAAGAATTAACATTATCAATTGCTGTATCATACATATTGACGTTTGGATCCGAAAGTATAACTTCAGCAACTTCAGATGTATTATTAATAGCTGCGAACATTAGAGCAGAAAGATTATCTTCGCTCTTTGCATTTACGTCGACTCCTTTGCTAATAAGATACTTTGCGAGGTCTGCGTTACCATAAATCGCGCAATGCATGAGTAATGTTTCATTTTTATGATTTTTTAAGTTTAAGTCAATATTTTTAGCTTTAAAATAGTTAGTTATTCCTGGGATGTTAATTCTTGGTATTAAAAAGATTGCCTGCAGTTGGATTTCGGAATTTTTGTTTTCAGAATCATTCAATTTTTTCAGAAACATCTCAAAATTGAGAGTTACAAAACAACTCTGCCATGAATATGAAAGTTGTTTTTCTTCTGCGAAATATGTAGCGATTTCATTGTTATGAGCATACACTGCATTCTCTATGCATTTGTCATCGGGATAAACACAGTAATAATTGATACAAAGATTTATTATTTGAATATTTCCTCCGATAAAAGCTTCCTGAAGAATTTCTTGTTCTGTGTCTGTACTTTGACTAACATTATTATATTTGTCTTTTAATTTGAAATATGAAGCTAAATGTTTAAAACATTTTACTGCTCCTAATCTGGCAGCGTAATGTAGTATTTTTGAGGAGGTCTCATTCTTTTTATTCAGATAGTCTAGTAGAGAATCGATATCATCTGTCAATAAATACTGTTTATCCTCTTCTTCTGGAAAAATTTTATAAAGTTGATCAATAGAATACTGTTCATACTTGGGATTATGACATTTTAGACCGTATTTTCTCAAAATTATCGCTCCAAATGTACTTCCTGAAGGAAAATACTCAGAATTAAATGTAAAATTGTTCTTTTTGTAAATAGAGTTGAAAATATCTAAATACAAAATTGTGTTCTTGATTTTATATGAGGATATTCGATCGAGAAGTTTTATGAATGTAATAATATGAAAAACTTTTTTTGTGATCAAATCATTAATAAGTTCAACACATTGCTGAATATTTTTGTTACTAATATTAAAGAGCATGTTAGTCAAGTTGATTATCGGCTGGCAAAGTGTTTCATCGAAGGCTACATGATCCATAAAAACGAGCAATTGTTCTTTTTCGGTTTAATTCAAATTAAGTTCTGACAAGAATATAATTTATTACTGTATTATTGATTTAATATTTAATTTTATTTATTTATTTGGTAAAAATGAGTCGTAAATATTTCGCCTTTTTTTCCATATGTTTATCATTAAATCAGTCAACAAAATATTGCACGCAGCTTTTTCTGGTTTGAAATTGGATGAAAAACAATTGCGTCGAAAAAGTGGGATATGTTGCAATGTTACCGTATAGCATTTACGTATTCATGATAGGCAATATAAATTTCTAGCCAGAATCTATATAGAGCTCATATTCAAAACTCTATTGGGTGGAAAAAATCTCAAAGTTCCCCACTTAAACTCTCTCTTTATAAATAACATAAGAAATCATTTTGGACAGAATGCACAGCTGCTATGTTATTTAACTATATTATCTTGTTCCAATTCATTTCTTCTCATTGCCGAAACAATCAATATGAGAACATTTTATCTATAAAATCTAGTTTTACTATAAGTGCAAATATTAAATATTTGGATTTTTTTCAATCATCTCATGATTTTTTTTAGAAGAAAAAGAGATGGCAAAAAAAAACCGAATCGAAAATCATTACAATGCTTAGCATTGATCTTGGTATATCTAATATAATTGTCTGCACAGTTGCAGGTAATAGAATAGGAATGAATGATATACAATACCTCCCATCCTATGTTATGATTGGAGAAGATGGTTCAGTAACATGTGGAGCTGCCGCTAAAGATAAGATTGCTTACAATCCTTCAAGAGTAATTTTCGGAGCTAAACGTTTGATCGGTCATAAATATCACGATCGTTCAGTTCAAGAACTTTTGGAGAATGTTGATTTCGAAATTCAGGCTTACGAAGATGATAACCCAATAATTGTAGTTGATGGCAAGAAATACATGCCTGAAGAAATCATCAGTTTCTTGTTAGAACATGTAAAGGAAACATGCAAGAACACTGCAGGAAATGTAATTGCAGACTGTGTCAGTACAGTTCCTGCTAACTTCAACGACGCACAACGAAATGCTACCATAGCTGCTGCAAGAATGGCTAACTTAAATGTCCACAAGTTGCTCAGCGAGCCAACAGCTGCCGCCATCGCCTACTGCAGCTTCGAACGAAGGAATCAAATCCATTTGTTAGTTTTCGACTTTGGTGCTAGTAAACTCGATGTTTCAATCGTTTACGTTGATGGCCAAGTATTCAATGTCAAGGCTATCGCTACTAACTCAAACTTAGGAGGCGCAAATATAGATAATATCATCGTTGATTATTGCATTGAACAATTCAAGAAGAATCACTCCGATTTTAATCCAAAGGATCCAAAAAACAGAAATGTCATGGCATGTCTGCTTAAAGCAGCTGAAGAAGCAAAGATGGTACTTAGTTCCCTATATGTGACAGATTTTACCATTCCAAATTTTTATGATTGTGAAGTTTTGGATGTCAAACTTAGAAGAAATACGTTCCACAACTTGATTGAACCGATTCTTGACGAAATCCCAATTCAAATTCATTCTGCCCTCAAAGCAGCTGGTCTCAAACCACATGACATCGATGATTTATTGCTTGTCGGTGGTTCCAGCCTGATCCCGGATGTTAAAGAGAAAATTGAAGAAATCTTCCCAGAAAAGATCCACTCCATCTTACAACCATTTGAAGCTATATCTCGTGGTGCAGCCACAATTTGCTGGTTGTTCTTGAATAATCAAATCCCAAACTTCGATGTTATCAGAGAAAATATCGGCCAAATAGTTGAGTCACCATGAACAATCGCTGTCCTTGATGACAAACCAAACAACAGATCCAAAAAAATATAACATATAACTACGCATTTATATAATATTTCATGCTCACATTTCTTTTCATCCATTTCTTGATGTATAAACAAAATATGACTAGTTTCTATCGCATTTGTTATTTTTTCTTTGAATATCAGTGAAACTAAATCATGAACTTATAAATTATAGCGAAAACTATGTCATTTTTTGGAATTTGATTTAACAATCCAATGTAAAGCTAAATTTAACTCTTTAACTGTCATGTAGAATTTCATATATCATATGCTAATGGATTTTTTGCAAAGGTCCCTTTTAAATGTGTGTGCATATATTCCTCCAAAATTCTTTCAATTTCATTGAAAGGGAGGGAAATAATTTTCTGAAATCGAAATGTCTGGATGGTATTAGAGGTAGCTGCTATTTGTTAACCTGAAGTATTTTGAAAGACAATTAGAATAAAAACGGAAAAATAGATGGAGAAACGAATTCTAAAACAATAGTGAAATTATTTATAGTGATTGATTGAAAAAAGATTGTGGAAAAGCAATTAATTTTTTTGTATAGGTTATAGATGAAAAATTAATTGTTCTTCATTGTAAAAATTGAATTTCAGATTGAGATTATTTGGAGATAGGTTTTCATAAAAGAAATTTAGATCGTTTATACGAATATAAATATGAATTTATAAGTTTAGAACAAAAATAGACTATATTATGATTTCAGAAAGATGAAGTTGTGAAAAATTAGCATTCAATTGAAATATAGGGTGTCCAAAGGTGTGTTTAGCACAAACCTGAATACTGCGAATAGAAATAAACAAGTTACATATATATAAAGTTTATTTAAATATAATCACCATTGGATTCAATCACGCGTTCGCAGCGATCGATCCAGGCTTGAAAGACACGCTTTAAATCATCATGAGAAAATTGCTCAAATTGCTCTCTTACAAAATTTTCAAGATCATCTGGACTCGCGAATTCGCGTCCTTCAGCTCTCTTTTTTAGCGTGCCGAATAAATAAAAGTCAGAGGGTGCAATATCAGGTGAATAAATTGGGTTTGGAACAACTTTGACATTGTTTTCCAACAAGTAATTCATTACCTTATGACTTTTGTGAACTCTTGAATTATCAAAATGAATTGCAAACTTTTGTTTTTGTTGTTTGGATTTCTCAAACTCATCAGAATTGATAATTTGAGTAAGAACATTGTCAATTAGATACTGAGCATTCATCGTATTAGGTTTTTGAAGAATATCAATTGCGATGATGCCATTCACGCCCCAAAAAACCGACAACATCATCATTGGTGTGTCAATTTTTTTCTTCGGGAATGTTTGCGGATTTTCATCCTTCGGGATCCACATGATTTTGGTTTCTGTTGCATATTGAAACCAAGACTCGTCCCCTGTTACTAAAAAGCGAAACTTCTTGGATTGATACGCACCCAATATAGAGAGGAGCTCTTTCGAAGATTGGACTCTAGATTTTTTTTGAACTGAATTAAGGTTGTGCGGAACCCAACGTGTATACGCTAGTTTGTAGTTCAAATAATTGTGCAGATAATAACTGACTGTTGTACGTGGTATCTTTGTCATCTCCTCTATCCTTCTGAGTGATGCTCTTGGGTCTTCATCTAGCGCTTGAAGAATTGCTTTGATTTTTCTTTGATCCGGCGATTTTTTGTCAATTTTTATGATGGGCGCCTTTTTGTTCATGAAGTGATACATCCTAACATGATACGTTACAGTGGAATAGCTAGGAGCATCCATACCGAAGCATTTTACCAATGTCTCGTAGATTTTTTTACAGTCTTTGCATTTTTTTGCAAGAGCGAGGATGTTTTCTTTATGATTCATTAAAAAAATGAAAAAAATCCCGCCAAAATTTCCCGCGAAACCGCCTCTTGTCTCAAAATTCATTTTATATTCCGGCATGGCGCCAAAATACAACATACTCATCATATACATATATTCATATTTTTTATTATATATTTATAATCAGCATATATCTCCTTTAATAGTCTCATATAGAGCGCTGTGCTAAACGCACCTTTGGACACCCTATATATAGTTGTTGTAGATATCTAATTATTATTTCAACATTTGCCAATCAATTAAAGATGATAACGATAAAGTTTTCAACAATTATTGAGAATTTGAATGAATAAAATGAAAATGAAAATTGAATGTATCGGCCAGTAAAATAGTAAGAACAAATAGAGATGCATATATATAGTTTAATTCGCCAAAATTGAATAGATAATTGATAGGATTTCAAAATATTAATATTTGATATTTCGGTTTTATATTTAAATTAATATTGTATTTTTGATTTTTTTAACAGTCAGATATGTTTTGAATAATCTATTTTTGAATTGAATTCAAAACTATGAGAATTTATTTTTAGCAAATATTAATATATGCCTAACATTACTAATATTCTAAGAATTGAAAAGAATATTTCCGTTTAATAAATTGGCGATAAAATCGTAACGTTTATCACATGGAGATATGATGGCCGTTTTTATTTTGATTATTTGAATACTCATTCAATTTTGTTTTCATATTGAGAAATTTACATTTTTATGAAGTTCTCAATTTACTTCTGTTTGCTTTCAAAATATTTTGAATCAATAATAAAGATGCTTTATTTACCTTACTTATTAAAATTTATCAAGTGAAAAATCTATCTTCAAATCAATTTATTTTTCATTGATTTTTTCTATTCAAAATCATGATGCTGAACAATCAATGTGTTGAAGAGTTAAAATCAAGGAAGTATGATCTCATTAAATTTTGAGGGCGTGGTGGATTTGGAAGCTGCTGGTTAGTTCATAGCTCCCAATACGATATTGATTTTGTATGTAAAATTATCACAAAAACAGATCTTAGCCCTGCATTTATGATATCGTACAAAAGAGAAGTTGAATCTTTAGTCCAATTCGACCATCCCCATATTGTTAAAGTTTATGACGTCTTTTCTTCAGAGACCGAAATGTTTATTATTCTTGAATATTGTTCGGGTGGCAGTCTTGAAAGTATTGTAAAGTCTGGCAAGAAGATAACTCCTAAAGCCCTTTTCCAGTACAGCAAAGAGATTTCAGACGCAATTTACTATATTCATAGTAATGGGTATGAACATTGCGACATCAAGCCATCAAACATATTACTTGATCAGTTTGGACGTATTAAGTTAGCAGATTTTGGACTTTGCTGCCCCTGTGACGATACGACTACCAAGAAACAATATTGCGGATCATTAAGCTTTATGTCCCCAGAATCATTAGTAGGTAAATCATGTGATCCATTCAAGAATGATGTATGGGCATTTGGTGTTACCCTTTATTACATTATTAAAAGAAAATTGCCATTCAAAGGTGATAACCTTCCTGATTTACTCAGAGATATTGATTTAGGCTATGAACTTCCTTCAACCACTCCATTCCAGATTCGCGAAAAGGTGACCAAACTATTTTTTGAAAGTCCGCCATAACTTTAATGGTACTATTTCAGCGTGTACAATGAATACAAAAATTCTAAGAGTGCCACATAAAATAGTACTTTAGACTTGAGTTAATGCTACCAAGCAAATGTTAAAAAGATGACTTTAGTGTTTTGATAATCAAAGATTAAAATCATTATTGTCTAAATCAATAATCATAACGACAGAAGTTAATGTTTTTTCATCAGTGCTTTAAATCCACTTTTAAAAGTATACCTCAAAAATCAAAATATCAAAAAAATTGGCCGATAGGTTTGGCTTTAATTTTTGTCTGCTTTTATGATTTGATATGGATGTTATAATTTTAAAAGTTGAGCCAAATTCACCAATAGATTTTTGAGATTTGCAAATACTCAATAATTTTCAGCGTGTTATCTTTTATTAAAAGAACTATTTGGTTTCAGTATCATATAAATTGATATTTACTTTCTATTTGAACCTTCATTTAGCTAATGATTTAATAATACAGATTTCATCTAGTCCTTATAAGAGAATTTTGAATTTGTTATAATAAAAAAACAAACAGATATAGCTTACACTTCTATAATAAAGATACCTTTTATAGAAATCAGTATGAAATGTGTTTTGGCTTATTGGAAGCATATCAGACATAATCGCCATAATCAAAAAAATCTATATACCCAATAAGTAATAAATTTGTCGATATAGATTTTCCATAAAATTAGTTTTTAGTCTGATCTTAAAATAAATTTAATTTTTTATAAAAAAAATCACATTTAAAAGTACCTTTTTAGTAGCTCGAAATCCTGTTGGTGGATTTGGGGCGTACTTCAAAATTAGCTTTTCTTCTACATATGCAAGCTATATTTTAAATATGGGGCAAATCGGATCGGCGAAAGGAGTTTAGTTACCTTTATTCGCGATTTAATTGATCGTTGCCTTATCGTAGATCCGATGCAAAGACCAACCATGATAACTGTCAGGAATTATATTATTGAGAACTCTCCAGATTTCGCTCATTGCAGATCAAGGTCATTTAACAAGTGCTTAGTTCACTGTGCAACCAGAACAATCTTAGAGATGTCTGGACGCAAATTCATGCAGCAGTTTATATTAATTAATATAAGGTAGTCACAAAATCTCAGTAGTGAGG
Source organism: Trichomonas vaginalis G3 (assembly GCF_026262505.1). Classification (NCBI taxonomy): domain Eukaryota; phylum Parabasalia; order Trichomonadida; family Trichomonadidae; genus Trichomonas; species Trichomonas vaginalis. The sequence continues at coordinate 18,838,547 of NC_067207.1, forward strand.
CTCTTAAAAATTGAACCGTACTCCATACAAAATTTGTGTACCCTCACTACTTAGATTTTGTGGCCTTCAATTGAGAGGTTAGTTTTGATAGAGCACGTTATAAAATTAAAAGGGAAAAATAAATAAAATTTAAACATTTAATTATATATAATGTAAGGAGTGTAATTCCAAATTTTCTAAAAACTATTCAAATTTGAGCATTTTTTGGAAATAGTAAATCTAATATGTACATCTAATAACAACATGATTCATCACCTTTTCAAGCTCTGCAGTCAATTTTTGAAATTTGATTGAAATAAATGTAGCAAAAATTACATTTCATTAGGGAATATATGAGTTTCTCTAGAAACAGGCTGATAAATTTTAAATTTTGTCCAATCAACATGAATGCATTGAGAAATTTGGATTGATTTTCTGGTAGAATCTGGAACAATTCAACCATGTACAAATGGATCATGTAATCATCATGAAATGTTAGTGTTAGAGTTCAAAAGAAACAGAATGAGTGGAAATCAAACACAATCTGAATAATTTTAAACGTATACAATCTTTAAGTTTGTATTTTGAATTCTACATATATGATTGTGTAATTCGTTCTTTCAAATTTTCGGATTCAGGCATGTTTTGATAAAATTCATTCCCAAAAACGTCAATTAACAATTAAATTTAGTGTATTTTAAATATATATACGTATTATATTTTATAAATTATATTAAATTCGCAAAATTTTAAGTTTTAAACAAAAATAAAAACTGTTCAAAATATGAAATCATGCATAGGATATTAAAATTTACATGTTAGCAATTTTTTTGAATTGCTTTCAATTTTCATATTGAAATTTTTAAGATTTTTTTCTGAAATAATAAGCAAGAATATCAACCTAAATAATATTAAATTCCATGCGTTAATTTCCCCTCAAAAGTCATTGACCGCCTCTCAATCTAGATTTTGTGAGTACTTTAGATTTTTGTTTGTTTGAAATTAGAAAATAAAGAATTGTAACTTTTACTGTCACTTAATTAACAAAATGATATCTCGATTAAAGATAGAGAAAGAGAAAATATTATTTGCAATTAGTTTAAAGTAAGTCAAATTAAATTGCGGAAATATCATAGCACATAGAGTTACAAAAGAAAACAAAATCAAAAATGAAAAATAATAGAAATATAAAATTTGTAATTAAACAATGGAATAATTATCATTCCTTGTATGAATCATGATTCAAAATCTTTAGTAATATGATTTGAAACAATTGAATTTTAAAGTTACGAATATCATAAATTTTTTTGAATAAGTACGAATAAGATATGATATCAATATATTATCTAGATGGAAGAGATGATAATATCATGTAAAAAATGTTTAAAATGGAAAACATATTTATGATTAAAACGTTGTTGTTCATGGACAAGAATTTCTTGAAATACATTAGTTATTGAATAGCAAATAAAGAATTAATGCGTTGAATATTATTTGATAATTTTTCAACAATAAAAAAAATATGAAGATCAAAAATTAAAAAAAGTTCAGCAGGTTGTGGTAATGCAAGATAATCTAATTAAATTTCAACTGGGCTCCAACAAATGTTCATTCTATAGGTGTATTGCCGATTCCTAAGAATGCTATTACTGAATTGAATTATTGAAATAAATTCAATTTTAATTGTCCTAAATTTCCTTTTGAAAAATAAACACTTATGAGTTATGTATATAATTCGAAAGCACAGTAAAATAAAACGATTATTCCTTTCAATTTTTTTACATCTCCTGTCAAATGAATTTTTGTATGATTTATATCATATTCTCTGAGATCCAAAACCTTTTAATCTAAATTTTGCTCTCAAAATTTTTGACATATCCATGTCGTTAGGGTTTCAATAATATTGATGTTGTAGTTGTTTATAATATTATTAATTAAAAGATTTTACTAAAAACCGTTTGCATCTTCTCTCAAAAAACATCTAACGTTTTCTATGCTCCACTGTTTATTAAAAATACGATTTTTAAATTTTTAAAAAGCACGTTTTGCGATTTAAGATCCTCTCAAATTTTAATTGTCAAATGTTTTCTTTGATTTTTCCCCGTATTGCTAAATCTCTTGTAGATGTCCCCTCTCGATATACAACACTCCCTGACTCATGCACAGATGCAGGATATACATCAGATCTTTCATTTTCATTGCGAGCAAATAAAGAAACCTGTTTTTTCACAAAACCTGGCTTTTTCTTCGGAACTGGCCTTATAATTGAAGTATATTGGCAAGACAAAGGCGAAACAGATGGATTTTATCAACTCGGTCCTGTTAAATCAGGTTGTGTCGTAAATGTTCAAGCAGATTTTGCTTATATAGTCATAACTTCTCCAACGAATCAGACAATCCAATACTTCCCGTCAACATCTCTCTCATATTCTTCCTCAAATTATGCAGGAACTACGTACCAATACACAACATATTTCTCCACGAAGAATGTGACACAGTATAATCTTTCAATGTACTATACGACATCGCCAAATGCAACCTCTTATTCATATCAATACCTTCTACTCCTTGGAGATAACGTTTCAGTAACAGATCAATTAAAACAAAGTATTAACGATGGTGAATCAAACAAAACAAGAAATCCTTATCCAACTAAAGTTGCCAATGATGGTTCCATGAATTTTGTATCATTTGGAACAATAACTTTCGCAAATGATATCAAAATATCCATTCTTTATCAAACCCCCGTCAATGCAACTCTAAAGTGCAAGTCCGGTGTCCCTGAGTTCTCTGGAGTCATCCCGAACTCTCCTTCCCTTGCAACCATAAATGACATTGATAATTCATACAAAGAAGCTGTCATTGTCAATCCAAAGGAGTTTGGTTCGCCAACGAACTCATCCGCATCCAATAATTCTGGATCGCTCAGCTACGTCTTCATAATTGGAGTCGCAATTGGAGTATTAGCTATCGTTGCTCTTGTATCTGTCCTTGTAATCATCAGGAAGAGAAACAGACCACATATTGAAGGTGCTGATCAGAGTTACGATGAATCTGTGGAAGAAACCGAAATTGTTCCTTCAGAAGCCTCCGAACAGAGTAGTTCTTACGAGGAATCTTATTATGAGAGCAGTTCTCAGATAAATTTCTCTGAATCTTCTGATCCTGAAATTTCAATTGCATCCACGGAGCAAACTAATACTAATACTTGCGGTGATGCTACTGCTACACAAGGAGACCTCCCTGCTCCTCAGTAATTTGATATTTATTAATAGATATGTTATATTTTTTTGTTTGTTTGTTATTGTTTTAAATTTTATACATGTTTGTTAATTTTCTTATCTTTTCAATGCTCCATCCGTACTAATCACATAAATTATCTTGATATCATTATCCATAAAATTTTTTTCTCTGGGCATTATAATGTTTCTAAAAAGGCTTAAACTCAAGCTAACATAAATGAGTACTTTGGCATATTCTCATTTTTTTTAGATAATCAATAAAAATAATATTTGGCTTTTCAAGGAAAATCATTGTATCTGTTGTGTAAAAAGGAAATACCATAGTCTAAATAATACATAAATAATACAAACAGTTTACTCTATTTGGACATATCATGATATATTTCATATAACAAATTCATTTGTGGATAAGCATAGATGGAGAGTGCTAGATCCGCCCCTTAATTGGCTGTTATCACTTCCTAAATCCGATTTGTTGCTCACATGATAATATGGTTCTTCACTTTCCTTTTCGATTTTGATTAATACGCAGTATGTCATTATTGCCAATGAAACAGCAAATACCATCACCATAGCAATCAGAATTCCAGCAGTTAGGTTAACAGATAGCTGCATCTTTATTTCAAAATGATTATTTTATATTTGGACAATGAAGAATTTAATGATCATATATGTTGATTCTAGGATATGTGCAAACATAGAATATCTCCTGTCTTTTACAATAATTGGAAACGATAGATAAGTGGATGATAATTGAAAGATTACAAAAATGCTTGTAATGAGATTTATGATAGATAGAAACTACAGATCATTGACAGAAGAAAAAGATTAAGGAAAAGTCTACAAACATATGATAACGCAATGCTTTTAATAGTAGAAAACTTCTATTTATCTGTGAGGTGGAGCAATACGCATGATATATAGGTATAACAACTAATATTTAAAACAAAATATACGATTTCATTATAAGGATATTTCTAATCAAATACTATATTTAAAAACAAATTGTATTAGCATTTCATAATCATATGATCCCTTGCTTCGATGAGTTTTCAATTTGAATTTAAAAAATGCTATAATGGCTTGGATAACATATATATTTGATCGCCAATTGAATAAGAATGATAAATTGGAGTATTAAATTTTGGTTTGTTTAAAATAGAACCATCTGTCTGGAAAAGTTAGAGAGTAACAGGGCTTCAAAAAGAAAATTATGTAATAATTCTATAATAAATGTCTCCATTGACTCAGGAACTATTGAATTAAGGCAAAAATACTAAATAAACTAAATTTCAAAAATCTTGGCAGGATTTATGTTATTTTATTATATGTACAATACTATTCCTTTTTAAATTATCACTAAATTATCATGAAAATCCTAAAAAATCAATGTTGTAATTTCAAAAATGAGTTATTTTCTATAGAAAGCTTGTCAGCTGTCTTTTTGTCTGACACCTAAATGATTTATGATATTTTAAAAAATTTAACACCTTTATAAATTTTTTGTCCTATAATTTATAGGAATCATATGCTATTGATTTCCTCCACATTTACACTAAAAAAGATCCATTAAACTAATTGAATAAATTTCCTGCTACTTTCAATTCGATTATAGCAAAAAGAAATGGATAGGAATGACAAAGAAGTAAATGTCATTACAGAAATTGAATCGAAGTATTTAAAACTCCCGGAAAAAACGGTCTAGAAATGGGCAAAAAAAATCAAGGAAATTTTTATGTATTTGAATAGAAATTTCGCTCGATCCTAAAATAATTTATTGTATTCATGTATCAAGCATAAATGTGAAAGGAAGTTTGAAATGCAATGGATTATTTCAATATTTAAAACATCCCAAGTATTGAAATTCATTGAAATTCCAGAGCAACAATTTTCAAATAGCATGTTCCCCAATATCCATAAGCTGTTTTAAATTTGAATCACCGCACAAAATTCAATTAGGATAATTGAATCCACATATAAGTTTTGACATAAAAAAATTATTATTGTGAACTTTATTATTTATTTGTTTCAACTTAATCTTGAAGCAAACAAATATTATATTTATTATTTAAAAATTATTGTGAAATTTTTATCTCTATTCAATAAATTGAGAAAAACATTCAAATAATAGATTACTAAATGAATATCGATGTTTCTTATGACCCAGACCATGATTTCTTTGATGCTTATGGTATAAGCGGTTTACATAAAGGACTAGAGAAGCCATCTGCCTTCAAAAATTCAACTCTCGCTTTCATTGAAAATTGCAAAAGCAAACCAGACATGAGATACGACATAAGAACAACTTCGGATCAATTAGGATTCAAGCAAAGACGATTTTACGAGGTTATTAATGTCTTCGAAACGATCGGTTGCTGCCCCAAAGTAGATTCGGAAACATTCGTTTGGATAGGATTTGATCAAACGAGATATACAATAGAACGAATAGCCAACGAACATGGGGTTTTCTACCCTAACTATACGCTTGAAGATATCTTTTGCAATCATGGCTGCATCTCTGTACAAAGAGTTACGGAAGAATTTTTACTACTCTTCATATCCCTGGAACGCCGAAAAATAAATATATTAGAAGCTTCTTCGTTTTTATCAAGAGATAATGACCGAGAAAAAACTACAAGATGTAAACTATATCAAGTAGCAGCAATCTTGGAAATTGCCAAAATTATAAGAAAAACAGAAAAACCAAGTGAATTCGAATTACTCCCTGAATATTTTATCAAAGCTTCCGATAAAATGAAGAAAGGAGAGAACGATCCCATATCATTGCTTGCACTTTTGAATCGACCAGAACCATTTTGCCTGGATATGGTTTGCCCAGCCATTAATTCAAGGATTAGAGAATATTATTCATTTAATGAATGAGATATACTTTGTTGTAAATAAATTTTCTTGCTGTTTTTGTTTTCCTATATGTTGATATCTATTTTTTTAAGTTTAAAAAATTGCTATTATAATCATTCGATCAAAAGCGATTTGATGGTATAAAAACAATAAACATAACCTGTTAATTTCAATCACCATAATAAAAGGATTGCTTTCTCTGAAAATCATTCATGGATTTTTCCGATGAGATGGTTAAATAGAAATATCAAGTATTATTTATTTGCGATACTGAATCATATGATATTTACTAGTCTCTGGATATGGAATTGAGAAAAAAAAATCATAACTTATTCAAAAGTATCTTTCTAACCTATTCTTCCAATACTATCAATTAGATATTTGGCATTTTAACTGGAATAAACATCGTGCATATGCAATTATAATAATGAGCACCCTATATTGGGAAATATAAATAAAGTTTCAATAATAGATGAAATGAATATGCAAACAATCATGTACGGTCTGTTTTTTCCAATAAAACTTGATGTGAGTCAACAACACATATATATTAATAAAATCTGAAATTAATATAAGCATAGATGTTATATCATCATGAATAAATACATTTTTATTATTTTAGTGATTATCTCAAGCGATTGTTTGTTAATTATATCTAGAATTCAATTCGAGACCTTCAATTCATAGATCAGTGAGTGTTTATTTAAGCAAGTGAAGTGGAGATTCTCTGTATGCAAGATGTTGTGATGATATTTTAATCGGGAAAATGAATCTATTTGTATATGAATTTTGTAATTTTAAATTTCGGCATAAACTATAGATGAAGCGAGTATAACTATAGCAGAAAAATGATATGGGAAAACTATTTATCATGGTAAATCATTTAATTACAAACAAAAACATTCTATTAAAGAAAAAATTAAGATTTGGTTAATATATAGCTAATAAAAACATACAGCATTGTAATTGCAATAAATCCTACTGCAACCACAATTAAGAGTGGTGTAGATACCGAGAAAAATGATTTTTTGAATTTATAATCGCATTTGTTGCCATTTGATAGTTCTTCAATGTATTTTGTAACATTCACGGCGCTTACGTTGTGAATTATTGAATAGCACTCTGTTTTCTTATTTAATCCAACAACATAATCGTGAACAAATGAATTTCGTCCCGTTAAAGAAGCAATGTAACGATTTGACTTTATAGATGAAAACCCTATTCTCAAATTTGGCTTGCACCAATCGTTATTTGCTAATGCTGATAATATTGTCTCTTTCTGTTCAGTTTTTGATTCGTGGCCAACATAAAGCATGAGTGTGACATTTGGAAGCTCCATTAACTCTTCATTAAAGTAATGATGATAATAACTAAAGAGTTTATCTTGTAAAATCGAAGAAATTGATGTATTATTGACTAATCTGGATTCTTTGCATGACGAAGAGTAATATATTGTTAATTTACACAACTGAGCCTCTACTATCGAATAAATGAAATTTACATCAAAAATTTTGTAAATTATAGATAATCTCTGTATAATAGGAAGTGTTTTGGTGTCATTTGATGGTATTTCAACAAAAACTAGTATGCCACCTCCTTTAACATATTCCGCAGCTGAAAATGAATATAAATTTTTTTGAATAATGTTTCCTTGAAGTTCATATTTAAAATAATTTAGAATTCCTGGTATATCTATTTCATCTGTACATCTCCAATATTGCCAATGATTTGTCCTTAACAGACATATTTTTGGAGATCGACCAATTTTGTAATTATCGCAAAAATGTGAACGTGAACAATCAATTTGTGTATGAATTAGTGGTAATTTTGACTCTAAAAGCTCTGCAACAATATGAAACGTATTGTTAATTTGATGACTTCTGTATCCTCTATGAGAAACAATAGCAGCGAGTATTGGAGTTTCCAATGATTCTTCTAATTTTGTAGGAATTGTATATGGACTGTAAATCCATTTCTCAGCAAGAATAGTAAATATGATGACATCAAGCATAAATGAATCTTAAAAAAGGAAATTTGAATTAAAAAGATACCCCTTAATACAATAATGGAATTTCGGATATCTTGGATTTTATATTTTATTTCAGAATTTTAGAGATTAACAAAAGCTTCAATAAAAAGAGTTTAATTCATTAGTCAATATTCATTAGCATGCTTCCTTAATATATGGTTGTACATGCAAGAGCTTTGTATTTTGTATCTATCTCTAAGTCCTTTTATATGCTTGTTTTTAAGGTACATTTTGATCCTTTTAAAAATTCATGAAAAAAAAAATTCGATTTGGATCTTCAATAACTAATTCTGTTGAGCTTCTTGGTTGGATAGCTAACATTTTCAATAATATTTTTAGCAACTGCGATATGTATGTCTTGGGAAATAGGAAATTAAAGATGTATTACATCGATATTCCAAAAGGAAGAGATTTTCAGCCTAAATTGGCTATTGCAGCTAGATCTTGGCAAGTTAGTGAAATAATAAAATGATATTAAAAGTATTATTGAACATTTGTGAAAATATCTCTAAATTATTAAGGAAAGAATCCCAAATGAATTGGAGCAATAAGATTGGCACATGCAATATAATTATAATTCCAAACATTAGAGAATAAACTCGAGGAAAATGAAAATTATGACAATCCCAACCAAAAAAATAAACTTGAATTAATTTCATCAAGCTTAAAGTTGCATCCTTATAATGATAAATTTTTATTTAGAAGAAAAAAAAAGTTAAACTTGTCTCAATAAAAAAAAGATTAACATGAAGTGCCACGAGGAGGTGTGCCTGGTCTCTCTTCTGGCAGCTCAGCAAACTGCCATTTGTATGGTTCGATTGTTGTGAAAGAGCAGTAAAGGTTCTCGTCGACATTAAGTACTGAACCGCGGTTATCGTATTCGTAGCAATAGTTAGGAGCGGAGAAAACAGTTACAAGGCATTGGTTATTCGGGTATGGGAACTCGAAGCCGTCCATGACAGCTTGATGTGCTCTGCAGATAAGGTCGAAACCGAATTTGATCAGGAACTCGTCGACCTTAGCAGCTCCGAAGCACCATGATGTACCACGCTCGTTCTCGCCCCAGTCATCGAAGTCGGCGTTTGGATCGGACCAAAGAAGGTCGCAAAGGAGGCCTTCTTCTGGGACTTCTGTTGGGCGCTTGATGTTCTTGATCTGATCAAGGGTATGAAGATCTGGGGAGATGCCGCCGTGGATGCAGAAGATCTTTTCATCAATTGTTGCGGCGATTGGGAGGCAGTTGAAAACGCGACCGTATTCGCGCCATGTATCATTGTCGAAACGGCGGAGGCACTCATCGTAGAAGCCATAAAGACGGTTGATGTATGAGCATTCGTGATTTCCACGAAGCATGAATACGCGATTAGGGTATAAGAGCTTGTAGCAGAAGAGTAAGCTGATTGTTTCAATACTCTGGCAGCCACGATCTACGTAGTCGCCGAGGAATAAGAATTTGCCGTTCGGCGGGTATCCAGTCTTTTCGAAGAAACGAATGAGGTCGTGGAATTGGCCGTGAATATCACCGAAAATAATGAGTGGTGCCTTAAGCTCAAGGAGTACTGGTTGGCTCATATAGACATTTGTGACGTTCTGGCAAAGGAAAACAATATCATCGTGTGTAATTTTAGATGGTGTGCCTGGAAGTTCTGGACGGATTGCAAGAATTGTATCGATGATTCCTTGAACGCGTTTGCGATCTTCTTGGGAAAGGATGCAGCCTTCCTCAGCTTCCTGGGTTCCGGATTGCTCCTGGATTGCTGGCATTTCAACCTCACTAGCTGGCTTTCCGGCTGGTGCATCACCGCCAGATGGAGCTGCTGGTGCATTCGCTGCAGCTCCGGAGTTTCCCTGTGGAACTGGAGCAGCAGCTGGTGCGGCAGCATCGGTCGATGTAGCTGTTTTTGTCTGGTCTTGGGCGTCGCCCTGATTGGGAGGGACTGAGCTCATTTATCAATTGTAGAGACTTTACTTCATCTCAAAAAAATTAATTCTTGATATTTATGACGATTTAGATTATACACTATATTTTATAAGAATTGTTTATTTTATGAATTTATATCTTTTTTTTCGAATGTTTTTGTGGGGATCGCTTTCTGGAATAGTTTTATATTTATATCATTGATACATATGTGAAACAGAAAAACGGATAATCGCTTGAAATTGCTGAAAATAAAATTTGTATAAAAAAAACAAAATGTTTTTCTTAGACCAAATCTGTAACATCAAACTGGAAATTTGGAAATTGCTTGCGGAAGTTTATGTGTTTTTGATTACAGTATTGAAGTTGTTCAGTCATAATCAAACACTTTTAAAAATCTAATAAAAATTAATCATGAAATAATGCTCTTTTATTGTTCATTTTTAATTTCCATTTCATGTTGTTTACTGTGCAATGTTAGCAGTTCTCAAAATATCAAAAAATATCATAATAAAAAATCTATGAACTTTTGTTTGTTGTAAAGTTCTCAAAAGTTTTGTAAAACGCTCAAGTTGGTCAGTTCAATGATAATTTGGAAGTAAATGCTTTAACTTCAGCTTGTAATTGAGGAGAATACCAAAACCAAAGATAAAAAGGAATTTTAAAAGAAAGCAAAATTATTCATGTAAAATTTTATTTGTCACTTTTATTTAAAATTCTGACAAATAAATGTCAATGAAAAAATGATAATTAATAATTCCAATAAGTATTATATAAGGAATAAAAATGAATAAGTCGGGTTTGGTGCGGATTTTCAAAAGGAGATTAGTCGTGGTCAATGAATAAGCAAATATAATCTTCGTCTGTAAGTTAAAAATAATCCAAAGTAAATTTTCTATTTTTTTCAAACTTTTTTGAATAAAATTATTATATTTGTCATTATTAATTATAAAAAGTGATTTATATGGCACGTAATATAATGGTTAAGACAATGCAACTTGAATTGCACAGATAAATCTCAAATTGCAAAATTCCGATATAGATTTTCTGAAAGATATCAATAAACTAATTGTAATTGCAATACACAATTAGCATTATAAAAGAAAGTGCTTAGAATATTGATTTTTGAAACAATTTTTTTGAATCTGAATCTATAATAGAAATAAAACGGCAGAGAGCATAATCATAAGCTAGTTTTACATTAGTATATTTCCTAATATAGCTTTAAATTAAATGAATTGAAGAAATAAATGATTATCTGTGATTTTAAAACCTTTGGTCATTTGGTTGTTTAATTTTGTTTTTAGGTTTTTCAAGAAAGCATTCAAATGAAATAAAACATCCGAAATATATAGAATTCATCTTTTTTTTTCATCAATATAACTGACAGGATTTTTTGTTATGGTATTTCATCTTTTCTTCATTATGTTTCCCAGAAAATCGCAAACAGTCAAATAGAATTTATAAAAACACTATTTCAAAAGCATGCAACCAACAAATTATGTTGGTATATTCTACTTCTGTCAAGAAATAATAAAAAATAATTGAAACAACAAAAAATGAAGATTTTTGAAGAATTTTTTCTTTCTGTTGAAATATATGATTTCAGTTTCCTCTTCATTCTTTGATTTAGGAATATCAAATTCACACGTTAAATTTGGAAATTCTATTTTGAATGGATTTGTTTCATTGTTTTTGAAAATAACTTCTCCTAATATTTTTGGATTTCTTTCATCAATGTAACATCCATCAATTGTAGTTTTACCTGGATCGGCTTGACCAATATATAAAATTCTTCCTGTGTTATTGATGAAATTGCAATTAACAACATGAACATATGAATTAGAACTTATTATTACATGGAAATTGTTACTTAAGTAGTTACATGACTTAATCAAAAATGTTTCTGATGAATAATAAAAATAAATAGTATAAGTAAATCGTGATGAATATGCATCAGTATTATTACTAAATGTTGACAATGATGCTCTGGATGAAGAATTACAATAGCATATATCAAATAAACTACTACTATATATATTAGTATAAGAAATATTTATAGAATTCATTTCAATTTCTCCATTTTGTAAACGAATATTATATTCTTTATTTTTATATAAATTTCCGCTTTCAGAAATAGAAGCACCAAGAAGTTTATTCTGAAATTTAGCAATATCACTAACATCAACAAAACAATACATATCACCTTGAGCAGAATTAGAATTTAAACTACAAATTCGATTTTGGATGCATTCGCCTTCTGTGGAGAAGTATATGCTTCCTCCTTGTCCTTTACTATTGGAGCAATTATGAAAATTTGTTGTTTCAATAAGAGTTTTCGTTGTTTCTTTCGAAGTTTCAAAGTAAATGGCACCTTCTGTGAGCAATGTGCCAAAATTACAAAAACTAATATAATAATTTTGATCTTCTGAACTAAGTTTTTGACTTTCCGAAAAGTATTTTGTACTTTGTCCTGAATTTTGGAAAAACTCTATCCATTCTTGATGGAGCAATTCTAGTATTATGACTTTCTTTTATTACTTCAAATTGGTTGTTGATTGTTTGAAGTAATGAAGTTAAAATAGTCGTTCGACTCGAAACGAAAAAAGAGAAATAAAAATGTAAACTTCAGAAAATAATTCGTTTTTTGACAGCATTATTATTGAGAATAATGATTTACATCTTTTTTAAAGTATATTTGAGTCGGTAATTTGGATATTTATGTGTATATCTTCTGGAGATTTATTGAATTATAGATAAATTTAAAACAATAAAGGTTTGAAAAGTTCAAATATACAGAGAACAACAATAGTTTCTTACAAAATATACTCAGTCTCATAAAACATACTGAACAAAATGTATAGATATATGTATATGTATATATATACCAAGAACGTCACTAGATGGGTTCTGTGTGGCGACGCTCCAGCCGGCGGGAACGCCAAACTGCATCTTGAAGTTGTGAAGTGCTTTAGAACCAAGACCGAATGTAGTAGAACGAACCATGAGACGTGGAAGACCTTTCACTGGTGCAATCTCGAAGTAGACAACGTAATCTTGTGTACGAGCAGCTTCAACGGAATTCTTAGGTGGTGTAATACTATCTTGCTTAACTTCGACTTTTTGTGCAGCTGGAGATTTGGCTGTTCCTTCCTGTGATGGAGATGGAGATGTTGATGAAGGAGATGTGTTGAGAAGAAGATCGATGCCGTTGAATTTGTAGATAATTTCTTGCCGATTTCGTTGATGCCAAATGCACGCAATGTATCCTTCTGAGCGCAGTTAGATGCGGCGTCGATCGCGGACTGAAGGATTGAAATGCCCTTCTGATTGCCCGTAGATAATGACGTGATGTATTTGGTGAGAAGCTCGTCAACTTCACCGGACTTTTCGCCGATGATGCCGAGGAAGTCAAGTAACTTGATCTTTAAGAAGGGATCGTTGATGCCAACGTGAATGTATTCGCTCGATGAAAGTTGTGAAACGAGGCCACGAAGGTTCTTAACAATCTGTGGAACAAGTTGAACTCATGACAACTCCTTTTAAGAAACAATAACAAATAATATAAACAACAATAAATGAAGAATTTTAAAAATTCTTATCTTTCTTTAGAAATATGTCATATGAAAATATTGCATTTTCTTCTTCGTTCACATGTGAACAAAAACTTATATAATAACTATGATCTCCTGAACTAAGTTTTTGGCATTTCGATGAGTGTTTTGTTCCTTGTTCTGAACTTTGGAAAAACTATCTCCATTCTTGATGGAACAATTCTTGTATTATAGTTTTCTTTTGTCATCTCAAATTGGTTATTGATTGCCTAAAATTATGAAGTTAAATGCGTTCTTCGACTTGAAACTAAAAAAGTGAAGTCAAAATGTAAACTTCAGAAAATCATTATTATGATAATTCTTCTGATTTGAAAAGTTTTATCAGAAGAATGATTTACATCATTTTTAATGGAAGCATGAACTAGTTAGCTGGATATTAATTTCTTGCCTTCTAGTTAAATGAAGTTTTTTTTTCATTGAGGGGGGTGTCAGAATGTAAACTATAGAAATATCAGAAGTTGACATATTAAATTTGAGAGGTTTCCACGTTTCTCGAAAGAAATTTGAATATGTTTCGAGCCACAAACTAAGTCTTCCATGTTGAAGCATAAAAGAAGCTTGTATCATCCTTCCCTCGACATTTCTTTTCGCATTTAATTGATCCATGCATTTCTAATATTTCATCTCTAACAATCTTATTAGAAATGTGATGCGCTCGCAGGCATAATGTACTACATTCATATCCCTAAAGATTCTGAATCTGATTGCGAGAAAAGACGTAAACCTTGTAAATGAGTGCAATAATATGAAGATCCATACATGAATGGTATATGTCCTGATTGATATGTCTATAGAATCTAATTGTAGGAGAAAAAAAAGCATACATTTAAAAGAATGGATGCTTCCCGAACAATCTGAACGTGAGAATTTGGAATTCAATTTTTTGTGATGCTATACTACATTTTCTTCATCTGTTTCACAGGAAATCTTGTAATGAAATATATAAAAGATGATTGATGCTTTTTTCGCCTACCCAAAACAATTATCTATGTGTTATATTACCGCACCTAATGAATTTCAATCCTTGCATATAATAAAATAAAAAATTTGATTTCAAAAGGCATAGAAACAGTGAATTATGTTGTTGTAATTTACTTCTTTCAAGATATAATAAAAAATAATTGAAACAACAAAAAATGAAGATTTTTGAAGAATTTTTCCTTTCTGTTGAAATAAATGATTTCATTTTCTTCTTCACTCTTTGGATTAGGAATATCAAATTCACCTATTTTGATTGGTATTGTTACATTGTTTATGAAATAAACATCTCCAATACATTTTGGATTACTTATATCAATGTAACATCCTTCAATGGTAATATTATATAATTGAAAATGATAAAAATAACAATTTCTACCAATGTTTTTGAAGAAATTACAATTAACAACATAAACATATGCAGTTTTAGAAGTTACTATTGTACTTAAATTGTTTCTTAAGTAGTTACATGACTTAATCAGTAATGTTTTTGTTGATTCACGAAAAAAAGCATAACAAGTATTTTCTGGAAAAGTTTCAGTATTATTACTAAATGTTGAAAATGATGCTCTTGATGAAGAATTATATTTGTGAATGTAGAATAAACTATTAAGATATATATCAGTATTAGAAATATTTATAGAATTTAATTCAATTTCTCCATATTGTAGACCAATATTTCCTTCTTTCTTTTTATATAAATTTCCACTTTCAGAAATAGAAGAATTAAGAAGTTTATTCTTATATTTAGCAATATTACTGACACTAACATAACAATACATACAATTTGAAGCAGAATTAGAATTTAAACTACAAATTCGATTTTGGACACATTCGCCTTCTGTGAAGAAGTATAAACTTCCTCCCCAACCTTTAGTATTGGAGCAATTATTAAAATTCGTTGTTTCAATAAGAGTTTTCGTTGTATCTTTCGAAGTTCTAAAGAAAATGGCACCTTCTGTGAGTAATGTGCCAAAGTTACAAAAGCTTATATAATAATTCTGATCGTTTGAAATAAGTTTTTCGTTTTTCATAAAGTATTTTGTTCCTTGTTCTGAAATTTGGAAAAACTCGATCCATTCTTGATGTAGCAATCCTAGAATTATCTTCTTCTTTTATCATTTCAAAATGATCATTGATTTTTTGAAGTAATGATGTTAAAATCGCTCTTAGAATAGAATCTTAAAAAAAGAAAGTAAAAATGTAAACTTCAGAAAATAAATCATATTTTGACAGAAAACAACCTTAAACTGTGAGTCAAAAGGTGTACGTACAAGCTTGAACTTTTTGAGAGAAGACATACAATTAATTATATGAAGATTATGCCTGCGAGAAACAAGTAAACCTTGTAAATGAGTGCAATTATATGAAGATTTCTGGCACATAAGTTTTGAATGATGTGTCTTTTTGAATTTAATAGTATAAAAAAGGAATACATTTACAAGAATAGATGCTTCTTGAACAATCTGGACGTGAGGATTTGGAATTCAATTATTTGTGATGGTATACTACTTTCTTCATTGTGTTTCACAGGAAATATTGTAATGAAATAAATAAATGGTGATTGATGCTTTTTTGGCTACCGGAATCGACTATATATGAATATAAAAATTTGATTTCAAAGGCATAGGAACAATGAATTATGTTGTTGTTTTTTACCTCTTTCAAGAAATAATTAAAAATAATTGAAACATCAAAAAATGAAGATTTTTGAAAATTTTTTTCTTTCTGTTGAAATATATGATTTCAGTTTCCTCTTCATTCTTTGATTTAGGAATATCAAATTCACACGTTAAATTTGGAAATTCTATTTTGAATGGATTTGTTTCATTGTTTTTGAAAATAACTTCTCCTAATATTTTTGGATTTCTTTCATCAATGTAACATCCATCAATTGTCATATTACCTGGAGAATATTGATTATGAACAAAATAATAATATCTATCTGTGTTATTGATGAAATTACAATTAATTACATTAGCATATGCATCACCAGAATTTAAAATAACAATTAAATTGTTACTTAAGTAGTTACATGTCTTCATCAAAAATGCTTCTGATGAACAATAAAAATTATTAACCCAACTTGATTCAGCTGTATCAGTATTATTACTAAATGTTGAAAATGATGCTCTAGATGAAGAATTATAGGAGGATGCGCTGAATAAACTACTAATATATAAATCAGTATTAGAAATATTTATAGAATTTATTTCAATTTCTCCATTTTTTAGATCAATATTCCCAAGGCTATATTTAATTAAATTTACACTTTGCAAAATAATAGAATCAAGGATTTTATTCTTATATTCAGCAATATTACTGACATCTACCCAACAATACATATTTGCTAAAGCATTAGAATTTAAACTACAAATTCGATTTTGGATGCATTCGCCTTCTGTGGAGAAGTATATGCTTCCTCCTTGTCCTTTACTATTGGAGCAATTATGAAAATTTGTTGTTTCAATAAGAGTTTTCGTTGTTTCTTTCGAAGTTTCAAAGTAAATGGCACCTTCTGTGAGCAATGTGCCAAAATTACAAAAACTTATGTAATAATTTTGATCTTCTGAACTAAGTTTTTGACTTTCCGAAAAGTATTTTGTACTTTGTCCTGAATTTTGGAAAAACTCTGTCCATTCTTGATGGAGCAATTCTAGTATTATGACTTTCTTTTATTACTTCAAATTGGTTGTTGATCGTTTGAAGTAATGAAGTTAAGATAGTCGTTCGACTCGAACCTAAAAAATGGATATACAAACGTAAACTTCAGAAATAATTGATTTTTGACAGTAACTCTTATCGAACAATTATTATATCTCACAAAATATATTCACTCTCATAAAAAGTACTGAACAATATGTATAAAAATATGCACAACTTGATCAACGGAAGCTATTCTAATAATATCCGAAGTAAACTATTTATCTCAAAGGCACATCAAAAAATAATCCGATAGCAATAATAATTAAAAAAAAAGATAAATTTTAGTGCAAGAATATAATTTGGATCTTCAAACACCGAACTTTTCGAAAATATTGTTGAATGTGATTGTGTCTTGAAGTGGCTGTGAACCATAAAGGTACTGAACTAAACCTTTAACAACTAACTTAACTTTAGTACGCATCTCCAAGCAGACAAGTTGAACAATAGGTTTACCACCAATTGGATCAAGAACGTCACTAGATGGGTTCTGTGTGGCGACGCTCCAGCCGGCGGGAACGCCAAACTGCATCTTGAAGTTGTGAAGTGCTTTAGAACCAAGACCGAATGTAGTAGAACGAACCATGAGACGTGGAAGACCTTTCACTGGTGCAATCTCGAAGTAGACAACGTAATCTTGTGTACGAGCAGCTTCAACGGAATTCTTAGGTGGTGTAATACTATCTTGCTTAACTTCGACTTTTTGTGCAGCTGGAGATTTGGCTGTTCCTTCCTGTGATGGAGATGGTGATGGAGATGAAGGAGATGTGTTGAGAAGAAGATCGATGCCGTTAAGTGATGTGTTTGGTGATGTCGTTTGTGCTGATGATGCTGACTGTTCTGTAGATTCTGGAGATTCAACTGGAAGAGGATCTAATAATGGTGTTAAATCTTGACGACGAAGAATACGTGAAAGTTCACCACATCGCTGCTGAGTATCAACTGAGTTAGAGTGAATAACTTCGTCAAGGATCTGGCAAACACGTTGACGTTCATTCAAACGAACACCTAATTTGGCAAGTGCAATGAGAATGTAACCAAGTGTTTCTTCGTTAGAGTGATGGACTTTAGTAAGAGTGTAAAGAGTCTGGATGTCGTTCATGCTAGAGTCGTTTTGTAATTCTCCAATAACAAATGATGCTGCTTGGATAAGTGTTTGGTTCTCTGGGTATGCGATCAATGCATTGGATAAAACACTGATAGCGTGTGGTTGGATTTCTTGGTTAGCAAGGACGAGGTTTGTGAATGTAGATAATGATGATGTTGGGAAGACGCTGCCGGACTTAAGAAGAAGATCAAGTTGCTGGTCGAAGTTCCACATGACGTTTGGTGCGAATTCTTGGATCGCAGAAAGAACTTTTGGAACCATCTCAAGACGGAAGTCAAGATCGACAGATTTAAGGTATCCCGACATCTTAGGGATGATTTCCGCCGCGTTGTCGTGGTTGACAAGAGCGCAGATGACGTCCAGAGCACGACGACGGATTGAATTGTCTGGATTGTCAAGAAGAAGAATGATGGATTCTTGGTAACGTTGAATGGCGACAGCATCAGCACTCTCGCGATTGAAGATCTTGTTACGGAAAAGAAGTCTTGAAAGACATGATAAAGCACTGTAGATAGTAGAATTGGAGTTCGTTGATAATTTCTTGCCGATTTCGTTGATGCCAAGTGCACGCAATGTATCCTTCTGAGCGCAGTTAGATGCGGCGTCGATCGCGGACTGAAGGATTGAAATGCCCTTCTGATTGCCTGTAGATAATGACGTGATGTATTTGGTGAGAAGCTCATCAACTTCACCGGACTTTTCGCCGATGATGCCTAGGAAGTCAAGTAACTTGATCTTTAAGAAGGGATCGTTGATGCCAACGTGAATGTATTCGCTCGATGAAAGTTGTGAAACAAGGCCACGAAGGTTCTTAACAATCTGTGGAACAAGTTGAACCCACTTCTCTTTAGAACTTGGGTCTTTGTGGTAGATTGCCATAGCCAAGTTGATGCCTGCAATGGAAATGCCGTGCTCTTGGTGAAGAACAAGTTTGCCAACAAATGGTTTGAATGATTCTGCTGTGTCGGGTAATAATCGGATAGTATGGACTGCTGCCATGATAGCGGCCTTGAGAATGAGTGGATCTTGTGAATCAAGAAGATTCAGGATATCACCACTAACTGTTTGGCAAAGTGTTGTTTCGCCGGCGTTTGCAATGTATTGTAATGCAATTAAAACAATATGACGGTCGTTACTTTTAAGATCTTTCTGAACTTCTTGTGTAAGCATAACTGCTAATTCACCACCTTCATCAATGATGATAGAAGCGGCTAAATAAGCAATACGCTTGAAGCTGAAATGCGGATTAGAAAATAGTGACATAAGCTGAACTTGACAGAAAGCGGTGTTGTAACCACGAACGGTCAAAAACATAAGTTTAATGATGTCTTCAACGAAGTTGGAACGATCTTCGTTAATAAAACGGTTCCTGATTGCAGCGAGTTCCTCTGTGATGATATCTGCTTGAGTGGAAATCTCGCAGCGAATGACTTTGTCGATAAAGGTCTTCGCAGTTCGACTCATCGTCTAATTTATTCAATAGAATTTTTTATCGTTAAAAAAAGGATATAAAAACTAGAGAGCAATTAGTTATGTGCTTTATTATGCTTTTATAATCTCTTTTCATCTCATTGAATTGCTTTGTTGAAGAGACATCCTACAAAATGAGGAATGCAGAATAGATCATTGTGTGGCTTTCCATGAGAGATAGTTTTTATTTAACTTTAGCGAGTATATATTTGAATCATAACTTTAGATAACGTTATTTAGCTAGATCAAAGGTCTTGGACTGTTATTGACTAGTTTATGTAATATGATTGCCTCTCATTCATGTATATATCCTAGAGTTGGCATTTTATTCCTGGAAAATATGTGTAATAGAATTGATCAATTTTATATATTTCTATATACTTCAAAACAATCAGTATAACATAAGAATTTGTATCAAAAAAGCATGGGTTTGGATAGATAGCATCATAAATTAAGAGAAAGAATTGATCGGAGAAACAATAAGTCATTGTATCATTAGACTGCAATGAAACCTATATTTATGAATTCTATTTCCAAATGTAATTATTAACATTTTCCTGATCATATGATTATGCTATGAAGATCTCATGAATAAATCAAAACTTAATCAAACTAATGAGTTTTCTTGAAATAGAATAATTAGAACTATAGTTGTTGATTATTGTGCTATATTAATGAATTATGCACTTCAAATATGAATCAATAACAATCATCTCAGAATTAGTCACTTATGTTGTAGATCAATGAAACAATTCATCAGTAAATAGGAAGGTATAACTGATTCCTACATCATGTATAAAGTTTATAACGTTGAAAAATCCATTGAATTTAGAAAAAAATCTTATGAATTTAGATAAGAGTTAGCGAAAGTTGTTTAGTTTAAAGATACTTCTCAAGGCGGTGGAAGATATCAGCGCAGCGGCATGAGTACATCCACTCGTTATCGTACCAGGAGAGAACCTTGACGAGTGTGCCCTGGCCTTCTGGGTTTGGAAGAACCTTTGTGGAGAGAGCATCAACGATGGAGGAGTACTGGCAGCCGATGATATCGGATGAAACGATTGGGTCTGTGACGTATGTCATGATGCCCTTGAGGGAGCCTTCCTCTGTAGCCTTCTTGAGGGCGGCGTTGACTTCCTCCTTTGTGACCTTGGCGTTAACGTTGACTGTGAGGTCGACGAGGGAGCCTGTGATTGTTGGGACACGGAGAGCGAAGCCATCGAGGGACTTTGGTGGGAGACCGTGGCAAACCTTTGGAAGAGCGATAGCAGCACCTGTGGATGTTGGGATGATGTTCATGCCAGCAGCACGAGCACGGCGGAGATCCTTGTGCATTGTATCAGCGACAACCTGATCGTTTGTGTAGGAGTGGACTGTTGTCATGAAGCCGTTGCGGATTCCGAAGGCGTTGTTGAGTGTCTTAGCGACTGGGCCAAGGCAGTTTGTTGTGCAGGAAGCGTTGGAGATGCACTTTGTCTCTGGCTTGAGATCTTCATCGTTGACACCGAGAACGAGTGTGCATTCGATCTCATCAGCAGATGGGACGGAAAGGACAACCTTCTTAGCACCAGAAACAAGGTGGCCATCATAACCATCCTTTTTGATCTTGCCTTCAGCATCCTTCTCGGCCTTTGTACGGAAGATACCTGTTGACTCGAGGACAACATCGATGCCGAGCTCCTTCCATGGGAGCTGGGATGGGCCAAGGCGGCCACCGATTGACTTAACAACCCACTTGTCAGCGCCTTCACCGACTGTGAATTCCTGCTTAGCCTCATCGACTGTGACTGGCTCTGGGAATGCACGGTGAGCTGTATCGTACTTAAGGAGGTAAACGTTTGTCTTGATGTCACCAAGATCGTGGATAGCGACAACTTGGATATCCTTTGGATAGAGCTTGCGGCAAGCACGGAAAACAAGACGGCCAATTCTGCCGAAACCGTTGATAGCAACTTTAACTACCATGTTAAGTTGAAAGTGATGTGAGCATTCACCATGCAAATCCTTATCAAAAATTGAGAGAGAAATTTCAATAAAGACTGGTCTAACGATTCTCAATTTTTTATTCTTAAATATTCCAAACTGTATTATAGTCCATCATCAATATTCGGAAATTTATTTTTTCTGAAAATGATCGTCGTTTATCGTTTTCATATTTTATAAGTGGTCAGATAAAAATTAGAATCTATATCAAAAATGACATCGAATGTACGTAATTTTTTCTAACTTTTCATTCAAAATTTTTTCGAAAATTGATTTTTTCTAATCAAATTTGCTATTTTTTTGTCATTTTATTCGATTTCTCCAAATTTTGGAAATTTGATCCATTTATAAAAGAATTGTATGTGAAGTATAGAATCAAGTTTGTTATATTAAATGTCTGAAATTTAATATTCAAGATTTGGGATTTGCGTAATCGGTCCATTCTAGTGAAAAATAATCAACCCATTAACAGGTTTATTGGATACATCTGTAATTCGAAGAAAATAAATTCATAAAAAATGAAACAACTCAAAGTAATTCTTGCACAAACTAAAAAGTTATTCAATATTCCTATACAGAACAAACTCTGCTTTAATGCACCTGTTATGAATAACAACTTCTCTCTTCAATTAGAGAAGCCTTCCCAAAAAGATGTTCAAATGTGCGTAACAACTAACTTGAAATTCAAAAACGGACTCATAGTTGCTACAGCGCACAGTGATAACCCATGCTCAATTTTATTCCAAACAAATGCAATCTATCCAGGCGTTAAATTTACTACAAACATATCAAGTAACGAAAAAAATACTATCATATCTAAAGTATCATATTGCACTATATATAAAAACATGATTTTCACACCAAAAGTTAAAGTTATCCTTCAAGATAAACCTTATAACTATTTAAATACAGATGTTCATTTCAAAACAAATGTTAACTACTACGGCTGCGGATTTACAGCCCTATTTAAGAAACTCGAACAGTCGTTTACGTTGATTCCTTACATTAGAAAATTCGGACACCATGCAATTTCATTAAAGTTCAAGAATTACAAAGTTGTTCCAGAAATTTATACAATATTCCCATATGAAGACTTCCAATTCGCTTTTCATACCTTTTATCCAACAAGATCTCTTTCATTTTATTCAATCTATCATCCAAATCTTAGAAACTTGTTTGGAGCCAACTTTACAATAAGCCATATTGGTCATGGCCCTGAATATCTTTTCATGATCGGCTGTTCACACAATATTGGAAACGATTCCAGCATTCGCTATGTTTTGAGATCAGATTCAAAGGCAAGCTTCGAATTGAATGTACCTTACAAGAACTTTTTGAAGATGACATTTACTGGAAACTTTGAATATTCAAGAGCCAATAAATTGAATTCCAATTTTGGTGCAGTCATTATTTTTGATAAAAAATAAATTGTTTTATGTTTAATTGCTAGTTGTTATTTTTAATTGTTTCTGATATTGAAGAATAAGAAGGAGTAATACTTAAAATAATGTTGCATAATTTCAGCTTTTAGATTATTATTTCAGGTCATACTCAAATTTAGTGGAATTACCTTCCTTTGATCAGTCATATGAATTTCGTCTATCTTAAAGAGTTTTATTCTTAAAATAATGTAAGCTTGCTTGGCCGAGCGGTCCAAGGCGTACGCTTCAGGCGCGTATCCAACAGGGCGTGGGTTCGAACCCCACAGCAAGCATTTTTATTTTTTAAAGACAACTGTAAACTTCACAAAATTCAATTTGATTTTTCCAAGAAGTACAAATGGATTGATCCTATCCACTAATGAAATCATTGATACTTAGAAGATACCTTGTTGATTGTGATATTCATTTTAACTTTTCCTAAGAAAATTGAATCTAAAAATTAAAATATGTTGGATTTTTCTAAATAAAAACAAACATTTTTTTTAGTTTATCATGACACTAATATTAGCTCTATTCATAATTCTATTAAATTCTTTTTCTTTCATTTTGTATAAAATATTTTGAACAAAATATTCATTTCTCTTAAAAGATTATACCATGCATAAACAATAACAATTATTCAGAGTCATCTTGTTCCAAAAATGACTTGAATTCTTCATTTGTCATTCCGCTCAGTTTAATCTTGAATTCTGAGGGAACACACTTTGCAATGAACGCTTCTTCCGGCCATTTGAGATACAATTTATCATTTGCTGGAATTATAAAATCTTTTTTGTGGAAAACTAAATCAAAAGACTTTGGTTCTTCAGGCTGAGACTGTTTATCTTTCCTAAACCTAGAATCATTAGATGCAACGTTCATTCTCCTTTGATTTCTGATTGGCGTCGGTAAATTCGAACGAATTTTTTGTGGGGTATTTACTGACTGTCTTCTCATAAGAGCAGTAACCTTATCAAATGCAAATGCATACATTTGTGGTCCAGATACTGTTAAATTTCTTTTCCCTAAACGAAGCCATCCAGATTTATTTACAATTTGTATCCAGCATCCACTAGGAGATGTAGCTTCGTAAATTTCTTTGTATCGTGTATCGAAAACAACAAAATAAGGATGATTACAATTATTGAAAATGATACTTCTGTAAGTAACATATTCATCTATACAACGTGTACTGAAATATTCTCTTTCGCATATATAGCCAGGATTGTATGAGTATCTTCCAACTTGGAAATTTGGATGTTCAATATATTTTCCGAAAGATATAATCCTAACACTCGGTGTTAGTATATATGGAAGTTCGATCTCTGTTCCGTCCAATAATTTCATTGATCTTTCTCGTTTAAATCTTTGGCACATATTAACTGTGACTTTGCCATCAAAGTAAAATCGATCATTTGTTTGATCATTTTCTTCGTCAGAACTACTTTTATGTTCGTATTCCGAGGATTCTTTTGCTTCAGGTTCACTCATAAAAAGTGTCAAAAATATTTGAAGATCTAAGATTTCTACATTTATTATCAACAAACAAGATATCATTGTCCATGTAAATAAAAATTTCAGACAACGTTTTCATGAAATTCAACTTCTTCTTCATTTGGAGATATTCATGTTTGAATGCATGAATATAGTGCTTTTAAAATCTGCACACGCAATAAATGAACCATTCAGTTATGAAAAACAACGTGATGAGCTTGAATTTAGTTAATATGAATAATTGTCATTCGATAATTCAATCATTATTCATTTATGATAGTACTGTATATAATTATATTTTAGATTGTTGTAAACAGAAATTCATCAAAAGTGACACCTCAGAAAAGCTAAAATATTGAATTTTTGGAACTTTTGATAGAGCACGTTTTTAAATATTAATTAAAGTAAATGTATATTTTGTAAAGATTCTTTTTAATAAAAAAATTTGAAGAAGAACACAAAATCTTCTGAAAAATAATATCACATAAACTCATATTATTTTCTAATATATAACTATTTTATATAAAAATCAAATTCAATGATCTTAAAAGCGAAGGATAAACCTCAAAATTTACGAATATAATGAGTGGGAATATTATTTTTCAGAAGATTTCATTCTATATGCCTATGAAAAGTACTCTCAAAACTAACTTTTTCCTAATTATAATTAAATCTAGAATATTGTATTATGCTTAGTATTATTTCATTTTTCTCATTCAATTTAGAATTTACAAATGTCAAAAAATTGAGAGCTGTCACTTTTGATGAATTTCTGTTTATTACAAGATATTCATTTCCTATTCATGAATCAAACTAAAAGACTAAGTAATTTTTAATGAATATGGTTGTTTGAATGTGTTCGAACTGGAAATAAATTTCTCTAAGCAATCTTTTATTTTAACCCTATTTTTTTGAAAAAATAATATCGAACAAAAACTAAATCTGATGAAAATGTTCACAATTATACTAATTGTTCAATTCATTTTAATCAATTTTAATTGAAAATTTACATAATTCAAAAATCTGCTCATTTCGAAGTCGCAAATAATGATTCAAACTACATTCTTTAAGAAAAGTGGGATACTCCTATCACTTGTATCAATTCGATGGCTTTATTACTCATAACCCATCAATCATCCAAAATAATAAATTATTATTACTTATTATTGATTGGCTATTTCGATTTTCTAGGCTTATGTGATGGTAATGTTAGAGATACTTCGATTCGTATCGGAACCGCATATTTTCCATTCAAATTTTCGATGGAAATTTATTGAGTTTGAATCAAACGGTGGATTTTCAGTGGTTTATACAATGTAATTGAATATAACAAAATCAACCAAACTAACTTTTGTCATAACGTTCATTAGCGTTTAAATAAAATGAACCAGAAAGTGTAAAAATCATACCAGCATAGGAAGGTATTTCTGTTTTACAGTTCGAGTTTGTCTAAATTTATAGTTGAAAAGAATCTCATTATTGAAAGGAATTCGTTAGGTATAATTCATTGTCCTACTTTGATTTGTAACCATTAATATGGCTAATGACGCAGAATTTAATTCAATATTTCTTTAAAATCTAAGCTTCTCAATTTTTTTCACCGTCTGCCAATTTTTCTCTGAAAAAATTATTGTTTATTTATAATTTTATTCTAAATACAGTATACAACAATTTTATCACTGTTTTAAATTTCTGACTATTGAATTGAAATTGAATGGGATTCAATCAACAATTCAATGCGATGTTTATATCATAAAAATGATTGCGCTGATAATAATCATGGTTAATTCGGTTGCTTTAGACTTCAAATTACAAGATGCCACAGTTGGAACTCCTAATATTACTTCGAACAAGACATGCTACATATTTTATTTCCCATGTAATAATTATTCCCATTGTACATCATATGAAGGGATCTTACCAAAGGGAAGATATAGATTAGAAGTATGGGGAGCTGAAGGTGGAATGATGCACTCAGATTCAGCAGCCAAACCAGGAAAAGGAGGATATGCAAGAGGAATAATCAATATAACATCGCCTACAAAAATTTTCATTCATTTGGGAGGATCTCCGCCGAGAAGAAATGATTCTGAAAAGAAGATAATATATGGTGGATATAATGGAGGAGGAATGAATATCAATCCTCAAGGAAGTATTCAAAATGGTGGTGGCGGGGCTTCTGATATTCGTATTGAAAATGACGATCTTTATTCAAGAGTGTTGGTTGCGGGTGGAGGCGGGTATGGAGGTAAAATATCTGATATTATAAGCAACCAAGGAAGATCTGGAGGGGGTCTCTATGGAGAGTCAGCAGATTTTTACGGGATTAGTGGAAGCACACAATATTCAGCAGGTTCGTGCAATTATCCAGCTCACGCGGGAAGTTTTGGCTTCGGTGGTAATAATAGCTTTCTTGGAGGAGGTGCAGGAGGTGGTTGGTTTGGAGGAGCATCAGCAGATCCAAGTTCATATGAAATTGGAAGTTCTGGAGGTGGCTCTGGTTTTGTTTATAACTATTCTTTTTACCCGGGTTTCCAATACAAAGTAGATTCAAAGTATATGCTATCCAAAGCAAATTTGATTCCAGGAAATGAGAGTTTGCCTGAATGGGATGGATCTCATAGCATTGGACATTCTGGTCATGGAGTTGCAAAAATTACTTTATTATTACCTCCCAAAAAAACTGAATTCATTGATCCATATCATGATAAGTTTTTTCGTCAAATTCGAAGAAGATAAATGCATGAAAAGAAGACAATACTTGTTCACTTTAAATATTTTGACTCTTGTTTGATCTATAAAAAAAAAATCATCTTATATATTTTTACGAGAATAATTAACAAATTCATAGTAATACTTTACAATATCATGCACCATATTTAAACTGTTGTTTTCCATCAAAAACTTCTCTATTTTTTCCGAAATTTTGTTTTTATTTAATGAATACATAATAATATATGATAAAAGACTCGGTTGTTTTGTATGTTAAATAGATTAGTATTGTGTAATTGGTATTTTTACATATTTTTTACTATCCGCAAATTATGCAATTGTGCAGCATCCTTTATCTTCCTTTTCTCCTTTCTTCTTGATTTGGTATTTCTCTATTCTGTTACCGTTGGCATCTAAAACACCACAGTCGGCGATAAGAATTTGTTTTGAAGTTTCTCCTTTCTTTGATCCAAGTTTCTCGAGTTGTAAGACGACTTCATCGAAACCTTCAACAACCTTACCGAAAACGACGTGTTTTCCGTCAAGGCTTGGTTGTGCCTTGAAACAAATAAAGAATTGGCTACGATTCTTATTTGGACCACTGTTTGCCATTGAAAGAACGCCAGGGCCTTCATGCTTGAGTTCAAAATTCTCGTCATCGAAGTATTGGCCGTAAATAGATTCACCACCTTTTCCATTTCCCATTGTAAAGTCACCACCTTGCGCCATGAATCCTGGGATAATTCTATGGAATGGGCAGCCTTTGTAATGGAGTGGTTTACGGCTAATTTTACTGTTTCCTCTTTGACCTGTACATAACATTAAGAAGTTTGTGCATGTTTTTGGACATACATCTGTTCTAAGTTCCATGACGATTCTGCCAAGCTTCTCACCATCAGCTTCTACATCAAAGAAAGCTCTTGGAAGTGGTTCACTCATTTTATTTTTTACTTTTTCAATTTTCAGTCAATTGTATCGGCGCTGCGCGCCAATAGAACTCAACTATTTCCTTGCATATTTAGTATTAGTAATCTATAAGACTATGACATAATTTTTATTGAGTCTTTATTAATTTGAATCTCTTGAGATAGATGTTCTATTTTTATAGTTTATTTTATCAACCCCCATAAAAATGTAGTCTTCTCCTGTAATTCAATTTTGAGACTAACGATATTTTTAACGTACTTTTTCTCGAAAATGATATATTGTTGCATGCTAAGTTCGGTCAACGATAGAAATTGAGTGGAAATTAATCGTCGAGGAAGTACGATTATGTAAAGTAAAAAAATGTTGTGGGATTTTTAATATTATATATTATTTTATAATAAAATTTTTTTGAGTCATTTTAAGAAGCACATATAATTTTTTGAATTTAAAAATTAAAGTAGTGTCAAACGAATTTATCACTTAATTTAATACTCAGATTTCTTAAAATTAATGAAAAAAAGGTTTTCTGAGAACTTTTGAGAATGGTTTTCAAATTCCATTATTGAAAATATATAGGTATTGTATGAAATTCAAACTCTATATTATTAAAATTCTAAATTTTTAATAAAATAACTTTTCAGAGGAATATGATTTTGAATGGTTGATTAATAAGTATAAAAATGTCTACGATTTTAAGGAGGGAATTGTTCCTTATGAGGTATACATCATAACTATATACCTCATAAGGAACAATTCCCTCTTGATAGCTGGGAAACTTTCTCTGAATAACTTATCATTTGGAGAAAGTTTCCCAGCTATCTATTAGAAACTAAAGGCTGTGAGGCACTAATATATAATCAGTGCCTCATAGCCTTTAGTTTCTTATTAAAAACGAGAAAACTTGTTCGAAATTGTTTATCATTTCGAACAAGTTTTCTCGTTTTAAGGAGGGAATTGTTCCTTATGAGGTATACATCATAATATATACCTCATAAGGAACAATTCCCTCTTGATATCCTGGATATTTTTGAATATATTTTTTAATTAAAGTTCTCAAAAGTATTATCAAAAGTGATTTTTTAAAAATATCTCCAATTAATTAACTAATTAAAAGTATTATATTTTTAAAATTAAATAGTTTTTCAATTTTTTTGAAGGAATTGAGATACTTCCGAGGGGGGCACAAACTTGCCCAGTGAGGTGAAGTGAAAAGTGACGGGTTTACATGTCAGAAATGTAAAGTGTCGGATTTGAAACAAAAAATGGATTAATTTATTATTATATGATAGAGAGATTTGGTAAGTTACTATCAAATTTGTAAGTAAGGGGAAAAAAAAGTAAGAAAGAAAAAAAATTTTAAAAAATAAAAAGCCACTCGCTTCGCTCGCGGGAGACAAAAAGAACAAATTCGAAAAAAGATTGTATGAAATTACGAAACTAAGCCACTCGCTTCGCTCGCGGCTTAAGAAAAGAACAGATTCGAAAAAAGATTGTATGAAATTTTAATTCTTTATTTTTTAGGATTGTTAGCTTTGTAAGATTGCTTTCTCACAAGAGAAAACAAGTATAAGGTTTAAGCTGTATGTATTAAAGTTATAAATATTTGATTTTAAAAAAAATCAAGATTTTAAACTTTAAAGGTATTAATTATAATTATCTTTCTTTAGCTTTGCATGCTATATGCTACTTTTGGAAACTGCTCTATTGTATTAGAATGTTTTTAAATTTTGCACCTAAAAATGCGTAATATTAAAAATTAAGGTATTAATTATGATTATCTTTCTTTAGCTTTACATGCTGTATGCTACTTTTGGAAACTGCTCTATTGTATTAGAATGTTTTTAAATTTTGCACCTAAAAATGCGTAATATTAAAAAATAAGGTATTAATTATGATTATCTTTCTTTAGCTTTACATGCTGTATGCTACTTTTGTCTTTGAGACATTCCATGATTTAAGTTAAGAAGCTTTAAAAAAAATGCAAAAAAAAATTGAATACTTTACTGGCTGGGCAAATTTGTCGCCGCCCCAGATACTTCCCACGACAATAAAATTGAGAGGTTTACATTATGACTGATCTTAGCATGCAACAATATTACTATTCACATGTATTATAGGGTCTATTTTTCAACTTTTTAATTTATTGTAAATTTTATGTAATGTGAGTGAAACCTTAAACCACTATTTCGATTTTCTGAAGTTTACATTCTTTCAAATTTTTTTTATTTTCGAGTCGAATAACAATCTTCACTTCATTCTTTCAAAAAATCAACAATAATTTTGATATAATACAAGAAAAATATAATCTAAGAATTGTTACTTCTCGAATGGACAGAGTTTTTCCAAAGTTCAGAACAAAGAACAAATTACTCGATGAAAAACGAAAAACTTAGTTCAAACGATCATAACTACTACATCTACTTTTGTAATTTTGTCACATTACTCACAGAAGGTGCCATTAACTTTATGACTTCGAAAGATACAACGAAAACTCTTATTGAAACAACAAATTTTAATAATTGTACTAATACTAAAGGAAAAGGAGGAAGTTTATACTTCTCCACAGAAGGCGAATGTGTCCAAAATCGAATTTGTAATTTAAATTCTAATTCTGCTTTAAGAGGTATGTATTGTTGGGTTGATGTCAGTAACATTGCTAAACATAAAAATAAAATATTAAACTCTTCTATTTCTCAAAGTGGAAATTTATATAAAGATAAAGAATCGAATATTGTTCTAATCAATGGAGAAATTGAAATAAATTCTATAAATATCTCTTTTGCTGATATATATAGTAATTCTTTATTCGGCGCATCCTCCTATAGTTCTTCATCGAGAGCATTATTTTCTACATTTAGTAATAATACTGATCATGAACCATTGAATAGCTATCTTGATTATTTTTCTGATTCATCAGAAACATTTTTGATTAAGTCATGTAACTACTTAAGTAACAATTTACATGTAATAGTAAGTTCTTGGAATGCATATGTTAATGTAGTTAATTGTAATTTCATCAATAACACAGTTAGAAATGAGTATTTTCGTCAAAATTCTGATGACTTTGGTAGTATTATAATTGATGGATGTTATTTTGATGAAAGGAATCTTAAAACAGATGGACAAGTTAATATCAAAAACAATGAAGCAAATCCAATTAAAATAGAATTTCCAAAATTATCTTGTGAATTTGATATTCCTAAATCAAAGAATGAAGTAGGAAATAAAACCATATATTTCAAGAGAAAGAAAAAATTCTTCAAAAATCTTCATTTTATGTTCTTTCAATCATTTTTTATTATTTCGTGAAAGAAGTAAAATATATCAATATAATTTGATGCTTCTATGTTTTCTGAAGTTTATCTTTATAATGCCTTTATCATTTTATGATTTCCCATTGAATCACAGCGAATAAAAGATGATAAAGGACTAGAGTCTATATAATTCAAATTAGATAAGGGTTTGTTTCATGAATGAATATTCAAGATACAATATTTCATATATGATATGAGTGTGTAAGATAATATATATCACAAGATTTATTTACAAAACTTGGATCTGAGCCATCTTTAAGCTTTCAGATTGAACTGTTGCAGAATTATCATTGAGTTCTCTTGGTGGAACTGCAACGCGTAATTTTAATGTGGATGGTCTGTGTTGTGGGCTCAATTGAGAGATATAATTCTTAACATCTCCAATTGTAGCAGAAAGGTTAACAGTAAGTGTAAGAACCGATCTATCTGGAAGAAGGACGCGAAGTTTTGTTGTTGGTTCGCCACCAGAAGCGAAACTCTTCGATTGATTTCCTGCTGGAGCAGCTGCTGGCATTGCAGCTGGTGCTGGTCTAGCTGTACCATCGCCAATGGAATATCCCTTGCCTTGGAATGGATTAAATGGCTTTGGTGGAGCCTTGAAATCTTTTTCACGCTGATCATCGACTTCGACATCGACAGCTTGGCGGCCATTCATCAATTCACGAGGGACTTGACCTTTCTCAACAGCTGCGAGGAACTCAGCGTTTGCTGGATCATCATTTGGACGAAATTCGCCATCATCAACAATGAAACCATTCTTGTAGAATGTAATTTTGTGCTTATCGACGCCTTCTTCGTCTTCATCTGGGTTTCCTCCTTGAGGTTTCTGAGCATTGTTGAAAATGTTGTCAACAATACTTGCTGCATCCTTTTTCGGAGGAGCCTTAGAACCACTACGTGGACCGGAACCGTGCTGTGGGCCTGCTCTTTGGGCAGCTGGTTTTCGGACATCAGCGCCTGAAAAATATAAGTCAATGGCGCGTGCAACATCTCCATTTGCCATCTGGAGATATTGGCGTGCTGTTTCTGGATCGAGACCAGTAATTTGGCATATTTGGGCTTCTGCCATTTATAAAAATTGTAAAAAATTTTCCTACGAAAAAGTGCCAAAATTTTTCCTTTTGACTATTGTCAAAAATAATTTTCATAAAAGTGAAGTATCAATACCAAAAAAAAGTTTCTCTCTCTTTATTGAAGACAACTTTATGAACATAATAATTATTACAAGTCTCTCTCTTTATTGAACACACACTCATAAATGTCTGTTCTAAAATATTTTGAATTAACAAATCCAATATGAGAGTTTAATACTATTGGCATGTGAGCATCTCAATTCTCTCAATTTTTGAGAACAAGATGCGAGAAATACAAAAAACACGTTTAATTCTGAATAAAAATCAAAAATTAAGCTTTTTAGTTAATTGTCAATATCTAACAAGAAAGGAGTTTTTCTATTTCAGAAAATCCTTTTCTTTTAGCAATATCAAGAGCTGTCTCACTATGTTTATTTTTTGTTTTGGTATCTGCACGAGATGAAATAAGGAATTTGACTATTTCAGCATCTCCGCGTTCTGCAGCATTATGAATCGGAGTTTTTCCATTTCCATCAATTGCATTGACATTTGCACCTTTTGAAATAAGAAACTGTATTGTTTCAATACTTCCGTACATTGCTGAAAAATGAAGAGCAGTTTCTCCATTTTCATCTTTATAATTAACCTTTGCACCATGTATCATGAAATAAATATTAAGTAGTTTTATGTTGAATAATGATGCATAAATAAAGCATTTGCTGATATTATTATTTTTTTCTAAGCCAAGAAACAATGCTTGAAGGTTTTTATGAAGACTGCATTGGAGTAAATCAATTTCAATGTCATAGTCATAAGCAAGATGTATGACACGATTCATATTGTGTGTAATAATGGCATAATTCATGCATTGTTTGTTTGGTTTTTGTGATTTCCAACATTCCTTTGAAATACTTGAATTTTCATTTAAATATGAAAAACAAAGACATGTTTCTGTTATTTCTGAATTGAATTGGGTCCTTAAATACTTAAAACAATTAGCAGAACCATGATAACAACATATTTCAAGTAATGAATATCTATCAGAACTTACTGGATAAAAATCACTTTTTAGTTTTTGATCTTTATCAAACTCTTCTTTTTCTGTGAATGTGATTAACTTTTCTTTGTCATCATTCATGATTGCATTGTATATCGTGTTTTCTTCATGAACTTCAAATGAAATATCAATGGAATCATTATTTTTGAAATAATTATGTTCCGAATCCAAGATAACACCATATTGTTTATAAATATAGTAGTCAAAAAGTGTTGAAATGCCTTTGCACTCTCGTGGATGATAATCCTCGTAAATTAGTTTGGCAAATGTTAAATATGACTTGAGAAAGCGATTATTATACCGAACAATTTCCGAGACGTCTTTTAGAATATTTTTCGGAGAATATTTCATTGATTCAAGTACAGCTGATTTGAATTCTGTGTAAATAAATTTTATCTCTGCTTCGTTATTGGTTTTTAGACGGTAAAGCATTTCATATGAGTTCATAAAGGGGATAAAATTACACATCAATTCATCATATCGATCTGAGGGTCTAAATTCTCGGACATCTGAAAAATTTGAATCTGATATTCAATACAAATTAGCAATTTGATTAAAACACTATCTTCTTCTTCCTCCACATTATTTTTTTTTAAATAATTTTTTGAGTTTTAAAAAGTGACATTAGAAATATTCTCATTTTACAAGCATTAATATTGGAGATAGCATTTTGCCTCATATGAGTTAATTTTTACTACAAAAAAAGGTACATTCACTATTTTTGACAAAATTTTAAATTTTCATGGGGTTGTAAATCTTATAATAACTAGATGAATAAGGAATGAATCCCAGTATAATGTGCATCATTATATTAAACACTATATGTAAGGCTAATGATTCTATTAACACTTATGAAGATCTATAGTATTTGAGCAGATAAATTTGATAATTTCCAAAACTCTTATATTTCAAAATTAAAGTGTGCGAATGCATTTAAATGAGAGCAAAAAGAGATTGATGCTGTTAAAACTAGGTGTTAATTTGCAATTATTTCGCATCACAAGAACTACCCAGTAAATTCGGCTATCTTTCTTTGCAATTATTCTCCATTATACATATAATATAATGGTTAGGGTTTGAAGAAAAGTTACTAGAGAATTATTGACTTTTGAAATAATGCAGAATTTTACTTGAAGAAATCATTAATTTATGAGTTCCAAATTGCTAAGCATGACGAAGGATCATTAAATTTGCTACAATTAAATACACTTATTGCAGAATTAAGATTTTTGAAATTAAAGTTTGAAATATTGCCTTTTGAATAAAAATTAAATTTTTATATAATCATGATAATATCTTATAGAAATTAAAAGAAAATATTTTAAACCATTCAAATATTTTGAATGTCTTATCAATTTAAAATATTAAAAGATAGCTTGATTTTATCATCATTAGTTGTTATCAAAGTTTTCTTCTTTTGATGAACAACAGTAAATGATTTGTTAATTACTTGTCTTCCTTTTTCGCAGCAAAATCGAAAGTTATGATGATAATCTTGCTGTCAATTTTGAAACTCTCTGATTTACAAGTAAGCATTCCTTTGGAAAAGCAGTCCTATTCTGTTTTCAAGATATTTTAAAGCCTCCATTTCATACAATGCGCAGATCTATTCGAAATTGCAAGAACTCTCAAGAAAAATGCAGCAGCAAAGAAGATTCCATAGTTTCTAGCATCAAAAATTTACAACCTTAATACAACAGTTAAAGAGAAGCTCGAAAAGAAAATATTTAACCATAAAGCTGGAAACCATTCGATATCTACTATTGGATCTAATAAAAAGTTAATTATAACATATTTAACATGCTATTTGTTGACTTTGTTCCATTATATTACCATATATATCTTTTTGAAATCTAAAATATTTTTACGATTTTAACCATGTGTTGTTGAAACCATATATCAATCTTAGCTAAAGTATAGTTTATGAGTCTGTCACCATCTAACGTATGAATTTTCAAAAATGTCAAATATGTTCATTTTTTCTGTAGATTCAGCCATAATTTCACGTTGTTATACTATTCAACTATTATTTAATATTTTTATCGATTTAAATATATGATGAGATGCTTAGTTCTCCTGGAAATCGATTTTTAATCGCAATTTTAACTTTCCAAAAAAAATTCAAAAATAAAAATCCCTCTCAATTTTCTAAGTTTTATAACTCGCCAAATCTCTAGCCAAATTTTTTTTGGCCCGTATAAATATTGTTAGGCACTATATAGGGATGCTATTTATCCTATTTTCATCCCATTTTACTGTTATCGCCTAGTGAATGTACCTTTCTACAAAAACATGAACATTGCGTCAAATGTTGTCTGTTAAAACTGTGTTAGTGATTATAGGCCATGATTGCAAAAATACAGAGACTTTCACTAAGTTTTACGGTATCATACATTTTTTACTAAATGAAAAAGTGACAAATATTTTATTATGAATAAAGATCAATATTATGAAGTTATGGCATTATGCAAAGATTATTACGAAATATTCAATACATTATACAGACTAAATACAACTAACCAATCCGAACTTACCAAAATTTATCAAGATATCAATAGCATATTAATTAAAACTAAATTATTAGAGCCCTCTGAGCGTCTTGATATAATATCAACTGCATCTGAATACAATTGTCGTTATTTTAAATCGTATTGGACTTTATACAAAATGATTTATGAAAATGATCCAGAAAAAGTGTTATCTAACTCATTTCTTTTCAATTACTTTGCTAATAAAGAGTATGAACTCGGAATAGATGAAGAACTTAACGAATATGATTCCAAAGACTATATTTTAGATGTTCATGAAGAAAACACAATTTTCAGAGCTATAATGGATGATGACGCAAAATCATTTGAAACATTTATTAATAGTGATGGATTTAATATAAATCAAAAACTAAAAAGCAAATTTTATCCTTATAATATACAAAATGATAATCAATACTCATTACTCGAGTTATGTTGTTTTCATGGTTCTGTAAATTGTTTTAAGATATTAAGATCAAAATTTCAATCAGAAATCACGTACAGCTGTCTTCAATTTTCATTTCTTGGGAGAAATAATGAAATCATAAGTGAATGCTTGAAATGTCAAACACCAGATAAATATTGTATGGAATATGCAATTATTTCCCACAATATTGAATATATAAAATTTCTAATGAACGAATATAAAATAGAAATTGATGAAAGAGAATGCAGATATAACAATAATCTTCAAGCACTCTTACTATGCATAGAGCAAATTGATGATATCAATATTTCTTTTATTTATTCATTAGAGATTGATTTTCCTCCTCTTTGGGAATATTTTTTAAATCATGATGCAGACATTAATGCACGTGATAATAATGGAAGTCCAGCACTATTTCGACAAGTTATGTATAACAGAAAGAAAGCAGTAGAATTTCTTCTTATTCATGGTGCTGATGTTAACATAATTGATAAAGATTCTAGCCTAACATCAATTAATGAAACAGCATTTGGGAACAGATTTGACATCGCAAAAATTCTCATCTCTTTTGGTGCCGATCTTAATTCTAAAGATTTAAACGGAAGAACGGCTCTCATTACTTCTGCTTTATATAATTCCTTTGAAATATCAGAACTATATGTAAAATCTGGAATAGATATAAATGCTAAAGATGATTCCGGTAATACAGCTCTTGATTGGGCCATTTACAATTATTCTGAAAAGTTAATGATTTTTTTGCTTGATAATGGAGCCGATGCTAATTCCAAAGATTCTCGAGGCTGCACAGCTCTTCATTATTGCTCATCTAATGGATATAATGAACAAATAGAGATTCTTCTTTCTTATGGTGCAGATATCAATTCAAAAAACAATTATGGAGAAAGCGTTCTTCATAGCGCTGCAGAATATGAGCATCCTAAAACAATTGAACTTCTCATTTCACATGGAGCAGAAGTCACGGCAACTGATTGCAATGGGAAAACTGCACTTCACGTTGCAGCAGAACATGGATGTGTAGAAAATGCAGAAATCCTAATTCTACATGGCATAGATATTAATGCTAAAGACTATAATGTAAAGACGTCTCTACATAAAGCAACAGAAAAGGACAGAGTTCAAATGATACGATTCCTCATTTCTCATGGTACTGATATTAATTCAAAAGATAATAATGGTGATACTGCTCTTCATTATGCAGCAGCAAAATAGGCGAAAGATGTTGTTGAACTTATATTATCAAATGGCGCAGATATCAACTCAAAAGATTATAATGGGGCCACAGCTCTTCATTATGCTGTTTCTTCTTTTTCATTAGAAAGTGTCAAAATTCTAATTCTACAAGGGGCAGAGGTCAATTCCAAAGATAATAATGGAAATACCCCTCTTCATTATTCAGCTTCTTCTTCTACCATAGCTACTCGTTATATAGCTTCTTTAATACCAGAAATAGTTGAATTTCTTCTTTTACATGGTGTTGATATCAATGAAAGAAATAACGAATGGAAAACTCCATTGAATATTGCATCATCAAATAGCAATGAAAAACTGGTCAATTTATTCCTTTCACATATTTCATCAATCAATGAACAAAAATAAATGAAGTATTTAACAGAGACAATATAACATTTCTTAATACATCAAATGAAATTTTCAAGAAAACAAGGATTTGCCAAATTTAGAAGAAACCTCCTTTCCACAAATATCCAATATATTCTTGTGTTTGTTTTATATCATAAGATATTCATACATAGACCTTTAATAAACATATATAGATCAAAAATATTTAAAATTTCAATGTTCTGAAAATTTTCAAACTCTTTTTCATGATTAGAACCTAATGAAAACGTAAATTAAATATTAATTATTAATTTCTGTTCAGCAATAGATGTTGTTTATAATGCATGGATACAGAACGTGTTTTGAATTTATTTTAACTCAATTTATTTCATTATTTATGATGAATATTTCTCTGAAGCATCTAACTTTACAAAATTTATATGGACACTCCGATTTCATTAGCACATCTGCGTATAAAAACGCTGTTTTTAGTAGATGCAATGTTAGAAATTCATTTCGAGGCTTTTTATTAGATTCAAAATTATCAAAAACAGAATTTTCATCAAGTATATTCAAAAACTTTCTTACAACAGTCGTAAAAACTCAAGAACAAGATTATTATAATCAAACAATTAATAAATACTTAGTTAATATTGAAAACCCATTAAATTTCACGAAATGCACATTTTACGGTATCAAATCATTAACCTATGGTAGTTGCATAAACACTTGCAAGCCATTATACTTAGATTCT
Organism: Trichomonas vaginalis G3; assembly: GCF_026262505.1. Taxonomy (NCBI): domain Eukaryota; phylum Parabasalia; order Trichomonadida; family Trichomonadidae; genus Trichomonas; species Trichomonas vaginalis. The sequence continues at coordinate 18,877,718 of NC_067207.1, forward strand.
TGTTTATTTTATGATCTTCAAGCTCTTAACGGAGGAGTTATTTATTCGATGTCTAATGTAGACATCAAACACAGTACTTTCAATTCGTGTTCTGCATTCGAAACGGCCGGAGTCCTTAAGCAAGTTGGAGATAACACTACATCTCTCTTAATTACTTCATCTTCTTTTGATAAAAATGAGGCGAAGACATTTGGATGCCTGTACAGATGGTCACATAAATGGTGCAATATTCAAATGTCAAACTATACAAATATAAAAGCTTCAGATTGCGTTGGCGTTATGGAGATCGCAAGCACAGATTTCGATATGTACTATTGCACCTTTCGAAAATGTCAGGCATTGGTCAATAATGGCTGTGTTTTGGTTCGTGGACCACATCATTGCGAAATTTGGCGAAATATTTTTGTTTCTGTCAAACACAATTCAGAATCATATGTCACTGCAGCTGCTGTTTATATTGCTGATGCTGTTGTAACGTCCAGAGTAGCTTATTCGATATTCCAAGATACATCTAGCACTTATGTCGTATCTGCAGGCAACAATGGTAAATTAAATGTATTAGGATGCATATTCTCATCATCTCGTAGCGTCATTTGGGTATTTAAGAGAGTTATGATCACAGATTGCAAATTTAATACAAGAGTTCTTTATCCAACCTTTATTCCCGATGTTCTCTTGAATGCAATGCAAACTCCCTCTGATACCAATATGAATATCTCATTTTTGAATATAAGTTACAATAATCTCGGAATTGCGTTCTTATTATCCGTTGCAGGAACAATAGCTTTGTCAATTATTCAGCATAAAGCTGTCCAATATATTAATCATCATAAGAAATCTTTGTAATTTTTGTTTTTTATATAAAAAAATTGTGTTTTTTTAAAATAATATTACAAACATTTTTTATACAAACAATTTTTCAACATACTCGAAAGCTTGGTTGAGCCACTTTGGAGCTCCAATGAATTTCTTTCCAAATCTGACGTTTGTAACGTCATGGAAGTAGAAGTAGAGATGGCCTAAAACAATACCGATGACATTTGGAATCATGCCCCAGAAGCCCTGGCGATAATAGTTCATAGCAGTGTAGGCAAATGGAGCGTAGGCGGCCTTGATGTTAATTGGAAGGCCCATGATCTGCATGGACATGTTGCCATGATGCTTTGTCCAATAATAGAGGCAAGTCAAAGTAATGATTGGACCGAAGAAGACTTCACGTGTGAAAACGGAAGAAAGGATACTTGAGATAGATACGTAAAGGAGGAATACAACGAATTCAGCTGGCTTTCTTCCGAAAAGATCAACTTCAATAAGTGAAGCAAAGTTAGCGAAGGATAACAAGCTGAAGAGTGTTGCTGGTACAGCTGGACCGAAGTATAAGAGGCTTGTTATGAGTCTATAGTATTCTTGGTTCTTCATCATAAGATTGAAATCGAAGTAGAGATCTAATGGGCTAGCAAGCTTTATAACTTGAAGATACATGATAAAGAGTGTACCAAGTAACCATGCGACAGTAATGGGAGCACGGGTAAGATCCATACTTGTGAAAATATTGACAAAATTTCCCGACATCGCATTTTGAGAGATCCGGCTAAACAGCCGGAGGTTTTCCCCTCAAAATAAATTGAATAGTTGTAATTATATTTTATAGAAAAATGTTTTTTTATTCGGTCGCATGGTAGGCTAAAAATCTTTTTTATCATACATATGAAGAACAATAAAATTACAAGATTTTGGGTTGATTTTGTAGATTGTTTGATTTTTTTGAAAGAGTATACTCAAATTTTATATCAAAATTTTCAGTCAGGTTAACAGTAATTCTCTTAGTTTAGATTCACCTACTAGAGATAATCAAAATTAGCTGGACAATTTGAGTTTTTAAATAAAAATCACCGTTGTGATATGAGGTTACTAAAATTAATTCTCTTTCTTATATTTGCCTTCTCGGCATCGATAGAATAAAAAGAAATGCTCCAATTCAAGAAAATGAAGGCTTTATAAATTTGAAAATTTGAAATCTTTCTTTTACTCAATCTAAAATAATAATTTATAATATACATCACCTATACCTAAGAAAACAGAGTGAAAACATGAAGGAAATGCATCAAAATTGAGGGAAATATTTCGGTTATCTTCTCAAGGCGTCAATTGGACCTAGGAAATGTTGTTTTCTACCTATGAAAATTTGCTCAACCATTTGCGTTTATAATAAAAAGGAAAAAATTAATTGTCATTATTTCAATATTCGCCATTTTTAAGAGAATAAAAACCATAATTTAATCTAACAAAAACAAAATATCTTTATCATACATACGCTGGATTTCTGCTTCAAAATATTCCTAACAGGAACATTTATTTTCTTTCTCTGAAGCAAACACTTGGATTTGTGCTCCTGAATTACCTCCATTAAGAGTAGTTTGTTGTCGCAATATCGTTGTTGCGAGTTCCATGAATAAATCGCTAATTCCTTCTCCTTCTTTTGCAGAAGTTTCTCTGATCAAATATTTGTTCTGGTCAGCCCATTGTTTAGCCTTTCCGAAAGCTACTTGCTTCTGATCAGTGCAATCCGATTTATTTGCAGCAACAGCAATAACTGTATTTGGACCTGCGACATCTCTAAAAGATTTTATCCATTCGGAAAGGTTTTCAAATGATTTCGCGTTGGTCTCATCGTACACGGCAATAGCGCCAGAAGAATTTCTGAAATAAATTGGACCTAACGATTTAAACTTTTCTTGTCCTGCAGTATCCCATATCTGTACCTGCAGTATGCGTCCGTCTATTTCTTTCGTAATGATCTGATGAGTTGCACCAATCGTAGAAGCCTGGTTTTCGTTGAAAATACCGAAAACTAGACGATTTAGGAGACAAGTTTTACCAACAAGTGTGTCTCCTATAACAATAATTCGGCAATTCACAATTGATGAATCGACAAACATTTTTTTTTATCCACAAAAGTGTCAAAATTGAATAATTTTGGAACCTCAAAAATCGAAATATCCTTCTGTCCATATTATTTGAGATATTTTAGTAATATATCCATATAAATCTCATCAGGTTCAGGAAAACTCCTCAATAAATCCAATATGAAATCTGATAACTAAAAAGTAAGCGAATTAGACGAAGTCTATTTATTATCATTGCCGAATGTAATAATTTGGCATTGAATTAGAACAATATTTTAAAAATGAAATAAAAAATTCCGAAAAATAATTCCAATATGAAATCTTATGTATAAGTTGTATTCTGTGTAATCAATGTTGCCTCATCCAATGGAGATTCTTTCTTCTTGCAGCAAGATTTTCCTGTTGGGTCCCTTGAAATTGCAGCAGCGATACCAGAAACAGCGAATGAGACGCAGCTGAAGAGCCAAACGCCATTTCTGTAGCCTTCCCATGTATATTTCGGAATTCCTGAAGGTGTTGGCGTTGATCCTTTCATTGGAACAAGCCATGACGAAACGAGTTGGTAAATTGCAACGAAAAGGAATAAGAAGAGGTTGGCAGAACCAACGGCTGAACCTGCAACCATTGGTGGGTAATATTCAGAAACTAAAGGATAAGAAATTGAACTGATAGTTAATGTAAAGATACCGATGACAACAAGAACAGCCCAAAGCTCAATATTGTTCAATTTGTCACCTTTGAAGTACATAACAGTAGAAACGCCTAAAGAAGCGATAGAAGAAAGGATCATGATCCATTTCTTAAGGTTGAACGCCTGAGCAATGTAAGGTAAAGTAAGAGAACCAGTAAAAACGCCTACGTGTAATGCGAGTAATGTATTTGATTTCTGTTCATTGTTGTAGTTGTAGACATCAGTAAGGAATGGTCCACCCCAATATCCGCCGATATTAAGGAATGGACAGCAAACAGTTACTGTAAATACGACGATAACCCAAAATTGCCAATATGTGACAACTTCTTTGATATTCTTGAGAAGGAGAGAGCATTTCTGTCCCATGCGCATATCTTTGTCGGCAGAAATCGGAGGTTCGTTGACTGGCTCGTATCCTTGACGTTCTGGACTTCCTCTTGTAAATATGAGGATAATTAATGCGCAAAACGCAGAAGCTCCTGATAGAGAGTAGAAAGCTGCTCTCCATCCGTATTTCTCGCAAAAAATAGCTAATGGAGTTGCAGCTCCAGCACCACCAATGCAAGATACAGCCATTAGAATACCAAGAAGAGTAGGTAATTGATGTAACTTGAACCAATTCGCTGATATTCTCATAACAGAAACGTATGTTGGGCCGCAACCGAATCCGACTAAAAATCTACCGACAATACCTATCTGGATTTTAGTAGAGAAGCCACAAATAGCAGAACCAATTGCAGAAATCAAGCCGAATATACCTAAAACTCTGCAAGGATCGAACAAATCTGCCATTAAACCTGCAAATGGCTGCATCAATGCATATGGATAGAAATAGCATGATGAGAATACAGCAAGCTTCTGAGTTGTAACGCCATAGGCTTGAGCCATGTCTTCTACAACAACTGAAGGACATAATTTCTGGAATTGGACAATGGCATAGAGAAATGATGGAACAGCGTATGTCAGTACTCTCATGAAATGAAATTTCCATGAGCGCTTTTCGGGAGTAGCATCAAGTGGGTTTTCCATTTGACTTTTTTTATTTTTTGAATCCTAAAAAGCGGTTATAAAAATTTTATGATGACTTTTGATATAATTTGATTTTAAAATACTCGGCTATCCCTATTTAATATGGAAGATTGATGAGGCATTCAATTTGTCGTTTCTGCCAATTTCTCCTCAAGACATTTCAATGATGCCATGTGATAAAAAGTGGTTCATTAGATTGGCAAATCACAATTATTAATATTTTTGGGTACGATGCACCTTCGGAATTGAAAATTCAACGCAAAATTTAGAAAAAAAGACAAAATATGCTGTCAATATTCTCTAATTTGTATGGTTTCTGGTATAATTCATATTTATCCGAGCAACTAACTTTGAATGGGCTGTGGAGAATCCAAAGATAAAAAAAATTAAACTTCGATTGATTTTAAATCTATACCATCATGATCACATTGTTGATTGTCTGAATATTTTAAGGCTTATATGCCGAAATACGATAATTACAATATGAAATATTAGAAATGTGCAGATAATCTATCAGCAGCTATAGAAACTTAGCGCCACTGAGCAAAATAGTGAGATTTAAGATTCAAATTTGAAGATTTGAAGAAAATATTAGATTTCGAAAAAAAATTGAAGTCTGGAATCTTAAAACTAAGTATAATAAAATTGGTTTAATAAAATTACAAACAATGAAAAGTGCAATATAAATAAAAATAAAGATAAAATCACAAAGTTATGATTTTGTCAGAAGCGAGTAAAGAATAATTGACTTCAAGCGGAGGAGATAATTCTCCACCATATTCTGTATCGTATAAGTCAAGTTGTAATCCTAAATCTTGTAAACCTTCATTCCAGCCTTCAATGAAAATTCCGCGGCTGTGGATAAGGTTTTTAAATAGAGTAATCGAAACATCGCGGCGTTTGTTCTGGGCGAGCTCTAGAATCCGTAAATTGAGCTGAGATTGGCAAATATAGTCGTAGAGTTCATCGTTGCTCATGTAATCGAACTGTTTGAATATGGACATTTTCAGACGTGATCCTATAGCTGGATCAAAGATTTTTGACAAGATATTTTCATCTTTTGTTCTTAAAATTAACAATGCGTAGCTGAGAATGCAGTCAGTATACTCGTAATTTTCCAGGAATATTTTAGAATATTTTTCAATCATTTCGATGGGAATTTGGTAATCGAATAAATTTATGTGATATAACAGCATAAAAGTCGTTATTATTTTGTACAACTTCGTGGTTTTGTCATTAAGTATTTCGAAAAGTACTTCTACGACCTGATCGTTTTGGAAATTTAAAATAAAATCTGGAGAATTTTTAAATACGTTCATAACTGCGCAGCCAACGAACGATTCTTTCTGGTCACGAATTGCTATAGCCAGTTTCATCGCAAATTCTGTATTTATGTTAATAAATCTCGGATATTCGATTAAAATTGAAGAAAGGAGTTCTTTTTGAGCGAACGTGTAACAATTGTTAATAAGCCAATTTTCGAAATCTGGTATATCTCGCAGAAATTCTCCACGAGTATATTTCGCCATTGATAAAACAATTTTAAGAAAATTACCAGATATCTGGGGGTCTCTCACCTCGGACAAATTTACAAATTCGAAAATCTTTGACATATATACCATATTCATCATAATTGGAGACATAACGCCCGTAGTTTGAGATGTTAAAAGAATCAGCGCTGATTTAAGAATTTGATTGTAATTTTCAAGTTGACAATATTTATTCGTGAGGACTATATCCATTAGAATAGCCATATTCTCTTTGCTTGTTATAAATTTTACGAATTGAGGACATGAGTTGCGAATTGCTGCCATTAAGCAAGGTTCGCAAAGAACTCTAAATATCGTCGCATCCGTTTGATTTAGGAGATCAAGCATGGGCTGAAAAGTTTTATTCATTGGTAACGACGATAAAAAATTGGTTTTTAAAAAAGTGGCAAAAAAAATTCGACAATAATGTGTGAATTTTAGGAAATTCGAAAATAATACTATCAGCTAGTCTATATTTTCATGTAAAATTTGAGATTTTAGATAAGATTTGATTATTGAATAGAAAGGGAAATTGCTGATGCTAGGTTTAACCATTGAATCACTGTTATATATTTCATTCCTTTTGAGAAACGTGATTTTCAAAAATATGAATTTGATTTTTTTATTACGTATCAAATTGGCCGTTACTTAATTAGATTGTTTGATTGGGAACATTGCAATAAAAAATCATAATTTCAGAAAAATAGTCTTTATTGCTCTAAAATCTCTTTTATACTGGTGCATTTAATGTGGTTATCATTGTAATATGTATATCCTTAGGTGAAAAAATGGTAATGCTTAAATAGATTTTGTGTTGAAATTGATTCAATAAATAATTTTTATTATTTATTTTTTATACATTGACACCAGATCCTGAGTCTTCATCATCCTTTGCAGAACCTACATTGCTTGAGCCTTTCTTGCAGCTGCAGCAGCTGCAGCAGCAGCAGCAGCAGCAGAAAATGATAATGATGATGATAACAATAATGAGGATGATGACAATAACAATAACTGCAATTTCCCAAGCTGGGAAGCTACTTCCTGGAGGTGGATTCTCTTTTGTATCTTCTTCAACTTCTTTCTTAGACTTTAATGAGGCATCTCCTTTAAGATAATATTCCTTATCTTCATCGAAGAAGAATTCTTCATCTTCTGAAGAAGACTTGGGTTCTGATATAGAAACAGTAATTGTTTGTGATCCCTTCTTATCAATCTTATAGCTATCATTTATTTTGCCATCTTTCTTATCTGTCTGAATCTTTGTTTGTAATTCTGACATATTAACAAGAGAGAGGGAGAATTCTTGAGAAGGTGCAAAAGATAAAGCCTTACCTGTTCCTGTGTTCTTTTCCTGTTTTTTACCATCAGCAAAAACATAGAGTGAATCTGGTGATACTGTAATTGTTCTGCTCTTTGATCCAATATGAGTACTGATAAAAGTAGAAGAATTCATGACCCTTTTGACTTTATTGTTCTTTGAGCTTATATGAAATTCCATACTGTATGATTTAGAAAATGATTGTTTCTTCTTTGTTGATAAATAGGAATCAAATATATTATCAACATACAAATCAGATTCCTCAAGTTTTTGATGACCTGATGGTGTTATTGATATGAATTGAATTTTGCATTTCTTTGAACTATCCTTGCATGCAACTTTTGAAACTGGAATAACTTTTGGTGAGATAGGACCAGAAACCAAAAATGGTGATTCTGCAAACTTTGTCTCATAAATAGAAGTGTTTTCAGGATTGAAGTATGTTGCATTAACTGTATATGCTGCATTTCCTGCAATGGCATATGTTTTATAGAAGCAAATTATTTCACCAGCTTCAAGTTCTTTAGTGTAAAGTGTAGTAAAGTTCATAGTTTTTTCTAATTTTTTGTCGCATTCTGGATAAACATGTGTGAAATTAGGTACTATCATATCGGTTGGAAGTGATCCAGCAAGGAGTTGCCGAAACATTATTAGGAAATGAAATAGAAAGGCTAAGAATTATTGAAAGAATGTGAATAATTGAAATAAATAAATTATTTTTTGCGTAAAATGGAAGGCATCTTTACCGAGATAGATAAAATGCCAATTGGAAATAAGGGTTCAATTATTAAACTTTGAATTATTTTTCATGAAAAATAATTGAAATGAGTACGTTTTTCTTGAACAATTTTAAAATAAGGTCAGAGTTAATTTTGGAGAACAAAAGAATGTTTTCTAACTCGAATCAGGTGAGAATTATGTTCTGGGTGATATCTATTCAAAATGCTTTTTGAAAGTATTAAAATGAAAAATAGAGCTAAATAATATGAAACGTATTATATAAAAAGAACATGATTCATGAATTGATTTCGTGTGTTTGACTGTCATAAAGATAAAACGGAATTTTGGACGTGTGGTAATTGAATTATTTTGAAATGATAAAAAATAATGATCAGAAAATATATGATGTCATAAATATAAATATAGCTGTATTTCCACAAATAAGATAGATATTTTATAAGAAATCAAATTTGAGAGGATGTTGGTTTTGAATAAGATTCACAAAAGTGAAGCAATTTAAGAGGGATTTATATGTGGTGAAGTGTGGTTAAATAATAAAAAAAATACGAAAATGAAATTGGAAATTGAGGAAAATATAAAAAATCTACAGGAAAATAAAATATAAATTAGAATCTTTTAATTTGACATTTAGTTTAAGGGTGCGCCCGGGAGGATCATGTAAACTTCAGAATTTAGAACCTTAATTTTTAAGCAATAACTTGGTACCTAAATAGGTAGGAAAACTCTAAAAATATCAAAAAATACAACTTGGCTCCATAATAATCCTGTCATGGTGGCAGTTTGTATCCCCTAGTATTTTCCTCTTGAATCTCTTTTTCTGTCGAAATTAAATTCAAATCTCAGAAGTAGAAGTGAATAATCGACTTATTACTGCTATTATACGAATAAATAAATTCATTATATTATTTTTATTTACATAATATCTGTTTGAAGTCCATAATTCTATAAATTTTTCTTCAAAAACATTACAATCTTGATAGTTTTGATACTGTTTAATAGGTTTTTGGCACCTTATTTAGTATTTACTACGTATAGAGTCGATCTGAACTTAATTTTCGGAAATTTAAAATATTTATTATAAGTAAAATTTGATTTGAAATTTATGTTTAACTACTCATATCTTGCATTATCCTGAGTAGCTTTTGTAAAAATTCATCAAAAAAGATTTTAACGTGCTTAAATTTTTATTTTTTAAAATAATGCATATTATTATATAACTAGCATATTTACAAATTTTAGTGCTTTCAAAAATTTAATCCTCCTCCTCTCAAATAAACGTACATCCGGGGGCCTGTTTTTTGCAAAAAATAAAATTTCATTTTTTATGCTTAAAAAGTCAGAATTTTTATTTGCTTCTGGGATATATGATGGCTATATCAGATGCCCATTCTTTTTGATACTCAACATTAAACATAAAACTTAGCCGTTAAGGCTCTTCTGAAAATATTTTTTTTCCGAAAAATTTTCGAAAAAAATCAAAAAATTTAAAAATCCCCGAATCTGCAGGGATTTTAAAAAATTCTTTTTAGTAAAACTTAAGGATATTGTATCAGATATATTGGTATGGGCAAATTCAATTGCAATCCAATATTCATCGAGATATTAAGTTAACGAATCTTTCAAAATTGAGAGGGTAATCCTCCTCTCAAATAAACGTACATGCGGGTGCACCCTTAAAGAGTTATTTTCTTGAAATAAAATATTCGTCAAATCACAGAATTACATTATTTATTATCTCATATATAATATTGACAATAATTACGGTGAGGCACTATGGCCGAGTGGTTAAGGCGTGGGATTTGAGTCCCCATGGGCTTGTCCCTCATCGGTTCAAATCCGGTTGGTGTCGATTTTTTGTTTTCTTAGAACTATTGCTGGTGATTGGTAATAGTTCAAATTCTACCTAGTTTGATGTACTATATTCTCATCTACACTTTATTTTTTCATTTTTCTTGCCTTAATAAGTCTTTCACATCAAATTAATCTCATAACATTTCTCCTAAATCATATATACTAAGTTATCTAGGCATTTAATCTAACTGATTATACAAATTTCATCAATGATCAATCTATTTTGAACAATAATGTTTTTTTTTAGAACTCCTTCTTTCTCTGTTATTTTGGAGGTTAGAAATGATACTATTTATTTACATGTCATGCATGGAGTATGTAATTGTTGAATTCTATCGAACCATAATCTCAGATATTTCCAGTAGAATCTACATATCCAAATCATTATTCAAAAAAAATTTCAAATATTTTATATTTATAACCTTGTTTAAAATATTTATATTTAGATGGGGATGTCGCCGATGACATCGTCGATCTTGAGGACCATCTTAGCGATCTGTGTTGCAAGACGGAATTGGGAGCACTTACCGCGCATTGTTTCGACGACCTTTTGCTTCTTCATATCGTTAGTTCCAGCGAAAACGCAGTCAACACCGAGTGTTGTGATTCCTGTTTCGAGCTGCTGGCGCTTGATGTTCTCTACGGTCTCGATTGGGTTGAGGCCGGAGTTTCCTGCGAGTGCCTGTGGGATGCCCTCGAGAGCATCGGCGAAGGCCTTCATCGCGTACTGGTGGATTGTGTTGTTTGTGTCGGCTGCCTTGCGGACTGCGATGGCGGCGGCAATTTCGGATGAACCACCACCGTAAACGATACGGTTATCGCGGATGAGGTTTCGGGCAACGCAAAGGGCGTCATGGAGTGAACGGTCGGCCTCATCGAGCATCATCTGGTTGCCACCACGGATAAGGAATGTAACGCATGGGACGTCGGCGACACCTTCGATGAGAAGCATGTGCTGTAATGATGTTCCGAAATTGAGTTCCTTGCAGATCTTGGCTGTACCAAGTTTCTCTGGTGCGAGGTCTTCGAAGCGCTGGACGATTCTAGCGCCTGTTGTAATTGCGAGTTTCTCGATATCGCCGCCAAGAACCCAGCGAACGGCTGGAAGATCGTTCTGGAAAAGAAGGTGATTTGCTTCATCATCGAAGCCCCACTGGCACATGACGACCTGGGCACCAGCCTTCTTAAGACGATCGATTTGGTCGAGGAAGTACTGTTGTTCGGCCTTATGAAGTTCTTCGTATTCTTCGGCTGATTTGATTGTAACTCCGTACTTTGTCTTTGGTTTCGGTGGTTCGAATGGGCATGTGAGGACTGCAACCTTGGCGTTCTCGACATCACGTGGCATCTGGGAATGTGACCATGTCTTGTCGATTACGAGACCGTTGAGGAGCTGTGTATCTTCGAGGCGGCCACCAACCTTGCAGACTGTTTTAATGCGCTCGAGGTTGACATCCTTGCGAGGAAGATCAGCAACGCGAAGAACAGCTTCGACAGCCATTCTAGCGAGCTCATCACGGTAGCGGTTGACGATCTTAGAGTTGAGTGTTGTCTCGCAGACTTCATCAAGGTTATGATGATCTTCTGGAGTGAAATCTAATGTCTCAGCAATCTCTTCGATGCGCTTGACAGCAACATCGCAAGCATGATCAAAGCCTTCAGCAATACGTAATGGGTGAAGGCCGCGATCAAGAAGACCGAGGGCTGATTCCAAAAGGCAGCCAGTAAGAACGACGACAGATGTTGTGCCATCGCCAATTTCGTTATCCATAGACTTTGAAAGATCGACAAGAAGCTTAGCAACTTGATGCTCAACTTCCATATCGTCCATAATTGTTGCACCATCGTTTGTAACATTAATTTTTCCGTGTGGTGAGACAATCATCTTGTCTAAACCACGTGGGCCGAGTGATGTCTTTAAAACGCTTGTGACCGCTGTAGCAGCTTGAATGTTGGCACGGAGAGCTTCAATTCCCTTCAGACGCTCCTTAGTGCCTTGGTCACGGATAACAATAAATGGGTTTCCACGTTCATCGAATGCGAGAGACATTTAGATTTTATTGTAAAAAGTTTGATTGTAGCCAAGCTAAACGACCGTTTAAAATTACGAAACAGTTCATCTGACTGCTTATAGCATTTTCCTATAATTCGATCCATATATGCAATATTTGTCGTATGAATGTGCTTTTATTCGAAAAAAATTCACTCAAAAATTGAATTCAAAAATCGAAACTAGAATAAAATCATAAAATAAGAGTGTTTTCGTATTTCATATTGGATTTATTTAAATTTTCAAAAGCTAATTCTTGATAATTCATGATGGACAAATGATTTTTAAAAAAATTCTGGTCATTGTCTCTAAACATTAATGAAAATGGATTATACTGAAAGTGTGTATATGAAATACAAAGCTTGGTTAGTACTTTCTCGTCAATCGAAATTTCCCATCAAAAAAATTATAAAAGACTCTATCTTTCAAGCCAGAAATGCATTATTCCTAGAATAAAATAGAAATAGATGTTATATTGATATTACTTCAAATCAAATTTTTAGAATGAATTTCTTATTGATTTTATGTGAAAATATACTTACTGATTCGAACTCCATTCTGAGGAATGCTTACTATAAGAACTTAGTCGAGGTTTCTGTCAGTGGATCAACCTCCCAATACATCAACGGAACTAAGCAACTAACAAAACCCGAGTATGTTTTTGATCAAGTACCTAAAAACTACGATTGGTGCTCTAACTGCGGAAAATCTGATAAAGATCATCCATGGGCTGTTTACTCAGTTAAGAATCAGCTTATGAATATTAATGGTTACTACTTAAAGAGCGGATGCTGTGATACAGCAGATGATGCATGCTGCTGTTACGATGAGCAATATTATTGCTGCTTGTGCTGCATCTATTCCTGGTCCCTTCAAATATCTATGGATAATCAAACATGGAAAACAATTCATAAGGTCGAAAAGGATAATGAAATGAGGCGTTGCAAAGAAAAAACATATAAATTCAGCGAAACTCACACTGCAAAATATGTTCGACTTATTCAAGACGAATCTTGCCCAGGAGATCCACCATGCATCGCTATCAACAAAATAGAATTTATCGGAACTACTTCTGATGGTTATGCCTTAGATAATAACGTTGAATTTGATGCTGAAGATGATGATGTCAGTATCATCGGCCATATATCAAAGCAATCAGCACATTAAAGTTTTACCTCCAAAAAAAAAATCAAATTTCAAAAAATTATATTTTTGTCAATTTAAAATCCTTATGTTTCTACGATATTTTCTGTATTATTTAAAAACGATTATTACAGTTATTTAAAATAATTTTTTTAGATAAAATACAAACAAAAAACATTTATTTCTTGGATTGGTTTCTGAGATTCTTAGACTTTTCTAACAAGTCGTAGTAGTTGAATCTGAGTAAATATGCATAAAGGCCTTGTAAATAATTCATTGCGTATGATAATTCAAAATCATCAACGACAGCCTCTCGATATGCAGAGGAAAATGCAATGTGGAAAGTAATCTCGGGGTTACAAGTTGCAAAAACGATTAAAACTAAAATTTTGAATAAAGTATCGAAATCTAAAGCGAAATCTTCGTCCAAATTTGGTACAGTTTGCTTTATTATCTCTGGTATTTTGTTAATAACGTTCCAAAATGTTCTGGCGATGTTAAATGGATTGATTTCGAAAACGATCGTGTTAATTTCATCAACACAGCTGTAGTATGGCCATTCTGGCATTCTCGATAACTCTGATAATGTCATCATTGCATATTTATCTGAAAGGAATGGAACATTCATTGTTTTTGGAATCAATCTTTCTAAAACAGGAATACAGAAAGGTTCTACCGTCCAAGGGAACTGGCGGATCTGCCAGGCGATGGAGAAGAATGTATCTTCTGCAACTTCGTAAGGAACGTTCTTTGAAAGAGATTCGATAATAAAAGTAGAATCCGCAGCGGTAAGTTCATTAAATTTTGTCTTTATTCGATTTATTACTTGATTCTCGTATGTACCACTAACATAGAAGCACATATTTTTAGGAATTGTCGATAAATCAGGAAGTTTTATTTTTTTGATGTATTTTAGGATCTTTATAAACTTAGTCATATATTTCTTATCACCGGTGATCTCCTCGATGAATTCTCTCGCGTATACGTAATATTCATCTGAATGTTCTTGAATAAAACTCGTAAATCTATCGATTTCGAGACCAGCTTTTTGGAACATAACAACTATACGATCTAAGTATTTAATTGATTTCTGTCCTATTGAAATATCTTGCATCAAAGTACTTCTTAATGCATCAATCTTGTAATCAGATGCTTTATCAAGAAATTGTGTAATTGCATAAACATCGTCATTGAGTACTGTTCTTTCTTCAGCGCTTTCGATGATTTGTGAGTTGAAATAGCATTTTTGAGATGTCAGAACAGTAATAGCTTCACTTATCTCAAAGCTATCATCTGTTTTTTCTTTTGTGATAAATTTCTCATACTTTTTATCACTCTCAGGAAGAATGCGGATTAATGGCATTGATGTAACTGGTTTCAACATTGATGCAGGAGAAGGTTCTTCTTTAATATTGGGTTTGGAACTAGGATTAAGAAGGATATCTGTACTCGAACTCCTGTTTCTTCCATTCTTAGGCTTCATAGAATGTTGTCAAAGAAAAAAAATCAATTGATTGTTGTAATGAAAATGTGGGTAAAAAAAATAAATGATCGATTTGGAACCATATAAATGCTAATATCATTATTCAATGTAAAAGGCCGTTGGCAGATTAACAATTCAGATTGAACTGGGTCAATTTGATTTTTCGAGGTGACCAATAGTATCTATTGATGTTACTGATGATATTTTAAGTTGAGAATTCATTACGAAGAATAATGTCCGAATCCACTAAGTCAATGGCCTTATAACTGAAGAATTGCATCAGAATAAGCATTTTATTTATGGCTGTTTATATAATTTGCATTCGGAGTTGAGAATCAAAATATATGCTATTAAATTCTATATGGATTAAAGTATTTAAACCAAAATATAATAATAGATCATTTTTATTATATATGACATTATTTAAATTAAGGATAAATAAAAGAATTCATACGAAAAATCGTCTCTTTAATAAAAAACCTCCAAAAAAATTTTGAAAATTCAAAAATGACATTAAAAAATGTTGAGATTCTCATCATTTTGATAAAATCAAAAAAAATTTGGAATTTTCATCAACTTCATTTATGACCTATTGGAACACCCAAATGCTCCTTATCACATTTAATGAGGTAGAGCTGCTTATTTCCAAATATTATTGATTATATTTACAACAAAATCAAATTATTGTCAAAACACATATTCAACATACCAAGTAATTCTCATTAAAGTATCGAATTAATCCTAAAACCATCTTTTTATGTTACATTTTGATTGATTTATCGAAATCGAATCGATAACCTTCAATGAATCCCAAGCACACGAAGTATCTTTAAGTTTGAATTACATTTCAACTACATTTTGAACAAATTATTTTCGATATTTCTTATAAAAAAATTTAAATAGTTAAGATTAGCAAAAAAGAATTAATTTTTATTTACCTATCTACTTTGACGAAGATTCAGATACTTCTGAGATCTCTTCATCATCATCTAATTTAATAACTTTCTTAGAACCACTTACAGTACCATCATTAGATCCGCTGTAGCTACTTGTTTCTTTACTCTCTGAATTCTCTTCAGCTTTCCTCTTTTCTTCTTCTTCCTTCTTTTCTTCAGTAGATTTCAACTGCCTCTTTACCAAATTATAGTAATGACCTTTCTTCTCAACAAGTTCCTTGTGGTTACCAATTTCTACGATTTCACCTGCATCAAATACGTAAATTCTTGTTGCATTTTTGATTGTTGATAATCTGTGAGCAACAATTACGCCTGTTCTTGTTTCGAGGATCTTATCAAGAGCACTTTGAACTTTCTTTTCAGATTCCGCATCCAAAGCAGAAGTTGCTTCATCGCAAATCAAAATTGTTGGATCTTTGATAACAGCTCTAGCAATTGCGATTCTCTGCTTTTGGCCACCTGAAACAGTACTTCCTCTGTCACCAACCATGTGTTTGAGTTGATCATCGAATTTGAGAACGAATTTCTTGGCATTTGCTGTCTCGAGAGCTTCCCAAACTTGTTCATCTGTCTTCTCGTCTGTAACACCGTAGCAAACGTTCTCTTTTACTGAAGCTTGGAACAATGTTGGTTCTTGAGAAACCAAAGCCATCTTTCTGTGTAACCAGCGAGGATCGAGTTCTTTGATATCATGGCCATCGATTGTAATGATACCTTCTGTAACATCGTAGTATCTCTGTATGAGTTGGACACAAGTTGATTTACCGGAACCTGAGTGACCAACTAAAGCAATCTGTTCGTTTGGCTTGATCTCGAAGCTGACATTCTTAAGAGCCATGACATTTCTCGTTGGATAACAGAAAGAAACGTTTTCGAATTTGATATAACCTTTGAAGTCATCGTACTTGAGGCCCCCTTCGAAGTTGATTGATGGCTGATAGTCGAGAAGCTGAACAACTCTGTTTGCGGCTTGAACGGCTCTTTGTTCTGCTTGAATTGAGTTTTCGAAGAAAACTAAGCCCATGCAACCCATCATTGTCATACCGAATACGGAAAACATTGTACCAGCTTCGAACTTTTTACCGTTCTCTTGTTTTACGACCAATTTAGAAGCATAATAAAGATTTCCAATGACAACAGCCCAAACGCAAATGAAGACAACAAAGAACATTGTACCAATGCAGTAAACAATGTTTCTTTCGTAATGAGCTGCTTGTTCATTCTTTTCAACGAATCTGTCTGTATCCTGCTGTTCTCTGTTGAAGCCTCTGATTGTTCTGATAGCTGCAATAGTTTCTTCTGCAATTGTAATGGCACTTGAGAAGAATTTGAATCTAGAAATAGCATTCTTCTGAATAAATGGATGGAAGAGGAGCATAATGATTACAACAAATGGAATCAAGGCGAACATGATGAGGCCAAGTCTCCATGAAAGAACGAAAACTCAAACTAAGCCAATGAAGAATTGACCGAACAATTGGATCTGAAGACACTTTGTTGTACCAAAGCATTCTTGAATGATTGATGTATCTTCGCCAAGAACTGTAAGAAGAGCACCAATTGGATGAGTATCGTAAAATTTGACATCATAAGTCATTATATGTCTGAACACTTCTGATCTGATCTTTGTAGATACTCTTGCACCAACTCTGATCCAAAACATTGAAGATATTGCTCTTAATACGGCAACAACGAAAATTACAATAGAAAACCATGCTAATTGTAATGAGATCTTATGTAATGGATCTCCAGAATAGCCCATTGTATATTCTCCCATGAATGTAATGATATTACCAAGGAAATAGAAAGTAATAATTGGGAAAGCACCGGAAATAAGGGTTGGCAATAAGCCAGCAATAGCATATGGGTCAGAAAGAATCATTGAGTATACTTTTCCACGTGCTCTGGAGTTTTCTTCTTTGGTGAATTTTGTCTGTACAATCGCAGAGCTTTCTCTACGTGTACCTGATTTAGAATACTCAGAAGATGATCTTCTGTTGTCACTCATTTAGTAAAAATGGCTTATATAACTGATTCTTTAGATACGAGGTTCTGATTTTGAGTTAAATTGAGTAGAAATTCTGATGTTTACACATTCAAATTCGAGGTTAAACAACAACCTCTACAGAAAATTGAGAGATGCGAGGTTATTAGAAATAATCTTCATGTGAGAATGAATCCTCACACTGAACCACACAAGTTCGAAAAACACTTTTCAAAATTTCTTTCTCAAAAAATTCATTCAAAATTTTGACATGGTAATTGGAATAAAGGAGATCGATTTCGATCAAGATTGCCAATTAATATGATTATATTAGCTATAAATATTAGTCTCAAAATGAATAATGACAATTTCATATGCTTTCAACAACAAAGATTATGGTGTAATAATCCAAAATATCATCAAATCACACAATTGGCCTCAACCATCTGTTGAGGGAGATTGAGGAATAGTTAATATCAAAAAAATATTTTTCATATCAAATTTCAAAATGACTTATATGTTAAAAAATTTTTATCTTCCTCATTTACACATGGCCCACATATCAAAAGCATTAGATGAAATTCAATAAAAAATACAATTTACAAATCTAACAAAATGTCTAACAATCAATAGTCAAATAAACAATGGATAACAAATCCATATTGAAATGAATAGAATTAAGATAATTTTTGAGATCAAAATAAAATTTCGGAAATTAAATTCAGAAATCATGATCAAAACGACATAATTATCAATAAACATGTATAATTAATTAATTTTGAAAAATAAATAAAATTAATTATTTGGAATTATTTGGTTCTTCACCTTTGTTACGATCCTTTCTACTTGAAACATAACTTGTTATACCATTCACAAGTTGTGGATGTTCTTCAGCTATCTCATCAAAGTCATCTTTTGTTAATTCGAACGCTTCCACGTATGTTTCAGCAATTGCAGATGATTCGACCACGTCTCCACCAACAACAGATGTTTCACCAAGTACAAAACCGCTGTAACCGTCATTTACTCTCAATAAACTTCCAGATGGCGAAATCAAATCAACTTTTCCTTCAGTTACGAAGTACATTCTTGTAGCCACTCTTCCAGCCTTAATTAAGAAATCTCCTGGTGTGAAAACTCTCGGTCTCAGTGCCATTGCGATGCTTTGAAGCACTTCTTCATCGGCATTTTTGAAAATTTCCACTTTTTCAAATACATCGGCGTGAAGAGCCAGAGCCAGTTTCTTTTGGAGGGCTATTGGCATCTTCTCAGCTGTTTCGAAGAAGTCCGCTCTGTCTCTATCCATTTCCCAGACGTATTCGTAGTATCTTAATAATTCTTCCATCGAACTCTCGGAGATTCTGCGGTATTTGAACACGGAAGAGATCCTCATGTACTTGTTGAGGAAGGAATTGCGTGAAGGATCGGCTACAATGGAAACCATCGTTGAAACTAAAAAATTATAAAAGAATACACCAACAATTTCAACGCAAATGACTACACAGACCTCTGGGAATGTGTATGGATGAAGATCTCCGTAGCCAATCGTAAGAACTGTGGTGGAAATGTAGTAAACAGTATGAAAATATTGAATTAATTTTGGTTTTTCAACCATAAAGGTTTCTGTAAGCCATGAACGATTTGGAATTTCAACGTGACCTGTATACCAGAATGCACAAGCACAAATGTGAATGATTGTGATTAATGTTGTAAATAATCGAGAAATTTTAGAAAATGGTGAGATGTAGACAAGAGTGTTTTTGATTACATAATTAGCATCGTACAATCTGAAGAATCTTAAGACTTTGAGAAGAAGTAAAACGTTGTATAAAACATGATTTTTTGCAAAATAGCCAATTAAATAAAATGGAATTGGGCAAATCCAGTAAATTATCTTTCTCCATAAAGGAATTGTTTGAGATATTGAATCTTTGTCATTTTTAATAACTCCTCGATGTAAAACGCCAGTTTTTAATACAATGAATATATCTGCAAGGAAAAATGAGTCTACAACTAATGATGGAATAACCCATCTGAGTTTTCCTTGGAAATTGAATGTCCATTCAAAAGGAATTTCCCAAAGAACAATAAATGAAGAATAATACATAATATATTCCCAAAGACGCCTTAGTGGATGATATGGGTTGATGCCATATGATGGTTCTTCGTGATGACCAATACTGGATAAACTCAACTCTGAAATCATTTTTGGAAAATGAAGTTTCTTTTGGATATAATACTACTATTATATCGTACAGATGTCTAATTATCCTGAAGATTGGTTGAGAATTGCATTTTTATGATGAAAATTTTTAATATATTAATATATTCATTTGAACTTTAAAATTTCAATAGGTATTAACTTTCTAAGAGGTTTTGCTAATTAAATAATCTCTATGAATGATATCAAATTATTATCATTTTATCAATAATTACAAGCCAGTATTAGCATTCCCAATCAAATTTAATAGCTTAATTAGGAGTGAAAACAAAGTATAATATGAATTGGAGTTCAATGAATTAATAATTGCAAAAATTTTGATTTTAATGAGATACTTATATGAAGAAAAATCTTTTTAATGAAGAAAATAATTTAAATACCATATAAAAACACATAGTTCCCCGAGGGAAGTAAATTGAGAAGAAAGACAATTAATGGAAAATAATGAACTTTATTATAATTTGTTCAAACAAGATACAATATCTAGAACATGTATTCGTGATGGAGGTAGAGATGAAGTCTGTAAACCATATCAAATCCAAATTGATTTCGAATCACGTTCAAAACTCATAGAATGGCTTAATGAACTAGTTGAAATATACAAATTGCAACCTGAAACATTGTATATAGCAGTTAATATGATTGATTTATATATTCTAAAGAACGTTGTTCCAATTGGTAGTTATCAGCTACTTGCAGCAACATCCCTTTATACTGCTACCAAATATAACGAAACAAACTATCCTGCTTTATCAGAATTCATATATTTATGCGATGGTTTATATTCAAGATCGAATTTTATAGAAATGGAGCACAACATACTGAAATTCTGCCATTACTCGCTTTCATTAATATCATATACTACAGTTGCTTATGCAATGATTGCTAAGGACAATCCTCCAGAAGATTTTGTTGATTATCTTATAAATTTTAGTAGAAAAACATTACTTACGAAAGGAATAACGCTGATGAAACCTACAGAAGTTGCTAAATCCATTTTAGACCTTATGGAGAATGGATTCAATGTAGACCCAAATGATCTTTTGAAAAAAATTAAAATGTATATTGTTAATGCGATTAAAAACTAATTATTCATACATTTTATAAAAAAACAAAATACAAAATAGTTTTCAATTTTTTCAATGAGTAGTATTCAAAATTGAGAGGACAACGATTATTATACGAAAAATTATAAAATCTGAAATGAATTATTAATCAATCTTCTTAAGTAAATCAGCAATGAATCTGTTATAAAGAACAAACAAGATATATAGCGTAACTTCAATTGCGACGATCAGAAATAGAATTCTTTCAATGGAAGAAGCTCTTTCTTCATCGGAATCAGAAATAGCTTGTGCAACGAAAATAGATTTCGCTTGCTGCTTCAAAAATTCTTGAGTATAATTCAAAACTTCTAATTTCGACTGATCCATAGAAAATCTTATTTCATCTCCGATATCGGCCAAATCCTGAACGGTTTCGTTCCACATTCTGATGATTTGGATGTAAATTGCTTGTTTTATCTGTAAAGCTCGCTCATTTACAGAACTCATACGCTGGAATCTTTGCTGAAGTATTGGGCCAATTATCTGTTTGATTTGGTTCATTGTAATCGATTTTTTCAATCTGAAAATTGTTTCTTTGATTTCTAAGAGAGCGTCTATTAGCTCTGTATTGTTTCCGTCAAGTTTCATAGCGTTTTCGATTGATTGATTAAGTAATTTGTAAATAACCTTCATTTGACTTCTTCTCTTTTCTTTTTTGATTCTACGAGTATGGTATGACTTCTCTAAGTATTTCCTATTTAATTCGTTACTAGTATCGTTAACAGGTTCTTCGTATGGCGAATTTAATTTTACATCTACACCAAGCAATTCGAGATCTCCAGTGTGATATTTACTGTTAAAACTTAGGAATGAAAAGTAGCCTTCTGAGACCATATTTGTTTCCTCAACTTCGAAACATTTTGAATAATTTAAATCAACAGGAGTTTTATAGGACATTGTAAATCCGGTTCCTGTTTTTGCAATTTTGATTGTAAAGGGATGCCCTTTGTTATCAATATCGCACATGTATTGATAAGTTTTCTCAATATCATCTTGATTATGAACATATCTATAGAAAACAGGGAGTAATCCGCTATTTATTTCGGAGATATTAATGAATATTGCCATTCCAGTGTATTCATCTATGTTTTGTGAGCATAACTCACGAGTATGGAAGAATGAAATTCCTTCTCCACCAGTTCCTCCTGGTGAAAACTCGGAGGTCACCTCCCATTGTTCGGCATATGTGGGAATACGATTACATATTCCTCCATGATCATATTCAACGTGAGATATTAATTGAATATATTGATTTTGAACAATTGTATTACCTGATACAGTCCAATTACCAACTTCACATCCATAGTTTAATTTGAATGGAGGTAATAAGTTGTAATATGATATTTCTGATCTTCCGAAAACAAGAAATATCCAAAACATTTTTTTTGACAATGATGAAAAATTTGTCATGTAAATGACAAAAAAAAAACTGTTAACAGTTAATGTTATTCCCATCATGCTACTTGCCTTTCAAAAGTCTTGATTTCATCTATTGGAGATAAATTAAAAGGTAATATCAAAAGATTAAAAGTTCCAAGAGTCACTTTTTAACCATTACTGTTCATTTATGCTTTAGCGATATAAAAATTTTATTGGAATGAGGACACTCTGCTATAATCCAAAAGCTAACAAAATTATGAACGATGCAGTGAATTTTCAGAAATTTTTCATTAATGAAGAGGATATCATACTGGTTCTGAATGAACAAACCACTGATATATCAACGTTAAAATGTTTTTGAATGATTTACATATTGCTGTAATATCTTTCAGAATTTGGAAATTACAATTTGAAAAGATATTTCAAATAACTTGAGCGCGGTTAAATCTAATTCGCAAACATTTTTTTCCCTGAGCCTTGCTCACAAAAAATATTCATTTAAAATGTTATTAGACCATAAAAACATTGCATTTCAGACATATATTTTACTCTTATTTTTTCAATTTTGTAAATTCTTTCAGATTTTCTTATGCTTCTGTTTCTCTTTGAGATTTCCGAGTCTGAAGAACTTCTATTTGGAAAAACAAACATTAACATTTGGAAAAAGTGAATTTCAAAATGGAATTTATTGTCCTGCTTATAATTATCCAATTGAATGTAAATGGAATGATACAAGAGGTGGTCCTCAATGCAATGAAACATATTATTTGGAGAATTTTTCTGTTATTAAAGACCCACCTAAACATGGTATATTAGATGACGATTGCTTCGGCTATTTCAAAAAAGATCTCTCAAATGATCCTAACTTCATTGATAAAACATGGGATGAACTAAAGTTTACATGCGAAAAAACTCATTATGGGCGATGTTACTTTAACATATATTTTAATAAGGATGATGGAAGTACAAATCGATGCAAAAATTATGTTGATTACAAATATAGTCAAAGTTCAGTTTTATTAAACGAAATTAATAATAATCATTTTTTCTGTCAGGATAGTGATCTAACAAGAAAAATCAAATCTATTAGAGCTTATGTTTTACCACTTAGATTAGAAACAGTTTTTACAAAAGTTCAACTAGAAACAGTTCGAAGATCATTTTTATTTGAGAAAATTGAGAATTACACTGAAGATGAAAACAGAAAAGAAAGGTACCCAACAGCATTTAAGACAAATATAACAACAAAAAACAACAAGTATGCATATGGAGCTACAATAAAATTATACAAAGAAAATCCAAAAATTCAATTATCAACAATGTTATTAAACGATGCACATCCAATCTCACCAATTATTCAAGATATCAGTGCTCCAGTTTCAGGACGAAATGACACACAACTTGTTTCTCCAATCATTGCAAATGGAACACATATCATCGGTATTGATGTTTTCAACGCTGAAACATTTTTTGATTGGTCATACAGCGACAACAGATTATATGGATCAAATACTTCATGTTTATACATGAATATCAAACCAATTAAAGATGTGAATATATCATATATTGTTATTGAAGCAGACACAAAATCATATTTGGAAGCATTAGAGGTTTGGCATCAAGCATTTCCAGACTTATATGGAATCAATCCATACGGTAAATCTACAATTTGTAAGTATCCAAACATCAGTAACTGGAGTCCATCAATGGTTACTAACTACAATTGTAAGTTATTATGGGGTTCAGACGAAAAATATGAAGGCACTAAAAACTTTTATGAAATGAATCCATCAATCATCAGAATATACACAAACACGAACAAAAAAGTTTTGCCATCTCAAATTGCAAAAATGATAACACGTGTGCATTTGTACAATAATCGTTATTTTAAGTCATATTTTTCAATATTTAAAAAATTATATAATGAATATCATCCAAATTTAACAAATATGATACCAGCATACATTTTTAATAAATGCATATTAGTTTTGAATGAGAACAGTGAAATAACATTCAAGGATTTCGAAATTCATGAAAAAAATACAATTTTTAGGGCAATTATGGAAGATGATGTGAACAAATTTTTATGGTTTATTGGATTGGATGATTTTGATGAAAATAAAAGATTACACAATGAATTCTATCCAGAAAATGGATTTTCATTACTTGAATTATGTTGTTATCATGGTGCAGTTGATTGTTTCAAAGTCATGATAACAAAATTCAATCCAGAAATTACTAAAGATTGTCTTTCATTATCATTTTTAGGTGGGAAACCAGAGATTATAAATGTATGCTTGAAATACCAACAACCTGATGAAGATTCTATGAAATATGCAATTATTTCGCATAACATTGATTTTGTTACTTTTTTGATGAATGAATACAATTTAGAAATAAATTTACGTGATTGCTGCATGGCAAGTAATCTTCAAGCATTTCTGGTTTATTTTGATCAAACTGGTGACATCAACAAATGTTTTATTCATTCAGTTATGTTCCCGTTGCCATATCTTATTAAATATTTTATTTCAATTGGGGCCGACATAAATGCAACATGTAATGGATATAGTGCTCTCCATTTTGCTGTAGGTTATAATACAACAGAAATTTTGCAGCTTCTTATATCTCATGGTGCTAATATTAATGTAAAGAATGAATATGGAGACAGTCCTCTTCATTTTGCAGTGAAGAGTAATTCAAAAAAGAAAGTAGAATTTCTAATTTTACACGGGGCTGATGTAAATGCAACAAATCAAGAAGGGCAGACCCCTCTTCATTGTGCAGTATGTGTTATTAATAGTTTCGTATATATTAAGGTGAAATTTAAAAATAATTTCAAAACAATAATCGAACTTCTAATTTTTCATGGTGCTGATGTCAACGCAAAAGATGAAGATGGGATGACAGCTCTTCATTATACTGTATTAAACAATTATGCTGAAATCACTAGACTTCTTGTGTCAAATGGTGCCGATATCAATGCAAAAAATAGAATAGGCAAACCCCCGCTTCAACTTGCAGTAATCAAAAATAGGCAAGAAATAGCAAATTTTCTTATCTCAAATGGTGCTGACATCAACACAAAGGATAAATTTGAAACGACTGCTCTTTATGATGCAATATATAAAGGAAACAAAGAAATGGTTGAGTTGCTTATCGCAAGTGGAGCAAATGTTAATATCAAATCTAAAAACAATATGACTTCTTTACCTTATTTATTACCATTTTGGGAAAAACATACTGCCGATTTACTTCTTTCAAATGATGAGGGTTTCAAAGATCAAACCCCTCTTCAGGTTGCATAAATTATAATGATTTAGAAATAACCAAGTTACTTATTTCACATGGTGCAAATGTGAATGATAAAAGTTTCAAAGATATGACTCCTATTCATACTGCAGTGGTTGATCTTCTTGTTTCACATGGTGCTAATATCGAAGAAAAGGACATCGATGGATTGACTCCTCTAGATCATGCGGTAATTAATGAAAATAAAGAAATAATTGAATTCCTTATTTCACATGATGCAAACGTTAATGCCAAATAAATCGATAAAAAGACTCCTGTTTAATATGCAATAAATCAGAGAAATTATGAAATTATCAAACTACTTATTTCGCATAGTATAAACCTTAACAGCAAAGATAATAAGGGTATTATTGATTTTCTATTTGCAATATGTCATCAGAATATCGAAATGGCTGAATTTCTTCTTTCACATGATACCAAGATTGCAAAAGATGATTTAAATATACTTATGATATTACGTATTGTTTCAAAGTTAACATAAAATAAATAGTATTGCAGAAGAGGTATTTAAATAAACCAACATTTCACTTTTAATTTTAATTTTTGTGAAATTGAGATGTCTCAAACGATAAGAACCGTTTGGCGAGAAAAGTTCCTTATTTTTAATTCTTAGTTTTATTTTTATATTTTATTTTAATGAATAAATATTATTTTGATGAGCTTATGGAATTACACAAAGATTATATTGATGTAAGTGATGCAATATATAAACTAAAGACATTTCGAGAAGACGAAATAAACGAAATATACAAAGATATCAAAATCAAGCTGATCGAAACTAAGAAGATTATGCCAATTGCTATTATTAGAATGATTACAAATGCTGCTATCTACAATAATCGCTATTTTAAGTCATACTGGACACTTTTCAAAAAGTTCTATGAAGAATATCATGAAACATATTATAATACGTGTCCAATATTTGATTACTTTATTTACATAGAATATGGAATTGTTTTTCATGAGAAGAACAAGAGGCATCTCAAGAAAATCGAAAAATCAAACTATACAATGGATATTCATCTAGAAAATACGATTTATCGATCAATTATGTATGATGATATCAAATCATTTATATCTTTCGTAGAAAAAGATAACTTTGAAAAAGATCAAAAACTTCGAAGTTATTTCTATCCAGAATCAGAGCTTAGAATAGAATATCAAGGAAAAGATGGTTTTTCATTACTTGAATTATGTTGTTATCATGGATCAGTCAAATATTTCAAGTTTTTACTTACAAAATTCAAACCAGAAATTACAGAAACATGTGTCCAATTCTCATTTTTAGGCGGTAATGCAGATATTATAAATGAATGCTTGAAAGAAGAAGATCCTGATGAAAAATGCATGGAATTTGCTATTATTTCTCATAACATTGATTTTGTCACATTTTTAAAAGAAGAATATGAAATTGATATTGATTTATCCAATTGTGGAAACCACGACAACCTTCATGCATTCTTAATTTGCTTTGATCAAACATCAAATATCGACAAATGCCTTATTAACTCATTTTTATTTCAAATTCAATCTATTTCTAAATATTTTATTTCACTCGGTGCAGATATTAATGCGACAGATAACAGTGTGAATGCTCTTCATATTGCATCATCCTTTAATACTAAAGAAACTGTTGAATTTCTTCTTTCACAAGGATTGGATATCGATTCAACGAATAAAGATAGAATTACAGCACTGGCCCATGCAGTTACATTTTGTAGAAAAGAGATTGTAGTTTATCTATTATCAAAAGGAGCAAATATTAAAATTGTCGATCAAGAAGGAAGATCTGTTCTTCATTTAGCTTTGTATAATTATTGGAAAGAAATGGTAGAACTTCTCCTTTCGTATGGAGCTGATATTGAAGCTAAAGCTAAAAATGGTCAAACACCACTTCAATTGGCAGTTGCAACAAAAAATATTGATGCAATAGAACTTCTTCTATCACATGGAGCAAACATCAATGCCTATGATCAAGATGGTCAAACAGTATTCCTTTTATCTATTTCTACCAATGACATAGAAATAATAAAGTTTATCTTGTCACATGGTGCAAATATTTATTTAAAAGATAAAACCGAAATGTCCGCAATTCATTATGCAGCAGCATCAGAATGTGAAGAAGTAATAAAAATTCTTCTTCCTTATAGTTTTGATATCAATGCTAAAGACATTGGTGGCATGACAGCTCTTCATATTGCAGTTTCTTTCGATAACATAAATATAGTCGAGCTTCTTCTTTCAAATGGAGCTGACGTAAACGTAATCAACGGGGATGGAATGACAGCTCTTCATTTTGCATCTGCATCAAATAACAAAGAGATAGTTGAACTTCTTCTCTTGCATGGTGCTGACGTAAACTTCAGAGGAGAATGTCAGATGGCAGCTCTTCATTTTGCGGTTAATTCAAATAACAAAGAGTTAGTTGAATTCCTTCTTTTGCATGGTGCTGACGTAAATTTGAAAGGAGATGATGGGATTGCAGCTCTTCATGTTGCAGCTACTTTGAATAACAAAGAGCTGGCAGAAATATTAATTTCATATGGTGCAGACATCAATTCAAAAGAAATTGATGGTATAACAGCTCTTCATATTACTTCTAAGCATGATAATAAAGAAATGACCGAGTTTCTTCTTTTACATGGTGCTGATGTCAATACAAAAGGTAAAAATGGAGTAACTCCTATGCTTCATTTAGTTCAGACTAATAATAGAGAAATAATGCAACTTTATCTTTCGTTCGGTGCAGATATTAATATTAAAGATGAAATTGACCAAACATATCTTCATTATGCAGTTCCATCCAAAAACAAAGAGACAATAGAATTCCTCCTTTCAAATGGTGCAGATGTCAATGCAAAAGATATAGATAGAATGGAACCGATTCATTACTCTATTTCTACAGAAGACAAAGAGATAATTGAGCTCATTCTATCATATGGTGCAAATGTTAATGCAAAAGATAATAAAAATAAAACTCCTCTTCATTATGCTGCAGAAAATAACCTTAATACTGCTGTCGAGATTCTTATTTCAGACGGGGCAGATGTCAATGCAAAGGATAATAATAATAAAACTGCTCTCCATTATGGACAAGAGAATAAAAACAATGAAATAATGAAGCTTCTCGATTCATAGTGCTTCTGAAATCACAATCAAAATCAAGCGAAACTAATAAAGCATTCCACACTTAAGAAAAATACAATTTGTTAGAGAACTGATCGAATGAGAATATTAAGCCTCTTCATCCAGATCACTGGAAAGATTCTATTCATGATGACTAGCAAGAAAAATTCAGAAAGATTAGTGATAATTTGTATCCATTTAATATCACGAAACTTTATTTATGAATGCTCTGTCAAATAATAAATCTAAATAAGATTTCTTAAATTCTGTTAATTACTTAGCATTTCATAAAAATGAAGTAAAAGTAATTATTGGAAAAATCCTAATCTCAATTATAACATCTTCAACGCATCACAAATTCAGAAATAATGCCAAGATGACAGAATGTGTGTGTTATACACCTAGATCTGGGATATACAAGTTTTTGATAACTTATCTCTATACAAAGATTGTCACCACAAGAGTATTCATCAATATCAGGAAGTAAATATTACCAAGTTCCTCTTTTCGGAATCTTAAATTTAGAATCAAATTCAAGACATACAATTGACATCAAAACAGTTAAAGGAACAACAGGGATCAGTGGTCTTTTAGCTGATGGCGACCTCGTTGACTTAGTTCCTTCTTCCATTTCTTCATCTCCTTCTCACACCGATGAAGAAGATTTCGAATTATACACAAATTCAGACCAAAACAATCCAGACCCAAATCCAAAACCAGATCCAGAAGAACCAACAAATAATAAACCAGATCCAGAACCAGAACCAGAAAATGAAACTCCGGGACCAACAAAAGATGTAAAACCAGTGAATCCTGAAGTTAAAACACCAGAGCCAACAGAAAAACAACCAGAACCAGAAAAACCAGAAATTAAAACACCAGAACAAACAGCAGAAAAAGAAAATTCAAAATCTCCTACACCAAGTCAAGAAGAAATTGACCAACAACTGAAAGATACTGAGCATAAGAAAAAGGTTTATATTGGTGTTGGCGCAGGCTTGGGTGCAGCTGCAGTTGTAGCTGCTATTGCTATTGTTGCAGTTATTGTTATTAAAACACATTCAAAAGGATATGAACGAAAGGTTGGTGATGAAGATGAAAATAATTACGACTTATAAAATCTATTTATTTTATAATTTGATATTGTTATATTTATATATTAATAAACAATTTACTCAAATGATTAATACAAATTTTCTAAAATTTTTCTCCCATTTTTTTTGTAGATGAGCTCTTAATGATGAATTATATCAAGTCTCTCATTTTGTTAAACCAGTTGCGAAAAATGTGCATATGAGTTCGTTTAATATTTTTTTGGTAAGTTCTAAGTTATACATTATGATGTTATACAATGCTAAACGCATCAGAAAAATATTATGTTTTAAAGATTGTAATTACTGTCATTCAATAGATATAACTACCAAAATTCAAATTTGATTTTAAAAGGCATGGAAACAACGAATTATGTTAATATATTTTACATATTTCAAGAAATAATAAAAACAAATGATTGAAAGGACAAAAAATGAAGATTTTTAAATTTTTTTTTCTTTCTGTTGAAATATATGATTTCATTTTCTTCTTCATTTGTTGATTTAGGAATATCAAATTCACATGTTAAAATCGGAAATTCTATTTCGAATGGATTTGCTTCATTGCTTGTGAAATAAATTTTTCCATTTATTTTAGGATTACTTTTATCAATGTAACATCCATCAATTGTAATATTACCTGAATAATCATGATAAAAATACTCATTTCTACCTATATTATTGATGAAATTACAATTAACTACATGAACATATGCATTCGAAGCACATATAATTGCAGTTAAATTGTTAGTTAAGTAGTTACATGACTTAATCAATAATGTTTCTGATGAACTATAAAAATAAATATAAATATTTGATGGTTCATTATCAGTATTATTACTCAATATTGAAAATGATGCTCTCGATGATGAAATATAGTTCTGCATGCTGAATAAACTAACACTATTTAAATCAGTATAAAAAATATTTATAGAATTTATTTCAATTTCTCCATTTTTTAGATAAATATTTCCTTTTTTATCTTTATATAAATTTCCGCTTCCAGAAATAGAAGAATTAAGAATTTTATTCTTATATTTAGCAATATTACTGACATCAACATAACAATACATATTATATTTAGCAGAATTAGAATTTAAACTACAAATTCGATTTTGGACGCATTCGCCTTCTGTGGAGAAGTATAAACTTCCTCCCCTTCCTATAGTATTGGAGCATTTATAAAAATCAGTGTCTTCAATAAGAGTTTTCGTTGTATCTTTCGAAGTCGTAAAGTTAATGGCACCTTCTGTGAGTAATGTACCAAAATTACAAAAGCTTATATAATAATTTTGATCTTCTGAACTAAGTTTTTGAATTTTTTTAGAGTAATTTGTTCCTAGTTCTGAATTTGGGAAAAACTCTGCCCATTCTTGATGAAGCAATTCTAGTATTATTTTCTTCGTTTATCATTACAAATTGGCTATTTATTTTTTGAATGAATGAAGTTAAAATTGAAGTTCGACTCGAAACTAAAAAAGGAAGTAAAAATGTAAAATTCAGAATATTTGAGGAATCATTATCCAAAAACAATTTGAATATTTAGCCATGCAAATCTGGAAATTTTTACAAAAAATCTTCCCAAAACCTAAAAAATAAACTTCAAATGAAGTATTAGTTTAAGGTCGATGAAAAATTGAGTGTTTAAAAAAACCGCCGTTTGAAAGGAAAATTGAGAACCTTGATTTATATTTTTTGACATTGCCATAAACTTTGAAAGGACAAAAAAATTAGTGTCGGGAGTTTACAAATGTCAAATTGTAAGGCTACAATGAGAAGTTTTATCAAAACTGAAGATAAATGTTTATACGAGTTCCTTAAGATATAAAATTAAAAAAAAATTGAGAAATATTTGTGAAGCATATAAATTGCAAACTAATCTCAATTCTATATTTTAAAATCGTTATTTTTGAGAGAGCTATGAATTTAGTTTGCTGAAATTTCACGTGTAAGTTGAGTGAAATAAAATTCCAATCATTCTTCCAAAAATTGAGCGATCATATCTACAATGGTGTATAGTGCAAATGTTAATAGCAATGATGAAGCTGAAGCGGCTGCCTTACATTTCGCAATATATTATATAAGAAAAATGAAATTGTTGAAATACTTATTTCACATGGTACAAATGTGAATGATAAAAGTTCAAAAGGTATGACTACTCTTCAAACCGCAGTAGATAAAAATAGCAATCTTCTGCTTTCAGATGGTGCAAAATGTCGATGAAAAATTATCAAAGCAAAAGATATAAATAAATCGACTCCTCTTCATTATCTGGTAATCAAAGGAAATAAAGATATAGCTGTATGGTGCAAATATGAATGATAAAGATTTTAATGATCATACTCTTCTTCATTCTGCAGTAATTGAAAATAATTTAGAAATAACTAAATTTCTTGTTTCGCATGGTGCTAATATCAAAGCAAAAGACATGAATAGATTGTCCTCTGCTTTCCATTACATTTACAATGAAATTATAATGCTTTTCATTTCACATGGTCTCTGATACCACATTCAATATTAAGAGAAAATAATAAAGCATTAATCACTAATGAAAAAGATTCTTTTGTTTTATTGATAACTGTATTTGAACAATAATACAAAGGCGAGTATTTCGAAATTAAAACATTCCAATTATCAAACCAGCAATATATTGATAATTGATAAATAAATCGCCCGTATTAATTAATTCAGAAGCTTGTGAGAAAAATTATATTAGAATTCTCTAAAAAAAACTTCCGTGAGAATTCTTTTTTAGAATTCTTGAGATTTTAAATGAGAAATAAATAAAAGTGTTGTAAACAGAAATTCATCAAAAGTGACACCTCGGAAAAGCTAAAATATTGAATTTTTGGAACTTTTGATAGAGCACGTTTTTAAATATTAATTAAAGTAAATGTATATTTTGTAAAGATTCTTTTTAATAAAAAATAAAATTTTGAAGAAGAACACAAAATCTTCTGAAAAATAATATCACATAAACTCATATTATTTTCTAATATATAACTATTTTATATAAAAATCAAATTCAATGATCTTAAAAGCGAATGATAAACCTCAAAATTTACGAATATAATGAGTGGGAATATAATGCTTATCTATCATAAAACCATATGAAATATCAATTTTTGCTTTACGCCTAATTTTTGACGACAATTAGCAAAAAATGTTAAATGTTAACACTCAGTCCATTTGAATATGAAAAATAAAATTGACTTTGATTAAATGTTTTTATTTATCATGCAATTCTTCTTGCGACCAAAGATTTGAATAAAAGTTCAAAAAATAAGATAGCTTAAAAAATAATATACGGTAGTGTAATAAACAGAAATTCATCAAAAGTGACAGCTCTCAATTTTTTGACATTTGTAAATTCTAAATTGAATGAGAAAAATGAAATAATACTAAGCATAATACAATATTCTAGATTTAATTATAATTAGGAAAAAGTTAGTTTTGAGAGTACTTTTCATAGGCATATAGAATGAAATCTTCTGAAAAATAATATCACATAAACTCATATTATTTTCTAATATATAACTATTTTATATAAAAATCAAATTCAATGATCTTAAAAGCGAATGATAAACCTCAAAATTTACGAATATAATGAGTGGGAATATAATGCTTATCTATCATAAAACCATATGAAATATCAATTTTATTTTTCATATTCAAATGGACTGAGTGTTAACATTTAACATTTTTTGCTAATTGTCGTCAAAAATTAGGCGTAAAGCAAAAATTGATATTTCATATGGTTTTATGATAGATAAGCATTATATTCCCACTCATTATATTCGTAAATTTTGAGGTTTATCCTTCGCTTTTAAGATCATTGAATTTAATTTTATATAAAATAGTTATATTAGAAAATAATATGAGTTTATGTGATATTATTTTTCAGAAGATTTTGTGTTCTTCTTCAAAATTTTATTTTTTTATTAAAAAGAATCTTTACAAAATATACATTTACTTTAATTAATATTTAAAAACGTGCTCTATCAAAAGTTCCAAAAATTCAATATTTTAGCTTTTCTGAGGTGTCACTTTTGATGAATTTCTGTTTACAACAGTAGTGTTTACTAATAGATGAATAGTATATAAATTCTATTAAAATGGATTTGATCCAAAAAAATATATAAAATTTGATCATAAATAAAATCGTTTTAAATTACTTCTTCATTTAAATTATAACAATTATTTTTGGTTTTATATTTTTTTGGATCAAATCCATTTTAATAGAATTTATATACTATTCATCTATTAGTAAACACTACCGTATATTATTTTTTAAGCTATCTTATTTTTTGAACTTTTATTCAAATCTTTGGTCGCAAGAAGAATTGCATGATAAATAAAAACATTTAATCAAAGTCAATTTTATTTTCATATTCAAATGGACTGGGTGTTAACATTTAACATTTTTTGCTAATTGTCGTCAAAAATTAGGCGTAAAGCAAAAATTGATATTTCATATGGTTTTATGATAGATAAGCATTATATTCCCACTCATTATATTCGTAAATTTTGAGGTTTATCATTCGCTTTTAAGATCATTGAATTTGATTTTTATATAAAATAGTTATATATTAGAAAATAATATGAGTTTATGTGATATTATTTTTCAGAAGATTTCATTCTATATGCCTATGAAAAGTACTCTCAAAACTAACTTTTTCCTAATTATAATTAAATCTAGAATATTGTATTATGCTTAGTATTATTTCATTTTTCTCATTCAATTTAGAATTTACAAATGTCAAAAAATTGAGAGCTGTCACTTTTGATGAATTTCTGTTTATTACAAAAGAATTTATATTAAGGCTGCACTTACGCCCATTGGACTTTAATTCAAATTTTTGACAACCGGCGTGAAGCGTCATTGAAGATTAACCTTAAACATCCGAATTGAATACCCTGTCATAGGAGCGTAAGTACACTTTTTTTGTAAAATTATGTACGTTAAGCAGAATCATTTTTTAAAAAATCTTCAAGAATGAGTAATCTTCAAGAAAGCGAGCAAGAAGTATTAGAGAGTATTGGTAAAGATGTATTGGAGAGCTGGTCAAATGAAAATATTAAACCTCTTTATCCAGATAACGGAAATGATTCTGTTCATCAGTTAATTGCAATGCTTTCAACACCAAAAAATGATCTTCCAGACAACTGGCAAGAAAAATTCAGAAAGATTGTTGATAGTTTAAGTCCGATTGATTTCGCAATTTATGGTAAAAACATTTCGTACTTCCTATTATCTAATACAAGGACCAAGAACAATGGGGACTATCAAATCCGTCATAAATCACATAAAAAACATTCAGATTATTATCAGATGAAGGCTCTTGCAGCCAAAAGGTATAAGAAGCTAGATATACCGCCTAGAAACTTCCCAGAATGGCTTCCTACAATCTAATTCTTGAATATTAATCAATTTTTACTTGTTTGATATTAAAAATCTGTTTTATACGAGCTTATTGTTACGAGAAATTTTGTTTGTCTGTATTCGGTCATTATATATTCAGTCACTAATTTTGATTTCAATAAAAATAATCGTTCTAAAAAACCGCCAATCAATAATCTTTTGTTTTTCTCTTTTTTTATACGTTTTCTTCAATGGTCTCATGCAATGCATGATGCTAGAGGCTACTTTGACTCCAAAACACTATATTCTGCGTCAGAATTTCATAAATTTGATTATAAAATTTCACAAAATTCGACCAAATATAAGTATTATATAGCAGAAATACCATTGACAATACCACAGAAGACATTGAAATGCTCGTCAGTATCAGAATTCCCGCATTTATACACATATCAACTAAATGTTCAAAAATCGCAAGAAGAAATTTATTACGTTGATAATTTCTTTGGTAGCACATATCTCAAAACGAGGTTTGGCAAGAAAATAACGTCAGATATATCAAAAGCCAGTCATTTTCTAACAAACAAGAAATACAACAATCTTACAGAAGTAGAATTCACAGGTGAGCTTCCGGAATATTACATAACCTACGTGTATGGTCCAGCAGACCGTATTCATGCAAATCTTTGTACTTCTGTTCATATGTTCAGATTTTATTACTTTGCATACTGCAACATCATAATATTCACACTTGTATTAATATCATTTCTAATCGTTCGAAAATTAACTTTTGGAATTCCTCAAGTTTATTTTGTCACGAGGAGAGGCGTTTACCTTACAAGGAAGCCAGAAAAAGAAGCAGGAGCATTATCCAAATTCGTAATGACTGTTAATCCTTCGATTTTACCTACATCTTTCAATCCAAAATCAAAATCTGACCCAGAACTTCGTTTTGTCGTAATAAAAAGCGGTTTTGTATACATAGCGTGTGAATTACAGGCCCTTAGAATGGACCACAATATCGTACAAGACTTCCAAACTGCTGCAGGTTTCATTCACAACGAAGAGAACAAAGATGGACTTCCAATCAACTGCCAGATGCGAAGAACTACAAAAGGAGACCCTGTTTTAGAGGTTAAAGCTAAACTTTACGGAAGAGATTGTTCAATTTTACTACATCCTGAACAAAACAATTTATTACCATGTGGCGAACATCGATTACTATCTACATCAATACAAAGTATCTACAGTGATATAATTTACGACATTTTGGTGTCAAATGGAAATTCCCCGTTAAATAAGCAATGGGGCAAATCATTTATATCCAAACTGGACGCCTTAGTTGTCGGTTTATTCAGTATTACTGATAAAATCGACGTAATCCATCTCGCCGGCCAATCAAAAGAATATGAAGACGAAATGTTGAACTTTGTTCAGAAATTGAAGCTTCCAGACCACGCATCCATCAAAACTATGTCCGTTACAACAGGAAAATTGTATATAAGTGGCACAGTTGTCTCATTATTTAATCAAAATATTTCAATGTTCCTCGGAATCTCTCCAGAAAAAATGTTTTTGAGAGCTCAAGAAAGTATGTGGCTCGAATTCGCTACAATTTTCATTACTTTCTTCAGAATTGTGGATTCAAATTCTGTCAGGACGAGATTTTTAAGATTACATAATCTTTACAAGGCAACAGGCAAGCACTGCATCTTAGAGACCATGGATTCCAAGATTATCCATACTTTTGGCAAGGAATCAATAATTACAGGCAAAGATCAGTTCGAATCCATCAGAGATAACACCGAATACCTTCTAAAAAGAAGTAACAAGACAGAACTGTTCATGAGGCTTGGAAATGACTGGAATTGGTTTAATGTAAGAGCTGTCAGATGTTTTGACCAAGTTATGAACAATTATATCAATTCATATCTCATTACTGATATGTCAAATGTTCTTCAGGCCGAAACTAACTTCAGAATGAAGAGAAAGGAGAAATTTGATATGTTAAGGTTAATGAAGTTACAAAGATTCGGCTACACGTCGATACCACCTTTCACGGACTATACAATCTCCCGGCTACTCGGTTATGAGACTCCAAGGAAGCTAATGAATTTATTGCATCCAGATGACATAAGGAAGATCAAGCTTGGGACACCAATATCCATTGTGAGAGCTTTGTCCTCCAATGGTACATATTCGACCTATTTCATGGTCCATTCTAAAGAATACGACGAATCTGGATTTATCTTCCCTTTCCCTCAGTTTGATTCGATCAACCAGAGGTTCGCCAGTGAAGATGATTTTACTACATTCCCATCCGAAAGCAAGAGGTTCGCATTCTTTGTTATTGATCCAATTTCAAAAAGAATCGTTTCTTTTGTCGGAATCCCATCGATCATCAACCATTTCAAGTCTATCCCTCAACCTCATGCCAAGGACATCTATACTCTCGTCCATCATGACAGTCGACAGCAATATGACGTTGCATTCCAAAATCTTCTCAGTGGAACCTCGAAAGTCGAGAAATTGGATGTCTTATTCGAATACTATGACATTGGTTTCTCCCATTCCCGTATTTCCATGGAGATGACCTCTTCAGATTTGATTTTAATTTATGTCTTCAACAATTCCAAAGAAGCACAGATCGAAGCGACCTTCAACGACCTCAGTTCCACAGTAGATACCGCTCTAAGGTATACTAACGTCGTATCCTTCACTTTCATGAACAATCATGATCATCAGTTCATTTTAACACGTCCTCCCGAGAAATGCCACACGATAACAATAAACTGGAGCTTCATAGAGCACAACATTTCTATTGACGACCAGCCGAACATCATCAAACAGTTCAAAGCCGCTTTGGAAGAAGGAAAACAAATTGAACTGGAAGTAACGATGATTTTCGACAGAATGAAGCATTACACGATTCGTGGCTTCAGAACAGAGTCCGGAAAAGTCATTGGCATTCTCTTGGATCGCACAGAATTGTTCTCAATGTTCAACCAAATTGAGCAACAAACGAAACGCGCTGATGAAGCAAACAACGCTAAATCCAGGTACTTGGCGAACATGTCACATGAAATACGAACACCTCTCAACGGAATGAATGGTTTGTTGGAGTTGTTGGATGGTACAGAACTCGCTAAAAACAATTCCGAAATATTGAAATGCATCAGAACAAGTTTTGTCAAATTATTGGAATTGTTGAATGATACATTGGACATTGCAAAGATCGATCAGAACTGCATGATTCCAGAAGATGTTCCATTCAATACTTTCGATCTTGCACTAAGTGTTACACAAGGATTTGAACAGAGAGCAATTGATTCTGGTGTTGAATTACGCGTTGAAATCATTCCAGGAACACCATCGATGTATCGCGGAGAACCACATTTTCTCGCGAGAATCATGAACAATTTGATCTCGAATGCAATCAGATGCACGGAAAGAGGATACGTAAATGCAACTCTTTCCCAAGTCCTTCCTAAAGGAACACTGTTAGTAAGAGTTGAAGATTCTGGTTCTCACATAACTCCAGAAGAAAGATTGTCACTTTTTGATGCATTTGGCAGTTTGGGAAGTGGCAATTGCACTGTTAGATGCGAAGGAACTAGTTTGGCATTGGTCAAGAGATTGGTTGATTTGATTCGTGGCAAGATAAACGTCAAAGATAATGATGACGGAGTTGTTTTCGAAGTGGAATTGCCTTTCGAACCAATTTTGTGCACGTACATTCCAAGAAGAATGAAGAGATACGGTTGGGAGATGCTATTCTTGTGTCCTGAATGCGTAATACAAGGAACACCTGAATCCCACGCTTTCTTCACTGGAATGAATTTACTTTATGAACCATCAAAAGTGACAGATAAATTACTTGTTGTCATTGCAAGAAATACACATCCACAATTGTCAATCGCCGTGGAATTGAAGAAGAAATACCCAAGAACAAGTATTATCTGCATAACAAGATTGACTCCGCCAGTTATCAAAGGAGATTTCATCGTTGTTCCGCAATCTCAATTTTGGCTTCACTTTTGTCAGTTTTTCCTCACAACATGCATGCACAAAGTTAGTAGGATTAACGGGCCACATGATAACAGCAATGAGATGCAGCCGGATGAGACATACAAGATCTTGGTCGCTGAGGACACACCGATGAATCAGTTGGTCATTTCGAAATTGCTCGAAAAATTGAATGTCAAATTTGACATTGTTTCTAATGGCCAGGAAGCGCTCGAGAGACTCAAGAAGGAGCACTACAGTGTCATATTCATGGACCACCACATGCCTGTGATGGATGGACCGACTGCAGCAAGAGAAATAAGAAGACAAGAAAAATTAAATTCTGACAAATACGGAATTCCGATTTTCGCTATGACTGCAAGTATTATGAAGGAAGATGAGGACGAATGCAGAGAATCAGGAATGAATCAGTTCGTAAGTAAGCCAATTTCGATACATAAGCTGCAACAGGCAATTAGAGACTCGTTGACATATCCTTACAACAAACAAGGTAATATGTAATTGTTTTTTATTTATTTTTTTATTGTTTATTTGTTTATTATTTTTTTATTATTTAATTTATTTTTTTTCTTTAGTTATTATTTTGAATTTAAAAAATCTATATATATTTATTGAATCTTTTATGTTTTTAGTCTATTTCATTTATCAAATTATATTGATTTTGCAATAATCAGTTCATAGCCTTTCCATATAGTATTTTTATGTGTAAGGCTGGAATTTTATGGTGTTTGTACAATCTGATGTTCTAACATTATAAATACCCTATAATTTTATGAATATGGCACTTTTCGTCGATTTTCAAAGAATTAAATCGCTTCTATCTCAATAACTAATAAACATATAAGATTTTTGAAAGTATATATATAGTGTACTACATCTCAAGATATTATTAATATGTATTAGAAAGAATAATATATTGGATTTTGATATCACAAAATGACTTTTCAATTTATTGTAGTTCCTCACAGAGTTGAGATTCTACAAAATTCTTTGCAGATAATTTATGAAGGGATGATAGACTAACGAACTATAGATACATGAATTGAAAATAAAAAAATCGATTAAATATGAACCTTCATAAACCGTTTAAGAACTTAAAAACTATTCTTTATTGTTTATTTTTGACGAAGTTTAATATGATTGTGGTTTTATTGGACAATAATCGAGTAACGGAAAAAATAACATTTATCTATAAAGTGAAAATTTAGAGGTATATTTCGTAAGATATTTCCTCTCTGATTACAAGAACTATTGTGAGCTATCAATCTAATGAAAGAGAGCAGATTTGGCCGTAATGAAATGCAATACTTCGAAAATCAATGCAAAAAAGATTAATTTGTTAGAAACAATCGACTATGACACTGAATTCTAAGAGCAAACGTTTACATTAGGATATTTTTGATCATTTCCAAATATTGCAAAATTGCATTTAAACAAGTTAAGGAGAATACTATATTAACCGTGTTGTAAGGAAATATAACAATTTTAAAGATTTTGCGACAGAATTTGAAAAAATATGAAAATCAGATATATAAAAATTGAATAAAATAACATTATGATGGAATATAAGTAGATGAGCTATTAATGCTGCTATGATTTAAAATTGAGTAGTAATGAAATAGAATTTCGATTAAAAAAATTAATGTAATCGTATGAAAGCTTTGATCCTAATAATTAATATTCGCAAATATTTTAACCTACTAATAAATTCTGATTATATTAAGATATTTTAAAAATGAGATTCCAAATTGAATGGTGATGGAGATGAAAATTTTTAAAAATATAAATAAGAGGATAAATTGATTGAGATATTAACTAGTAAATATTTGAAAAAGTAAATTATTTGAAATCCTTTAAAAAAGTTACGGATAAAAGCTATATAAATAAAATGACTGGTGTGGTTGGTTAGCTTAATGTGTAATATCAAAAAGAATTAATGGGTGTTGTGAAGTGAGCAACTTTGAGAAGAATCATTTGTGATTCTTGTCAAAGTTGAATCAAAGACAACAATTGATAGACAATTGTTGTCTTTGTGTTCGATAAACACGTGTTATTTATGAATATACACGTGTTTGTTGTTCACTGAGCAACTTTTAGAAGAATCATTTTGTAATACTTTGAAACACAAAATAGCATATTATGCTTTTATTTATCTATATGTGTCATTCTGGGAGACATTGTCTATGCAAGTCTCCCAGAATGACACATTCATACACAATCTTCTTCTGATTGTGTATCTTTTGTCAACAAAGTGCAACAGTGCACTGTTATTGTGTGCTATGCGTCATTCTGGGAGACATTGTCTATGCAAGTCTCCCAGAATGACACATTCATACACAATCTTCTTCTGATTGTGTATCTTTTGTCAACAAAGTGCAACAGTGCACTGTTATTGTGTGCTATGCGTCATTCTGGGAGACATTGTCTATGCAAGTCTCCCAGAATGACACATTCATACACAATCTTCTTCTGATTGTGTATCTTTTGTCAACAAAGTGCAACAGTGCACTGTTATTGTGTGCTATGCGTCATTCTGGGAGACATTGTCTATGCAAGTCTCCCAGAATGACACATTCATACACAATCTTCTTCTGATTGTGTATCTTTTGTCAACAAAGTGCAACAGTGCACTGTTATTGTGTGCTATGCGTCATTCTGGGAGACATTGTCTATGCAAGTCTCCAGAATGACACATTCATACACAATCTTCTTCTGATTGTGTATCTTTTGTCAACAAAGTGCAACAGTGCACTGTTATTGTGTGCTATGCGTCATTCTGGGAGACATTGTCTATGCAAGTCTCCCAGAATGACACATTCATACACAATCTTCTTCTGATTGTGTATCTTTTGTCAACAAAGTGCAACAGTGCACTGTTATTGTGTGCTATGCGTCATTCTGGGAGACATTGTCTATGCAAGTCTCCCAGAATGACACATTCATACACAATCTTCTTCTGATTGTGTATCTTTTGTCAACAAAGTGCAACAGTGCACTGTTATTGTGTGCTATGCGTCATTCTGGGAGACATTGTCTATGCAAGTCTCCCAGAATGACACATTCATACACAATCTTCTTCTGATTGTGTATCTTTTGTCAACAAAGTGCAACAGTGCACTGTTATTGTGTGCTATGCGTCATTCTGGGAGACATTGTCTATGCAAGTCTCCCAGAATGACACATTCATACACAATCTTCTTCTGATTGTGTATCTTTTGTCAACAAAGTGCAACAGTGCACTGTTATTGTGTGCTATGCGTCATTCTGGGAGACATTGTCTATGCAAGTCTCCCAGAATGACACATTCATACACAATCTTCTTCTGATTGTGTATCTTTTGTCAACAAAGTGCAACAGTGCACTGTTATTGTGTGCTATGCGTCATTCTGGGAGACATTGTCTATGCAAGTCTCCCAGAATGACACATTCATACACAATCTTCTTCTGATTGTGTATCTTTTGTCAACAAAGTGCAACAGTGCACTGTTATTGTGTGCTATGCGTCATTCTGGGAGACATTGTCTATGCAAGTCTCCCAGAATGACACATTCATACACAATCTTCTTCTGATTGTGTATCTTTTGTCAACAAAGTGCAACAGTGCACTGTTATTGTGTGCTATGCGTCATTCTGGGAGACATTGTCTATGCAAGTCTCCCAGAATGACACATTCATACACAATCTTCTTCTGATTGTGTATCTTTTGTCAACAAAGTGCAACAGTGCACTGTTATTGTGTGCTATGCGTCATTCTGGGAGACATTGTCTATGCAAGTCTCCCAGAATGACACATTCATACACAATCTTCTTCTGATTGTGTATCTTTTGTCAACAAAGTGCAACAGTGCACTGTTATTGTGTGCTATGCGTCATTTGGGAGACATTGTCTATGCAAGTCTCCCAGAATGACACATTCATACACAATCTTCAATTCTTGTTTTAATTTTGTCTCATATTAACTGAATATCTCTCTTCAACATATTTACTTCTAATACCCGACAATACCTTATCATAAAACCTCCTTTAAATCCACTTTTTCTTCTTTCATTACTTTCAAATTCTAAGATTCAAATTTTTTTCTATTTCATTCAGTTTTCTTTTATCAAAATCATATAACCATTCATACTGATTCTTAATTTACTATATTACATTGAGATTTCATCTTTTTTCATATTTCGAATTAAATCAGCTATTTAAACCTAATA
Source organism: Trichomonas vaginalis G3 (assembly GCF_026262505.1). Lineage (NCBI taxonomy): Eukaryota > Parabasalia > Trichomonadida > Trichomonadidae > Trichomonas > Trichomonas vaginalis. Next base: position 18,921,228 of record NC_067207.1, read on the forward strand.
TCCGGACCTGTCAGTATTCAAATATTATTGGCCACATGTATCTGAGCATTTACACGGATTTTACCAAATTTTGCAAAAAATGTGTTATGAGATGGGTGTTTACCCACGTTTTGCAAAAAAAAACCAAAATGATAGAGTGGGTAATAAGGATCAGTTTTGCTATAGCTTGTCCGGCTTGAAACTCAATATTCATTCGGGAAAAGACGTTTCAAAATTTTGTAAAGTATTCAAATTTGCAGCTTTGTTCGATTTGAAAATTGAAATTTGAAACGAAATGACTGTATGAATATGTTCTTCATATTGAATCTAAGCATTTCTTGGAATTTGGAGTTTTTCTAAAAAGTTTTATCGGTTGAAAAATTAAAAATAAAACAAAAGAATTTTTTTCCGATTTTTTAAACGCATCTTAATTTTTAACGGACGAAGGAGTATTTGATCAAAGTTCAATAAGGCTATCACACTATATTATAGTTAGCTTGCAAAGTAAGCAATATAATCTGGAATTTAATAACTTATAAAGATTTGATAAAACCATTTTTGTGTAAATTAGTATTTAATAGGAAAATATGAAATTAGATTAGTCAAACATATAAATTGTTATTATATGAAATGATAACAATTGATAAAACATACAGATTGGAAGATTAGGTGAATTTTTGTGATGAATAGGTGTGTTTGTATGTAATGCCTCTATAGTATATTCATAATAAAAATTAGTATACTATAAAAACTTGATTTGAGAAGAAAATTAATGTGGAATAAGAAGATTGTAGAGAAACGTCTCATTCTGTGAGACAGTCACAAATAATATCTCCTTACCATATCAAATCCTTAAATTTTATATATGCTATTTTTTTAATCTTTTAAAAATTTCTCTTTAACTCTCTTCAAAGACTTTCTTTTATGTCAAAAATTTGTTTCACTTTGCCCCAACTCATATACTCTAAAAATAATAACAATAGCCAAATATATAAAATTAATTTTTAATTCATTAAAATTATATTTATTCAAAGTAAATCCTCATATAAACTTCTATGAACCATCCTCATCTGTTAATTCAATCAAGTATTCTAAGAAATTTGGGCAATTTTCTTCGAATAATTGGCTCTCATATGATAAATCTATTAATTCAATTTTGTCATGCATAAAATCATACTTTCCGAATATGCAATAGCATTTTTCAAGAGCCAACAATAAATCAATTTTAAATCTTAGACTGTTATTATTAAATGATTCAAGTAGTCCTTCCTCCAATAAAAAGTGGTACATTATTTGTTGATCGTTCTGTGAAAATTCGAAATTTAAGATACAATAGCAAATTATCTGAACGAAAAAATTTTTCTTGCTAGAATTGTAATCATTATAATTATCAATAATATTTGAAAAAAGACCGCTATAAAAGATAAAATCTTGATCGAAATGCGTAAAAACAATGAAAAGTATCTGATTGAAGAATTCTGGAACGCTTTGGTCTAGACACCACCATATGTAACGGTTAAGAGAGAACTGTTGATCTTGCATTATAAAGTCTACTAGTGAAATTTCGTTATTCATTAAAGAATACAATAATGTACCTATTTTCTTTTGTTTATTATGTGTTGATTTGTTTTGCCATTGAAAATAACATAGATATGTATCATCGGATTCTAATGCTAAAATTTTAAAGTCGTAATAAATAACAATCCGGGTAAAAACAAGGATATTTTCGTCAAATGCATCTATTTTGTCAACAGGAAATGGTATCTTGGAGACACAATCACCAATATCAATATTTTCAACATCTTGTTTATAAGATTTGATATTCATTAAAATTTGATATAAAAAAGTAAATTCATTGCTCAGAAAATTGAGAAAATTGAGAGTAACCGCCAAATAAGATTTTTAAAAATAAAGAACTAAGGGTACAGTATATGAGAAGGAAGAATCCAAAATTTTATTTTTAAGGTTTTGCAAGAAATATTTTTATTAATAAACGGTAGAATAATAATAGGAATATCGATATTAAAAAAGAAATACATGAAATAAATAAAAATTTGATTCAACTTTGAGAAGAATCACAAATGATTCTTCTCAAAGTTGCTCAGTGAACAACAAACACTTGTTATTGTTTATAATTCAAGTGAATGTTGTACACAAAGACAACAATTGTCTATCAATTGTTGTCTTTGATTCAACTTTGACAAGAATCACAAATGATTCTTCTCAAAGTTGCTCAGTGAACAACAAACACGTATATAACCATAAATAAAACATGTTTACTTTACAAATACAATTATTTAAAAATTTTAATTATATCTTTTAATTTATATTTATTTACGTTCACATTTCTTTTATATCCTTTATATTAATATAAAATTTCGGTTGATCTTCACTCTTTTTCACATATTTTTTCAATAAAATACCCAATTTTTGTATTTATTCTGATTAATATTTTTCACTGTTAATTTTATTGATATCCCAAACTATTTCAACATTTAGTTTCTTAAAAACTCTATTTTTTGTTCTCTCTCTCAATTTTCAAAAGTCATTAATTTTGCATTACTTTATTTAAAATATAATTAACATTGGATAAAAACATTTATTAAAAAAAAAAAAAAAAAAAAGGTAGTGGGGCCTCCAGGCACTTCGTGCCCTCTAGCCCTGAAGATGTTTAGTATAATGAAGTTTTTTTTTTTTCTTGGGATGGCCTTCCAGGCACTTCGTGCCCTCTAGCCCATAAAAAGTTTAGTATAAATGAAGTTTTTATTCGGAAAATTGTTAGTCTTCTGGGTCGAAAACATTATATAATGTTTCACTTTTCACAAATTATATATGTTTTCATGTTTTGTCACTTTTCTGTCACTTTTCAGGAAAAAAACATTTTTATTATTATATATAAATGAATTTTACAAAACCACCGTTACCGTTCTTTGGAAATAAGAGTAAATGTAAAGATATTATATTGAGAGAACTTAAGAAACTACCGAATGGTCTAACATTTGTAGATTTGTTCGGTGGAAGTTTCTATATATCCCATTTGTGCCATACAATATTCCCAGACTCAAAGATTATATGCAATGACTTCGACAACTATATGGACCGTCTCAAACATATACCAGACACAAACAATATATTGAAAGAGTTAAAAGAAAAGATACCTATAGGTAAGATGGAACGTATACCATTAGATAAGAAAAATATTGTGAGAGAGGTTTTGAAAAAAGCAGAATATATAGACTGGGATAGTATATCTGCTAGACTATTATATAGTGGTTCTATAAGAGTTCATGACATTGAAACACTTATGTCAAAAGTTTTATATCTTAACTATACAAATGTTTTCAAAGAGGACATAGAAAAATATATTGAGGGTATAGAGTTTGTGAGATGTCATTGGACAGAGTTGTATGAAAAATATAAAGACAAGGAAAATGTTTTCTTTATAGTGGACCCGCCGTTCTATAACACATGGGATTTTCAATACCAAGTAGACTGGACTTTGAGAGACTCTTTAGAAACTTTAGACGTTTTACATAACCATCCATGCTTTTACTTTACATCCGATAAAAGTGGTTTGGAAACCGTTATGAGATGGTTAGAGAGGACATACATGACTATGAGTTTAGATATGACAAGATAGAATATGAGAGAGGTCCTATAAACCGGAGAAAGTGTCACAATAACGAAATTTTATTAGTAAGTAAATGTGGTTTGAAATAGGACTACTTGTTTTAGGTTTTTTCCATTGTGTCATTTATTTATTTGACGTGGCAGAAAAGTACAGAGAATATGAAGATGAACCAATGCCTGCAAATGTTCAGTATATGTACTCGTAAGAGATATTTTTATCTAATATTAAATGGACGCACAGAACTTAGCGAATGCACAGCAACCTGGACAACCAAACCCAGAGAATATTCCAAATGAAGTTAGAATACAAACTGCAATGGCAAACTATGGTCAAGTGCCAACAGATGTACAAATGCAAACTGCCATGTCAAATGACGCTGCGTTAGGTTTGCCACCATGGTATGCAAATATGAGATGGAAAGAGTTTTATACAAACCCTGAGGTGGGATATAAACAACTTTATGCAGATGACGCGAACACAGGAGTTGACCCAGAATATGTTTTCTACCAGAGGAGAAACAGAATGTATGAGCTCCAGTTAAAGAATGCTATGGAACTCAACAGGAAACGTAAGAGACTAGGCGGACATTAGATTTTACATATAGTAAAATGGGTTTCTTCAGTAAGATAGGAAACTTCTTTCGAAATGTTGGAAGAGGTATATGGAATGGAATAAAATCTGTCGGAAGAGGAATTTGGAACGGTGTCAAAAATATTGGTAAAAGGGTAGGTCAGTTCGTTGGTATTATACCTAAAGACCCTGAACCAGAAGAACAAGCTCCTGTTATACAACAGCCTGAACCTGCACCACAGTCTAGTTGGCAACCAAATCCAACACCTCAACCGTATTAAAAAATTATATTTTTACCGTTCGATAGTAGTTGTATATGAAACTAAGTTCTAAGTAAAACGCATGGTATAATGGAATTATTCTTTTTCTTCCATCTGTAGTAAACCATACTTGAAAGTCTGAAATACTTCCACTTGGTGGTTCGTATAACTTTGTAGGTTTTTCGTAAAAGTCATTTGCCAAGCATAAGAAAGAGTTTTGGGCGCCAGAAAATGAAGCATGAACAATAATAGCATCTGGGTCGAAAATATTTTCATATGTTCCATTAGGGTTTTCGACTTCATAAAAGTCTGGGTGTACTGGATATGCTGCAGGCTGATTTAACATCCTCATAAATCTATACCATGCCAAGTTGTTATATTTTGTAGAAATATAAACGTTTTTCTCCAAGGTCTTCTATTCTATTGATTTTAACAGTTGCATTTTTCCTGTCATAAATAATATCGAGATGGTACTCTCCCTCGTCAATGTTATACTGTTTTGCATATTCGATATAGATATCGTTTATTTTTTTCTTGAAAAGCTTGAAGAGTTGTTTCTAAGTTTACAAGCAAACTAACTTGTAAAAGTTTTCCCTGTTCAAATTTCTCATACATACGTTTTTCTTTGTTATAGTATCGAACTTCAAAACCGACCGTAAATGGGAAACCATGTATGGCTTCTGAAATGAACTTCATTCTACGAAAGCCAATAGCTTTTGTGACAGATGGGTCTCTTAGCCATCTTAATGGGTAGTCAAAACGATAGCCTTCATGCTTTACGGTCTCTGTCTCAAACTTTTGACCGACATTAGTAAAAAGTTCATCTAATGGTTTAGTTGTAGCAACTCTTGAATTTTCTTTTTCTATTGAAAGCATATTTTATCTAGAATAAAAATGTCGAAAGATATTGCTTCCATGAGAGAAATACAACACAACCGACAACTCATTATGCAAGCTCTAAATAAGAACACAACAAACTTTTCAAACTATTCTAAGATATCTGAGTCATTGAAAGAAGGAAACTTAAAACTGACAATAAACCCAATGACAGATGAGTTTCTGTTTCAAGACAATAAGAACCATACTGTCTGTATAAATCCAACAAAAGGAACTTTAAACGAGAAACCTATAAATGAACTTCTTTTGAAAGCAGATGTTGACAACAAAGCTGACAAAGAATATGTAGACGATGCAATAGCAAAAGAAGAAGAAAGAGCTAACAATGCTTATGCAACAAAAGAACATACTCATCCTGAACTAGCAGACAAAACATATGTTGACAATAAAATGTCAAGTGAAGTGACAAGAGCTGAAAACGAATATTCTAAAAAGACTCATACACATTCTATATCTGAAATAACAAACTTAAACGTTAGCCTTGAAAAGAAAGCGGATAAGGATTGTGTGGCTAGTGCGTTAGAGAAGAAAGCAGATAAGGAATATGTGGATGAAAAAGATAAAGAAATTATAGAAAGGGTTGACTGGTACCATGAATGGACATCGAAGATTTTAAAAACTAAAGCCGATACAGGATGGGTTTCAGGATGTTTAGACCTTAAAGCAGATAAAACTTATGTTAACGATGAGTTAGAGAAGAAAGCAAATAAGACTCATACACATACAAGTTTTACAACTGTTGCTATAGAAAGTATTGAAGGAACGGTTGAAGAAACTGGTGGGATGCATTATATTGTAAACCTCCTAACTTTCCACAAGGTTTAACATCGGATGACGACATAACGACGATGAGAAACATTAGATGTAAAGATGTTTATGTCATGAAGGATGAACATAATATTAAATTCACTGCTCAAGATTTATATGACAAGAAAGCAGACAAAACAGAGCTTCAAACATTAAAGACAGAAATACTTCAAACATTATATCCTATAGGCTCTATTTATACGTCAATGAACTCTACCAGACCAGAAGTAGTACTTGGTTTTGGAACTTGGACTCAAATAGTCGACAGGTTTTTGTATTGTGCAAACTCTTCAAAGGAAACAGGTGGAAGTAAAACGATTTCAGGTGAAAATTTACCTGCACACAGTCACTACATAGATTTAAGTACATCTCAAGCAGGTTGGCATAAGCATAAATTTTGGGATTGGTCAGCAATGACAAAAGGTAAAGGATATGATGTTAAAGAAGTTAGTATACATATCATGTGTACGGTGGCACTGCGTTCCACCATACGCAATACTTGTGAATTTGACACTTTACAAAACCGTTAACGTATATTTACAACACAAACACAAACACCAACTTAACCTTAAATATTTATAAAGCCGCCAACCACTTCACCTTACTACTGTAAAAATAAACGTTCTCACTTACAAAAGTATTGCAACTCTTCCCATTGCTGTGCTTCACACAATAGTTCATATTCTTCAGTATCGCTGCTGTCGCTCCAATCGTCAGAGTCAAAGTCACTGTCAAAATAAATGTTAGTAAGTTTTGACAAAGCTAATGAAACACGTTTACCGTTTGTATCGTATGCTTGTATAAACTTTCCATTCTTCATTCCTTCATAAACGCTCAAACTAACTTTACCCTTTCTCCCTCGTATCTGATAGAATGTATTTTCACGAGGAACGAAGAACAAATTCTTGAACTCATGACCGTTGTAGTTTGTTATCTCAATAGTTTTCGTCATTTATATAAAAATAAACTTAAAAATAATTTTAAAAATAAACTTAAAAATAAATGATATCACCACTCCCACACGTATGAAAACATCCATTTAAATTTAGGTGAAGTGGTGAGATCTCACCTCTTTTTTCACCTCTTTTTTCACCCTGTTGAACTCATTGCTTTATAACTCTCTTCCTTGGTTTCTTTTTAGTTGCTTTCTTCACGTCTGTCTCCAACTTGACTGTCTTTCTTCTTCGGCCGTAATGATACCAGTTACTTCCACCAGTCAATGGGTCAAATGGTCTTTCGTAAGGGTTTCCATACATTCCATAAGGTCCGTATGGATAAACTACTGGTGGAGAAGAAACATTTTCTTTAGTTCCATCGACTCTATTTAAATGCATTGTTTCACCTTTCATCTGGTCATTAAAGTCTTTTGCGTGTTTGCAAACTCATCGTCCTTTCCTAAAGCATTTTCTGACTCAGTCGCAACAAATTGGATGCTTTATTTATGAGCCCTATTTTATTTAATCTTAACTTCTTTGCAACCCAGCCTCCAATCTTTCCTTTATTTGCATCTAATGTCTTCGAAACCCTTCCTCCACTCATTTTATTTACTGCGTCATAAGCTCCAAGTGCTTTTGCCCAAATGCTAATGCTTTTGTTCCCATTGCGCCTAAAGCTGCCCAAGCTACCATTTACACCATATTAAAATCATCTCTCTTCAATATTATCTCATAAAAGTTCTCGTTACTGGAGAAAGTCAATGAAACATAAGCGTTCTCACGGGCTTCGCCCTCACCGCTTTGCGGTCTATCTAACTTCTTTCTTATCTCATCTATTCTCAATAAAATGTCTGAACAATGCTAACATCTTCTACAACAGTTATTTCATCATGAATGACCTTCAAGAACAAGCTCATTTAATATGCTATTAAAATCATCTCAATAATGAGTCCATCCTTTCCATCTTTAGGTAGCACAACATCTTTCATTGAAGAAGGTTCGACAAGTCTTATGTTAAACTTACTGACAAAGTTTGTTATACTATAATGCTTTGGCGGCGAATACATATAGTTTGAAAGACATAATATAGATTCTTCAGCAAATTCACTTATACTGGATTTTATAACAATGTTCTCACGAGACCAAATGCCACCAATTGACAATCTTGTAAGCAATCCTGCTGAACCTTCTACTGTAAACGTCGATGGTAACATTCCACGAAGGTCATCTATTGACATCTTTGAGTCACTGTATTTAAATATTTTCTTAAAGCAATCGTCATTATCTAACCATGCAATAGCTTTGAAGTTTTCATTCGAATATACATCTGCTTCATTAAATGTAAAACCTGACTTCTTTGCAGAGATGACTTTAAAATCTATTGAGTTTGTTTCAAAATTATATGCTATGGTAACTTCTGAAGGTAATGGATGTCCTTCTGCTATAAGTTGTTCTTTCAATACCATTTGAAGCTTTGTGTTAAAAACTTTCATGTCATCTCCTGTATCTAAGTTCACATACACAGCAACAGGGAAACTATCTTGCTTCTTTGTTTCATCATTATATCTCAAAACATTAAAGTTCTTCAATAATATTGTTCTTCCTGCTGGAATACTTCTAACTTGTCTTATTTCAATAGCTTTCTCACCTCCTACATACTCTACCCAGTGTCTTGGATATTCATAAGTATACTGACTTTCTTGAATTTTGGTAGGTTTCATCATAACATGTTCATAGTATATCTTTATACTCTGTCAGTTAGACTCGGTGCTATGTTCTGAATATTTCTGACTTGCATTTTTAATGGAGATAAAATGAAGCATTTAATACATGACGTAGATGAAGACATGAATGAAACTACAGACAAACTTAACTCTTCTCTTATTCTTCCTTTCAGCAAAGATTATGAGTTTCTGTTCAAATGGTGTGTATTTCTATTGTGGAAAGATGGGTTCAGGTAAGACATTTAACCTCATTCGTCATATACTCATAACAGAGCGTTTAGGAAACGACTCTTACTATGACCAAATCATTATATCAGCAACTTCAGACTCTATGGACTCAACAGCGAAAACATTTATGTCAAAAGTTCAAGCCTCTGTCGTTAAAGTTTCAGACAGTGAACTCATTGAATTTCTTCAACGTTACATTCGACGTAAGAGAAAATATTATGCCATTGTTGAATTTATACAGTCAGGAATGCAAAAGACTTCAGAAGAGATGGAAAGAATTATTGACAAACACCACTTACGTCAATACTCAGGAGTTTACGATATGAAACGACTGACAAACTACATTCAATCAAACTTTCAAAATACCCCTTCAAAAAGTATCCTTCAAACACTCTGCTCGTTTGTGACGACTTCGCCGGAAAAGGTTTAGTTTCAAAGCCTGACTCACCATTAGCTAACATCATAACTAAAGTCAGACATTACCACTTAACTGTAGCAATACTTATGCAAACATGGCGTTTCCTTGCTTTAAACATAAAACGTCTCATAACTGACTTCGTTATCTTTCAAGGTTTCTCACGCTATGATATTGAACTCATTTGGAAACAGTCAGGTATAAACATTACCTTTTGAAGAAATTTGGGAAGCATATAAGTCTCTCATCTCTCCTCGTTCATACCTTGAGATTCATATCATGACTAATACCATTAAAGTCAAAATATTCCATGGGAACGACCAACATTGTTTTAAAGCTTAACCTTCAAATTGACTGATGGTAAACAAATTCCATGCATCTCTGTCGCCATTTCTGTTAATATTTTTGCTGTCATTCATATCATCCACTTCCCCATCCGTTAGCTTTTGAGGATATGTGTTAGAATAGCTGTTCTTAAATGAAGGCTTCTCTCCCTTGAGAGCATAAACTCTATAACTTTCTGCATACTTTATGTTTGAACCTCCTGAGCCAATCATTGACATAATTTTTATAGGCTTCCACCCTTTGTTCATGTTCCTGCTTCTTCCCTTAGCTCTTTTGTTCAGTAGTTCTACATCTTTATACACAGCACCTGTCTCAGTGAATTCAACAATATTTTCATTCGTTAGCTTTACATTCAAACCCTTGTCGAGTATATTGTTCATTTCATACATAAAAGGTTTTTATTCTATATGAAATGAGAAGCAAATCCATCTTAGCTGGTGCCGTTAATTGTTCCAATTGAACCAACATCAAATGTTGACTCACGAACGACAAACAATATTGTCATAAAGAACTATAGTTCAGAGTGTTTGAAAGAAACCAAAGAACCAGAGCTGAAATCCGTGAATTTAAACACAGCTTCAAACGCTAACGCTACATCAGATGTTAAGTTAGAGTATCCACCACTGGACCAAGTTCTTTCAAAGAAGCCAACGACAACCCTTACACAAATGTTCAAACAAATCCTTCAGATAACGTAGACCATTACCTTCTTCAGTTATACCAAACAATTTTACTCAAAGACGATAAGAAGCTTTTGACAAATCTTATAAGTAAGAACCAAATAATTCTAACAAAGGAGGACCTTGAAAATGTTATCTCACGAATAACAGGGAAACAATGTGTCATTGACTATCTCGACCCTGAAATCGAATGCTGTGGTCAAACGCCACCATTCATGAAAATAGGTAACATCCGCATCATTGAAACACCAGGTACTCCAGGAGTTGAGTTTAAGTATAAATATTCGAACGAGTATACAAAACTATCTACAGAATATAAGCTTTGTTTGAAATATGTTTTAGTAAATTAAAGCAATTTGTAATATCTATCCAAAACTTCTTCAACAGTATCGAACTCATCTTCATAATGCAAACCTAATCTTATTGACTTGGTGCAGTTTTCACTAACACAATATTTTTCTGTTCTCTTGACTGACATAACTAACTCATTTGTTTCATCAAACAGCAACAACCAAAGTTCATGACCTAATACATAACATTCATACTTTATATTTTTAGCTCTGAGTTCTCTTGTAAGCTGTTGCATTTAATATTTTCTAAAAAGTCAACTTCAACAGTCATTCGCACTGGTGCCTTCAGTTCTACAGGCTCTCCTTGAAAGTCAACAAGTCTGAATTGCATGTCTTTCAAATTATGAGGACTAATGCGAACCCATTTACCTAAATGAGTTGCTATGACAGGAACGTTTGGAATGAACATTGAATTTACTTCATAACAGAAAGATTTATACTCTACTGAACCTTTACTATTAACTCCTGAAATGCCTGTGACATTAGCTATTTTTGACTCAATGTACAAACAATTGCCATAACATACGTATGGAACAGATTTCATCTCAATCGTTTTGTCAACACTTTTCAAAGGAAATGTCATATGGTATGCTCCCAAAAGAAGTTGTACTCTATGACTCATTCTTGGTATCTTAAACTCTTTCGCATAACTGAACTTCAAAACTCCTGCAATAAGTTTAACATTCATTAGGTTTTCTCCGTTATCCTTGTTTATTGTAGTATTTATGAGAGCATTTAACACTCCAGCTAATGTTTCCATCTTATATTCTACATTATTGTGAAATCTTATTTCGTGCTTCTTTCCATCTATTTCAAGCTCCATGAAATCTGTTTCGTCAGTTATAACGAATGAAGCAATAGTATTAAAGTCAACCATTCTGAATGCAAGTGGCTCATTCTGTAGACCTAAGTTTGTTTGTAGTTTTACTGTCCCGTATTCGTTTGGGTCTGTACTTTGCAAATAGAACAACATTTTATTCTCATTAAAATATGAGTATAGCTGCATATGCGTATGAAGCTGACAGAGCTAAACGTTTATATTTTGGTCAATACTCTCTCACACTTACTGACAAATATATTGTTATCAGTGATGGAAATACCGAGAAATACATAACATGGAAGGACTATGAAAAGTTTGACCCCATTTTAACTCCATGCACTATGCCATTCATTGTAAATGGTGAAATTATTGAAAAAGATAATACAACCGTATATAGGTCTGTTTATGAAGCATTAGAATATATGTTGAATCATAACCCAAAAAGATTTGACCCAAGCACTACACCATGTGCAATGCCTTTTATTAAGGACGGTGAAATCGTAAGAGTTCCGGATTCAACGGTTTACACAGCTGTTCAAAACAGTTTACAAAACATTTTAGCGAATATCTTTAATTCAGAAACTACAGAAATAAAATTACCATATATAACAGATGCTAAAGAAATTAAATCAAAAACGACAACATTATTTACGTCACTTAATGATTTAATGACTTATATCATTAATATTCCTGCACCAACTATAGCATTTGATCCAAACTCGACGGTTTGCAGTGTACCTTTCATAAATGACAGTTCATTAATTACTTTAAGGGATTCGACAGTAAATGAATCATTAAAGGCGTCATTAATGAAAATCATTGATTTTAATTCATTCATGAATACATATAATTCATTCATTAATGTTTCATATGCTTCTAAAGAAGGTGAGCCAAAAACTATCGATAAAGCGGTGTATGAAATAAAAGCATCAACGACGAAATTGAATTCGTTAACTTTTGACGGTGATAGTTTCGTTAATGACATAACATCGGGAAAACAATTTTAACGAAAGAATATTTAAAATCTCATGTTAGTGAGTTCGTTGAAATTGAAAAAGAAGGTGGAATTAAGTTCGATCCACTGAATTTCATTTTCAGCTTAGCGAATGCGGGTGTTAGTTTCGCTGAATGGACAACTATACAGAGTGAAATAAATGCAATATGGACGTTTTTGGGGTCAAAAGCGGGAATGGGTGAGCTTGTAAATGCTGCAAGAACATTAGGTGAAACAGGAAATTTTGTAGATGGTTTTAAAAGACTTGTTTCAAATGTTTTTAACAAACACAAAGAAATTATTTAGATATACCGTACATAACGGACGGATTTTCGAACAGATAGCAACAAACCCTCCGGTTATGGCTGCGTTGATGATGGTTAGAGATATAAAACCACGTAACGACGGGAACGAAGAACATGAACAACAGGATACTGGTCGGGTTATTCGAGACATTAAAAACGTGTATCCTGAAGTTATTGATTTATTTAGAGGAGTTAATGATTCAATTTCAAAACATTCTATAACCCTCGATGAAGAGAATAAATTAACAGATTATATATTCGTCATTATTGCAGAATTAATGAAGAGAATAAATGAAAAAGGAATTGGTGATATCATTAATGTCAGCGATGTAATGATGAAAAGAAATTTTGACTCATTATTTACAAAACCGAAAACAGAATATAGTCTTTATGACGTAATTACCGAATTAATGAAAAAGATTAATGATAATAAGAGTTCTGGCGGAAGAGTTGAATTAGAAGTGAATGATGTTAATGAGAAATTAGCCGAAAAAGCAAACAAAAATGAGCTTTTAGCTCTGAGTGATAAAGTCAAGAACCACGTTCATTATATAACTTCAGACGAACAGATTATAACGAACTACCATGGATATTTAACACGAAGTGATGAAGCGAAGACAAAAAATGTTAATGAAAGAAGATATAAATACATTCGTGCTAAAGGTTATGACATAAGCTGTACTGTACAGTATGATGTAGCTAAAGCACAGAAGCATTTGGTTATACCGGTGAAATTTATGCCTCTACTTTCAATGTTAACGGTGTATTAGTTGAACCAAGATTTACTTTGAGAGTTAAGTCAAAAATAACGTTTGAAGATGCTATTAAAAGTAAAGCTGACAAAGTTGAACTTGAAGCAACGAACAAAGTTTTGAAATCTCATAAACACAACATCTCCGATATAAATGAACTTCAAGCTACATTAGACAGTAAAGCCGACAAGAACCATACACATAAATCCTTCACTACTGTTAGAGCAGACGACATAATATTGAACTTTGACCTTGGTTCAAGTGCACCTTTAGAGAATCCAAGTACAAGCGTAAAAGATACACTAAACAATTTAGATAACAGTTGCAGGAATATTGAAGGTCATGCCAGAAACTTTGAAGCACATGAACTACCAGCAATGTTAGATAAGAAAGCCGACAAAACTTATGTAGATGAAAATTATGCAAAGAAGTCGGAAGTAAATGCTGCGCTTAATGGAAAAGCCGATAAAGAGCACGTGCATGAAGAATTTCAAACAATCAAGATTAAAGAAATTAAGGCATGCATCGAAATAGTAACAAAAACAGGAAGAGACGGTGCAACTGTACAAGAACAAAGAATTTATCCTCCTACTTTTCCTAATGGTTTAATAACAAACAATATAAATATTGTAGAAGGCAATAAAACTATAAACGTTAAACATGAACTTCTAACAATGAAGGCCCAGATTCTTGAAACCATATATCCTATAGGCTCTATTTATACGTCAATGAACTCAACAAATCCGGCAAGTGTTTTAGGTTTTGGTACGTGGGAACAGATTGTAGATAAATTCCTCTATTGTGCGAACTCTTCAAAGCAAACAGGTGGTTCGAAGAAAATTAAAGAAGCAAACCTTCCACCGCACTCATACAGGAACTACAAACACAACAGGTAGTCATTCACATTCAATAACAAAAAGAGGTTATACAAATCTTGCAGCAGGTTCGGATAGACAGGGAATGCATAGATATGATATTTCAAGTGACCCAGTAGATTCAAGCGCAGGTATTTTCTGTGGAACCGCAGGAAATCATTCACACACTTTCACAACAAATCCAACAGGGTCGGGTAAAGATTACATGCCACCATTTGTGACTATATTCGCATGGTACCGCGTTCAATGAACTCGCTTGAGCCTAGAATAAAATCTTTATTTTTACATAAATGAGCTTGAAAGAAGTATTCGAACAACATCCATGGAGGTCATTTAAGAAGTTCAATGAAGCTGCAAAGAGTTGGGGATTTACTAACAGAGCTGAAGTTAAAACGTTCTTTGACAAAAATGTTGTACATCAAACAAAAATAAACCCTTACGACTACTTTTTACCAATTTACTCCAACACTCCTGACGCATACCAATTTGACACTCTCATTCAAAGCAGAAAAGGAGGACATAAACCATTCCTCATCTTCATTAATGTTAACACTCGTAAAGCATATGCATATCCAATGAAAAATAAAGGAACTCGTGAAGTGTTAAGAGTTTTACAAAGTTTGTAGCAGAAACAAGTACTTTAACATCAGACCAAGACAGTGCATACCTCAGCAATGAAATCACAGAATTTCTCATTAAGCATAACATAACTCACTACACTACTGAAGACCATAACCATAACATACTCGGCATCATAAACCGCTTCATAAGAACGCTCAGAGATTTAAATCAAGAGCGAGACTTTACCGAAGAAACAATGAAACATTTTCTCGAAGTATATAATTCCTCAACACATTCTACAACAGGACATACACCAAATTCAATGACACAACAACAAGAAGAAAAGTATATACAAAAGAAACGAAGCCAAACACAAAATATCAGAAATTCAACACAATTTACCCTCATTCCTGGTACAAAAGTTCGTGTAGTTCTTGACGACAAACCGTTGACAAAGAAACGTTTAAGGTTAAGTAGAAATTATTATATCGTAGACTCTACGCAAGGTAATGGATATCTTATAAAAGCTGCTGACGACTCCATTGCATTTTACCCTCGTCATAAATTAGTCGAAAGTAGTAATGGCAAACTTGCTGAAACCATTGACGAAGCAAAGCGAGGAGTGGTTATTGAAATACTTGGCTACAACATAAACGATGACACTTATAAAGTAAGATATGAAGGAGGCGTTGAAGATGTTATACCATCTAAGAACTTGAGAGAGTCAAAGCCAACACATCTGGGACCATTAGAGCGGGAGTATTGGAAAGACAAAAACATGCCAGAAAGAATAAGAAAATTCTTCTAAACTTTTTCATTAGATGTAAATCAGACAAAAATATAATTTAGGTGAAGAGGTGAGATCTCACCTGTTTTTTCACCTGTTTTTTCACCTCTTGAATTTTCATGAATTTTCCCGAAATAAAAAATAAAGTTAGTTTTATTTTTTTTTATTTTTTTATTTTGTATGTAAAGATATGATTTCAACAATCGGCACAACAGCAATACAAACAACTACAGCACCAAACTCTTTAGTCATGAATCCAACATCTATGTTAGTAGAGATGAAAAGCTTCATTCCTTCTTCATATACTTTTGAAACAGAAATCCAGAAGATAAAGCAAGAACTTTTAACAAGTAATTTAGACTGTAGTGCGAAAGATGAAACAAATGAACAGTATCTTTATGAAATGCAGGACATTATTGACCATTTACCTAAACTACCTGAAATCCAACAACAAAAACTCACTATTCCTGAATTCGACGAAATTGAAGTGAAACCAACTGACTCAGTAGAAATAAAGAAGTTCATTCGTAAGGTAAACTATGAGTTTCTAGGATTTCATTGCAACCATAAGGTTATGGACAAAGATTGCGACATGGTATATAAAAACATTTCTGACATATATAAATCTGAGGAGTTTAAGACTTACGATAACTTTGTTTCGTTAGTTGCTGAATGTGTTTGGGAAATAAGAGATAAAGATAGAAGAGGCAAAGTATGGAACAAACAAATAAGACCCGCTATGTTTGAGATGAAGAGAGCAATTGACGCTTTAGTTGTTTTAGCTGGTTTTATTTCAATGTATAACGCAAAAATGAACCCGCAATGTTCTAAATGTAAAGCAGCAATGAGGAGATATAACTACTCAGTCAAAGAGATAGAAAGAATGAGAAACGACTATGCAGATTTAAAGAAAGAAGCAGAAAAACCAGCAGAAAATAAAATGGACATGTTAGAATTTCTGAACAAAAACTATCCAACTGCTGACGATTTCCTTCTATCTGACGTCAAGAAGAAATATAAAGAAACTTTCGGTATCGTTAAAACTTTTGACATACTGACAGAAGAAATAGAAGCTACGAAACTGTTTAGGATTTCAAATATACATCGTACAATTCATGTAAAACGGTTGTGAAAAAACAGGTGAAAAAACAGGTGAGAAAACAGGTGAGATCTCACCTCTTCACCTAAACATTATTTTTGCTGAATTCAGCAACAAAAATCGTGAATTTCCTTAAGACAGAAAAAATAAAGTTAGTTTTATTTTTATTTATTTTTTTATTTTGTATGTAAAGACATATATGTCAAACATTGAGTTTGAAACAGTTAGAAAGATAGACAATGACACCAAATTGGTTAGAATAGGTGATTTAAACGTAAGATACTCAAAGAAATACAACAAATATTCTTTGTCAGACATTATATTTCC
The DNA here is from genome assembly GCF_026262505.1 of Trichomonas vaginalis G3. Classification (NCBI taxonomy): domain Eukaryota; phylum Parabasalia; order Trichomonadida; family Trichomonadidae; genus Trichomonas; species Trichomonas vaginalis. The sequence goes on from NC_067207.1 coordinate 18,938,569, forward strand.
ATCTGGAAAGAAAACACACGACTGGGTTAGAAATGCTTCAACTCAGAAAATTTTGACAAGAAATCCTGAGCTTATGATATCAGTAAGATTCTATGGAACTACAGCATATCTCATCGACAAAAGTCTTATACCAATAGTTTTGTTATGGATTGACCCAGTTGTTGGATATAACTTCATAACTTATGGTTCATTCGATACGGAACGTTGCAGTGAAGGCTTACTTTACATCGTTCAGAAACCGAAGGACTTCAACACAAAAAGATATAAGATAGGAAGGACATATAATATAACTCAAAGATATGACTCTACAGTCAATAGAGTCAAGGTTGTGTTCGTTAATGATATGAGAGCCGCAGAAACAGAACTACTCGAAAAGTTTAAGAAAATGTATGGTGCTCCCATAAAAGGTAAAGAAACGTTTGAAGTAGATGAGATAGATAAAGCTATAAAATTATTTGACGAAGTTGCTGAAAAATACATGTAAAGCGTTTATTTTTGGTCTTTTGTGAAAGATAGAAAAAATAACGCTAATTTTATTTTTATTTATTTTTTTTATTTTGTATGTAAAGACAGATATGTCAACAACAGAGAACACAACAACTGCTATCGTTCATGAAGCCATAAATGAAGAATACGAATACATACAGTATAACAAACAATTGAGACTCATTCGTTCAGTCAAAGATGACATGTACCAAATGCAAAGTATAATGAATGCTCTTCGTTCTACAAAGCAAGCATATCATTGGTTTGAAAACCAACAGACAAAAGAACTTTTAGAAGAATTTCCTCATATGTTTGCTACCCTCGGAAAACCGAGGGTAGAGATTCCGTACGAAAATCGCAAGAATTTGGCTCCTGGTTTGAGAGGATATTATGTTCATAGACTTTTAGTAAATGCCGTAGCAATGTGGGCTTCACCTCGTTATGCTTGTTATATTTTCATGATGTTAGATGAACTATATAAAGCAGAACGTGGAGAGATGGAAAAGAAACTTCAAGCAAAAGATGAAGTCATTGAATCCAAAGACAAAAGCATACAGAAAAGAATACCGCGTTCAGTACCAAAAGGAAAGGAAAAGAGTTATAAGTATATGATTTACGCTGAAGAGTTGGAGAAAGAAGATAGAGATATGGTTATGTTGCATTTAGTCAGAAGAAACAACAAAAGCTTTTACGACCTTGCTAAAATATATAAATCTGACAGAAACTGGTTCTATCGTGAAAACTTACCGATTTCAATGACACCGAATGAGCAAATAAAGGAAATTGTCAAAAATACTCTTCCTCAAACACACTATGACATCAAAGGTTGTACAATACTTACCTTCAAAGAAGACTTACCGCTACTGAAGGAAAAGATAACAGAATATTTCGACAACTTCAAAGAGGAAGAATAAAAAAAATCTAAGCTAATTTTATTTTTTTATAAAATTTTATCTCATATGAAAGAACATGAATTTAGAATATTCGGAACTCATGACAGAAGAAGAGAACGAACAACATGTAAAAGATTATGCAAAATTTCTGAAGACATACAAAGCATTTAAACAATATCTAAATGCTTCTAAAGATTATGCAAAATTTCTGAAGGTATATAAAGCTTATGAAAAAGCGTATGAAAAGTTTATACATTGGGGAATTGTTGTAAAATATCGATATGAAGACTAACCAAAAATATATTTTTGCTTAAATAGCTTCAGGGTCTATTTCTTCAACCATTTCACTTTCTTCGTCAATGTCAATAGAAGCTTCTTCAACCTTTGGTAAGAATTTCTGTATAACATCTTTGTTCGTTATTGTCTTCAGAGATGAAGGATAATATTTCACATTTGTTTCACCCTTCTTATATTCTTTCTGTTCGGAAAGATTTAAAGCAATACTGAAGAAGTCAACGTTAGAGTTCTTTATAACAGTATAGTGTGTATCTTTGACATTCACGAAGAAACTCTTTTGTTTCAAAACTACTGCTAACTCTTGTGAAGTATAACGTTTGCGGTCAATGACGATAGCTAATGGTCTGACATACTGACCAAACTTAGATTCTTTCACAAACTTCTTGTTAAAGATAACATTAACATTTGAAGCATTATTGAACTCATTCTTGATGGCAGTAGCGAGAGCATTGTATGAAAAGAACTTGCAATCTTGCATGTGTTTCATTAAAATAAAAATATTAAATTATTTTGAAAAATAACTTAAAAAAATCTAATCTAATTTTTTCAAAAATATTTTTTTTTATTTCCTACTAAAGATGTATCGGAAGTTGTCTAAGTTAGAACACTCGGAAATAAAACAACTTCTTACAGAAGCTAACATAGATGTTGCAAAGCATTACGCAACAAACAAAAAAGCACTCGCTGACTTCATTAAAGACTATAATGGTGCAATAAGTTATGATAGAATTCATGAGTTCATAAAGCCGCAACGCGGCGAGGACGAAGTCCATGCAATAGCATTTCCTTTAAATGACGTTGCTATTGACTTATATCATAGACGTTCAGTACCTCATGAAGTAAGGCGTGAGATGTTTGACATAACAAATGCAAACGTTGGTCATACTCGTAAAGCTCTTTCGCATGATGTTCGTCAAGAAATGTTTGACATAACAAATGCAAACGTTGGTCATACTCGTAAAGCTCTTTCGCATGATGTTCGTCAAGAGATGTTTGACATAACAAATGCAAACGTTGGTGAAACAAGAAGAAGAGACGACACACTGAAACAACAGAGAAGAGAGATGTTTAAAAGTGCTATAGAACAAGTTCGCAAAGCTAACGATGTCATTCGTTCCATTGACGACAAACCAAAAGAAGGTGAGAGATGGTTAAAGAAAGATGAAGAGAATAGGAAGAGAAATGTGAAGTCAGGCAATAGACTCATTGACTTTAACATCGAAGCTTTAGATGAACCAAACAGAGACTACTTACACAAACATTTCGGTAAGGTTTTCATGAGACTCTTAGAGAAGATTAAAATAAACTCCCAACAAAGATGGATGGTATGTTATAAACTTGGTGGAAAGTATGAATGTTCTACGTTAAACCTCAATAATATTGGAACATTACTACATCAGCTCTTGAAGGAGAACTTTATATCAGAGATAGAAGCAAATGCTGCAGGTATTGTTGAAATGCACTATGACTTCTTCTTGACAAACATAAAGAATCTTACCGAAATAAAGATGTATGATTTAACAGAATATGAAGGCTTAACGATGTCAGATGTAAAGAAAGGCAAACCAAAAAAGAGACCATATAGAGATGAAAGCACACTGACAAATGACCAGAAAGCCATTTTGGAAGCTCTTAAGCAAACAGGAAACCCAGCACTTATAGAAAGCTTTTGGAAAGATAATGGTGAAAAGAAGTTTTATAAGAAGAGAAGCGGTCAGTTCTGGAAGTATCTTTGCACATTACCTATAAATCTTGAACGCTACCAAATCTTCAATGAACTGAACAAAAGAACTGCAGCACTTATGACAGAAGACAATTGTTTCGTTTATGCTTGCATTCAGGCTGGAGTAAATGAAGAAACTATTGACCACATGAGAGAAGTCATTCGTGTTAGAGACTTTCCTCAAAGTAAAGTACAAGAAATTTCTGACGCAACAGGTATAGCATTTAATGTTACCATTGGTTATTTCAATGACTCAAGACATAATGAAATAAAGAGATACATACCAAAAGAATGTAAACTGTTCGAACTATTGACTTACTTCTTGTTGAAGACCACTACATGCTAAATGAAAGATTACCAATGACAACATATTTCATTCGCAACTATATAGAAATCTTGAAGGAGTGTGGTGGAATGAACATTGAGAAACAGATGATATATACAAAGAGAGAGAACAAATATGTAGTTCGTTATGATAGAACTACACCGCTATGGGATGTTATGAAAACATTGTGGGAGTGCAAATATTTCGAACCTATTTCTTATGGAGAACTTTTCACATATACGACTGACTTATATAAACAGAACCTTGCACCATTTAAAGATTTGACATATGCTCCAAAGTATTGTGTACAACTGAAGAAGAAAGCAGAGTCAAAAGAAGTAAATAAAAATAAGTGCAAGTTCATTCCTGAGCACGTTTTCTTTGCTGACTTTGAGTGCAGTACCGATGGCTTTCATAAAGCTTTTAACATCTGTTATGACAGTGAAGATGGTTCAGTGAGTGAAAGCATATGGGGTCAGAACTGTGCAACAGAATTTTTGGAACGACTTCCTGACAAGAGTTTAATATATTTCCATAACCTCAGTTATGATATAAACTTCATCTTAAGACACATGACAGAAGTGAAAGGAACTCCCATCATTAAAGGTTCACGAACAATGCAAATAACTGGCTTATATAAAGGAAGGGCAATTATTATAAAAGACTCTTACAGTGTTATAAATAAGAAGCTTAAACTATTTCCTGCTATGTTTAACTTACAAACAGGACCGAAAGAAGTATTTCCATATAACTACTACAGCAGTGTTTTGTTAGCAAATGACAACAGAACTGGTGTCATTTCTGAAGCGTGTAAGTTTGTAAAAGATATTGAAACGTTCATGAAGAACATAGATTCCATCAAAGGTTGCAGAATAGATGAGAACCACTTCGACTTAGAAAAATATAGCACGTTTTATTGCAAACAAGATGTAAGAATTTTAAGAGAAGGTTTTGTTAAGTTCCGCAATGACTTATTGAAAGAATTTGATTTAAACGTTTATGACTACGTTAGTATTTGTTCAATTGCTAACAAATTATTTGAGAACAGAGTATACTTCCCGAATGGAAATCTTTATGACCTCTCAAATAAACCAAGAGAATTTATTTCACGCTGTATTCAAGGTGGAAGATGTATGCTGTCAGATAACATGAAACAAAAGAGCGAAAAGAAACTCATTGCTGACTTCGACGCTGTTTCATTATATCCATCCGCTATAGCAAGACTTTATACTTTAGAAGGAATTCCAAAGGTTATGAAGGATGAGATGCTAAGCACAGAGTATCTCATGAGACATTTATTCGATGACGACCAAAAGGAACCCATTGGTGAAAAGTTTATGTCTGGCTTCTTTGTTCTCATTAAGATAACAGAGATTGGAATACATAGACACTTTCCTTTAATAGTTTGTGACCCTGAACTAAATCCAGAACTTAACGTTCCCAGAAGTTCAAACACTTGCTGTTTAATGTATGTTGACCATATAACATTACAAGACCTCATAAAATATCAAGGTGTCAAATGTGAGTGTTGCAAGGATACTATTACGATGGAAACAGAGATATTAGAATAAGAGATGAAGTAAAGAAGTTGTTTGAGTTAAGGTTAAAGTATAAGAAAGAAGGAAATCCTTTGCAAGAAAATATAAAGCTCATTCTGAACAGTATTTATGGGCAAAACTATTCTATCTCCTATTGAGTCAAAAATAACCATAGTAAATGACAAAGATGCTATAAGATATGCCATCAGAAACTACAACCATATAGTGAAGTTCGAAGGTTTGGATGGTTCAGATAAAACTATTTTCAAGCTAACGAAAAGCATTTGCAGACACTTTAACTTCTGTCCACTTGGTGTTAACATTCTGTCTATGTCGAAGAGAATAATGTGTGAAGTATTCTGTACTGCTGAGGACTTAGGAATGGACATCTTTTATAGCGATACGGACAGTATGCATCTCTACAATGAAGATATCCCTCGTTTAGCTGAAGAGTTTGAGAAACGTTATGGAAGAGTTCTCATTGGTAAAAACCTTGGTCAGTTTCATAGTGACTTCGCAGAAATAACACCTGGAAAACAAAGTTTAGCATACAAGTCAATATTTTGTGGAAAGAAGACTTACATAGACTTACTCACGAATGATTTAAATGAAGTTGCATTTCACTGCAGAATGAAAGGCGTGAAGCAAGATGTTATTGCATTAACCGCTAATGAAATGTTTCCTGACTCTGTTCAGTGTTTCTATGATGAAGATAAAGGTTTAATGGTTCCGCAAGGAAAATTTGACAAAGACTCTGAGTTCAGTGTTATGAAGTTATATAAAGCACTTTATGACGGTCAAGAGATTGGATTTGACTTATGTAAGTCTTCTAGTCCTTGCTTTGCTGAAAAGTTTAACTTCTCAATAACGACTAAAACAAGCTTTATTCGTAAGTTGAAGTTCTGAGGTCATTTATTTTTGTCAGCAATGAGGTCATGAATGAGGTCATGAATGAGGTCATTTATTTTTGTCAGAAATGAGGTCATTCGTGATAAAAATAAAGCTAGCGTAGATTTTACAATACTGCGATGGTAGAGTTTAAGAGTTGTGCTTCAATGTAGAGACAGTCCTTATGGTCTGGAGGTAAGAACACTGGGCAGTTATGGTCATGAGTGGAGAACATGTCTATCCAAAACTCACGATTGAAGCCAGTTAATTTATAGTATTTAGGGTTAGGAAGTGGTGAAGTTCTTGTATGACCAATGAACTCATTTTCAACTCCCTTACTTAAGTTTGAATATAATATAGCTTGCTTTCTATCCCAAATGCCAGGTGTTACAATCTTTGAAAATTCATTTTTCCTCGGAAGCATTGCATCATAATTGAAAACATTCTTGAAGTCTTCATTGGTTCAGAGATTTGAAACTTATACGTAATGGATTTTCTTTCTCTTTAGCGACTTCATTGAATGGTGAGAATACAACAAACTGACAGTCATGTGTTCCATCTTCATTTTCATTAAATTCATAATGAAAGTCTATAAGTTGTGGCTGACTACCTTCTTCTTTCAGTTGTGCAAGAAACTCACGTAAAGGCTGTAAAGTTTGTACTTCAATGTTGAACTTTTTCTCGAACATTTCATTGAAGAAATCATACATTCTTGTAAAGTTGTATCGTCTTTAAAGTATTTGTATATGTGAATGTTTTGGGCGCTTAAAGACTGTTCGTCATTTTCTATCTCGACTTGAAGTATAAAGTCAACCTTTCTGAAAGCACGTGTTATATACATAGATGTTATGCCAATGTACTTCTCTTCATTTAATGTTCACAATCCAGTCTGTTGGAAACTTAAACGTTACTCTGTTCCCCTTTATTTTGACGTCAGGGTTTTCACTACTGAACGCAACAGTTAAAGGTATTTGTCTATACATTTAATTCGGATAAAAATAAACCATTTACTCTTTCTTTGCTTCAGCTTCTTTAGCTTTTTGTTCTTCCTTTGCTTTTGCTTCTTCTCTAGCTTTCTTCGCCAGCAAACGTGGGTTCTTTTGTCTTCCAGCAGCTAATGCAGCAAGTTGTTTTTCACTAAGTTTTCTCTTTGGTCTCTCTGGCTTTTGTTCTTGTTTTTGTTCCTTCAGTTCGGATAAAATTTGCTCGCGAATTTCTTTCTTCAATGCTTCAACATCTATGACCCCTTGGGTCTTGTCCGTAGGGCTTGTCTGAGTCATTTGACTGCAGATAAAAAAAAAATTAAAACTTTAACCGATGTAAAATGAGCTTGTCAAAATCAGAACGAGAGTCTATTATATTAAATGACGCAAGAGGAATACAACATCCTTTCTATTATGTAAGTCAGAGTAAAGATGGTAAAATATACGTAAGAAAAAGAAAGGTTCCATTAGCGAATGCAGAGAGCGACAACATTAAGGTGCATGGCAAGGGGAAGCCCACGAAGCCCATATAAAACCTTCTGTTCAAACTGAGCCACCAAAAGAACCAGAAGAAAAGAAGCCAGATGTACTTTCAATAACGAACCAAGAGCTTATTGCAAAGTTCGTGAATTTCATTGAAAAACAAACCGAGTCAAAGAACCCTGACCCGCCAGTGAAAGAAGTTGAGACAAAAGAGAATGTACAGTTCATTGAAAATGTCAAGAAACAACTTCCACCACGAATGCCAAGAAGAAGAGTGAGAATAATGAAGTAAATAGATATTTTTATCCGAAGTAAATACATGCAGAACGAACAGTTAAACGAATTTACTCCAGCAGAGCATATTCATCAGATTCGCTCATATTTCGATATCATAGACAATGCAGTTCAAATTGGTGACACTAATAGAAAATATTCTGACGCAAAGATTCCATCACAACCTGGAACTGCTAAAGATAACACATGGGTAACATTCAATCTCTCACCTCCTGGTGAAAATATGTGGACCTTTACAATACATTCATTACGTATAAAATGGAAGGTCAATTTATTGCAGATAAAGAAATTGGTTCAGGTTCCAATAAAACAAACCCACCAGGATTTTGGATTGGTTTCGATGACGCTTTCTATGCGTTGCTGGATATCAAATCCTTGCAAATGGTCGTATCGTATATTCTCAAGACAACGCAAGAGAAGAAGCATATATAACTTCAAACTCACAAACTACCGAACAAATAAAGAAAGTAGATGTTTTCTCAAAGACTCGACATGAAGATGTATGGAGTCATTCGGGAACATGCAGAACAGGACAAATTGTTAGTGGTCCAATTACAGCAGGAAAATCATTTGATTTTAAGCTTCGTTTAAGAATTCCTGTTAGAAGATTCCTTCCATTAGAAGCTATTCGATTTATTCCAGCTTTTGCAGGAAACATTCAGCTTAAAGTAAAGTTCAGTAGCGACGCCTTACAATGCACATCTATATCTGTAAATGATATCATTGCTTTCAATCCAACTCTTAAAGTTGCATTTGCTTCAGATTCAAATCCACCGACAAATAAATTTGTTCCATGGAATGAACCATTCACTATGATAACGAAGGCAGTAGAAGCTAGTGGAACAGTTACTATTACAACTGTAACCCAGCAACTATTTCGAACAAAGATGGATTTTAATGAATGTTTCATTCATCCAAAGTCATTCTCTTTAGACCCTAACATTTATACAGAACTTGTAGAACATTATACAAACGAGGCTTTATGTTTTCCTGTTAAAGTTATGGATTGGATTCCTATGGACGGTTCATTCTCAAAGAATACAGATAGTTCAAGTGCAACATTTACAGCAGCTTATACGCCTATTAATGTTAAAAGTATTTGGGCACTATTTAGAAAGAAAGACAACTATTATGTTAATTTTGAGAACCCTAAGTTTAAATATCTTCAGCTTTCCATGGGAGCTTATGGAAATATGCCTGCAGAACCTGAAAAATCATATGGACCTGTATTTTATGAAATGGTTGCGAACGCTTGCAATACAAACAATGATATGATAGGATTTAATGAAGATGTTATGAGGTCATTGGTGGATGATGGTAGTGTGGAACATAAATGGGATAGCTATGACAACACACATTTCTTATGTGGTTTTCCAACAGAAGTGGACTTTTGCTTCCAGCAAGGTCAAACATCTACTGCTCCAATAACATACAAATTGTCTGTTAAAGGACCTATTGAACTAGCAACTGAAAATGTACCAAAGCCACTTATTGGATTTATGAGGGATTGTTGCTTTGCCATTCAGGTGCGTGCTAATGGCATCCCCATAATAAGATTAGATGACTATAACTTAGCTACGGACGACAGTGAGGAATAAAGGATGAACGTTTATTTTTAAAGCTTATAAATGAGTTCTTCATCAAGCTCTCGTGAACCTTCACCATCTATGAAACAAACTTTACCAAACGATTATGGAGCACCTATTGAATATTTCTTACGAGCTGCACAATGGCAAAGAGCAGTCTCACCAAGGTTAGGTGTTCCACCAGCTCCTGTCAAAAATAGCATTTGGTCAAGTCCTTATATAAAATATGGTCTCCCACTAGGTTTGCTAGCTACAGCAGGAGCAGTTATGATGTTGAAAAGAAATAAAACAAATGTTGTAAATAATACTGAAGTAGCTGAAGTTAAACAAACTCCAACACCATCGCCAAAACCAACGCCTTCACAAACAACACTTTCAATGACTCCTGAACCTATGGAATTACAAACTCCTGTTCAAAAGTCAACTCCAAAACCGACTCCAACATTTAAACCAGAACCTACTCCTCAAATAAATCGTAAAACTCCTGCGTTTCCTTACTGAAAAAATAACGTTATTTTTATTTAATATTAAAATTTTTATTTGATTGAAATGACAAATAAAATCACTGAAGCAATGAAACAAAAGTTTTTGGTAGAATACATTAAATCAGGAATTATTCCAGAAGGTTTTTACATTCATACTATGAAGGATGGTAGAGTTCAGTTTAGAAAGATAAAGCAACCATTAGATAGAGAAGGAATTTTGAGAAAGATTAAACTTCATGAGGACAACATTGCTGAACTTAAGAAGAAGTTAGAAGAGTTGGATAAAGGAAGAGAGTTATAAAGCAATGAGTTCAACAGGGTGAAAAAAGAGGTGAGATCTCACCACTTCACCTAAATTTAAATGGATGTTTTCATACGTGTGGGAGTGGTGATATCATTTATTTTTAAGTTTATTTTTAAAATTATTTTTAAGTTTATTTTTATATAAATGACGAAAACTATTGAGATAACAAACTACAACGGTCATGAGTTCAAGAATTTGTTCTTCGTTCCTCGTGAAAATACATTCTATCAGATACGAGGGAGAAAGGGTAAAGTTAGTTTGAGCGTTTATGAAGGAATGAAGAATGGAAAGTTTATACAAGCATACGATACAAACGGTAAACGTGTTTCATTAGCTTTGTCAAAACTTACTAACATTTATTTTGACAGTGACTTTGACTCTGACGATTGGAGCGACAGCAGCGATACTGAAGAATATGAACTATTGTGTGAAGCACAGCAATGGGAAGAGTTGCAATACTTTTGTAAGTGAGAACGTTTATTTTTACAGTAGTAAGGTGAAGTGGTTGGCGGCTTTATAAATATTTAAGGTTAAGTTGGTGTTTGTGTTTGTGTTGTAAAATATACGTTAACGGTTTTGTAAAGTGTCAAATTCACAAGTATTGCGTATGGTGGAACGCAGTGCCACCGTACACATGATATGTATACTAACTAAAGACAACGTTCAGTTTGCTATAAATTGTTTCTGGAGTAACACTGAGGGAGGAGGAAACCATACACATCGCGTTTCAGGATATACGCAAACAACGGGACAAAGTAAAGACTACATGCCACCTTACATGACAGTTTACGCATGGTATAGAAATGCTTAGTCGTCATTTTCAACTTCTTTAGCATATTCGTCAGGAGTTGTCTTATATTTGTTAGGAACTGTCTTTGAAAGTATACCACCTTGAACTTTGACAAGTTTGAAACGAGGTCTGACAATAGTAGTTTTATCTTCTGCTTGCAGTCTGTACATTTTGCCATGTTTGCCTAAAACTTCATAATATTCTCTTGTATACTCTCTTCTATTTTTACGAACACGAATGTGAGTACCTGTCGGGTTCCCATTGTTGTCATAGTCAATAGTATTTTCATATGGGTCGCGTTTAGGTATTTCTATTTTTACTTTGTCACCTTTCTGAAGTTTGAAGCCCGGCATTCTTTCTTGTTTGTCTCTTTTGACTAAATTATTAAATATATAGTCTTTCTCTAAGTCAGGGTTGTTTTTCATTTCTTCGGGGGAGTGGTTTCCCAAACCTTTTTGTTTACGGCTATTGTAAATATTTAAAACTTGTCTCATCTTTGCCATGGAGAAGTGTCTATATTTGTCGTCATATGACATTTCATTTGCTTCACCACCTTGTGGTTGGTTTAAGTCTCTTAACATTTTTATACAACCGTCAATGACACCAAGAGCAGAATGGTTTTGGTCGACAATGAAATATTGGTTTACATTTTTTGAACGCAGATAGTTTTTTACATCATCTGATTTGAAAGAACTTTCACAGTCAGATGTCAGTTTTGTTGGATGGTATTTGTCAACGAATATTGTCAAAGCAGTTTTCACATCTAAAATATTTTTGGACCATAATGGTATGGCTTCACAGTATCTGTGTTTTGACCGACAAATATTAGCCAGTATGGTGGTCCATCTGTTCTAACTCTCGGAATGTTTTCCAAGATATCCATAAACCAAGCATTTGGTGTTGAACTAAAGATTTTTACCATGAGTGCTTTTTTTGTCGCTTTAGAACATAGGGGTCCTTGTTTGGATTCGTCATTTTTTATCCTATAAGAAATGGGTTTATTTGGCGCATTAGCAGGAGTTGCATCCAGATTTTTGCCCGCAGTGGGAACAATAGCCAGAGGTGTATTTGGAGTTGGAAGGAAGATTTTGAGTACATTAGGTATACTTAAAGAGAAAGCACAACCTATTATACAAACTGTACAGAAAGGTTAGGATGTAGCACGAGATGCAACAAATCTTATTCCAATCCTGAAACAAGAGGAAAGTTCAAGGATGGATGGACAATGTTAGGAAGACAAGCAGGAAACTATTATAACAAAGCAAATGACTACTATAACCAAGCAGGACACTATATGGACCAAGTGAAAGATTCTTTACACAGTAGGATATAACCATGCACAACAATGGTAAACAATAACCAACCTCAACCGCCTCAAACGTGGGGAATGTAAAGTTTTTTACTGAGATGAAATGAACAATACAGCATTGAGACAAATGGGTTCAAGATGGATTTGTCGGCTTCCAGCAGTTAACCACGTGTTTGTCAAGTTCTTCCTATACCTCAGGAAGTTTTAGACCGACTTAAAAACAACAACAACCAGTTGAAAACAAAACAAACTAAAATTTTTTAACTGAGATGAAATGACCGAAGAAGTTGAAACGGTAGATTTGACACCACAAACAAAAAGTTCAGAACATTGTCAAAACCTGTCAAAGAACTTACAGATGAAGAGAAAAATTCAATAATAGAAGTGCCAGGTCTGGAAATACAAACCCTAACTACAAAGTCACTTTTCATAAAAAATGGAACGGCTAGTATCTCAAAAAAGAAAACAGACTCTCACAAATAAAATATTGAAGTCTGAAGGAGCTTTGAGACAACAGATGGAAAAGTTTACTTCACTGACCAACAGTTCATTATAGAAACATCTCATTGACTTAGAGTCGAAATATTCTAAACTTTACAACAACAAACAAAAGTTGAAAGGAAAACAAAAACAAATGGCATATGATATTTATGAAGATGTTGACGACACAACTGTTCCTGCAAGTGAAGTAAAGTCAGAGAAACCGAAAAGTGACGAAAAACGATAGAAGAAGAAAAACCAAAAAACTGAAGATAAACCAAAACCAAAGTTTAGTTTGGAAACTAAACCAAGTCAACCTTCATTAGCTGGTATGGGTTGGCGTCAAAGACTTATGGCAGCAGGCGGTTATGTAAAGTAAAGAAAAAAATTATTTTTTTATTTTTATAAAAATGCCCCATATAGAATGGACAGAAAGTCTGCTAGAATAAAAGCAGAGTTGCAAAGATATGGTTGAGAGTTTCGAAGAAGTTTAAATATAGGAAGGGAAGACACATAAAAGTCTATGACAAATTGTCTGGTCTTCGCTACGAAATGGATTTGGAAACAGCACGTGCAAATTATCCAAACAGACTAGAGAGGTTAGAAGAAGAACGTCTTATGGACATGCCTTTCGATGTGTTAAACATTGCATGAAGTAAAAATTTATTTTTAAAAAGTGACATTTTTTAATTTTATTTGAAATGTACGCTGAGTTTGTTGGAGAAGACCGTTGGGAAACTTGTTTGTTAGATGAGAAATATGAAATGGCATACCATTTTAAACAATATATTTTACATATATTAAATGTTTCAGGCTGAAAAACAAAGAACAAAAGTAGCAGATACAAAACCGTTAGACTATATCTTTACAAATGCTGGTAGGACTATTTCAGATGAAGAAATTTCATCCCGAGTTACAGGTTTGACTATCCAATTCGTTGGCTTCAAAGTCCTTCAATGCAAAGGCAATAGGATTTAGAAGAGTTTTGTTTTCAAATAGAACTAACGCATTTATGTTCGCAGTATATTTTCATGGGCAGTATAAAGGGTCCTGATGGTCTAATAGACAAATTTGACGAAATGAGAATCTTTACAGTTCGTTCAGACGAAAGTCTTGAAGAAAACTCTAAATGACTTTCAAAACTCAAATGAACAAATATTATTGGGAATTTCAAGAAAAATACGACTCTTTATACTAAATGGAACATACTATCTGAAACTAGAATATGACAAGATGAACTCCACCGTTTCATTTCAAAAGATTGAAATTAACCCTCCAAGAGATACAGAGTTTTTTTATTTGGAAAGTAGACAAACGTTCTTGGGCACAATTTTCTTCGGTTACTAAACCAGAACGAACCATTACCACCAGATGGTCCATTTCAATTTATACTTCCACCAGCAGATTTGACGTTTATAGAAACGTGTTTGACCCTCAAAATGTTATGTGTCATGCACAGTTTCAGTTCAAGCAACAATAGTTTTCTATGTATTGGTAAGGACTTTTATGACTTTGCTTCTAAATTCTACGAACCACCTAGTAACAGTTTCTGACTTTCAAGTTTGGTTCACAACAAATGGTGTGCAACATATTATTCCATTGTACTATGACTTTTATCTCGAATTGTCTTTCATATATAACTACGGAAAAGTGCTGAAAAAGTATTGAAAATAATGTTTATGTTAGCATGTTAGATCTAACACGTTTTCTAACCACTTTTCTAACATCGTAGAAAACTCATGAAAACAATTTATTTTTGACACTTTCACAAAAAACATAAAAAAGTGCAGTTAAACGTTAAGGTTTACTGAACTGGTTGGATGTCGCCTTCACAGGTTATGAAGAACGGTTGTCCTGAGAAGTGGAACAGTGCTCTGAGAATTTGTATAATTCGTGGAATTGGACTCTCTCTGTTTGGAAGTAGTATCCAAGGACGCTTGGCAAAGAACTTTATAATGGCTTCCTTCTTTGCTTGCTTTATGTCGTCGTAGGCTGTCCGTCTGGTACCTCAATTGGAATTCCAGTCGAAGTCTCGAGATTCAAGGCAGCCCTTCCAGAAATAGTGGTGAACTTGACCTTGGGCTTCATGACCTTGCGCAAGTAGTCTTTTACGCAGTCGTTAAGTTCAATTAGGTAAATTGCCTCGTCGGTAGGTTCGACCTCGACCATTGCTATGTCAGAAAAAGTACTGCTACTGTCAGAAAAAGTACTGCTACTGTCAGTAAAAGTACTGCTACTGTCAGTAAAAGTACTGCTACTGTCAGTAAAAGTACTGCTACTGTCAGTAAAAAGTACTGCTACTGTCAGTAAAAGTACTGCCTGAGTAAAAAAAGGAAAATTTTGAGAGGGTTTTTCGACGATAAAGTACTGCTACTGTCAGTAAAAGTACTGCTACTGTCAGTAAAAGTACTGCTACTGTCAGTAAAAGCTGTACTGCTACTGTCAGAAAAAGTACTGCTACTGTCAGAAAAGTACTGCTACTGTCAGTAAAAAGTACTGCTACTGTCAGTAGCAGTACTGCTAGTAGCAGAGATTTTTATCGTTGTGGTCGACGGTTAAGCCACAAACGAATGTCCCACGTCCCACCAACCCAGTCCATTCCCAACAGAGGAACCTAAAGAACCACAACAGTCTCCTCAGCAACCTCAGTTCCAGCAAGTACCTCGAATTTCTACCAATTTCCATCAAGGTTACTACCCACCAAAGGCTTCCGAACTACCCTCCTCTGCCTATGCCTTACTTCCCAACCCTTGGATGTTCCAGCAAGCTCCACCCCAGCAATTCCAATCTCAATCCAAATCGAAGAGAGACCAAGAGTTCGAAGAAGGTCTGAACCGCTTACGCACGAGTATGCCACAGCTCAATTGAGAGAAAGTTGTTCCCGGACCCAAAAATAATGTTTAGGGTAGATGGTTAGATCTAACACGTTTTCTAACCTCATGAATTTTCATGAATTTCCTTAAGATAGAAAAAATAAAGTTAGTTTTATTTTTTTATTTTGTATAAAAGATATGATTTCAGGGATTTTTTTGACGAAGTGTAAACCTTCACTTCGTCAAAAAATAACAGTTATCTAATGAAAAAGTGTCATTTTTTTCATTTGACGAGAATGTCGGGTAGATGGTTAGATCTAACCTCATTTCTAACCTCATTTCTACCCTCTTGAATTTGTCAAGACTTCTTCGTAAATGTTTTGTCAAGACTTCTTCGTAAATGTTTTGTCATGACTTCTTCGTAAATGTTTTGTCATGACTTCTTCGTAAATGTTTTGTCATGACTTCTTCGTAATGAGTGTAAAGGACCCAAAAATATAATTTATGTTAGAATGTTAGATCTAACACGTTTTCTAACACGTTTTCTAACATGGTCTAAAACTCTCGAAAATCATGAAATTTACACCAAAAATAAAGTTTATGTTAGAATGTTAGATCTAACACGTTTTCTAACCTCATTTCTACCCTCTTGAATTTTCATGAATTTCCTTAAGATAGAAAAAATAAAGTTAGTTTTATTTTTTTATTTTGTATAAAAGATATGATTTCAGGGATTTTTTTGACGAAGTGTAAACCTTCACTTCGTCAAAAAATAACAGTTATCTAATGAAAAAGTGTCATTTTTTTCATTTGACGAGAATGTCGGGTAGATGGTTAGATCTAACCTCATTTCTAACCTCATTTCTACCCTCTTGAATTTGTCAAGACTCTTCGTAAATG
This sequence comes from Trichomonas vaginalis G3, assembly GCF_026262505.1. Classification (NCBI taxonomy): domain Eukaryota; phylum Parabasalia; order Trichomonadida; family Trichomonadidae; genus Trichomonas; species Trichomonas vaginalis. Next base: position 18,955,146 of record NC_067207.1, read on the forward strand.
TTTTGTCAGACTTCTTCGTAAATGTTTTGTCATGACTTCTTCGTAAATGTTTTGTCATGACTTCTTCGTAAATGTTTTGTCATGACTTCTTCGTAATGAGTGTAAAGGACCCAAAAATATAATTTATGTTAGAATGTTAGATCTAACACGTTTTTAACACGTTTTCTAACATGGTCTAAAACTCTCGAAAATCATGAAATTTACACCAAAAATAAAGTTTATGTTAGAATGTTAGATCTAACACGTTTTCTAACCTCATTTCTACCCTCTTGAATTTTCATGAATTTCCTTAAGATAGAAAAAATAAAGTTAGTTTTATTTTTTTATTTTGTATAAAAGATATGATTTCAGGGATTTTTTTGACGAAGTGTAAACCTTCACTTCGTCAAAAAATAACAGTTATCTAATGAAAAAGTGTCATTTTTTTCATTTGACGAGAATGTCGGGTAGATGGTTAGATCTAACCTCATTTCTAACCTCATTTCTACCCTCTTGAATTTGTCAAGACTTCTTCGTAAATGTTTTGTCAAGACTTCTTCGTAAATGTTTTGTCATGACTTCTTCGTAAATGTTTTGTCATGACTTCTTCGTAAATGTTTTTTCACCTCTTTTTTCACCCTCTTGAATTTTCATGAATTTCCTTAAGACAGAAAAAATAACGTTAGTTTTATTTTTTTTTCTAACTTTTTATCTTGTAGGTAAGAACAGAAATGTCAGTCGAAGCAAAAACATTCACTAACAAATCTAATGGCGAAACATTCACAAAAGGCACTTATAACGGTATTGAAGTCTTACGTAGAGACAAGGATGGTTACATTAATGCAACAAATATGTGTCAGCAGTTTAGGAAAGACTTTAGAAAGTTGTTGGAAAATAAGTCCTGGGAAGAGTATTATAAGGCATTTTGTGAAGAATATAGCAACCGCCGGAATTCCGACGGTTGCTTTTTATACAAAATTCATGCAGGAATTCCTGATGAAATCAAACAGGTTAGAGGAACGTATGTAGACCCAAGACTTATAAACTATATAGCAATGTGGGCTTCTCCAAAATATTGCATAGCAGTTGGAAAAATTATGGACTCCATAGACAAGAAAGTTCATGAGAAGTTAGATGAAGAAGAACTCGAAGATACAGTAGAGAATGCTAAACCTTTGTTTGAAGAAGAAGTTGGAAAAATGTGCGAAAAACAATTAGAACATGAACGTGAGATATGTTATGGTTATAGAAATTCTCCATACGAACTAGACCAATGGGAACAAGAAGATTTAAAGAGAGAATTTAGAAAATATGAACTCGCTAAGATAGCATTTGAAGCTGCAGAAAAGAAGTTAAAAGTTTGGGGTTGTTTTGTACAAAAATATTGTGAGTAAATGAACCATTTATTTTTATTGAATTCACCAAAAATAAAGTTTATGTTAGAATGTTAGATCTCACCTGTTTTCTCACCTGTTTTCTAACATGGTCTAAAACTCTCGAAAATCATGAAATTTACACCAAAAATATAATTTATGTTAGCATGTTAGATCTCACCTGTTTTCTCACCTGTTTTTTCACCTCTTGAATTTGTCATGACTTCTTCGTAAATGTTTTGTCAAGACTTCATCGTAATGAGTGTAAAGGACCCAAAAATAATGTTTAGGTGAAGAGGTGAGATCTCACCTGTTTTTTCACCTCTTTTTTCACCTCTTGAATTTGTCATGAATTTTCCCGAAATAAAAAATAAAGTTAGTTTTATTTTATTTATTTTGTATTTTTTTGTATGTAAAGACATGATTTCAGGGATTTTTTTTGACGAAGTGTAAACCTTCACTTCGTCAAAAAATAACAGTTATCTAATGAAAAAGTGTCATTTTTTTGTATTTTTTTGTATAAAAGATATGATTTCAGGGATTTTTTTGACGAAGTGTAAACCTTCACTTCGTCAAAAAATAACAGTTATCTAATGAAAAAGTGTCATTTTTTTGTATTTGACGAGAATGTCGGGTAGATGGTTAGATCTCACCTGTTTTTTCACCTCTTTTTTCACCTCTTGAATTTTCATGACTTCTTCGTAAATGTTTTGTCAAGACTTCTTCGTAAATGTTTTTTCACCTCTTTTTTCACCTCTTGAATTTTCATGACTTCTTCGTAAATGTTTTGTCAAGACTTCTTCGTAATGAGTGTAAAGGACCCAAAAATATAATTTAGGTGAAGAGGTGAGATCTCACCTGTTTTTTCACCTCATTTCTACCCTCTTGAATTTTCATGAATTTTCCCGAAATAAAAAATAAAGTTAGTTTTATTTTTTTTATTTTTTTATTTTGTATAAAAGATATGATTTCAACAATCGGCACAACAACAATTCAAACAACAGCACCAAACTCGTTAGTCATGAATCCTATGTCAATGTTAGTAGAAATGAAAAGCTTCATTCCTTCTTCATATACTTTTGAAACAGAAATCCAGAAGATAAAGCAAGAACTTTTAACAAGTAATTTAGACTGTAGTGCGAAAGATGAAACAAATGAACAGTATCTTTATGAAATGCAGGACCTCATCGACCATTTACCCAAATTGCCTGAAATCCAACAACAAAAACTCACTATTCCTGAATTCGATGAAATAGAAGTGAAACCAACTGACTCAGTAGAAATAAAGAAGTTCATACGAAAGGTAAACTATGAGTTTCTAGGATTTCATTGCAACCATAAGGTTATGGACAAAGATTGCGACATGGTATATAAGAACATCTCTGACATATATAAATCTGAAGAATTTAAGACCTACGACAACTTTGTTTCGTTAGTTGCTGAATGTGTTTGGGAAATAAGAGATGAAGATAGAAGAGGTAAAGTATGGAATAAACAGATAAAACCAGCAACTTTTGAGTTAAAGAAAACCATTGACGCTTTAGTTGTTTTAGCAGGTAAGGTTTCAGAATATAACGCAAAAATGAACCCGCAATGTTCTAAATGTAAAGCAGCAATGAGGAGATATAACTACTCCGTCAAAGAGATAGAAAGAATGAGAAACGACTATGCAGACTTAAAGAAAGAAGCAGAAAAACCAGCAGAAGATAAAATGGACATGTTAGAATTTCTGAACAAAAACTATCCAACAGCAGAAGATTTCCTTCTATCTGACGTCAAGAAGAAATATAAAGAAACCTTCGGTATCGTTAAAACATTCGATGTACTAAAAGAAGAAATAGAGGCTACAAAACTGTTTAAAGTCATGAACCATCGCAACATATACCATGTAAAACGCTTGTAAATAGTTATGTTAGAAAAGAGGTTAGAAAACGTGTTAGATCTAACATGTTAACATAAACTTTATTTTTGCTGAATTCAGCACAAATTTCATGAGTTTTGTGTGTTTTAGACCATGTTAGAAAAGAGGTTAGAAAACGTGTTAGATCTAACATGCTAACATAAAATATATTTTTGGTCATTTACAATGAAGTCTTGACAAAAACTATCCAACAGCAGAAGATTTCCTTCTATCTGACGTCAAGAAGAAATATAAAGAAACTTTCGGCATTGTTAAAACATTCGATGTACTAAAAGAAGAAATAGAAGCTACAAAACTGTTTAAAGTCTCACGAATTCATAACGTTTACCATGTAAAACGCTTATAAAATAACTGGGGTAGAAAAGAGGGTAGAAATGAGGTTAGATCTAACCATCTACCCTAAAATATATTTTTGCTGAATTCAGCAACAAAAATCATGAGTTTTGTGTGTTTTAGACCATGTTAGAAAAGAGGTTAGAAAATGTGTTAGATCTAACATGCTAACATAAACTTTATTTTTGCTGAAAAATGACCAAATTTCATGAATTTCCTTAAGATAGAAAAAATAAAGTTAGTTTTATTTTTATTTATTTTTTTATTTTGTATGTAAGGACAGATATGTCAACAACAGAGAACACAACAACAGTTATAGTCCATGAAGCTATAAATGAAGAATATGAGTGGGTTCAGTATAACAAACAACTCCGTCTCATTCGTTCGGTCAAAGACGATATGTACCAGATGCAAAGTATTTTGACAGCATGTTTTGCTCCAGATACCAAACATACAGACGATTGGTTCAAAAACCAAAGCACACAAGAACTTTTGAGCGAAGCACAGCGAGACCGACTTTTTTCGGGGTCGCCTAAAACTCATGAAAATCGTAAAAATTTGCCAAATGGTTTGAGAGGTTGGTATGTACATAGACTTCTTGTAAATGCTGTTGCAATGTGGGCTTCGCCTCGTTATGCTTGGTATATTTACAGACTTCTTGACGAAATTCATAGACAAGAACGTGAAGAGATGGAAAAGAAACTTCAAGCAAAAGATGAAGTCATTGAAGCAAAAGACAAAAGCATTCAGAAAAGAATACCACGTTCGGTACCAAAAGGAAAGGAAAAGAACTATAAGTATATGATTTATACTGAAGAGTTGGAGAAAGAAGAAGACAGAGATATGGTTATGTTGCATTTAGTCAGAAGAAACAACAAAAGCTTTTACGACCTTGCTAAGATTTACAAATCTGACAGAAATTGGTTCTATCGCGAAAACTTACCGATTTCAATGACACCGAATGAAGATGTGAAACAAATAGTTCAAGATACGTTACCTCAAACACACTATGATATTAAAGGTTGTACAATACTTACATTCAAAGAAGACTTACCGCTACTGAAAGAAAAAATAACAGAGTATTTTGACAACTTCAAACAAGTAGGGTAAATTGCACTCTTTATTTTTACGCTTGACTTCAGATGGCTCAAGTAGCTCAATTAGGTAAATTGCCTCGTCAAATCCTTCTGGCATTCCGAGTCCTTCCATCCGACAGAAAAAGTCCTTCCATCCGACAGAAAAAGTTTTTCCTTCCGACAGGAAAAGTTTTTCCCGACAACTGGAAAAAATTTTCCCGACAACTGGAAAAAATTTTCCGGACAAAAGAAAAAATTTTTCCTTCCGACAGGAAAAAATTTTCCAGTTGTCCGTCCGTAAACCATTCAAATTTTCGAAAATTGAGAACTTTTTGGTCGAACTTCAGAAAAAGTTTTTCCTTCCGACAGAAAAAGTTTTTCCTTCCGACAGAAAAAGTTTTTCCTTCCGACAGGAAAAGTTCTTCCTTCCGACAGGAAAAGTTTTTCCTTCCAACAGGACACAAACGGATGACTGACGTTCCTCTTCCTGAATGCCTTCCAAAGCCAGAAGAACCGACAGCCCCAGCACCACAACAGACTTACTAAGACTAAACACTTAGATTTTTCAAGCTTGACTTTTTACAATTTGAACTTTGTTTGCGTAGATATGAATTCTGAAAGAAGTATGAGGGTCTTGTATGACTTTGTACTTCTCCCATAGTTCATGTCTGTCAAACTTACCTGCCATGGACTCTTTCATAAGTTCCATGAAATCGTCTTCGGACAATCCGGGGAAAAGTACAATGTCAGTAAGTATTCTCTTTACATCCTTACTTAAACTCTTTGCTGTCTGTACACAAATGACAACTGAGATGTTAAAGTGTCTGAGCTTCTTAAGAATTCGACACATATCTTGTTCTCTATTCTTTAACAAAGGATGAGAGGCGAAATCATCTAAGATAAGAAGACATCTATGAGGGTAAGTCTTCCAATCGTAAGATTGCAATTTCTTCGAAATGTATTCTATCTCTTTCTGTTTGTTTCTGAAGTGTTTCTTCTCTAATATTCTCTGCATTTCCTCATTTGGGTCTTTAAACTTAGAATTTATATACTCATTTATAGCATTATACTTCAAAACTCTTCTTTGGTACTTCTTTATCCAATCTAACAACTCAGTATCCTTTATACATACTAACTTAGACTTCTTTATAATATCTTTGAACGAATTGACGGTTTGGTCAAATTGACCAGAAGTACTACAAATGACAACTAACTCATAGAATGGGTTCTTCTCATCTAGTTCTTGTTGTTGTGCAGCCATTTTAAGATAAGTGAAAGTCTTACCCGACCCAGGTGGTGCAATTAGACCTGTTATACCATTCTGAGCAAATAAGAACTTGTCATGTATAGGCTTTATCTGAGCATTTTCTAACTTCCTCTTGTTCTTGTTTAAAACATTCTCAAATTTCTTGTCAATGTCAGCAAACTTTTTTTCTAACATATTTTTAGAAAAATTAAAATTTTTATCTTTTAGAAAATGTCTAGCGATTTCGCTATCTATATTCGAGACAAGCTTTTCGACAGCAAAACATCTGTCGACCATAAAATCTTACATAGTGTAAACAAGAAAGGTGAATTTGTTCTAAAGTTCTGTTTCTGGAATATGACAAGAACCATAAAACATTAAGCAGAGCAGTCTTAAAATTTGTCAATGACAGACTTGTTGACAGAGATTGACGCCGATTGGAAAGATGAAGTCCAACAAAAGTTCTTAGAATGCAAAGAAGACACATGCGCTGTTCTTGAAGATGAAATAGAAAACAGAATAGAAGAGCTATTAAAGGACAAAGAACTTTTACATAAATATAGTTGCGCCAAATTTGACATAACTCCACCAGAAAAGAAGAAGGAAGAAAGAAAGAAAAGAAAGTAGAAGAAGAGAAGAAAGAATCTGAACCAGTTCCAGAGAAAAAAAATTTGACATGTAAAAAAAAATTTTATTTTTAGAACATTTCTGGGTCAATGTCAATGTTCTCTTCCTCTTTAGGAGCAAACACTGGCTTAGACTCTAAAATCTTTTTACCCAATTTACCTTGAACTTCAACTATCTTAGACTCATAATATTCATAGTCGTCTGCTTTCTTTGGTTCATAAGGTATAACAAGTTTGTATGCTTTGCCTTCTTTAAGGTTGAGAACCTTCTGTCAAACTTTCTTTGACTGCTAACAAACCTTCTATGTCTAAGTCTTCAAATTTCGCACCATTTTTAGTCACAATAGCAAACTTAACTGGTTCGATGTTCCAAACTTTGCTGAATGAAGACTTTTCAAAATGGTAGAAGTAAAACATTCAAATATGTGAATGGGTCTAGTCTTCTTCTTTAAGTCCTGACATGTACTTGTTTACTGAGATGAATTTGCCATCTTTTCTATCGGATAAAAAAATATTTTTTTTAAAAAATTTACTCATAAAAATTTTTCTTTGTATATACACCATTCTGTACGTCTAAAAGACTTTTGACATTTGCCAAGAATGTTCGTTTAGACGCTGTCATATAACCATATTCTTGACAATATTGTTTATACGAATCGTACAATGACCTTTCATCTAAACACTCAAAGTCAGTTTCATCTATGAACAGTTCATATACACTCTTGTTTGCTTCTAACAATGTTTGTCTCTCTTCGGTATGTGGAATTTGTCTTGGATTGAACTTAGAAATATCTAATGTCATAAAGTATGAGAACAAGTGGTTGTAAAAGTCAGATGTCAAAGTTTCTGCTAAGTCGTCAAAATATTCTGTATCTTGCATATGAGCTTCTGACGTTCTGACAACTACATATCTTCTGTCAGAACTTTCTAACTTCATCGGAACAGAATTGTTTGAAACCATAATGAAAGTTTGCAACATTTTCACAAACTCTTTGGTCTTTATATTTTCTTTCAACAACTCCAAACTTTGTCTGTTATAAGACTCTTAAAAGCATCTGAGTTCAAAACTTTTGTTGTATCTATACTTTGAAGTTCATTGCAAACTATAAGTTTCATATTCTCTATTGAGGAGTTAAACTTGCCACAGATGTTTTCTAAGTTTGTCATATTCGGATTCGAATAGCCCTCTAACAGATTTGCACAAAATATCTGTAAAGAATGTGTTCTTACCAGTTCCTTGTTTTCCAATTATAATGAGAGCAGTTTCATTTTTAGCACTTGGATGTTGAGATGTTTGCAAACCAACATAAGATATACTCATAGACTCTTCGTTCCATTGCATATAATTTCTTTGACATGGTCTAACCAAGCTTCTATAATATTTTCTTTCCATTCTACTTGTTCGTATTTATATCCAGTGAGATAGAATAGAAGTTTGGAGAAGGTGTATAGAACTTTATACCTCGAACTGAAAAAATCTTCTAACTTTGACAATAAGATATCCCAAGCATCTAACATCTTCATGCCAACTTGTACGACTTTTATTTTCTTAAGTTTCTGTCTACATTCTTGTTCTGAAACTATTGTTGCTCTTGGTTTGTTAAAGACAACATCCCATTCTTTCATGACATAACATTCTGGGGCAGAGTCAACATAAATGACTAAACGTTTCAAATTCTCGACTGCTTTGTTATAGTCTCTAAATGGACACATATTTCTGAATGCTTGGAAGTCATAAAAATCTGAAACATCTATTCTGTACATTTTTATAAAAATAAAAAAATATTTTTTTTTATTCTTGACTTTGTTGTTGCATTTGTTGCATTTGTTGTTCTTGAGCTATTTGTTGTTGAAGTTGTTCTTGTAATACAATACTTTCACCAGTTGCATCTTCCAATTCGAAACTTTCTGCCGTCATTGACAAATACATAGGACATAAAAGTTTACAGGAAACAAAGTTTGCGTCAACTAATGTCAACGTTATACTTGCCAAAGTGTTTGAGTTCACTAAGGTTGAAAATTCTGCATTCGAATGAACAATAGGCAAACCAGCAGAGAAAGTATTGTTTATACGCATAAGTATCTTTTGGTCATAATAGTTTCTGTCGACATTCGAATAACACTTTGAACCTAAGTTTGAAACAATATAAGATTGGTGTGCTTAATGTCAATGGAATAGACATTCCTTGTATGACACCTTTTCCTGTTATAGGAAACTGTTGGTAGTAAAAACCAGAAATAAGTTTTGTATTAAGCTCATATCGTTTATAGTAAACTCAGTCGGACATCCAAACATAATGAAACCTGCTCTAGTTGCAGCACATGTTACACCCGTCCTTAAAGTATTAAATAAGTCAACAAAACCTGTTGGTGGTATATCTGAGTAAGTATCTTCAAAGGAGTATTTTTTACCATTCACAACAATAAAGTCTTCTGGTGTCAAAAGAGCAAACAGGCTTTAGTCGTCATTGTGTTTAAGGTTAGTTTACAATACCGTCCTTGAGGACTTTGTAAGTTTGTTGTTATAGAATTATATGACCCAGGGTTTTTAGTCGTAATAGTATAAACATATATCTTCTGCCATTTATATATATTTAAAAGTTTTTCTGAAAGTGGAGAAGAACTTCATCTAAACTTTCACATGGCGTTTCTTGAAGTTCTCTGTCTAAGAAGTTCAAATATTTTGTAAAGACATAGAACTTTCCTTTGTCTACACGAACAAACAAAACAGGGTCTTTCATATCGTTCAAAAGTGTGTAAAGTCCTTTACATGAAATAAAGTCTATATTATTTTCTCAAACATCTTTCAAGAAGTTTTGACATTTTACTTAGCAAATAAATTTTAATGAAATGTTGTGGTCGTCAAATTTTTTATGACGTCTGGGAAACTATACTTAAGTTCAACGTTTCACCTCCTTTCATAACGTATATCTTGTCACATGACATTATATGAAACACCACAGCAACTAATGTCGGGTTCTATTTCTTTGATGTTTATATCGTCTGCCTCTGTCAAAAGTTTTCAATAGTTCTTTCAAGACTTCATGAGGCAATGACATATGAGTTCACTTTACAGGGTTGTGTTCGACCAAGTTTAACATTATACTTAAAGCTTGACAAATCTTCTCCTGAGTTTGAAGTTTGTCTTTCAGTTGTTGGTAGTCGTTTCGAATATCTGCAACAGAACTTAAGTCTCTGCTAACTTCATATGTTGGTTGTTCTTTTACAGGAACAATTGTTATACCATGTTCGTCTTTGTATGGTTTCCCCACTTCAACATCTCTGTCTTTGACATTGACAACAACACTTTGACTGTTTGTTGAGTTGGTGAATTTAACTTCACATCTGCCACCGCCATAAACCTTTTGAAACACTCACGCTTCTATTTTCGGAAATGACATTTTACTTAGAATAAAAAGATGGACGTATTCGAGTATCTCTTCGAATTGAAGCAGAACAAAGTTTACACACACAAACAATACAAATACATTGACAGAATAGTTCTTTATACAAACAATGGTAAATGTTATAGAATAGCAATATTTGCTGAACCAAAATATTTCCATAAAGCAAAGAAAGTTGGTATAACCGAGATGGTGAAAGTTCTTGACGTTGACAAAAATATAACTTCAAAACTTACAGATATTTCTAAAGGAAAGTTTATCTTACAATATTATGTCAAAACTGGCGTACTGTCAATATTTGACGGAGAGAAGTCAGTTCAAGAACAACTTACTGACCTGCTGCCAAAATCTGCTCGATGGAAGCTGTCGTTATGCCAATCTGAGGAGCCCCAGCAGGTTTCATCGAACGAATCTTCAAAAGAGCATCTTCCGTGAAAAGTGCTATTGGTTTTGTAAACTTCTTTGCTCTCAGTTCATCTGGACCGTCTCTGTCACCAGTATATTGTATTTGTACAGTACCAACAGTTGAAATACCACCCATAAAGTCTTCTGAGTCAGCAAATGGAATGCCAAGCCAAAAGTTTGAACGGTCTCCATTTGTATATTGAGTTTTTTGACCTCCTGTATGAGTCCATACTTTCACATATGGCATAATAGAACTTTGCATTTCAGGGTTAATGGTTGTTGTGAAGTTGTTGTTAAAGTTCATAGCATCTAATGTCAAGTTGTATGACCTCATATCCTCAACTGTAGAATATTCTTCTCTTGGATAATATTTGCCATCTATGTTTATATGATATTTAATACCGGGGTTGTAGAAACAAGAATAGTCATTTATAGTTCGTCTGAACAGTACAAACATAGTATCTGCATGTTTCATTGCAGTTGTTAAAGCAATATCTGTTCTTGCACCTGGGTCAGCACTTTGGTTTCCAACTTCACCTGCAAAGTCTTTGACAGATATTTGGTGTATAGGGAACATAAGTGGAACTGCAATATATTTGGCAGCTAAAGCATTTGAAATATCTGGGTCCAACATATAGACTGCAAGTCTGCTTTCTATTCTCTTGCATTCAAACTTTTCGCATGTAAACTTAACTGGGTCCCAAGCAGTTCCAGCAGCATTGAAATAATAGTTTACTTCATTGTTGAAGTTTGAGAAACCAAAGTCTAAGTCAACTTTGTCTTTGCAAAAGTCACAGAACTTGGCTCCACCAGTTCCAGCTACAGTAATGCTGAATGGGTCTTGTGTTGGTGCAATGACTAAGTTATTTTTGCTTGGAGTAAGTTCGATAGAAATTTTTCCTGCCCAGTTTGGCAAGTATCTTAAAAACCTGAAGATGAGGAAAGATGACAAAGGAACTCTAAGTTTCAGTTTTACTTTAGTGGCAGCAGTTCCATCTGAACCAGAAAGGTTAACATAAACTCCTGGAACGTTAGGGTCAAGTCTTCTTATTTTCTCAATATTTGCATACTGGTCTGTTTGTTCTCTAGCTTGTGGTTGTACTGAGTTTCTCAAAGCGAACCATTCATAGTTTGCCCATGTTACTGTTTGAACTAAGTCAGAGTTAGAATATATCTTATATCCCATGAAAACTTCTGGAGCATATTGGTATCCGACATAGAAAATTCCATTGCAACCTTTCTTGTCAGACAACTTGGCAGAAGGTTTTATTTCAATGTCTTGTTCCACGTATAAGAATGAGTTGTCAATAGAAATAATATGAAACCTGTCGCAAGCAATATCTACTGTTGTTGAAGAACCTTCTCCAAACTCACCTACGTTTCCATAAGAAATAGTAGTTGTATATTCGTAAGTTCCAGGAACTATTTCTGACCTTCTAATGGCATTGTCGCATTCGTTATACCATTCGGAAACATTTCCGTTCATGGCATCCAAAACTGTTGGCGTTATATTCTGAGCGGCGTACATTTCATATGGGTAAAAATATAGAATAGTTGGATTTATTTGTCATAATTGTTTCGTACCAAGCTTTACTTTCTTCCTGACTGAGTTTCTAACTCTTCTTTTTCCTTCATTGCCACTACTTTCACTAGATGAAATTACTTCTTCACTACTTTCACTTTGTTCTACTCTTCTTCTTTGGTGTCGCTTTTGGTAACTTGCCCTCTGCTTCAAGTTGTTGCATCTTTGCCTCATGTTCACCTAGTATGTTGTAAATTTCCCATGTCCTTTTTGCCTTTGGGCTCTGGTCGCCCATCTCAGGTAACCTATATCCTAGAAAGATTTTGTCATAGTTTGTATTTGAGTCTTCGCGTATTGTTTGCATGACTCTTTCCTGAGTTTCCGGTTCAAGCTCTTCAAACAGAGCTTGTCCATATGGAATAAGCTCGTTTCCAAATATATGTTTTTGTAGCCATTCTGGTTTTCTTTCCATGTTACCAATAATATCTTTTGTGAATGGGAAAGCTTTTACCCAACGTTTCAGTCTTGCGTCATTTATTTCTGTAGTTTCCAAAGGAGGGACTTGTTCGTTTCCTTCAGGCTCTTCTAGCTGTTGTTGCTGAACTATTTCTTCCATGTCTGGTTGTATCTGAACTTCTTCCTGTGGAGTTTCTTGTACCTCATCTGGTGGTATATAAGTTCCACCAGCTGGCACATATGTTCCATCTGCAGCATAATGTCCTACCTGACTTTTCGTTTTTAAGAAAGCATTTACTAGGTCTGTTTTGGTCTGTTGCAACTCTTTTTCTTGACTTTCCACAACAGTTGCTCTAACGGCGTCATAGGCACTTTGAACTGCCTGTCTCGTTGCTGCATCTGTTATTTTCGTCATATTTTGTGCTACTTCTCTTAACTCGTTGTCGAAACCTTCAGACTTCAGTTTCTTTCCAGATGAGAAGTCGTTCACTAGTTTCACCTTACTATGAAGAGCTTCGAAGGCGTTCTTAAAGTCAGCATTCATTAAAGCTTCATTTGAACTGTCTTCATCCGCTTGTATTTTTGTCCTTATTGACCCTATAAGTTGGGCTGCTTTGGCGTTGGCTTGGGCATCTAACCAGTCATTATTAGCTTTTATATATTCTGCGCTTTTCATTGCCTTTTGCATGGCTGCGTCGTTATTTTTACTTTCTTGTGCTAAGTTTTCATACTGTACGGTTTGGTTTTGCAACTGTAAAAGTTTTTCTGCCTTTACATTTGCTTCAACTTCTTTTTTATACTCATCGCTATCCATATATGTCTTCAGGGCTTTTTGTTTTATCTCTTCATCTTTCAGTACTTTATATTGAGTAGTATGGTTTTTCAAATTTATAACATCTTGTTCCATTTTTGCTACTTCTGCTGCTTTTTCTGACACTTTTTTCGCATATTCCTCTGTACTTAGTTCTTTCAGTTGTTCTTCTTTCTTCTTTTTCTCTACGTTTAACTCATTGAGTTTCTTTGTGTGTCTGTCATATTCTAGTTTCTTTTCGTTTTCACTTATTTGTTTCTGTATGTCTATGTTTGACTTTTTGACATCTGTTATTTGATTTTTGAGTGAACTCAAATTCATTTGACTTTGAGGGTTATAAGCTGTTCCGTCTGCAGCTCCACCATAGCCTGCCATTTTCGCTAAAAGTGCCGCTCTTAAACCTCCACTCTGTGCACCAATAACTCGGTTTAAAAGCATAGGGTTGCTTGACATTTGTTGCAACATAGTGGGGTCATTCATCATTTGTTGTTGCAACTGTTGTTGTGGTGTCAGTTTTACTATTGGATGTTTCAATGCTCTCTTCCTCTTACGTATATTCTTACGTAGCTTACGTGGCATTTTAAGTGAAGTAAAAAACGGTTTTTGACAGATGTTTATATGACACTTTTTGTTTAGCACAAAAAACTATCCGGTCAAAGTGTTGTCAGTTTTGTAAAATAACGGTCCTATCTTGTTTTAAAATGGAGAAAAGGCTTCTCAAAGTATACTTCCTTGGAACGCCTGTAACTTTTCCTGTAGTGACGATAGACCCTTATTTGTCCGGACAAAGTTATACTAAACATCTTCAGGGCTAGAGGGCACGAAGTGCCTGGAGGCCCTCCGAATATAAACTTCATTTATACTAAACATCTTCAGGGCTAGAGGGCACGAAGTGCCTGGAGGCCCCACTACCTTTTTTTTTTTTATTATAATGCCATTTTGGATCAATCTTATGATATTTCAAATCTTTTAAAATACACTCATTCATAACAAATAGTTGCCCTAGACATGTGCGTAACCTCTGTGTACGATATTCCAACACCTTACGACCTGTATGCAAGTTTTTAATTATTGAATAAAAAAACAACAACATACCGTACTTCGAGTATAAAACATGTATACCCTAATAAAAACAAAAATTAGGACATATTTGATTTATGATTTCTTTTCACAAATCGAAATTTTGATCTCTCAATTTTAAACATTTTTCAAAAAAACTTATAAATATATTTCTTATTGTATAATATTGAAAAATAAATCATCATGGATGAATATTACTAGTACTTCAGAATTATTTATTTTTTCGATCTAAATATAGAAATAATATCTACTCTATATAAAAATAACAATTATTTAATTTTATTGAAATTTTTATTATTTGATTAATATATTTTATGTGATATCTTAAATAGCAATAAAAACTACACCACATAGTTATTCTAGGGTACCTTCATCTACTTCTAGAATTATAGGCTCTGGATTCGAATTTATGGTGCGCTATTGATAAAGTAAATTTCTCCATAGGCCCCCAAAAAATTGACAACCCAGGAATTATAGGGTATAAGATTAAGATCAATGCTATGCAATGATTTCATCTATATTGTAGCAAATTCTTGCTGGTATATAGCATGTCCGAAGTTGTATTTATGTATATTAGACTTGTTTTATAGATATTTTTTCAGATTAATCTTGAGTAAGATCATGATGAATGCATCTGACAATATAAAATCATTCTATAAAGTAAGGTTTATAGTCTAAAATCTCTATTTTTCATGAAGTATGCGCATCTTGTTTGATCCAATAATAAGTCAATATTGAGTCTGAGGTTTCATAATGCAAGGCTGCTTAGTTGTCAATCAAGTATTCCTTATATGATGCCCGAAAGCAGGGCATCAATGTTATATATCCGCTGAATGTTGCACATGATAACAAAAAATATGTTTTTAACTATCCTTGTGAGGATTCTGCCAAGTGCACTGAGTATTCGATCGAACTCCCGAGAGGGAGTTATCGGTTTGAATTGTATGGTGCATCTGGAGGGAGTTATAGTGGACAAGTGTCTACATTTCACAACAAAAGTGGCGAATGTTTGTCAGAAAGCATTGTTTCTCTTTATAACGGAAATACTAAATGTGATGATTCGTTTACATACGGCGGTGCGGGCGGTTATGTGCGCGGTGACATATTTCTTAGGCATGCAACACAAATTTATGCTACTATTGGCGGCAGCGGACGATATTTGAAAAATACCGCATGTGCATTGTCTACTTGCTACAATAAGGATAATATGGTCCCTGGCGGATATGGTGGAGGTGGGAGTTCTGGTGGACATCCTTATGGATCAGCGAGCGGCGGTGGCCAAACATCTGTCATGTTTTTGAATAACTCTCTCTATAATCGAGTGATTGTGAGCGGCGGTGGTGGTGGAGCTGATGATATTAACAGTTATGACTCAAGAGGAGGCTCTGGTGGAGGTATTGTGACCCAAGGTTGGTGGACAGAAAAAATCTATGTCGATGATTACGTCGCTAATTCAACTTTTGGGTTCACTTTTGGAACAGGAGAAGCTGCCTCGCCACAAAAATCGCGAAACCCGAACGGTGTGCAAAAATTTTGTAATCTAGGCGATAAATTCGGTGGCGGTGGTGGCTGGTATGGAGGGTTCTCAAGTAATTATATCAATGGTGGATGTGGTGGTGGCAGTTCTTGGGCATTGACTGAAGATTCTATTGTATATGATGGTTTGATTGAATCTAGAGATGAATTTTATAATAATGCTGTTTCCCAAAAATATTCTTTTGATAAAAACTCTGGATTTCTATTTTATAATGTTGTTCATGTTCCAGGAATCTGGCAAGGGAATGGAAAATTAGTAATTACCATTCTTCCTTGCATTAATTGCAACACTCATCTCATTTTATATCGAATGCAGTTAGGATTTCTGCTATTTCTAACTTTTGCATTTAGTTGAATATGTTTTTGTTCTCTAACTCAAATCCATATGAGATTAAAATTGATTTATGTTTTAAACTAAGAGAATGATAGGCATTTTATATGGGCATTGTGTTCATGAGTTTGATAGCTAACAAAGTTGGTTTGAATCGATGATGGTAATGCTGAAATAATAATTGGAGAATAAATATTAAATAAAATTTTGACCTGTAATTATTTTGGGAGAATGACATCAAAATTAGCGCAAAATAATAATAGGCGCCAAAAATTAAACGATTTTTTTGATAAAAAACAATTTTTCATCAAATGGAGCATTTAGCACGTGCTGAGGAAGCTCTTTCTAGTCTTAAATTATTAATACACCTCTATCAAGAAGGATTACCTCTTGATGGATCTTCTGTATCGGAAGAAGAGTCTCATATCTCAACAATTTCGTACGTCAGCAATGAGAAATCCGGAATGTCACCAAGTACAAAGGAATCAATTAAGAGCATCGATGAAACTGATAAAAAACTTCGTATTTCACAAGAAAAGCGCGCGAATAAATTAAAAGAAAAAACATCAAAATCATCATCTCCAAAGGCAGAAAAAGAGTCAGGTAGTCGAAAGAGTCCATTAAAATATAATGGTCCTGAAACAAAACCAAATATTAAAGCAAATTACTCTCCTGAAGCAAGCGGAAATTCAACACTTTCAGCTTATTCCAACAGTAAAGGTGGTGTTGCAAGTTCCCAAGCTGTTGGTGGAGAATTTAGCTCTGATAATATCATTGCTCAAGATGATCACCTTCCTCCTTACAATCCAGACATTGACGCTCTTGATTCTGATGAATTCAATGAGAGAATCAGGCGCATTGCCAATTCTAATTCTTCTTCTCCAAAAACGGATAATACTCTTTCATCTCCTTCAAAGAGCGCGCAGGCAACACCACAATCAAATAAGTCACAGAACGAGTCTCATCCATCTAAAAACAATTCTGTTACTCCAAAGAATGACGGAAGCAAAGGTCAACAAGATAGCATCATGGAAGAAGAAGAATCCAAGGCAGATTTGGAAGCACTCAAGGCTCAGCTTAACCTAAGTTCTGGATCATCAGAAGCTGCTGAAGATCCAAAAGGAACTCTAATGAACGTTTCTCCAAAAGCAGAAAACCTTCGTCCTGGCCATTGGTCCGAAATAGAAGAGGATTCTGATAGTCCTGCTGAAAATGGAAACAGCTCCGAGTTGCATCGTTTGGATATTCCTGTAGATGAAGAAGAATCAGATTTCGTTCTTCAATTAAACAGCGAGGGATCTTCTGTGATTAACGAACCTATTGTCTTAGAGATTCCTAAAGGTTTATCTGAAGAAGAATCGAATTTTTCTGTGGAAGATTTGTAATTTAATCATTTTTCAAAATAATTATAAAAATGTACTTATTTTTAGAAGAATCAATACAATAGTAGTTAATTTTTATCTATATCGCTTAAAAACAAAAAAACAAATTATATATCTAAAATTAGCAGCATGATGATGTATCTTTCTTAGGAGCAAATCGTTGCTGATCGGCTTTTCCTTCGTTCTTCGATATTGAAAGAAAATGTTCTGCTATTTTTTCGAAAATTTGTGTAATTCCTTCACCAGTTTTTGCGCTGGCTTCTAAGTAAGCTGCTCCTGATTTCTCTGCAAGAGCTTGAGCATCTGAAACGCTAACTACGCGATCTTCTTGTCTATCAACTTTGTTACCAACAATTACTACGTAATGACCAAATGTTTCAGAAACATCGAGTTCTCCTATCCAAAACTCTACTTCTCTGAAAGATTCGATGGAGCAAACGTCAAATACAACGACAGCTGCTTTTGCATCGCGATAATAAAGCTTTGCGAGTGAGCGATAGCTTTCTTGACCTGCAGTATCCCATACGTTCATGTTAACTGTTGATGTACCGCATTTAACTTGATAAGTAGATAAAGCAGCTCCGAGTGTAGGAGTAACGTCATCAGGAAAAGATCCGAATATAAGACGTCTAAGAATTGATGTCTTCCCAGAGCTGGCTGCTCCAATGAGTACAACTTTCCACTGGGTGCCGTAATTGAAAGGAAGCATTTTTTGAATAAGCGCACAGCGATTATTTTTTTGTCTATCGGTGAAAAGCGAATGTAAATAAGATATTCTGACGGACTATTAGAAACTCTCACATGTATTATTAATCTGGAATATCTCCTCTACCTTATTATCTTACATCCGGTTCCAAAACATTCTGCTTTTGGTTTCAAATTCAAATTTCGAATATTCAGAATTTTTGGGGCGGTGACAAATTTGCCCAGCCAGTAAAGTATTCAATTTTTTTGCATTTTTTTAAGGGTGCACACGAGAGGATCATGTAAACTTCAGAATTTAGCTTCTTAAGGGTGCACCCATATGTACGTTTATTTGAGAGGAGGAGGATTACCCTCTCAATTTTGAGGGATTCGTTAGTTTATTTTCTCGATGAATATGCAATAAAATTTGATTTTTACCTTATCAATATACTTCATATAATATACACATGTTCATGTAAAAACTTTTTCCCAAAATCCTCAGGAATTAAAGGATTTTTGAATTTTAAGAATTTTTTTCGAATTTTTTCGAAAAAAAAATATTTTCAGAACAGCCTTAACTATAGATCCGTATTTTTCCCAAGTGAGCGGGGTATCTCCAATCCCAGCCCTATCGTCCTCCCAGTGTCAGTTTTCAATATAAAATCCAAATTTTTTTTGAAAATAAAAATTTCGAGAAATTTTTCTAATTTTTTTTCTTTGATTTCAATAATTCAAAATAAATTTGGGAGTAAAAAGACGCTATTTAATGAAATTCATATGAGTGAATGTGGATAAATACTCTCAAAACATACAATTTATCTATTTTTTCTTTATATTATCAACTAATTAGTGATAATTTTTTTTGAATCAGATTTTTTTTCATTAAAAACATAATATATAACACAACAATGATGCACACATACGTATCTACACATCAAAATATAAAGCTTGTTTTGGTCTGGGCATCCCAACCCAAAATTCTTTAAAAATTGAATAAAATTGAATACTTGGGGCTGGGATACCCATCCCAAAACCGAATTGAATTTTTTGAATTAAAGAATATATTTATGTATTTATAATATACATGTGATGTCTATAAAAAATACTAAATTCTAAAAAAAATTCAATTTATTCAAAACGTATACTAAGTGATCACTTCATTAGTAGGATCAGCAATCCTACTAAATGGTGAGAACGCCACTAACTCAAAAGGGAGTCCTTGGAGCTCTTGATCTCTTGTCAGTAGAGTTCATAATGAGGCATGGCATCTACTGATTAGAGATCAGAGCAATCCTACCTTACCTTCAGGAGCTACAAAGCTCCTAATCGTTACGAGAGGGAGCCTTGGAGCTCCTGAAGCTCATCAGCAGAGGCTATTTACCATTTGGGCCTCTTCTGATGAAAGATGCGAAACACGTCTACGAACCAGGAGCTTCAAAACTTCTAATCCTTACTAAAGGGAGCTTTGGAGCTCCTGAGTCTCCATCAACAGAGTCCCAGATGGTAAATGTCCTTTGCTGATGAAAGATGCGAAACACATCTACGAACCAGGAGCTCCAAAGCTCCTAATCCTTACGAAAGGGAGCTTTGGAGCTCCTGAAACTCCTTTTACTATAAAATAGGACAGTTTTCTTCTGAGGTTCTCATCAAATCTAAGACTTCAGAAGAAAGCTGTCCTATCAATGTATACTTACACTCTCATGGACTACAAGTGTACAATTTTAAGGCAGAGATTATCCGAGGCCTCTCATCAAATGAGGGACCTCGGATAATCTCTACCTTAAGTAGTCAAATAACTTTTCTCACTATTTAGGAACAAAAGAACAAGAGTTGGAGTACTTTAAGGCAAGATTCTTCCGAAATCTCTCATCGAATGAGAGACTTCGGAAGGACCTTGCCAAATCCTTGAACGCCAATATCCTTGGAACTGAGCTAGAACCAGGGAGAAGTAGCATACTATAGAGCACGATGGTAATCTCGGAAATGCTTATATCGCCCCAAGCACAATATTTAAGAAGTCTAACTCATATATACAAGAAGTCAGGCTGAATAGATATTGTGCATATGGTTTGCAGAACTCTCATGATATTTCAAATTCATGTTATCCCAAAAAAGGTGACACTTTGGGTGTATCGTCCATCCCAGGGATGCAAAAATCACATCACCTTGGATCTATAGCCTTAACGGCTAAGATTTAGGAACAATGTTAAGTATCAAAAAGAAAGGAGGTCTGATATAGACAACATATATCGTTGAAGGTTGAAAAAATCTCTAATATTTGAGCCCAAAATTTCAAATTTTAATTTTTTGAAAAAAGAGGCCACCCGTATGTACGTTTATTTGAGAGGAGGAGGATTATATTTTTGAAAGGGTGAAACATTATGAATATGTTAATTATATAATAATATGTATTATTATAAAAAAGAAAAAATAAAGCACGTTAAAATTTTTCTTTCTTGATTTTTTACAAAATCTACTTAGAATTATGCAAAATATGACTAAATAATTATAAATTTCAAGTTAAATTTTAATTTTGATAAATAATTTAAATTTCAAAATATCAAGTTCAGTTCGACTATGTATGTAGTAATTCCTCAATAAAGTGCCAAAACCCTATTAAAATATATGAACATTTTCAACATTTTAATGTTTTTATTTAAAAATTTGTTGGAATATGAGCTTCAAACAATTATTATGTAAATAAAAATAATTAAATATATGTATTTATTCGTATTACAACCGTAGTAAGTCGATTCTTCCTTTCTTCTACTGAGATTTGAATTTGATTTCGAATTGTAAAGAGATTCAAAGGGAAAATACTAGCGGATAAAAACTACCTCCATGAAAGGGTCATAATGGAGTCAAGTTGTATTTTTTGATATTTTTTGCTTTTCGAGCCTAAATAGGTAGCCAAGATAATGCCTAAAAATAAGGTTCTAAATTCTGAAGTTTACATGATCCTCTCGTGTGCACCCTTAAAAAAAATGCAAAAAAAATGTAATAAAATAAAAAAATTTTTAGTATCGATAATCTGAAATATGTTGTTTACTTAAGCCGCTCGCTTCGCTCGCGGCTTAGTTTCGTAATTTCATACAATCTTTTTTCGAATCTGTTCTTTTCTTAAGCCGCGAGCGAAGCGAGTGGCTTAGTTTCGTAATTTCATACAATTATTTTTCGAATTTGTTCTTTTTGTCAACCGCGAGCGAAGCGAGTGGCTTTTTATTTTTTAAAATTTTTTTTCTTTCTTACTTTTTTTTCTCCCCCTTACTTACAAATTTGATAGTAACTTACCAAATCTCTCTATCATATAATAATAAATTAATCCATTTTTTGTTTCAAATCTGACACTTTACATTTCTGACATGTAAACATGTCACTTTTCACTTCACCTCACTGGGCAAGTTTGTGCCCCCTCAGAATTTTTTTCAATTGGATTTCATATTTTTTGTGATCCATATTCGGATTCAAATTTGACATAAAAATAAAATCAAGAGATGATGCGTCAATAAGAAACCAAAAATAGCATTTTTACTCTCAGTAAAATTCTATGAAATATGCGTTTGGTAATCTTTGCTCAAACGGTGCAATGAAATGAATTGTAACTCCATGAAATTGTTAATTTGTGATGCATATCAAGCTAATTCATAATGAGTTTTGAACCTGACTTCGATAGAACGGACGGATTTGCCATGATCCGCTTAGGTATGGAATACGATATAAGTACATACTGTTGAAAGTTCAAGAGACATATTCTCTTGAACTGGAAGAATGATCTTATAAAAATTTTCATCTCGATGTAAAATTGATCATTATATTGGTTCATAATCTATTTTGAAGGCTTGGTATGTAAATTTATCATCTCATTTCTCTTAAAATGAATACAATTTACTGTTCATATATTTATCAATTACTTTATAGGATAAATGTGAATCAAAATATCCACACTTATAGGAACTTAGGATGAGAAACTAACCATTGCAGAACTTTCTCGTTAAGTTAATAAAGTACACGAATAACAGAGTAAAATCATTCCCCTTTGAAAAGAATTCCTTACAAATCGTAAATGGAAAAGAGTATGAATTAAATAACAGCGAAATTAACGTAATTTATTAGAATTTATATAGAAAAGTAAAAAATCTAACAAATATTAAATATATTTATGTAACAAATAATAACAATTCATTAGTAAAGATATTGTTTTGATATATCAGTCAATGGTTTTGTTTGTAGATTGAGAAAAAATAAACGTTATATAAACTGCATAAATTCATGCTTCGTGTTGTGTATAAATGCACTGAACGTCAACATTAGGGCCTTCACAAGTTAATGTTGCGTTGTCAGATGGTGAAAACATTAAATTTGCCTCATGCTCCCAATCTTTACCGAGAATCAATGATGCAATAACTATTTTGTTATGAACTTCTCTTTTGTCTCTTGTTTTAGTATTTATCTCTGCAAAAATATTTAATCTCTTGCCGATATTGTCTGATACGTCAGAAATAACACTAAAGCCTTCTACGCGAACAAGGCAATCTCTGGCAATTTCGTGATCTTTCCCTGGAGAAATGATGAATGACTCCTCCATGAATAAAAAGTGACATGAGTTTGCATAAAAACATTAAAAACTCTATTTGAAGATGTTTTCGTGCTCAAATTAATAAAATATTGATTAATATACCGTAAAAGAATTCCAAAAATTTTTCAAAAATTTAAAAATAATTTGAAAAATTGAAGAATTATTCATGAAAAAGAGAATTTTGTAATTTTTTTGGAAAAATAAAAACGCGCAATTCTAAATATTATTCATCAGAAATTATTTTTCATATGAAACATTATCAATAGCTGAAAATTTAAATTAATAATATATAAAAATTGAATAAAACAAGAACTTTGATATTTAAATACTCATAAAATACTTTATTATTTATAATACAAACATATTGTTACATAATTTTCATTCATTTGAAAAATTTTCATCCGAAATCTTTTGAAAATTTGAATTAATAAGGCCTATACATAGGATCACCCCATCTATCTCTGTTATCTGGGTAACGAGGAGGTGGCGGAGGCACATTGTAGTAAGGATCTCGAGGAGGATAATCTCTGTACATTGGAGGCATCCTCTCCCTATAAGCAGGTGGTGGAGGAGGAGGTGGTGGCGGCGGTGGAGGTCTGCCTCTATAATAAGGATCATCGTAATATCTATCGTAATAATAAGGAGGACGTCTAGGTTCCGGTGGGTAATCTCTATCCCTAGGGTCTCTGTAAGGCATATCTCTTGGATAAGGCGGTCTGTCATCGTAATAAGGTGGAGGTCTTCGATCTCTTGGATAAGGAGGTCTATCGTCATAATAAGGTTCTCTGTAATCTCTTGGAGGACTTCTTTCTCTTGGATCAAGCATCATGTCATCCGCTTTCTGCTTATTTTTATTTTTCTTCTTTTTCTTTTTGTTTTTCTTCTTCGGAGCGAACCATTCGTCATTGGCATATTCATCTTTGTACTTTTCCTTGATCTGATTAACTTCCGCAATAAAACTTTCGTATTCAAAGTTAGCTCTAGGTTCGTATTTCGGTAAATGGCTGGCGTCGAGGTTCGTAAAGTAAGGAGTATCTCCAATGAACTCTTTTAGCTGATTTATTGGTGGAGGAGGACACAATGGAACTAAAGATTTTTCATCAAATGGATAACGAATCCAATTTGTCATTACTTCGTCAGGAATTGGAATTTTACGACGAACTACTACTTGATTATTAGCAGCCAAAGTCTTTTCAACGAAAAATGTATTAACAACGTCGAATAACTTCGAAAATTGGTCGGCGGAGTATTCAGGAGCCAATGCGTTATGCCATGTTTGCGACACTGGGGATATTAATGGAAGCTGGATTCGATCAAAAGAAAGTTTCACAGAAACTAAGGCAACAAGCTCAGGATCATTGATATAAAATTCAGGGGTGAATAGTAAATCGTTCAGGAATATCCATGAATATGATGTCAGTTCTGATTTGAGTGGCTGATAAAATTCTGAATCTGGCTCTAAATGCCAGGAGAGAATTTTGGATATGTAGTGTTCGCAGTATGTATAAGGAAGCTTGACTTCGAAGTTAAAGTGAAAATGTGTGATGATATCCATTTCTGCGTTAATTAAACTTTTATACAGGTCTCCGACATAATCTTCTTCATCTTTAGGAGGTGATATACCATCAAGACCAGAAAATATATGTGCTTGGCTCGGATCAGTTATAGTTTCGTAAACAATTTTAACGAAATTTGTTAATGATCGAGGACATTCGCACATTTTGGTGGCTAAATATAGTGCTGCGACAGCATATTTAGCATACTGTGGTTCATCACTTTTTCTGTTCTGATAGAAGTTGTTAAAGTAAACCATTCCTGTTGCTCTTGCCATTGGAAGGGTTATATCAAGCTGTTGATAAAAATACCTCGCAAGCCTAATAACCTTCTCAAGAATGATCACAGGGAGCGTCTTCTCAGACACTTGTGCTTGAGGAGTTGACATCCCGCTGTGAAAAAAATTTGACAAGAAATTTCATTCTCAGAGTCAGTCAAGTATTCATATGTCATGTCGAATAAACTCACCAAAAAACAAACAAAAAACTGCATTTCCCATATCAGTGGATATTCATTAATATTTCCGCAACATCTTTCAAAAACACACAAAAATCATCGGTAAACGGATTTATTTTTAAACAAACATATTCTAATGGAAAAGTAGAATTAGAGACGATTACAATAACATGTGCATACCAACAAAGCTAAATCAAGCGTAAAATCTGGTTGCATAACCCTTATCAACCTCATATTCTCATTTTATATCATAGATTTCGGGTAAAACATCAACTAAATAAATTAAGAAATGATAGATAGTATGATGGTTTATTAACAACAGGTAAGAGTATACTTTCTTATTCGGTAAGCAATTGTAAACTTCATTTATGAAGGATGATCAATATGTTTAGGTTGAGATATTGAAGCTATTCGAGATTCTCATTGCTGTACAGTTGAGAACTGAAACTGTATGAACGTTCAAAAATATTATTCGCTCAGTTCCAGGTAAGAATGATAATTCTAATCTTTCACACGATTTCCTTGTACAATTAAGGTGAATTAAGAAATCTGAACCGAAAAAAATGATTGTTGCAAAAATTATTCTGGGGGAGTAAGGATCTGATCAATAATTTTATCCATTTGATTAGAAACCTTTCCGATTGTTGATTCGGTGTGCTTGAAAAATTCTATAGCGGAAATATATGTCTTATGTCTTTCTGGGATAGTATCGGTATTGGACCACTTTTCTTCAACCTTTCTGACTCCAATATGAATATTTTTTTGCGATCTGGTGAGATCAAGTTGTGCCTGATTGATTGATTCAAAGAAAGCAAGCGTATCTACACCTGAATTTTCATCAGATTTTTCAAGATCACTTTGAATTTTGTTATGCTCTTCATGAATTTGCTCAAATTTGGCAAGATATGTATCAGGTGATTTTGGATCAATTTGCATTTATTTGAAAAGTGACAAAAGATCGGAGATTAAAACAATCGACTTCTGATATGAGAACATGTGAAATCGGCATTAGCAATGCTTGCAAATACCATTTCATATGGTTAAATTCTTCTAGGAGGATCAATTGATTCCTGACAAAATATTATCGCTATGCCGTTCCTTAACTCATATATTACTGATATCAGCAATATGTACTTATATGAAAAACACAACAAAACATATAAAAAAATTCGCCCTTTGAATTTTAGTGAAAATTTACGGTCAATTTTAAAATAAAATTCACATTTGAATTCCCCATTCAGAATAGGGATAATTCACTTTAAAATTTTGGAAAAAAACAACAAAAATTTAATAATTTTCAAAAAAATAAAAAACTGGCTTTCGAGGGACGGGGAACCCCCAGTAATCGTATACTTCTCATCAATAATCCAAATAAATTATTCTTAAATTTCTAGAGTAGAGACTCACTTGTCATGAATGGAGATATTCCAAAATTCATAGATTTCAGGGTTTTTTCAACTCTATATAAGGATGTCAATTCGGAAAATTGTTTTCATTTTAGGAGAATATAATTTTCCTTTTCGAAAATTTAAAAAGTGAGACGCGCAGGATTCGAACTTTTTTAAAAGTTGATTTAAATATATTCTAGTGTGATTTCTAAGGATAATATCATATTTAAAATAAGAATATACTAGTTTGGGTGGTATAATTTTTTCGATAAATTTGAGAATATGTACGTTTAGGACATCAAAAGTATCAATTCGCTCAGCGAAAGCTGAGCTAGCTTCGTTCTCGAAAGAATAGGGAAGGAGTGAAAGAGAGTGATACAGATGTTGACACATTCATATCATTTCAACAAATTTTGATCAAATTGAAATTCAATGAAATTCAATTCACTTCATATCCTTCAGTCAGTACATTGACATCCTTCTACATCACAATGATAACTCATGCATCAATAGTTCTACAACTAACTCAGAAAAAACAAGATTTTTACTTCCAGCTTACAGCTTTTAAAAAGTTTCGATGATAAAAATCACTCTACTCTTGTTTATCGATATGTTGTGATAGTAGGTAAACGTATTCTTATCGATATTAATAAAAATATTTTTACGAAAATCTGAACCAAATACAGAGTTATTCATAAAGTTTATGATAACTGTAATTACTTCATCTTTGTTTTATATTTGAATAAACAATTTAATTTAATTTAATTTGCATAATTTTTTTTAGTTGAAAAACAGGAAACTTATTTGAGTTTGTATTATTTTTATCGTTCAATTCATTGTATCAGTGAGTGATCCAGATATTTAAGATATTTAGAAAAAAATTTATTAATTTGATTAACAAATTTTAATCAAAGTAGCAAGAATATATTTGATAGCTGTAAGCAAACAATAACTTTTATTTCAAGCAAAATCACTTATTTTCATCTAAACGTATAAAATTGTCAATTTTATGAGAATAAATTTAAAATCTCATGAAATATAAAGAAGAGTAATATTTTTCAATTTTCTTTTTTTCTTTGTCTCAAATATTTTCTGTTGGGAATTTTCTTGTTATCAAAAAATAATTTTAATATTTGTTTATTTGATTACATACAATAAAATTTTAAAAACTCTATTTCTTCTCAAGAAAATTTTTTTCCTTCATATGAAAAAACATTTTGTTCTCCATTTGATGCTGAGTCTAAATCTTGATTTTTGAATTTTCTTCTTTCCAAATTTCTTTTTTCCAAATTAGAAGTTTAATTCAAATTTTCAATAGTTTATATATTTTCTCAAACCGTCTTAGATTTTCTTACTTTTTGGGGATTTTCTCTCAAAATATACAAAAATAGTAATATCAATACATGTGTCTAATATACTTTAAAACCATCGTGATAAAATTCAAAAACGAAGAGATCTTCTCTCCAAATTTTTTTCAAAATCAAAAAAATCAGATAAAAAAAATACGTTTGGAAATTCATTTTTAGCATTTTATGAATTTTCTCACTTTTCTTCCAAATTGACATCCTTACTCTATACTATTAATCATGTTAATTCAAATCATGTTTTCATGTAAGACCTGGTAAATATTCAACTCATGATATCAAGGTTCAGAAAAATTCAATGCTTTTCAAATCATTTCAAAAGCTATTTGAATATTGTTAAGATTGAGAGAGATCTCAATTTCTGTATTATTTTTCTATTCACCGTCCAGAGAAGATGTACTCGATTCCAAGAGATAACTATCACAGCCCCAAGATGAGATGGTCCAAGGAGGAGGATGCATTGCTAATAAGACTCGTGGCGGAGAATGGGACAAATCGCTGGAGTTTTGTAGCGAACAAGATCCACGGTAGGACAAGTAAGCAATGCCGTGAGAGATGGTTCACTAACTTATCTCCAGATATCAACTGCAAACCTTGGACTGCCGAGGAAGACACAACATTAATTCAACTTCATTCGCAACTTGGGAACAAATGGGCACAAATGAAACCTATGTTTAATGGTAGAACAGGTACTGCCATTAAGAATCGCTGGGTTTGGTTGTGTAAGCATAAGATCCCAGACATTATCGAAAAATTTACAACTCCAAAAGAACTTCCAGCAAAGCCTATCGACGACACAATCAAAGATGAACTCGATTATTACTTCTCCACAGAATGTGATGCGATAGAATCCCTCTTCGTACCATTCTAATTACCTTTTTGTTTTTATAAACAACTATCTTTCTTTTTAACATTTCCGATTTGTGTTAAGGCATAAAAACTATGCTATTAGCATGTTCGGGGATGGTCCAGGCTAAAGGCTACAATTTACAAATTTGTAACCGAAGGCTTGGTAAAAAGAGGATAGATGCCAACTTTTTAAGGGTATTGAGCTTATTATTAATATAAGAGAATTGTGACTATTTATGAATGTGAATATGATATTTTCGAAAATCGAGGGAATGCGCTAGCTGATTCCATAGATGCGTTTAGATATGAAAATAAAACAAAATCCACGTGCGAAATAAGACTTTGCAGATCCTTGTTAAGATCGTATTGAAATATTTTTTAACAAATTTTGAGATACTATTCAAATTGCCAATTATGAATTTTCGACCAATTCATCCTTCAATTTCAATGCCTTATTTTTCAATTTTTTATAGTTTTTAAAGATCCTACTGTGTATAATCATATTTGATATTTTGCAATTTTGAAAACATTGAACTGTATTCCAAAAATTTGTGAAGAACTCAACTTTTAAAATAAGTTAACGAAGGTTTGTTGAAACTCTATTTAAGATCCTGATTATTTTTTTCGCATTAAATGCCATCAAAATATTTTATAAATATTTTTCAATGCTCTCATAAACACGATAAAAAGGATGGGTCAATTATTCAAGAACCCTCTACATCACCGTAGATACCAAAGGATGCATTCCCATCATATTTCTTTGAATAATATTCGTCACTCAGAATTCAATCACTGTTAAAATTGAGAAGAACCATGCATTAACTCAGAAAATCCACTGAGTTGCGTCATTTTTGATTATATTTTGCTAGGGTTTACAAAAACTAATTGCAAAAAATGCACAGATACATATGTACAATGAAATTAAACAGTCAATCTTAGGATGGTTATTTTGAGTCTCAAAATTCCTTTATCCTCAATATCAAGGTATTTGCTTAAACCCTATGATATATTATCATATTTCTAGCATATAGCTCAAATAACAAGCTCCAAAATATGATTGCCAACTTTGCAATTGTAATTGTGTTCTCATTGGCCGAATTCAGTTTTTCACAGTCAAATGATGTGTTATCATGAAATATATTCATATATGATACTAACGATTGGTTCTAATCGATCGTCACAATTAAATTTTTGAGAAATAATTTTTTCGTTGTCAATTCCAATTACAATTCGAGAATATCATATGGCAAACATGCTTTTCATTAAAATTTTGCAATACCACGTTTATATTCAAAATAAATTTTGCAAAATGAAAATTTCTTCTCAAAATATGTCATATGAAGATAGCAACCTTTGCATTATAACTCCTATACCCAAGTATTTCATGGTATGTATAAAAATTGTCATAAATCCCATAAAAATTTTAAAAAATCTAAGATATACCATAAAAACATAACAAATCAAATTATCTTGTTTCAATTCCTAACAAACCCAATAAAATGTAATATTGGGTGGTTGCTTCATTCTAGAATGTCGGAAATACCTCGATGACAAAATGCCCTCTGCTATTTATAGGCTTATCTATATCAAATTCAGATTTAGTTGCATCGTTATATTTAGACTGTAGCGTATTGTTCATTCTCCGTTAACAATATGAAATTTTCCAAAGAAAATCACGTTTAATCACTGCATTAATATGATTTCCGCAAGAAATACATATCTCATAGTCTCATTTCTTTCAACTGGTTGCATCTAAAAGGATTTCGAATTTCCCAAATTCCATTGAAACATTTTCCCTAAAATCGTAAAATTTGAGAGGGAAGACATGAAAATCTGGACGATTATTTTCGATTGAATTTGGCGTTCCACCCTTTTGAAAAAATGCTGTGGTTCGTAACTCTCACCCAAGAATGTAATCTCACATGCAAGTATTGTGGTAGTGATGAAAACGAGGATATCGAAGATATTATCGCTATTCCAAAGAATATTGTTTATGATATCAAAGCACTTGAGAAACTTAAACAGGATAAGGATCTTGCTTTATGTTTCTATGGTGGCGAACCTCTTCTTCGTATTGACAGAATCATTGAAATCATGAAATTACTTCCAGACGCCAAATTCGTTCTTCAGACCAATGCAACACTCTTACACAAACTCCCAACAGAGAATCTCCTCAAGATGGATACAATCTTAGTATCCGTTGATGGTGATGCTCATCGTACAAATGCTAACAGAGGTAAGAATACATGGGAAAGATCAATCGCTAACGCTCGTGATGCCCGTGATTGCGGCTTCAAGGGTGATATCATCGCAAGAATGACAGTCGGCCCAGGATCCGTCATCTATGATGATGTTATGTTCCTTCTTAATCTTCAACACGGCGACAAACCACTTTTCGATCATGTCCACTGGCAGCTCAACGTCGAGTGGGATACACCACCATTCCACGAGTACGAGACATACGAGGAAGGCATGAACTTCTTCAATTGGCGCGATGAGAGATACAACCCAGGCGTTACAAAGCTTGTCGATGCATACGTCGAGGCACTCAAGGAGAACCGCCAGCTCGGTATTGTACCTATCCAGGGCATTCTCTGGTCATATCTCACTGGAGAAAAATATGAAACAGTTAGATGCTCTTCTGGCTGGGAATCCTTCAATGTTTCCACATCTGGAGATATCACAGCATGCCCAATTGCTACAGAATACAAGTCTCTCGGTGATATTACAAAGATTGATACTCCATTCCAAGTTGCTCACATCGAGAAGGTCGGAGCTCCTTGCGATACATGCGAGGTCCTTTCTGAATGCGGCGGACGTTGCCTTTACTGCAATCAGACTCAATGGTGGAATGAAGAAGGTTTACTCGAAGTTTGCGTTACAATCAAGCACTTACTTAACCAGATTAAGACAAAGATCCTTCCACTCGCTCAGGAGAAGATCAAATCTGGCGAAATCAAGCTCGACGAATTCCACTATCCACCATATAACAATTCTACAGAAATTATCCCATAAAGTTATATAAAAATCTTTTTTGAATTCTCTTTTAAGATATATACATTTTTAAAATCTAACATTGTCCTTCATTTTTTAAAAATCAGTATTTAAATACTGACAAAAGACTTTGATTGAGAGAACAGTAAGCAGAAATTATTTGTATGGATGATGATTATAAAGACATACAAAGCAATGATGCTGAAAAAAACAAAGTTTTAGATTCGACCAACATCAATAATACAGAAAATATCAGTTTATATATTCACAACATACTTAAAGGTATATCAGAACAAGATCTAAATCTAATCATTGATGCGATCAACAATCTTTCTCTAATTGATGAAGAAAATTTTAAAGATCAAACAATATTACATGATATAATTCAAGATTTTGGATTGATAGTCGGATTCTTAGAGAATCTCCTTAGCGATAACATCGAAATCAATGAAATCGAAATATATAATTTTACAAGAATAATTAACGTAATGCTTTCGTATTCAAACATTGATATTATCGAAATACTATCTTCTGAGTTTATAGAAATACTTTTTGGATATTTGCAGACAAAAAAGTTTATTACAGCGATTCCGAATGTATTGGGAATAGTTCGGATATTACTTAATGATAAAAACGCATTTGAAGTTGCAAACCATACATTTTCTTTAGATTTTATTTGCGATTATTCACAATTCATTACAGAAGCGAATTTAGAGATCAGAGATGAATCATTTGAAAATATAATATGTTGTATATACTCCTATGCTACAAAGAGCATTTCTTCCGATCAATCTTATCAGATAATCAAAACCTTCGCAGACAATGCAGAATTGATAGACATAAACGTTGTTTCTCAAAGATATATGTGCATTATATGTACCAAGCTTATTGATTCTCAATTATTCGATTTCGGAATTGGAAATAAATATGGAATAATCAAAATGACATATGATTTGATTTATTCCGACAGTTTAGAAGTAGAATCTGCAGCAGCAGTCTTCTTGCAGCGAGTCGCATCAGAAAAACAGCTTTTAGACTCATGTATTCCAGATATTTCGAATTTATTAGATCATATACAAACAATTACTGATTCAACATTATTTAGTCAGTTTGCTTTGTTCACACAACAGCTAATGATGATGTTTCCTGAACTTGGAATGAAATATATTCCAAACTTAATGAATATTTATGAAAACGTTCATTCTTCAGGAAAGACAGATATAATTTTGATTGTTTCTGCTATTTTTGATTCTATTTCTCCTGAAAATTATGAATTTTTCTTCAATCAAGAAATCATTTCAAATTTTGTTGAATGTTTACTATTAAATGGTAATTCCCCGATTTCTTCCACATTCGTAAGGATATTACTTACTTTAAGAGGTTGTGGAATTACAAATCAAAGAGATGAAGAATGGATGAGTTTTATTGAGGATAAAATCGATGACCTTGAAGATTTGTGCAATTTAGACACAACATCTGATGATATGATACAGAAAATCGAATTAATTTATGAACAATTCGATGAAGAATCATGAAATTCATTTATTATGATCTAATGCGTGCAGATATACTAACTATGCCCTAGTTATCTCTTTTCAAGCAAGGCAAACAATTAATACATAATTTGGCCAGATTTTAATTTAGACGGACATTTTATCTTAAAATTTAACGGAAAGTATGATGTTTTCAATATGTTTATTGCATAGAAAGCATCTAGGCATAGATTTCGTCGCAAATTTAGACAAAATCCGAAATTTTGTTGTTTTGTTTTAAATAAAACATATTTTCTTATTAAATTTATACTTTTACTTGCTAGATTTGGACGTTTTATTCATTAAATTTTCTAAAATTTTTATTCATCTTTTGGAATTTCGGTTTCTTCGGGTTGTTTTGGTAGAGGGCGTGGTATTTCTGGTGTCTTAAATGATACATCGAATATCATTGGTCTATTTGCGAGTTTTCTTGCAAGATTTGTCAATGATACGTTTGCAATAACAGATTTTCCTATTTTAGCAACTCCATATCCTTCATGGAGGTGTCCGTAGATAACTAATGATGGTTGTACTTCTTTAATTGCATTAGCAAGTGATTTACAACCGACATGTTGTCCTCTCATGAGATCTATTGTGCTGCGTGGACATGTATGACATACAAGGATATCTGTATCGTGTGGTATCTTCGCCCAAACCTTTGGACCATCTTTATCTGGATAATAAAAAGCCCAAAATTCCCAGTAATGGGTTTGAGGGGATCCGTATATCTTGAGGCCTTCTATTTCAACAGATTCATTCTCTAAATAGATGATTCCGTCGGTTTGGACAATAGATTTTGCAGTTTCTCGAGGTAAGTCACTTTTGATTTTTCTCATTTGAGTTACCATACGACCATATCGTTCTACATCAAATGTTGTTTCATGATTACCTGCAATCAGTACTCTGTATCGTGCAGGAATTTTGATGAACCAATCTTTAAACTTTTTTACTTCAGCTGGATCACCAAACTTTGTGAAATCACCTGCACAAATGCAAATATCGCATGGAACTATTTGATGTGGTGGGATTTTCAAATGTTTTTCGTGTGTATCACTGAAACAAAGTAATCTGAGCGCTCCTGGTGCTTTAGGTTGACTGCACTTTTCTATTTTAGTTACTTTAAGCCTTGGATTTTGTGATGCCATCATTAGAGAAGCATTGATAAAAAAATTTTTTTCCCCTTTGAAAATTATTATCAAACTAATTCCCATCAACAACTTACACAAAAATTCATAACCTCATTCAACTGATGTTGATGGATATCAAACAATTTCAATCATGAAATCTAAATAAAAATCTCAATTCATTAATAAAAGAAAAATATTCTAAAATGAATATGAGAATAAGCATACATCAGACATTTATTGAGATATTTGATTAGCAGCAATCTATAACATCATGAAATAAAGAAAAAAATATCTAATTTTATTCTAAATTTAAGAATTTTTATACCAAAATTGTTTGGCATCAACCAAAAAGCATAAATCTTTGTACATACAAGCAAATAATTACAGTTCTTTACTTCAATTTAGAAAATTTTGAAAAAAATAAGAATAAAACAATGATGGTCTCAACTGTAAGGTCATATAGCTATAGATATGCATGTAAACACACATATCGATACTTGAAATAGGTCAGATTGATGAGTTTTGTTGATATGCCGACGATTATTTTTGTCACTTTTTAAAATAATGTCGCTTATTCCACCACCAAACTTTGGATTCGTGGAAAACGATTTATACAGATCAGCATTACCAACTCAATCCAACTTTTCATTTTTGCAAACTCTCAGACTCAAAACAGTTGTTTTTCTATCACAAGATCAACCATCTTCGATTTTTCTTGAATTTATTAAAGAACAGAATGTCAACTTTTGCGCCTTAGCTAGTTCTGATACTATGGCTGCTGGTCAGAGGTTCTCAGAACAACTTGCGCTTGACGCATTAAAAATTATTTTAAATCCAGATTCATATCCAGTCCTTGTCTGCTGCAATCTTGGTATTCATAGAACAGGCTCTGTCATTGGGTGCCTTAGAAAAGTACAGCGATGGGCTCTATCAGCTATATTTGACGAATTTAGACGCTATTACGGTAACGGTAAACCTAGTGGCATACATGAACAGTTTATAGAATTATTCGATGTTGAACTAGTCCCTATTCCTGATAATATTGATAAGCTTCCTTTCAAGATAATATTGCCCCAACAGAAAGAAGAACCATCGAAGCAAGAGAATAATTTTGAAAATAGAGTGGGATCTCTACCTAGGAAAACGACTCGCGTTGGTTCTTTGCCTCTTGGTCAAAAGCAATCCTCAATTATTTAATTACTTTTGTTTTATATTGTTAGCTCTGTATTAGACATATACATATTGCGATTCCGAAGCTCTCGTAAAGCGTGAGCGGCTCTGTACAGTATAATTTAAATTCATCTTTGTATATTTGTTTTAAATCGAAAACTACTTTATCTTTCTTTAGCATAGATATTTGTATTAAGTCGCTGCTACAATTAAGATTAACTTGAGGTCTCAAATGTAATTCTTCATCTGTAATGTGATCAGGATTTAAAAAAACATGAGGAGAACGACCTTCTCCTAGCATAAGTACTTTAATTTGTTTTGAATCTGGTGAATGAATAAGATAACTTGTTTGATGTGAAACGCATTCAACTAAACCGACGTAAAATTCCGAATCTTTTTTATATTCTATTGCACTAGTAGCTACTAAATAGTTTTCTGTTTTGTTTTCATGAATTCCGGCTAAGATTAATTGTTCTTCATCTTCGGTATACAGATAATATCGTATTTTATCACCTTTTTTCTGTCGCCTAGTCATCAGATATGATTTTCCTGCATTTCTGTTATCAACTTTTAGTACAAATTCCTTCTTATAACTTTGATTCATTGTCATACTTTATAAAAATTTTTGGGCGATAAAAACAAAGTTGCTGATAGGATTTCATGTTGATAAATTAAGAATACTAATAATACGGAAGTTATATTTGTTAAATTTCAATAATTTAAGTTATTATCCCTTTTATCTGAAGTTGGATTCGAATTTGCCATAACGCATATTCATTTTCATCAAAAATTGTATTGCACATTAAATACAATACAATCTTATATGTGGTTTCTCTACAATATACACGAATTTAAATGGTAATTTATAAAATTCAGCATATTGTTATCAATATTCTCCGAGAAGGAAATTTTGGAATAAGAGACGCATGAAATTCATGTCGGCTTCCAGATTTTATCATTTGCAAATTGCACATTTATTTTGAGCATATTTCCAAAAAATTTAAAGTAAAATTGAAGAGTATCTGTACACTGATTCATCTCCTTTCATAATTTCTTTCCTATAAGTTTAAAGGAAAATTTTTAAACGTACAGTGAATGAATAATGCTCAAGAAGAGATTATTAAATTGGCAAAAGCAACTCAAAAAGCAAATACAGATTTAATAAACCAAAGGAAACAAATTCAGATAACTTATTCTACAAATCAGAAAAGATTACTCGATATACAGAATGAATTTGAGCAATTTTCAAAGACAAATCAATCAAAAGAACTACAAAAAGAATATAATTCACTTTCTAATCATTATAATAGTTTGCAACAAGAAAATAATGGAATTTTAGAAGAAATAGAAAAAATTAAAGAATTATTTCGTCCAGCTGTTGAAAAGTACTGTCAAGAGCGTGAGATGTGCAAGGATATAAAAGCCAAAAAACTTAAAGCTACTTCTGAACTTGAAAAATTAAATGAATA
This sequence comes from Trichomonas vaginalis G3, assembly GCF_026262505.1. Lineage (NCBI taxonomy): Eukaryota > Parabasalia > Trichomonadida > Trichomonadidae > Trichomonas > Trichomonas vaginalis. Next base: position 18,991,790 of record NC_067207.1, read on the forward strand.
CATTAAAAAAGTTTCAACTACAGTAACATTATCACAGCAAAATGCGATTCTCAAGGAAGAGTTCGCTCAAAAAGAGAAGAATTACCTTAATAAGATAGACAAATTGCAAGAATCTCTAAAAGATTTACAATATCAATTAGATCAAATAATGGATGAACGGTCAAAAGCCAAATTCCAAGTAAGTGAACAAATTAGTACAATAAAGGCATTAGAAGAAAGAAAAGATAGAAGAGATAATTCAATTGACAAATTAGATCGCAGTATACGTGAAAAAACTCAAGAATACAACGACAAAGATGATTATCTAAACACTTTAAAGAAAGAAAAAGCAGATGTACAGAATGAATTAGAAAATGTATTAAATGAAATTACGAAAACGAGAAAAGCAATTAAAAAGATGCAACTTAAAACAGCTGAAGCTGAACAAAAGAAACTCGAAGCAGCAGCAAAGTTCGCTCCTCTTGAAAAGGCCTTCACAGACAAAATCAATGAAATTAAAAGCATTTCTAAGCAGAAATTTGATGCTCAATTAGAAGATATTAAGAAAAATATGAGTGAGATAGATAGTACGCTGATTCAGAAACGAACCGAATATGAAAATGCTTCAAATTTGAACAAAGATCTCAAGGATAAAGTTCAATCTCTACAAAAAGAATTAAATGAAAAATCTGCTGAACAAGAGCGTATTTTGAACGATTTAAACATCGAAAAAGCCCAACTTGCGCAAAAACTCGCAGAAGTTACAGTATAACTCAAAGAAACAAAAAATCAATGAGAATCCTATGCGTCATGCAGTCTTATCTTTGTACACAGTATGTGATGATGAATGTTTCGAAAGAAAATCTCAATTTTCTAAATTTATCTAAGATTAGAAAATCTGATACGTAGCTCAAGAAGTTTATGTATAAAAACTGCAAAGAATCATAATGCTTTAGATATCAATGAAAATTTGCAAAAAATTATTTTGGTATTGTTGAAAAATTTTTTGGAACGCGCGGTTTTTCAGAAAAAATTGAATTACCCCATTCAAATAAAACTATCGTATTTTAACTAATATAAATAGAGATTTATCATTCTTATACAATAAGGTATGTTTTTTGTTGTAAACAGAAATTCATCAAAAGTGACACCTCAGAAAAGCTAAAATATTGAATTTTTGGAACTTTTGATAGAGCACGTTTTTAAATATTAATTAAAGTAAATGTATATTTTGTAAAGATTCTTTTTAATAAAAAAATAAAATTTTGAAGAAGAACACAAAATCTTCTGAAAAATAATATCACATAAACTCATATTATTTTCTAATATATAACTATTTTATATAAAAATCAAATTCAATGATCTTAAAAGCGAAGGATAAACCTCAAAATTTACGAATATAATGAGTGGGAATATAATGCTTATCTATCATAAAACCATATGAAATATCAATTTTTGCTTTACGCCTAATTTTTGACGACAATTAGCAAAAAATGTTAAATGTTAACACTCAGTCCATTTGAATATGAAAAATAAAATTGACTTTGATTAAATGTTTTTATTTATCATGCAATTCTTCTTGCGACCAAAGATTTGACTAAAAGTTCAAAAAATAAGATAGCTTAAAAAATAATATACGGTAGTGTTTACTAATAGATGAATAGTATATAAATTCTATTAAAATGGATTTGATCCAAAAAAATATAAAACCAAAAATAATTGTTATAATTTAAATGAAGAAGTAATTTAAAACGATTTTATTTATGATCAAATTTTATATATTTTTTTGGATCAAATCCATTTTAATAGAATTTATATACTATTCATCTATTAGTAAACACTACCGTATATTATTTTTTAAGCTATCTTATTTTTTGAACTTTTAGTCAAATCTTTGGTCGCAAGAAGAATTGCATGATAAATAAAAAATTTAATCAAAGTCAATTTTATTTTTCATATTCAAATGGACTGAGTGTTAACATTTAACATTTTTTGCTAATTGTCGTCAAAAATTAGGCGTAAAGCAAAAATTGATATTTCATATGGTTTTATGATAGATAAGCATTATATTCCACTCATTATATTCGTAAATTTTGAGGTTTATCCTTCGCTTTTAAGATCATTGAATTTGATTTTTATATAAAATAGTTATATATTAAAAATAATATGAGTTTATGTGATATTATTTTTCAGAAGATTTCATTCTATATGCCTATGAAAAGTACTCTCAAAACTAACTTTTTCCTAATTATAATTAAATCTAGAATATTGTATTATGCTTAGTATTATTTCATTTTTCTCATTCAATTTAGAATTTACAAATGTCAAAAAATTGAGAGCTGTCACTTTTGATGAATTTCTGTTTATTACATTTTAAAATAGATTATCTCTATATGTGAACTTGAATTTCTCATCACATTATTGACAATCCAAAAGACATTCGAATCTAAAGAATAAAAATTTAATTTCCTAAATAGAGTAGATTTTCTTTCTATTTCGTTCTTTTGACCAAATATAATTTTGAAACAAATATTCAAGAGATTTAATTAGAAATTAATATGAAATCATTAGATAGTTGTTATTACTATAACAATCCTATTACTTGTATATGAAATCTTTATTATTTAGTTTATATCAAATTTTAATTGATATCATTTTAAAGTACAAATGCTTAGATATGGTTTTATACTAGATTCATACAATTTCATATTGTTGTTGATGACAGATTCGGCATCAGTGTGGTTTCATCCCGAATTTTTTATAAATGATTGAAAAATAACAGCCTTGAATATCACATATCCCTATTTTATTATAAATTATGCGCGAGTGCACAGTTTTTAATCGCAATATTCCAATTTGATTAAAGAATTTGTATTTTAGCATCATATCTATTATTCATATATGAAACATTTCGATTATTTATCATGCTTCTAGAATTTTATACTTGAATGCAAAGATCAATATTGGCCGTTTAAAAATTCTCATATACTAGAGTCAAAATCTCGAGCACAAAAGTGACATTGAATACTTGTAAGTATTGAATTCCCATGTAAACTATTCATTTCTATCGTTTTTTGTAGTCCACATTTCCTCACTCTCGATTTTACTCATAAAAATATTAAAAAATCACTATACAATATATAAAATATATATTTATATGGTTAAAACAATGTTATTTTTGCGAGATTTCATCTGAAATTAAAATTAGGGATTTTTTGAATTTTGAACTAAAATTTGTGATTGGCAAATATTGAATAATCGATTGGAATATGAAAGAAATACTTTAAAATTGAATAGAATGTGCCGATAGAATTTTTCTCACAATTTTAAAAAGTCGTTCAAATCCTATTTTTGATTGAGTTTTTGCAATTGTTATATATCAAGTGACAAGTTAAAAATAAAATTTTTGTTGCACTACTATTTTTGCAACAATTTGTAAATTACGTGCATCCCTTGTATTCCAGTGATCAACATCGAGATTACATATTGTAAGAAATCCTTTTGAAGTAGATCTCTATTTGAATTCAAATTCGGACAGTCTATTTCATGTTGCTTCGTGAGAATGTATATAATTTGCAATGTGAATATTATATAATTGATTCTGTATAAATAAGTAATTATGCTTTAGGAAACTGCTCGGCATTGCATGAGATCTAATCTTATAATAATTTTTTAGATATGTTGAAATATGTAATATTTAGCTTCAATATCATTTATTATGGTGTGTCTTTGCTGTTTTTTGATATTGGATATCAATGACTCTTCTGTGAACGAAAAAATCATATAAATCATTAAATTCTAAACGTAAGCGAAACTCATTCCAATTTATTATTAGAATCAAATCTATTTTAAAATTGAGCTATTCGTTAAATCACAAAAGGATACTTTATATTTTTAGTCAAAATTTTGTTGATAAGCTTATTGGCGCAATCTCATGTTCTTCCTGGAAGCAGCGCACAGACCAGTCAGAAGCGCTCCTTCCAGGACCAGAAAGACTAGAAGGGGGTCCTGACCTTGAGAAAGGACCCCTTCCAGGTCTTTCTGGGACAATTCGGTTCGCATTGCGAGTGTCTGCTGCTTCTTTTGACCAAAGCAGCAGACACTCGCAATTATTGTTGCGGCAAGTGCATCTGTGGTGTCGGAATGCACTTGCCGCGAACTTCGAGCAATCTCCTGATCTTCCTGGAAGCAGCGCACAGACAGTCAGAAGCGCTCCTTCCAGGACCAGAAAGACTAGAAGGGGGCCCTGACCTTGAGAAAGGACCTCCTTCCAGGTCTTTCTCCAAGGAACATTGTGCCATTGTGGGAGACATGCAGAGGCAATGTCTCCCAGAATGATACATTGCGACCAACATGAGTGAATGGGACACTCTATTCTTTCAATTTTCTCATTAATATTTTATCTTTTTTTATTAGATCAATAAATAAACTCTTTTAATGTTCACAATTACATAAATCCATATGAATCAATTCGCTATTTATTTAGTCTCTAATTTTAATAGCTTTTTTGAATCTTGCAATCTAAATAATTAATATATGCAGGTCATTTTATTTTTTTTCTTAATTACATTATATATAATAATAGATTATATGTCCAAATCGAACAAATTGTGAATTTTTACTTTTGAATGGTATTCAAATTTACCCTCTCCTAAGAAAATGCCCCAACAATAATTTTTTCTCCCATGCTTATGTTGAGGATTTTGCCATCAAAACATGAATTTTATCTATTACTACAGTTATTAAAAAGTATTTCACGCTCAGATAGTGAAAATATTCAACTTTTCAAGAAATGCAATAATCTTCAGAAATCATGTGAACGAAATTGATGATATAATAAACTACTATGATGCACAACAAATTTATTTTTGTTGGAGAATCATAAAAAATCTCAATATTTCCAAATGCGAGTTTATCCTCAGAAAATTGCTAATCAAATACTTGCTATAATATTGATTAATGTAATATATTAGCACAATTTTTAACATTAAAACTTACAAAAATCTAATATTCGCGGAAAAGTTTTGCCCTCAGAAAATTTTTAATCAAATTGTTGCTATAATATTGATTAATGTAATGCATTAGCACAGTTTTTAATATTAAAACTGGCAAAATTCTAATATTCGCGAAAAAGTTTTGCCCTCAGAAAATTTTAACTGCATTTTTTATATAAAATTCTATAAGATACATAGAACATATTCTAATTTTATTTGTCTATCACCAAAATAACGAACTCAAAAAATTTGAAGTCTTTAAATCATCTTGTCTCCTATTCCAAAAGAATGTCGTTGTTAGACTAAACAATTATTTTTTATTTAAGGGGGTAGGTTTGAATAGTTGTAAATTTTTTAATAAAATCACTTTTTCTCCATATCACGGCAATATTTTTGGACAATCATAAGTGTTATGAGCACAGTCATAGTCAGAGTAGGTACTGACAAAGTTTCGACGATCACACTATTCTACGTATGTTTGTCAGTTACTTACAAAAAAATTACTTAAAATTGAATCAAGTCATTAAATACAAAACTAGGGTTTGCGAAAATGGTAGAAATGATCATTGCTACTATTTCTTCATAAAAATAGGAGAACAGAATTTTAATACACAGCAATAACGTATGTAATTTATCATGTAAATTGTAAGTTAAAGCTGTGTATTAAAATTCTGTTCTCCTATTTTTATGAAGAAATAGTAGCAATGATCATTTCTACCATTTTCGCAAACCCTAGTTTTGTATTTAATGACTTGATTCAATTTTAAGTAATTTTTTTGTAAGTAACTGACAAACATACGTAGAATAGTGTGATCGTCGAAACTTTGTCAGTACCTACTCTGACTATGACTGTGCTCATAACACTTATGATTGTCCAAAAATATTGCCGTGATATGGAGAAAAAGTGATTTTATTAAAAAATTTACAACTATTCAAACCTACCCCCTTAAACTAAAATTATTAATTGAATAGGTTAAAAATAGGAACGCGATTTTTGGGCTAAAATTCAAAAGTTTACAAAATTTTGAAAGGTTTTTTCCTCTCAATTTGCTTTTCGCGTCTCAATTTGTGTCCCTAGTATATTTTTGTTATATATTTTGTTTGATGATTTCAATTAATAGAATTTAATATGTTTGTTATGTTTTGTTATATTATATTATAAAAAGTTTAAATTTCGAAATCGGAATTTTAAATTTACACTTTTTTTGGATATTATTTTATAATTTAAGGGCATCGATCCACTTTGTAACTTCTGGATATGTTTCGTCATCGTCAAGTTCATCTCTTGTGCAGAGAGGAGCTAATTCTTGTGCTCCAAGTTCTTTCATCCTTTCGAAGACAGATTTCGCAAATCCGCAAAATGTCTTCTTGTATCCGGACGATCCGCAGCCGAGAACTGTAAATTTGACGTTTTTCATATCAATATCCGTGGATTTAAGGGTTTCCCAGAACTTTGTTGCAGGCTGAGGTGGATTACCTCTTCCGTAGGTTGAAAGGACGAAGACAATTTCGTCTGCTGATGAAAGAGAATTTGGATCAATATCTGCAATGTTAAATGCATCAACTCCGAACTGCATTGCAATCTTTTCTGCATATTCTTGTGATGTGCCGCCCTGTGTTGCGTAAATAACGAACTTTTGAGGTAATTTCGATTCGATTTTCGCTGTAACAGGGGAATTCGAAAGATTTCGGAGGTGATCGGGTACTCTCGTGAGTTTTGGCTTGAGATTGTTTGCATCTGAGAAGAATCCGGGAACAACTTCTCCGCATTTTTCGCATTTTCCGCCTTTCATCTTTACTTCTGTTCCGAACCAGATGCGGTCGACGAGTAAATGGCCACAGTTGGGGCAGCGAGTAACTCTGGCCTCAGGAGCTTGGACATTACCCATATATACGTATTTTAATCCTGCTTTCTTGCCAATAGCGGCTGCTCTCTTGAGGGTTTCGAGAGGTGTACGTCCAAAGCCTTCGAAATTGTAGTCATCGTGATATGCGGAAAGGTGCCATGGAATATCTTTTCCAACACTCGCCAAAAAGTTGGCAGCTGCTGTAAGTTCTTCGTCGCTATCGTTGTTCTTTGGAATAATGAGGGTTGTAACTTCGGTGTGGATACCCATTGCGTAACAACGACGAATTGTGTTGCAAACTGGTTCAAGATGACCACCGCAGGTCTTCATGTAGAACTTATCGTTGAAGGATTTGAGATCTATGTTGACTGCATCGAGGTAAGGAGCAAGATAATCTAAGCATTCAACACTTTCGTAGCCATTTGTGACGTAGACTGTGTATAAGCCTTTCTCTTTGGCTAATTTAAAGACTTCATGAGAAAATTCTGACGAAACAGTAGGCTCGTTGTATGTTGATGCAATAGATTGGCAACTATTTTTGATTGCACTACTAACAACACGTTCTGGTGTTAATTTCTTCAGGCGGCCGATATCGCTTTCATGGATGCAGCCAACATCTTCAATATCAAGGCCCCACATACTCAGGCTAGAATTTTGGCAAAATTGGCACGAAAAATTGCAACCAACTGTGCCGTATGAATAAATACTGGATCCAGGAAGGAAGTGATGAAGAGGTTTCTTCTCAATTGGATCAATAGCAACTGTATACCTTCCGTATGTTGGTAAAACTGGTTGTCCATTGTTGTTACCACGAATACGACACTTTCCAAGCTTTCCTGGAGCTATTTGACAGTAATGACTGCAGCAAAGACACTGTAAGTAGTTATCTGGAAGTTGTTTGAAGAGAGGAGAATTTGTCATAAAAAATTCTTGTATCGTTTTTGTAAAGTATTCAAATTACTTCATTTTTGATTTATTGGCGTGAATTGACACCCATAGAATCTAAATAATAAGTGGTATGAAAAGGAAATAGTACTTTATTATAAATTGCAATTTAAAAATTGATTTTCCGACGAAATGCTTCATTTGATTTTTTTCGTTATGCTACAATTACATTCTTACTATCTGTCATCATGCAAAATCATTTCGAGCTTACGTTTGGCCCAAGTTTAACAATGGTTTTGATTAGTAATAAAGATAGAAATTCTTTATCTCGGTTTAAAAATCATTGTTTTAAGCATTACGTGCCACTTTAATAATTTGCAAAATGGTTGTATTTGATTTCAACTTAAGAACATCTGAGAATGTGACGTAAAATGTGAATCATTCTAATTTTGATTAAGTAAAAAATCAATTTCGAACAACATCGCTTCCATTATACTCCAAAGATGTCACATGTTGAAAATGAACAGCATCAATTCAAATTTATTGTAATTCTCAATATATATTTAAATTTTATACTGAATAATGATACAGTTCATAAAAACAATAAAATTTTCGCTCTTTTCTGTTTGGAATCGAGTTTACAATGAATTTAAAAAACAGTGAATATTTAGGAAATTTTTTGATTGGCACTCAGCTCGATAATGATCACTTACATGTATTTTGCGCATGAATTTAAAGCAACTGGTAGCAATTAAGTTGGAAAAGAAAGACATTTTCCATAAAATTGGAAATCACTCTCTCCGTTTGAAAGTTATCGAGAGTTGAATAAATAAAAATAATATGAATGTCTGTTATATATGATTACAAATCTCTCTTCCAAAAATCGAATTGATTAAGGTAACTTTTGAGAGGAAATTTCTCGATATGAAATCTATTGACCTTTTAAGTTGTAGTGTAATCTATAGAATGAAATAAACAACAAAAAAATATATTTTAAATCAACGATCTTTGAGAGCATTTCTAATGTTTACAATTCGAAACAATCAATTGCGTAAATCTCTCAATTCTGTAAATCTAAAGTTCACAATCAATCCAGATTTTTGTTACTAATTCAGCTTTATCAGCTCGTCTCTTTGAAATTGATTCAATCCCATCAAAATTGAAATTGTGAGGGAACATGAAATTCGATAACTTATCTTTCATTTATCGTCAAAATGGTGTGAATAACTAGAATAAATTTGAATTGGATTTTAACCAGCAACTGTCAATTTTTTATGACATTTAGTTATATTTGGAATCATTACATAATTTCAAATATATTTTTACGCGTAATAAATTTCAATAATTCAAAAAAAATTATTTTTCAAAGAGGAAATGGGAGAAGTTGAAAATATACAAGTACCACCAACAATAGGCAAGTACACTATTGGCGAAAAGATTGGTAGTGGTGCCTTTTCCTCAGTCTTCAAAGGGACGCATATGTTAACTAAAATTGACGTCGCAATTAAAGTTATCAGCAAAAAAAGCTTTACAGATCAGAAATTCATTACCAGATTTATGAGAGAGGTTAATCTCCTGAAACAAATGAATCATCCAATGATTAATGAGTTATATGACCTTTATGAAGACGAAAAATATCATTATTTAATCATGGAATATTCGCCAAATGGCGATCTTTTATCATTTATCAACAAGAATGGTAAACTAATCGAGCCTATTGCACGCCGTTATTTCACACAACTCTTTTCAGTCTTAGAATACTTGCATAAAGAGCGAAAAGTTGCTCACAGAGATCTCAAAGCCGAGAATATACTATTAGACAGATATTTCAATCTAAGAATTATTGATTTCGGTTTGAGTAACTGTTTTACAGATGAAAATAACGTTTTTGAAACGAAATGTGGATCGCCTGCCTATATACCCCCAGAAATGATTATAGGATATGGATACACACCTGCTGCAGACATGTGGAGCACAGGAGTTCTACTTTACGCGATGTCAATTGGCTCTTTACCATTTGATGATGAGAACGTCAAGAAAACTTTGCAGCTTATCGTTTATGCTAATCCGACATATCCTCCTTCAATATCTCCTGCTCTGGCAGATTTATTACAAAAACTTTTAACAAAAGACCCATTATTACGTATTACTTTGGATAAAATTAAAGAACACCCATGGTTTTCGAAACTAGAATACGATGCAATATACGCTTATCAGAAGAAAATTCAAGAAGTTACTTGTGATCCAGAAATCGTTTCCCAAATGGAAAGATACGGATTGGATACGACGAACTTACGACAAAACCTTTTCTTAGGCGTATACGATGAGACTACAGCTGTTTATAGAATGCTTAGAAAAATGAAAGTTACATTTGAGATGAAAACTGCGATGCGCGCTCGTCCTTCCGCAGCCAATAGTACTCCCCAGCCTAATAAGATGCTTTCTAACATTAGTGTTGAAGGAGTTAGTCAAGGAAGATCAATTCAGATCCACAGAACTCAGAATAACAGCCCGCTAATGGACCATTGCGTAAATGTGGTCGCTCAGCAAGCTACTTTCAGACCTCTGGCAAAACCAGCTGTTCGAGTTAACGTTGCTCGATGTTATTCAACGAAACCTCAAGGAATAAATTAATTGTAAATTGTATATCTGTCTTAAATGTTGTAACTATTTTATTATGAAATTTTAGTTTTTTATGATAAAAAGATAAGAAATATTTCGAAATATGTGGGAAATAGCAAAGATGAGTTAAGGATATTAAGAAAAAGAATGAGTATGTGCAAAATAGAGCAACATCAGGTGTAGCAAGCAACTAAAAAGAATAATAACTTATTGGGAAAATTTTTCATGGAATGAGTGTGTTCGGTAAGACTGTTCCCCCTGATGTATTTTTGATGTACTCATTGGTTAACTAATAGTCTAATAACGCAAAATTTATCCAATGGTTACCTATCATTGAATGAGAAACTTGGGTTGGAGCTTGCCTTGTTATGTTATTCCTACTATTTTGGATGAAATAGGTCTTTTGGATGAAATTTTCAGTATTCGATTTTTAAGACTTATTGCTTGATATGTATACAAATTTTTGTGAACTATTGTCCCTTTTTTTCAACCATATAGTTTTTAGTCTAACTTAATGTGTTTTAAGTCGAGATAAGTTACTGATAAACTCTACTTATGACAAAATGCAAAACTGCTGATGAATATTTTATTTCTTTTGACTTCAAAATTGTCGTTGTGTTATTTCGTGTATAATAACTTAATCAAAATTATCTGAAATCATAGTTGTCATGTATAAAATAAGATTTTTTTTTCATAAAGAGTCACAAAGATTTTTTATATGGTAAAATGCAAATTAACATGACCGTTAAAATTTTTTAATGTCTGATCAAGACATTCACCCAGGCAAATACATTGAACTGAGAAATAACTTTAAATACTACATCGATACATATCTTGCCTTGTATCAGCTAAAAACTGAAAATGAAGAAGAATTAAACTCGATTTACAAAATGATCAAGACAGAACTGATTGATTCAAAGAAATTTAGCCCAAAAAAGATTATAAAAGATATTTTAGACATTATTCCGTATAATAATCGTTATGCAAAGTCATATTTGACTCTAGCCAAACTCATTTCTGATGATTATCATATAACAGAGGTCAACAATATTCCAACTATTTCTAACTACATGTTTTATAAAGAATATGGAATTAAATTAGACAAATCTTATGATTTCGAAAAAAATAAATCAGAAAATCTGGATATTCATACAGAAAATACAATTTACAGAGCAATTATGTATAATGACAAAGAAAAATTCATCCCATTTACTGAAAGTGACGGATTTGATGAAAAACAAAAACTTGATAGAATATTATATCCCTCCGCTTATAATGAATATTCATTACTTGAATTATGTTGTTACCACGGAGCAGTTGACTGTTTCAAGTTATTAATAACAAAATTTAACCCAGAAATAACAAAAACATGTCTTTGTTTATCATTTTTAGGCGGAAATCCAGAGATCATGAGCGAATGTTTGAAATATCAAACACCAGATGAAAATTGCATGGAGTATGCAATTATTTCACACAACATTGATTTCGTCACATTCTTGATGAACGAATACAATATTAAAATCAACTTAAATGATTGCGGAAGGTATAATAATCTTGAATCATTTTTAGTTTATTACGATCAAACTAATGATATAAACAAATGCTTTGTTTATTCATCTATTTTTGACACACCATCCATTTGCGAATATTTCCTTTCACATGGTGCAAATATTAAAGCAAAAGATGAAGATGGAAGAACTGCTCTTCATCTTGCAGCATCTAAAAATCAAGCAACAGCTGAATTTCTTATTTCACATGGTGCATATGTCAATGAAAAAGATGAAGATGGAAGAACTGCTCTTTATGTTGCAGCGTCATATAATAGAAAAGAAATAGCCGAACTTCTTATTTCACATGGTGCAAAGATCAATGAAAAAAATAAATATGGAAAAACCGCTCTTTATATTGCAATAAATAATAATTATAAAGAAATGGCTGAACTTCTTATTTCACATGGTGCAAATATCAATGAAAAAGATAAATATGGAGAAACCGCTCTTCATAAGGCAGCAGATTATAATAGAAAAGAAATGGCTGAATTTCTTATTTCACATGGTGCAAATATCAATGAAAAAGATAAATATGGAGAAACCGCTCTTCATGAAGCATTGCGTTTTAATCATACAGATTTAGCCGAATTTCTTATTTCACATGGTGCAAATATCAATGAAAAGTTTGATTATGGAGAAACCGCTCTTTATATTGCAATAGATAATAATTATAAAGAAATAGCCGAACTTCTTATTTCACATGGTGCAAATATCAATGAAAAGTTTGATTATGGAGAAACTGCTCTTCATGTAGCATCGCTTTTGAATCATACTGATTTAGCCGAACTTCTTATTTCTCATGGTGCAATTGTCAATGAAAAAGATATACAAGGACAAACAGCTCTTCATTTTGCAGCAAAAGGAAATGGTAAAGAAGCAATCGAGCTTCTTATTTCTCATGGTGCAAGCGTCACTGAAAAAAATAAATATGGACAAACAGCTCTTCATTTTGCAGCAAAAGGAAATGGTAAAGAAGCAATGGAACTTCTTATTTCACATGGTGCAAGCGTCACTGAAAAAAATAAATATGGAAGAACTGCTCTTCATTTTGCAGCAAAAGGAAATGGTAAAGAAACAGCCGAATTTCTTATTTCACATGGTGTAAATGTCAATGAAAAAGATAAATATGGACAAACTGCTCTTTATCTTGCAGCAGATTATGACAGTAGAGAAACAGCCGAACTTCTTATCTCACATGGTGCAAATATCAATGAAAAAGATAAATATGGAAGAACCGCTCTTCATTATGCAGCATGTAATGATAGTAAAGAAACAGCCGAGCTTCTTATCTCACATGGTGCAAATATCAATGAAAAAGATAAATTTAGAAGAACCGCATTTCATTATGCAACAAAATGTAATAATAAAAAAACAGCTGAACTTCTTATCTCACTTGGTGCAAATATCAACCACTCTATATGTTGCAACATATAAATCAAGTGAGCATCTTAAGACTTGATAATTATATAAACAATCTGATTTGACATCCAAAAACTTTAAAAGCAATAGTATGCTATTTTTTTAATATTGAACCATAGATCCTATAATTAGATGAGTTAGAACGGTTTTTTCGCCATATACTTTTGATAAAAATTGACATTTTTATTATTAACAAAATTAAACTCTTTCTGCATATATATGAGATGATAATTTACCAAAATCTATTAGTAAAGAATAAAATATAATAAGTAAATTAACATTCCATATAGAGAAGTAATTAAAGAGAAGTGTATTAACTCTAACCATCATATCTAAGCTAAACTTGTTTCAAAGATTAATGTTTATCCATAGAGCACCTTAATGATGCAGTTGTACATATATATTGCCTCATAATTTTCTGGATCTTTAGATCAAATTTCCATTAATACTTCAATATCTACCTGTTTATATATTGAATAATGCATATAAATAGATAGAAAAGGATAAGTATTAACTTTGATCATCGATATTTGATATTTCGTGAAAATAATATTCCTATATTAAGGAATAACAATTCTACAAAGTCTGGTTGTAATAATATATTTTCTCAAAATAGCATCCTATGTAGATAAATATTGTTTATTATTTAAAATTTGGAATAATAAAAATTTATTTATGCATAAATACATTTCCAACAAGTTAAAAATACTATATTAACAATATTGAGCATTGTTTTGTCAAAGACTTAATCAAATTTCCAAGATAATTTATTGCAAATAAACATTTTGTTCAGTAATTATTTTTTTGAAAAATCCGACTCACACAATCCATGTCGTGAAGGGTGCATGCCAAAATTATAGCCTCAATGTTTTTTTATATTATGATGATAGATATTGGTAATCGCGATGGATCTTATGTGGTGTAAAGTGAATATTATTGTAAATTATTTCGGAGTATGAACTAATTAAAGGAAAATACTATTCAGCCACTAAATTGATATTCAAAAATTCAATTTCATGGACAATTATTAAAGATTTGTAAGTATGGTCTGATTCTGAAATAATTCTTTGCCTATAAAAAGTTCTTTCAAGAAGGTTTCTCTCTGAAAGTTCACATTCCCATTCGTAATAAAAATTTTGGGTAAAAAAGGGGGTTGGCGTCCTAAGGCGTCCTAGTGTAAATTTCTCAAAATTGTGATATTTACATCACATTTTTGAGAGGTTTATGGGCGTCCTAAGGGAAAATTGAATAGCTAGGGCGTCCCGAATTTTCATTCTAAGATTTAAATATATTATATACTTAAGTATAATACAAGCAATATAAAAATTAAATTTTTATTATGTTAACTTATAAGAAATTTTTTTGAATTATCGTTGATTTATTGTAATCTTTCCAGGCTATACTTTTGAAATCAACTTTACCTGTCATACGCATTAATGTAGTAGATGTCCAGGTGTAGCTATTATATCCCAGCAATATTGGTATTTTATCATTGTAAGATATCAAAATGAAGCGTTTTTTCAGATATAATTTTTCGTAAATTTTTCAAAAATAAGATGGTAAAAAAGCCTCGACTTGCTCGAAAAATAACAATTTTTTTACTTGTAAAAATAACCCTTTTACAGCATGGGCAGCTATTCAATCACTATTTCTTTTTCTAAAAGTATATTTTTCAAAAAAAATTAAGATCAAATTCGACAATTTCTTGATGAAAGCAAAAATATTACACATACTTCTAGATGCATGGGATAAAATATGCAATTATTCAATCAATTCGCATGATTTGAAAAAAAATCTAAATTTGATAAAAATGTAGAAAATTTTTATTTTTAACTTGAGATTCGATTTTTTTGATCCAATTTGTGAATTTTTTTTGATCGGAATTTCAATTAATTTGTTGATCAAAAATGACCTCACAATGTTTGATCATAAGTGAAGTCATCTTCATGGGTATTTAGAAATTCCAAGCGAAATTGCTTATTTCTCGCAGATGTAATATCTGAGAAAATCGAATTTAAATATTCATAGAAACCCAAATCATTCTCCGGTTCGAATAATTCATCTGTTGCTTTTTCTGTTTTTTCTATGAATTTTAATAATTTGATTAATAAATCTTCATCAGGAAGAATTATTGCTGCATTTGTGATAAAATTCCATATTGAGGTAATATGGCAATAATTACATTTATAAAATGTAATTTTATCCAAAATTTTTTGGCAAATTCGCATAATAGCATTAATATTTGAAGCTGAGATTAAACCTGTGATTACTTCTGTAACTTTTGGAAAATCATCGCAATTTAATATCTCTTTATATTGAATTGAGAAATAAAAAAAATCAAATGGATTCATTTCTTCAATTTCAAGGAGATTGTAAAAATTGATAGAAGTGTTATTGCAACAAATTGTATTTGCAGCAAAAAATATCATTTGCTCGATTCCATTTTTGGAATAAATTTGCTGGAACAATGTTAAATTAAAACAGTTGCTTAATTTTTCTTCATTGTTTTCATAAAAAAGTAACAAGTTTGCAACTGAAATTTCAAAATTTTGATAATTGCCAGTTATTTCAGTAAATATATATATTTGCTTTTCTTCATCTAAAAATGGCAAATATTGATTTGCAATATTAACTAAAGTTTGGGATAAATTGTTCCAGTTTGATTTTACAATTTGTGAGCACATTATGTAATATGTAAATTTATCCGCTTTGTAGGAATTTAAAATTGTTTGTTGTTCTGTTTCAGTTAAATTACTGAATTTTTCAAGATTAATATTGTGATAAAAAATAGAATCCTTGAAACATTCTGATATCTTTTCAATGTTTAAAACGGATGCTAAAAAATGTAAAAGAACTTCATCAGTCACTGTGATTTTTTTGAAAAATTTATCCCAATTCAAGCATCCAATTGATCTTTCTGTCATTGTACTTATGCATTGATAAAGTTGATTTAATGAATCCGAAGAATAATCATTATGCTTGACTAGTTGAGTTAGTTGATACAGACTGTCGTCAGCCATTTTAAAAAAATGAATAAAATTGTATAGTAAATTATATTTGTGAAATTTGTGACGCTACATTCAATCTAAGACCAATATCTCAAAGAATTCCTCATTTAAGTATTACTTTTCATTGTTTTTTAAAAAATATCTTTGCTTATTTGTTCACTTTTTTGACATTTATTATATGCTTTTTATCATATTTCCGATGATATGAATATATATTCTATATAAGAATGACGCTACATTCAATCTAAGACCAATATCTCAAAGAATTCCTCATTTAAGTATTACTTTTCATTGTTTTTTAAAAAATATCTTTGCTTATTTGTTCACTTTTTTGACATTTATTATATGCTTTTTATCATATTTCCGATGATATGAATATATATTCTATATAAGAATGACGCTACATTCAATCTAAGACCAATATCTCAAAGAATTCCTCATTTAAGTATTACTTTTCATTTTTGATTCAATTTTCGAACGGTTTTCGTAAATTTTGCATCATTTCATTTTTTAATGGGAAAATCATCTATATTTAATCAAAAAAGAGCAAACTTTACAGACGAAAATAAAATATTTATCAGGGAACAATCTGATAAATACCAAAAATCAACATCGAGAGATGAAAAAACGAATATAATCAAACAAGTTCTTCAATATTTTAATATTAAATACGCCGAAAATGAATCTAAAGCTGTCAGAAGATATTTTAGTTATATTGCAGTTAAAAATATTCCCGCAGTTACTGGAAAATATCCTGATACAATTGTTCGCAAAGATATGCTTTATTCGCATGATCATACAAATATTATTAATTCAAATAATATTGAACGTTACTACCGTTGCATCGATCATTCTTGTCAAGCACGTTATTTAGTTAAAATTGAGAACAGTTCAGTTTCCGAAGATTTACAAAAGGAACATATACCCGAATGCAGACAATTTAAAAAGTTACAAAATGAAAAAAATGATCTTCATAAATCAATGACTCTGACAGAAATATACAATAAGGCAATGGCAAAATTTTCTGAAGACAACGGCACTTTTCAGCAGATTAAAAAATTTATGACAGAACTTGCTGTTGGTACTGATGAAAACCCATTAATTAAAGATTCATTGGTCAGGGAAGTTTATAATAAGTCCAGAAAATTTTCTGTTGGAGAAAAAATTACAGACGATGAAATTGCTAATTTTTGTTTAATAAATGGCGAGCAGTTTTTCATTGGCCATGATTTTCAAGCAAATTGTGAGACGATGTTTTTTGGTTTTGAGAAGGCAATTCAATTTGCAAAAGAAGCCACAGATTTATTTTGCGATGGAACTTTTAAAATTACACCAAAACATTTTCAAAAAGGACAGATGCTAACAATTATGATTTGTGAACCTTCAACAAATCAATATCTACCACTTTTATTTATATTCATGAAAAACCGCACATTTGAATCTTATAAGAAGGCATTTGAATATATTTTTACTGTCAAGGGTATTCAATTTTCAAAGCTAATTCAAATTCATTGTGATTTTGAAAAGGGAATGATAGAGGCACTTCAACAAATTTTCCCTAAAGTCCGTATAATTGGATGCCTATTTCATTTCAAACAAGCTTTACACAGGAAACTTGTAGCACTTTATACAAAAAATTTCAATACTTTACAAAATTCTTTATTTAAGCTATATTCTATTACTCCATTCATGTCTCATGAAGAATTTGTACTTACAATGCATATAATTAATCAAAATAAAGTTGATTCGATCAAAGATTATATTGATTATTTCAACAAAGTTTGGTTGCCGCACTACAATTTAATATCTCAATATAATAATGCAACTGCAATATTCACTAATGATTGCCTCGAGAGTATGCATTCAGAATTTTCTTCGTTAAAACATCCAAACATTTATGAAGCTATTAAGAAGATATCTCAAATCCAATTAGATAAATATAACGCCATCAAAAATAACCAGAAGATCGAGCGCCATATAAAAACCGTTATCACTGATAGCTACAAAAATTATATTCTTGACTGCTTTCAAAAAGAACTTGAGAAAACAATTTTTTCTATCAAACAATACAACGTAAGTGATCTTTCTTTGGCTCAGAACGAGATTTCTCCATATGGTTCCATAGAATCGAGTTCATTGTTCGAAAATATTCCAGTTCATGATGCAGATATACTCAAATCGATCGATCTAACAGATAAAGATACAATGATCACTAAGTTTATTAATGAAAAAAGAGAAAAAATTATGGCATTATTTAATGAAACATTAAATCATCCAGATTTTAATTCATCCACTCCAATTCAAACTAATTTTGAGCAAGCCGATACAAATCAAGGTTCAGATGCTCCAATTCGCTCCGAAAATTCAAATATTGCAGACTCTACAGATTTAGAACCAGAAAATCAAAACCATCCTTCTACAAATCAAATGTCTAGTAATCTAGAACATAAGCTGGACCTTCTTGATCATATTGAAAAACAATTATCGAAAATGCGCTCGTTATTGGGAATTCTTCCTACTACAAATGCTATTGTTGGGCCGTCAAAACAAGTTTCAGTTAATAGCAAGCAAAATTCTGAAAAAAATAAGAAAAAATCTTCCATAACAACAAAATCAAACAATAAAAACAAAATTCATCCGACAATCCTCCTAAACGTAAAGCTCCTATTTCGGAAAGGATTCTCAGCGATAATAACTTATATTTTCAAGTTCATCGAAAGAGATCGAAAAGCAAACGTTCCACATCTACAGAGAAAAAGAATTGATATATGAAGTCTAATTCCTTTTATAACTACTATATTTTTATTCTTATGACTAAAAAATAATATATTATTTAACAATTTTCATTTTTTTCTTTTAACAATTTCGTTTTATTTCCATTTATTGTTAAATGATTTTTAGCATACACCTTTCTTTGTTCATCTTCTAAATACAATTTATTTTTTCTTAGATATAATTCTATTCATTCAATTCGATCGTCATTTTTCAGTACATGATCGTAATTTTCAATTATTGATCGCGATTTTACTTCAGAATTTGTTCGCAATATTGCTTATCAAAATTATATCTCTATTCTCTCATTTCTGTTTAGTCAATATCATTACACTCCTATTGTCTAATAACATGCTATTAATTTTCTTAAAATTAAAAAAAATATCAACTTTTAAAAACAGAAACTTAACATCCTTAGGTCAATGGATTTTGATGTGAGATACATTTAATCTGTTTTTCTTTTTTTATTTTAAATAATTGAATATTTATAGTTGTTATGGGTCTTACATCATGTAAAACGAATTTTCTTAAAGTAAATTTACTTTTTCTTCAATCTTTCTTACATATTTATTAAAAAAAAATTATCCAAAAAAAGATGTTTTAGAATGAAAAAAATAGAAAAATCTTCATTTATAGTCTTTCTTGAATGTATACGTTTTGATTTTTTTCTTTTTTAAAAAAATTAATTTCTAGAAAAATCGAGAAAAAATCATTTTCTTCTATTTTTTTAGGACGCCATACCCATTGAAATCTCTTCTCAGGACGCCATAAACTATTCAATTATGGTGTAAACTTCTCAAAAATTGAATAGTTTACATCAGGACGCCTTAGGACGCCAACCCTTTACGCGCCCAAATTTTGCACTTTTCTAATTTGCCGCGTCAAATGTCAGGCGGGAGGCTATCAACTAATTAAAGATTATATAATGTTATGATATAATGGATTAAAAAAACGATAGAATGTCAGGCGAAAATGAGGGGAAAAGTGAGAAAAGTGGCTTTTCAGTTTACAATTTTTAGTTGATACACATCTAATTAAAGATTATTATTGTTTTATCAATGGATGTCATTTTAACCAACGAATTAATATATTACATGAATGGAAAATGAAATATGTGTAAATAAATGCAATGAGACATTCTGAAAGCCTGTTTATTTAAACAAATTAAAATAAAATAAGTTTTATTTACATCAAAAATTATGTTGAATTGTTATTATCTATAAATCTGGATCCTCTGGATTGGACTCATTTAAAGAATCATTCTCTGCTCGGGCTTCATCTGAAATGGACTTTGCAAACTTGAGGAATGAGTCATCTTCTTCTTCATTTTGGCCTTCTTCGACCTTCTTCGGAGATTGGTGATACTCTTCCTCTTCGTCATCACTAGGAATATTCATCGTCCACTGATTTTCGTCCTTGGGGTCATCTTGGACATCGTCGGATTCTTCTGGCTTGGTACCGTCACCAAGAAGAATTCTCACTTTCTTTGCTTTTTTCGGAGTTGATTTCACTTCTTCGTGATTTTCAGCTTCAATATTTGATTCTGCTTCAGCTGGTTTCTCTTTTTCAGTTGGTTGTTGTTCTTCAACTGGTTTTTCCTCTTCAGTTGGTTGTTGTTCTTCAACTGGTTGTTGTTCTTCAGCTGGTTTCTCTTCTTCAACTGGTTGTTGTTCTTCAGCTGGTTTCTCTTCTTCAACTGGTTGTTGTTCTTCAACTGGTTTCTCTTCTTCAACTGGTTGTTGTTCTTCAACTGGTTTCTCTTCTTCAACTGGTTGTTGTTCTTCAACTGGTTTCTCTTCTTCAACTGGTTGTTGTTCTTCAACTGGTTTCTCTCTTCAACTGGTTGTTGTTCTTCAACTGGTTTCTCTTCTTCAACTGGTTGTTGTTCTTCAGCTGGTTTCTCTTCTTCAACTGGTTTCTCTTCTTCAACTGGTTTCTCTTCTTCAACTGGTTGTTGTTCTTCAACTGGTTTCTCTTCTTCAACTGGTTGTTGTTCTTCAGCTGGTTTCTCTTCTTCAGCTGGTTTCTCTTCTTCAACTGGTTTCTCTTCTTCAACTGGTTTCTCTTCTTCAACTGGTTGTTGTTCTTCAACTGGTTTCTCTTCTTCAACTGGTTGTTGTTCTTCAACTGGTTTCTCTTCTTCAACTGGTTGTTGTTCTTCAACTGGTTTCTCTTCTTCAACTGGTTTCTCTTCTTCAACTGGTTGTTGTTCTTCAACTGGTTTCTCTTCTTCAACTCGTTGTTGTTCTTCCTTCTTTTCTTCCTCTTCTTCAAATAATTCCTTTGTGTTTTGATCAATTGGGTGAAATTCTTTATCAATGTCAATATTTCTTTCGACAGGTTGCAATATATATTCTTCTTCTTCCTCTGGTTTAATATCTTGAGGAATTTCCGCTTGTTCCTCTTCTTCAACTGGTTTCTCTTCTTCCTCCTTTTCTTCTTCAGCTGGTTGTTGTTGTTCTTCAGCTGGCTTTTCTTCTTCCTTCTTTTCCTCTTCTTCAGCTGGTTTCTCTTCTTCAACTAGTTGCAGTTGTTCTTCTTCTTCCTTCTTTTCCTCTTCTTCAGCTGGTTTCTCTTCTTCCTCCTTTTCTTCTTCTTTAGCTGGTTTCTCTTCTTCAACTGGTTTCTCTTCTTCCTCCTTTTCTTCTTCTTCAGCTGGTTTCTCTTCTTCCTTCTTTTCTTCTTCTTCAGCTGGCTTTTCTTCTTCCTTCTTTTCTTCTTCTTCAGCTGGCTTTTCTTCTTCCTTCTTTTCTTCTTCTTCAGCTGGTTTCTCTTCTTCCTTCTTTTCTTCTTCTTCAGCTGGCTTTTCTTCTTCCTTCTTTTCTTCTTCTTCAGCTGGTTTTTCTTCTTCCTTCTTTTCTTCTTCTTCAGCTGGTTTTTCTTCTTCCTTCTTTTCCTCTTCTTCAGCTGGTTTCCCTTCTTCCTTCTTTTCTTCTTCTTCAGTTGGTTTTTCTTCTTCCTTCTTTTCTTCTTCTTCAGTTGGTTTTTCTTCTTCCTTCTTTTCTTCTTCTTCAGCTGGCTTTTCTTCTTCCTTCTTTTCTTCTTCTTCAGCTGGTTTTTCTTCTTCCTTCTTTTCTTCTTCTTCAGCTGGTTTTTCTTCTTCCTTCTTTTCTTCTTCTTCAGCTGGTTTTTCTTCTTCCTTCTTTTCTTCTTCTTCAGCTTGTTCCTGAGAGTTTGGATTTGCGAGCTCAGTTTCAATCTTTTGACTGACTTCCATTTCGACTCTTTCGAGCTGGGAAACAACTTCTGTTCTGATTTGTTGCTCCATCTGATCGTATCCCTTGTTCTTTCTTATGATATTGTCAACGATCTCCTCGACAATCTCTGTTGTCTTCTCTGACATTCCACTTTCTTCATTTTCGATTGAAATTTCTGTAGTTTCCTTCTCTTCCTCGACTTGTTTTTCATTGAGTTCTTCTTCCTCAGTTTCTTCTTCACCAAAGATATTCGATTCGAGGTCGTGCTCATCAATTGGAGTATGTTTCTTTTCTGGTTGCTTTGGTTCGACTCCGTATCGTTCTTTCATTTCTTCAAGATACTTCTTAAGGCCATCGATATGATTTTCCGAGTTATCGATACGCCTTGTATATTGTAGTTTAACTTTTTCGGCTGAGTTGTTGAAGAATGCGTCTTGGGACTCCAATTGCTTTTCGTATTCAGCTTCTGCGCGTTGTCTACGTAATTCAATTGATTTCTTGCTTTGCTTGTCGAAGTTCTTGCGTTCACGAATCTCGAGCTCTTCTTCTTTCCTACGAAGGCGCTCTGCAAGTTCGTAATTCTTTCCTTTCGAAGCGATTTCCTTTTCGTTATGGATCTTTATTAACAGTGAGCTTCTCTTGAATCCATCTCCGTTCTTAATCGTCTGTTCCTGATCTTGTAATTTCTGTAATTGAAATTGATGCTTCTTATCAACTTCATCGCGAGATTTTTCTCTTTCAGCGTTGATCTTTTCTAATTCTCGTTCGTAGTCGGCTTTGATTTGTTCGAGTTTCTTTTCTTCTTCGATTAATTGTTTATTAATTTCGTCAACTCTTTGTTGTCTATTAGCTTTCATTGCTGGTTCAACGAAGGAAGTATTTTGTTTTTGTGTAGATGACTTTTGTGGAGAAGGAGCTCTCTTTTCGGAATGAAGGCTTTTACTTGGAGAATTAGACTTCTTTTGAGGAGTTTGCTGTTGATTCTGAGGAGATTTGGATCTTTGAGACTTCGATGGCGAAGAAGGAGTAGATTTCACAACAGCTGCAATGTTCTGAAGTTGAGCTGCCAACTTATAATCTTCGGCATTTGCAGCTTCGTCAATCCTTTCTTGGATAACAGCTGAAATCTTCTTCTTGCCTGTCTCTGTAATTGTATCAATCTCGTATCCAGCAAGGAGGTTGTCGATCGTCTGATTTAAGACATTTCTTTCTTTTTCAGTTACTGTGGATTTTTTAGCTGAACTTTGTCCCTTTCTAGCTGTTTTAGAAGGAGACTGCTTCTTAGGTGATTGAGCAGCTTTTTCTTCATTTTCGCTCTGAATTTGAGTTAATTTTCTTGTTAACGTTTCAATTTTCTTGCGTTTTTGTGTAGTTGAAGCTTTCCCATCGTCTTTTATCATAGTTTGATGACGAACAATCGCTAATCTCTTTAAAACGGCTTTGATCATTTTTGGTTCAACATCTTCAGGGTTTTCACCATTAAGTAATCCATCAACAATGCCCTTGGCATCCTGATCGGACTGCGTAGAAGTGTTTACCTGAGATTGTGAATGACGTGGAGATTGGGAACTTTTCATACAAAAATAATTGAATTTCGCGGGTTTTACAAGTGAATTCAATGAAAAAATCTTAATAGAATAAAATTATGTCTGCATTTATTTGTGTAAAAATAAATGCGATGAAAAAAATACGGTTATAAAAATTTCTATTGTTTTTTGTTGTTTTTTCAAAAAGATTATTTTTAGAATTTTTCGAATTGCAAAACAATGAGTGTTCAAAATAAATATGTTTTGCAAATCAAATTTTTTCCATTTTTAGGTTTTTATTATCAAATTTGTTAAAATTATTTTCATTTTTTGATTTTTAAAATTTTCTTGACGGTTTTAATGAACGAATGGAAAGAACATTACCAAAATCATACAACTAATCTAATATTTTCAACCAAAATATTTCTGTCAATTTTTCTGCGTCCGATTCAGAAGGTTACACAAATTATGACTCAAATGGATGTTTTATCGAAGTACGTTGATGACTGCTTATCTGCCCATGACATCAACATCGAGATGCAGATCTCTGACGAAATCGATAAAGTCATTTGGATGCAGAACTTTTATAAGCTTCCACTGAATATTGCATTAAGAATCCTTAAATACTCGGGGAAGAGTCTTACCGAAATACAATCTAGACAAGTTGTCGATGGGTTTATGCGAACATGTGGAATCGAAGCAATGAAAGTGTTCCCATATGTTAATTGTGGAAATATTGAGCAATTAATGGGCCAAGGACCACTTCAAAAAACATATACTCAAGAAGCATTCATTCACGAACCATTGATTCCTCATGATCCAGGCCTTCATTCTCCAAAACCAAAACCAAGAGCAACAAATAATCCTAAAACTACAAAATTCCAAGTTCCTCACTACATGATTGTTCCAAAGAATCGAACAAAGTCAATATCGTATTTCAAGCTCGACGTACATCCATCTTCTCCCATTACTTCTCCTAAAAATAAAACAAGAGGCGCTCTTTCACCAACTTCCCCTCGTAAGAAATTCGTTGTTAAGGAAGAGGAAGAAGAAGATAAAAAGGAAGAGCCTGAGGTCATTGCGATATTCTCAGCAGCTGAAGCTTCCGAGATAAAAACAGTTGAAAAATTAATCCATGAAAAACCAGAATTAATACATTCGAAGCTTAATAACGAGACACTACTACATGTTGCAATGAGAAGAAAGGACATGAAACTCTCTGGAATCCTTTTAAGATGTGGAGCTGATAAAGAAGCTCCAAATTTATATGGAAGCTCCCCTCTTTATACAGCAATATACCAAGATTACGCGCCAGGCATTGATTTCCTTCTATCTCAAGGCGCAAACGTAAATTCAAGAAATAATTCCGGAAATAGTCCTTTACACTGGGCAGCGGAATGCAGAAAAATCAGCGCGGCTAAGATATTACTTTCATATGGAGCTAACATTAATGCTCAAAATGATAAAGGAGAAACTCCATTTTTAATAGCATGCAAAAAAGGACCTTTAGAGCTTGTTAAAGAATTCCTGCAAGCAGGTGCAGACATCAACATCGAAAATAAATACGGAGAAAAGCCTATTGACGTTGCTCTTCACCCAGATATTCAAACAGAAATTCGAAATCACGAAGGAAAAAAGACATGATTATAAAACAACAATACAAACAACTTTAATCATAATTAAATAACATACGTGGAACGTGGCGATGTCGCCTCCTTGAAACTACAATAGATTCATAATCTATTTCATCAGGCTTTGTAGAGATAACAGGTTCTTCATCGTTATCTTCATTAACTATATTTTTAATTGGCTTTGAAACGCATTCTTCGTTGATTTCTGTTTCAAATTTGATTGCATTTGTAATTTTATTTTTCAAATCGTCTAAAGTGCAGTAAACACCATTGATATATCCTCCATAGTATCCGTTTTTCACGTTTAGATACGGGATCAACTGGTCTTTGACAAATTTTGTCCAAAGATTGTTTTTATACGTCGACCAAACATAACTATTCTTCATGAGACACTCGGCGAGTGCTTGTATATGACCAGATCTATCTGTTGTATTGAACTTCTCTATGACTTTCGATGGAATATCCTCTTTAATTACAATTTTTTCGATTTCTTCATCGGAAAGGTTAGCTATCGTCTTAACGATCGCATGGTTTATCATGGTGTTGGACCCTTTTTTGAAGAAATAGTTCATGTAATTCCCAACAGAACTTGGATATAAATTAATATAAGGAATAAAAGATATTGGAGATATTTGGTCCTCGGAAATCGAGAACTTATTTCCCATTTTTTCAATTACTCCCGTAGAATTTTCGCAAAGACACTTTGAATTTCCGATAAAGTTAAAAATGTCTCTGGCAAGGAGTGGCTTATTGGTCTTGAACGCCATCTTCAGGAGGTCCTTCATCACAATATCATCATCGAACAGAGAAATAAGGTACTCTCGCTTAGAAATGATATCTTGGAAAGCAGAAACAACTCCAAGCTGCTTATTGTATGGCATATCTATAAGATCCTCACACATATTGATAGAATCTTGCTGTGAAAATTGGAATTCGCCGTTAAACTCGGTGACTAAGAAAACAAAGAGATCTTTAAGTGCTACTATATCAATATTTTGGGTTAAATAATACTTAAGGTGATCAAAATTATTGAGAAATGAACCGTCGGAAAGATTTGTATAAGAAGTAATGAGATTGGCGAAATGGCCACACAAAAAAGGATTCCTATTAGCGGACAAATACATAAAATCCCTTATTTTATCTATAAATACTTGATTGGAGAGAAGGCTATTTTGATATCCTAAAAACTTTGATTTAAGAAGTTCAATACACAACTGCGAACGTCTTTGATATTGATCGCATTTCAGTTTATTTTCAGTAAGTACATAGTCCATCATCTGATGTATGGAGCTTTCCGTGGATAGATACTCTAAAAATTGAGTGTTCGGATTTTGAATTGCTTGTTTTAGGTTGGAGTCATCTAGAATCTCCTCTATGGCACAATTAGACTTAGCTATCGAGAAAGAAATACTATCAGGGAAATACTTTGCTCTATGCTTCATCTAAGGCAAAAAAATATAGTGTGAAATTGTATTCGCTATATCGTTAGTTTTTGTTGACTCAGAAATTTGAGAGTGTCATAAAATAAAAATATTATTATTTGGTAAACATAAAAGGAAATAACAGATTTTGGATTTTCAATTATTTTCAAAATATTGAAAGAGGACATTTAAAAAGTTATCGTTTATATATTGAACCACAGGAGCCATGATTACCAAATATTATTAGAAAACATTATTTGTGATGTAATGCTGACTAGGAATAATGTGTTTTTTATTATTTCTTACCTACTTTTCAGAATTTTCAATCTCAATTCAAATTTCTGAATTAACAACAAAAACACTTCTCATTACAATCAATATAACAAATGATTTATAATGAAATTCCAATTCAATTTTTTTCAATTTAAGAAACCGATGGACAAATTATAAATTACATTATCATCGATTAAATAAAAAAACTTCATAAAATAATTGACAAAAATAGCTTTTTGTCAAATTGGGGTTCAAATGTGAATATGATACTTTATG
This sequence comes from Trichomonas vaginalis G3, assembly GCF_026262505.1. Taxonomy (NCBI): domain Eukaryota; phylum Parabasalia; order Trichomonadida; family Trichomonadidae; genus Trichomonas; species Trichomonas vaginalis. The sequence goes on from NC_067207.1 coordinate 19,019,190, forward strand.
ATATCATATTGTATTAGATGTGGAGATGCAATGTCTTTAATATCATAAGTTTTTTTTGGACCAATATCGAGATCTTGCATGTGTATGGTAATGAATCATATATTTCTAATTTACATCTTATATAATATATGACAAAACAATGCTGGTATTAATATGTTTTTCCAAAAATGTTATTTATATAGTTTTTGACTCAAATTTTAAATCGATATGATCAAATCACGAATTTCTGCTATATGGAATTAATAAATTTCATAAATACGTAAAATGTCACAACAGTTTAAAATAGTGCCAACTGTAGGACATGTTTAACCTCGATAAAACAGTTTCATTGTATCAACTATAAAATGTGAACACAATAGTATGGTAAAAGTAGGGTTGCAAATTTGGAAGCACAGCATAAATTTGGAAGAGAAAAAATTCAGTTTTGGAAGATTTTCTGGAAGTTAAAAGATTATATGAATATTCATTTGTTGTTAAGATTTATATGATATGTAATGCTTGTTCATAAGATAAATATGCTTGTATGATAAATAATTAAATTATTTCTATAATCACTATATCTAACTTTAATTGATATTGATGAAATTTACTATATTTCGAAAGGTATTGAATATTCTTTATAATGCAAAAGAAAAGGAAGAAATCAAAACAATTTCATTTACAAATGTTTATATAATTGGTAATCTAAAGAGTGAAAACATAATATTAAAGATATAAGATGCAATTCCTGCACTGTGGTTTTCAATCTCTTCTTAGGAAGCAAAATAAGATTCCAAATTTTGGGAATCTTTCTTTCAATCAACTATAATGTGTACATGAAATATTGTGAATGACCTCTTTATAGCATGCATGAAATAGTGAATTTTTATTTACTTCCAGATCAAGAAAAAAATGTAAACAATTCAAATTAACTTCCAAAAACTTTTTCCTATATTCAATTTTTTGATACCAAATATGTTCAATATACTATTTTATGCATTTTTATTAAAAATTATTTTACAGCTTCAAAAAACTTCTTCTTGAATTCAATTTTTTATAATGAAATGTTGTAGAATATCGTTTCTAAATTAACTTTAAAACATATTTTTATAACTTCCAAAAAGTGAACGTTACTTCCAGCCCTTGATATAAACTAAATAATAAAGATTTCATATACAAGTAATAGGATTGTTATAGTAATAACAACTATCTAATGATTTCATATTAATTTCTAATTAAATCTCTTGAATATTTGTTTCAAAATTATATTTGGTCAAAAGAACGAAATAGAAAGAAAATCTACTCTATTTAGGAAATTAAATTTTTATTCTTTAGATCCGAATGTCTTTTGGATTGTCAATAATGTGATGAGAAATTCAAGTTCACATATAGAGATAATCTATTTTAAAATGTAATAAACAGAAATTCATCAAAAGTGACAGCTCTCAATTTTTTGACATTTGTAAATTCTAAATTGAATGAGAAAAATGAAATAATACTAAGCATAATACAATATTCTAGATTTAATTATAATTAGGAAAAAGTTAGTTTTTAGAGTACTTTTCATAGGCATATAGAATGAAATCTTCTGAAAAATAATATCACATAACCTCATATTATTTTCTAATATATAACTATTTTATATAAAAATCAAATTCAATGATCTTAAAAGCGAAGGATAAACCTCAAAATTTACGAATATAATGAGTGGGAATATAATGCTTATCTATCATAAAACCATATGAAATATCAATTTTGCTTTACGCCTAATTTTTGACGACAATTAGCAAAAAATGTTAAATGTTAACACTCAGTCCATTTGAATATGAAAAATAAAATTGACTTTGATTAAATGTTTTTATTTATCATGCAATTCTTCTTGCGACCAAAGATTTGACTAAAATTTCAAAAAATAAGATAGCTTAAAAAATAATATACGGTAGTGTTTACTAATAGATGAATAGTATATAAATTCTATTAAAATGGATTTGATCCAAAAAAATATATAAAATTTGATCATAAATAAAATCGTTTTAAATTACTTCTTCATTTAAATTATAACAATTATTTTTGGTTTTATATTTTTTTGGATCAAATCCATTTTAATAGAATTTATATACTATTCATCTATTAGTAAACACTACCGTATATTATTTTTTAAGCTATCTTATTTTTTGAACTTTTATTCAAATCTTTGGTCGCAAGAAGAATTGCATGATAAATAAAAACATTTAATCAAAGTCAATTTTATTTTTCATATTCAAATGGACTGAGTGTTAACATTTAACATTTTTTGCTAATTGTCGTCAAAAATTAGGCGTAAAGCAAAAATTGATATTTCATATGGTTTTATGATAGATAAGCATTATATTCCCACTCATTATATTCGTAAATTTTGAGGTTTATCCTTCGCTTTTAAGATCATTGAATTTGATTTTTATATAAAATAGTTATACATTAGAAAATAATATGAGGTTATGTGATATTATTTTTCAGAAGATTTTGTGTTCTTCTTCAAAATTTTATTTTTTTATTAAAAAGAATCTTTACAAAATATACATTTACTTTAATTAATATTTAAAAACGTGCTCTATCAAAAGTTCCAAAAATTCAATATTTTAGCTTTTCTGAGGTGTCACTTTTGATGAATTTCTGTTTACAACACAGAAATCCAACATATAGCATTTTATTAACACTGCAATATCATTATCGGCTCAACATTTGAGGGAGTATCAGATGTTTAAATCTTTGTTCTAACTTCTTATTAATCTTCATTAAAACGGATCATGCGTACATGTGTAATTTACCTTGCAGCCAATTCATGCGTTTATCAAACAATAAAATTTGAAATTCATTTTTTTAGATTTTCAATCAAATAGATGAAAATATATATCATCTCATAACTTGTTGAATAAAATTATAATTATCCTCCCTGATTTGAGAGAAATAAAAGTCGAACGAGCATTTCGTAAAGAGGATAACATACAGTTTAACTATTTTTGTAAGAAAATTAATTATCATACAATGGAGTCCTAAAGACTATAGAGATATGTATTTTTCTCTCAATTTCACTTCTTCAAATATCATTTTAACAAAAATTTTCATATTCCGATACTCGATCTCTATTAGATTATCATATCGTTCATTTTTATTTGAAAATTTCAATGATTAAGTTTATTTAATCCAGAAAAAAATCGAAAATTGATAATGAATAGTTTTTGAAAAATTGAATTGAGTAAAAGATATCCATTAACTCTTGCAGAGAATATCATTCGCTTCTGAACGTCTTATTTCATTATTTTGTGATTGAAATAACTTTTGAAAAAATTGAATATTTTATATCAATTCCATTTAATTTTAAAATAAAATATTATACGCATTTAATATAGTATAATTTTGAATTTTTTAGACCAACATCTCAATAAATTCAATAAGTTATTCATTACAATTTTGTATAAATTAATACTCAGGTAACACTATATAACACTATATAACACTATATTGTTATTTATCTTTTTATTAAATAAATTAATTGATAGTACTCACAATTTTATTCTGAAGTAGAAACAACAAAAATGTCTGTCGAACCAATTGCAAATGACAGGGCAATCGAAATCCCAGGATATATTGTTACAAAAATATTAGAAATAGGTAGGTTCTACTCTAGGGTAGTTGTCACTGACTTCAAAGGCGAAAAATTCCATGCATTTTATTTCGACGTCGATGCAGTCATAAAAATCGACAAATTAGACAATTTAATTGCAGATATTAACATATTAATCCAATTACGACATCCAAATATAGTTCGCTTCGTTGAATTCTATCATGATTCAAAAAAGATGTTTTTAATTACAGAATATTTTAACAACTATTCATTAGAAGATCTTATATCAAGTACTACATGTGGCGAATATCACTATAAAACAATCGTTTCAGGAATTATAAAGGGCATCCAAGCTTTGCACCACGCAGGCATCTGCCATGGAAACATTTGTCCTTCAAATATAATGATATACGATAGGTTTCATCCAAAAATTTCTAATTTCCAGTTCTTATCACAGTTTTCATTCAAGGTTGATAAGCACATTAATCCTATTCAAGTAAATTATTATTCTCCAGAATGCTTACAATACAAATGCACAGATCCTTTTGCAGCTGATATATGGTCTTTCGGCGTAACATGTTATGTATTATTGACAAGACAAATGCCTTTTTCACAGTCCAACGAAATTAAATTATTCAACAGCATCATAGAATGCAATTATAATCCTACAGTGATAAATGATGAAGCGTATAGAAAAATGGTAACAAGTTGCATCGTATTAGAGCCAGAAAATAGAGCTAGCATCGATGAGCTCGAAAATTGGTTCGACAACACAATTAGGGTTTCCAGACTCGATGTAAGATACCCCATTCACCTTTCTTATTCTCAAGCAATTCCGAAGATCATTAATACTGAGCTTTTTGACAATATTATGAAATCTAGAAGAGTTATTTTCAGGAGAAATACTCATTGTGAATAGCATCATCATACAAATGCTGTTTGCAATCAGCGTAGAATAATGAAGCCTTCAGCGAGCTTGCTTGCGTTTCCAGCACAGCAGCCATCCCCATTTTAAGTATGTTTTATTTGTTTGTCTCATGTATATTTATAAAAAAATATTTATTTAGTTCTTAATTCAATATACATTCATTAAATTGTTTGAAAGTGTCTACAAAGTATAAGATCATATTGATCTCATTGAGAATCTTACCAAATTTTGACAATTGAATTAAAATTTTAATAATTTTCCATTTGTACTACTCAATTCGTATGGGTTCTCATTAAGACAAACTTTTATATAATATATCAGTTAGTTCAATTTCTAAGGCTGATAAATTTACATCAAGTTCATCGATATTAACTCACGCCTTTTAAATGGAATCCCATTAATCAAAGAAATCAATGGTTCATATACTTTGTAAAGAAAAAAGTTATCGTAAAAAAATTTAGCAAATTATTGATCGCTTAAATGAATTATTTATCGGAATGAATCGTTAAATCTTTTGGAAGGTTTTGACTTTAACTTTGAGCTTTAAGGAAAAATATTAACAAAAAATTAATAAGAGTTTTTTTAGCAATAGCCTCCATGGCCACCGCAACCAGAATCAGCATGATCGGATCCTCTTGAACCCCAGTTTGGAACTGGTCTTTGAAGCTTTGGAGCCTTGTTAGCCTCAACAGAATAAAACCTTGGTGTTGTTGACTGCTTTGGTACACGGTAAACTGCTTGTGAGAATTTTCTGCCTCCTGTGTAATCAATACGATCCTTAAAAGCAGATTCCCAATTTTCTTCTGGTTGTGATAAAACTGTTCTCTCTTTATCAGGAACTGGCATTACTTGTGGCCTTTTAAGCTGACCAGCAAATGAGATCGGAGTTGCATTTTTCAAAATAACTTTAGTTGAAAGGCTATTTATAACAAGTGCAAAAAACATTTGAAATTTTTGCCAAAGCGGTTAAATTTTACATCTTACTCAATACAAAAATCTCGTTTACCTATATTCACAAATACTTTTGTTTATTTCTCCAAAATGTCAGATCGCGGTTCTGACATAAAGTTAGAATCGCGATTATTCAGATACAGGATTCATTCATCGGATCTCTATGGTGCACTATATCAAATTGAATAAAGCAAGCAAATAATTCACGAATCCGGAGCTCCTCTAAAACTTGGATTGGGACAAATAATTATCTAGAAAAGCTCAATTTAATGAGAACAGTTGAAATCTCTGAAAAGTATCCAGTCATGAAATACTGGAATTATTATTGAGCTCAAACAATGGTAATTTGTGAGCTTTCTTAAATTTGCAGTCTATATAAGATGTAATTGTTTTCCATATGCTTTTTTGTAATAAATGCTTTACATATATATAGTTAGTATTACTACTATAATCAATTATACTTCGAATTCAAAATAATAGATTCTGAATGGAAGTTTTTAGATAAAATAGCTTGAAAAAGAAATGAGAGTAAAAGATTTTATCAACAATCCAAAAAATTATAAAATATTAGAAAAATTTCTCTTAATAAGCATCTGCTACTTTCTAATATCATCAGAAATAATATTAATTTTACTTTCTTGTAGGACTCTCATCCCATATAAAAGACGAAATCAATCTTTCAGTTGCTTTTGAAATTGAAGAATTTAAAATCTACGAACTATAATAGTGTAATGCATGCATCCTGAATATGAAAAGAAAAGTCGCAATGCCTTTTTTTGAAAATTTGGGCGCGTAAAGGGTTGGCGTCCTAAGGCGTCCTGATGTAAACTATTCAATTTTTGAGAAGTTTACACCATAATTGAATAGTTTATGGCGTCCTGAGAGGAGATTTCAATGGGTATGGCGTCCTAAAAAAATAGAAGAAAATGATTTTTTCTCGATTTTTCTAGAAATTGAATTTTTTAAAAAAGAAAAAAATCAAAACGTATACATTCAAGAAAGACTATAAATGAAGATTTTCCTATTTTTTTCATTCTAAAACATCTTTTTTTGGATAATTTTTTTTTTTAATAAATATGTAAGAAAGATTGAAGAAAAAGTAAATTTACTTTAAGAAAATTCGTTTTACATGATGTAAGACCCATAACAACTATAAATATTCAATTATTTAAAATAAAAAAAGAAAAACAGATTAAATGTATCTCACATCAAAATCCATTGACCTAAGGATGTTAAGTTTCTGTTTTTAAAATTTGATATTTTTTTTTTAATTTTAAGAAAATTAATAGCATGTTATTAGACAATAGGAGTGTAATGATATTGACTAAACAGAAATGAGAGAATAGAGATATAATTTTGATAAGCAATATTGCGAACAAATTCTGAAGTAAAATCGCGATCAATAATTGAAAATTACGATCATGTACTGAAAAATGACGATCGAATTGAATGAATAGAATTATATCTAAGAAAAAATAAATTGTATTTAGAAGATGAACAAAGAAAGGTGTATGCTAAAAATCATTTAACAATAAATGGAAATAAAACGAAATTGTTAAAAGAAAAAAATGAAAATTGTTAAATAATATACCCTACGTTCCCAACTTCTGGAAAACGGTTTTTCACCCTTATGATCAGTTTCAGACACTTTGGGAGTCTCCCAAACTTTGATATTTTGCATTATGATAGAGAAACGTGTCTAGTTTAACGCACAGTTGTTTTAAAGGCAAATGATGATATCACATGAAATTATCAAATTATCAAATTTTGAAGTACCAGTCCAAAGGGTTAATTAGATCCTACACAGATGTGCGATAGTGAAACATATGTGTTCTTGATTTGAGAAGTCCTACTGATAGAGGTATGAATCTCACAGCTTTGTGTGAGTGTGTCTGACACTTGTATAGAGTGGAATATGCGCCGACATATATTATATAATAACATGTAGTTGATAATTATGAAAAAATAGAATTTGATGCGAATGATATTGAAAGTTGTTTTGTAATTTGATATTTTTCTTATATGTGTTAATTAGTAAATGGCTTGTTTGTTGTGATAGTACTGTGAAAAATGAAAGGTATTTTAAATTAAAAAATTGAGATTTTGAGATATCTCTAGAATTAAGAATTTATTATGTATTTGACTTTTATATAACTATGTGTAAAGGATCTCGATGTCTATATGCTTTAAATAAAATTAAATAAAATGAGATAAAAAATTAAAATGGACAAGAAGATATATGGAAATGTAATTTGTATTGTGTTGGTTGTTGGCAAAATGATTTTAATACAGATTTAAGGATTTGGAATGGATTTGAAATTAAATGATTTTAATTCAAGGAGTAATAAGATTTTGAACTGGTTTTTATTTTGTGAATGTAAACTCCTTCCATAGGATATGTATTAGAAAGATAAATTTTAAACTTTTTGAAAGAATTGTTTTTTTGTTGAGCGATTTTCTCATATTTAATAATATATTTAAGTTGGCGTATCTTACGCCCTTCCAAAAATATGTATTAGAAAGATAAATTTTAAACTTTTTGAAAGAATTGTTTTTTTGTTGAGCGATTTTCTCATATTTAATAATATATTTAAGTTGGCGTATCTTACGCCCTTCCAAAAATATGTATTAGAAAGATGACTTATAATTTCATAAATTATTTTGTCCCGACGGTTTGAGCGGTTATCAGAATGGTTGCTTACACAATGCGTCAGCAAAATGTCGGTTGGGGTGCCCTTCTTGGCCTCCTGAGTACTCACCAAGATACCCCCAGCTCCCGCAAAACACCTCCCTTAGGTGCGCATTACCTGACGGCATTATTTTGCAATTATTTCAAATTTTTTAGATGTCTTTTGTTAAAGTTTGTTAACTAAAGACTTGAAAACAGCTTACCGCTTCAAGCTGCTCTCTTCCCGGTTCCTCTGCCGCAATCTTCTGTTTGATTGTGCGCAAAGCTCTCCTCCTTGTGAACTTTGCCTGACAGATACACCTGGGAGACAGCATTCGGACATCTTACCGCTTCAAGCTGCTCTCTTCCCGGTTCCTCTGCCGCAATCTTATGTCTGATTGTGCGCAAAGCTCTCCTCCTTGTGAACCATGGCTGATAGAAAGAACTGAAAGACATGATAGGAGGAACATGCCGGTTCAAGTTAACTTGCAATATGCTTCTGATTAGTGATTTTAGATGAAAGATTAGCGAAATCGCATTTAATTTGGATAGAAGGATTCAATTTTATGAAGCAGGCTCGTAGAAAATATGCAGGAATAGCACAATCTTTTGCAATCGCGTTGTGATTGCAAAACTGCGACCGACAAGAGTGCACAATACACTCTTGTCGGTCAAACTTCCTAATACAAAATTTGATTCCCTTATTATCTTCTTAACAAAACTTAAGATTTCAATAATACATCATGAAAACATTCATTTACTACATTCACACTGTTATTCCTTTCTATAAATTAACTCATTTAATAGAATCTTGTTTTTATATCTTATTATTTTCTCATAATACTTCTAATTCCTCTATTTTCTCTTCCACATAAAATTTAATTTTGTCATGCTATCATATACACTTAATGTTTTCAAATTTTCAGATTTAAATTTAATCTTTATTTTCATCATCATTTATAATCTTGTTCCTATATAAAGTTATAATAAATTATCGTCAGATTCTAATATTTATGATTCTTACTACTCAATTCAATATAATTATGTTAGTCACTCATATTCAGGAGAATAATTTAAAAATCTATAGCTCATATTTTGATAGTTATATATTTAGATGATATATATTGCAATTCCGGTTTCAACACGATCAAATGCCAAACCAAGACAAAATATATATGAATTTTCAAAATATCGATTTACATTAGAATCTATATCTAATTTTATCAATACACAAGTAGGGAATGTTCAATACATCTTTGAGCAACGTGAATAGCACAATTTTATAGGATTATTTGTTGATTATATAAAATATAAGCCAAATCGAATCTGCTGTATAGTACTTTAGTTATCATTGAATGTTAAATGTGTTCAGATAAATATTTGAGTCAGATATCGCATTTTCTAATTTCAAAATTTATCTCATGAAGTTAGAATTTATTTGATCATACAACATCATGTTAGTCAAACCAGAGTTCAATGGCGATTCTAAAATGGAACAAATGCTTGTTTTATCAAAATGTTAAAATATTAATCTAAAAAACTTAATATCTAACCAAACCATTCTAGAATTATTATATACAGGTATAGGCAATCTAAATGCACACGGAATTTCGGAAAATTAAAAAAGAATATTTATGAGATTATTAAATCTTATGTAATTCAATGAAAAAGTAGATAATATGAATATCTATAGGCTATATATCAACATATGAGTTTTTGGTTTGACCAATACTATACTAATGTGATCAAATTAATCTGATTTCTTAGATTTTCATTTGAAGCATTTGCAGTAGTAGGGGTACCTTTATATATTAACATATTAAAAAATTGCGCTCCGATTCGCAGTTTCTTCATGATTTTGAGATTGCATTAGATTTCGCGATGCAGAAAAAAATCACTTTAGATTCCCGTCAAACTCTAAGTATAAGCATGTCTCTATATGTAGAAACTGTCTGCGCTATTTATTTCCCGGCTCAAAAAACCACGGTGTCTGTGTGAGGAAAATACCCATTTTAGGACCCTGGGTAGGGTCATGAAAAATTTCCAAGAGTTGGAAATATAGGGTATTATTTTTTAGTCATAAGAATAAAAATATAGTAGTTATAAAAGGAATTAGACTTCATATATCAATTCTTTTTCTCTGTAGATGTGGAACGTTTGCTTTTCGATCTCTTTTGATGAACTTGAAAATATAAGTTATTATCGCTGAGAATCCTTTCCGAAATAGGAGCTTTACGTTTAGGAGGATTGTCGGATGAATTTTGTTTTTTATTGTTTGATTTTGTTGTTATGGAAGATTTTTTCTTATTTTTTTCAGAATTTTGCTTGCTATTAACTGAAACTTGTTTTGACGGCCCAACAATAGCATTTGTAGTAGGAAGAATTCCCAATAACGAGCGCATTTTCGATAATTGTTTTTCAATATGATCAAGAAGGTCCAGCTTATGTTCTAGATTACTAGACATTTGATTTGTAGAAGGATGGTTTTGATTTTCTGGTTCTAAATCTGTAGAGTCTGCAATATTTGAATTTTCGGAGCGAATCGGAGCATCTGAACCTTGATTTGTATCGGCTTGCTCAAAATTAGTTTGAATTGGAGTGGATGAATTAAAATCTGGATGATTTAATGTTTCATTAAATAATGCCATAATTTTTTCTCTTTTTTCATTAATAAACTTAGTGATCATTGTATCTTTATCTGTTAGATCGATCGATTTGAGTATATCTGCATCATGAACTGGAATATTTTCGAACAATGAACTCGATTCTATGGAACCATATGGAGAAATCTCGTTCTGAGCCAAAGAAAGATCACTTACGTTGTATTGTTTGATAGAAAAAATTGTTTTCTCAAGTTCTTTTTGAAAGCAGTCAAGAATATAATTTTTGTAGCTATCAGTGATAACGGTTTTTATATGGCGCTCGATCTTCTGGTTATTTTTGATGGCGTTATATTTATCTAATTGGATTTGAGATATCTTCTTAATAGCTTCATAAATGTTTGGATGTTTTAACGAAGAAAATTCTGAATGCATACTCTCGAGGCAATCATTAGTGAATATTGCAGTTGCATTATTATATTGAGATATTAAATTGTAGTGCGGCAACCAAACTTTGTTGAAATAATCAATATAATCTTTGATCGAATCAACTTTATTTTGATTAATTATATGCATTGTAAGTACAAATTCTTCATGAGACATGAATGGAGTAATAGAATATAGCTTAAATAAAGAATTTTGTAAAGTATTGAAATTTTTTGTATAAAGTGCTACAAGTTTCCTGTGTAAAGCTTGTTTGAAATGAAATAGGCATCCAATTATACGGACTTTAGGGAAAATTTGTTGAAGTGCCTCTATCATTCCCTTTTCAAAATCACAATGAATTTGAATTAGCTTTGAAAATTGAATACCCTTGACAGTAAAAATATATTCAAATGCCTTCTTATAAGATTCAAATGTGCGGTTTTTCATGAATATAAATAAAAGTGGTAGATATTGATTTGTTGAAGGTTCACAAATCATAATTGTTAGCATCTGTCCTTTTTGAAAATGTTTTGGTGTAATTTTAAAAGTTCCATCGCAAAATAAATCTGTGGCTTCTTTTGCAAATTGAATTGCCTTCTCAAAACCAAAAAACATCGTCTCACAATTTGCTTGAAAATCATGGCCAATGAAAAACTGCTCGCCATTTATTAAACAAAAATTAGCAATTTCATCGTCTGTAATTTTTTCTCCAACAGAAAATTTTCTGGACTTATTATAAACTTCCCTGACCAATGAATCTTTAATTAATGGGTTTTCATCAGTACCAACAGCAAGTTCTGTCATAAATTTTTTAATCTGCTGAAAAGTGCCGTTGTCTTCAGAAAATTTTGCCATTGCCTTATTGTATATTTCTGTCAGAGTCATTGATTTATGAAGATCATTTTTTTCATTTTGTAACTTTTTAAATTGTCTGCATTCGGGTATATGTTCCTTTTGTAAATCTTCGGAAACTGAACTGTTCTCAATTTTAACTAAATAACGTGCTTGACAAGAATGATCGATGCAACGGTAGTAACGTTCAATATTATTTGAATTAATAATATTTGTATGATCATGCGAATAAAGCATATCTTTGCGAACAATTGTATCAGGATATTTTCCAGTAACTGCGGGAATATTTTTAACTGCAATATAACTAAAATATCTTCTGACAGCTTTAGATTCATTTTCGGCGTATTTAATATTAAAATATTGAAGAACTTGTTTGATTATATTCGTTTTTTCATCTCTCGATGTTGATTTATGGTATTTATCAGATTGTTCCCTGATAAATATTTTATTTTCGTCTGTAAAGTTTGCTCTTTTTTGATTAAATATAGATGATTTTCCCATTAAAAAATGAAATGATGCAAAATTTACGAAAACCGTTCGAAAATTGAATCAAAAATGAAAAGTAATACTTAAATGAGAATTCTTTGAGATATTGGTCTTAGATTGAATGTAGCGTCATTCTTATATAGAATATATATTCATATCATCGGAAATATGATAAAAAGCATATAATAAATGTCAAAAAAGTGAACAAATAAGCAAAGATATTTTTTAAAAAACAATGAAAAGTAATACTTAAATGAGGAATTCTTTGAGATATTGGTCTTAGATTGAATGTAGCGTCATTCTTATATAGAATATATATTCATATCATCGGAAATATGATAAAAAGCATATAATAAATGTCAAAAAAGTGAACAAATAAGCAAAGATATTTTTTAAAAAACAATGAAAAGTAATACTTAAATGAGGAATTCTTTGAGATATTGGTCTTAGATTGAATGTAGCGTCACAAATTTCACAAATATAATTTACTATACAATTTTATTCATTTTTTTAAAATGGCTGACGACAGTCTGTATCAACTAACTCAACTAGTCAAGCATAATGATTATTCTTCGGATTCATTAAATCAACTTTATCAATGCATAAGTACAATGACAGAAAGATCAATTGGATGCTTGAATTGGGATAAATTTTTCAAAAAAATCACAGTGACTGATGAAGTTCTTTTACATTTTTTAGCATCCGTTTTAAACATTGAAAAGATATCAGAATGTTTCAAGGATTCTATTTTTTATCACAATATTAATCTTGAAAAATTCAGTAATTTAACTGAAACAGAACAACAAACAATTTTAAATTCCTACAAAGCGGATAAATTTACATATTACATAATGTGCTCACAAATTGTAAAATCAAACTGGAACAATTTATCCCAAACTTTAGTTAATATTGCAAATCAATATTTGCCATTTTTAGATGAAGAAAAGCAAATATATATATTTACTGAAATAACTGGCAATTATCAAAATTTTGAAATTTCAATTGCAAACTTGTTACTTTTTTATGAAAACAATGAAGAAAAATTAAGCAACTGTTTTAATTTAACATTGTTCCAGCAAATTTATTCCAAAAATGGAATCGAGCAAATGATATTTTTTGCTGCAAATACAATTTGTTGCAATAACACTTCTATCAATTTTTACAATCTCCTTGAAATTTAAGAAATGAATCCATTTGATTTTTTTTATTTCTCAATTCAATAAGTAGTATATGAGTGCGGGTTGTGTGACTTTTTTTGTAAACGTAAGAATTCATACAATATTGAACGATTTTGTATCATTTTTTTTTACATATGAAGTAAAAAATGTATGATTCTTACGGTTTTTATTCTTACGTTTTTGAATAAATCAAGATTTAAAAATGTTCAAAATTGTAAGACATTTACACTCAACCCATACATAATGAAATAAACACATTAAAAAAATTAACATTAATTTTAAAATAATTTATTTTTCATCATTTATAAAAGAAGCTATATATATAGATGATGTCAGATATTCCGCGATTAATTAAACATTGTTTAAATCATGAATGGAATCAATGGAGTCATAATCAAAGACCTCATAAACGAGAAGAAGAAATTAGAAACTAATGATTATTTGAATTTATGAAATCAATTATTTGATTCATTCTTTCTTCAATCTCTTCTATTCTTTTTGTTAAATCATCTATTTTCATTAATGAGGTGATTCTTGATTGAGGAATAGATTTCAAACTAACCACCCCTTTTATTTTTGAAATTTTGAATCCATCAACTTTAAACATTTTATTCAATTTACATGTTGTCAATTCTTCAAATAATTTTTTATTATTGGCATAATAGTCATTAAATTCTTCAACAGATGAAAAAATTTTTATTTCAGTAATTGGTTTAACAACGTTTATTTTTTGTTGAACATTTTCACTTTCATTTATTTCTTCCTCCTCTGTTTCATTTATTCTTAAAATCGGTTTCATTTATCATTAAATAAAAATTAGAATATAAGTGATGAAATATATTTTTTAATTAATATTAAATCAGAAATGGCGGCAGGATTCTTTAAAAAATTATGGGATGGAATTAAGAAAGCTGCGGGTTGGGTTTATAAAAAGGTTATTAAACCTGTTGCAAACTTTTTGGCACCAGTAGCGAAAACGGCAGGAACTATCATAGGTGGGGTATTAGGTACTAAAGCAGGTAATCCGGCGATGGGAGCACAAGCAGGTAACGCAATTGGTGGAATAGCTGAAGGAATACTTAATAAAATAGGAGGTAGATAGTGGAAAAATAAATAAATATTATTTTTATCTTAGTATTGGTTGTAGTCTTTGATAAACTTTTTCTCCTTTATTTAAAATTTCTCTTATTGGGGCAGCTTTTGGTGTTATTGATTCAGCTACGTCACTAATTGCTTCTTTATTCTTAAATATCCAATTTGCTCCCTTCTTCAATGTTTCCCAAACTTTACTCGCTCCTCTTTTTACTTTATCCCACAGTTTCTTAAATATACCTGCAGCCATAGTTGATTATTTCATTAAAATTAAAAATTCATTTTCATCTTTTAATTTTGATTTTTTATTTATTAATAAATGACGACTAACTATTTAGTGCCAAACACTAAACCAATTAATGGAAATGTATTTCATTCATTCGAAAAGATAAATGAAATATTCGCAAAGAATGACGGTAGAAGATATTATAGAGAACTTGAAAGTTCATGCTATGACTCTGATGCTCCATATTTTGATGATAAACAAACTCATTTAAGAATTACAAACCCAGCTCATGATGTGAACCAATTAGGTGACACATATATTAAACGCAAAGTTAAAGTAACTCTAGTTTCAAATAAAGCTTTCACATGTGATGCCGCTTTTAAATGCATGCGTTTATTCGTTGGTTACAAATCATCAAATCAAAGCTTTAAACAATTAGAAGTAGAAACTGAAAGAGGTGATGCCGGTTATCTTCAAATGGATTGCGCCCGTGAATCTTTCGCATTTGCAACATATAAACCAAAATCAGAAAGGAAAGTTAAAAAGTTTGTTCATTCGTTATATAATAATGTTCAAAAATATGATAACTCAGTATGTGGTAAATATATTGACCCTTCAGAAGTTTTCAAGAACGCAAATAAAGAAGTTGATGTCACTTTTGATATGATTATTCCGGTAAATGATTTGTTAGCATTTCAGGCGTTCATGATTATCCTAAATCATTTGGTGATATCATTCTTAAATATTATGTTTTCAGGGATACTTTAGTATTTTGTCAGGTTGACCCGTTAAGAGTTGCTGATTTACAAAATTACGTTTATGAAAAGATAACTGATGAAAATTATGAAAAGATTATGAATCATGTTTATAAATATGATCGCAAATTCCAACAAATCGACTTCCTACCTTAATACAAGCTTAGCCGCTACATTGCTGACGCAACTTGATGACGTTATTATTTCATGCACAAAGATGGAGGTTTTAGAGGATAAATGTATTACACCAGGATACGGTTTAATTGAAGAATCAGTTAAAGCAATACCACGTTTATTCAGTAAGGAAGATCCATTCATGATTCCAGCTCAACATATTGACGTTCGTTCACTAAATGGAGGTTGCATCACTCCTGAAGGTATTAGCTCGGATTTCTCATACGCCCTTCATAATGTTACAGATGTTGTGTTAACATTTCCGAAGAATGCAATGCAAAGAACGGTTTTAGAAAATCCAATGCTTCGAGGTCTTCAGGTCACTATAGATTCCAGAAACTTCCCCGATCAAGCGATGACCATAGTGGGCGACATATTCTTTACACGTATGCTTCACGCTTCTGATTTAGATGGAGTGAATGAATGCACAGAAGAATACGAGGACTCATTAACTAGACCACTGAATGATGATGATGGCACGCCATTAGCTAGAACATGGAAAGACCAAACTTCATTCTTATGCACTATTCCAGTTCAACGTGATGGAGCGGGTATATTCTTTGATGGATTAGAAACTTTCAACTCACAAGTTACAGTACAAGTGAAAGCTTATCCAATCATTCAGGGTGAAAATGACACTTACTGTTCAAAGGTGACAAATCCTCCTCAGGTTTGGTTTACTAGGACTACATATTGGACATGGACACCGGATGAAGGTTTGAAATATCATCCAACAGGTACACCACCACAGTATAGAAGTTCATATGATGAAATATTGATGAATAGAAATGTTTAAAATTATAAATTTATTTTTGATTAAATGGATTTAAATTCATCCACCCCTTATGAAGAATTAGCGGGAGTATATAATACATACGTAGATGATATGATTAATAAAGCATTGAGTGATAATAGAAATGCTCTATCTAAGGAAAAATTAATGAAAATTCCATATTCTGAATGTTACTTAAATTCAATCACTGCAGCAATTGGTAAACAAAATAAAGTAAGTAAACATTAACGATATTAAAACAAATTATCATTATTGCTAACACTTCCCCCCATTCACATGTGTTAATTTATATCAACCGTTCAGGTTCACCTTCAGATGATACATTTGAATCTTTAAAACATTTAATCAAAATTCCAATTATTTATTTATCACAAGAAGAAGCAGAAGATTATTTAAAAAACTTTTTAATGTATAAAGAATTATATAATACAATCAAGAAGCAAGGATTAGAGGATAAAATTATTGATAAACAACGGGATGAATTATTTGAAACACTTTCTATTTCAAATTTTGATAAAGAATTTTTGCATTCACTCATTTTTCTAGATGATGCAGTGAAATCAAAACTAATAACAAATGAGAAATCATATTTTAATCAGTTATTAACTCAATGTCGACACATTCAGTGTTCATTCTTTATGGCTGTTCAATATTTCAAAGCATTAAGCACAAACATTAAATCAAATCTATCAACACTTTTCATTTTCAGTGGGTTTAGTCGTCAACAGTTGAACGTTATGCTTTATCAAGTGAATTTACCAATGAGCATTAATGAACTTTACACACAATATCAGCAATTAGGTGAACATGGAAAAATAATAGTTGATTTAAATAAAGGAGTGTTAAATTTGATTAACTTTTTATAATTAATTTTTATTTTTTATTTATAATTAAACATGACAGAAATAGCAAATCTTCTACAGGTTCCATTAAAACAAGGGACAAACAAAAGGGGTGCATATAATAGAACTATGAAAGTTCCTGATGGAATGAAAGAATTAGTTCATATTGTTGCTGGTCTTCAAAAAGATGTTAAACAAATGAGAAATGTTTTAACATTACCAGAAGCTCAAGCATATGCCAAACGTCATGGTCCAAATTGGGAAGCACACGAAGCAGACATTACGGGTCCAAATGGAAAACCTGATGGTATAAATGAAGTTTTCGTTACTGATGGTCAAGGTAATATTAAAGTCATAAATGGTTATAAATTAACTATATCTGATTATCCTAAACGTAAAGCATATAATGAACATTATCCTATGCAATTTGATGAAAATGGAAAAGCTGTTAAACAATACATTGGAGAAGGTGAAAATGGTCCAATTAATTCATACCGTCATAATCCATATTCTTATTTCAATGAAGAATTAAATGCTATTGAAGAGGGACCGGATGGATTACCACGATATTCTAACCAGTTTGATGGTCAATATGCAAACATTAGACCTGAAATTTCAGCTAAGAAATTCTTTAAAGTTGCTTTATTCGATCCAGTTTTCGCAAATGTTAAAGATGAACTTAAACAGCAATTCCAACCAATTATAGTAGCAAGAATTGCATCAGGTGCTTTATCTCAAGCATTCAAAGATTTAATTAAGAAACCATTATATCAGCAACGAGGTTTAACTTATGATTTAGTTAAGGAATCAGATAAAAGAAAATTTGAGAAATCAGTTGATTATAAGAATGCAATTAATGAATATATTCGGTCTATTAATTTCGATGAAACAGCTAAAAATCAACTTCATGAACAAATACAGGGAATAATAGATTCAAAAGTTCCAAAAATAAAAGTTTAAATATATTTTTTTATTCGATTATAAATGAGAAGACGTTTCACTAGTCAAAAGAACACTAACGCAAAAGCAGAGATTACGGTTGGTTATAACGTAAATGATGATAAATCACGAATTATTCAAAATGTTAAAGTTAATGTTAGCCCTGAATTAACAAGGTCAGCAACTCAACCAAATTTATTAACTCGTGACTTACCGAAGAATGAGGAGAATGAAGAAAACCATGAGAATGGAGACCAATCATTTTATCTGAACCTGGTAAAGAACCCGTTGAAATTCCCACTTATCCAACATACCCCCCACCTCTTTCATCAAACATCGAGAACCCATATAAAATAGACATTAATTCTGAATTAATGAAAATTTACCGTGATATAATAATTAATAATTATGATTCAATAATAAATTTAATTGACCAATCCGGTTTAATTATTTTACCTTATGAATCATTAATTCACATTATCGCCATTCTTTGTGATGTTCAAGATTCAGACGTTAAGATTCAATTTTTCATAGATGATGAGGTTTCATGCTGCGGAATAGTTGCAAAAATAAATCCTATAAAGGATATTAGCACAATTAAGATATCAAAGAATGGAACAACAACTGAACTTCATTTAACATATAATGATATTTATAATAAAATAGTTGATGAATATAAAATATCACTTGAAAAATTCTTTGTTAAGGCTATTTAATATTCAAGCATTAACATTATCGAATAATAATCCTTTGAATCATAATCAATAATAATTGACCTTTCACCAGTTTCTATCGTTTGTTTTATTTCTTTTTGTTTCCCACTATCTGGATCAGTCATTGTAATTGTTTTTGTTATAGTATCAGCTTTATCTTTAACTTCAATCTTTTTTCCATCAGGATATTTAAACCAAAATTCCAAAAATTCGATATTGTCAATCTGTTCATATTTTAATCTATCAATTACATTTTTAATACCATCTGAAAATCTTATGAAATGGTCATTATATGGGTTTGATTGAACTAAATTTGAATGAAGTGAAATATAACCGTTGATGAATATGACATCGACTCATATTTTCTGAAAACACTAAAATTTATAACATGAATGAATTTCTTATTCGTTGAATTTATGAATTCTTGAGGTAATCTTATTTTAGTTTTATTTATCACTGGAAAATAACGCTTTACCATATTTTTTAATCGTAATAAAAAATGTCAATTATCAATATTATTTCGAATAATAGTTGTGAATTAAATTTAACAGTTAGTGGAATTTATAATGTTACTCTCGTTTCTGTGAGTGGTAAATTTAATCCCATTCTTTTAGACCCTTCAGATTATATATCATTTATTAAAGATGACCATGAAAAAACGTATGATATGTATATAAATAACGTGATAGCGAAATGGGATATTAACACGATTTTAAGTTATTTAAATGAATCATTTATCGTATGGTATGAAGAAAATTTTAAATCAAAACCTGATAAACTTTTTGAACTTGATGAAATAAATAACCTTATTAAATTCCCGCTGAAAATTAAATTTTGTACTCCTCATCTTCGTTCATTGTTGGGGATATTAAATTTTGAAAAAGATGTTGGGGATGTTTTGTATTCTGACACTGGTTCCAATTTCATTTTAATCAAATGTGATAAAGTTAATACCCCAATGAGATTTTCACATCAAACATTAGACCCTAACTCTTACCCATCAATACAAAACATTTTATCCATCAACTTAAACACATTTTCTTTATCATATCCGTTTCAATTATCCGGGAATTCATTTATTCTTCATTCAAAAGATTTATCAAATATTAAATTTAGAATAACTGACCTATTTGATTGTGATTTAGAATTTATGAATGAAATATTATGGCAATTTCAAATAGAAAAAATAGCTGATGAGATAACGGATTAAATATTTATTTTTAAATCGTAATAAATGATTAAACAACAGCAACTTAAGGCACAAAGCACCCAGGTCCTTCAAACCATTACATACGCCATATATGCATATAATTCAAAGATGGCAGAACAAACACAAAGGTTGAAATATGGAGATTTGGAGATAGTATTGAAAAATGACCATTTCGAATTCATTTGCAAAGGTGGTGCAGTGATATCAAATATAAAAGAAATTTTATTTATGAATTCAAAAATTAAAGGAATAACGGATGATATAACATCAATTCCACCAGAAGAACAAAGATATTACGCATTAAATGCATTTCCCAAAGTTTTGAAGATTGGAAGATTTAATTTAAATGAGGAATTCATAAAAGGTTTCCTAAACGACATAATGAAGAAAGCGGATAAGGAATATGTAGCTAGTGAATTAAATAAGA
Organism: Trichomonas vaginalis G3; assembly: GCF_026262505.1. Taxonomy (NCBI): domain Eukaryota; phylum Parabasalia; order Trichomonadida; family Trichomonadidae; genus Trichomonas; species Trichomonas vaginalis. The sequence continues at coordinate 19,040,033 of NC_067207.1, forward strand.
AGGCAAATTTGGTTTATGTTGATGAAAAAGATAATGAAATTAAAGAAAGGGTTGAATGGTATCATGAATGGACATCGAAGATTTTTAAAACTAAAGCTGATACAGGATGGGTTTCAGGATGTTTAGACCTTAAAGCAGATAAAACTTATGTTAACGATGAGTTAGAGAAGAAAGCGGATAAGGAATATGTTAACGAAATATACCAAAGTTTGATAGGAACAACAAAAAATATTGAAACTATTGTTGGTGACTTTTCTGTCAATGAAGAAAATAAATATTTTAGATGGCAGTTTGTACAGTCCTTAAAAAATGGTACACGGTGTAAACTCATTCCGAAAAATAACAATGAAATGTATGTAAGTTATAAAAAGAATGATGGCACACAAGTTAAAGTTCCATTAGACAACAACTGTTACTTAAACTTATATGGAGACGAACAAAAGAAATATTTAAGAGTTTATGAAATGGTGGATATGACATTGCCTGACCCAGCTCCAGCACCATATTATTATGACTATGGAGATGATGTCAGAACACCACATGTAGATGAACAAAAGTTAACATTATATTTAGATTATTATAGATATAAAAGATATAATGCAATAGAAAAAACGAGAATAGTATATTATTATACAGATGACAGAAATAAATATTATAGTCAAGATTTTACCCACCCTGAAAACATAAGATTATATTATAAAAAATATTCTGACACAAACCAGAAGAAACCTGAAATAGTTGCACTATATTTTAAGTTCAAAAGAGGCAATCCTATAATATCTCATATGTTTGATTTAATGAACCCAGTAGGTTCTATTTATACATCTATGGATGCAAGAGGTCCTCAAGTAATGTTTGGTGTTGGTGCATGGGAACAAATAGTCGACAGGTTTTTGTATTGTGCAAACTCTTCAAAGGAAACAGGGGGAAGTAAAACGATTACAGGTGAAAATTTACCTGCACACAGTCACTACATAGATTTAAGTACATCTCAAGCGGGTTGGCATAAGCATAGATATTGGGATTGGTCAGGAATGACAAAAGTAAAGGATATGATGTTAAAGATGATGTTAAGTTTGCTATAAATTGTTACTGAAGTGACACTCAGGGAGAGGGAAACCATACACATTTCGTTTCAGGATATACACAAACAACGGGACAAAGTAAAGAATACATGCCACCTTACATGACAGTTTACGCATGGTATAGAGTTCAATGAACGCTCAATGTTTGTGAAACAAACTTTAGAACGGACTGAAAGTCCTGAGCTCCAAAAGAGCAAACGGTATAATTTAAATTTTTATTTTAGTATAAATGAAGATTCTACCATATGGTGTTATTGGAAGAGATAAAGATGGAAACCCAATATTTGATCCAAAGTTAAAATTCAAGTTACTGACAAGACAACAACTTGAAAAGTTGCTGAAACCAAAACAGGATGAGAAAATGAGAAAGAAAAAAATTTAAATTATGTAATTTTATTTTTATCATAAATGACAAAATTAATTAAGCCAACTATTTCTAAATTAATGTTACCAATGAAATCATTTCATGGAGTACTTATCCCAGGTTCTTCACAATTAGCCGGGGCAAGTGTTGTGACTCAAGGTGGAACATTAGCGAATCCATTCAAATTATTAACTAAAGACGAAGTTAATAAAATGATGATAAAATAACTGATAACAAAATTTGATTTCAGTGCTACCATGTTACCATGTGCTACCATGACAATTAACTTCTTTTAAAAATGATGACAACATGACATTTTGACAACATCACTGGAAATATGATGCAGTCCAAAAATAAAGTTAGTTTTAAAATTATTTTTATTTATTTTTTTATTTTGTATGTAAGAACAGAAATGTCAGTCGAAGCAAAAACATTCACGAACAAATCAAATGGCGAAACATTCACAAAAGGCACTTATAATGGTATTGAAGTCTTACGTAGAGACAAGGATGGTTACATTAATGCAACAAAGATGTGTCAGCAGTTTAGGAAAGACTTTAGAAAGTTGTTGGAAAATAAGTCCTGGGAAGAGTATTATAAGGCATTTTGTGAAGAATATAGCAACAGTCGGAATTCCGGCGGTTGCTTTTTATACAAAATTCATGCAGGAATTCCTGATGAAATCAAACAGGTTAGAGGAACGTATGTAGACCCAAGACTTATAAACTATATAGCAATGTGGGCTTCTCCAAAATATTGCATAGCAGTTGGAAAAATTATGGACTCCATAGACAAGAAAGTTCATGAGAAATTAGATGAAGAAGAACTCGAAGATACAGTAGAGAATGCTAAACATTTGTTTGAAGAAGAAGTTGGAAAAATGCGCGAAAAACAATTAGAACATGAACGTGAGATATGTTATGGTTATAGAGATTCCCCATACGAACTAGACCAATGGGAACAAGAAGATTTAAAGAGAGAATTTAGAGAATATGAACTCGCTAAGATAGCATTTGAAGCTGCAGAAAAGAAGTTAAAAGTTTGGGGTCATTCTGTACAAAAATATTGTGAGTAAATGAACCATTTATTTTTATCATAAACGACCAAAAATATATGTTATCATTAATGATTTCAGGTTATTCAATAATTATTTATTTTTGAATAACTGATGAGGTCACCGGGTCACCAGGTCACCAGGTAATTTAACTTCTCTGAAAAAATGAGACAACATGACATTTTGACAACAGTGCTGGAAATAAATTTTTATCGTTAATGTTTACGTTAATGGTTTCAGGTTATTCAATAATTATTTATTTTTGAATAACTGATGAGGTCACCGGGTCACCGGGTCACCAGGTCACCAGGTAATTTAACTTCTCTGAAAAAATGAGACAACATGACATTTTGACAACAGTGCTGGAAATAAATTTTTATCGTTAATGTTTACGTTAATGGTTTCAGGTTATTCAATAATTATTTATTTTTGAATAACTGATGAGGTCACCGGGTCACCAGGTCACCAGGTAATTTAACTTCTCTGAAAAAATGAGACAACATGACATTTTGACAACAGTGCTGGAAATTTGATGCAGTCAAAAAATAAAGTTAGTTTTAAAATTATTATTTATTTTTTATTCCTATATAAATGACGGCAACAAACAACAACAGCAACTATATCGTTTCTGATGAAAAAGTTATTGATTCATTAGTTGAGGAATTAGTTGTGGCAGAAACTAAAACCCTCAACGAAAGAATTGGTGAAAACATGATTGATTTACATAACTACCTCAAACATGATGGAGGAAGAGGAAGGAAAACCGGTATGGCTTTATTAGTAAATAAAATATCAAATTTAACGATTATAGATGTTGATATTAATAAATCATACAATGATGAACTTAAAGAAACAGTTAGAAAAGACATTTTATCAAAACTTTCGGATAAAGATGTTATCGTTAAAACCGCTTCGGGAGGTCTTCACATTTATTGCAACACTAATTTCTTCTATGCAGTTTCGAACAGAATGATTAAATGTTATTCCTGCAATGATTATGATATTGATAATGACTTCTATTGATTCAAAGCGTTCATTAGTGTTATGGCTGATTCAAGAGTTCGCAAGAATGCAACAGAACCAATCAATACATACTCATTCATTCGTGGAAGTTATGATTCAACATTAACTAGAACAGTGAATGATATATTAAATGATTTGAATATTAAGGTAAGAGTTGAACAGAAGAATGAAGAAATAAAGACTATCATGAATGAGAACAAAGATATAAACATTGACGATAAACTAGCTCAAAGCATAGTTGATGGCATCTGTGATTTTGAAGTACATAATGACGGTGGAAACAAGAATTTAGAAAAAGAAGTTACATTATTCACACTGTTTCAAGCTATTAATTCATTACCCAATCATTTAATTAATGAAGCATACGACAACGTTTATAACTTCTGTAGTTTAACAGAAAATGCAAAAAGTAATTTTGAAAAAGCACGTAATAGATATGCACATTTAATGACTTCTCCATTTGTTTTGGTGAAGATTCTAAAACTATATCAAAAGGAATATTATGATGAATATGTTTTGCCTTTATTACGTAAGCCAAAAATAACATTTGATATAAAACTTGATGACTCGTTTTTGATAACAGATATTAGACGCAAGGCTGAAAATCATCAGTATAAAAACAGTTCTGAAGTAATTGAGGATTTATCACGTGTAATCCGTTTTGTAGATTGTGGAAATAAATATTTCATTCAAAAAGATTACAACATACACGACAAAATGAATCAAATATCATTCGTTCTTCAATCAAACATGAAAGAGTCACTCAAAATGATTAATATATTTAATGAAGAAGGTAAAACCATAACAGCATGGGATGTACTACTAAATCAATTGTCTTCATTAACCGTTAAGGGTGTTTGCTTTAAATCTGATTCCCCAGATGTTTTCTCAACGTTTCAAGGTTATAAATACAACATTCTCGAAAAACCAGATTACTCAAAAATTGAGATGTTTATGAATTTCATTAAAGAAACCATTTGTGATAATAACGATGAAGTGTATAAATACCTTCTCGGCTGGATTGCATCAATGATTCAACATCCTGGAATCAAGAATGAAACAGCAATTATTTTGAAAGGACTTCAGGGAACAGGTAAAAACAGATTCACAGACATTATTTCTGAACTTCTCGCTGGTTATTCATGTAAAAACATTACTGAAATAGGTGAGCTAACGGGTAATTTCAACTCAGTAGTTGAGAATAAAATGTTTCTTGTACTTAATGAACTCAAGAATGTAGGTGAAGACAGACTCGCAAACTTCAACGCTTTGAAATCAATTATTACGGATAATGAGATTAGAATTAATGAAAAGAATCAACCCAGAAGAACAGCTCAGAATGTTGCAAACTTCATTTTCGTAACTAACAACGTTTACCCCGTCAAAATTGAAGTTGGAGACAGAAGATATGTAGTTTTAAGAGTTAATGGTAAATTTAAGGGTCAATTTGATTACTTCAAGAATTTAATGGATTCATGCACTAAGGAATTTTATGATAATTTACTGACGTATTTTATGCAATATGACCTTTCATCATTTAATGTACGAATCATTCCGATGACTGAAGCCAAACAAGATTTAATTGAATTATCAACAAATCCTTTAGATGTATGGATAAATACACATTATGATGAATTGTGTGCAGGTATGACATGTAAAAATGCTCTATTCTGCAAACCATCAGACATGAAAGACAAGAATTTCCAAATGAGTATTAAGGATAAATGTGATAGGAAACAAAGAAAAATAGATGGTAAACAGACATGGTATTATGTTTTGAAAGAAGAAATGAAAGGATATATATATAAACAGGTTGAACCAAACGATAATGAGGATTCATTTACTGACGATGAAATACCTGTAAATGAAGCTTTATAAAGTATGATTTGAATTTATTTTTGCCTTCCTCCTTTCATACCTGTTGTCAAAATGTCATGTTGTCTCATTTTTTCAGAGAAGTTAAATTACCTGGTGACCTGGTGACCCGGTGACCTCATCAGTTATTCAAAAATAAATAATAAGTGCCTTCCTCCTTTCATACCTGTTGTCAAAATGTCATGTTGTCTCATTTTTTCAGAGAAGTTAAATTACCTGGTGACCTGGTGACCTGGTGACCTCATCAGTTATTCAAAAATAAATAATAAGTGCCTTCCTCCTTTCATACTGTTGTCAAAATGTCATGTTGTCTCATTTTTTCAGAGAAGTTAAATTACCTGGTGACCTGGTGACCCGGTGACCTCATCAGTTATTCAAAAATAAATAATAAGTGCCTTCCTCCTTTCATACCTGTTGTCAAAATGTCATGTTGTCTCATTTTTTCAGAGAAGTTAAATTACCTGGTGACCTGGTGACCCGGTGACCTCATCAGTTATTCAAAAATAAATAATAAGTGCCTTCCTCCTTTCATACCTGTTGTCAAAATGTCATGTTGTCTCATTTTTTCAGAGAAGTTAAATTACCTGGTGACCTGGTGACCCGGTGACCTCATCAGTTATTCAAAAATAAATAATAAGTGCCTTCCTCCTTTCATACCTGTTGTCAAAATGTCATGTTGTCTCATTTTTTCAGAGAAGTTAAATTACCTGGTGACCTGGTGACCTGGTGACCTCATCAGTTATTCAAAAATAAATAATAAGTGCCTTCCTCCTTTCATACCTGTTGTCAAAATGTCATGTTGTCTCATTTTTTCAGAGAAGTTAAATTACCTGGTGACCTGGTGACCCGGTGACCTCATCAGTTATTCAAAAATAAATAATTATTGAATAACCTAAAACCATTAACGATAAAATAACTGATAACAAAATTTTATTTTTATATAAATGAATACCCCACAAGCTCAAAATTTACCACGAATCATAACAAGGAAGGAAATGATAAAAATGATGCAAGAACTAATTAAAAAAACAACAAACCACGAAAACCGAGAAGATGAGGAATAAAAATTAAATTTGGATTGAGTTTAAAAATTCATCTTTATTAAATTCATCTCTTCCAATCAATTTATTTATTCTATTAAATTCTTTTATTTTTGCTTCACTCAGTTTAAGGATTGAACGGTAAGTTTCTAATTTTTCAATTATTTCTTTCCTCTCTTGATCGTTTTCAACCCCACCACATTGCGGCTTCTTTTTGTAATAGCATATTTTTGATTTAATTTTGTTTAGTTTCTTTTTATATTCATCGTCTGGACTCTTGGCTGCTTCGTTGTCACTCATTTCTTACGAAATAAAAAAATTAAATATTATTTAAATATAATGGAGTAATAAAATAAATCGGAATTTCTATTAATTTATTGTCAACTTCAACTAATGCATTACCGTTAATATATCTAACAAATTCAGCTATTGTGTCAAATCTTCGTCTTCTTTTTGTCATTGATTTATCAGTTTTTCCATAATCGAGATGAATCAAAACTTTATCCCCTTGTTTAAAATTCATGAGCCCCGAATTAATTTGTTCACGTTTAACATCATTTAACCTTTCCATTTGCTTTCTAATATATTCCCATTCTTTTGAAATATCATTTTTCATTTCCACTGGTTTCATGTTTATAGTTCTATGCCATGTATTATTGTAATAATATACTACCTGCTGTATGATGGAGTCATGATTTCCATCCCAGTATATCTGACCGTTAACTCCTAACGCATCTCTAAGAGTTCTCATTACCGCATCAACTATTTTATTATGAAACGTATATGAAGAGGATGAAAAGTAAAAATTAATTTGTGGGAAATAATGAGCCATAGCTGCCTGAAATCCTTTATCACCATCACCCCTTATATTATCTACTCTTTCATGATCTAGTAAGTATTGAATAGCTCTTCTTGTTTCCTGTTCTGTTTTCCCTTTCACCGGAATGCAATATAAATATCTGGTGTTAATGTTAATGGCGAATAAATAAGTAACGTTTCCTTTTGAATATTCTAAATGATCGATTTCGTATGAATATGGATGTGGTGCAAATGAGGGGCGACTAAATTTTTCCTTTAACGGTTGAATTTTTGGGTCAGTTGGTTTATTTAATATCTTGAAATCCCTTTTAAAATCTTTTTGCTTCTTTAATGTTTGAAATGGATATAATAAAGTGAATGATGAAGGATTAACTGAAGGAGGAGGAGGTACTACTGTTAGAGGTTTTGGTGTTGCAAGTGGTTTAATTTTATCTGCTTTGATTTTGGATTTCATTCCTCCTTTCATTAATTCTGGATGTATTTTATTCATTTGTTTTAAATATACTGTATATAAAGGTTTGATATACTTTCCCGCTTCGAGTTTATGTTGAAGGATGAATTCCAAAAGTTGATCTTCATTTAAAAGTCGGGCTGAGTGTGGTTTAACTAATGAATCATAAATTAAAGCTTGTGCATCACTTATGGTCTGAAGGACCTGGGCGTTTTGCATCTTTGTTTTTTGCGGCTCAGGATTATATAATTTATATAATTCATCAATATCTTCTTCTGTTAATACTTTATTTTTGAAATCTTTCAATTGTTTAAGTTGTGATTTAGTTTTTCCCTTTATATATTCATTATTTTTAATTTTGTCTTTAATTTTAGAAATTATTTTATCATGATATTTCAAAATTTCATTTTTATAATATGGATAATAATATTCCATATCATCACCCGTTATATTGTTATCATATTTTTGAAGATATGCTTTTAAATCATAATAATTAAGAAAATTTTGATTAAATACTAAATCATCAATTAAAATTTTTAAATCTACATTATCCATTTATATAAAAATAAAATAAATGTTTTAGGGGTGCCCACCTCTTTGATCAAGAATCACCTCATTAATGAAAATTGATGATTTAACAAAAAGAATAGAAGAGATTGAAGAAAGAATGAATCAAATAATTGATTTCATAAATTCAAATAATCATTAGTTTCTAATTTCTTCTTCTCGTTTATGAGGTCTTTGATTATGACTCCATTGATTCCATTCATGATTTAAACAATGTTTAATTAATCGCGGAATATCTGACATCATCTATATATATAGCTTCTTTTATAAATGATGAAAAATAAATTATTTTAAAATTAATGTTAATTTTTTTAATGTGTTTTGTAATAAACAGAAATTCATCAAAAGTGACAGCTCTCAATTTTTTGACATTTGTAAATTCTAAATTGAATGAGAAAAATGAAATAATACTAAGCATAATACAATATTCTAGATTTAATTATAATTAGGAAAAAGTTAGTTTTGAGAGTACTTTTCATAGGCATATAGAATGAAATCTTCTGAAAAATAATATCACATAAACTCATAATATTTTCTAATATATAACTATTTTATATAAAAATCAAATTCAATGATCTTAAAAGCGAAGGATAAACCTCAAAATTTACGAATATAATGAGTGGGAATAGGCGTAAAGCAAAAATTGATATTTCATATGGTTTTATGATAGATAAGCATTATATTCCCACTCATTATATTCGTAAATTTTGAGGTTTATCCTTCGCTTTTAAGATCATTGAATTTGATTTTTATATAAAATAGTTATATATTAGAAAATAATATGAGTTTATGTGATATTATTTTTCAGAAGATTTTGTGTTCTTCTTCAAAATTTTACTTTTTTATTAAAAAGAATCTTTACAAAATATACATTTACTTTAATTAATATTTAAAAACGTGCTCTATCAAAAGTTCCAAAAATTCAATATTTTAGCTTTTCTGAGGTGTCACTTTTGATGAATTTCTGTTTACAACAGTTTATTTCATTATGTATGGGTTGAGTGTAAATGTCTTACAATTTTGAACATTTTTAAATCTTGATTTATTCAAAAACGTAAGAATAAAAACCGTAAGAATCATACATTTTTTACTTCATATGTAAAAAAAAATGATACAAAATCGTTCAATATTGTATGAATTCTTACGTTTACAAAAAAAGTCACACAACCCGCACTCATATACTACTTCAATATAAAGAGATATTAAATTGCGATGATTTTCCAAAAGTTACAGAAGTAATCACAGGTTTAATCTCAGCTTCAAATATTAATGCTATTATGCGAATTTGCCAAAAAATTTTGGATAAAATTACATTTTATAAATGTAATTATTGCCATATTACCTCAATATGGAATTTTATCACAAATGCAGCAATAATTCTTCCTGATGAAGATTTATTAATCAAATTATTAAAATTCATAGAAAAAACAGAAAAAGCAACAGATGAATTATTCGAACCGGAGAATGATTTGGGTTTCTATGAATATTTAAATTCGATTTTCTCAGATATTACATCTGCGAGAAATAAGCAATTTCTCTTGGAATTTCTAAATACCCATGAAGATGACTTCACTTATGATCAAACATTGTGAGGTCATTTTTGATCAACAAATTAATTGAAATTCCGATCAAAAAAAAATTCACAAATTGGATCAAAAAAAATCGAATCTCAAGTTAAAAATAAAAAATTTCTACATTTTTATCAAATTTAGATTTTTTTTTTCAAATCATGCGAATTGATTGAATAATTGCATATTTTATCCCATGCATCTAGAAGTATGTGTAATATTTTTGCTTTCATCAAGAAATTGTCGAATTTGATCTTAATTTTTTTTGAAAAATATACTTTTAGAAAAAGAAATAGTGATTGAATAGCTGCCCATGCTGTAAAAGGGTTATTTTTACAAGTCAAAAAAATTGTTATTTTTCGAGCAAGTCGAGGCTTTTTTACCATCTTATTTTTGAAAAATTTACGAAAAATTATATCTGAAAAAACGCTTCATTTTGATATCTTACAATGATAAAATACCAATGTTGCTGGGATATAATAGCTACACCTAGACATCTACTACATTAATGCGTATGACAGGTAAAGTTGATTTCAAAAGTATAGCCTGGAAAGATTACAATAAATCAACGATAATTCAAAAAAATTTCTTATAAGTTAAGGGTGCACACGAGAGGATCATGTAAACTTCAGAATTTAGAACCTTATTTTTAGGCATTATCTTGGCTACCTATTTAGGCTCGAAAAGCAAAAAATATCAAAAAATACAACTTGACTCCATTATGACCCTTTCATGGAGGTAGTTTTTATCCGCTAGTATTTTCCCTTTGAATCTCTTTACAATTCGAAATCAAATTCAAACCTCAGTAGAAGAAAGGAAGAATCGACTTACTACGGTTGTAATACGAATAAATACATATATTTAATTATTTTTATTTACATAATAATTGTTTGAAGCTCATATTCCATCAAATTTTTAAATAAAAACATTAAAATGTTGAAAATGTTCATATATTTTAATAGGGTTTTGGCACTTTATTGAGGAATTACTACATACATAGTCGAACTGAACTTGATATTTTGAAATTTAAATTATTTATCAAAATTAAAATTTAACTTGAAATTTATAATTATTTAGTCATATTTTGCATAATTCTAAGTAGATTTTGTAAAAAATCAAGAAAGAAAAATTTTAACGTGCTTTATTTTTTCTTTTTTATAATAATACATATTATTATATAATTAACATATTCATAATGTTTCACCCTTTCAAAAATATAATCCTCCTCCTCTCAAATAAACGTACATACGGTGGCCTCTTTTTTCAAAAAATTAAAATTTGAAATTTTGGGCTCAAATATTAGAGATTTTTTCAACCTTCAACGATATATGTTGTCTATATCAGACCTCCTTTCTTTTTGATACTTAACATTGTTCCTAAATCTTAGCAGTTAAGGCTGTTCTGAAAATATTTTTTTTTTCGAAAAAATTCGAAAAAAATTCTTAAAATTCAAAAATCCCTTAATTCCTGAGGATTTTGGAAAAAAGTTTTTACATGAACATGTGTATATTATATGAAGTATATTGATAAGGTAAAAATCAAATTTTATTGCATATTCATCGAGAAAATAAACTAACGAATCCCTCAAAATTGAGAGGGTAATCCTCCTCCTCTCAAATAAACGTACATACGGGTGCACCCTTAACATAATAAAAATTTAATTTTTATATTGCTTGTATTATACTTAAGTATATAATATATTTAAATCTTAGAATGAAAATTCGGGACGCCCTAGCTATTCAATTTTCCCTGAGGACGCCCATAAACCTCTCAAAAATGTGATGTAAATATCACAATTTTGAGAAATTTACACTAGGACGCCTTAGGACGCCAACCCCCTTTTTTACCGAAAATTTTAAATCGATGTAATTATTCTTAGCTTTTCAACGATATATTGAATAAAAACCAAATGGTAAATCAAATTTCAACCGAACTAAACGATTTCTTATTGAAGTACAATATTTTTTGTTTATTCCTGAATTTTTGAGAAAATTATAGACAAAATGAGGAGTATAACGGATTGCAGCATGAAATTATTGTTCAATTTGTAATATTTCGAATTTTGCTCACAATATCCAAATCAATATAAAACACATGTTATTCCAAAGAGATAAATATTCATTAAAATTTGATTCAACTGAATTTAAAATTAATTGAATAAGAGATTGAATTTTTTCAGAAAGAAGAAAAATTGAGTTGTATTTCGTCGATCCATTAGATAATCAAATTCCAAATCACTTATTATTAATCCCATTTCCACGAAAATAAAGACTTTGATTTTGCATTAAACTTTGTAAATATCTCAAAAATTGAATTAAAGCGCACATAACGAAGAAATAACCACCTTTAGTCCCCGAGATTGTGATCTCGTACAACATAAAAATACAATTAAAAATTCAAATGATCAAAATTTCCCCATTCTCTCTATAATTTTTTTTTAATTTTTAATAATTAAATGACTTTAAATCCTGATTTTGAACAACCCAATGTCGTTAGGGACATTCTATCCCTCACAACGTTTCGGCCAGGCGAACCAGCGTACGCCATTGACGCTAAATGGTTCAATAACTGGAAGCAAAGTATTGGGATTGATTCAAATCCAACAAAAGAGAAACTACCTCCTATAGACAATTCAGAAATCGTCAACTATCTAGAAAAAGCCGTCGATGTTGATTACGTAGTTATTCCAGCCGCTGTTTGGAATGGCCTCATTCAAACTTATCAAGGAGGGCCTCCTGTTGAAGTTGAAGTTGGCTATGATCCAAAAACAGGAAATGGAGTCCCAGTAACAAAACTTCATTCATTTAAAGTTCATTACCAAGGAAATGTTAAAAAAATTTTAATTTCAAAATTCGTTGCAGTCGAAAATTTAATTAAATTAGCATGCAAAGAATTCGAATTAGATAACCCTCAATCATATACGCTTAGAGATTACTGGCAAAAGAAAGTTGGACGTTATTTATTTCCAAATCAAATCATTTGTGAGTATTCTTTATTTGTAAATACAGATTTGCTTCTCCAAAAAGGAGACTACCCCGCCGAAGAAGAGATTTCTGAACCAACAAATACAAATTCAGCGAGTAATCAATCATCATCGACAATTTCACCATTTCCACAAGTAAAACCAACCTTTGCATCACCAATAGTCTTATCAAAGCCAGAATTCACTATAAAAAGCTCAGCAAGAAGAGCTTCAGTTTCCAGACGAATTATCGAAGAAAGAAGAACTAGTTTTACAAGCGGAGCAACTGGTCTTGGTGTACCATCGACTCCACCCAACCAGCTGTTCTCAAATCCTTTAAATACCGAAAGAGTAAGCGCACCAATAATTTTTTCAAAATCTCGCGAGTTTTACGAAAATCCACAAGGAATTAAAGGCCTCGTTAATCTTACAAACACATGCTTTATCGAAAGCATCCTTCAGTGCTTAGTTCACATAGATCCTTTGAAAGAATACTTTTTAAACAACACACAGACAAAACCAGTTATCGAATGTCCTAGGAAATGCAAGAACTGCAATATCGTCAACGCATTTACCGATTTCGTTCGATCTTATCACTCAAATTCTACATCAGCTTTAATTTCTCCATATGAAATCAAATCCATCATAGAAAAATACTCCCCAGAATTTGCAGCCAACCACCATCAGGACGCCCATCAATTATTAACCGTAATCTTAGATTTACTCAACGAACAGCTTCGACAACCTCACGATATACCAATCAAGCAGGAATCATCGAGTACTCAAGCCAGAGCCATGGAAGAGTGGATAGAGCACGTAGCGCTCAACGATTCGATAATTACAGAGATATTTCACGGTCAATCGATGACTTCCACGGTTTCGCCTAAATTTACTTCAGAACAGACAGTCTTTTCGCCATTTACATCGTTACTACTCAATTTACCTCCTCCGACGGTTTTATCATCAACTTTTATATTTGTCCCGTCGGATCCGAAGCTTCCGAGGTATTCTCTTCGCATACCACTTATAGATAAGAAGGTTAACGCGGAAAATTTTGCTGCCAGTCTCGCGGAATACCTTCAACGACCAATTAACTGCATTTACGGCCTTGTAGACAACGAAAACAACATCGAATGGATCACCGGACCCGAGACGGCCATACACGGTAAGACTCTCATAGTTTACGAAATTAATAACCTGAATGGTCTTCATATGATGGTCCGAGTGGCCGTTAACTTACATAAGCTAATTAACTCCAGCAAGATCATAGATGGCCCTTTCCTCATAGAAATACCTTCTCCGGATACTTCTGCCGAACAAGTTTTGGAGATTTGCGATAATTACTTCTCCTATATATACGAGCCGACAACGGATACGTTCATTAACCCAGAATTAGGAATACTAGTGCCAAGTATTAAAAATAGCCCTTCTTCCCCTACGAGATTCGAAATTGAACTTTCAAAGTCACTTTTTTCGAAATCAATGCGATTCAAACCGATCCCGGAGTGTCCATCAGTAGCAGCAAGATCCGTAATCGTCACTATTGTTAAGACAACTGGAGTTTCTTGGCAAAAATTGATGAGAATTCCAGTGAAAAACAGCGTAACGACCGGAAAGAAGGATGTAAACATAATACAATTGATAGAAGAAGCAGGATTATCACGAGGAATCAGGGATTCATGGAGACCTTGTGGTGAAATGACGAAAATTAAGAAAAAAGTGTCGATTGCGAAGATGCCGAAGGTTTTAATTCTTGCTCTAAAGAGGTTCGACATCGTCCGTGGCCAGACAAAGAAAAACGACATAGCTGTGACGTATCCAGACGAATTAAACTTGACAGATTTATATGGAAGACACAAATTCCAACTCGTGGCCGTATGCGAATACGGTGGAAAGATAGGAGCTGGCCATTACAGCGCTCACGCAAAAATTGATGCTGTAACATGGGCTGAATTCAATGAAAAGCAGGCTTACAGGTGCACACCAGAAGCAGCGCACCAGAACAACGCATATATTATATTTTACCAACGCGTTGATGAATAAAATGTTTTGTATTTTTTTATTTATTCAAAATATCATTGTTTAATTGCTTATCGCCAATCACTTTCAACATATTTGTATAATATGATTTGTTTTCTAATACTTTTACAATCAAGTTCATATAAATTTTGTATAAAGAAACACTCTATACATCAATATGCATCCACCGTTTGTCGGTATGTTAATGAGCAGTTCAGATACATCTGTGGCCGATTATCCAATAAAATTTTGAATGTGATATGTCAAATTTACCAACTGGGATATGTGTAGTTCACATTCTCAAGCTTTCAAAAAGCTCTTATGATAATTAAGTTCTATATTTTCTGACAAATCTAAGAGAAATGATTCTTACTGAAGATATATTACAAGTCATGGATTATTGACTCAAACGCTATCCGAATATTAAAGAAAGATGCCTTGATCTAAGTATATATAGTTCATCGTGGTAATTTAAACTATATGTAGGCAGAAAACTTTCAAGGATTAATTTCCCTTGCACACAATATCATTAGAAGCACTAATAGAAGCCGTAAAACTTATTTTCATAGCTTCCAACGGACAAACAACTTATAATATTCATTAATGCAGCATCAAACTCAAAATAAAGTAAAACTATAATAAAACTATTTCGCTAAATGAATAATTGTTTGAACTTAAGAGAAAACAAATAACATTTGAGTAAAATCAAATGTTATTTGTCTTCACTTAGTAATTAATCAGAAAATTTCTCAAAGATGCTTAAAAAAACCTAAAAAACTTGATGAATTTGCGAAAACCGAAGATGCACGATGAGTCCAAGATGAGATATTACATCAAATGAGCAGTCATACTTCTAATAGTAAGAATAGCAGGAAAGCCAATCATACCTTGGAAATAAAGACTGTTCATTGTCTCATCTGGACCAATCTCCGGAAATTACTTTCCATCAAGGATTGGGGTCACTAAGTGACCAAGATAAGATCATGAACACTTTTATTTACCTAGCAATTACTTAGTTAGACTTGATTTGCTTGCCTTCCTTGTCAACTGTGTAGTGGCAGTTACCGCAGTACTGACGGCCATCCTTGTGCTTAGCAAGGAAGCAGCCCTTGCAGTGTGGGCACTCCTTACGCTGAGCTTCAACGGAGCCATCCTTTCCGATCTTGAAGAGCTTAAGGATTTTCAGCTTCTCTTTCTTGCGCTGGTGTGGGACGCGCTTCTTGGAGACGAAGTTCTTTTTCTTCCTCTTCTTCTTCTTGCCACCATCATCAACTTCGAATTCATCGAGGACGGCGTTTTCGAAAACGGCACCGGCAAGCTCAAGGTCTGTGAAAGCCTTGAGTTCCTCAAGTGTAAGGCCCTCTGGGACCTCAAGTGTGAGGAATTTACCACTGAGGCTGCGAACAAAGACCTGCATTGATAAATATTGGCTGTCAAAACCGCATCAGAAAAGTGACTGGGCCAAGATGTATTCAAAATATCATACATCAATTAGAATATATATTATTACAAAGCAACTAATGTAATAACTATTTCATTGAACATTTCCTCTATTCTTCCAAATATTATCTTATTCATTCTTTGAGTATGCTTTATTATAAGATAACAACAATCCTATAGATTAGAAATTCCTATTTAAATCGATTTATCCAACTAACACTGCGTATTTTTTAGTATATAACACATCATATCTAAAGACTCTAAAGAATTGCCAATACCAAGATTGAAATCACTATTGGCAAACATAATAAACAGATGTTGGGATTGATGCACATGAGTGAGCAATCTGATTTAAATATTTTGATATATAAAGAAAAATTATCATAAGAAAAAGGGCTGCCCATCAAGGATTTGTGCAATATTCTTGAAAAGATCATGTGTCACATGCACAGGAGCATTCTTAATCTTTTTAATGCACTCTGACATAGTCAACTTCTCTTGTTACCGATAACACTGACAGATCTACCCCTTTATAACTGCCACAACTATCACTCATGGCAATATTGAGAACGATATAGAATGATTTATTGAAAAGCCAAGAAACTGGGTAGTATTACTAAACAATTTCATAAAATAATAGCATGTCACTAGAAACATAGAATTATGGTGCATCAGCTATAATATAGCTGAAAATAATTTTAAATTTTTATACAATAAGGATATATAAAGATATAATCTAATGATGAGGATTTCTAACTACTTTAAACAAATATTACCCGATAATGGCTAGCTTGGAAGAGATTTACACCTTATTGAAGAGATAATTGATGTAAACAAAGTTTTTGAGAAAAACAGATAGCCAGAACAGAAAGTTCTTGTTAAAATATACAAGCTCATATATGAATCGTTCATTTTCGATGTAGACGAACAATACAATTGCTAATAACGTCAATAAATTTTGATCGTATAAAGAAAATTCAGTCATTAACAGCGTCAATATTCAATAGCTATCGTTAATAGCCTCAAGTAAACTATTGTAGAAAATTTTGCGCAGTTCACTTCACTTTTGAAGGATGGAGCCGATCAAGTACGAGAAACTTGGTAAGAAGTTCACAGAAATTGAATTCAAGCCAGGTGTTGCTGTCACACTCAAGCAGAAGAAAGCTGAGTGCGTTCTTTCTGTCGATGAAAAGATTGAAAACCCAGCTCTCTCAGCTGAGTTCAAAGTCAAGAAGGCTGGCAAGGCCATCGTTGGATTTGCAGAGGGCAAGCCACAGATCTCAATTATTCCAAAATTAGACAAGATCAAAACAGAGTTAACAATCAACCCACTTGAAAACACATTTGTTTTCTCCACAAAGAAGAAGATAAAGAAGATGAAGACAAAGGCCATCTTCGGATTCGATTCTGCTAAGCTTGCTCCTTCATTACTCCTTATGCCAAAGTTCAAGGTCAACAAGATGAAGGTCCACGCCGACATTTTGTTAAAGAAGCCAGAGGAAGATCTTCCACCAGTTCTCTTCGATGCACAGGCCAAGATCAAGAAAGTTAACTTCGTTGCTTGCTTCGACGAAGAATCCAAGGAATACCAAGCTGGTGTCTTTGCCAAGATAGCAAAGAAGCTCCATGCCGGTGCTCTCTTCCACTTCCAGCCAACACAAGAGAACCTTCTCGCATCAATCGATCTCTACTCCAAGCTGAAGTACAAGGGACACAAGGCAGGCCTCATTGTTTCATCTCTCCAGACAGGCAAGTTCAACGCTCAAGGAAAGCTCGGAAAGAAGGTCAAATACGGTCTCAACGTTAACTACGACAAGGATATCAACGGATCCTTCGGCATCAAGGCTGACCTTAAGAAGATGGACCTCAACCTCGTCTTGAAGGCCACAAAGGAGGCAGAAAAGGAGATCACTCCAGGACTTCTCGGAGAAGCTAAGTTCAAGATCAAGAAACTCGGAAAAGCTAAGGTTGGCCTTTCAATCCCGAACCTCAGTGATGCAAAGGAAATCAACTACTTCGTCAATCTTAAGATCAAGGACTAAATCTGCTTCTTTTCTCTAACATGATAAGATTCTCTAAACATTACAATATCATGACTCGTTTTAATTACATTTTTTTAATTTTAAGAATTATTTGAAACAAGAGATAGTTATTGGCATAGTTAAAGGAAAAGGATAAGTTAAACTCATTTCCATGGTTAAATTATTCATGATTTAAGATTCCCTCCACAGAAAATTGTGAGAATCTCACGTGAATAATGAAATGGATAATGACAACCAAGAATTTTGCATTATTTGATAGTAATAAACAGTAGAATACGTGTAATTTATTGGATTCAATCATTTCACTCTTAGCATAAAAAACAAAGGACTTATTTCATGATTTGTTTAATATCATTATATAGGAACATTCAATCAATGCATATGACTTTTTTAATCATTGTGAAGAACTTTTGATGGGTTAATAGATCAAACAACAATCAATTATCTCTCATTATTATGTAAAGTTCATGAAATTGATCGATACTCAGATAAATGAAATAAATAACAAATTTAGCAAAAGAATTGCGTAACCAGATTCAACAATGATTTCAAAGATAAAAATTTTATTTTTTATAACTATTGACTCTACATCATATTATGAATTAAAATCAATGAAGAAAAATTTGAGTCGTGGTTTAATTTGTGAACGTATTGAAACAACGTTTTTTTGCTTGTGAATCTTTTATAATTTGGAAAGTGTAGGGCGTAGAAATGATAGCTTATATCAAATGGTACAGAATAAAGTTTATGGAAGAACTTTTACAGCAAGATTGGGATACTTTTTTCCAAGAATCAGATGAAAAATCATATTATCACAAAAAAAGTGTGAATCTAAGTGCCCAAGATTGCAATTATTACATTGTTCGATGCAGATTTGAAGAACAAATCACACAAGGTGCTATTAATTTCACAAATAATCTAAATTTGACAAAAGTTCTTATTGAAAATACTGATTTTTACAATTGTTCTAATTCGATCGGGCAAGGAGGAAGCCTTTACTTCGGTAAAGAAGGACAATGCGCCCAAAATCGAATATGCAGTGTAAATTCAAATTCCAATTTAGGAGCCATGTATTGTTATTCTTTTGTTAGTAATATTGCAAATTATCAGAATAAACTACTTGATTCAGCAATATCTCATAGCGGTAATTTGATTAACGATCAATTTGGAATTAATGGATTTTATCATGGTAATGTTGAGATTAATTATGACAATATATCTTATTCAGTGTCTAAACTTTATGGATTTTACAGTGTGACAACAGTTAGATACCCATCAAAAGCATCATTTTCTATAATTACCAATAATTCCGATACAATATCCAATTCAATTGTGAGTTATTTTTATCAAGTGCCCTATTTTTTAGCTGAATATTGCAACCATTTAAGTAACAATTTATGCGTTCAAATGGGTGCCAGAGACTCAACAATTAATATTACTAAATGTAATTTTATCAGAAATACAGCCAAAACTGAATATTTTTATTTTGCTCCTTATGAAGGAAGATTTTATGTTGATGGTAGCTACATTGCTGACACCGTTCCAAACTCATATTATGTGATTATTACGAATAGGAACGAAATTCCTTTTGATAATAACATTGCATATTATTATTGCAAGAGTAGTATTGAAACAACAATCCCTATTCCTATCCAAAATATGGCTACATTTTCTTTTCTTAGAAAAAGAGTTTCATTGAAATCATATATTTCATTATAAAGCTCATTAAAATATTTTCAGTGTTTGTATATATATTAAAGTATATGTTTTATTTTAATTTCATCTACGTCTTGATGAATAAAATGGTAAACAGTTTCTATCAGGTTTACTAATTTGTTTTCTGCTGATACCATTTTTGATTAATTGTGAAATAATTTTGTTTTTGCTGTTTGTGATAGTGAGGTAAATATTTGATGTTTGTGGATCAAAATTTGTTGGAATATCTGATGAAAGTAAGAAATCGTTTGTATATGTGTGGATAGAATGAGATTGAGTTTTATTGTCGAATGAAAGATGAATCATGCAATCTGTGACGTTTCCATTAACATTTCCAACAATTGTGACTTTGTTTCGTGTGTAATATGAATCTTCGACTGAAATGATAACTTCTGGCCTTCGTAAAACGAAACAGAAACACTATCTGATGTTATTTTCATCGAAATATCTGATATTCGAACTTTAAGTGCATGTTGTCCATAAATATCATTCAAATTATGTTCGAAATGGATATATTTGTCTTCTGAAATTGTTTGAATTTGCTGGATGTGTTTTGATTCTCTATTATTATAATCATCATCAATCCATGATTCAATTAATATGTTTTCATTTGTGATTGTTGTTGAATGTAAAACAAATATTTTTGCTAAAATGTTTTCATCTTTTTCAATGAATGGATAATTTTCATTCTCGATCGAAATATTTTTCAACAATAACATATTGAAAACGAACGGATCTCCTTTACACAATTCATTTCCTGAATATTCGTTAACAATCACCTGTGAATCAATATCCTCATCATATATTCCAGAATCCTCATCTACATTTGTTAATGGAACATAATTAGTATTTATTTGACATTCTTGAATTTGTAAATCACTGTAATATAAATATAGGATACAATTAGAAAAAATTTCATTAATTATTGATTGATAAATTAATCCTCCTTCATCATGAAGGTATAAAATGATGCCCCGATTTTCCTCTTGTACATATAAATTAGTAATATTGATGAAAGTTGATAACGAAACATTTGAACGACCAGTGGGATACCAGATGGAATATGCAGCCCAAGAATCGTCACATTTTAAATTAGAAATATTTACTTTGTTTATTCGAATTTTACCATTCTGTAGCATTATACCGGCTGCTCCAAATCCAAAGTTTGCTATCGACGAATCCATTACATAGTTCAATGTTTGACTGTCATCAAAACCATAACTAGCCGAGTGACAACCATTTGTTGACAATGATTTCAAATTTTTGGCACAGGTTCGTTGATGTATGAAGGAACCTCTTGAAAAATAAATAGAATACTCTTTTGATATGTTTGCTATATTTGAATCGAAAATTGAATCAGAAATAAGAAGTTTTGGATTATATTCTGATATAATTTCAATAACTGGTGCAGAAAGATCCTGAAATAAAACATTGAAAATATAGTAGCTACTATCTTCATTATTAATAGTTTGATTTGAGTAAATTTCAGTATAATTTTTAGAAGATCCGAAAAACGACTCCCAAACATCATTGGGATAGTTTTTATTTAGTAACATTGATTCTTTTCTTTGAGGATTAAAATAAATCAATAATTTTTCCAATTGCAGATTTGGTTTGATTTTTTTTTAAAGAAAGAGATATACTCTATATGTATCTTGATAAAAAAGGCTATTTGATTTATTTTGGATGCCCAATCTATTGATTATCCTCGAAAAAATTGCAAAAATAATAAACAATAAATTTTAATGTCAGAAAATGCTAAATAAATTCCATTTTAGAAATTATTTCAAAACAAATCAAATCGTTAGAAATAAAGACACAAATATATATAAATTTTAAA
Source organism: Trichomonas vaginalis G3 (assembly GCF_026262505.1). Lineage (NCBI taxonomy): Eukaryota > Parabasalia > Trichomonadida > Trichomonadidae > Trichomonas > Trichomonas vaginalis. Next base: position 19,061,898 of record NC_067207.1, read on the forward strand.
TATAATTTTTTAAAGGTCATACTTGCAAAAGAATGACATATGCCCCAATTCTATAGAAATCTGAATTAAAGCCAAATGGGCGTAAGTTCAAACCATAAAATTATCGTTCCTGCTTTGATTAAATTTAGGATAGTATTTTTCTTATAATTCATATCACTTATTCTTTAATTCGACAACATTTTCATCCTTCTTCTTTTCTACTGGTTCATTATTTTGCATATCTTTCAATAAATTTTGTAAGTTTCCAATAAAATCATTTAACTTCTTAGATTCATCATCTTTTTCCCGTTTTATATTATCAATCTTATTTTCTAATTCATTTATCTTATTATTATCATTTAAATCGATACGACGTGTTGGACATTCAGCTTGAATGTTATTTGTTTCAATTAATTTCCTTAAATCATCAATTTGTTTTTGTAAATCTTTATCTTTATAATCTAATATCTTGAAATCTTCTTCTTCGTGTTGTTTGCATTCATCAATTTTTGAATCTAAATCATTGCATTTGTTTTCAACTAAATCTCTTAATTCTTTAAGTTTATCTTCAACATCTTTATTAACAAATTCTGTCAAGTTATTATTTGTATTTTGAACATTTTGGAATTTATTTTCAATAGTTGTTAAATTATCTATCTTGAGCTTATTGACAATTGTTTCGAGATAAGAAAATCTTTCATTGATTATTACGGTATCATCAGCCACTTGTTGGTGAAAAATAAATGACTCTTCTTGTAATGTTTCGATTTTGTCGTTAACTTCATCTAAATCTGGCATTTTATCTTCAATTTTGATGTTAATTTTAGAATCTAAATCGTCAATTGATAAGTCGATCATTGATTTAATTTTCATAATTTCATTATTGACAATGCTCGTTAATTTTGTTAGCGAAACATCGATTTCATGAACTTGGTCTTGCAATCTTGATAATTCATCATCTTTTATGTTGTGCATAACAATCTTTTGAAGGGTATTATATTTCTTCTCTAATTGACCTAAACGAGTTGAAATATCTTCACTATATGACATCACTTTATTTGATTAAATAACAAACGGTTTTTTTATTGACGTGACATCAATAAAATTTAAATTACGACTTTTGAAAAATAGCAAAAAGATCTCATGCACAGGCATATTTTCGAAATCCAATATATTATGCATCGGAAAGGTGTCATTTCTTTTTCGCTAGGCATTTGGGAAAAATTTTGTAAAAGAATAAGCCACCAATATTATTGTTAGTCATATTTTATATCATATTCACATCTAAACATTTACTATTTTATAAAACGAATGCACATTAATTTCTAAATTTACTCCACTTAGCAGAAATTTGACGTAAACACAGATTAATTTATATGTGAGTAAATCAATTCTATATAAGTTTATGCAGGAGAGTTCTATTTGAAGGAATTATTAAAGTTAATATAGATTAAAATAATGATTATTTATTTAAAAAACAAACAAACAGATAAAAATATAAAACAAAATTATACTTTGTCTTCAATCTTTGGAAGTTTTGTTGCATTCTTTGAAGTGGATTTCTTTGTTGCATTGATTGCTGACTTAGGACGAACAGGACCACTTCCGTAGTTCAATATAACTGTATCTCCAGCTCTGACAGGAGCACATGATTGTGGTTCTCCCATCAACCGTGCAATTTCTGAATCTGTGATCATTCCGACAACTCCGCCTTTTTCTCGACCACAAAGAAGACATTTGTAACCTCTAGTTGCCGCAGCTGTTGTGTTATCTCCTTCTGTAGCTGCTTGAACTGCATTCAAGTACTTAACAAACTCATCTTTGTGGATACATGATGAATTATCTTTCTCGATATTCTCAACTCTAGTTCCTAACTTAGAAACGGCGTTTTTAACAATCTGCAAAACTTTGTCAACTGTTTCTCGGCTGCAACAATGGTCAATCCTTTTATTAATTGCCTGGATAGCATCACTATTGATGCCATCAAATGATGACTGACTGCCATTCAAGTTCTCCAAATTCCTTTCGCTTCTTCTCGTCTTAGAAAGTTGGTGCTCAATTTCTTCAACTCTGACAACTAAATCTTGGAGTTTCTCCGACAGTTCCCTTGCACCACCTTCAACAATAATTGGCTTCAAGTTGCCTCTACTTTGTGTAGGATCCATTGATTGGTCAATGATTCCGGCTGAAGACATAGTTCTCGATAATCTTCGCCTTCTTCTTGTTCCATCGTTTGTTGTAAACGATTCTTCGCTTGTTGAACGGTCGTAATTCCTGTTGGAGCTTTCTTTTTCATTGTCCATGGAGAAAGACTGGCGCTGCACTTTGTCAAGACCTAAAAGGCCTGGAACAAAAGGAGTTTTGTCGTCATCAATGATTTGCGAGGGTTCAACATCGTCTGGAAGTAGCATTGATAGGGAGCGATTGTTCTCTAGACGCTCGGAAACATCGTTGTCGGGCTTTGGACTGATTTCGGACTCCTCATTTTCGGGATTTGTGTTAATTACAGCGGCTGGTCGATGAGGAGAGGCTGTATTGGAGCCAGGAGTTGGTGTTGTGACTGAGGCTGATGACATTGAGGATCTGGAGGAAACAATTGGAGTTGTAATCGTATTAATATGCAAAACTGCGTCTGTTTGGCTTCCTGTGGACTGATTTGAAGTCTCTATGTGGTTTTTTGAGTAAGATCGCTCGATAGCTGAGATTCTTCCGGCAGAATTGTTCATTGCAATTTCAATTTTTGCAAAAATATCGTTTAGAGTATCGGCAAGGCCTTCTTGCATCGAGGTAAAGTCTTGTTGTAATTTTGCGCAATCTGTATTTCGTACGTTTTCTATTTCTTTCTGTAATTCCGCGATTCTATCTTCAAATCCTTGCATTTGTGACTTTAGAGCTTCATTATCGATAGCTGGTGTTAATGTTTCGGCTGACCTGGAGCTAATTACTATTTCTTGTACTTCATCTGTTGTAGTTTGTAAAGAATCCATTTGAGATTTCATATTCAGAACATTATCGCTATTTTCTGATATTGTTTGTTGAGCAGCATCCATATTAGTTTCCAAAACCCCTAATCTTTCAAGAATTGTCTGCAATTTTGATTCATCAAAGGAACCATCAGTGGAAACAGTGGACATTTTCTCGAATTTATCACTTAATTGATCTAGTTTATATGCTAGCTCGTTGTGCATGTCGATTGTACTAAAGCTATCTGTAAATTTTTTTCTCATTTTTGTAATTCCATTGATAAGACCTGTGTCGATTTGCTGTTGAGCAGCCGTAATGAGTTCTACTTGCTTTTTATCGATGTTTGTTTGTGTTAATTCATATAAGTTATTGAATTTGTCGGTCATTTGATTTAAAGTTCTTTGATTTGTAGCCTGAATGAAATTAACATTGCGTTCGACTTCACCAATTCGTCCATTGCAGCTAACTAATTGTGCTTTCATGTCAACGATGGCATCATTAAACTCTTTTATTTCTTTTGCTCTCTGGCTATCATTTCTTAGATGTTCAATTCGTTTGTTGAGCTCAGAAAGGATTTCTCTGACATTACTGTAGTCGAACGAGATGTTCAAAAGCCCGTGTGTGATGACTTGATCAATGTCGTTCTCCTCCATCTAAAAAAACGTACGAATTTTATTATGATTTCATATTAAATTATAGTGATAATACAAAATAATATCTAATACTATTTTACATATCAACTTTCAACAAACAAAATTTCAAAATATTATGAGGTTATTGATGAATTTCTTACAGCCTTTGACTCTCTTATTACTATTGTATCATTTGATATCTATAAGTATTATCAAAATTCATAAATTTAATTACGAAATCTTTGTGGTCCTTGTATTCCACATGTATAATATAGCCTTTTTCTCCTAACAAATAATGAAGATGATTATTAGTCCGATACGAATTTTAGAATTATATAATGTCTGAGCAAGACGTTCATCCAAATGATTTCAGTGCACAGCGAAGTATGTATAAATACTACATCGATTCATATAATGCATTATATCAGCTGAAGACGGAAAATGAAGAAGAATTAAACAAGATTTATAATATGATCAAAACAGAGTTAATTGATTCAAAGAAATATCATCCCCAAAATATAGTCAAAGATATTTTAAACATTATTCCGTTTAATAACCGCTATACAAAGTCATATCTGACTCTTGCCAAATTCATAACTGATGACTACAATGTAAAAGAAGTCACTGATATTTCAGTTATTTCTGACTTCATATTTTATAAAGAATATGGAATTAAATTAGGCGAAATAATTTTCGTAAATATTAACTCAGAAAATATCAATATTCATACAGAAAATACAATTTATAGAGCAATCATGTATAATGACTTAGAGACATTCATCTCATTCACTGAAAGTAATGGATTTGATAAAGATCAAAAACTTAAAAGCATGTTATATCCCTTAGCTTATAATGAATATTCATTACTTGAATTATGTTGTTACCACGGAGCAATTGGTTGTTTCAAGTTATTAATAACGAAATTTAAATCAGAAATAACAAAAACATGTCTTCAATTATCATTTTTAGGCAGAAATCAAGAGATTATGAGTGAATGTTTGAAATATCAAAAACCAGATTCTTTTTGTATGGACTATGCAATTATTTCACACAACATTGATTTTGTTACTTTCCTAATGAATGAGTACAATATAGAGATCAATTTAGATTATTGTACAAAAAATAATAATCTAGAATCATTTTTAGTTTATTTCGATCAAACTAATAATTTTAACTTATGCTTTGATTATTCAAAACATTTTGAAATTCCATCTCTTTGTCAATATTTCCTTTCACTTGGTGCAAATGTTAATATAAAAAATTATTATGGAGAAACCGCTCTTCATTATGCAGCACTTAATAATAGTAAAGAAATAGTAGAAGTTCTTCTTTCGTATGGTGCAAATATCAATGAAAAAGATGAATCTGGAGAAACCGCTCTTCATAAAGCAGCACTTCATAATAGTAAAGAAGAAGCAGAAGTTCTTCTTTTGCATGGTGCAAATATCAATGAAAAAGATGAATCTGGAGAAACCGCTCTTCATATTGCAGCATTTAAAAATAATAAAGAAATAGTAGAAGTTCTACTTACGCATGGTGCAAATATCAATGAAAAAAATAAAAATGGAAAAGCTGCTCTTCATAATGCAGCACTTCATAATAGTAAAGAAACAGTAGAAGTTCTTCTTTCGTATGGTGCAAATATCAGTGGAAAAGATGAAGATGGAGAAACAGCTCTTCATGTTGCAGCACTTCATAATAGTAAAGAAATAGTAGAAGTTCTTCTTTCGTATGGTGCAAATATCAATGAAAAAGATGAATCTGGAGAAACCGCTCTTCATAAAGCAGCACTTCATAATAGTAAAGAAGAAGCAGAAGTTCTTCTTTTGCATGGTGCAAATATCAATGAAAAAGATGAATTTGGAAAAACAGCTCTTCATAATGCAGAATGTCAAAATAATAAAGGAATAGTCAAACTTCTTCTTTCTCATGGTGCCAAAATTTAATAGTTGTATAATGATATTTTCGAAGATGGATATCATTATAAAAAAAATTATTTTTGCTAAAAAAAAAATTCAAATTTATTTTGACAAACAAAATTATTTTTTTATGATGTGAAATAAGGATGACCGAGGGCTTGATCCATTGTATAACGCTTTGATGGATCAATCTCTAATAAGTGATGCATCAAATCTACGAGATTATCATCGACCAAATCGCTGCAGTCCTCTGAGAAGAAGCTGTCAATTGTATGTTTAGCGTGGTGGTTCATCAAAGCTGCTGCTTGTTCGTCAACATCGATATCTAATTTCTTTGCCAGACCAAATAAAGCAGAACCGCCAAATATAGTGGACATTTTACCTAAAGCTTCTGGACTGGATTTGGCTTTCCATGGGATGCGACCATCTGTCAAAACATCGTAAATAAAGGCTCCGACAGCCCAGCAATCGCCTGCAGAGCCATATCCGCGGTAACCAAGTAACATTTCTGGTGATCTAACAGTACGCGAACCTGCTTTTGGTGACATTGAATCTGTTATATAAGTTCCACAGCCCCAATCAATAACTTTGAGGTCAGAGAAGTCTTCACTTATCATTACATTCTCTAATTTGATATCGCGGTGAACAACACCTTTTCTATGAGCAGCTTGTAATGCAGTGCAAAGTGCTTTGAGGCAGAATTTAAGCCTTTTCGGAGTAAGTTCGTCAAAGAAATCATCTGTATCTAAGGATTTAACGAGTTCAAATACTAAGACAGTATTTTCTTTATGAATTACTTCGTAGAGCTGAACAATGTGTGGAAGACCACGAAGATCTTGTAGTAATTGGATTTCTGTTGATATGAGATGATCAGATCCTCTTTCAATGACTTTTATTGCTACAGGAAATTCGTTTTTATAAACGCCTTCGTATACTTCAGAGAAATGGCCTTGTCCAAGTTTTTCACCATACTGAATTGTTTCAATCTCTGGTAGTTTTTCTGGTATTTTCCTTGGTCCGCCAGCTGGTCTCCTCTCACTGCTACTCATAACTGAGTAAAAGTGACAATTGCCGATTGGAAGGATGATTATTTTTTGCAATTTATTGATGAAAAATATGAATTTGACGCATGCACATATATCAACTCCACGCATATCTTTCCTAAGGCATTTAGATTTAAGTTCCGAAGTTGATATACATGATACGAATTTCATCAATATTATTTCGGAACAATACGGTGGTGCAATATATCATAACGGCGATAGTATCCTTTCTATTAAACATTGCATGTTCCAAAAATGTCAATCATCGATAGAAAGTGGTGCAATTTATAAAGAAAAAGGAAAATTTGACTGTGTATATGCATGTTTTTATGGATGTTTTGTTTCAAATGAGTATAATCATGCTGTTGCAAATTCAATTTTTGTAAATAGTTGTTCATTTTTATTGAATTCATCAACAACAGCGAATTGTTCTTCCAATCCTTATTATATGCAGACAAATATTAAAATTATTCAATCAACATTGCTTCTCACCATTCATAACAGCACATTATGTCAAGGATCTGGATCCAGTTGTTTCATCTCATTAGTAGAAAGTAATTCAACTATTGGTTTAGTTCATGAGACTAATGGATCAAATTATTGCTGTATTAGATCAATTGGCGAATGTAGCTCATGTGCATTGAAGATTTCAAATTTCATATCAAATACTTTAAGCTATTTGTTAGGAGACAAGTCTATAACATGCCGCCAATGCTCGTTTTTCGGAAATACTATTGTAAGGCAACCACCTTTTATTAACGTTAAGCTTCAATACTGCTGGGGAGATTTTGACTCGCCAAATGTCTTCCGTATGATAGGGCGTTTTACTCAAGAAATAAGAACGAACGTCCCACATTTTTGTGATAACGGAATTTTTCCGGAGAAAAAAGAAAGAGGGAGACTGAATTTGATTAAAGTTCCTCAAGATGTCTCAGAAGTTTTAACGAATTCTTAATTCACGAAACTGTAGTTTAAAGGAAAAATCCGAATCAAATTTTCAAAAAATTCGGCCTCACAGGATTATCCAGTTCATTTTGCAGCATGTCATGGAAGTTTCCCTATTTATGAATCGAATTCGGGATTTGATCCTTTTTTGTTCAATGAATTTGATAATTAATAAAATCTTACCATGTATTTTTATGTAACTGTCATAACTTTTTATTGCCGAACATTCCTACCGAATAAAATAACCCAACTTTTTTTAATTATGGATTATATCATAATCTAATATAAAAATCTGTAATTATAGATATTTTAAGTCGCATTACCATAAGTAGTGTGAGATCTGCAACGTTGAAAAAATCTCTTTGATTAACAAAAAATTAGTGTAATAGCTCTGCTTTATAAAGTCAGTCTTTTTTCCTGGAAGATTATAGAAACTCACTCTTTCATCATTTCTTAAGGCTCGTAATTAACAAAAAGAATTAGACAAGAGTGAGATTTAGAGATTTTTAACCTGAATAAAAGGTAATGGATACATGTTTCAGATACTCGTATCAAAATCTCATATGTATTCTGTCACTTTTGTCGAATACAGAATTTATGTAAAATCTCAATTTGAATGGAGTCTATCGGCGCCTGGGAAAATCACGTCGAAGACTTAGTCGAAGAGGAAGCTTCTAGGGTTTGGCATCCATTTTATGATAGATATATAAACACTAGAGCGAGCCATGAAATTGGTATTCCTCAAATTTCGACGACAGATCCTGCTATTCAAATTGTCTGCAAATTGGCGGAAAATTTAACTGCAACAGAACACTTTGAGGTAGATGAAGATACTTTACCGCCGAAAGTTTTCTGTTGGAATGATATTTCAACAATTGATGCAAAAACAGCGAATAAAATGATAAAAGCAGGTATAGAAAAGGAATACTCACATCTAATCAACAATTTCACCATAGATTTTCAACCAGTTTCCATTGGAAATTCTGATCCAATTCCAATATCCAACGAACACTATCAGCAACTGATATACCATATTATCGATCCTACATTAGGTACATCTCAGAAGATTGTTGCCAAATCGACTGGCTTATCTGTCAAAGGATTATCAAGATCTACACCAAATCTCAAAGATCTCGCGAAGAAAGGCTACAAACAGCAAGTTGATATGCCTCTACAATCACTTCCGCTACAAGAAGACCCAGAAGCAATCAAAAGATTGGCAGATCAAATCGATTCAAACTCAATTTTCATTATAGACTGTAATTATGCAAAAAACGTGGCAGACATCATACATACCTCAGACCAATTTGTCACAATTTTCGGTGCGACCACAGATACATTGCATTATACACCTCAAGTTCCTTATGATTTATTTACTTCATGTCTTTTGACTCCTGCGAGCGTTGCATTGCTGTGGCTGTCAAAGGACTACTCAGATATCAAGTCAGGAGTACTTACAGACTACGATATCGTAACTTTGATTGAAAAAGTTCATGATTCAAAAATTTCAAATCCTATTATCGATATGATCGAAATTTGTTTGCAGGCATGTGTCGACCAAATGATATTCAAAGCTTACGAAGAGATGCCAGAGCGTTTTTACAAATCTTTCAGAACTACACCGATTATGTCGAAACTTTGTACGAATTTCATATTCGCAACACGTGTAATGAAGTCGTATTCCATGACTCCGTTCTCGTATCCTGATTTTCCTGATTTATCTCAGCATCCTTTGTGGGATTCTTTCGATGTACACGTAGATGAAGCTCTTTTTGGACTAATGGAAGCAGCAAAGCCTACTCCACAGACAGAAATATCTCTTGATACTGTTTTGAGGGAACAATTAACTTTATTGGAAAATTGGCTTTGTTTTCCAAACAAAAAGAGAAATCCACCAGGTGAATTCCAGTATATTGCTCCATTGTTAGACCTTCCGCAGTATTTCGAAGAAACAATCCATATTTGTTCCAAATTTTTGAGAATTTCGAGAAGATTTGTTGTCGGATTCTTAAGTACGAAAGCATTTTCATCATTAGCATTGATCATTAATGATACACAACGAGTCAAAGCAATGTCAGATGAAACAGCCGCTGACTTTTCTTATGTGGTCTTAAATTGTTTATTGGTGTCTCCCCCTCTTAAAACTGCTTTTGAGAACCATGTAGATTTTTGGATCGAAAGAGTGCATAGCGAGCATAAGGAACTCAGAACTATCTCTCTTGGCTGCCTATTGTTGTTTTCTGACTCTCCTGGAAAAGTTGACCTTTATATTCAGAGTGGCCTCAACAAATTCATTGAACAAATGATGCATGCGTCATCAATTCGTCAAAGAGCGCTTGCTCATCTGCTTCTTTCGACAATGCATGAAGATTTTACTTTCAAACATGAGGAATTCTTCGAAGAAAAGCATCCAATGGTCAGAGCCTCAATGGTATCGCAGATAAGAGCTATAATTGAGAAGAAGAAAGACCAATTGAACGATGAAATGAAAGAATTTATTTTCATTAGTTTGATTGATGGTTGCAATGACTTGGATGCAATGGTCAGAGAAGAATCTCTCGTTTCCTTGTCCTATTTGATCATGATTGACCCTGTAAGATTCATAAATAGACTTGAAGAGTTCCCTGACTTCGATAAAGACGCAACTGATCATATAAATACCACGATCCTTACATATCAGATGCAAACAATGACTTTCGACCCTTCTTTACGAACATGCGAAAGATTGATCGAATTTATGCAGTTCATTGACGCTTGTATGCCTGAAGAAGCGCGTAGAATATCCCAAGAAAGGGTTCCGTCGAGGTTAAAAGTTCCTTCTGAGCGACCAAAGTTGATAAGATTCAGTGGACGGTCAAGTAACAAAGAAAAATCGAATGAAAAGACAGCCAATGACATGCACAACATGAGATTCACGTTCAATACCAAATCAGAAGTAGAAGAAAACGAAAAACCGAAAGAAAAGAAGACAAGGTTCTCTTTCTCCAAGAATTCGAGGGATCCACCTCCTCCACCCCCTGTTGTAAGGCGATATATCAAGAAAAAAGCCCAAGTTTTGTCATCAAATGTATCAAATGCGCTTTTGACGACAATTTCACGTTCTCTTGAGAGTTCGATCGAACCGTTAGCATTTATAGAATGTACACTAGAGAATAGCCACTCCAACTCCAAACTTGTAGGAAATCCTTCGATATCTCCTTCAGGATTGCTTTGTTGTGCAGATGAAAACGGAGCATTGCATGTACAGACATCTTCAAACATGTTGAAAGGCCACAGAGTCTATGATTTCTTCCGTCCTCACGTAACAAAAGAAGGAATGCCTCCTTCCATGTTCCCAATGATGAAAGCGAGAGAAGACTACAAGGAAGAAGTCATATTTAACGATTTCATTGACGATTACCACTTATTGGCCGTTTCCAGCAGATCTCAAGTTATAATTGTTGATACAATGAGTTTAGATCCTAATGCAGCCTTTTGGATGGCCCCTCCTGACATCAACAGATCCCTAATTGTTGATTACAACAACAGGGACTACAAAATCCTGCATTATCATCAAGCAGCGAATGTATCAATTTTTGATTTGGGCTGTTTGCAGAAATGTCAGACGATATCGATAGATTTTTCGAAGACAGAGAACGTAGAATGGCTGAAACCGTATTCTACATTGTTCTACGTCGCTCAACAAGATTTATCAATTTTTGATACAAGAATGCCTGGACGAGCAGCTGTAATTCATGGTGCAGGACCAGGTCTCATCTCTTGTAATGCAAGTGGTGCATCTCCTTTCAGTTTAATTGCTGGATATTCAAGTGGAAACGTATCTTTGTTCGAAATGAGGACAATGACCGAGGAATCCTCATACAACATGGGTAAAGGTTTGTCACACTTCGATGTCCACAAACATTTGCCTTATGCTGTTGGAATTTCTGATTCTTTGGTTTCTTTTTCTTCTGAGACTGGAGTTTTGGAAATGAAGAAGCATATGGTTGGAACTGTTCCTGAGGCATTCGCTTTGCATCCAAACGAAAATGCCTGCGCTATCAAAATTAATAACAGAGTTCAATCAATTTTTATTGATTACGATTCATGAAAATGTTATTTTTATTTGTATTTGTTGTTAAATAATAGATTTTGATTGTATAATTTTGAAATTTTTTTGAACATACAACATCTCAATCGATAAAAATTAATTTTCTTATCAAAATTCAATAAAAATCTTCTTTGTAAGAAAGATTTGGCGATATGAATTTAAGATTTATCTTTAAAACTCAAACAAAATTTGAGATATTTTGCTAATCCTAAAAGCATATTAATGCAATCAAGATTATTTGATCAACTCTAATAACTATTCATTCACACCATTGAATTGACAATTTAAAAAAGCCAATAAAATTTTGATAAATTATTTGATGTAAAAAGCTCAACATGCAATTCTAAGCCTTGACAAGTTAATAGAAAGAAATTTCTTGGATATTACTAATAAAAAACAACAAGTTTAAGTTATATAGAACAACAATTCAATAAAAATAGAGAACAACATAGTAAACATTTCGTAAAATCTTCTTAACTAATAGGTATTAGTGTGCAAGACTTTGTAAATGAGAAAATAATTTTCCTAATTCATCGATTTTTGAAACATCGATAAAAAAGTGTGTGCATAAGTGAGCTGAAGGGAAACTATTAATTATACTTGGATCAGCGTTCAAAAAAACTATTAACGGAACGCCTTTAAATTCTGTATAAATTTCGTCGAAAGCCTTTCGACTTTCGTGGATTCGCTCCATCTGGGAGCCATTTACGACGTATACTAGTATGTCAGCGTCATTTATATAGTTTTTCCAGACATTTCGAAACATAGGTTTTCCAGCTAAGTCCCAAAATCGCAATATAGTCGAATCCTTTGATATGTCTTCGGAATTTAGCCCGTATGTGGGCAGAATTGTCTTTTCTTTTCTAGTGGGATCAGCATATTTTAAAAGTTTTTCAACTAAAGTTGTTTTTCCAGCGCCGTCAATACCGAGGAATAAAACAGATGCTTTCTTATGTAGTTTATTCCATAATTCTTCTGCAATTCCCTTGACAAGGCCATACATTCAAATAATTTTTTTCAAAAATATGTAGGATGTCACTTTTTGTTGTCACTCCAATTTGTCAAGAAAAGTATGAGAAAAAATGAGCGAATTTTTCTGAAAGGATCTTGAGTAACTATACTATTTGCACTTGCATATCTGCTGCTAATTTAGAGAGAAATGAAAAATATAGCTCAAAGAACCTTGACCAAATAGGATTTTGCTCATTTGTTGAATATTCATTTCGTTTCTTTGTTACTCAGCTTGAATGTGAGAACTAATTGACTTTTCTTTTATAATTTTGACCCATTGTTCTGTTTTTTAGTTAAAATAATATGAATTGCTAAATTAATGTATAGAGATCTACATATTGCAATCCAAATGATACATCCCTTCATTGAGATTCTTAAAATCAAGTTATTGAAATATGTTTCTATATAATTTTATTACAATCTAGTCTTTCATGTATATAACTTAGTTATTTTTTAATTAATAATGATCGCTAAATATAATATTTATATGGCGTTTGTAGTATGCATGTAAGATATGATGTATGATTGAACCAGTGTATTGAATGAATATCATCATTAAAGAATAGAGTTTGAACAATGTTGAGTATCAAATTTAAGCATTGAGTTCATAGAAATATTAAATATCAATGGGTTATTAGCTAATTCAACCTTTTAAAAGATTTCGAAAATAATCATGATAGAATATGAAAATATTGAAAATATAACAAGTTTATATGTATATTTTAAATAAATTTAATGATGATTTTTGAAACCGTGATAGTTTTGATTAAAATAATTTCAGAAAAAATTTTTTATCTCATCATTAATGATAAATGGTACATTATGGCCCTATAATAGTTTTTAATTTTAGTTGATGACGTGTTCGCAAAGAATCATATAAAATCAGAACGATAGTAATCGTTTGGTCTAATACTCAGAATTTGATAAGCGGTAGTCCTCTGAAATCTAAAATCAAGGCATTCAATTCGATTGAAACGATGGCTGAATTAGTTCTCAAAATTCCTGTATGTTTCCTTTCAAATAATCAATGAGTGTTATAGACCGAAAATAGATTTTTTCGGTTTTCTCTTCAAATAATTGAAAGAATGATACTATTATAGGTTTATTATATTATATAGCATATAATCATGCTATAGCCGAAAATTATAAGTTTTGAGAAGATTGAATATAACACAAATAAATTTGAATGTAAGTTAAATTGCTTGTTGTTTTTAATAGCTATTTAATGAGAAATCCAATATTGCAAAATTCAAATTGAATGATTGAAAGAACAGAAAAAGTCATTCTTTTCAATTTCGAATATGTTTCATTGTATTTATAATTATATGGCAAATAAGATATTTAAACTTGATTTTTGAAGGAAAATTCACAAAATTGAATAAATTCAAATAATTTTTATTCAAAAATAAACTAGTTATTTGAGTTTAATACTAATTATCTATTCAAACTACAAAGTTTGTAATTTAAAATATTTTGTGAGATCAGATTGAATTAATTCAAGGTTCTTTTCAATTAATATGAATGACCATATTACGCATTTTCGAACATTATAAAAATATATAAAAATGGGAGACGAATGTTAAATTTGCTAGACATGGGGGAGTTGTCTGCAAAGTTTTAGCTCTTATCTCTAACAAAAAATTAATTTTTAAAAAATGACCGAATACGTTTCACAGCGAGAAAAAATAAAAGGCAAGATAGAATTTTCTAGACATAAAGAAGTTGTTTACCGAGTTTTAGCTCTTATCTCTAACAAAAAATTAATTTTTAAAAAAATGACCGAATACGTTTCACAGCGAGAAAAAAATAAAACTGTACACTGATTTTCATTTTCATTTCCAGTCACTTTACTTATTATTTTTCTTTTTTTCATTTTAATTATAAATTATTTCATAATACGTTTATTTACGTTACCATTTTCTTTATTCTTTTGAATTCCATCCTAGACACTTCTAGAATATTTTGATTGTTAACGTACTTCATTAGAATGAATCCTTACAAAGGGTATGTTGATCGAATTTACCTAATTGGTATTTCCAATCAGATTGAAGAAGGTAAAATGACATGGGAAGAAGCTTGCACCCATGTTCCCATCGCCCCAACCCTTCAATCAAATGATTTCAAATATTTAGATGTTTCAAAATCTTTTTTACAAAATCAATTTAGCTTACAGAATATCCCATTGCCTAAAGGCAAGAAAGGTCGTAGGGTCAATCCCTACGACCAAATCAAAGCTCTTGCTGTGATACATGACCACTGGGCCTTTCCTGTGGTCAAACAAAACAATGGAAACGTTTGAAATTACAACAAATTGATGTATCTTATAGAGAAGTACGCAGATACTTCAAAGAAAATCATTTCACCAAGACGCGATTAGAGCATGCCGGGCTAGAAACAGCAGTAAGATATTGGGTGCTTTCACCCAATCTTATCTGGCACGCAGATGTTCATTATTTTAGGGTGTTTGTGGCCAGTATATTTATGGCATAATCGACGATTTTAGCCGCAAAGTCCTAGCGTGTATACAAATACCAGATATGCTGGCAGCGACGACAGCGAACGTTGCGGCTTCCGCCTTCATTGAATTTGGCGCCCCTTATTGTTTCTGGACCGACAACGGTTCAGAAAATAGGGGCGCCTTTCAAGATCTACTTGATCTTTGGGCGTCCAATGGCGGCATACAGACTCTCATTCTCCCTACCAAAATGGGAAGATTGAGAGATTCTGGCCGACATTGGAGCGCTGCCAAAGCATTCAGGCTATTCCTGCCTTTATTTGGGAGTACAATAATAACACACCGCATGAAGATCTCCCAATTAATCCATTCACTGGAACAAATTTCACGCCAAATCAAATGTATCAGCTGAAACCGAAATACACAAATGCAGATACAGAAAGGTTGTGGCAAATATGGGATACAGATACAGGCATGACCGCTGTTGACACATTCACAGCGTAATAATAAACATAATTTTTTAATTTCATTTTTAACAAGTTTTTTTAAATGTATGTAATGAATAATTCATTAGAATATGATAATGCACATTGTAACAGAATAGAACAATCACCAAATTTTTTTTGAAATTAAAAAATAAAAGTAAAAAGTATAAAGTAATCTAACCAAAAAAGATATTTAAAAGAATTTTGGAAAAAAAGAATAAGGATAATGATATTATTTTAGATACACAATCGATGCACTGAAGAATAATCCGGTAAAATGATGATATAAAATTAGATTATTTTACAAGTAGCTAAAAGAATAAAACTATAATATAAAATAAATGAAGTTTAATGAAACAATAAAGGTTAAATAAATAATAAAGATTTTTATTTTATATCAGTATTAAGAAGAAGTAACAGCTGACACTTGGTAGACAACTTCTTTCTGTCTAGAAAATTCTATCTTGCCTTTTATTTTTTTCTCGCTGTGAAACGTATTCGGTCATTTTTTTAAAAATTAATTTTTTGTTAGAGATAAGAGCTAAAACTCGGTAAACAACTTCTTTATGTCTAGAAAATTCTATCTTGCCTTTTATTTTTTTCTCGCTGTGAAACGTATTCGGTCATTTTTTAAAAATTAATTTTTTGTTAGAGATAAGAGCTAAAACTTTGCAGACAACTCCCCATGTCTAGCAAATTTAACATTCGTCTCCATTTTTATATATTTGGTTTATAATGTTCGAAAATGCGTAATATGGTCATTCATATTAATTGAAAAGAACCTTGAATTAATTCAATCTGATCTCACAAAATATTTTAAATTACAAACTTTGTAGTTTGAATAGATAATTAGTATTAAACTCAAATAACTAGTTTATTTTTGAATAAAAATTATTTGAATTTATTCAATTTTGTGAATTTTCCTTCAAAATCAAGTTTAAATATCTTATTTGCCATATAATTATAAATACAATGAAACATATTCGAAATTGAAAAGAATGACTTTTTCTGTTCTTTCAATCATTCAATTTGAATTTTGCAATATTGGATTTCTCATTAAATAGCTATTAAAAACAACAAGCAATTTAACTTACATTCAAATTTATTTGTGTTATATTCAATCTTCTCAAAACTTATAATTTTCGGCTATAGCATGATTATATGCTATATAATATAATAAACCTATAATAGTATCATTCTTTCAATTATTTGAAGAGAAAACCGAAAAAATCTATTTTCGGTCTATAACAAAAAAAAATCTGGGATTGATTTTAAGGGGATAGAAAAGGTTTAATATAAGTAATGCTTAATAATAAGCATAATAAATAATAAACTAATATAAAAATACATAATATAAGGCGTTCGTAAAACAATCAAACCTGTTGTAGTATATAAATAACAAGTTTGAAGCAATGTACGAACATAATATCTAATATAATATCTTAATTGCGGATTGGAAGTGAGAAATCTGATGGAAAGCTGACTCCGAGAGAAAGAATCGAAGGAATAATGAACTTTGGAGCTGGAGATGCTGACTCAATGTTATCTTCTGATGAGGATGAAGATGAGGCACTTTCGAGTCTCTGAGCCTTTCTTTCGAGAGCAAGGAAACGATTCTTGACGTTTGTGTTTGTTCTGCCACGGAAGAACTTAGCAATCTGTTGCCATTTGGTTCCGAATTCTCTGTATTTCTCATAGAGAAGTTCATCTTCCTCCTTTGTCCATTCGCCATTGTTGACATTTGGAGAAAGGTAGTAGTTCCATCTTTCCTGGCACTGTCTGGCATTTCTGTTTGGAATGTTGAGGGCAATCAAGCGCCAGTTAAGCTTGTTTGATGAAATGACGAGTGATCTTAATTTTTCATCTTCAGAAGGAGACCACTTGTTGTGTCTGTGCTTGATCTTCTGTTGATCAACCTGTGATGGGCCACTGATGATTGGGACTGAGAGAGATGATGGAGCAAAGTAGTTTAACATCGCTAAGAAAAAAATGATTTTGATTGTTTACAAAAAGTTGGCCAAACAATGTATCAAATTCGCGGTACAGAAAATTTATTCCTCAAATATGTTTTTATTGTTAATCATCCTATACTAAACATGATTTAATCTTAAGCATCTAAATTGAGAATGATAAATGCGGTAAAGATTTTAAATTGAGAAAAGGTTAGGTCATTGATTGAATGCAATCTCGGTCATAAGATTTCAATGTATTTTGATCGGCCTCTGAATTTTGATGTTCCTACTGGAAAAAGGCCGATCTGATTTATTATTAGTTTGTCAATACTGAATTTCGGTTCAGGACTAATGATCGTAGATTTTTGGAATTTTGTTAGAAAGGATTTGATGATAATCCCCAACAAAATTAAAGTTGGCACTTTTTAAGATAAAATTATTATATAATGTCATGTATATAATTACTCTATCTAGTAAAATATCTAAATATGCCAAAGAAAAAAACAATCAAACTTCCATCAATGAGTCAGCGACCATATTGTATCAGAATTAGATTATTATATTAATGGAACATATGTTTCTTTAATTACATATAATTGCATAATTTTCCCCAAATAAAATCAAATTTTCTCATGTTTGGTCGCTGTTAATAACGCTGAAATTGCATCATCAATGCATACTATCTATGCACTGATGATCAATTGATCAATTTAAGTGTTAAACGAAATTTTATAGTTTTGAAATGATTTTTTTAGTTTTTTATACCGCGAAAGGAAATACTTGTAGAATTGGATGCACTTTTGAATGATATGTATTAGTTTTAATTTAGAATTAAATTTTTTTATAAATAACAATAAAAATATAAGAAATATAAAATAATTCAAGCATGATTAGAAGTATTCATCACTAGAATCAATTTCTATGCTTGCATCTGATGAAGAATCCTTCTTTTCTTCCTTCTTATCTTTCTTTTCATCGGAATCAGAATCGAAATCCATGAAAGATGAAGAGTCTGAGTTCTTTTCATCCTTCTTCTTATCTTCTTCTGGTATAACAAACGAAACGTTTGGTTTCTTCGGTGCTTCCTTTTCTTTGACTTGTTCATCTTTATGTTCAAAAGCAGGAAGCATTTTTTCGTCGTCAGATTTGTTCTTTTCAACATTTTCATGTGAAAATGCAGCCAACATGTTATTATCTTCTGTTTTGGCTTCTAGCTTCTTATCAGCATCATGCATATCTGGTTTAATGCTTAAGTCTGCATTTGTTTCTTCCTTTGGTGTTGGTTTAAACAACAATTCATTCTTCTTTTCTTCTTCTTTTGGTTTTTCTAATAAATTGTCAATTTCTCGTGGTTTGACTTCCAATTTCGGTTGTTCTTCTTGTTTAGGTTTGCTTTGGAACATTCCTCCAAGCAAAGAAGCCATTGGTTTAGGTTGTTCCTTAGGTTTCTCTAACAAATTGTTAATTTCTGTATCTTTAATTTCTAATTTTTCCTTTGGCTTTTCGTCATCAGATTTCTCGTCTTTATGTTGGAAAGCAGGTAACATGTTGTTATCTTCCTTTGGTTTGTCTTCAAGCAAATTATCAACTTCGCGTGGTTTTACCTCCAATTTTGGTGGATCTTCCTTCTTCGGTTCATTCACCATTGGAGATAATAATGAAGAGAATGGTTTCGGCTTTTCTTCAGGAGTTAATTTGTCTGAAATTGTCTTTGGCTTGAAATCTTCTTCAACTTTGTTGTTGACTGGTTTTTCTTCGTCATCGGATGAAGAACTTGATGATTTCTTCTTTGGTTTTTCATCAGAATCAGAATCTGAAGCTATTATTATGTCAGAATCTGAATCAGATGATTGCTTTTTATCTTCTTCTTTCTTGATTTCTGCAACTTTTTCTTTAGAATCAGAATCAGAACTAGAAGAGCTTGATGAAGAAGATTTCTTCCTTGGTATTTGATCATCAGAAGAATCAGTATCGAAACTAACAGAAGAATCACTTGATGATTTCTTCTTTGGTTCTTCTGCTGGTTTGGGTTGTTCAACAGGTTTTGGTTCTTCTGGAGGTTTTTGTGGTGGATTTACAATTAAATTACGAAGGCCAAGACGAGGAGAGTTGTTTTGTTGAGGAGCAGGAGGTTGTGTTATTTCTTTTGGCTTTTCTTTTTCGTCATCTGATGAAGAACTTGATGATTTCTTCTTTGGTTTCTCTTCTTCTTTCTCTGATTCAGATTTCTTGACTTCGACATCTTTATCGACATCGGATGCAAAATTGGAAAGAGAATCACTTGAATTTGATTTCTTTGGTTTTTCTTCTTCTTTCTTCTTCTTATCTTCGTCATCAGAAGAAGAACTAGAAGAACTAGAACTTGATTTCTTCTTTGGCTTCTCTTCTTCTTTCTTCTTGTCTTCATCATCTGATGATTCTATTTCAATATCAGATCCAGATGATTCTTCAACTTTTTCTACTGGTTTTTCTTGAGGTTTTTCAAGAGGATCTGTAATTGCACTTCTCAAACCAAGTTTTGGTTCTTCTTCTTTCTTTGGCTCTTCTTCTTTTGGTTTCTCTTTTTCATCATCAGAACTTGATGAGCTAGATGAGCTTGATGATGATGATTTCTTCTTTTCTTCTTGTTTAGGAGGCTCTTCTTCTTTCTTTGGTTCTTCTTGTGGTTTGAAATCTCTTTCTTCTAGCCCCACCTTCTTCTCCTCCTCCTTTGGCGAGGGCTGTTGATGTGGAGATGTATTAGGTTGGCCAAGAAAAAGATTCTTGAGATTCAGCCGAGGTGGATTGTTGTTCGGCTGAATCTCATTAAAGAGGAGTTCTGGTTCATCATCTTTCTTCGGTTCTTCCTTTGGTTTCTCTTCTTCTTTCTTTGGCTCTTCTTCCTTAGGCTTTTCTTCCTTTTCATCATCGGAAGAAGAACTTGATGAACTAGAGCTTGATGATGATTTCTTCTTTGGTTCTGCTTCTTCTTCTTTTGGCTTTTCTTCTTCTTTGTCACTTTCTATTTCAATATCGATATCAGACATTGAAGATTCTTCTTTCTTTTCTTCTTCTTTCTCTTTCTCATCTGATGATGATGAACTTGAAGAAGATGATGAAGAGCTTGATGATTTCTTCTTCTCTTCTTCCTTCTTTGGTTCTTCTTTAGGTTTCTCTTCTTCATGATCACTTTCAATTTTGATTTCTTTGTCAGATGATGAATCAAATGATGGAGGAGGAACTGACTTTTCTTCTGGTTTCTCTTCTGGTTTAAGATTGTTTGTTACTAAGTCTCTGAAGCCAAGTTTAGGAGGTTCTTCAACTGGTTTTTCTTCTGGTTTCTTCTCTTCTTCTTTTGGCTTTTCATCATCCGAAGAACTTGAACTAGAACTACTTGATGATTTCTTCTTTTCTTCTTCTTTTGGTGGTTCTTCAACTTTGATTTCTTTTTCTTCTGGTTTCTCTTCTGGTTTGAGATTGTTTGTAACTAAGTCTCTGAAACCGAGTTTAGGAGGTTCTTCTGGTTTCTTTTCTTCTTCCTTTGGTTTTTCTTCTTCTTTTTCGTCATCAGATGAAGAAGAACTTGAACTAGTTGATGATTTCTTCTTTGGTTCCTCTTGTTTAGGAGGTTCTTCTGGTTTGATTTCTTTCTCTTCGGGTTTCTCTTCTGGTTTAAGGTTATTTGTAACCAAATCTCTGAATCCTAGTTTAGGAGGTTCTTCAACTGGTTTTTCTTCTGGTTTCTTCTCTTCTTCTTTTCCTTTCTCGTCATCTGATGAAGAACTTGATGAACTTGAAGATGAAGATTTCTTCTTCTCTTCTTCTTTAATAGGTTCATCATGTTCACTTTCAATTTCAATGTCTTGATCTGATGATGAATCAAATGATGGAGGTGGAACTGATTTTTCTTCTGGTTTCTCTTCTGGTTTGAGATTGTTTGTTACTAAGTCTCTGAATCCTAGTTTAGGAGGTTCTTCAACTGGTTTTTCTTCTTCTTCTTTTGGCTTTTCATCATCTGAAGAACTTGATGAACTTGAAGATGATGATTTCTTCTTTTCTTCTTCTTTTGGTGGTTCATCATGTTCACTTTCAATTTCAATGTCTTGATCTGATGATGAATCAAATGATGGAGGTGGAACTGATTTTTCTTCTGGTTTCTCTTCTGGTTTGAGATTGTTTGTAACCAAATCTCTGAATCCTAGTTTAGGAGGTTCTTCAACTGGTTTTTCTTCTTCTTCTTTTGGCTTTTCATCATCTGAAGAACTTGATGAACTTGAAGATGATGATTTCTTCTTTTCTTCTTCTTTTGGTGGTTCTTCGACTTTGATTTCTTTTTCTTCTGGTTTCTCTTCTGGTTTGAGATTGTTTGTAACTAAGTCTCTGAAACCGAGTTTAGGAGGTTCTTCTGGTTTCTTTTCTTCTTCCTTTGGTTTTTCTTCTTCTTTTTCGTCATCAGATGAAGAAGAACTTGAAGAACTTGTTTCCTTATCTTTGATACTAACTGAAGATGATGAAGATGAAGATTTAAGTTTAACATCTTCTTCTTTCTTTGGTTCTTCAGCTGGTTTTGGTGGTTCGATTTCTTTTGGTTTGACTTCTTCTGGTTTTTCTTCTGGCATCTTTTCTGGTTTGGCTAAATTGTCAATAATTATGTTTCTGAGACTCAAATTAGGAGTTTCCTTTGGTTTTTCTTCTGGTAATGACTCAAAATTGATGTCTTCTTCGATTTCCTTTGGTTTCTCTTCCTCCTTCTTTGGAGATTTCTTTGAAGATGATGAAGACGAAGAAGATGAGTCAAATGCGTCTTTCTTTTCTTCTTCTTGCTTTGGAGGCTCGATGTTTTTATTGACAGCATCAACAAGACTTAATTTAGGAACTTCTTCTTCCTTCTTTGGTTCTTTCTTTGAAGAAGATGAAGATGATGAAGAATTAAATGCGTCATCGTTCTTCTTTTCTTCAGGAGCTTCGAGTTTCTTGTTGATTACATTACTTAAGCTTAAATCTGGCTTCTGTTCTTCCTTCTTTGATGAAGATGAAGATGATGAATCGAGTTTGACTTCTTTTTCTTCTTCTTTAGGTTTGTCTGATGAAGAGTCGAAGCCTTGTGATGATTCAACTTTGTTCTCTTTCTCTGGCTCTATCTTCTTTTGTACGAAATCTCTTAAACTTGTTGATTCTGGCTTCTTTTCCTCTTCTTTTGGCTTATCGTCAATTTCAGGTTCATCTAAAACTATTTCTTCCTCGATTTTCTCTTCTTCTTCCTTCTTCTTGTCAGATTTCTTTGAAGATGAGGACGATGAAGATGAATCATCCTTCTTTTCTTCCTTCTTTGATGATGAAGAATCTGATTTCTTATCAGACTTCTTATCTGATTTCTTTGAAGATGATGAAGACTTAAATTCTTCTTTATCAGATGAAGATTCTTTCTTCGGTTTCTCTTCTTCCTTCTTTGGCTCCTCAGGTTTCTTTTCTTCAGGCTTCTTTTCTTCTTTGAAAGCGTCTCTGAGTATTTCTCCGAGATTTTCTGGTTTCTTTGGAGGTTCCTCTTGTTTCTTCTCTTTTCTGGGTGTTTCCTTGCTCTTTCTTGCCGATGATGAACTTGCTTGTCTCTCTTTCTCGTCGAAATCTGATGGTTCGGAGTTGAAATCTGTTGGTTGAAGAGATTTGCTCTTTGAAGACTTTTCTGAACGTGTAGAGGATGGCGCAGTG
Source organism: Trichomonas vaginalis G3 (assembly GCF_026262505.1). Lineage (NCBI taxonomy): Eukaryota > Parabasalia > Trichomonadida > Trichomonadidae > Trichomonas > Trichomonas vaginalis. The sequence goes on from NC_067207.1 coordinate 19,085,061, forward strand.
AAATCTGTACGTGGCTTGTCCCATGAAACCAAAATCTGTTTTCCTGCAAGACTTGAACCGTTTTTACGATCAATTGCAGCTTGCGCGTTCCTTTTGACTTGGAATTTAAGTCTAGCAACGTGATCTTTAATTCCAACACTATGGACATTAAATTCACGGAAAACTAGTTTAAGGCCTTTAGCCGTTATTTCATCAGAAATTGGACTGACGTAAATAACAAAGTTAGCTGGTGGAGATGTACGTTTTTCTGTATTCTGTTGTTTGTAGGCTTCTAATGCAAGCTTCGCTCTTTCGTTATTGACTTCTTGTCTATTGTCCATTAATAATTTACTTAATTCTTGAGTCTTTTGCTTATATTTCTTCTCCTTATCTTTAAGTTCTTGTTGGAGTTTAATTACCTTTGGACTTCTTTGTACTTCGCCTCTAAGTTGAACTTTTTGACCTTGTTGAGCTGTTTCGAGTTCTTGTATATCTTGTTTATTACGTTTATATTTAGCTTTTTGTCTAGTAAGTTGGTTTTTGAGGTCTGGAATGATTTCTCTCTGTTCTGTAACAGATTCATAAAGCATTCCAAGTTTAAACTCTTCAATTTGACGTTGAACGAACTGTAGTTCAGCTTGTGTATTTCTAAATTTCTCTAATTTCTCGTTGTATCGTTGAAGAGACTGTCGAACTTCAACCTTTAAATCTGCTAAATTGTTTGCAGAGAATTCACGCTGAAGATAACTGATTCTATTAGCAAGTTCTTGTGATTCTTTTTGCATTTTTACAATTTCTGCTGTCATTTCACGTTGTTCGATATTTTGATAAATTCGATCGGGTTCATCTGAAAACATACCAGCATAAATACGGTCAGATTCCATTTTACTACTATTTCGTTGTTGCAATCTGTCATATCTTTTTTGTAACGAATTCACCTCATCTTGCAATGCTTTATTTTCAGTGATAAGTTTCATTTTTTGATCTAAAACATATTCCTGTTCACGAAGTTCTGCTCCTTGCATAGCATTAAAATCTCTTCCGCTTGGTAAATAATTTGTTTGTCGTGCTGATGAAGGTGTACGTGGAGTATTTTCACGGCGAGCGCTGGCAGAACGGAATTTTTTTGGTCGGTCGTATGCTTGGTTATATGTTAAATCATCCATTTCTCTCAGGCGGCGAAAAGAAAAGTCATCCATTTTCTTCTCCCCTGATATTGTCAGTTTTATGAAAAAAAAAATTCGATCAAGAAACCATCAATATCTAGTTAATTATTATATCTGTTTGCAATATTGTGTTATTATCACCTTAAAATTTGAAGTTTAAAAGTTCGTTATGATTATCTTTTTATATTTCCGCGTAACTCTCAAATTTCAAAGTAATTGAGGCTCAAAACGGAAATAATAATATCAAAACATGTGTATACATTATTGTTTGATTTTTACGCGCAAAATATCGACTCCATAACATGATGTTTTCAAATAATTAGTTTATGGAGAATTTTTTTCGCTCGTTAACTGTTATGGGCTTGAAAGTTCAGAGTCAGCTTTCAATTGTTTTCCATGATAAACAAAATCCATTTAAGTTTAATATCAATATATTGTCATTAAAATATTCTGAATCGTTGAAATTCGGAACCATGATTTCATAAAAAAAAAGATGCAACTTGGAACACAATTCTGGATTATAGCATCCATTGTTTTCTCAACATCTCTTATCACATTAAATAAAACACTTAAGAATGTCTACCAGTTCAATTATCCAGTTGCTCTTTCCACATTCCATTTCATATGCACTTGGGCCTTGTTAGAAGTCATGTGCAGAATGAACCTCTTCGAGCGTGCAACCACAGTTCCACAAAACGCCAGATGGATCAATGCATTCGTTAACGTTTCCGGTATTGTTTTTATGAATTTCAACCTCTTAATCAACTCTATGGGCTTCTATCAATTATCCAAGCTTTGCTGCATCCCAGTTATCGTCCTTGCTAACTACGTAATCTATAGCAAGAAGACTCCATTCCGTACCCTCTGCTGCTTAGCTGTTCTCTTATGCGGCATTGCATTATTCTCCGTCAACGATGTTACAATTAACTTGCTCGGCTCGATTTATGCCGTTATTGCCGTCTGTTTCACAACAGCCTCTCAAATGAGTACAAATGTCTACTCTAACAGATTCCAAGTCTTTGGTTCTGCCATGCAGCACATTACAGCTATCCCAATGATTGTCTTCGCAGGCATTTCAACACTTTGTCTCGAAACTTTCGGAGAAAAATCTTTCCTCAAACACGATTACCAGCCAGTTGAGATTATTCTTATCCTCCTTACAGGCCTTCTCGCTGTCGGTGCTAACATCGCCGCTTTCGCTTTGATCGGAAAAACATCCGCTGTTACATATCAAGTCGTTGGCCACGCAAAGACAATCCTTATCTTCGCTATCGGCCTCATCTTTATCGATAGAAACGATGGCGCTACAAAGGAACAAACAATCAAGAAGATTATCGGTCTTCTTTTCGGTCTCGGAGGAACAATTACATACACAGTCTTCGAATTGGATGACAAGAAGCGCGAGAGACTTCAAAAGGAGATTACAAAGAGAGAAGAAGAAGATCACCTTGAAACATTACTTAATAACTCTGAGGATGATAATGTATTAACAAATGAAACATTCCCAGAGTCAGATAAGAAGCTTGAAGATGTCGAAAATGAATAAAAGATTTTTTTATAATTTAATTTTCTTAAAAACTGTTTTCACATGTGCATGGATCAAATCAACTTCACTTAGATATGAGGATTAGATATGATTTAATGTTTATTTATACAAATTTTATCTAAAATATCAAATCATATAATAATATCAATAAATGTAGTGAGTTTTTGTACTTTTTTACTTGAGTATTGATAGTTCTCTTTCCATGGATTGATAATTTTTAACATCTCAAATCAGTATAGCCAATATCCTAGCATATGGACTTATCTCCGAACAATAAATTAGGTTACTAGAACCATTATATAATATTAGAGTTATTTGATCTGAATTGATCAAAAAAAAATATCTTTAATATTATCTATGAGTAGAAAGATTTCGTATAAAGTTCTGAATATTGCATCCCATTTGTATATCAGATGTTGATGATTTCATCTTAAACAAAGAAAAGACAAGATTTTTCCAATTTCATATGGATCGATATATATACAGTTACATTAAAATATAGAAATATTCAAAACGTATATCAAAGTTCGATTGGTATTAACCTGAAAGCAATTTGGTATTTTTTATGAGCAAAAAAAATTGTAAAATAGAACTTTTAAAACAAAACGACTAACAAATTTATAACTAATATAAGGCGTTAAACTTCTAAATCATCTAAAACTTGATTAATTTGTGACCAATTATTTTGTAACCATTGAATTGTATCAGCTTTTTTAGTTGCGCGGAATCCTACATTTATTCTATTTCCTGCACTTCTAGCAAACTTTAAAAAATCTTTAGCATGTGTGCAATTAAATCTAGCTTTAAGGAGACTTTCTACTTCTTGTGCACTTATATTTATAGGAGGTCCTTCTGGAATCGGAGGAGCGCGTACATGCTGGACTTGACTGTTTCGAGTTGGAATTGGATGTTGATTTCTTCTCTGATTTGCTGAGAATACTGGAGGCTGTGGAAAATTTTTGAGCCTATCACTGATAGTACCTATGAAATTAGGCGGTACTTGGAAACGATTTATAAATGATACTTTAAATCTATTAAAATCTACGCCATCGTTAATTGTATTTGCAATAGACTTCGCTTCTGGATTGATACATTTGTTTTGATTAGGAGAATGCGTGTTATAAATGACATTGGTCGGGTAATAAGTGAAATCCATGATATTAAAAAAATGGAGGAAATTTTTTTGACATGTAAATTGTTCAAAAAAAAACTTTTCCATGACTTCATTGTAAAATCATGAAGTATTTGATATTCTTTCTTTTGTCTTTCTCTTTTGTGTTACAATTTGGAAAAATTAGTATATGTTTAATGGCAACTGCCCCAATGTTTCAACAAATTTGATTAAAACAAAAGAATGTATATGATTAATAAGTACGAAAATGTGAAAATATATACATAGTTGCTTCACATATGTCATGGTTCATTTTGTATTAAGGGAACCTTTTTTTTCAGACCTTGTCATTGAGGATAAGTTAGTTGTATCTTAGGACTTTAGATCGTTTTCCTATACATTCTTATTGAAAAAAATTCGGATTATGCCTCTATTGTTTAAGGTTAAAATTCAATGACCCATCACGCCAGCCTTAAAATTTGTCATAAACTTTTTTTCTGAAGTTTACATTTTTAATTCACTTTTTTTAGTTTCGAGTCGAAGAACGATCTTAACTTCATCATTTCAAACAATCAACGATCATTTTGAAATGATGCAAGAAAGATATAATACAAGAATTGTTTCATCAAGATTGGACAGAGTTTTTCCCAAATTCAGAACAAGGAACAAAATACTATACGGAAAAACAAAAACTTATTATAGAAGATCAGAGTTATTACATCAGCTTTTGTAATTTTGGCGCATTGATAACAGAAGGTGCCATTTACTATTGTTCTGCGAAAGATACAACGAAAGCTCTTATTGAAGATACTGATTTTTATAAGTGTTCCAATACTGAAAATTGGGGAGGAAGCTTATACTTCTTCGTAGATGGTGAATGTGTCCAAAATCGAATTTGTAGTTTAAATTCTAATTCTGCTAGTGGAACGATGTATTGTTGGGTTGATGTCAGTAATATTGTTGGATATAAGAATAAAATATTAAATTCTTCTATTTCTGAAAGCGGAAATTTATATAAAGATAGAGCAGTAAATATTAATCTAGTAAATGGAGAAATTGAAATAAATTCTATAAATATTTCTTATACTGATTTATATATATGTAGTTTATTTGCTATATGGTACTATAATTCTCCATCGCGAGCATCATTTTCAACATTTTGTAATAATACTGATACATATCAAGACATTTTTAATGATGTATATTTTTATAATTCACCTGAAACATTATTGATTGAGTCATGTAACTACTTAAGTAACAATTTGCATGTAATAATAAGTGCTAATAATGCATATGTTAATGTAGTTAATTGTAATTTCATCAATAACACAGGTAGAGAATATTATTTTTTTCAAGGTTCAGATGGTCTAGGTAATATTACAATTGATGGATGTTACATTGATGAAAGTAATCCTAAAAAAGAAGGAAAAGTTTATTTCACAAACAATGAAACAAATCCATTCAAAATAGAATTTCCAAATTTAACATGTGAATTTGAAATTCCTAAATCAAAGAACGAAGAAGAAAATGAAATCATATATTTCAACAGAAAGAAAAGAATCTTCAAAAATCTTCCTTTTTTGTTCTTTCAATCATTTGTTATTATTTCTCGAAAGAAGTAAAATATATCAATATAATTCGTTTTGTTCATGCTTTTGAAAACTATGATTTTATATGAAACACAATGAATAACAGATAATAAGAATTCTATCAGTAGGTTTGATTGAAATGGTCTATTTCTAATTGTCTAGGGGTTTTGTTTCATGAATGAACATTCAAGTTACAATATTTCATATTTTTAAAGTTATACAATGTAGAATGAGGTCATTTTGGAAATATCCACACAATTTATTGCAAGTTTCTCATTTTCAAAAATTAGATATGTCACATGAATGATATAATTTTAAGATATAATATATATCACAAGATTTATTTACAAAACTTGGATATGGGCAATCTTTAAGCCTTCAGATTGAACTGTAGCAGAATTATCATTTTAATGTGGATGGTCTGTGTTGTGGGCTCAATTGAGAGATATAATTCTTTACTTCTCCAATTGTAGCAGAAATGTTAACAGTAAGTGTAAGAAACGATCTATCTTAAAGAAGAACTCGAAGTTTTGTTGTTTGTTCGCCACCATAAGCGAATCGATTGCAGCTGGTCCCTTGTCCTGGAATGGATTAAATGGCTTTGGTGGAGCCTTAAAATCTTTTTAACACTGTTCATCGACATCGATAACTTGGTGACCATTCATCAATTCACGGGGAACTTGACCTTGCTTAACTGCTGCGAGGAATCTAGCTTTTAATGGATCGTCATTCGGAAGAAATTAAATTAATTTTTTCAATAAATTTGAGTTATTACATCAGTTTTTGTAATTTTGGCGCATTACTCACAGAAGGTGTCATTTCCTTTAAGACTTCGAAAGATACAACGAAAACTCTTATTGAAACAACAAATTTTAATAATTGCTCCAATACCATATGAAAAGGAGGAAGGTTAAAAATGGAGAGTATAATCCAATAGATAGAACTGGAAAAACTCCTTTGCAATGGGCGCTCATTTCAAAAAGAATTTCTATCATTAGAGTGTTTCTTGACTTTTTACTTGATTATGAATCAGAAATTGACTCTTTGTTGAATGAGATCCTGGACTTCGCTTATATTAATGATAATGCTTTTGCTGCAATTCTGAAAGATTTCTTTGTTTCTGAATACAACTATTTGGATGTTGAATCATTCGAAGAAGAAGACTTCATGCTGTACTTGAGTGTTTCGAGTTGGAATTGGATGTTGATTTCTTCTCTAATTTGTTGTGAATACTGGAGAATGTGGAAAAATTTTAAGCCTATCACACAGGTAGAACGTGTTATTTTTACCAAATTTTGTCAGATAATATTACAATTGATGGATGTTACATTGATGAAAATATTCCTTTAACTAATGATGTTTATTTCACAAACAATGAACCAAATCCGATCGAAATAGAATTTCCAAATTTAACATGTGAATTTGATATTCCTAAATCAAAGAATGAAGAAGAAACTGAATCTTCAAAAATCTTCATTTTTTGTTCTTTCAATCATTTGTTATTGTTTCTCGAAAGAAGTAAAACATCAACATAACTCATTGTTTCTATACCTTTTGAAATCATATTTTTATAATCTCATTCTATGATTTCCTGTGAAACACAATGAAGAAAAGATAATATATATCATAAGATTTATTTACAAAAATTGTATTTGAGCCATCTTATAGCCTTCAGATAGAACTGTTGCAGAATTATCATTAAGTTCTCTTGGTAGAACTGCAACGCGTAATTTTAATGTGGATTGTCTGAGTTGTGGGCTCAATTGAGAGATATAATTCCTCACGTCTCCAATTGTAGAAGAAGAATTAACAGAAAGTGTAAGGACCAATCTATATGGAAGGAGAATGCGAAGTTTTGTTGTTTATTCGCCACCAGCAGCGAATCCATTCGATTGCATCTTGTGCTGATCTAGCTGTACCATCACCGATTGAATGTGCCTTGTCCTAGAATGGATTAAATGACTTTGGCTGAGCCTTGAAATCTTTTTCACACTGTTCATCGACTTCGACAGCAACAGTTTGATGGCCATTCATCAATTCACGAGGAACTTGACCTTACTTAACAGCTGCGAGGAATCTAGCTTGTTCTGGATCGTCATTTGGAAGAAATTCGCCATTCTCTCAATAAATTTGAATAAATATTCAATTGGAAAGGAAATTAAATCAATATGTGTAGAATTGTTTATCATAGCAAATTATTTTGTCGAAATTTTCTGTCTCTTCAAAAAAATTTTGACAAAAAAAATTTTTGATGACTTTAGAACCCGAGGCTCAAAATAGGATTCATTTAGCTATTAAGTCTGATGATGTCGAAGCCGTTGAAGATATTTTACGCGAGTATTATACAGTTAATCCATTTTTAACAAATGTTCCAAAATTACCAAAGCAATTGACAAAGTCACCAACGTTTGTAGATGCAGCAGCTTTTTATGGTTCTCTTGAATGTCTAAATTTCTTCCTCAATGACGCACAACTTTCGAAACATGTTGATTATCGAAATAGAACTGCAGCTCATTTTGCAGTTTACTCGAAAAACATCGAAGTATTTCAAACATTATATAAATATGGTATCAATTTTGATGCCAAATCGAAAAATCTCAAAACTCCATTTCATATCGCCGCAAAATACGGTTACTTAAATATATGTCATTATCTTTGGGTTCATGGTTGTTCTCTATACACTACTAACTATCAGAATTACACCATTTTCGATTTTGCACTTTTTAATGAACAATTTCAAGTTGTAGACTTCTTATTTGATATCGGAATGGAATACAATCAAACACGTTCTAAATCCTACTACATCAAAGCTATCAAAAGCAATCGTTTCCAGTTATTAGAATATCTTGCGAAAAATCACGTTCCAATGATACCAACTAAGAGTGGAAACTATCCAATACACTTAGCAGTTAAGAAAGGAGATATCAATTTAACGATTTTCCTACTTGAAAACGGTGCAGATCCAATTTGTCAAAATTCAAAAAGAATTACTCCACTTCATTTGGCAGCGAAAACAGGAATTGAAGAATTAGTAAGAGCTCTTCTTTCTAAGGTTAAAAATAGAGAGTATAATCCAATAGATAGAACTGGAAAAACTCCTTTGCAATGGGCAATCATTTCAAAAAGAATTTCTATAATTAGAGTGTTTCTTGACTTTTTACTTGATTATGAATCAGAAATTGACTCTTTGTTGAATGAGATCCTGGACTTCGCTTATATTAATGATAATGCTTTTGCTACAATTCTGAAAGATTTCTTTGTTTCTGAATACAACTATTTGGATGTTGAATCATTCGAAGAAGAAGAAGACTTTAGTAATTTGATTTAATATTGTTTTGTTAGATTATAAATTGATTATTTGTTTATAAAAGATTGATAAAAAAAATAGTTTGAGTACTTTCTGACGTAAACACCCACAATGTCAAAAACTTTGATAGGTCAAAAAAATTGCGTCAGAAAGTTTACAAACGTAGACTTTCTGACAAACAGAGTCTCTGAAAGTACCCAATTGATGGTTTTGAATTTCTGAACTCTTTTTTTTTTCGAAGTTCTGAAATTTGTCAAAAACTAAATTTTCGCTTTTCCGGTATTTTGTCAGGGGCACGAAGCGACCCAAAAAATGTAGGGAAAGTGTAATTCTCTAGCATATGATTATTTTTGCATCTAATGATAAATTTGTCATAAGCAAAATTATTAAACTCATAGAATTAATTGTATGAGTTGCCTCAAAATTCTGATTGGATCTGCGCTGTTTGACGAGCAGTTTATTTTCTGGAGTTTACTTCACTTTTTAGTTTCCAGTCGAAGAACAATCTTAACTTCATTATTTCAAACAATCAGCAACCATTTTGAAATGACACAAGAAAGATATAATACTAGTATTGTTTCATCAAGATTGGACAGAATTTTTCCAAAGTTCAGAACAAAGAACAAAATACTCTTCGAAAAGCCAAAAGCTTAGTTCAGAAGATCAGAATTATTACATCAGTTTTTGTAATTTTGGCACATTACTCACAGAAGGTGCCATTAGCTTTACGACTTCGAAAGATACAACAAAAACTCTTATTGAAACAACAAATTTTAATAACTGCTCCAATATTAAAGGAGGAGTAGGAAGCTTATACTTCTCCACAGAAGGCGAATGTGTCCAAAATCCAATTTGTAGATTAAATTCTAATTCTGTTCAAGGATTTATGTATTGCTTAGTTGATGTCAGTGATATTGCTAAATATAAGAATAAAATTCTTAATTCTATTATTTCTGAAAGCGGAAATTTATATAAAGATAATGAAGGAGGAAATATTTGTCTAAATAATGGAGAAATTGAAATAAATTCTATAAATATTTCTTATACTGATTTATATGAAAATAGTTTATTTGTTATATGGAGATATAAATCTTTATCCAGAGCATCATTTTCAACATTTAGTAATAATACTGATAAAACAACTTATACTTATTATTTTGGTGATTCATCAGAAACATTTTTGATTAAATCATGTAACTACTTAAGTAACAATTTAAGTACAATAGTAAGTTCTGAATATGCATATGCTTATGTAGTTAATTGTAGTTTCATCAATAACACAGGCAGAACGTGTTATTTTTACCAAGTTGCGGGAGGCAATATTACAATTGATGGATGTTACATTGATGAAAGTATTCCTTATTCTTGGGATGTTTATTTCACAAACAATGAAGCAAATCCATTCAAAATAGAATATCCAAATTTAACATGTGAATTTGTTATTCCTGAACCAAAGAATGAAGAAGAAACTGAAATTATATATGTCAACAGAAAGAAAATAAATTTCAAAAATCTTCCTTTTTTGTTCTTTCAATCATTTGTTATTATTTCTTTATCCAAGTAAAATATATGTACATAATACGTTGTTTCAATGCTGTTGAAATCAAATTATATAATTTCCTGTGAAACACAAGGAAGAAAAGCTAATAATTGAATTATATCAGATAGTTTGATGAAGAAGGACTAACTCTAATTGAATCAGGGTTTTATTTCATGAATAAACATTCAAAATACAGTATTTCATATATTTAATGTTATACATCTCATTTTATAATAATCGGATATGCCACACATATGTCTCTGATTAGATTTTATAAGTTAAAAGCATAGATTCTTGGAGATCATTCTATTGTAGAATTCTGATATCTTTATTTTTGATTGAAGGAAAGTTCAGAGAGAAGAATTCCGAGACCTCAAGTTTCAAATCTCAATAATAAAAGCCTCTCACATTGGATACATTTTATTGTTATTAAAATATGAGTGTCAAATACCTGTTGGTCAAAATATATTTAATGATATACACACCATAAAAAAAAAAAAAAAAAAAAAAAAAAAAAAAAAAGGTAGTGGGGCTTCCAGGCACTTCGTGCCTTCTAGCCCTGAGGATGTTTTGTCAAGACTTCTTCATCGTAAATGTTTTGTCAAGACTTCTTCGTAAATGTTTTGTCAAGACTTCTTCATCGTAAATGTTTTGTCAAGACTTCTTCGTAAATGTTTTGTCAAGACTTCTTCATCGTAAATGTTTTGTCAAGACTTCTTCGTAAAATCAGACAAAAATAATGTTTATGTTAGAATGTTAGATCTAACCTCTTTTCTAACATCGTAGAAAACTCATGATTTCATCGTAAATGTTTTGTCAAGACTTCTTCGTAATGAGCGTAAATGACCCAAAAATAATGTTTATGTTAGAATGTTAGATCTAACACGTTTTCTAACATGTTTTCTAACATCGTAGAAAACTCATGATTTCATCGTAAATGTTTTGTCAAGACTTCTTCATCGTAAATGTTTTGTCAAGACTTCTTCGTAAATGTTTTGTCAAGACTTCTTCATCGTAAATGTTTTGTCAAGACTTCTTCATCGTAAATGTTTTGTCAAGACTTCTTCGTAAAATCAGACAAAAATAATGTTTATGTTAGAATGTTAGATCTAACACGTTTTCTAACATGTTTTCTAACCTCATGAATTTTCATGAACTTTCTTTACAAAGTCTTTACGATGAAGAACTTTACAAAGTCTCAACAAAACATTGACAAGAAAGTTCATGAGAAAGACTTTACAAAGTCTTTACGATGAAGAACTTTACGAAGAAATCTCAACAAAGTCTTTACGAAGAAGTCTTGACAAAACATTTACGATGAAATCATGAAAATTCAAGAGGGTAGAAAACATGTTAGAAAACATGTTAGATCTAACATTCTAACATAAACATTATTTTTGCTGAATTCCGTATGAAATTTCATGAATTTTGTATGTTTTAGACCATGTTAGAAAAGAGGTTAGAAAAGAGGTTAGATCTAACATTCTAACATAAACATTATTTTTGCTGAATTCCGTATGAAATTTCATGAATTTTGTATGTTTTAGACCATGTTAGAAAACATGTTAGAAAACATGTTAGATCTAACATTCTAACATAAACATTATTTTTGGGTCATTTACACTCATTACGATGAAGAAGTCTTAACAAAGTCTTTACGAAGAAATCTCAACAAAGTCTTTATGAAGAAGTCTTGACAAAACATTTATGAAGAAATCTCAACAAAGTCTTTACGAAGAAGTCACAACAAAACATCTGTCAAAAACCGCTTTTTAACTTCACTTAAAATGCCACGTAAGCTACGTAAGAATATACGTAAGAGGAAGAGAGCATTGAAACATCCAATAGTAAAACTGACACCACAACAACAGTTGCAACAACAAATGCTGAATGACCCCACTATGTTGCAACAAATGTCAAGCAATCCTATGCTTTTAAACCGAGTTGTTGGTGCACAGAGTGGAGGTTTAAGAGCGGCACTTTTAGCGAAAATGGCAGGCTATGGTGGAGCTGCAGACGGAACAGCCTATAACCCTCAAAGTCAAATGAATTTGAGTTCACTCAAAAATCAAATAACAGATGTCAAAAAGTCAAACATAGACATACAGAAGCAAATAAGTGAAAACGAAAAGAAACTAGAATATGACAGACACACAAAGAAACTCAATGAGTTAAACGTAGAGAAAAAGAAGAAAGAAGAACAACTGAAAGAACTAAGTACAGAGGAATATGCGAAAAAAGTGTCAGAAAAAGCAGCAGAAGTAGCAAAATGGAACAAGATGTCATAAATTTGAAAAACCATACTACTCAATATAAAGTACTGAAAGATGAAGAGATAAAACAAAAAGCCCTGAAGACATATATGGATAGCGATGAGTATAAAAAAGAAGTTGAAGCAAATGTAAAGGCAGAAAAACTTTTACAGTTGCAAAACCAAACCGTACAGTATGAAAACTTAGCACAAGAAAGTAAAAATAACGACGCAGCCATGCAAAAGGCAATGAAAAGCGCAGAATATATAAAAGCTAATAATGACTGGTTAGATGCCCAAGCCAACGCTAAAGCAGCCCAACTCATAGGGTCAATAAGGACAAAAATACAAGCGGATGAAGACAGTTCAAATGAAGCTTTAACAAATGCTGACTTTAAGAACGCTTTCGAAGCTCTTCATAGTAAGGTGAAACAAGTGAACGACTTCTCATCTGGAAAGAAACTGAAGTCTGAAGGTTTCGACAAAGAGTTAAAAGAAGTAGCACAAAATATGACGAAAATAACAGATGCAGCAACGAGACAGGCAGTTCAAAGTGCCTATGACGCCGTTAGAGCAACTGTTGTGAAAAGTCAAGAAAAAGAGTTACAACAGACCAAAACAGACCTAGTAAATGCTTTCTTAAAAACGAAAAGTCAGGTAGGACATTACGCTGCAGATGGAACATATGTGCCAGCTGGTGGAACTTATATACCACCAAACCCTCCAAGAGAAGCACCTGCACCAGGACTACCTAGAACATTTACATCGTCACATGGACACAGACACAGGCATGCACAACAACCAGCACAACAACCACCTCCACAACCAGCACAACAACCAACACAACAACCAGCACAGCAACCAACAGTTCAAAACCCTGCACAACAACAACCACAAACAGAGCAAGGACATAAAAGAAGTAGAGAACAAGGAAACCAAGAATTCTTAAAAATGCTTAAAGAAGAGTGTGGTTTCCCAGATACTGTTGACTTTAGTGACAGATATAAAGAAGCTATTGGAAAGTTCAAGGATGGAAATACTGACCCGGACCTATTTAGCTTTATGGCTCAGCACCAAAACGGATATAATCTCAAACCTGGAAAATACAAGCTCGCTAAGGGATATGATTTAATAGCATATCATCCAAATGACATGGATGAATTTACTCCGAGATATTTGATGTCAGAGCTAAATGACAATTCAACTTTCGTCATGAAACGCGTAAAAAATAGAGACGGAACGAAAGAACAAAAGCTTATGAATGCGGATGACGTAGATAGGGAAATTGTTGAAAACGGTCTCGGAATATATGAAATGCCAGCAGATGAGGTACAAGAAACTCCACAGGAAGAAGTTCAGATACAACCAGACATGGAAGAAATAGTTCAGCAACAACAGCTAGAAGAGCCTGAAGGAAACGAACAAGTCACTCCTTTGGAAACTAACCTCACAGAACTAGATGAAGATTTGGAACAGCCGAAAAATCTTGACCCTCAACAAGAGTATGCGGAGAATATGGAATATTTCCAGGAGTCTAAAAAAATTCGGCTGACATAGTAGAAGAATATCGAAAAATGTTTGCCGACATACAAAAGACTCCAACACCAGATGAAAATATTCAGCATAGAATGGAAGAACTGAAAAAAATGTACACAAATACAACAACCTTTTTACTTACGAGCATTTAACGTTCAATCTTCGGATGAACTCGGTGAAAATAAAAGGTTAAATTTCAAGAAAACATATAGAAATGAAACATTGTTTAAAGTTCATTCAGAACCTAACCAAGATGGAAACAAACCTACTTTTGTTTCTGCAGACGATGGAACTACAATGAGATGGGGTCATAAAGCTAATCCAGATAGGTGGTTCATAAACTTACAACCACAATTCCAAGAAGTTGTAGACGCAATGGAAGTCAATGGTGAACGAGATATAGCTGGTATTTTAAGCGCGGCTTTAATGCCATTGAAAGATATGAAAGATGCAGATATTTTGGACCAGTATGAAATGAACATGGCTGATGGAAATATAACACCTGACGTTCTAGAACATTTATCTCAAAGAACTACACAGAACCATAAAGATGGTATATTTGGTGAAGAGTTTTAGAAAGAAAGTTAGGGAGAGAGAAGGAAGAGAACCTATTGTACATGACCTTGCAAACGAAAGTTTACAAAATGTCATAAAAACTTACTTTGCAGACGATGAATCGAGAAGGGATGAATATTTAAGAAAACTCAAATGGACAGTACCAAATGAAATGTTAGTATTGAAAAACATGTTCCTTGACAAAATAAAACCAACTACAGAAATAAACGACGCAAGACTGAAAGATTGGGTAAAAGCTTTCCCATTCACAAAAGATATAGTTGGTAACATGGAAAGAAAACCAGAATGGCTACAAAAACATATATTTGGAAACGAGCTTATTCCATATGGACAGGCACTGTTTGAAGCGCTTGAACCGGAAACTCAGGAAAGAGTCATGCAAACAATACGCGAAGACTCAAATACAGACTATGACAAACTCTTTCTAGGATATAGGTTACCTGAGATGGGCGACCAGAGCCAAAAGGCAAAAAGGACATGGGAAATTTGCAACATACTAGATGAACATATGCAAAGATGCAACAACTTCAAGCAGAGGGCAATGAAGGAAAAAGAAGAGTTAAAAACTCAGTCAGGAAGAAAGTAAAGCTTGGTCCACGTGGGTTCTATTATGACATATAAACCCAACTATTCTATATTTTTACCCATATGAAATGTACGCCGCTCAGAATATAACGCCAACAGTTTTGGATGCTATGAATGGAAATGTTTCCGAATGGTATAACGAATGCGACAATGCCATTAGAAGGTCAGAAATAGTTCCTGGAACTTACGAATATACAACTGCTGTTTCTTATGGAAACGTAGGTGAGTTTGGTGAAGGTTCTTCAACAACAGTAGATATTGCATGCGACAGGTTTCACATTATTTCTATTGACAACTCATTCTTATACGTGGAACAAGACATTGAAATAAAACCTTCTGCCAAGTTGTCTGACAAGAAAGGTTGCAATGGAATTTTCTATGTCGGATACCAATATGCTCCAGAAGTTTTCATGGGATATAAGATATATTCTAACTCTGACTTAGTTCAAACAGTAACATGGGCAAACTATGAATGGTTCGCTTTGAGAAACTCAGTACAACCACAAGCTAGAGAACAAACAGACCAGTATGCAACTATTGAGAAAATAAGAAGACTTGACCCTAACGTTCCAGGAGTTTATGTTAACCTTTCTGGTTCAGATGGAACTGCTGCCACTAAAGTAAAACTGAAACTTAGAGTTCCTTTGTCATCTTTCCTCATCTTCAGGTTTTTAAGATACTTGCCAAACTGGGCAGGAAAAATTTCTATCGAACTTACTCCAAGCAAAAATAACTTAGTCATTGCACCAACACAAGACCCATTCACTCTTACTGTAGCTGGAACTGGTGGAGCCAAGTTCTGTGACTTTTGCAAAGACAAAGTTGACTTAGACTTTGGTTTCTCAAACTTCAACACTGAAGTAAAACTATTATTTCAATGCTGCTGGAACTGCTTGGGACCCAGTTAAGTTCACATGCGAAAAATTTGAATGCAAGAGAATAGAAAGCAGACTTGCCGTTTATATGTTGGACCCAGATATTTCAAATGCTTTAGCTGCCAAATATATTGCAGTTCCACTTATGTTCCCTATACACCAAATATCTGTCAAAGACTTTGCAGGTGAAGTTGGAAACCAAAGTGCTGACCCAGGTGCAAGAACAGATATTGCTTTAACAACTGCAATGAAACATGCAGATACTATGTTTGTACTGTTCAGACGAACTATAAATGACTATTCTTGTTTACAACCCTGGTATTAAATACCATATAAACATAGATGGCAAATACTATCCAAGAGAAGAATATTCCACAGTTGAAGATATGAGGTCATACAACTTGACATTAGATGCTATGAACTTTAACAACAACTTCACAACAACCATTAACCCTGAAATGCAAAGTTCTATTATGCCATATGTGAAAGTATGGACCCATACAGGAGCTCAAAAAACTCAATATACAAATGGAGACCGTTCAAACTTTTGGCTTGGCATTCCATTTGCTGACTCAGAAGACTTTATGGGTGGTATTTCAACTGTTGGTACTGTACAAATACAATATACTGGTGACAGAGACGGTCCAGATGAACTGAGAGCAAAGAAGTTTACAAAACCAATAGCACTTTTCACGGAAGATGCTCTTTTGAAGATTCGTTCGATGAAACCTGCTGGGGCTCCTCAGATTGGCATACGACAGCTTCCATCGAGCAGATTTTGGCAGCAGGTCAGTAAGTTGTTCTTGAACTGACTTCTCTCCGTCAAATATTGACAGTACGCCAGTTTTGACATAAAATTGTATTATAAACTTACCTTTAGAAATATCTGTAAGTTTTGAAGTTATATTTTTGTCTGCTTCAAGAACTTTCACCATCTCGGTTATACCAACTTTCTTTGCTTTATGAAAATATTTTGGTTCAGCAAAGACTGCTATTCTATAACATTTTCCATTGTTTGTATAAAGAACTATTCTATCAATGAACTTGTATTGTTTGTGTGTGTAAACTTTGTTCTGCTTCAATTCGAAGAGATACTCAAATACGTCCATCTTTTTATTCTAAGTAAAATGTCATTTCCGAAAAATAGAAGCGTAAGTGTTTCAAAAGGTTTAATGGCGGTGGCAGATGTGAAGTTAAATTCACCAACTCAAACAAACAGTCAAAGTGTTGTTGTCAATGTCAAAGAAAGAGAAGTTGAAGTGGGAAACCATACGAAGACGAAGATGGTATAAACAATAGTTCCTGTAAAAGAACCAACATACCCTGAAGTTAGCAGAGACTTAAGTTCTGTTGCAGATATTCGAAACGACTACCAACAACTGAAAGACAAACTTCAAACTCAGGAGAAGATTTGTCAAGCTTTAAGTATAATGTTAAACTTGGTCGAACACAACCCTGTAAAAGTGAACTCATATGTCATTGCACCTCATGAAGTTTTGAAAGAACTATTGAAACTTTTGACAGAGGCAGACGATATAAACATCAAAGAAATAGAACCGACATTAGTTGCTGTGGTGTTTCATATAATGTCATTGACAAGATATACGTTATGAAAGGAGGTGAAACGTTGAACTTAAAGTATAGTTTCCCAGACGTCATAAAAATATTTGACGACCACAACATTTCATTAAAATTTATTTGCTAAGTAAATGGCAGAAGATATAATGGTTTATACTATTACGACTAAAAACCCTGAGTCATATAATTCTATAACAACAAACTTACAAAGTCCTCAAGGACGGTATTGTAAACTAACTTTAAACACAATGACGACTAAAGCCTGTTTTGCTCTTTTGACACCAGAAGACTTTGTTGTTGTGAATGGTAAAAAATACTTCTTTGAAGATACTTACTCAGATATACCACCAACAGGTTTTGTTGACTTATTTAATACTTTAAGGACGGATGTAACATGTGCTGCAACTAGAGCAGGTTTCATTATGTTTGGATGTCCGACTGAGTTTACTATAAACGATATGAGCTATAATACAAAACTTATTTCTGGTTTTTCTACCAACAGTTTCCTATAACAGGAAAAGGTGTCATACAAGGAATGTCTATTCCATGACATTAAGCACACCAATCTTATATATTGTTTCAAACTTAGGTTTCAAAGTGTTATTCGAATGTCGACAGAAACTATTATGACCAAAAGATACTTATGCGTATAAACAATACTTTCTCTGCTGGTTTGCCTATTGTTCATTCGAATGCAGAATTTTCAACCTTAGTGAACTCAAACACTTTGGCAAGTATAACGTTGACATTAGTTGACGCAAACTTTGTTCCTGTAAAACTTTTATGTCCTATGTATTTGTCAATGACGGCAGAAAGTTTCGAATTGGAAGATGCAACCGGTGAAAGTATTGTATTACAAGAACAACTTCAACAACAAATAGCTCAAGAACAACAAATGCAACAAATAGCTCAAGAATAAAAAAATATTTTTTTATTTTTATAAAAATGTACAGAATAGATGTTTCAGATTTTTATGACTTCCAAGCATTCAGAATATGTGTCCATTTAGAGACTATAACAAAGCAGTCGAGAATTTGAAACGTTTAGTCATTTATGTCGACTCTGCCCAGAATGTTATGTTATGAAAGAATGGGATGTAGTCTTTAACAAACCAAGAGCAACAAATAGTTTCAGAACAAGAATGTAGAACAGAAACTTAAGAAAATAAAAGTTGTACAAGTTGGCATGAAGATGTTAGATGCTTGGGATATCTTATTGTCAAAGTTAGAAGATTTTTCAGTTCGTGGTATAAAGTTTTATACACCTTCTCCAAACTTCTATTCTATCTTCACTGGATATAAATACGAACAAGTAGAATGGAAAGAAAATATTATAGAAGCTTGGTTAGACCATGTCAAAGAAATTATATGCAATGGAAACGAAAGAGTCTATGAGTATATCTTATGTTGGTTTGCAAACATCTTACAACATCCAAGTGCTAAAAATGAAAACTGCTCTCATTATATATTGGAAAAAAGGAACTGGTAAGAACACATTCTTTACAGATATCTTATGCAAACTGTTAGAAGGTTATTCGAATCCGAATATGACAAACTTAGAAAACATCTGGCGGTAAATTTAACTCTTCAATAGAGAATATGAAACTTATAGTATGTAACGATCTTCAAAGTATAGATACAACAAAAGTTTTGAACTCAGATGCTTTGAAGAGTCTTATAACAGACAAAGTTGGAGTTGTTGAAAGAAAGTATAAAGACCAAAGAGTTGTGAAAATGTTGCAAACTTCATTATGGTTTCAAACAATGCTGTTCCGATGAAGTTAGAAAGTTCTGACAGAAGATATGTAGTTGTCAGAACGTCAGATTCCATATGCAAGATACAGAATATTTTGACGACTTAGCAGAAACTTTGACATCTGACTTTTACAACCACTTGTTCTCATATTTCATGACATTAGATATTTCTAAGTTCAATCCAAGACAAATTCCACATACCGAAGAGAGACAAACATTGTTAGAAGCAAACAAGAGTGTATATGAACTGTTTATAGATGAGACTAACTTTGAGTGTTTAGATGAAAGGTCATTGTACGATGAATATAAACAATATTGTCAAGAAATATGGTTATATGACAGCTTCTAAACGAACATTCTTGGAAATGTCAAAAATCTTTTAGATGTTCAGAATGGCGTATATACAAAGAAAAATTTTTCTGAGTAAATTTAAAAAAAAAACATTTTTTATCCGATAGAAAAGATGGCAAAATTCATCTCAGTAAACAAGTACATGACAGAAGTCAAAGAAGAACTAGACCCATTCGCTTATTTGAATGTTTTAACTTCTACCATTTTGAAAAGTCTTCATTCAGCAAAGTTTGGAACATCGAACCAGTTAAGTTTGCTATTGTGACTAAAAATGGTGCGAAATTTGAAGACTTAGACATAGAAGGTTTGTTAGCAGTCAAAGAAAATTTTGACAGAAGGTTCTCAAACCTTAAAGAAGGCAAAGCATACAAACTTGTTATACCTTATGAACCAAAGAAAGCAGACGACTATGAATATTATGAGTCTAAGATAGTTGAAGTTCAAGGTAAATTGGGTAAAAAGATTTTAGAGTCTAAGCCAGTGTTTGCCCCTAAAGAGGAAGAGAACATTGACATTGACCCAGAAATGTTCTAAAAATAAAATTTTATTTTTACATGTCAAATTTCTTTTTCTCCTGGCTCTGGCTCTGGCTCTTTTCTTCTCTTCTTCTACTTTCTTTTCTTTCTTCTCTCTCTTCTCTTCTTCTCTGGTGGAGTTAATGTCAAATTTCTCAGAACCATATTTATGTAAAAGTTCTTTGTCCTTTAATAGCTCTTCTATTCTGTTTTCTATTTCATCTTCAAGAACAGCGCATGTGTCTTCTTTGCATTCTAAGAACTTTTGTTGGACTTCATCTTTCCAATCGGCGTCATCTCTGTCAACAAGTCTGTCATTGACAAACTTAAAGACTTCTCTGCCTAATGTTTTATGGTTCTTGTCATATTCCCAGAAACAGAACTTTAGAACAAATTCACACCTTTCTTGTTTACACTATGTAAGATTTTATGGTCGACAGATGTTTTGCTGTCGAAAAGTTTATCCCGAATATAGATAGCGAAATCGCTAGACATTTCCTAAAAGATAAAATTTTTAATTTTCTAAAAATATGTTAGAAAAAAAAGTTTGCTGACATTGACAAGAAATTTGAGAATGTTTTTAAATAAAACAAGAGGAAGTTAGAAATGCTCAGATAAAGCCTATACATGACAAGTTCTTATTTGCTCAGAATGGTATAACAGGTCTAATTGCACCACCACCTGGGTCGGGTAAGACTTTCACTTATCTTAAAATGGCTGCACAACAACAAGAACTAGATGAGAAGAACCCATTCTATGAGTTAGTTGTTATTTGTAGTACTTCTGGTCAATTTGACCAAACCGTCAATTCGTTCAAAGATATTATAAAAAGTCTAAGTTAGTATGTATAAAAGACTCTGAGTTTGTTAGATTGGATAAAGAAGTACCAAAGAAGAGTTTTGAGTACAATGCTATAAATGAGTATATAAATTCTAAGTTTAAAGACCCAAATGAGGAAAATGCAGAGAATATTAGAGAAGAAACACTTCAGAAACAAACAGAAAGAGATAGAATACATTTCGGAAAATTGCAATCTTACGATTGGAAGACTTACCCTCATAGATGTCTTCTTATCTTAGATGACTTTGCTTCTCATCCTTTGTTAAAGAAAGAGAACAAGACATGTGTCGAATTCTTAAGAAGCTCAGACACTTTAACATCTCAGTCGTAATATGTGTACAGACAGCCAAGTTTAAGTAAGGATGTAAAGAGAATACTTACTGACATTGTACTTTTCCCCGGATTGTCCGAAGACGATTTCATGGAACTTATGAAAGAGTCCATGGCAGGTAAGTTTGAAGACATGAACTATGGAGAAGTACAAGTCATACAAGACCCTCATACTTCTTTCAGAATTCATATCTACGCAAACAAAGTTCAAATTGTAAAAAGTCAAGCGTAAAAATGTAAGTGTTTTAGTCTTAGTCTGTTGTGGTGCTGGGGCTGTCGGTTCTTCTGGCTTTGGAAGGCATTCAGGAAGAGGAACGTCAGTCATCCGTTTGTGTCCTGTCGGAAGGAAGGACTCGGAATGTCGGAAGGAAGGACTCGGAATGTCGGAAGGAAGGACTCGGAATGTCGGAAGGAAGGACTCGGAATGTCGGAAGGAAAAACTCGGAATGTCGGAAGGAAAAACTTTTTCTGTCGGAAGGAAAAACTTTTTCTGAAGTTCGACCAAAAAGTTCTCAATTTTCGAAAATTTGAATGGTTTACGGACGAACAACAGGAAATTTTTTTCCAGTTGTCAGGAAATTTTTTTCCAGTTGTCGGGAAATTTTTTTCTTGTTGGAAGGAAGGACTCGGAATGTTGGAAGGAAGGACTTGGAATGTCGGATGGAAGGACTCGGAATGCCAGAAGGATTTGACAAGCCAATTTACCATCTAGAGCTACTTGAGCCATCTGAAGTCAAGCTTGAAAAATAAAGAGTTCATCTACCCTACTTGTTTGAAGTTGTCAAAATACTCTGTTATTTTTTCTTTCAGTAGCGGTAAGTCTTCTTTGAAGGTAAGTATTGTACAACCTTTAATATCATAGTGTGTTTGAGGTAACGTATCTTGAACTATTTGTTTCACATCTTCATTTGGTGTCATTGAAATCGGTAAGTTTTCGCGATAGAACCAATTTCTGTCAGATTTGTAAATCTTAGCAAGGTCGTAAAAGCTTTTGTTGTTTCTTCTGACTAAATGCAACATAACCATATCTCTGTCTTCTTCATTTTCCATCTCTTCAGTGTAAATCATATACTTATAGTTCTTTTCCTTTCCTTTTGGTACCGAACGTGGTATTCTTTTCTGAAGGCTTTTGTCTTTTGCTTCAATGACTTCATCTTTTGCTTGAAGTTTCTTTTCCATCTCTTCACGTTCTTGTCTATGAATTTCATCTAACATCATGAAAATATAACAAGCATAGCGAGGTGACGCCCACATTGCAACAGCATTTACAAGAAGTCTATGTACATACCAACCTCTCAAACCAGGAGCCAAATTCTTGCGATTTTCGTACGGAATCTCTACCCTCGGTTTTCCGAGGGTAGCAAACATATGAGGAAATTCTTCTAAAAGTTCTTTTGTCTGTTGGTTTTCAAACCAATGGTATGCTTGCTTTGTAGAACGAAGAGTATTCAAAATACTTTGCATTTGGTACATATCGTCTTTGACCGAACGAATGAGACGGAGTTGTTTGTTAAACTGAACCCACTCATATTCTTCATTTATAGCTTCATGAACGATAGCAGTTGTTGTGTTCTCTGTTGTTGACATATCTGTCTTTACATACAAAATAAAAAAATAAATAAAAATAAAACTAACTTTATTTTTGGAATTTTGTGAAAACTCAACGGTTTGACACATGCCATATGCCATTTTACTCAGAATTTCATACGGAATTCAATAAAAATAATGTTTATGTTAGAATGTTAGATCTAACATGTTTTCTAACATGTTTTCTAACATGGTCTAAAACATACAAAACTCATGAAATTTCATACGGAATTCAATAAAAATAATGTTTATGTTAGAATGTTAGATCTAACATGTTTTCTAACATGTTTTCTAACATGGTCTAAAACATACAAAACTCATGAAATTTCATACGGAATTCAATAAAAATAATGTTTATGTTAGAATGTTAGATCTAACATGTTTTCTAACATGTTTTCTAACATGGTCTAAAACATACAAAACTCATGAAATTTCATACGGAATTCAATAAAAATATATTTTAGGGTAGAAGGTTAGATCTAACCTGTTTTCTAACCTCATTTCTACCCCAGTTATTTTACAAGCGTTTTACATGGTATATGTTGCGATGGTTCATGACTCTAAACAATTTCGTAGCTTCTATTTCTTCTGTCAGTACATCGAATGTTTTAACAATGCCGAAGGTTTCTTTATATTTCTTCTTGACATCTGAAAGAAGGAAATCGTTAGCGGTTGGATAGTTTTTGTTCAGAAATTCTAACATGTTCATTTTATCTTCTGCTGGTTTTTCTGCTTCTTTCTTTAAATCTGCATAGTCGTTTCGCATACGTTCTATCTCTTTGACGGAGTAGTTATATTTCCTCATTGCTGCTTTACATTTTGAACATTGCGGGT
The DNA here is from genome assembly GCF_026262505.1 of Trichomonas vaginalis G3. Classification (NCBI taxonomy): domain Eukaryota; phylum Parabasalia; order Trichomonadida; family Trichomonadidae; genus Trichomonas; species Trichomonas vaginalis. The sequence goes on from NC_067207.1 coordinate 19,108,911, forward strand.
TCATTTTAGCGTTATATTCTGAAACCTTACCTGCTAAAACAACTAAGGCGTCAATGGTTTTCTTCATCTCGAACATAGCGGGTTTTATTTGTTCGTTCCATACCTTACCCCTACTATCTTTATCTCTTATTTCCCAAACACATTTTGCAACTAACGAAACAAAGTTGTCGTAGGTCTTAAACTCCCCGGATTTGTAAAGGTCAGAGATGTTCTTATATACCATGTCGCAATCTTTGTCCATAACCTTATGGTTGCAATGAAAACCAAGGAATTCATAATTTACCTTTCGTATGAACTTCTTTATTTCTACTGAGTCAGTTGCTTTGACTTCTATTTCGTCAAATTCGGGAATGGTTAGTTTTTGTTGTTGGATTTCAGGCAATTTGGGTAAATGGTCAATAATGTCCTGCATTTCATAAAGATACTGTTCATTTGTTTCATCTTTCGCACTACAGTCTAAATTACTTGTTAAAAGTTCTTGCTTTATCTTCTGGATTTTTGTTTCGAAAGTATATGAAGAAGGAATGAAGCTTTTCATCTCTACTAACATTGAAGTTGGGTTCATGACTAACGAGTTTGGTGCTGTTGTTGCTAACATGTTCTTACAATAAAAATAAAAAATATTTTTTTAAAAAAACTAACTTTATTTTTTATTTCGGGAAAATTCATGAAAATTCAAGAGTTTTAGACCATGTTAGAAAACGTGTTAGAAAACATGTTAGATCTAACATTCTAACATAAACATTATTTTTGGTGTAAAATTCATGATTTTCGAGAGTTTTAGACCATGTTAGAAAAGAGGTTAGAAAACATGTTAGATCTAACATTCTAACATAAACATTATTTTTGTCGAAAAAAAATGGTTCATTTACTCACAATATTTTTGTACAAAACGACCCCAAACTTTTAACTTCTTTTCTGCAGCTTCTAATGAAATTTTAGCGAGTTCATATTCTCTAAATTCTCTCTTTAAATCTTCTTGTTCCCATTGGTCTAGTTCGTATGGAGAATCTCTATAACCAGAACATATCTCACGTTCATGTTCTATTTGTTTTTCATGCATTTTTCTAACTTCTTCTTCAAACAAAGGTTTTGCATTCTCTACTGTATCTTCAAGTTCTTCTTCATCTAACTTCTCATGAACTTTCTTGTCTATGGAGTCCATAATTTTTCCAACTGCTATGCATATTTTGGAGAAGCCCACATTGCTATATAGTTTACAAGTCTTGGGTCTACATACATTCCTCTAACCTGTTTGATTTCATCCGGAATTCCTGCATGAACTTTGTATAAAAAGCAACCCGCCGTTTTCCGCGGGTTGGTATATTCTTCACAAAATGCCTTAAAATACTCTTCCCAGGACTTATTTTCCAACAACCTTCTAAAGTCTTTCCTAAACTGCTGACACATCTTTGTTGCATTTATATAACCATCCTTGTCTCTACGTAAGACTTCAATACCGTTGTAAGTGCCTTTTGTGAATTTCGCCATTAGATTTGTTCGTGAACGTTTTTGCTTCGACTGACATTTCTGTTCTTACAATAAAAATAAAAAAATATTTTTTGGTGGGACGTCGGACATTCGTTTGTGGCTTAACCGTCGGACCACAACGATAAAAATCTCTGCTCCTAGCAGTACTGCTACTGACAGTAGCAGTACTTTTACTGACAGTAGCAGTACTTTTTCTGACAGTAGCAGTACTTTTACTGACAGTAGCAGTACTTTTACTGACAGTAGCAGTACTTTTACTGACAGTAGCAGTACTTTTACTGACAGTAGCAGTACTTTTACTGACAGTAGCAGTACTTTATCGTCGAAAACCCTCTCAAATTTTCCTTTTTACTGCTCGTAGCAGTACTTTTACTGACAGTAGCAGTACTTTTACTGACAGTAGCAGTACTTTTACTGACAGTAGCAGTACTTTTACTGACAGTAGCAGTACTTTTCTGACAGTAGCAGTACTTTTACTGACAGTAGCAATGGACAACATCGAGCCATTAGATGAGGCAATTTACCTAATTGAAATTAACGAGCTTGTTAAAGACTTCCTCAGGCAGAATGTAAAAGGCAAGCTTGTTAACTGTTGGATAACGGGAAGGGCTGCCTTGAATCTCGAGACTTCGACTGGAATTCCAATTCAAATACCAGACGGGACAGCCTACGATGGCATAAAGGACGCCAAAAGAGAAGCTCTTCTCAAGTTCTTTGCCAAGCGTCCTTGGATACTACTTCCAAACAGAGAGAGTCCAATTCCACGAATTATACAAATTCTCAGAGCACTGTTCCACTACTCTGGTCAACCATTCTACATAACCTGTGAAGGCGACATCCAACCAGTTCAGTAAACATCTCATTTTAACTTACTTTTTTTATGTTTTTTGTGAAAGTTTTAAAATAAATTGTTTTCATGAGTTTTCTACGATGTTAGAAAAGTGGTTAGAAAACGTGTTAGATCTAACATGCTAACATAAACTTTATTTTTCAATACTTTTTCAGCACTTTTCCGTAGTTGTATATGAAAGACAATTCGAGATAAAAGTCATAGTACAATGGAATAATATGTTGCACACCATTTGTTGTGAACCAAACTTGAAAGTCAGAGAAACTGTTACTAGGTGGTTCGTAGAATTTAGAAGCAAAGTCATAAAAGTCCTTACCAATACAAAGAAAACTGTTGTTGCTTGAACTGAAACTTGCATGACACATGACATTTTGAGGGTCGAACACGTTTCTATAAACTGTCAAATCTGTTGGTGGGCGTATAAATTTAAACGGACCGTCAGGTGGTAATGGTTCGTTCTGGTTTAGTAACCGAAGAAATTGTGCCCAAGAACGTTTGTCTACTTCCCAAAATAAAAACTCTGTACTTCTTGGAGGGTTAATTTCAATCTTTTGAAATGAAACGGTGGAATTCATCTTGTTGTATTCTAGTTTCAGATAGTATGTTCCATTTAGTAAAGAGTCGTATTTTTCTTGAAATTCCCAATAGTATTTGTTCATTTGAGTTTGAAAGTCATTTAGAGTCTTCTCAAGGTTTTCGTCTGAACGAATTGTAAAGATTCTCATTTCATCAAATTTGTCTATTAGACCATCAGAACCTCTATACTGCCCATGAAAATATACTGCGAACATAAAAGCGTTCGTTCTTTTTGAAAACAAAACTCTTCTAAATCCTATTGCCTTTGCATCTGAAGGACTTTGAAGCCAACGAATTGGATAGTCAAACCTGTAAGTACGGGATGAAATTTCTTCATCTGAAATATTTCTACCGGCATTTGTAAAGATATAGTCTAACGGTTTTGTATCTGCTACTTTTGTTCTTTGTTTTTCAACCTGAAACATTTAATATATGTAAAAATATACTGTTTTAAAATAGTATGCCATTTCATATTTCTCATCTAACAAACAAGTTGTCTGACTGCTTGAGGGTTACGTTTGTACCATTCGAACTTGACACTTACAATTCCTTCAATTGCATTCAGGATGTCTGAGTCGGAATCAACCATTTGTTCTCTCTTTGTAGTCTTGAAAGCGTCAAGAAGTTTTGCAGCTGTTTGTTCATTGCCATTTGCATAGTAAATGTGACCATCCAAATCTGTTACGGTTAGTCTGAGATTGTATCCTTTCTTATTTCCGTCTTGAATGGCAGCAAGTACACCCATGAAGCCTTCTTTGTTCTTTCCTTCGTCAAAGTTTACTGTAAAGGTTCGACCAGATGTAATTTGACTTCTAACTTCGCGATACTTTTCATATGCATATCTTGTTCTTTCCATGGGAGCATGACCATCCTCTGCACTACCTTTTTTCCTCCTCAAGGGATACAATTGTTCGTCATGTTTCCAGTAGAATCTGGCAAAGCCGTCTTGTCCTTCAACCTGAGGCTCACTAACATCGAAAGGCATGTTCATAAGACGCTCTTCCTCTAACCTCTCTAGTCTGTTTGGATAATTGGCGCGTGCTGTTTCAAGGTCCATTTCGTAGGTCAGACCAGCCAGTTTGTCATAGACTTTTATGGGTCTTCCCTTCCTATATTTAAACTTCTTTGAAACTTTCCAACCATATCTTTCTAACTCTGCTTTTATTCTAGCAGACCTTCTATCCATTCTATGCGAGGGCATTTTTATAAAAATAAAAAAATGTTTTTTTTAAAATGGTATGCCATATAGCTTCTTGAATTTGTTAAGATATAGTCTAATGTATTTTCCATCTGTATCTCTAGCGTTTACATAAGCACAGCCTTCCTTAGTAAAACATACTTGTAATTTCCTATAGTTTACGCCGGTATAAAAGTAGAAAGAGTCCTGTTCTTCGCTATAGTAGTAAAACTCAAACGTATGCTTACCATAGTCTGTAATTTCAATTGCTTCATCTTCTAGTTCGTCGACAAATTCGAATACTATATCTCGAAAATTGCTTTTGTTCTTATTGTTTTAGAACAAGTGACCCAGCGTAAGTTTTCAAGTCTATTGTCATTTCTTATATGGTTTATATGGTCTACAAAAGGTAGATTGTTAGGGTTCGGTATAAAATGAGTTGCAATGACAACATGTTAAGATAGTGTTTCCCACCAACCCTCATCCTAGCATATCCGTTATTTTGCTCCCATTCGCTTAAAACTCTTTTTGTCTTTTTGTTTCTGACTTCAAATGACTCACAACAGTGAATTTCATATTTCTCATCTAACAAACAAGTTTCCCAACGGTCTTCTCCAACAAACTCAGCGTACATTTCAAATAAAATAAAAAAATATTTTTTTTAAAATATGTTGTTTTAAATGGTATGCCATTTCATATTTCATCGTCTAACAAACAAGTTTCCCAACGGTCTTTTCCAACAAACTCAGCGTACAGTTCAAATAAAAATAAAAAAATATACTGTTTTAAAAATGTTTTTTTCTTTACTTTACATAACCACCAGCTACCATAAGCCTTTGACGCCAACCCATACCAGCTAATGAAGGTTGGCTTGTTTTAGTAGTTTCCAAACTAAACTTTGGTTTTGGTTTATCTTCAGTTTTTGGCTCACCTTCTTCTATTGGTTTTTCGTCACTTTTTGGTTCCTCTGACTTTACCTCACTTGCAGGTATGGTTGTGTCGTTAGTATCTTCATAAATATCATATGCCATCTTTTTTTGTTTTCCTTTCAACTTTTTGTGTTTGTTGTAAAGTTTAGAATATTTCGACTCTAAGTCAATGAGATGTTCTATAATGAACTGTTCGTCGGTAAAATATACTTTTCCATCTGTTGTCTCTTTAACTCCTTCAGACTTCAATATTTTATTTGTGAGAGTCTGTTTCTTTTTTGAGATACTAGCCGTTCCATTTCTATGAAAAGTGACTTTATAGTTAGGGTTTGCATTTCCAGACCTGGCACTTTCTATTATTGAATTTTTCTCTTCATCTGTAAGTTCTTTGACAGGTTTTGACAATGGTTCTGAACTTTTTGTTTGTGGTGTCAAATCTACCGTTTCAACTTCTTCGGTCATTTCATCTCAGTAAAAAATTTTAGTTTGGTTTGTTTTCAACTGGTTGTTGTTGTTTTTTAAGTCGGTCTAAAACTTCCTGGGGTATAGGGAGGACTTGACAAACACGTGGTTGTGTAACTGCTGGAAGCCGACAAATCCATCTTGAGCCCATTTGTCTCAATGCTGTATTGTTCATTTCATCTCAGTAAAAAAATTTACATTCCCCACGTTTGAGGCGGTTGCGGTTGGTTGTTGTTTACCCACTGTTGTGCATGGTTATATCCTCTGTTAAAGAATCTTTCACCTTGGTCCATATAGTGCCCTGCTTGGTTATAGTAGTCATTTGCTTTGTTATAATAGTTTCCTGCTTGTCTGGAAACATTGTCCATCCATCCTTGAACTTTTCCTCTTGTTTCAGGATTTGGAATAAGATTTGCTGCATCTCGTGCTACATCCCAACCTTTCTGTACAGTTTGTATAATAGGTGTTGCTTTCTCTTTCAGTATACCTAATGTACTCAAAATCTTCCTTCCAACTCCAAATACACCTCTGGCTATTGTTCCCACTGCGGGCAAAAATCTGGATGCAACTCCTGCTAATGCGCCAAATAAACCCATTTCTTATGGGTTAAAAAATGACGAATCCAAACAAGGACCCCTATGTTTCTAAGGCAACAAAGAAAGCACTCATGGTAAAAATCTTTAGTTCAACACCAAATGCTTGGTTTATGGATATCTTGGAAAACATTCCGAGGTATAGAGAAGATGGACCACCATACTGGCTAATATTTGTCGGTCAAAACACAAGATACTGTGAAGCCATACATTATGGTCCAAAATATTTTAGATGTGAAAACTGCTTTGACAATATTCGTTGACAAATACCATCCAACAAAACTGACATCTGACTGTGAAAGTTCTTTCAAATCAGACGATATTAAAAACTACCTGCGTTCAAAAAATGTAAACCAATATTTCATTGTCGACCAAAACCATTCTGCTCTTGGTGTCATTGACAGTTGTATAAAAATCTTAAGAGACTTAAATCAACCACAAGGTGGTGAAGCAAATGAAATGTCATATGACGACAAATATAGACACTTCTCCATGGCAAAGATGAGACAAGTTTTAAATATTTACAATAACCGTAAACAAAAAGGTTTGGGAAACCACTCCCCCGAAGAAATGAAAAACAACCCTGGCTTAGAGAAAGACTATATATTTAACAATTTAGTCAAAAGAGACAAACAAGAAAGAATGCCGGGCTTCAAACTTCAGAAAGGTGACAAAGTAAAAATAGAAATACCTAAACGCGACCCATATGAAAATACTATTGACTATGACAACAATGGGAACCCGACAGGTACTCACGTTCGTGTTCGTAAAAATAGAAGAAAGTATACAAGAGAATATTATGAAGTTTTAGGCAAACATGGCAAAATGTACAGACTGCAAGCAGAAGATAAAACTACTATTGTCAGACCTCGTTTCAAACTTGTTAAGGTTCAAGGTGGTATACTTTCAAAGACAGTTCCTAACAAATATAAGACAACTCCTGACGAATATGCTAAAGAAGTTGAAAATGACGACTAAGCAATTCTATACATGCGTAAACTGTCATGTAAGGTGGCATGTAGTCTTTACTTTGTCCTGTTGTTTGCGTATACCCTGAAACGCGATGTGTATGGTTTCCTTCTCCCTGTGTGCTACCCCAGAAACAATTTATAGCAAACTGAACGTTGTCTTTAACATCATATCCTTTACCTTTTTTCATTGCTGACCAATCCCAAAATCTATGCTTATGCCAACCTGCTTCAGATGTAGTTAAATCTATGTAGTGACTGTGCGCAGGTAAGTTTTCACCTGAAATCGTTTTACTTCCACCTGTTTCCTTTGAAGAGTTTGCACAATACAAAAACCTGTCGACTATTTGAGTCCAAGTTCCAAAACCAAGTACTACTTCTGGTCTGGTAGAGTTCATTGACGTGTAAATAGAACCTATAGGATATACTGTTTGAAGTATTTCAATCTTTAATGTTTGAAGCTCTGTTTTGTCAGCTTTTTTATCATATAAATCTTGAGCAGTGAATTTAACATTGTTTCATCCTCCATGACATAGACATTTCTACATCTAATGTATCTCATCGTTGTTATGTCTTCTTCCGATGTTAAACCTTGTGGAAAGTTAGGAGGTTTCCAATTTAATACATCCCCACCAGCTCCTTCAACCGTTCTTCAATATTTTCTATACCAACAGTTGCGAAGAAATCGTGTGTATGTCCAACGTCACTTTTCCTGTTTAAGGTTTCTTGTAAGTTTGTAATATTTGCAATGGTATGTGTATGAGTCTTTTTAGAATATTCTTTGTCAGCTCTTGTCACTTCACTTGACATTTTATTGTCAACATATGTTTTATCTGCTTTGTCATCTAACATTGCTGGTAGTTCATCTACGTCATAGATGTTATGTGTATGATGTTTTTGTGGGTATGTTCTATCTGTCCATGCGAGAATATAGTCTCTTGTTGCATCTACATACTCTTTGTCAGCTTTGTTGTCAATATCTGCCTTCAAAAGAAGTTCATCTATAGGTTTCTCGTTTAAAGTTCTTTTTGTTGGATTTATACAAACAGTATGGTTCTTGTTGTCTTGAAACAGAAACTCGTCTGTTAAAGGGTTTATCGTCAGTTTTAAGTTTCCTTCTTTCAATGACTCAGATATCTTAGAATAGTTTGAAAAGTTTGTTGTGTTCTTATTTAGAGCTTGTACAATGAGTTGTCGGTTGTGTTGTATTTCTCTCATAGACGCTGTTTCTTTCGACATTTTTATTCTAGATAAAATATGCTTTCAATAGAAAAAGAAAATTCTAGAGTTGCTACAACTAAACCATTAGATGAACTTTTTACGAATGTCGGTCAAAAGTTTGAGACAGAGACCGTAAAGCATGAAGGCTATCGTTTTGACTACCCGTTAAGATGGCTAAGAGACCCATCCGTCACAAAAGCTATTGGCTTTCGTAGAATGAAATTCATTTCAGAAGCCATACATGGTTTCCCATTTACGGTCGCTTTTGAAATTCGATACTATAACAAAGAGAAACGTACGTATGAGAAATTTGAACAGGGAAAACTTTTACAAGTGAATTTGCTTGTAAACTTAGAAACAACTCTTCAAGCTTTTCAAGAAAAAATAAACGATATCTATCTCGAATATGCAAAACAGTACAACATTGACGAAGGAGAGTACCATCTCGATATTATATATGACAGGAAAAATGCAACTGTTAAAATCAATAGAATAGAAGACCTTGGAGAAGACGTTTATATTTCTACAAAATATAACAACTTGGCATGGTATAGGTTTCTGAGGATGTTAAATCAGCCTGCAGAATATCCAGTACACCCGGACTTTTATGAAGTCGAAACCCTAATGGAACATATGAAAATGTTTTCGACTCAGATGCTATTATAGTTCATGCTTCATTTTCTGGTGCACAAAACTCTTTTTTATGCTTGGCAAATGACTTTTACGAAAAACCTACAAAGTTATACGAACCACCAAGTGGAAGTATTTCAGACTTTCAAGTATGGTTTACTACAGATGGAAGAAAGAGAATAATTCCATTATACCATGCGTTTTACTTAGAACTTAGTTTCATAATACAACTACTATCGAACGTAAAAATATAATTTTAATACGGTTGAGGTGTTGGATTTGTTGCCAACTAGACTGTGGTGCAGGTTCAGGCTGTTGTATAACAGGAGCTTGTTCTTCTGGTTCAGGGTCTTTAGGTATAATACCAACGAACTGACCTACTCTTTTGCCAATATTTTTGACTCCGTTCCATACTCCCCTTCCTACGGTTTTATTCCATTCCATATACCTCTTCCAACATTTCGAAAGAAGTTTCCAATACTACTGAAGAACCCATTTTACTATATGTAAAAATCTAATGTCCACCTAGTCTCTTACGTTTCCTGTTGAGTTCCATAGCATTCTTTAACTGGAGCTCATACATTCTATTTCTCCTCTGGTAGAAAACATACTCTGGGTCAACTCCTGTGTTCGCGTCATCTGCATAGAGTTGTTTATATCCACTTCGGGGTTTGTATAAAACTCTTTCCATCTCATATTTGCATACCATGGTGGTAAGCCTAACGCAGCGTCATTTGACATGGCAGTTTGCATTTGTACATCTGTTGGCACTTGACCATAGTTTGCCATTGCAGTTTGTATTCTAACTTCATTTGGAATATTCTCTGGGTTTGGTTGTCCAGGTTGCTGTGCATTCGCTAAGTTCTGTGCGTCCATTTAATATTAGATAAAAATATCTCTTACGAGTACATATGCTGAACATTTGCAGGCATTGGTTCATCTTCATATTCTCTATATCTTTCTGCCACGTCAAATAAGTAAATGACACAATGGAAAAAACCTAAAACAAGTAGTCCTATTTCAAACCACATTTACTTACTAGTAAAATTTCTTTGTTATGACACTTTCTCCGGTTTATAGGACCTCTCTCATATTCTATCTTGTCATATCTAAACTCATAGTCATGTATGTCCTCTAACCATCTCATAACGGTTTCCAAACCACTTTTATCGGATGTAAAGTAAAAGCATGGATGGTTATGTATAACGTCTAAAGTTTCTAAAGAGTCTCTCAAAGTCCAGTCTACTTGGTATTGAAAATCCCATGTGTTATAGAACGGCGGGTCCACTATAAAGAAAACATTTTCCTTGTCTTTATATTTTTCATACAACTCTGTCCAATGACATCTCACAAACTCTATACCCTCAATATATTTTTCTATGTCCTCTTTGAAAACATTTGTATAGTTAAGATATAAAACTTTTGACATAAGTGTTTCAATGTCATGAACTCTTATAGAACCACTATATAATAGTCTAGCAGATATACTATCCCAGTCTATATATTCTGCTTTTTTCAAAACCTCTCTGACAGTATTTTTCTTATCTAATGGTATACGTTCCATCTTACCTATAGGTATCTTTTCTTTCAACTCACTCAATATTTTATTTGTGTCTGGTATATGTTTGAGACGGTTCATATAGTTGTCGAAGTCATTGCATATAATCTTTGAGTCAGGAAATACAGTATGGCACAAATGGGATATATAGAAACTTCCACCGAACAAATCTACAAATGTTAGACCATTCGGTAGTTTCTTAAGTTCTCTCAATAGAATATCTTTACATCTACTCTTATTTCCAAAGAAGGGTAACGGTGGTTTTGTGAAATTCATTTTATATTTAATAAAAATGTTTTTTTCCTGAAAAGTGACAGAAAAGTGACAAAACATGTACGAAGAAGTCTTGACAAAACATTTTACGAAGAAGTCTTGACAAAACATTTACGAAGAAGTCTTGACAAAACATTTACGAAGAAATCATGAGTTTTCTACGATGTTAGAAAACATGTTAGAAAACGTGTTAGATCTAACATTCTAACATAAACATTATTTTTGGGTCATTTACGCTCATTACGAAGAAGTCTTGACAAAACATTTACGAAGAAGTCTTGACAAAACATTTACGAAGAAGTCTTGACAAAACATTTACGAAGAAGTCTTGACAAAACATTTACGAAGAAGTCTTGACAAAACATTTACGAAGAAGTCTTGACAAAACATTTACGAAGAAGTCTTGACAAAACATTTACGAAGAAGTCTTGACAAAACATGAAAACATATATAATTTGTGAAAAGCTCCTGGAAGACCTCCGAATAAAAACTTCATTTATGTGGGCTAGAAGGCACGAAGTGCCTGGAAGACCACCCCAAGAAAAAAAAAACTTCATTATACCAATCATCCTCAGGGCTAGAAGGCACGAAGTGCCTGGAAGCCCCACTCCCTTTTTTTTTTTTTTTTTTTTTTTTTTTTTTTTTTTCCATATATATTATATAACTATAGAATATCAGTTTCTCAAAAATTTAAAGTTTTATTTTGATGAAATTGAAGGTTTATCAGAAATTAAATTAGAAACAGGAATATTCAGAATGTGAATAGAATCTTTCTTATTTCTAATTCGAAGAGGGCATAATGAAAGAGAATATAAACTGTTAAGTTCGATTTTTGTCATAAACACAGAATTCTGAATATTTTCATTTGCAGACCCTACTTGTCCATCTTGAATATAAAATAAATTAGAAGCTCAGTTCCCTTTGAATAAACTTTTATTTACTGAACGTACGACGTTTGAGACATCAAAAATTCCAAAATAGAATTGTAACGCTACAATATCAATATAAAAAAAGTGGAAAATTGAATGAATTCTGATCGTGTTTTTTCACTTTTTTCCCACTCTAGAATGATACACATGATAAACAAAAAAGAATAGAAGAATATTTGCTTGTTAATATAATAACTAATACACTAAAAGTGTTGTTTATTTCAAATAAGAAAAGAATTCACATTATTACAAACAAAAAAAATATTATAAAAAATATAAAACAGAATATATAAAATTAAAAATGTAAAGAAGCCAATTCATTCGCAATGTGTGAAACAGCACTTTCTTCCATGCTCTCAGATGTGAAGTCTATAAACCCTGGCACATCTTCGAACTGGTGTTTCAAGTTCTTCTTCATTTCGTCCATCTCAATAATGATCAAATCCGGATCCATACTCGAAATCTGTCTGACAGAAACCAAGAAATTCTTCAAACAATTTCTAAACTCTTCATCCGGAGTATTTTCATTAAACAGAACAGTCAATATATCTCCTATTTCAGAAGGTGTTTCAGTAGGAAACATCTGGCAAAGAGAAGAACCAAGTTCTATTGCCTGTTGTTTAATTATCTGCAAATTCACAATTGTTTTAATCAGCATAACTTGGTATCTAAAAGAAGATTTCGTGGAAGTATCAGCCAATACTTGGAAAGCAAACAACATCAAATCCATTGCATTCCTTTCACAAAACTGCTCAAATATCTCTCCGCCAATTCTTGATAATCCATTAATCAGCTCATTCATCGCTCTGATCGCTATTTCATTCGTATTCGACATTGGATGGTTGCAGCCCCATTTCAAACACTCGATGAAGCTGTCTTGATCTTCTTCTGGTATCATTGCAATGAATCGCGGTGAATCAAGACATAGATGCCTCATAAATGTTAAAAATGAGTCCCTGAATTCAGGAATTTCATTCAATTCGTCGCCAACAATAGAAACAACTGGTCTGTATAATTTGTTCAGGATTTCATCAAGATAAGGTGCTACTAAGTTTCCGTAGTATTTTATGATGTTTGAACAGTACTCAAACACTTTGGGAACACGGAAACAAGATAGACTTGATGAGAATTCGTCTAAAACGTAAATTAAAACGTTGGAAATCAAAAATTCCGAGGCAAAAACGTCATCTCGTATGACATGACATAATAAACAAAGATATGAGAGTAGAATGGACCGGATTCTCATAGATGCTGCGGTTTCCCGCCAGTAATCAACACGGGGATCGGCGTAAAACTGTTTGATTAAATCGGAAAATCTTTGATAGTAATTTATGAAGAATTGGGCGGATTGCTTGATCAAGTCTGGTATGAACTCGTGTAAATATGCAACTGTTTTGTCGATACAGCCAATAATGACAAAGAAATCTTCATATGATTCGAAATCGTTCTGAGAAATCTTCTCCCAGGCTTCGTTCATCTTCTGTACAAGGAACTCCATGATCTGGTTAGACAATTCATGGCGAGATTCAACGGGAGCTGCTAAAACAACGATACCGATAAATTCAAACATAGGGGGAACAAAGTCAGAAAACAAGGGGTGGATGATTATTTCGGTTTGTTCGATAATACTCGTTATGAGGGTCATATCGCCTGTTGCTGTGTAAAATTCGTCTTTGCAACGACAGCCGATCTTTTTAAGCGTATCTACTGCATACTCTTGAATTTCAATTATATCGTACTGCATCGATTCAATTATTTTTGTGAATGTCATCACAAAATATTCTGTGTTTCGCTTCAAAAAGTCGGTATATTGTGTACACATAAACATGAAGCCGATCGCGGCGGCTTTGAAGAGTTCCCCGTGTTCGGTGTCCTCTGTCATGATTCTTAAGTATGGTTCAAAGAAGGATGGATTCAATTCGTCCTCGATTTCGGATACAATTGCACCGGCAACTGCTCCATAAGCGTAACTCATGGAGAGAATGCCATTTGGATCGAGAGTTCCGTTTGTAAACTCTGAATGGCGCTCTTTAAAGGCTAAAAGAGTGGCTTGTGTGTCAAGATTTGTTATGAAAACTAAGATTTCTCTGGCGTTTGAATATTGTGAGCCAAAACCATGGCCACTGATAAGTCTGCGATGTTCTGTGCCATCGGATTCACAGAAACTTGTGCTTTGATGAGGAGATGGCATTCTATTTATTAAAATCTGACGAAGATATGGAAATAGTTCAACATATATGGGTGTAACTTCGAGATTGATCTTTTGTGTGATGTTAATATAGATTCTTCTTAAAATTTGGACCCAATATTCCAATAAATCTTCAAAAATGTCTGTTTTTGAGTCTGTAATATCTAATAACCAATCAAGTAATATTTTGAGATTCTGTTCGTGCTCTTCGACTTCGACAATTGTATAATATTGTTGTAAGAACTCTATAATGGCTGTAACAAAGTATTCGACAAATTCATCGTCACCTGATAATTTTTGTGCCTCTATAAAACTGTTTCCAATTGAGCTGCTGAGTTTTCCAACGATTAAATCGAAAAGTTGACCGAGAAAAGGGTAAAGCTCTTCAGGAATGTCTTCCATGGATACGATATTTGTAATAACGCCGATAACAGCAACGCAAAGATCTGAATTCAGAAGATATTTCGTAAGAAGTTCGTTAAGAAGCGAAGACTGTAACAAAACCTCTGGATTTAAGTAAGTAACAAGACGTCCAAGTGTTGCAAGCGAAGACTGAATCAACGAAGTGTTATTTGTTTCGAATGTTTCTTGAATCAAGTTAATTATTGAATCTATGTATTTTTCGAGTTCCTCTTTCATTTCCTGTGATCTCACTGATGTCAGAGAGTTCTCGAAACATTCCTCAACTTCATCAGCAAGTGTAGATAAAATCGAAAATACGTTTTTGCAGTGATTTTGAGATTTATGAGACATCTGAAGTAGATCTGAAAGGAATGACGGCCACCGTTCTGGAAAATCGTATTTAGCGATCTCTACAAGAATTAAATTTGCCTCACTGATGTGACTTTGTTCTCCGTTGTTTTCGATGTAATTGTCGATGAATATGTTGATATATTGCTTGATCTCTTCCTTGAAATCATTAGGTAGACTTAACCATCTGAATTTCACGGCATCTAACAAAGCAGTTAAGGCAATATACTTAGTACCTGATGAAAATTCTGACCCTAAAACATCTTTGACACATTTGTATGCATCATCACGTTTTATAAAACTCATAAGGATGCTGTTCGCATCTTCGTGAGAGATTTGATTGTCCTGATGATACAGACAGCGTACAACTGTGTCTAGGTCAACTAAGTTGATGTCAGTCCCAGGTATTGCTAGTAAATCCATAAACAGAAAAGTTTTGTACATGTCACATTTTTTCCGGAATGTTTTTCATATCAAAGATAAGTTGTATGGGTCTAAGGATGTCAATTTGGAAGAAAAGTGAGAAAATTCCTAAAATGCTAAAAAGGAATTTTCCAAACGTATTTTTTTATCTCATTTTTTTGATTTTGAAAAAAATTTGGAGAGAAGAACTCTTCGTTTTTGAATTTTATCACGATGGTTTTAAAGTATATTAGACACATGTATTGGTATTACTATTTTTGTATATTTTGAGAGAAAATCCCTAAAAAGTGAGAAAATCTAAGACGGTTTGAGAAAATATATAAACTATTGAAAATTTGAATTAAACTTCTAATTTGGAAAAAAGAAATTTGGAAAGAAGAAAATTCAAAAATCGAGATTTAGACTCAGCATCAAATGGAGAACAAAATGTTTCTTCATATGAAGGAAAAAAATTTTCTTGTGAAGAAATAGAGTTTTTAAAATTTTATTGTATGTAATGAAATAAACAAATATTAAAATTATTTTTTGATAACAAGAAAATTCCCAATAGAAAATATTTGAGAGAAAGAAAAAAAGAAAAATGAAAAATATTACTCTCCTTTATATTTCATGAGATTTTAAATTTATTCTCATAAAATTGACAAATATCTTAAATATCTGGATCACTCACATATACAATGAATTGAACGATAAAAATAATACAAACTCAACTAAGTTTCCTGTCTTTCAACTAAAAAAAAATATGCAAATTAAATTAAATTGTTTATTCAAATATAAAACAAAGATGAAGTAATTACAGTTATCATAAACTTTATGAATAACTCTGTAATTGGTTCAGATTTTCGTAAAAATATTTTTATTAATATCGATAAGAATACGTTTACTTACTATCACAACATATCGATAAACAAGAGTAGAGTGATTTTTATCATCGAAACTTTTTAAAAGCTGTAAGCTGGAAGGAAAAATCTTGTTTTTTCTGAGTTAGTTGTAGAACTATTGATGCATGAGTTATCATTGTGATGTAGAAGGATGTCGATGTACTGACTGAAGGATATGAAGTGAATTGAATTTCATTGCATTTCAATTTGATCAAAATTTGTTGAAATGATATGAATGTGTCAACATCTGTATCACTCTCTTTCACTCCTTCCCTATTCTTTCGAGAACGAAGCTAGCTCAGCTTTCGCTGAGCGAATTGACACTTTTGATGTCCTAAACGTACATCCTCTCAAATTTATCGAAAAAAATTATACCACCTAAACTAGTATATTCTTATTTTAAATATGATATTATCCTTAGAATCCACACTAGAATATATTTAAATCAACTGTTAAAAAAGTTCGAATCCTGCGCGTCTCACTTTTTAAATTTTCCAAAAGGAAAATTATATTCTCCTAAAATGAAAACAATTTTCCGAATTGACATCCTTAATGGGTCAGATTTTGAAAATCAACCCAGTGTTCTCCATACCTTATGCTGAGATTACAGAATAAAAAAAGGTAACTAAACTCCTTTCGCCGATCCGATTTGCCCCATATTTAAAATATAGCTTGCATATGTAGAAGAAAAGCTAATTTTGAAGTACGCCCCAAATCCACCAACAGGATTTCGAGCTACTAAAAAGGTACTTTTAAATGTGATTTTTTTTATAAAAAATTAAATTTATTTTAAGATCAGACTAAAAACTAATTTTATGGAAAATCTATATCGACAAATTTATTACTTATTGGGTATATAGATTTTTTGATTATGGCGATTATGTCTGATATGCTTCCAATAAGCCAAAACACATTTCATACTGATTTCTATAAAAGGTATCTTTATTATAGAAGTGTAAGCTATATCTGTTTGTTTTTTTATTATAACAAATTCAAAATTCTCTTATAAGGACTAGATGAAATCTGTATTATTAAATCATTAGCTAAATGAAGGTTCAAATAGAAAGTAAATATCAATTTATATGATACTGAAACCAAATAGTTCTTTTAATAAAAGATAACACGCTGAAAATTATTGAGTATTTGCAAATCTCAAAAATCTATTGGTGAATTTGGCTCAACTTTTAAAATTATAACATCCATATCAAATCATAAAAGCAGACAAAAATTAAAGCCAAACCTATCGGCCAATTTTTTTTGATATTTTGATTTTTGAGGTATACTTTTAAAAGTGGATTTAAAGCACTGATGAAAAAACATTAACTTCTGTCGTTATGATTATTGATTTAGACAATAATGATTTTAATCTTTGATTATCAAAACACTAAAGTCATCTTTTTAACATTTGCTTGGTAGCATTAACTCAAGTCTAAAGTACTATTTTATGTGGCACTCTTAGAATTTTTGTATTCATTGTACACGCTGAAATAGTACCATTAAAGTTATGGCGGACTTTCAAAAAATAGTTTGGTCACCTTTGAATAAAATTGAATCGTTCCAGAGAATAACGACTTTAGAATCAAATTAACAAGTGAAACTAGTTAAGCATCATTTATCATTTAATATTTAATTATTATTTTTGTATTCTCGTTTTGATTTTTCCATAGTAGTATATGTGGACGGGTTGTGTGACCTTTTTTGTAAACGTAAGAATTCATACAATATTGAACGATTTTGTATCATTTTTTTTTAACATATGAAGTAAAAATGAATGATTCTTACGGTTTTTATTCTTACGTTTTTGAATAAATCAAGATTTAAAAATGATACAAAATTGTAAGACATTTACACTCAACCCATAAATGATGTAATAAACACATTAAAAAAAATTGACATTAATTTTAAAATAATTCATTTTTTTTATTCTTACATAAATGAACGGAACAAGATTCGTGACTGTGAATCAATTAATGGATAAACTTTCACCAATTCTCACCCAGGTTAAACAAGTAGACGTTTATTTTGATGATTACATAGAAAGTTTATTTTATAAAGGTAAGTTTAATATTAAACCTATTGCTTTTGCATTTGATGGTAAATTAATCGAAAATTCAAAAATTTGGGAATTAATTCCGGATATTGAATTTATAACAAATATTAAGGATAAATGGTTTAAACAACAAAACCACCTCACTAAAGTTCTTTGTAGATTAATGATTAAAACTGAGGAAAAAGAATTTAACGAGTTTAAATATCATCCATGTAAAATTTTAGAACTTGGTAACAAAAAACTTCAGAAAAAATTAAACGATAGACTATCAAAAGATAGAATCGAAAGAATAAATAAACTCGCTATAGATAATGGTAATGATGAAGAAGAATTTGATGAGTTCAACATAGAACTTTAAGAAACTAATGATTATTTGAATTTATGAAATCAATTATTTGATTCATGTCTTACATTTTTGAATATTTTATTTTTTTTATTTTGTATCAAATGAGTGTCACAACTAACAATGTTAAAAATTTAGGATTCACAAATGAGGAAATAAAGGATATATTAGAGGAGGCGGGTTATGAGGTTGATAAATATTATTTAAGAAATTGTAAAAAATTCGCGGAGTTTTTAAATGAATTTGATTATGATGGAAAAATGAATAAAGATGATGTTATAAATTTCTTATATCCCACATCTAAAAAAGAAAAACCTAAAGAACCTGATGTTTTCTCTGAATATTATGAAGAACGAATTAAAGATGATGAATATGATGAAATTGAAAGACTGGAAAAAATAAGAGATGAAATAGATGAAAAAATTAAGGAATTAAGAGAAGTTGAAAATGAAGTAGAGGGTTTAATGAATATCCCAGCTTCAGAATCAGAAGTTCAGAAATCTCATGAAGAAAGATATAAAAATTATGTCTTAGAATCAACACAAAATTTATTAGATGGTGACATAGATGAAACACTTTCAGAAGAAGGAACTAAATTTATTCGTAAACATAAGTTACAATTTATTAATAATGAAGAATACCCTTGTATATTACTTTCACCACCTTTAGATTCTGAGAAATTCAAAAAAGCTCTTAAAAACGTGACATATGCAACTAATACGATTAAGAAAGAAGATCATGATATTTACACAAATTATTATTTAAATAAATGCACAGGTGTTGATAAAGTTTTTGATTTATTAGATAAAATATCAAAAGAAACCATTGGAACCTATAAAATTTTGTGTGATTGTGGTTTCATTATTGAAGATACCAATAATGTTTCATATGAAAGAACAGCACCGAAGGAAGATGAAGTTGAAAGGTCTATACCATTCGTTATTAAGAACATAAAAGATATGAAAACTTATAAGCATTATATTTATTCATTTATTTCAGAAAAAATGGAAGCAACCCATAAAACATCTTCTCATCATTTTATAGCTATTCATACATTCCTTTTCAAAGTTGTGAAATTAAATAAGACAGGAATTAGATTTAATGTATCAGGGTACACATTCTTGAGTAAATTAAAATGTATTCGTCACGTCGCAGATGATAAAAATTTATGTATTCTTAATTCATTTTATGGACTTTAATAAATAAACTTTATTTTTATTTTTTAATCTTTTATTCTTACATAAATGAACAAAAACGGAACAGCTAAAATGAATGATAATCAAATTAGAGCAGAAGGTAGAAGGTTATTTAAACGCTTCTATAACATTCCTGATGGTGTTAATCCTAAAACTCGTAGAAGCTATTTAAATGAAGCAATAGATGCATATGACGGGTTTGACATTTCATCAGAAAGTGAGAGATTAGCGAGAATGTTAAATGTTAATATTGATTTCTATTATTGTGATCCTCAACCAGAAGATGTGGATATAAATAAGGTAGACTTTCCATTAGTGGAATCAATAATGATAGATCCAGAATTTGAAACAGTAAATATTTTATTAACACAGAGTCCATGTGGAAAACTTCACGCTGACAGAATAACAGACGTTGAAGCACTCACCGGCTATAAAGTTTGTCCATATTGTAAAGAAAAGTTTATTCTATCGCGATGATCCAGAAAGGAAAAACCAAAGAAGATTTTTAAAGCATTGTGAGAAATGTAAAGAAAATAATGGAAGATTAATTCAAGACGTTCAATTGCAAAAGAACAGCAACCATATGCACCACATATTACGAAACAGAAGATATATCAGTGGTTATTAGCTCACAATTTGCAGGAATATTATCAACCAACAAGATATTATATTACTTTTGACTTTGAAACATTAGAGACTAAAGAAGAATTACAACTTTCTGAGTGTGCAACTTTGAATGCTTACTTAAAACCATTCATGGTATCATCAACGGTTAAATTAAATGATAAAACATATACGAGGAATTTTTGCTTAACTTCGAGTGATTCTTTTATTTCTGATTGGATTGAGTTTTTATTTTCAACCTGTTCATTAGTTGCTAAATCAAATATTGAACAATATGAAGAATTATTGAAGCCACAAACGGTGGGGACTTTGTCTCATACATTAAATGAAAAACAGAAGGAAGCATTTAAAGAACTTCTAGATGAGGAATTTAATAAAGTGAATATCATAGGTTTTAATTCGGGAAAGTTTGATTTAAATTTAATTCTTCGTGATTTAAATACTGCAAAATGGAAAATAAAATCAATGCTGGGTTCATCTTCACAATTTAAGCAAATCATTGTAAAGAAAACAAACGTTCCATATGAATTGAGATTTATTGACATCAAAAATTATATAGCGGGTGGGACATTGGAACAATTCACTCAAGATTTCGGAAACAATAAATCACGTGTTAAATCCTTTTTTCCTTATCAATTCATCACATGGGAGAATTACGAAGAAGAATTATATAAAGTGGAACCATTCACGAAAGATTCATTTTATTCAGCATTAACTCAAGAAACTATATCAGATAGTGATTATCAAATATATCTCAATGATGCTAAAAATTTTAAGAATAGATTAGAATATTTTATTCATTATTGCAATAAAGATGTTGAAATTATGATTGACCCAATTGATAAAATTATTGAAGAAACATTTGTTTATAAAATTGATATGCTTCATAATCTTTCTTTATCATCGAATGCTTCAATGATTCGTTACGCTTTAGCATATAAAGACTTTAATCATAATGAAAAATATCCTGAGGAAGAGATAGAATCAAGTTTTGAATTAACGAAAAAGTATTGGAAATATAAAATTGAATCATATAAGAAACAAGATGAAAAAGCAGAAAGAGATATAAAAATAATGTTTCAATGGATGATTTTCAATACTATCACGATTTAATCCTTTCATCTAAATGCAAAATGTGTGGTAAAGCGTTTACATATGCAAATAAACCAACATTGGATAGAATCGATAATGAAAAACCACATACCAAAGAAAATTGTCAGTTAATGTGTTGTTATTGCAATGTCGTAAAATCAAATAAAGACGAAGATGTTCAACGTTTAAGAATCAATTTAAGAAATTATGCATTAAAAAATAATTTACCAATGACTTTAGATTCAGTTGAAGCTTATCACATTCTCCGTAATGGAATTACTGGTGGTCTATCAAATGTTCAACATCGTGTTAATCTTAAAGGAATCACACATTAATAAACTTTCATATAATCCAGAAACTAAAACTGTATCAAATGAGGACACCACCAACATCATGACTCATTTCGTTGGTGTTGATTTTAATTCATTATATCCTTCATCATTTTCATCTAATCCTCATGATTTCATTCAATATACTGACCATAAAATGTATATGCCGGGAAGATTGAATGGTGTTATCATTTGTGATACAGCAACAAAGAAAGCAAAAGCATTGGGAATTATTAGAAGAAAAATACTTTATTCGTGGCTGAAGTAAAGGGTCACATTGATGAAAAATACATTAATGATTACATAAACTTTTTACCAATAATAAGAAACTTAGATATTATCACAGATGAAAAAACAATTGGTAGTTTTATGTATAATTACATGAAATCAAACAATCTGCCAGTTGACCAGAAACAGAGAAAATTAACTCAGTTAGCATCAACACACAACCAATATCAACCATTTTCATCTTATTATCTTTGGTATCTAATAGACAGATTTATTTTATCATCGATGATATTCAATCAATTTTAACATTTACGAAAAACACTTGTTTTAATGAATTTGCGAACGAATTTATGAACGAAAGACAAAAGGCTGAATTAGAAGGAAATAAAGGAAAAAGTTTATTTTGCAAGATTTCACTTAATGGATCATATGGTTACGATGCAATGAATACACAAAATTACGCAAAGACTAAAATAATGAATGCACAGAAGGCACGCGTTGCATGTATGTCAAATAAGTTTAAAAACATAAGAGAAATAGGAGAGGATACATATCAAGTGATGCTCAAAGATAGATTTTATAGATGTGAAACATGTTTACAAGAGGCATTCTTTACTTTAGATAATGCTAAATACTGGTATTTGGTTTTCATTTATGATTTTATGTATAAATGTATGGATGTTAATCGTTTTCATTTCATTGAAGGTGATACTGATTCATCTTATTGGGCTATTGCTGGCGATCCAAATCTTCCTAACACTCAAGCATTTCAAGCAATTGTTACCGATAAACAATTTTATGATAAAAACATTTTCAAATTCGCACCATTTGATTTCTTCTGTTTTGATGAGAAATTTAAACCTAAATTAAAGAATAAAGTTGAAGAAAAAGCACATGAGAAGAAGTTATTGGGTTTAGCAATTGAGAAACAAGGTGATAACATGGTTGCTTTATGCCCCAAGTGTTATACATCATTCAACGGTTCAATTGATGGAAGTGATTTTAAAAAGATTGCGCAAAAAATGAAAGGAGTTAGTTTACGACAAAATAAACAATTAACACCTGAAAATTATTTGGATATAATAAATGATAAAGTGATATTTGATGGTCAGAATATTAATTTACAACTTAAAAACGGATTAATGACTCGCTTAACAATCGGTAAGACTGCATTAACAGGAGCACACACTAAGGCTGTATGTTGTGAAAATGGATGTTGTATGCCATTTATTTAATAAAATGCCACAGAAGAGACAAAAGGAACCGTTAATGATGGTTTTGATTCTTGATCAAAGAGGTGGGCACCCCTTAAACATTTATTTTATTTTTATATAAATGGATAATGTAGATTTAAAAATTTTAATTGATGATTTAGTACTTAATCAAAATTTTCTTGATTATTATGATTTAAAAGCATATCTCCAAAAATATGATAACAATATAACGGGTGATGATATGGAATATTATTATCCGTATTATAAAAATGAAATTTTGAAATATCATGATAAAATAATTTCTAAAATTAAAGACAAAATTAAAAATAATGAATATGCAAAGGGAAAAACTAAATCACAACTTAAACAATTGAAAGATTTCAAAAATAAAGTATTAACAGAAGAAGATATTGATGAATTATATAAATTATATAATCCCGAGCCGCAAAAGCCAAATGTTCAACAGTTAAAAGTGCAAAACACCCAGGTCCTTCAGACCATAAATGATGCACAAGCTTTAATTTATGATTCATTAGTTAAACCACATTCAGCCCGACTTTTAAATGAAGATCAACTTTTGGAATTCATCCTTCAACATAAACTCGAAGCGGGAAAGTATATCAAACCTTTATATACAGTATATTTAAAACAAATGAATAGAATACATCCAGAATTAATGAAAGGAGGAATGAAATCCAAAACTTCATCATCCAAAATCAAAGCAGATAAAATTAAACACTTACAACACCAAAACCTCCAACAGTAGTACCTCCTCTCCTTCAGTTAATCCTTCATCATTCACTTTATTATATCCATTTCAAACATTAAAGAAGCAAAAAGATTTTAAAAAGGATTTCAAATATTAAATAAACCAATGACCCAAAAATTCAACCGTTAAAGGAAAAATTTAGTCGCCCCTCATTTGCACCACATCCATATTCATACGAAATCGATCATTTAGAATATTCAAAAGGAAACGTTACTTATTTATTCGCCATTAACATTAACACAGATATTTATATTGCATTCCGGTGAAAGGGAAAACAGAACAGGAAACAAGAAGAGCTATTCAATACTTACTAGATCATGAAAGAGTAGATAATATCAGAGGTGATGGTGATAAAGGATTTCAGGCAGCTATGGCTCATTATTTTCCACAAATTAATTTTTACTTTTCATCCTCTCCATATACGTTTCATAATAAAATAGTTGATGCAGTAATGAGAACTCTTAGAGATGCGTTAGGGGTTAATGGTCAGATATACTGGGATGGAAATCATGACTCCATCATACAGCAGTTAGTATATTATTACAATAATACATGGCATAGAACATAAACATGAAACCGTGGAAATGAAAAATGATATTTCAAAAGAATGGAATATATTAGAAAGCAAATGGAAAGGTTAAATGATGTTAAACGTGAACAAATTAATTCGGGGCTCATGAATTTTAAACAAGGGGATAAAGTTTTGATTCATCTCGATTATGGAAAAACTGATAAATCAATGACAAAAAGAAGACGAAGATTTGACACAATAGCTGAATTTGTTAGATATATTAACGGTAATGTATTAGTTGAGGTTAACAATAAATTAATAGAAATTCCGATTTATTTTATTACTCCATTATATTTAAATAATATTTAATTTTGTTTTTATTTCGTAAGAAATGAGTGACAACGAAGCATCCAAGAGTCCAGACGATGAATATAAAAAGAAACTAAACAAAATTAAATCAAAAATATGCTATTATAAAAAGAAGCCGCAATGTGGTGGGGTTGAAAACGATCAAAGAGATGAAAGAAATAATCGAAAAATTAGAAACTTATCGTTCAATCCTTAAACTGAGTGAAGCAAAAATAAAAGAATTTAATAGAATAAATAAATTGGTTGGAAGAGATGAATTTAATAAAGATGAATTTTTAAACTCAATCCAAATTTAATTTTTATTCCTCATCTTCTCGGTTTTTGTGGTTTGTTGTTTTTAATTTGTTTTTGCATCATTTTTATCATTTCCTCCCTTGTTATGATTCGTGGTAAATTTTGAGCTTGTGGGGTATCCATTTATATAAAATTTTGTTATCAGTTATGTTATCATTAATGATTTCAGGTTATTCAATAATTAATTATTTTTGAAGAACTGAAGGTGCTACCATGTTACCATGTGCTACCAGGTAAATTAACTTCTCTGAAAAATGGTGACAACATGACATTTTGACAACATCACTGGAGGAAGGCACTTATGAATTATTTTTGAAGAACTGAAGGTGCTACCATGTTACCATGTGCTACCAGGTAAATTAACTTCTCTGAAAAATGGTGACAACATGACATTTTGACAACATCACTGGAGGAAGGTAAAAATAAATTCAAATCATACTTTATAAAGCTTCATTTACAGGTATTTCATCGTCAGTAAATGAATCCTCATTATCGTTTGGTTCAACCTGTTTATATAATCCTTTCATTTCTTCTTTCAAAACATAACACCATGTTTGTTTATCGTCTATTCTTCTATGTTTCCTATCACATTTATCCTTAATACTCATTTGAAAATTCTTGTCTTTCATGTCTGATGGTTTGCAGAATAGAGCATTTTTACACGTCATACCTGCACACAATTCATCATAATGTGTATTTATCCATACATCTAAAGGATTTGATGATAATTCAATTAAATCTTGTTTGGCTTCAGTCATCGGTATGATTCGTACATTAAATGATGAAAGGTCATATTGCATAAAATACGTCAGCAAATTATCATAAAATTCCTTTGTGCATGAATCCATTAAATTCTTGAAGTAATCAAATTGACCCTTAAATTTACCATTAACTCTTAAAACTACATATCTTCTGTCTCCAACTTCAATTTTGACAGGGTAAACGTTATTAGTTACGAAAATGAAGTTTGCAACATTCTGAGCTGTTCTTCTGGGTTGATTCTTTTCATTAATTCTTATCTCATTATCCGTTATAATTGATTTCAAAGCGTTGAAGTTTGCGAGTCTATCTTCACCCACATTCTTGAGTTCATTAAGTACAAGAAACATTTTATTCTCAACCACTGAATTGAAATTACCCGTTAGCTCACCTATTTCAGTAATGTTTTTACATGAATAACCGGCGAGAAGTTCGGAAATAATGTCCGTGAATCTGTTTTTACCTGTTCCCTGAAGTCCTTTCAAAATAATTGCTGTTTCATTCTTGATTCCAGGATGTTGAATCATTGATGCAATCCAGCCGAGAAGGTATTTATACACTTCATCGTTATTATCACAAATGACTTCTTTAATGAAATTCATAAACATCTCAATTTTTGAGTAATCTGGTTTTCGAGAATGTTGTATTTATAACCCTGAAACGTTGAGAAAACATCTGGAGAATTAGATTTAAAGCAAACACCCTTAACGGTTAATGAAGACAATTGATTTAGTAGTGCATCCCATGCTGTTATTGTTTTACCTTCTTCATTAAATAATTTAATCATTTTGAGTGACTCTTTCATGTTTGATTGAAGAACGAATGACATTTGATTCATTTTGTCGTGGATATTATAGTCCTTTTGAATGAAATATTTATTTCCACAATCTACAAAACGGATTACACGTGATAAATCCTCAATTACTTCAGAACTGTTTTTATACTGATGATTTTCAGCCTTGCGTCTAATATCTGTTATCAAAAACGAGTCATCAAGTTTGATATCAAATGTTATTTTTGGCTTACGTAATAAAGGTAAAACATATTCATCATAATATTCCTTTTGATATAGTTTTAGAATCTTCACCAAAACAAATGGAGAAGTCATTAAATATGCATATCTACTACGTGCTTTTTCAAAATTACTTTTTGCATTTTCTGTTAAACTGCAGAAGTTATAAACGTTATCGTATGCTTCATTAATTAAATGATTAGGTAACGAATTAATAGCTTGAAACAGTGTGAATAATGTATTTCTTTTTCTAAATTCATGTTTCCACCGTCATTATGTACTTCAAAATCACAGATGCCATCAACTATGCTCTGGGCAAGTTTATCGTCAATGTTTACATCTTTGTTTTCATTCATTATACTCTTTATTTCTTCGTTCTTTTGTTCAACTCTTACCTTAATATTCAAATCATTTAATATATCATTCACTGTTCTGTTAATGTTGAATCATAACTTCCACGAATGAATGAGTATGTATTGATTGGTTCTGTTGCATTCTTGCGAACTCTTGAATCAGCCATAACCACTAAAGAACGCTTTGAATCATCAATAGAAGTCATTATATCAATATCATAATCATTGCAGGAATAACATTTAATCATTCTGTTCGAAACTGCATAGAAGAAATTAGTGTTACAATAAATGTGAAGACCTCCTGAAGCGGTTTTAACGATAACATCTTTATCCGAAAGTTTTGATAAAATGTCTTTTCTAACTGTTTCTTTAAGTTCATCATTGTATGATTTATTAATCAACATCTATAATCGTTAAATTTGATATTTTATTTACTAATAAAGCCATACCGTTTTCCTTCCTCTTCCTCCATCATGTTTGAGGTAGTTATGTAAATCAATCATGTTTTCACCAATTCTTTCGTTGAGGATTTTAGTTTCTGCCACAACTAATTCCTCAACTAATGAATCAATAACTTTTTCATCAGAAACGATATAGTCACTGTTGTTGTTTGTTGCCACAACTAATTCCTCAGCTAATTCCTCAACTAATGAATCAATAACTTTTTCATCAGAAACGATATAGTCACTGTTGTTGTTTGTTGCCGTCATTTATATAGGAATAAAAAAATAAAAATAATTTTAAAACTAACTTTATTTTTGGGCTGCATCATATTTCCTGAACTGTTGTCAAAATGTCATGTTGTCATCATTTTTCAGAGAAGTTAATTTACCTGGTAGCACATGGTAACATGGTAGCACCTTCAGTTCTTCAAAAATAATTCATAAGTGCCTTCCTCCAGTGATGTTGTCAAAATGTCATGTTGTCATCATTTTTCAGAGAAGTTAATTTACCTGGTAGCACATGGTAACACGGTAGCACCTTCAGTTCTTCAAAAATAATTCATAAGTGCCTTCCTCCAGTGATGTTGTCAAAATGTCATGTTGTCATCATTTTTCAGAGAAGTTAATTTACCTGGTAGCACATGGTAACATGGTAGCACTGAAATCAAATTTTGTTATCAGTTATTTTATCATCATTTTATTAACTTCATCTTTAGTTAATAATTTGAATGGATTCGCTAATGTTCCACCTTGAGTCACAACACTTGCCCCGGCTAATTGTGAAGAACCTGGGATAAGTACTCCACGAAATGATTTCATTGGTAACATTAATTTAGAAATAGTTGGCTTAATTAATTTTGTCATTTATGATAAAAATAAAATTACATAATTTAAATTTTTTTTTTCTCATTTTCTCATCCTGTTTTGGTTTCAGCAACTTTTCAAGTTGTTGTCTTGTCAGTAACTTTAATTTTAACTTTGGATCAAATATTGGGTTTCCATCTTTATCTCTTCCAATAACACCATATGGTAGAATCTTCATTTATACTAAAATAAAAATTTAAATTATACCGTTCACTCTTTTGGAGCTCCTAAAGTTTGTGAAACAAACATTGAGCGTTCATTGAACTCTATACCATGCGTAAACTGTCATGTAAGGTGGCATGTATTCTTTACTTTGTCCCGTTGTTTGTGTATATCCTGAAACGAAATGTGTATGGTTTCCTTCTCCCTGAGTGTCACTCCAGTAACAATTTATAGCAAACTTAACGTCATCTTTAACATCATATCCTTTACCTTTTGTCATTCCTGACCAATCCCAATATCTATGCTTATGCCAACCCGCTTGAGATGTGCTTAAATCTATGTAGTGACTGTGTGCAGGTAAATTTTCACCTGTAATCGTTTTACTTCCCCCTGTTTCCATTGATGAGTTTGCACAATACAAAAACCTGTCGACTATTTGTTCCCATGCACCAACACCAAACATTACTTGAGGACCTCTTGCATCCATAGATGTATAAATAGAACCTACTGGGTTCATTAAATCAAACATATGAGATATTATAGGATTGTCTCTTTTGAACTTAAAATATAGTGCAACTATTTCAGGTTTCTTTTGGTTTGTGTCAGAATATTTTTTATAATATAATCTTATGTTTTCAGGGTAGGTAAAATTTTGACTATAATATTTATTTCTGTCATCTGTATAATAATATACTATTCTCGTTTTTTCTATTGCATTATATCTTTTATATCTATAATAATCTAAATATAATGTTAACTTTTGTTCATCTACATGTGGTGTTCTGACATCATCTCCATAGTCATAATAATATGGTGCTGGAGCTAGGTTAGACAATGTCATATCTGTCATTTCATAAACTCTTAAATATTTCTTTTGTTCGTCTCCATATAAGTTTAAGTAACAGCTGTTGTCTAATGGAACTTTAACTTGTGTGCCATCATTCTTTTTATAGCTTACATACATTTCATTGTTATTTTTCGGAATGAGTTTACACCGTGTACCATTTTTTAAGGACTGTACAAACTGCCATCTAAAATATTTATTTTCTTCATTGACAGAAAAGTCACCAACAATAGTTTCAATATTTTTTGTTGTTCCTATCAAACTTTGGTATATTTCATTCACATATTCCTTATCTGCCTTCTTCATTAACTCACTAGCCACATATTCCTTATCCACTTTCTTCTCTAACTCATCGTTAACATAAGTTTTATCCGCTTTAAGGTCTAAACATCCTGAAACCCATCCTGTATCAGCTTTAGTTTTAAAAATCTTCGATGTCCATTCATGATACCATTCAACCCTTTCTTTAATTTCATTATCTTTTTCATCACATATTCCTTATCTGCTTTTTCATTAACTCACTAGCCACATATTCCTTATCCTTTCTTCATTATGTCATTTAGGAAACCTTTTATGAATTCCTCATTTAAATTAAATCTTCCAATCTTCAAAACTTTGGAAATGCATTTAATGCGTAATATCTTTGTTCTTCTGGTGGAATTGATGTTATATCATCCGTTATACCTTTAATTTTAGAATTCATAAATAAAATTTCTTTTATATTTGATATCACTGCACCACCTTTGCAAACGAATTCGAAACGCTCATTTTTCAATACTATCTCCAAATCTCCATATTTCAACATTTGTGTTTGTTCTGCCGTCTTTGAATTATATGCATATATGGCGTATGTAATGGTTTGAAGGACCTGGGTGCTTTGTGTCTTAAGTTGCTGTGGTTGCTGTTGTTTAATCATTTATTATGATTTAAAAATAAATATTTAATCCATTATCTCATCAGCTATTTTTTCTATTTGAAATTGCCATAATATTTCATTCATAAATTCTAAATCACAATCAAATAGGTCAGTTATTCTAAATTTAATATTTGATAAATCTTTTGAATGAAGAATAAATGAATTCCCGGATAATTGAAACGGATATGATAAAGAAAATGTGTTTAAGTTGATGGATAAAATGTTTTGTATTGATGGGTAAGAGTTAGGGTCTAATGTTTGATGTGAAAATCTCATTGGGGTATTAACTTTATCACATTTGATTAAAATGAAATTGGAACCAGTGTCAGAATACAAAACATCCCCAACATCTTTTTCAAAATTTAATATCCCCAACAATGAACGAAGGTGAGGAGTACAAAATTTAATTTTCAGCGGGAATTTAATAAGGTTATTTATTTCATCAAGTTCAAAAAGTTTATCAGGTTTTGATTTAAAATTTTCTTCATACCATACGATAAATGATTCATTTAAATAACTTAAAATCGTGTTAATATCCCATTTCGCTATCACATTATTTATATACATATCATACGTTTTTTCATGGTCATCTTTAATAAATGATATATAATCTGAAGGGTCTAAAAGAATGGGATTAAATTTACCACTCACAGAAACGAGAGTAACATTATAAATTCCGCTAACTGTTAAATTTAATTCACAACTATTATTCGAAATAATATTGATAATTGACATTTTTATTACGATTAAAAATATGGTAAAGCGTTATTTTCCAGTGATAAATAAAACTAGATAAGATTACCTCAAGAATTCATAAATTCAACGAATAAGAAATTCATTCATGTTATAAATTTTAGTGTTTTCAGAAAATATGAGTCGATGTCATATTCATCATCAGGTTATATTTCACTTCATTCAAATTTAGTTCAATCAAACCCATATAATGACCATTTCATAAGATTTTCAGATGGTATTAAAAATGTAATTGATAGATTAAAATATGAACAGATTGACAATATCGAATTTTTGGAATTTTGGTTTAAATATCCTGATGGAAAAAAGATTGAAGTTAAAGATAAAGCTGATACTATAACAAAAACAATTACAATGACTGATCCAGATAGTGGGAAACAAAAAGAAATAAAACAAACGATAGAAACTGGTGAAAGGTCAATTATTATTGATTATGATTCAAAGGATTATTATTCGATAATGTTAATGCTTGAATATTAAATAGCCTTAACAAAGAATTTTTCAAGTGATATTTTATATTCATCAACTATTTTATTATAAATATCATTATATGTTAAATGAAGTTCAGTTGTTGTTCCATTCTTTGATATCTTAATTGTGCTAATATCCTTTATAGGATTTATTTTTGCAACTATTCCGCAGCATGAAACCTCATCATCTATGAAAAATTGAATCTTAACGTCTGAATCTTGAACATCACAAAGAATGGCGATAATGTGAATTAATGATTCATAAGGTAAAATAATTAAACCGGATTGGTCAATTAAATTTATTATTGAATCATAATTATTAATTATTATATCACGGTAAATTTTCATTAATTCAAAATTAATGTCTATTTTATATGGGTTCTCGATGTTTGATGAAAGAGTGCTGGGTATGTTGGATAAGTGGGAATTTCAACGGGTTCTTTACCAGGTTCAGATAAAATGATTGGGTCTCCATTCTCATGGTTTTCTTCATCCCTCATTCTTCGGTAAGTCACGAGTTAATAAATTTGGTTGAGTTGCTGACCTTGTTAATTCAGGGCTAACATTAACTTTAACATTTTGAATAATTCGTGATTTATCATCATTTACGTTATAACCAACCGTAATCTCTGCTTTTGCGTTAGTGTTCTTTTGACTAGTGAAACGTCTTCTCATTTATATTCGAATAAAAAAAATATATTTAAACTTTTATTTTGCTGGAACTTTTGAATCTATTATTCCCTGTATTTGTTCATGAAGTTGATTTTTAGCTGTTTCATCGAAATTAATAGACCGAATATATTCATTAATTGCATTCTTATAATCAACTGATTTCTCAAATTTTCTTTTATCTGATTCCTTAACTAAATCATAAGTTAAACCTCGTTGCTGATATAATGGTTTCTTAATTAAATCTTTGAATGCTTGAGATAAAGCACCTGATGCAATTCTTGCTACTATAATTGGTTGGAATTGCTGTTTAAGTTCATCTTTAACATTTGCGAAAACTGGATCGAATAAAGCAACTTTAAAGAATTTCTTAGCTGAAATTTCGGTCTAATATTTGCATATTGACCATCAAACTGGTTAGAATATCGTGGTAATCCATCCGGTCCCTCTTCAATAGCATTTAATTCTTCATTGAAATAAGAATATGGATTATGACGGTATGAATTAATTGGACCATTTTCACCTTCTCCAATGTATTGTTTAACAGCTTTTCCATTTTCATCAAATTGCATAGGATAATGTTCATTATATGCTTTACGTTTAGGATAATCAGATACAGTTAATTTATAACCATTTATGACTTTAATATTACCTTGACCATCAGTAACGAAAACTTCATTTATACCATCAGGTTTTCCATTTGGACCCGTAATGTCTGCTTCGTGTGCTTCCCAATTTGGACCATGACGTTTGGCATATGCTTGAGCTTCTGGTAATGTTAAAACATTTCTCATTTGTTTAACATCTTTTTGAAGACCAGCAACAATATGAACTAATTCTTTCATTCCATCAGGAACTTTCATAGTTCTATTATATGCACCCCTTTTGTTTGTCCCTTGTTTTAATGGAACTTGTAAAAGATTTGCTATTTCTGTCATGTTTAATTATAAATAAAAAATAAAAATTAATTATAAAAAGTTAATCAAATTTAACACATCCTTTATTTAAATCAACTATTATTTTTCCATGTTCACCTAATTGCTGATATTGTGTGTAAAGTTCATTAATGCTCATTGGTAAATTCACTTGATAAAGCATAACGTTCAACTGTTGACGACTAAACCCACTGAAAATGAAAAGGTTGATAGATTTGATTTAATGTTTGTGCTTAATGCTTTGAAATATTGAACAGCCATAAAGAATGAACACTGAATGTGTCGACATTGAGTTAATAACTGATTAAAATATGATTTCTCATTTGTTATTAGTTTTGATTTCACTGCATCATCTAGAAAAATGAGTGAATGCAAAAATTCTTTATCAAAATTTGAAATGGAAAGTGTTTCAAATAATTCATCCCGTTGTTTATCAATAATTTTATCCTCTAATCCTTGCTTCTTGATTGTATTATATAATTCTTTATACATTAAAAAGTTTTTTAAATAATCTTCTGCTTCTTCTTGTGATAAATAAATAATTGGAATTTTGATTAAATGCTTTAAAGATTCAAATGTATCATCTGAAGGTGAACCTGAACGGTTGATATAAATTAACACATGTGAATGGGGGAAGTGTTAGCAATAATGATAATTTGTTTTAATATCGTTAATGTT
This sequence comes from Trichomonas vaginalis G3, assembly GCF_026262505.1. Classification (NCBI taxonomy): domain Eukaryota; phylum Parabasalia; order Trichomonadida; family Trichomonadidae; genus Trichomonas; species Trichomonas vaginalis. The sequence continues at coordinate 19,142,687 of NC_067207.1, forward strand.
TTACCTTTATTTTGTTTACCAATTGCTGCAGTGATTGAATTTAAGTAACATTCAGAATATGGAATTTTCATTAATTTTTCCTTAGATAGAGCATTTCTATTATCACTCAATGCTTCATTAATCATATCATCTACGTATGTATTATATACTCCTGCTAATTCTTCATAAGGGGTGGATGAATTTAAATCCATTTAATCAAAAATAAATTTATAATTTTAAACATTTCTATTCATCAATATTTCATCATATGAACTTCTATACTGTGGTGGTGTACCTGTTGAATGATATTTCAAACCTTCATCCGGTGTCCATGTCCAATATGTAGTCCTAGTAAACCAAACCTGAGGAGGATTTGTCACCTTTGAACAGTAAGTGTCATTTTCACCCTGAATGATTGGATAAGCTTTCACTTGTACTGTAACTTGTGAGTTGAAAGTTTCTAATCCATCAAAGAATATACCCGCTCCATCACGTTGAACTGGAATAGTGCATAAGAATGAAGTTTGGTCTTTCCATGTTCTAGCTAATGGCGTGCCATCATCTGCATTCAGTGGTCTAGTTAATGAGTCCTCGTATTCTTCCGTGCATTCATTCACTCCATCTAAATCAGAAGCTTGAAGCATACGTGTAAAGAATATGTCACCCACTGTGGTCATCGCTTGATCGGGGAAGTTTCTGGAATCTATAGTGACCTGAAGACCTCGAAGCATTGGATTTTCTAAAACTGTTCTTTGCATTGCATTCTTCGGAAATGTTAACACAACATCTGTAACATTATGAAGAGCGTATGAGAAATCTGAGCTAATACCTTCAGGAGTGATGCAACCTCCATTTAGTGAACGAACGTCAATATGTTGAGCTGGAATCATGAATGGATCTTCCTTACTGAATAAACGTGGTATTGCTTTAACTGATTCTTCAATTAAACCGTATCCTGGTGTAATACATTTATCCTCTAAAACTTCCATCTTTGTGCATGAAATAATAACGTCATCAACTGTTGCGTCAGCAGATGTAGCGGCTAAGCTTGTAATTAATTTGGCAGGAAGTCCGATTTGTTGGAATTTGCGATCATATTTATAAACATGATTCATAATCTTTTCATAATTTTCATCAGTTATCTTTTCATAAACGTAATTTTGTAAATCAGCAACTCTTAACGGGTCAACCTGACAAAATACTAAAGTATCCCTGAAAACATAATATTTAAGAATGATATCACCAAATGATTTAGGATAATCATCGAACGCCTGAAATGCTAACAAATCATTTACCGGAATAATCATATCAAAAGTGACATCAACTTCTTTTTGCTTCTTGAAAACTTCTGAAGGGTCAATATATTTACCACATACTGAGTTATCATATTTTTGAACATTATTATATAACGAATGAACAAACTTTTTAACTTTCCTTTCTGATTTTGGTTTATATGTTGCAAATGCGAAAGATTCACGGGCGCAATCCATTTGAAGATAACCGGCATCACCTCATTCAGTTTCTACTTCTAATTGTTTAAAGTTTTGATTTGATGATTTGTAACCAACGAATAAACGCATACATTTAAAAGCGGCATCACATGTGAAAGCTTTATTTGAAACTAGAGTTACTTTAACTTTGCGTTTAATATATGTGTCACCTAATTGGTTCACATCATGAGCTGGATTTGTAATTCTTAAATGAGTTTGTTTATCATCAAAATATGGAGTATCAGAGTCATAGCATGAACTTTCAAGTTCTCTATAATATCTTCTACCATCATTCTTTGCGAATATTTCATTTATCTTTTCAAATGAATGAAACACATTTCCATTAATCGGTTTAGTGTTTGGCACTAAATAGTTAGTCGTCATTTATTAAAAAATAAAAAATAAAAATTAAAAGATGAAAATGAATTTTTAATTTTAATGAAATAATTAACTATGGCTGCAGGTATATTTAAGAAACTGTGGGATAAAGTAAAAAGAGGAGCGAGTAAAGTTTGGGAAACATTGAAGAAGGGAGCAAATTGGATATTTAAGAATAAAGAAGCAATTAGTGACGTTGCTGAATCAATAACACCAAAAGCTGCCCCAATAAGAGAAATTTTAAATAAAGGAGAAAAAGTTTATCAAAGACTACAACCGATACTAAGATAAAAATAATTTTAAGCCGCTAAGCGGTGAGATGATCCATAGGATCTCATATTTATTTTTCCACTATCTACCACCTATTTTATTAAGTATTCCTTCAGCTATTCCACCAACTACGTTACCTGCTTGTGCTCCCATCGCCGGATTACCTGCTTTAGTACCTAATACTCCACCTATGATAGTTCCTGCCGTTTTCGCTACTGGTGCCAAAAAGTTTGCAACGGGTTTAATAATCTTTTTATAAACCCAACCCGCAGCTTTCTTAATTCCATCCCATAATTTTTTAAAGAATCCTGCCGCCATTTCTGATTTAATATTAATTAAAAATTCATTTTCATCACTTATATTCTAATTTTTATTTAATGATAAATGAAACCGATTTTAAAAATAAATGAAACAAAGGAGGATGAAATAAATGAGAGTGAAGATGTTCAACAAAAAATTAACGTTGTTAAACCAATTACTGAAATAAAAAATTTTTCATCTGTTGAAGAATTTAATGACTATTATGCTAATAATAAAAAATTATTTGAAGAATTGACAACATGTAAATTGAATAAAATGTTTAAAGGGGAACAGGACAAATTTGCCACACGGCACTTTTTTTAAAAAAAATTAATGGAGCGGAGCGATACTCTGCTGCAGGAGCCCCAAGGCTCCCAATCATTACGAAAGGGAGCCTCAGGGCTCCTGAGAATCCATCAGCAGAGGCCTTTTCATTTGGCCTCTGCTGATCAAAGATTCGGCGAAGCCATTCTTCGTCTCAGGAGCCCCAAGGCTCCCAATCATTACGAAAGGGAGCCTCAGGGCTCCTGAGAAACCTCTTTGAGAAGGTTTTCTTAAAGAAAACCTTCTCAAAGATGATTGTCAGCATTCACTCAAAATCTACCAAGAGTTTCAAAGTTTCAAATCTATCTGAAATGAAGCTTTGAATCTCTTGTATATCTAATTGTAGAGGTACCTTTTCAAAATGTCTTCTATTGATTAAATTTAATCAGTAAAAGTCATTTTGAAAAGGTACATCTCTATAATTGCTATTGAGCATTCACTCTTGGAACCTTGAAGCTCTTGTGTAGTGCATGAAAACTCCAAGATTCTAGCATAAAACATATATCATAGACATAATTTCTTCAAATATAATTTAAGGTTATTTTTTAAAAATTAGAAAAGCGTAATTTAAGGTTATTGAAAAAGTGACACTTGGCGAATTTGTCCCGCACTCTGTTTAAAGTTGATGGATTCAAAATTTCAAAAATAAAGGGGGTGGTTAGTTTGAAATCTATTCCCCAATCAAGAATCACCTCATTAATGAAAATAGATGATTTAACAAAAAGAATAGAAGAGATTGAAGAAAGAATGAATCAAATAATTAATTTCATAAATTCAAATAATCATTAGTTTCAATTTCTTTTTCTCATTTATGAGGTCTTTGATTATGACTCCATTGATTCCATTCATGATTTAAACAATGTTTAATTAATCGCGGAATATCTGACATCATCTATATATAGCTTCTTTTAATGTGTTTATTACATCATTTATGGGTTGAGTGTAAATGTCTTACAATTTTGTATCATTTTTAAATCTTGATTTATTCAAAAACGTAAGAATAAAAACCGTAAGAATCATTCATTTTTACTTCATATGTTAAAAAAAATGATACAAAATCGTTCAATATTGTATGAATTCTTACGTTTACAAAAAAGGTCACACAACCCTTCAACATATACTACTTTCCATGATATCATTGTATATTTTACCATTATTTGGCCATCAATTAATATATGTAAATTCCTTTTTAAATTAGCGATTAAAACTTAAAACTATAAAAATCTGTTAATTGTCACTTTTTCAAATAGGCCTGATCAATAATCGATTTTAATGTCATAATTATAATAATGCCCAATAATCACTTTTAAATCTCACATAAAAACGAGGGGTATTAATCAAAATAAAATCATATCACATTTATAGTTTACAAAATCAATTCAAACCAAGACGATAGAAATATAATGTTTGGCTTTGGACTCCCACCAGCTGCACCAAAACTTGTATCCCTCCTCGAAGAGCCAAACCCATCTCTTCAAGCAATTCTCTCAGATGACAGCTGCATTCGCGCTTTTAGACAAAATTTTACTAGTTTATCGAAATTTATAAACGAACGCGCTGTTGAAGTACTCGCATGCGCATTAAGCAACGATCCTAATGCTTTACGCGCCTACCAGTTATTCGGTGTTGAAAATGATTCACTGCTTATTACCATTAGCAACACTCCAAGCTGGCTTGACGAAGTTTCCAAGGAAGTTTTCAACGAGAACCCTGACGAGGTTTATATTAACAGGTTTGCTCATATCACAGAACTTATTGCTTTGAAGAAGCCAAGCTTATTATTCAAAGATGTATCTTATGTCGACAAATTCTTCCCATATATCCATCTTCGTGCCGTTTATGGAATTTTCGAATCATTATTTGTTATAACAGAGCTCTCTCTCGATGAAGTTCAGAACCAAATGAGTTCATCGGATTTCCTCGAGAAACTTCTTGATTATCTCAAGTCGATATCCGATTCACAGGATCCATACACAGAAGGCCGCGCTTCCAGCATCTACAAGCTTATTTCCTTGATGTCAAACAGTGACAAAATGAAACCAAAAGTACAAGACCCAAAGATCATTCCAAAGCTTCTCTTAAACTTCGCTATATCCGATCCACGCATTCTTGAGAACAAGTGGCAAGCAGTTTACGATGTTTTGTCAGAAAGCACAGCCAACCTTCTTATGCCAGAAATTAACACAATCATTGGATTCCTTGATTTCGAAAACACATACTACCCACACCAGGTCATCGCTATCAACCTTCTTGTGAAGTTAGCCTTAAATCTCGAGGAAGTCCGCAAGATCCTCGAGGGAGCTCATATCGAAGATAAATTCGTAGCTATTCTTCAGCACTTCCCTCAATATACTTTCGCTCATCTCGCAATCAAGAATTATTGCATCCAACTTAAGGACTACAAAGAACTTTCCGTCCCTGTTATTAAGAAGATCATTGACTTCGCTAATATTGCTATTTGTGATGATACTACAGCTGTCGTAACTCGTGCTATTATCTGGGAACTCGTCGCTGAATGCAAGAAGCAGGATGTCCTCCAGGATCCAATTGCTGGACTCTCTGATACGGCTAAGGAAATCTTAAACAACTTAGATAAGTTGTCTGAAACTCAATATGGTGGTGAAGTGCCAGAAAACCAGCCAGTAGGTGATGATGGATTAAGTAGCCTTACCCCGGAGCAGATCATGACTCTCCTTCGTTTTCTTACAAGCGGTCATTAAATATGATAACTTTTATTTTTTTCTGAAATTAAATATTTCTTTTATAAATCACTTAAATCAAATCAAGTCTTTTTTGTTAACGAACAATCATAATCTCACCATAAAAAAAATATATATTTTAAAATTTTCAAAAACTCTTTGTTTTAACCTTATTAATGTATTATACTCCTAATAACTTGATTATAGATCAAGTCTCACTTCTCGGAACCGATATCGGGGAAAATTTGATTATCTTCATGATTTTCATGAATAGATAACGTAGAACAGTGTTTATCGATGAATAAAATATTATTTTATAATTTAATTATGGTTTTAAGGTTGGTTCATGAGTTTCGATATACAATCCTTTCAAATTTGAACTTGGATCATGTGAAATAAAAGCTTAGGAGTTATGCATTACATTTTACATAAAATCGATTACACATCACTGAACAAAACTGTTTTTTTGGGAAAAAATTTTTTGTCTGAACAACTTTGAAAAAAGTGTTTGAAATGTTATAGGCAATTTATTATCGCCTTAATTAAGGGTTTCGTTTTGCTAAAATTGTCACTTTTATAGCATATTTGTTTTTGGATGTTTTGCGAAACCAAAAAAAAAAACTATGATATACAATGTGTGTGTAAAGAAAATACTTTATTTACTAGTTAAAAAATCATTTGGTATTGATCAAGTTATTTTTTCTGGATAAGATATTATATGGATAATTGGATAGAAAATACAATTATATAATCTTGTACCTGGTTTAATTAAGCTAATTGTCATCAGAAACTTGTAATTTTTATGAATTTCAGATTTTCTTTTCATTACTGCTTTTCTTAATAGGTCAAGTTCTTATTTACGTTATAAAGTATGATATTTACAAATATCAAGTTATCATGTTTTTTGAGAAATTATGAGAAACAAACAAAAATGAAAAAGATAGGAATAGCAATGAATAGTGATGTGGGTATAGAAAATGTAAGAGATATGAATGCAAAGCAATCAGTATTTAGGATATTGACCATAGATTTCGAAAAAAAAATGCTGCATATTGAGCGAAAACTATGATTATATTATAAGGCTGTCCTTTAAAGCATAATGAAACTATTCCCTTTTCATTTTAATCGAATAAGATAGTAAAGATTTTTGAATTAGCTAGAAACTGATGAGATGTTTTCACAAATCAGATTTTTAATCTCTATAATGCAGAATTCACTCAATATCTCAATTTTGATATTGCGAGATATTTTTGCTATCGGTTTCGCAATTTTGACACAATAGCAAGAGGGTTCTATAAGCATTATTATCAACGTAGAATCTGAATATCATATCAGAAAATGTCGCAAATCTGACATTTACCCGACCAAATAGCAAAAATAATTGAATACTTTTCGCAAAAACTTTAAAAATCGATAAAAATATGAAATATAGATATTAAAGAGACTTTTTATATAATATTCATAAAGATTTTCCAAAAATATGATACCGCAAAATTAAAAAAGTGACGTCTTGAGTGGAGTCAAAGGTCGAAATTGCTAGCTAAATGTTTTTTTAGCGAAATTGCGTATTGTACGTTTTTTCGCAAAACGAAACCCTTACCTTAATCAATTCAAATTAAAAGAATGCATTCAAAAAAAATTTCAGAATTTATATTGAGAGAGGGTCAAAGTTGCTATTTGTCACTTTTCCACAAGAATATAATGGGGGAAAAGTTATCATATAGTTGATCTCATTCACTGAGGTGAGAGATGCATGTAGTGTAATGTGATAAACAGTGGGATTGCTGCTCTAAGTCCTAGGTTCGAGACGCATTGGCTTCATTTTTCTCTTTTTTATTGACGTAAACTATTCAATTTTTGTGTTCTCCATTCAAATTTCAGAATTTTTTTTTGCAGATTTCACGCTACATTCGAAGTTACCTTTTGTAACAATCACCACTGCCTACGAAAGACGAAAGTGTGTCACGATTTCACCCGGAAATCCGACGGTTGTTTAAGAGTAAGCACTTTTGGCACCTACTCAATTTATATTTAGTATGCTCTCTTCTTTCCTCTCCCGTACTTTTGCCAACGAGTCTGTTATGGCCGGTTTACGCGAAACCATCCAGAAAGTCGCCCTTGACTTCCCACAGAAGAATTTCCAAGAGCATTACAAGAGATGGGGCGAACACATCTATACAGAGGGAACAAGCATCAAGGACCAAAAGAAATTCGATCAGTTCCTTAAGATTACAAAGTCCGACATCGAGGCACTTAAGCGCCAGGTCGTAATTCAGAAGATGTACTTGGAGTAAGTTAATATTTCTATGTTAGTAATACTTCAAGTTTAGAAGTAACGCACTATTTAAAAAATAAGTTCTAATCTCTTTTCATATACTACGAATTTCCATATTTTCAAAAAATAATTCTATTATTTTTGTTTAATTTCATTAATGTCCGATCAGATTAAGCATATTTGAAATGTCATTTGAAGGGTTATGATTTTATATGCATTAAACATTCAAATTCTTATAATGTATCTGATTTATATATCAAATTTTTAATTATTAAATGATAGAAGTCAGAAATTTTGGGTGAAAATGATTTATTTGCAATAATAACATATTTCTATCGATTTGGTTCCTTAAAATAAAGACATGAAATCTCCAAATTTTTTTCAAAATCCAAAAAATGATGAAAAATTTATACGAAATCTTCTTGAATAAAAAGATTTTGATTTTTTTTTGGAAAAATCAAGGACATAAATTAGCTTCAGAATGTAAAAGAAAAGCATTTTCAGCAGATTTCAGACGAGAAAAGAGAATTTTTCGAGATATTTCTATACGAAAAGTCTAATTTACTAAGTAATATTTAATATTTATTTCTTAACTTCAATTGTATGATCTTCCTTAACCTGATAGATAACCAAAACCTTAGACTCACCTCCGATATCTTTATTGAGGGAATGATCGATTTTGAAGTTAGCTGGGATGTTAACAATTCGTACTATTTCCTGGCATAGGGCAGTAATCTGTTCTGGGCTTTCAGCGGTCTGATGCCAAATAGATAAGTTATAAACTTTCGGACGAGGTGAAATTGTAATGCCGATGACATCTGGCGGGAGTTGGCCACCGATGAGGCAAAGTACAAACTTTTCCCAAAGCGATGGCCCTAAAAATGGAGACAAGCGAGTGATACGAATTAAGAATGAACCACCGTTGATATTTTCTGGATCTTCTCTCATAGCACGTGAGTCGTTCTTGAAGATATGAATGCCATTTTTAATTACAATATTTGAAATTGGTTGGAGATGTGAATAAACTTGCCAAAATTCTTCAACTGTATTGACTTTTGCGAGGAGTTTGATCATCTTGACGTAGTCTGATTCTCCTTCTTGATTTGTGAATGAATAAATGGACCATGGATTGCTAAGAGGATGACTCATTTTATTTATATTATGTGAAAAAAAAATAGCCCGAAAAAAAAACTTTCACTTGGCCGCATCAATTTAGAACTATGTCTTACGACTTCTTAACTTATTGAACCGATCTATTGGGATATACTGATGACATTTCAGATGAATTTCATAATAAAATCAACCGATGGCAATTTGACAGGAAATTCGTCGTCGTCAGAGATTATTTTCCAAAAATAACTCAAAAATTCATATGAGAATTTATATTAGTTTATTTATTTCACATTAATATCATCTAATGAAGAGGTTCATTTTGATCAAATTATTTGTTTATAAATCTTTCCGTGTAAACATTACAAAATATACAATTTTTTGAAAGGAATAAGGAAAATTTTTTGAATAAAAAAACTCGTTTTTTTAGGTATCTCACGGAATGAAGCGTTTCTTGAACGATTCATTCCGGAAAGAGTCAGATGCAAAGATATTAAATGCTATTACATGCAGAAGAAAGCCGAGTTCAGCATTTGCAGCTCTTCCTCCTCTGAGAGAAGTTAATTCTATCTCTCAACACCAAGGGATCACAGAAGAAGATGCACTGAATGTATACTTAGAAAAGTGTAGTGAACTCGATATTGATACCCATCCGATCGCACAAAAGAGATTTATCGAACAATTCATGAATGCTGTTGGAAACAAGTGTTTAAATTTCTCAGCTTTGGGATTAGGAGAAAGTTCAGTTGTTCCTATTGTCCGTTTGATACTTCAAAACCCAAATTATTCAGTTCTAGATTTATCACAGAATAAAATCGGAGAAAAGGGAGCACAGTGCATCGGACAGTTATTAATTAATGATACACAACTTATTAGTCTTGATTTGCGTTCAAACAATTTATCTCCAACAGCCTTGACTCATATCTTCAGAGGTCTGAAAAGAAATACACATTTAGTATCTTTAGATCTTAGTGCAGTTGATAGTGTTAGCAGAAATCGTGTAGGTGGCGAAACTATCAAAGATCTTGCAAAATTACTTGCATTTAATACTACTTTATCATCGTTAAATATTGCAACATGCGGTATATCAGGTGAGGCATTCAAACTAATTGGAGAAGCGTTAACTTACAATAAAGGATTAGATTATTTAAATCTTTCGGAAAATAGATTGAAATTCAACGGAGTTACAGCATTATTTACTCGAGACAGATCTATGGCTAACATTACTACGCTTGTTTTATCTTCTACTTCCATTCCAGATTCATCTTCATCAATTTTATGCGACAGAATAGCGAAATCACCAAGTTTACGCACAATAGATCTTTCAAATAACACATTGGGCAAGAAATTTATTAACGATCTTTACAAAGCATTGCAAAATGGCTCCAAATTACAAAAAATCATACTTTCCAACAACAGAATTGACTCTTCATGCAGTTCCAACTTATATTTAATGCTAAGGAACACATCCTCCATCGAATCATTGAATTTAAGTGGAAATCCACTTGGAGATGACACAATTAAGATGCTTGGATCGGCAATTGTTGAAAGTCAGAGCATAAAACACCTCAATTTAACAAATGTGATGTGTGCAGATACAGGAGCAATTGCTCTTGGCGATGCTTTGGCCAAATCAAAATTATTAACAAGATTAAATTTGACGGACAACAAAATTGGCGATGATGGAGGTGTTGCCATCACTAAAGGACTCATGAAGAATACAACGATGATCTCTATAAGCCTCAGATCCAATAGAATGAAAGATCTCGCAATTGCTCATTTCGTAGAGCTCCTAAATACGAACAAAACCCTTCAAGACGTCGACCTGAACATGAATGACTTCTCGTACAAAGCGCAGAGAGCTCTAAAAGAGACACAACAGCGAAGAAACACAAATATGAACGGTTGTGCTGTAGAAATTGCAGAAGATGAATTAAACAGACTCCAAGGACGAAGAAAAGACTACTACGAGCTTTGCAAACGCGTAAAAGAGGAAAACGCACAAGTAGAAGAAGCCAGAGAAATATTAGCTCAAAAAAAGAAAGAACTAGAAAATGTAAGAGAAAGAGCAAAAAATACCAAAAAAGAAAGTGATGAAAAGTATCAATTACTTAAGATTGAACATGAGAAAGTTGCTGGAGAACGAAGAGACATCATGCAGAAGATGGGAGAACTGAAAACAATCATTGAAAAGGAACACAATGAAATGCAGAAACAACTGAATGAACTTGAAGTCAAAAACAATTTCCAAGAGAAACATGTACAAAGAAATGAAGGAATAATGAATGAAGTGAAGTTCCAAGTTGGTTCAAGTGTTGGAGATTTGAAAGATCAATTCGAAAACATGAGAGATCAGTTGGACCAACTCATTCAGGAAGCAACTCACATCAAGAACAGGATGAAGAAGAAACAGGAAGAAGCAGAAGCAGCGGAAAGGAAGAAACAAGAAGAAGAGGAAGCTGCAAAGAAAGAAGCGGAAAGACTGGAGAAAGAAGCAAAAAAGAAGAAAGAAGAAGAGGAAGAATCTTCAAAGATGCTGACAATTGATGAATTAAGAAAAATGGCCCAACAAAAACAAAAGAAGAAGAAATCTAAGAAATAACCATGTATATTTATATTTATATTATTTGTTTTGTATATAAAAAATTTTGTTTATAATTTTTTTTTATTCATCATGATTGTTATTCGCAAATTGAACTGATTCATAATTGATGAAGTATATGAAGATTGGGTTTAATTTTATGTCTAATTGAACAGAATCAGATTTTTTGTCTCCTTTCCCCTATAGATAAAGCACCTTTTACAGAAATTTTGTGGACCATATAATTCCTTTTTATAGTGTCATGTTTTGTTCATTCAATGAAAATATATTCGCGATACCCACTAGACTATAGATGTACTTATTACTTTAGACAATTTCCTCTCAAACTCTTCAGATTGCAAGATAGAAACACTCAAAGTCTCATAAAAATTTTAATAAGGAGTTTTCTAAAAAAGTACATCATGAATCATTTAAAAGAGTAACTGATCCAAATGAATCCTGCTAGACACTATATATGAATGCAATTCATCATGTTCTTGTCCTATTTTGCTGTTGTTGCTGAGTGAATGAACCTTTTTTTTTAGGAAATTCGCCCCGCTAGATTATAGGTGATTTTTTTTTTCATTCATACAAAATTTGGAGTTAATATTTTCAACAGTATAAGTTATTATCACTCTTTGAGTCAATGTATAGAGTTTACTGTTATAATATGCCATAATTTTATTTTGTAAATTGAATTAATTGATGGCAACAACAGATTTAATAGCAAAGATAATATTTCAAGATAGATCAATGGTATTTGCTGAACCAGACAAGGAAGATAAATTCAGTGAATTCGCAGAATACGCGAGGAAACAATTTAATATTGATCCCTCACTCGATTTTTATCCAAATCCAATAACAAAAAATTTTCGAAACAAAAAGATAAAAGATATCCAAGATAAAGGCGTTTTAGAAATCAATCTTATTTCAAAATTTGAACAAATTGAAGAAACATCAGAAAGTACAACTTGTGAAGAGAAATCATTTTTGTCAGATAATACAGACGAAGATGCGGAACAAATAATCAGGGAATCTCAATATTATATAGCTGAACAAGATCCATAAATAATCATGGAACATAGTTTGCGTTTCATAATCGTTATAATAGTTTATATCTGGACTTCAAGAAACAAATCAAATGATTAATTCCCACTAGTTATCGAATTAGCGAATAATTGATGTAATGTGGAGAAATATACATGTTAGATAATATTACTCTATGACATTTCATGCTTTATTTTATATATAATATTTCAGATTTATATTTCGGGAATATTAGCATGGGTTGATGAAAAAGTGCTTTATTTATTCGATATATAGATATTTTTTCATTAGAAATAACCCAACGTTTTGTTGATTTAAAAATCTCATTAAAATTATTGTATTTCAGAAAAGATATTATGATTTTTTTGTATGAATAAAATGCACTTATACATGTTTTTTAAACCCTCTTTGAACAGGCTCGTAGAGTAGGGGTAATTTTAGCTAAAAGTGACACGCCTGTAAAAAGTGACACACCCTTCACGGGTGTGATTACCGATCGGTAATTTCGACAGTTTAGAATTTAAAATTTTTTATGGAACTGTTGCGAGTTTCATAAAGAATTTAAGGAATATAAGCAAAGATTTGAATCAAAATCTTAGACCTAAGCCGCTCGATTCGCTCGCGGCTTCCGCGAATTACAGATCAGCAAAGATTTGAATCAAAATCTTCGAACTAAGCCGATCGCTTCGCTCGCGGCTTTCTTTATTATTTTAAATTTGCATATTTCCATCAAAAGTTCATAAGGTAAAAAATTTCGTTTATTTTTACTAAGAAAAAAAAGGTTTTTGATAATAAATTTATTTTATTTCGAAAAAGTAGCAATAATCGTAAAAGGGTATTGATAGGCTTGCTAAAGTAACTAATTTTAGCTGTCAAATACTTTTGTATTTTGAAGTAAATTAGTATAAATTTGTTTTTACTTTTATTTCGAAAAAGTAGCAATAATCGTAAAAGGGTATTGATAGGCTTGCTAAAGTAACTAATTTTAGCTGTCAAATACTTTTGTATTTTGAAGTAAATTAGTATAAATTTGTTTTTACTTTTATTTCGAAAAAGTAACAATAATCGTAAAAGGGTATTGATAGGCTTGCTAAAGTAACTAATTTTAGCTGTCAAATACTTTTGTATTTTGAAGTAAATTAGTATAAATTTGATATTATTTTAACTCCCTTTGAAAACCTCAGTTTTCCATACAGAGGGAACGGGAATAGCATCCAATATTCCCTGAGAATGGTTGCGCATTCTCAGTTCCCTCTATATTTCGAACGAAGCTCTCATCGGTCTTTTTTTTTAATACTAAACGTTTTTTTCCCCTGTCACTTTCAGCTAAAATTTGGGTTTGCCCAGGCTCGTATACCATCTTTTCTACCAATTTTTTGCAATCTTCAATTGAAAAGGAATTGGATTACACCATCAATTTCCTATGCTTATAGCTTTTTATAAACATATCTAATAACATCAACGACAATAATCGTCTCAAGGTTCTCAAAAACTCTAAACTGAAGAAAATTTTTCTCACTTTTGGGCAGTTCATTTTTAAAACAGTAATGAAAAGACTGAAATGCTAAATCCTTGTATTTTTCTTTCAAATCCGAAATTCATTCTCAAAAAATTCAGAAGGTCGCTGCGATCATTTTTGAATGGCTTTGATTCAATTGAATACAATCGAAAAAAAATTTATAATGATACTTAGACCAAATATGCAATATTCGAAAAATTTGGCGAAAACTTTTTGAATGAATTTTTGATCGGCTTGTTTTTTCATTATTTCTGGTAATTATTATGTCAGTTAGATTGCTTCTCTTTATTAATGTCAATAGTGGAGGAGGTCTAGGACAGACCCTTGCTGATCACTTAGTCAGTGATTCAACAATTAAGATTATTAGACTTCCAAAAGAATTTAACGAGTTCAAGAAACTCAATAAGTCAATTTTATATAATAAAAACCTCAAAGTAGCTATTGCCGGTGGCGATGGATCTGCAAATTGGATTGTACCCGAACTTGCTAAGTTTTACGGATATAATTCAACGAGTTTTCGTCCACCAGTTGCCATTATACCTCTTGGCACAGGCAATGACTTAAGTAGGACCTTAAACTGGGGATCTTCATTCAATATGATTGATTTCCTTGATTTGGGCGAAAGGATAAAAGCAATCAAGAATGGAGAGATCGTTAAGAACATTGACTTATGGAATGTTAACGTCAATGAAACAGGAAACATAGTTAAGGACTATCCAATGATCAATTACTTCTCTCTTGGCGTAGATGCAAACATCGCAAACGATTTTGCAGAAACAAGAATGAATTATCCAATGTTGTTCTTCTCACAAGTATTCAGTAAGCTCATGTATGTACCTCTTACACTCTTCTCCTTGTTTGGACAACCTTTCCTCCATCAATTCTTATCTGGATCGATGATTATGAAGAACAACAAGCTGAAGAAGCTCCGTTTCAGAGATGAATCAAAGACATTCGTTGTTCAGAACATTCCTTACATTTATGGCGGTGCGGACCTCGTCAAAGATAAAAAACACAGATTTGTTGATGATGGAAACTTCGAAGTCATTACACAAGGTGGAGCTCTTTCATTAGGTGCTAGCCATATTGGAATCAACCTCGGAAAACAGCTTGGACAAGCTCATCAATTGAATTTACACTCAAATAAGGAAATGTGTTACCAAGTTGATGGAGAAGCATTCAAAACAAAAGGACCAACATCATTCAAGGTCGAACGTCTCAGAAATTATCCTTTCTTGTACGCTCCTGAACATACTGGCCCATTCTTTGGTTTGTAATGTATTTTTGGTATATGTTGTTAAATATTATTTCTTTCTATGCTTTAACGATTCAATTCTTTTTATAGGATTCTCTTTTTGATCAATATTGATTTTGCATGATTTATTATATAACAGTATTTTTAAGAAATAAGTGAAAACAACTTATGCATCAAAGGGTACTTTTTAACTATTGATAGAATATCGATCATATTTGGTAAGATTTGGAAGAGTCTATTTAAAGTATTTTTCTTATAATTTCCTTATTCCAAATTTCCAGGTTGAATGATTAGATAGTATTTGCTTCTCCGTATTATATGATTTAACATCAATATGATAATCTCCGTTTAAACATATGACATATTGCTGAAGTGTTTCATCTGGAAATATTTTAGCCTGAGGGAATCATGATAAACCAATTAATTTTGAAATGAAAGCATCAGACAAGAAATAATCTCGATTGAGCATGATGACTTCAATTTTTTTATTATCAACATGTATGATTTATTAAAGGGTTTGAGCATACTTTGAAATTACATTGCCCATAATAGATGATTTGCTAATTAGGGGAATTACGAAAATTTCATCTAAATTTTATCGAATAATGTCATGCGGATATAAAAATCCTTGTTTTCATATTCTTTATTTTGATTGCGATTATTCCTAAATTTTGAAAATTTAGCATTTTCGTTGAATGGATCCATTTGAACTTCTCCCTTTACTTGACCAGCAAGGAGAAGAAATTATCCAGAGCGGAAATGACTACTACAGGCCATCTTTTCCATTGAATTTATCAACTCAATCTTTTGTTGAATTATTTCCAATTGTTATTAATACGTTCAACAAAAGAATCATGACCGGATTATGCTATAATATCTCACCGTATATCACAAAGAATAACTTTTTATTCGATAAGAAGCAAATCCAAGAACTTTGGTTAAAATTTGGAGAATTATTACCAAATGTTATTGAACAACCAGCATTTTCGGGATTCCTAGAAGGTGTTTCAATGCTTTCTCTTTATTATGGCAAGGAATCTAAAGAGTTTTTCAAATTTTTAGCTCGATCAAGCGAAAAATTCACTCATCAAGCCGCATTGATCCTTGCAAACTCATATCAATACATCAATAATGACTTTTTCAAGTATAATACAGTATTTGTTTGTAATTTAATGATCCAAAACATAGAAACATTAACTCCATCACAGCATTTGTCATTTGTTCGTATGATGGATCTATTTGACTACGAAAAAATCACTCCTGAGTTAGAAGAAACGTTTATTTACTCATTATGGAAAATTCTCTTCAATAGTGTTGAAAAAGCACCAGGATTAGCTCAAGAATTTGCAGGAGCTCTTCATAAGATCTATTTGGCTCATCCACAATTGTTCAACAAAGAAAATAAATATCTTAGCGAATTATTTGACGACGAAACTAACAAATCATACCAAGAATGGCTACAGTTGTTATCAAATGTCATAGTTTTCACACCGTTTTTCTGTTTCAGTGATATTGAATATTTATTCCATATTTTTGTTTCTTATGAAGCGATGTACATGGGAGAAACATACTCTGTGCATACAAAGAGTCTCAGTGCACTCGATTCCATCTCCGGATTGTTTACACATGTCCAATTAAACCACATTTTACATATTCTCAAAGATGAACTTTCTTCGGCCAATTATCCAGCAAGTATAGCGATCTGGAGCGTAATTGAATTTTTCCTGGCCAATTTTGAAGAAAAAAGTTTAAATGAACTTATTGATGCGATAAACTTAGGATTTACTAACAATTATCCACTCAAAGGACCATTATTCTATGCAATAAGGAACATTGCAAACCAATTGACCCATAAACATGAAGAATTTATTTCATCATTGATTCCTCACATACAAGAGTCAATGGCAGTAGCATACGGAGATGCCGGTGTACAAGCAATGCACATGATGATCGATTTGCTCGATGCAGATATCTTCGAAGCCAGATTATCTCTTTGGAAAATTATTGATGCAGGATTGAATGCTGCAAAGCATGTTATACCTGTGTATTTCGACTATTTGGTTGCATGTGCTCGTAAGATTAATGACCAAACTGAGCAAGATGTCACTTCAATCGCTGTTTATTTACTTGGTGTTGCAGAAACGGCCGGATTGGATGGAGACATCAGGAACAAGGCTCTTGAATCGATCAGCGAGGTCATGGAGTACTATCCGAAAGTATTATCTGAAACAAAAGGAAAAATTGTCCCTGTTTTAGTTGAATTACTCGAAAAGTATAAGGATAAGAGATCAGCAGAGAATGTTTTATCATTCATAGACTTAGACAAAGAAGACCAATTGAAGAATGCCGTTCTAAAAGCCTTGAATGATAAAGAAAATCAATTCAGAACAAAAATTGCTGTCACTTTTGCAAAAATTTGTCAAGAATCGAAAAGTTCTCAAATTTTCCCATTAGAAATAATTGATGAACTTCTTTCCTCTCAAGATGAAATGATATTTAAGAGAGGTATTAAGTGTGCAGCAGTTCTCCATAAAATTATTCCTTCTGAGAAGCTGAATCAGATTATCTCAAAAATTGTTGACTATACGAAGAAATCTAAGTCATCAGGAGTGGTCAATGCATCATTTAGAATACTCAAAACAGTTGTAGATGGTCTAAAAGATCCGAATCTCCCTGTAAATGAGTTAATTTACTGCGCACTTCAAGGAAGACTCGCAATCTTCAATCATATGCCTCCATTCGCATTCCTTGATGAGGCATTCTCAATGTACGGAGCGTTCTCCCACTTCATGAGCAGATTTCCTTCAAAATCTCATCATTTAATGCAAACACTCATCATGTGGATACCTTTAGTACCAAACAAGGTCCTTCCACAGCTCTGTAAACCACTCCAAATCGCTTTAGATAAGGAAATAATGGACGAATCAAATGGAAAGTGTCTTTACGAGATGTTGCTCAAGAGAATCGTTCAGAAAGATTACGGACAACAACCTCTTATCGAAGCAATGCAACTTTCCATTGATTTGGCCGACAGATTTGAGAAATTACCGCTTATGGACTTATTATCTGCTCTTGAAGATGTTTGGGATATGTACAATGATGATTACCATACAATATCATACTTGGGACCAGCGTTCCTTGAAGTTTTGCTTGCAAATCATAAAGAAATTGACCAAAGATCAGGAATTACTCAGCAAATCGCCAAAGCAATTGTTTCCGAAGACTTTGACTTTGACGGACCACAGATGGCTGATCTTTACATCCAATTATACGATTTACAACCGAAATTCTGCAATCCAGACGCAGATGTAGCGATTGTCATGACATATTACCTGACAATGGATGACGAACACCTCAAGGAGATCGGATTCGATGCAGATACACTCCAGGACATGTTCGAAATCTTTAAACAAGACTTAAATGACGACAAAACAATTTTCCCACAATTGACGAATTTCATCAACAGAAAACTCCCAAGAGCTTCAAACAGACTCAAAAAGTTGTACGGAGCTGACAAAGAAAGGCCAATTTTCGAAAAACCTCCTCCACCTCAAGATGACAACCACTGCGGCTGCTGCCACTGCCATGATTGCGATGATCATGACCACCACGACCACTGTCATGATTGCCACTGCGAAGGATGCCATCATCATTAATTTTTTTTTTTATTCATAAATGTTATCTGTAAAATACCTTAAAAATATAATTGTTTTTCTGAGTGCATTACATATCAATCAAAAACAAAAGTCTGTGATAACGTCAAGAATTGAAATTTTCCATCCAAAATATTTGGATTTAAAGGGAAATACCCATATAATATGCATTCTCATAAGTTAGAAAGATCATCCATACAGCTGTTTTTGGTTAAAACCTGTTATCTGAATAATTTTGTATCACAGGTTTGCCTGACAATATGTATTGCTATCAAAAACGATTTATCAATATAAAGAAATCTCTATTAACTAAAATTTTATACCCGAATCATTAAAACAGATCTGACTTTCACACAATATGTCGAAGTAAATGATTTAAGTAGCAAAATATTATTTGAATGCTTATGTAGGATCTATATATTTATCAAATGGATCTTGTCATAATCTTCATCAGAAACTTTCATTTAAATTCATGAAATGGGAAATGATAATTAAAATATCAATAGTGTCTCAACATATGTTTATTCACACAACGAAACTTTGATAATTATTATAATTTTTTTGTTTCGAAAATAAATAAAGAAGATTAATAAGAAATATTATGATATTTGGGATTTCCTCCTATTGAGTTTTATACTTATTATATTAAATTGATATTTAAGAATAATATAATTCGAAATCAAGGATTATTCGTCGAATCGAATTTAAATTCATAAAACATGCTTATCTACAATTATATATTATTATATTAAAAGATAAACATATATATAGAATATGTTAATCAGAAATCACGCCAGATTCGTCGAATAGAAGCTCAAATATATGCGAAACTTAAAAATTATTAATACATATACGAATACATGACAATCATTAGGTAGAGACATTTGAAACTCATTATTTTTAATTGGCAAGATTCCAGACATCATCATTTTATTAAACTTATATGGAATAATATGAAATATAACTCATCACACACCCATCGATGAAGAATTAGAAATCTAAGAGAAAATAGCGGTAGGCTGTCAATTTGACATTTCTTTCTCTCAAAAATAAAAATCATTCATTTCATAAAAATCCGATTGGAAAATCAGAATATTGTAATAATTCAATCTCAGATGAAAAATTTTATAAACCTTTCTATCGATTCTAAAATCAAAATGTGTGGTTGAAGAAATTAATAAGTATTTTGAATATATATAAGGAGAAGATCGAAGATATCAAATAAAATACGATTTATCCATCGTCCAATCTTTCTCAGAAATTGGATACATCCGAAAATACAAATCATCAAAGTAACAATTATAAGCATATACAAACAAACATAAATTTATAATCAAATCATTCATATGACATAATTTTGCAGCTATAGGAATTCAGATAACTATAAGAATGGATCTGAAACTTTCAGAAATGAGAAAGAAAGTTATTGTGGTATTATCATGAACCATTTGCATCAATATATATCAGATTTTTAAGATCCGAAATAAAAAACTAGGATTTCTGAAAAACAATACATGGTATTTTATTAAAACATGTAAAACAAAACATATACAAACACTCTATATTAAATTACCAGAACTTTGGAAGAGCAGTTGTCGATGGTTTCGATAATTTTTTGAAATCTGTGATTAATTTTGTATGTTTGATCTTTCTAACAGTCTGCTCGGCCTCAAAGGTTCTAGCCATTACAGCTCTATTGAGGTAGTAGTTAGATTCGATTTTGTTGAAGTACTGGTCTTTCAGTCTAACACTCTCAAGAACGAAAGAGTGGTCAGACTCTGGATGGAAGCTCTGAGCCATGTTGAATCTTTTTTGGGCTTCGTTGAATCTTTCAGGCAAAAATGGGCTGGTCATCTGATTTGACTTGCCTGTTGTATTCGGCATTAAGTAGAGGTGGTCGCCATTCTTGATGCCATAGAATGAGAATGTGAAGTCACTTACGATGAGGTGATTATCGAAAATGATGTGTGGCCTTTGTCCATTCTTGAAGTTGATATCTAATCTCTTTATTGGGTCTGAAGGAGAAACAACGATTTCTTGTGTGTTGCCATCTGTATCATGAAGGTAGAGTGTGAACATCATAAATAAATGAGCTAGCACAGAAATTTTTGATCTTCAATATTTTGAATAAAACACTCACAAATTTTTTAGTAGCACACAATAGCCGATCATACAAATTCTGTTGGCGTAAAATTTTGGAACATATTTCCTATTAGTGTTCTAAGCAAAATCAACACCAAAAAATGTTGGAGTAAAATAACGGTTTTAAGCCAATAAAGCTCTTGCAAGAGGAAGCTTTCAAAATTCTTCTATGGATAAAAAATGCCCAATGCTTATCTAATATGATCTTACAGAACCTAACAGCCGGCTCTACATTCACTTTCTACTTTGATGTGACAGTTATTGCATTATAGCATTATTTAGATAGTTATTCTAATTTAAGTGTGTTTTGGTCGATATGCTTGAACTTGGAAAAGTCCAATTTATGCCTCCCGGAACAGCATTCAATTTTTCTACAACGGCCAATCAAGAACTTTATTTTCGTATCTAATAAGATATAGATAAAAATTTATAATAGCAATGATTTGAATGGGAGTTAAAAATCAATTCAATTTTTTTTTCACGAATAATTATGCATAAAAATAGTCTCTTATTATTTTTTGCGTAAAGAATAAAATAACGGATTAGCTATATAAGCAAAATTTTGTACAAAATAATTTAAGGTATGGAATGGAATTAGTATCCCAAGCTCAATTTGAAAAAATCGCACACTTTTGCTATTCGGCCCATAATTGAGATACTGGATAAATTGACTTTTGAATGAATAAACAATGATTATTTCAAATGGTGATTGATAAACGTTTTTCTCCTAATAACCTTACTGATTCAACTTAATTATACCATAGCAAGAAGCAATATTTTCATTAATTTTCCATATTATTTGGATTGAATTATTTGAATGGAAGTTCATCGGTTTCCAAACCAATTTACAATCAACATTAGTCATTATCACAAATAGTACAAGACTTAAAAATTTCTGCCTGGCAGATTGGTTTTTTTGTGTGAATATGCCAGCGAGTAGGGGTAATTTTAGCTAAAAGTGACACGCATGTAAAAAGTGATACACCCGTGAAGAGTGTGATTACCGATCGGTAATTTCGACAGTTTAGAATTTAAAATTTTTTATGGAACTGTTGCGAGTTTCATAAAGAATTTAAGGAATATAAGCAAAGATTTGAATCAAAATCTTAGACCTAAGCCGCTCGATTCGCTCGCGGCTTCCGCGAATTACAGATCAGCAAAGATTTGAATCAAAATCTTCGAACTAAGCCGATCGCTTCGCTCGCGGCTTTCTTTATTATTTTAAATTTGCATATTTCCATCAAAAGTTCATAAGGTAAAAAATTTCGTTTATATTATTGCAAAATAAAATCTTCATTATCAAAATAATATTAAATGATAATATAATATAATTTATAAACAACTATTATTTAATAAAGTTTAATTGCCAAGGTTCATCTAATTTTTTGATTTTTAATGTTTTATGAATTTTATTTATCATGTATATATCTAATGAAGATTATATATGTAGAAGATAAGTACCTTAATATGTACGTAAAAATTAATGAAATTTATTTTGAATGTAGAACCGAGCAATTTTCAAATTTTGTGCTTTTTTTGAATTTTCTCGATACCAGATAAGTTGTGTTGGCTAAATAATATATGGATACAATGTGTCTTATAGATGAATATATGCACAAAGTTTAAGAGGCCATTTTCTTTCAGAAACCGAGATTTGTGAATTTTTTCAAATTTTGTGCTTTTTTTGATATTGAAATTTCATTTCATTTTTTTGATGCATATCGATGCACCATGCGAACTTAAAGAAAGGCTATCTTATATAGATGCTATGAAAGCTGTCATTGATA
Organism: Trichomonas vaginalis G3; assembly: GCF_026262505.1. NCBI lineage: Eukaryota > Parabasalia > Trichomonadida > Trichomonadidae > Trichomonas > Trichomonas vaginalis. The sequence continues at coordinate 19,165,496 of NC_067207.1, forward strand.
ACGAATGCCATGCAGGTTGTCCATATCAATTAAAAAAATCCAAATTTAGGGGGAACAAAATTAAAATTCAGGTGCAGTGCAGATAAATGTGAAGCATGTATCTCATTTCTAAAGGATGATGAAGAATATATCCTAACAGAATATAATGGAACACATAATCACAATCAAATCAAAGATGAGACAAAGAAATACCACACATTATCACAATGCTATCGTCGGGTACTTATTAATTTTATAAAACAGGGGGTGATCCGAAAATGGCTCAAATTGAATGCGACAAAAAACTTGATCTGGATGATCCACTTAACAGGCCATCTTTTTTGAATGCATCTTCAGATCAAATGAAAACAATTCAGGAAAAAGGAAATAAAAAGATCAAAGGTATTCAAAAGTACGATGATAATCAATTCAAGTCAACTCAATTATTTAAGGGTATCAAAGAACAAGAGTCCAAAAGATTTAATTTATTTCGATGTCGATAATTACAACAAACCAAAGAAATTAATCTTTTATTATGCTTCTTTCAAATTTCTGGACATAATCAAAATTGTGAAAGAGCATTTTATTGATGCAACCCATTCATTACTTGAATTTAAAATGTTGTTTTACATGATATCAGCCAAATTTCCAAATACACATGCATTCCCAATTTTTCAATTTGTCGTTTATCCAAACACTTCAGAAAATATTGCATTCTGTCTCAAGGCATTTTTTAACTGGGCAAAAGTAAAACCAAAATATTTTATGTCAGATTGTGCACAAGAAATCGAAAATGCGATTATCAACTCTTTTCCAGAAGTTATCCTTCATTGGTGTGCAGTTCATGTAATGAGGGCGTTCAGAAAAAATTTGAAAGATTATGCATTTGAGAGTTCAGACAAATTGATATTAGATACAAAAATGAACTATCTTGCATACGGCAGAAATGGCAAGAAAGAATGGATTGAACCAACGTTCAAAAAAATTCTGGAAATAGCCGAAAAATTCCCAGAATTTTCAAAATACATACAAAATCAATGGATATCAAACCAAGAAAGATGGACAGTCTGAAAGAGATGAAAATTTAGCTCTCACAAATAACATTTCAGAATCGATTAACAAAAAAAAAATATTACTACTTTGGCGGAACAATTTTCATGAGATTTGATCGATTTGTGATGAAATTAATCGATTTTATCGTTCCTTCATTTTATTACAGAACCTCAAGATATAAGGCTCAGAGACAAAATTCCAAATCCGTTGCCATCTGAAAAAAAGCCAAAAAAGTCTACAATCAGACTGGATACAGAAAAATGTATAATGCTCACTGATAAAATTAAATCGTTAATAGTTAACTCATCAGCAAACTTAAATACGCTTCAATTGGGTTTAGATGACCTACTTGATAAAGTTGTCAAGGCAGCAAAGGTTCAAAAACGAATGACCCAGTATTTTTCGAAATTAAGTATCCCAATGGAAATCAAGCTTAGTATTCTCACGCAAATTACAGAATTTGGATGCAATACCCCTCAATTCATTGTTGAGAATGCCAAGTATTTTCAAGATAAAATTATTACAGATTTCCACCTTCAAATTTATACAACATTATAAAAATTTATGAATAAAAACTTGATATAAAATAACATTTTTATTTTTACTAAGAAAAAAAAGGTTTTTGATAATAAATTTGTTTTTACTTTTATTTCGAAAAAGTAGCAATAATCGTAAAAGGGTATTGATAGGCTTGCTAAAGTAACTAATTTTAGCTGTCAAATACTTTTGTATTTTGAAGTAAATTAGTATAAATTTGATATTATTTTAACTCCCTTTGAGATTTAATGCAAATATTTTCGCCGTTATTCAAAGATTAAGAGTTGTGGTTTGGTGCCGAGGTTTATTTATGCTTGAAGTTTATTGTTGTTATAACATTTTTAGATGAAAGTTCTTTTTTGCGTAGATGCGATTTGAATTTTTTGAGAACTTTGAGTTTTTTCGCGCCTATAATGAGCACTTTCAACAAAAATTGTTTGGAATTGCATACAAATGAGTTTGGCCTTAAAATTGTCGATAGTGTCTGCATAACTATGGATATGCTCGATCAAATGAGGAGCAAAAAAGTCCAAAAAAAGGGCTTTTTGCAAGATTTTCACTCTCGAGCCTTTATATTTTAATATACCGGCACTGTATTTTATCAAAGATTTAAGTGCCTTTATAGAAGCATATACTGTTCTACCATAAAAAAATATAATAATCGTTTATCTCAGAAATTTTATGGGGGGTGGTAAAAGTAAAGCAAATCTGGGTATTTTTTGTTTGCTTTATTTTTGTATATAATTTGGATGTGTTGACTAAATTATATATTTCTTTCGGTATTTATTTTCACTGTTTTTCATCTTCTTTTATCGTATGTCAGACTGACGAAATTTCGCATTTTTCGAATTTTATCTTGATTAAAAAATCTAACAGTGATTTCAAAATCAGTAACTCAAATTATTACTAATTCTAATCGAAATAACTCAAAATCTTATATAACGAGATATAACGGTATCGCTCATACGCTATAAGATTGGGCTACATAAGCAATTAATATTCCGATTCTTGGGGTTTGAGTTCAAAAAGAGATATTCAAAAATGAGATCTCATTAATCGAGGGAAACAATATTTTGAAATTAATATATATTGAATTGATAAATCAACAACATATACAATGTTGCCGATAATGCGCGATCATTATTGGAAAAAGCATTGACATTAGAAATATAACTTTATACAAACAAAGAAATGAACTAATTAGATTGAGCATCAGAATTGGATGATATCAATGGGAGGAACTCCGTACATGGCGTAAGAGCCTTTTCCGGAAGAACTGTTCCTTGTGTTTCAAAAGAATTTTCAAGGTTATCTGATTTTTTCTTAATAATCTTGCAAATCCTTCGGTAGGATGTCGGCCGATATGAAATTTTATTGAATGAAAGATCTAAAAGTCGAGCAGATTCTAGGGCAATCATATCATTTTGGGCATTATCCTTTTCTTGCATCATAAGTTTCTTCTGTTTCATTAACCTTTCGTAATGTATATCCATCATACTATCTGAGTCATGCTCACGTCTTGATTTGCGTGATGAGACAGGTCGTGGTTGTACGACTATGATTGTATCATCGTGTTGAATATTATAGTATGAGAATGATAGACTCGGATCAAGTAGCATCCCTTTGTAAACAAGTCGGATTTCATTATCATTAAAATGCTCATTTATATATCCAACAGTTTCATATGGGGAAACTTGTATATCACTTTCACGATAACCTTTTAGGTGTATTTGGCAAGGCTGTGGAAGATTCATTTGGTCGAAAGACATTATTTTAATTAAAAAAAATTCAAAAAATATTCAGAAGATCTAGGCATTGAAAAAATTGTGAAAATTTTGAATATTTGAATGAAGCAGAAAAGTTTCTTAAAAATGAGCGGATTTATATGGCTTATAATGAGATTTTACGTGGAATTACAAAATTTAAGCTTTAAGATAATTCAAAAGTAAAAATATCAATTAATAGGGAGTAGCATTAGCAAAATAATATAATTATAAAAGAAAATTATATGATCCGATTTTGAATTAAATCTGAAAGATTTTAACATGAATCATTTAAAGAGAAGTAAAACAATAAATAACTTAATTAAAATTGATTCTCGATTAAAATCGTTTATTTAAATTAGGGTTTATCAAGATTATTTACTCTTTTTAATGACCTAATAAATGACAATGAACACGTAATGAATCGTTGATTTTAAAATCAACGTGCATTGGATTTTCGTAAATTTAATCATTTATGATCTCCATATATCATACAATATTTTATCCAACACCATTTTTTCATTCAATGTCTAAAAATATCAAAATCAAATCTTCTCAAAATTACCTTCAAATTGTGAATCAAAAACATTTTTTATTGTCCACAATACTATATTTAAACTAATTAATCTTTTTTAAAATCAATTTCTCTAAATTTCTTTCAAAATATAAAACGCCATTGAAACATGTTTTTGAGAGCAAATGAGCGAATGTCATATCTCATCTATATATAACTCCTAATATGATAATTTAATTTAATTTTAATATCGATTTAATCTTCAATTTTCAATTCTATCCCCCCAGTTTCTTTTTTCAATTTCTATTATAAAAAAATTTTTATCGAAGTTTGAATTGTATGCTTTAATTCGTTGATATATAGTACCACATTGATATACGATTAAAAATCCTAACACTAAATTTATACACATCGGATAGTTAGATCAACCGAAACTCTAATTTCCGAAATATAGCTCTTTTTCATATATGCTAAAGATATCTGTCGGAAAAAATGTTTTAACATGAGACAGTGAAATCAAATTTCATCCGACATATGGTTGTTCATTTATAATGCGATAAATTGTCCTGTTTTATTAATTTGTATCAAATATCGAGTCCATCCTATAAAAACACAAGGTTCTTATTTTATCATTTCCATTGGCACGAACATAATCATTAATTCTTTAGGTATTTATCATTAAATAATCAATGAAATCCATTACCTAAGGATGTCAATTCGGAAAATTGTTTTCATTTTAGGAGAATATAATTTTCCATTTGGAAAATTTAAAAAGTGAGACGCGCAGGATTCGAACTTTTTTAAAAGTTGATTTAAATATATTCTAGTGTGGAATCTAAGGATAATATCATATTTAAAATAAGAATATACGAGTTTAGGTAGTATTATTTTTTTCGATAAATTTGAGAGTATGTACGTTTAGGGCATCAAAAGTGTCAATTCGCTCAGCGAAAGCTGAGCTAGCTTCGTTCTCGAAAAAATAGGGAAGAAGTGAAGGAGAGTGATACAGATGTTGACACATTCATATAATTTCAACAAATTTGATCAAATTGAAATTCAATGAAATTCAATTCACTTCATATCCTTCAGTCAGTACATCGACATCCTTCTACATCACAATGATAACTCGGGAATCAATAGTTCTACAACTAACTCAGAAAAAAAAACAAGATTTTTACTTCCAGCTTGCAGCTTTTAAAAAGTTTCGATGATAAAAATCACTCTACTCTTGTTTATAGATATGTGATGATAGTAGGTAAACATATTCTTATCGATTTTAATAAAAATATTTTTACGAAAATCTGAACCAATTACAGAGTTATTCATAAAGTTTATGATAACTGTAATTATTTCATCTTTGTTTTATATTTGAATAAACAATTTAATTTAAATTGCATAATATTTTTTGGTTGAAAGACAGGAAACTTAGTTGAGTTTGTATTATTTTTATCGTTTAATTCATCGTATCAGTGAGTGATCCAGATATTTAAGATATTTAGAAAAAAATTATTAATTTGATTAACAAATTTTAATCAAAATAGCAAAAATCTATTTGATAGCTGTAAACAAACAATCATTTTTATTTCAAGCAAAATCACTTATTTTCATCTAAACGTATAAAATTGTCAATTTTATAAAAATAAATTGAAAATCTCATGAAATATAAAGGAGAGTAATATTTTTCATTTTTCTTTTTTTCTTTCTCTCAAATATTTTCTATTGGGAATTTTCTTGTTATCAAAAAATAATTTTAATATTTGTTTATTTCATTACATACAATAAAATTTTAAAAACTCTATTTCTTCACAAGAAAATTTTTTCCTTCATATGAAGAAACATTTTGTTCTCCATTTGATGCTGAGTCTAAATCTCGATTTTTGAATTTTCTTCTTTCCAAATTTCTTTTTTCCAAATTAGAAGTTTAATTCAAATTTTCAATAGTTTATATATTTCTCAAACCGTCTTAGATTTTCTCACTTTTTAGGGATTTTCTCTCAAAATATACAAAAATAGTAATATCAATACATGTGTCTAATATACTTTAAAACCATCGTGACAAAATTCAAAAACGAAGAGTTCTTCTCTCCAAATTTTTTTCAAAATCAAAAAAATGAGATAAAAAAGTACGTTTGGAAAATTCATTTTTAGCATTTTAGGAATTTTCTCACTTTTCTTCCAAATTGACATCCTTACATTACCACGTAAATTATGATTAATTAATAGTTCTAATGATATAATGAAATTGTGAATAAATATTTTTTTTGTAAATATTACATATTCTATTTGAGTTGTTAACATAAGCATTTCTGATATGACTTTCAATTTTTTACCTCATCGGTTTTTGCTTTCAACATTTATTCTCAATTTTATGATGTTAAAATTTTGGATTGAATCAACACTATACAAATTTTAATTTATTATTATGCATTCGATACCATCCAATTGGCAATAAATCTTTCGACCAATTATTCAAAATTATCGGAAAAAAATAAATGTGGAAAAAAATGTGAATAGATAAGATAAATACATACACAGTTTATATTAACAAACAATGGTTAATTAATGAGAAGATCTGAAATTGAAGTTATGTGGATGAGAATTCTTTCCATGGTGCTGGGATGAGCAAGACATTCCATGGCGAACTCTGTTATTTGTAAACCAAACGTTAATTTGATCACGATTGAGTCCTGTCTTTTCCATTAACTCCTGTTTCTCTGTCGATGTAGGATATGGGTTTGACTGGTGGTTCTTCAACCAGTGCATAAGGATTGAGCGCTGGGAGTCTGAGAAAAGAGTTCTCTTGCCTTCTTTTCTCTTCTTGATTGGAATTTCCATTGTTGGTTCTGGTAATGCCATTGAGACTTCGGTTGGGAAGATTGACATTTGGGACTTGTCAATTACTATTCCACGGCTAAGCATTAATGAATAAATGTCTGGGAAGACAATATGATGATCATATTCACTGCTGTCACTTGATGAATCGCTAGCAGACATGATTGGTGAGTACATGAATGAAAAATGATTTTTCTGTTGATTGAAATCCCTCTCAATTTCATGATGGGTTGCCACGAAAAATTCATTATATGACCTATTCTAGTGTTATTTATCAAAAGTTCAAAATTGAATAGTGTTAAAACTTTGCAAATTACCTCAGACTTTTCAGAGGATTGAGTGGCAACTCAATCCTCTGAAATAGTCTGTGGTAATTTTTAGTCTCTACACTATTTCAATATAAGCTCCATTTTTAAACAGTTTTTAAAAATCGAGCATTGAAAAGTGTGATGAGACTTAAGTTTTAAAATGATGGGTCATATTCAATTCATCCCATCAGCATTGTCACTTTTATTAAGATAGTTAGTTAATTTGTATTAGGATAGTCCAATTAAACTATTTATTTTCAATTTTTCTTTTTTGATAGAATCAAGACCGACCGATGAGTTATCAAATCATTTTGAGATCCAAAAACATTGGGAATTAATATATAATCATTATTTAAACATCAAAGCAAAATTTTCATTTCTGAAGTTTCTTAAATTATTCCATTCAATCTTTGAATGTTCACCATCCAATCAACTCTTTAAAGGAAAATTATCTTTACAAACATGAGCTGACCATTAATCATGATGTGAAATTAGATTTTATAACTCATTGAATTTTTCAATCAAAAATGATGGTTTGTTTGGCTTTATATTGAATCAATTTTTCATTTTCAAATTTCATCTGCCATTTATTTTCCATTAACAATCTTATTTTTCATGTCCTTTCTGCGAACATTTTCAATATTGAAATCACAGATTTTTAATTACTTTTCAGGAAATAGAGGTAGGGCAACGATAGAAAATTTTTGGAAAAAAAGTTCGGAGATCTTAAACGTATCATATTCCCTGCATGGTTTGGTATCTTCCGCCATGCGTTGTGCCAAACATATTGACACTTTCCAATAATTAATTTATGGTATGAGTCACAGAGTTAGATTATAAAAAGAAAGTAAATAATTGCAATTAGAAATCATATATGTCGGAAATCAAATGTTGATGAGCAGAAACCTTTTACTCATCATAAAAGAGATAAATCACTAAAGATTTGTATACATTAAAATTTGATATTTGGTGCTCGAAAACTGTCTGATGGGACTCCTCCAAAATGAACCAATCTATCGCTGAGGACCAAATTAGATGATGTGGATGGTGTATTCTCTAATTCTAACTTAGGAAGAATGGGAACAAAACGAATGACGACAACAACATGTCAAACATAGATTAAATATCTATGAATCAATAAAGTATACGTGCATTGAAGGTGATAACGATCACTTGAGGCTTATAACTCTTTGACTAAATTATGCAATAATTAAATATAATCATTTTTATATTTTTATACTGATAGTAATTAATATACTATCCTGCTTAATAAATGGTATGATCAAATTTGTTTGAAAATTTAATTATGTATATGAAACTATGTCTTCTATATAAAAATCAAAATTTTCGGACGAACCTAGATTGAACCTTTATGAAAATCTATCATTTTTGTTAATTGAGTTAATATGAATCTTTTACATATGTATATATAGCATTGATAGCTTATATAATCATGGTTTATTCCATATTAACATATTTTTTCAGTTAAATTTGTTAATAATATCATGTAACAAATTAATTCAAGATTAGAATGTCTACAAAATGCTAACAAATAAGAACAAAATACAATTTCTCGACTTAAATTTTAATATGGAGTAGTTTTTCGTTTAAATCTAATTAAAAATGAATAAAACTTATCTTGTACTATTTTCATTCAAAGATTTTAATAATGTAAATCATGCATTTTCATAATTCAGTACAGTTTTTTTAGAATTAAAGTTGATGAGGATGATATTTGTGATTTAAAATAATTTGTTAATGTTCACCTTTTATTCATCACCTTGTGGTATGCCCTAAAGCAATAGCATTATCAATTCTGCTGAATTGATCAACTCAAAATTCCAAAAAAAAATTCAAAATTTCAAAAATGAAATTAAACAATTTGAATTTTCACATGAAAAAATTAATTTCGAAAAAAATTTGGAAAATCAAAGTATTTGATAATTAGTCAAATAATCAATTTACATCGTTTTTACTCATAAAAAACAACTAATTTTTGATTTTGATATCATATTTGATAAATACTCATTCCAGAGTTGACGTAATGTATTAATTATTGTTAGAGATATTGCTTTCGCAGCAAAATTCTTATTTCATGAAAGAAAAAAAATGATTTTATTCCAACAAAAACAAGTAAACAGATGAATGGAAACGTACTATATTTTCATAAATGTAGTAATCAGCGTGTCGGCTTTTGTTTATCATGTTCGAGTCAAAATGTATTAACTTGTAATAAGAAATATTCGAAGATTATATGAAGTATTGAGCATTCTTTGTAGAAATATTTGTAATTCATTACTAACATATATAATAAAGTTGTTTTTTTTCCCTTATTGCAATAATTTTGTCTGATTTTAATAACTTTTCATGTATACGAGTTGTGTGAATATGCATCATAATATGCGTAAATACACTTATTTGCGACGAATAATGTGGTTGCATAATGGAGGTGCTAAATTTTGATTTTTAATATGGGGCTTTGGTATGTATAATCATTTCTTATCTCAACGTAGGAGTATTGGTGCAATATGATTAAAATTTACGAGGTTGATCTTAAATTGAATAATTCTGGAGTATAAATCACAATGCAGCTAATTCTATGTTAAAGATAGATACAGATTGTAGTAATCAATTAGGGAGTACAAATTCATTCTTTCATTTCTGTCGTATTGAGCAGAAAGGAAGAGATCATAACCCTAGGAAAAAAAGCCCAAATTTGTCACTTTTCATAGTACGTTAAACTCAATTCGCTTGGCGAATGCCGAGCACACGTACTCATCATTCAACATAATATTCTCATTCTTTGGTTATTATAGTGCCAGACAACACAAGATTTCAAAGAATTACTTGAGTTTTCAATTAATCTTAATCCGATTTTAGATTTATCGAGAACTCCATCATCACAATCACATACTTCAGTGCGGTAACTACAATTATCCATATACAGAAGGAAGTTCTTTTCGAACAACTCATTTGGAGTCTGTTTTGGAAAGAACTTCTTTCTGTCCGACTTAATTTCATAGTTCCTGATCAACCAAAAGACAGAAACCACACACTATCTACTTAGGAAAGGAGTTCTTTCTAAATCTTCCTTAAATTGAGATTTTACGAGAGATAACCCTTCTATTGCACTTAAAAATGAACATTTTGATATCTTTAGTATCACACATGGTCATATATAGTATTTCATCTACATGAATACATTCATCTTTCGAAGTCTCTCATTAAATGGGAGGCTTCGAAAGATGAATCGTTTTATTCATACAACTTTAAATCTCGAACACATTTAGAGAGTGAGTATATCATTTTATTCTTGTTTTGAGTTTATTCTGATTCAAAATTGCAGTGAAAACAGAAGTTCACACATCATATCTGAATGTGAGCTCATCTATACTTATACGATCTCAATACCTCCACTCTAAGCATAAGAGGTGAAGTTATATAAAAATTATCAGATGCGTTGAAGTCTCAAAAGTATTGCCTGAATGCTTGTTTCATATTTGTCCAAGTAGTTTCAATGAATAAATGTATTGTTTTTTATAATTTCGATTTATTTTTAGAAAATATTCAATATAAACCTTTATTGTGTTATTTACATCTCATAAATTCTCTGTCTAAATCATATAAAAGCGCGTTTTACCCCTATGAATAAGAAATTCATTCAATATTCATGGTATATTTATTAAATTTATACGATTTACTAATAATCAATATTATATCCTCATAAATAGCAATATATTTTGGTAATCTATGATAATCATATACAATATTTGAAATCAAATTTTCATTAGTTTAGGTTCCTTGTTAATAGTAAACCATTATATTTATTACTAATAATAAAATCTATGTGTCGTATTGAAATTCAATAAAATTACTTATTCGGTCCAAAAAAACAAATTAGATAAAATTTTTCTTTTTTTATGTAATTTTTGTTTTTCATTTTTCTCAAGATCCTAAGTTATGTTCTAACTTTTGACATCATATCCTATCATGCTAGGCTATATATTATAGCATATCCAAAATGCAACGAAATCTATCAGAGAAGCCTTTTTGACCTATCGTTGCCCTACCTCTCAGGAAATTACGACCTTCTAGATAATATTATTCAATAAATATTACTTACCAATCAATTATTATTATTTTTAATAAGACCAAATTCTAATTTCACATTTCTATCCCCATTAATTTTTGTGATAAATTTTCGAATCTTTTTATCCCTCTTTTCATAATCGCTGTGGTCCATAATACAACAATTCTTCCGAATTACAGATTTATCCACAATTCTCAAAATTATCTCTCTTATGCAGTTATCAATGGTTTCTCATTTCATGAATAAAACCAATCTTTATTCGATCCACTCGTACATAAAACACATTTTCTGGTTTCTAAATCTATGTCTGAAAATTCTGAGTTAAATCTCCCGTGAAAGTAAAACAATTTAACCGAAGAATAAAAAGTTGAGTATATTTTCAAACATAAACATATATATTTATTTCCTATTATAATATCAATCAAATCCAAGAAAAATAAAAAAAAATTAATCAATACAACCTTTTGATCTGAGGAACAACTTGATTTCTTCTGATCTTGTGTACTTGAAAGGTGATTTACCTTCCTTATTCTTCGCATTGATGTCTACTTCAGGGAATGAAGCTAAATACTCCACAGCTTCGAGTTTATTGTTCCAAGCAGCGAAATGCAATGGAGTATTATCAGTCTTGTTGCGGGAATTCAAATCAATGCCCTTAATATTGCAGAAATACTTAAGAGCAGGAAGATTTCCATCTCTTGCGAAGTAATGGAGAACTGTGGCACCAGATTCGGACTTTGCAAAAATATCGGCTCCATTTTCAGCAATTGCCTTTGCAAGTTCAAAATTATTTTCTGATGCAGCTGTTAATAAGAGATTACTTCCCTTCAAAGCAACTTTATCAAATCCATTATCGATAGCGTACTTAATTGCATCATTATCGTCTTCTTTTACGCTTTGATCGAGAATGGAATAAATTTGCTTGAAATCTTCAGGTGTTGGTTTGTAATTCTTCAACTGTTCAACAAATTTACTGATCTTCTGGGGCTTTGAAGGCTCTGAAATTTCTGGATCTGCAGGAATTAACTTCGGATCAATATTTTCAATAATCTTCTTGAGCTCTTCGATATGCTGCTTATACATTTCATTTTGCTTCTGCAGTTCATCAATTTGGCTCTTTAGATTATTAATTTCAGAAGATTTTGAAATGGAATCATTTGAAAGATCCTTGAATGTCTTATAGATTGACTTTAATATTGGAGATTTGAGAGATTTGTGAAGAACTTTGATGAATTCCAAAATTGTCTTGTAATCCTCTCCAAAGTTGACTTTGGTATGCTGGAATATCCTGAACGCCTGATGAGTCCTGAAAATCTGCTTGCCGTCCGAAAACAATGTGATCGCTTGCTTAATATCAAGTTGAACCATACCGAGAATTTTCTTGAGATCATCAAGGCAGAACTCTTGGCACATCTTGTGGCCAAATATATGATCATCGATATTATGCGCAATCTGATAGCAGTCGTCCGCACTTACCCTATGCTTCATATGGCAAATTGAAAATTGGAATTGAAATAGGGCTTCAAAAATTTCAAAGGTGTCATAAATTTCCTGCCAATGTTCTCAATTTTTAAAACCATTGCTTCACAAAATTCTAGATGATGTGGAATTGAGTAAAACTTGATTTCTAAAAAATAAATATTAGTTAGCTAATATCATATACATATTATTTTGTTAATTGTCATTCGGCAGTTATTCCCTTTTACGTCGTATCATTTATTATAAATAGATCATTAGCATCATAATATTGCAAAATATATTTTACACCGCCTTATCAAAATGTTTTGTGAATTTTCAATTTTTGATAACCATTTAAATTATTAAATATCAAACACCAAGCTAGATTCTAACAATTAGATAATAAACTGAACTTTCTATCTGCTAAATCAATTTTACTTTTTTACAATTTTATTGAAAATCTTTAGCCAAATATCAAACTACAATACTCATGTAAGCATTTTTAATATTAAAAGTTTTAACCCAATCTGTTATACTTTGATTTTCAAAGCTTTTCTTCAAATTTCTTAAATACGTTTCAACATTTTTTAGACCCCAAAATTACTCTTATCGTTTTTCTCTTCCTTATGAAATTGCTCTTATTTTTCAAATTAATATCAACAATCGCAATAAGTTTGAACATTAATGGTAAAATCTTTTTAATTACATGCTTCTTCCAATTTATTTGAATTCAAATTATAAATATGATTCAAGAGATCAATTTTAAAAGTAGACATATTATCAAATTTCATAGTTTATCATGAGTGAACATTTTTAAATAGAACAAACATGTCAGCCGAGTTATTTATATTTCATCAGACAGAAAAACTTAATTGTAACATTATTAATATTGAAAAATTATATGTCAAAATCTGTATAAAATCGATTCCCAAACAAATAACCTTTTTAAATAACATTTGATTATTCTTAATTGATCTTTATATATGTTTAGAAATTTTGAACTAACTGAAGTTGTAATTTAGATTGGATCTCCAGTTCTAAGTATTACCCACTTGAAAATAGTTAAAAAACTATAATATCACTGAGAACATATTCCGTAATTTACTTTATTAAAACAAACAAGAATAACCAAGAAAATTAATAAAACAAACAAAATAATTATTCAATTCCAGTGTCTTTGATGTTGAAGAAACCATGTTGATATTCTTCTTCGAAGTCGTTCTTGAATGGGTCGTCGACGTCGCCTGCAATAGATGTAGTCCAAAGAGGGTTGTCGTTAGTAACTGGAACTGTTGTGCTAGTAGTACCACGGTATACAACTACTGACATCTTCGTTCCGTGAACGATGAACGAAGAACCAGATAAGGATACAAACAAGACAGATGACGATGAATGCACCAACACTAGAACCGACGATGTCTTCGTGCTCGGTCCTTCGAATGACTCTGGAGGAACATACCAACCTGAGAACAATGACCTTGTTGGTAATCGTGTTTTAGTGGATATTTCAGTTGGTCTTGAAATACTTTTCATTGAAAGAGTCGTAAATTGGCCAATCCACGTGGAATCTCTTTTTGCTGTCACATTCGGTTGAAATTTGATGAAAGGAGTAGCCGGTAAAACAAATGTTGTTGGAGGTGGGACAAAACTTGTTAAAAACATGTTACCGGTATTACTAATATTAACAGTATCTATTTCTTCACGGTCAATTTCAGAGTTATCGGCCATTTCTCCACAATCTGTAGGAATTTCAACATAATTAACTAAAACAGGGTATTCTGTGAGCGGGCCTGCTTTAGAAATGATATTATTAAATTGCTTGGTGCTTCCGAAGTTGTCATTCAATGATTGCAGCTGACAATTTCCATCAAGTAAAATTGCATGGCCAGGACCATTTCCTTTTGTTATGGCATGGCTTCCTGCTGAATTTCCTCCATAGCAGTTACCTTGCGAGTAGAATGTCGAGGTCGGAAAAGTAGATTGAAACACATAATCTGCAACAACACAAACTCCTGCTCCTCCGCGAATACTGAATGCAGGAATATCAGGGGTTTCCAGGTTACTATGCATGTTATAGTGGAAGAAACGAGAATTGTTGTTTAAATAGGAAGAAAATTCAAGTTTGTTGGAAAGTATTTGCGAATTAAAGATTTTGATGAATTCTGAGTTGCAAGAATACAATCCAGCACCGTTGTAACCTGCAGAATTTCCGGTTATTTTACAATTTTCCAAATAAACTGTTACAGCCATCGAAAATGATAGAGCACCTCCATATTCAGAGGCAACATTGGACGTAAATTCGCTATTATAGCATAAAAATGCATTTCCTGGGCTGTAATTATTTGTATTTTTAAATCCTCCTTGAAAATAGATGCTGCCGCCGAAACGAAATGACATATCGCCTATAAACTTGCATCTCTCAATGCACATTAATGAACAAAGTGAACAAGTAGCTCCGCCATTCGAGGCCTCGCAAGATACAAATTCTGTATCAATAGCAAGCATTGTACAATATGATAAAAAGATTGCTCCGCCAGATCCGAAGCCAACACCTATACCAAATGCATGAGTTTCGTGAAAATTTGTATTTTGAATTGTAACTGAAGAGAAATAGAATTCACTATCACGCCGAAAGGAAATACGATAGGAAGTATCTGAGATTGTAGCATCAACATTGTACCGTGCTCCGTCATTTTTATTTGCATTTAGATCTTCTTCGTTTGACATAAAAAAAGGACTCTCGGTTCCTTCCATAATAGATTTAATGATAGTCTCACCATTGGAATTAAATGGAAGGGTGGTCGAGTACACTAAAAAAACCAAAAATAAAAACATTTATTTATAGAAAGTTTTCAATCAAAACGGTTGGAATCACAGTTGTCAATGCTGTTTCTTATATTTTTTAAATAATTTCACTGCTAAATAAAATTTTAACTAATTCAGAGTTTTTGTATCAGCATATTGAAATTTTTGTGAATGAATTTTATAAGGTTTCCAAATCTCTCTGAACTTCGACGTCTATATTCTCAGATTTGAATATTGACTAATGTATATACATACATATCTGCGTGTAGGATTATCCTGCTTATTTACCAATTTCGCTCTTATTATGTCAAATGAAGCTAATACGTAAAGGATTTATTGATGAGTCGCTTCACATAGAAATTTCGTACTTGATACAAGGCAATATTAGCCCTTGTGTAAAGGAATTAGAATATTTGCTTTGACGATATTCAATAATAATCATGTATCTGATGTGGATGTTAATTAAGACAATGAAAGGCGATATTCAAGTTAATGTTCATCTACAACGAAGTAATGAAACTCTTTATGGCCGAAAAAGTATGCCTGGAAATTTCTGCTCCAATAAACATCTGCGGAGATATCCATGGACAATTTGATGATCTCTGCCGTATATTTGAAATCAATGGAACCCCAGAAACTCAAAGATATCTATTTCTCGGAGATTATGTTGACAGAGGAGACAATTCTATTAACACAATATGCTTACTCTTTGCCTATAAAATCAAATATCCAAACAACATTTACTTGCTCCGTGGAAATCACGAATCGGCGACAACTAACAGAGATTATGGATTTCGCTCGGAATGCTTAACCAGATACTCTAACACGATTTATACACTATTTAATGATGTTTTCTGCTGGCTTCCAATATCAGCACTTTTAGATGGAAAAATATTATGCCTTCATGGTGGACTTTCCCCAGATATTACCTCTTTAGAAAGTTTACAGAACATCAAACGTTCATTGGAAATACCCGAAGAAGGTCTAGTTTGCGACCTTGTTTGGTCAGACGCTACAACATCTCAAACAGAATGGGGACCAAGCCTTCGCCAAACATCACTCACATTTGGAAGAAAAGCGGCAGAAAATATTGTTAAAAAGTTAAACCTCAACTTAATTGTCAGAGCTCATCAATTTACATCAAAAGGTTATGATTATCCATTCTCTCCAGAAGGATCCGTTCTCACAATCTTTAGCGCTCCTAATTATTCGGGTCATGGAAATCCAGGAGCAGTTTTACACATTTCCAACACCTTAGATTGCTCATTTTCCTTAATTAATCCTCGATATAACTATAATTCGAATTATGATTCATACTTGTGAATCTTTTTGTTTTTTAGTAAATATATGTTTGTATCTTCTATCCTAATTAACTATCCAACTTTTTTAAAGCTTCCAAACATGCGCTTGTGATGAACTATTCTTATTCGAAAATCCAAAATTTATATATAAAGAATAACGTGCTTTACATATATTTGGAATATCTCAAAGATATCAAAGAAATCAATGAAACCACTGATCATTTACTTTTAAAAGAGATTAATAATATGATGCATCCATTCGAATTAAAAATAAAATTTATAAATTTCAAGATATTTTTCACCAAAACGAGTTAATAAGTCCTAATTCCGTACCATATTTTCAAATTCCATTTCCTTTATCTCTGAGCAGCAGTTATGGAATTTTCAATAGAAGAATCAGTTACGGATACCGTATCCCGTCAAATGACAAAATTTCAAATCTGAAATTGAATGATCTGAATAAATCAAAAACTTCATGCGAAATCGATCCAACATATCATATCATCTATTAATAACGATATTGAATTGAATTTTTCATTTTTTGAATAGAACCGTTTAATTATTCCGGAAGATCATTATTTATCATTGGAATTCATCGCTAGATCAGCAGATCCATGATTCAAATTTTTATGTTTTGAACTGCTCTCTCAATACAAAATCTTTTTTGAAAGGTGCTGGCCAGGTGTTCCAAATTTCCTTGTAAAAATATCAATTACATCACGTAGAGTTTATCTGATCTGGGATACATTTGAAAATAATTTTTATGACACTTTTCTCCATATTCTCCATGCTTTTCCTAAATTTGTTGTGTATAAATCGTCCAGTCATTGGTGAATCCGTACGTGATCGTTTAGCGCGATTATACGGTGCACATAAGTCATATAGCTACAGAGAGGCACGCGTTATCATGTATAACACCGTTGATTGTTAAAATAATGCGATCAATTTGGTTTACGGCAGCAGCACTTTTCCATGGAAATGTGGCCA
The DNA here is from genome assembly GCF_026262505.1 of Trichomonas vaginalis G3. Taxonomy (NCBI): domain Eukaryota; phylum Parabasalia; order Trichomonadida; family Trichomonadidae; genus Trichomonas; species Trichomonas vaginalis. The sequence continues at coordinate 19,183,123 of NC_067207.1, forward strand.
GAGGGCTATTCCTTCTGATAAATACGTAAATGCCGAGCACACTGTTCCACAATCCTTCTTTAATTCGAAGACCCCAATGGTTTCAGACCTTCATCATCTTTTCTCTGCTCCGAAGACACTCAATGGAGCAAGATCAAACTACAAATTTGACGAATTCCCATATTCTGAATGCATCAAATTCTGCAAGGATAATGAGTGCCAAACAACAGCTCCATCAAATCCAGACCAATACTCCTGCTTACACAAGTCAAAGAAGAAGTGGATGCCAGTCAAGAAAGACCGTGGACAGGTTGTCAGAGCTATCTTTTACTTCTTCACAGTTTATGGTGAAAAGTATTGCAAGCTCAGTGATCTCGGCGATTTGAGCACATTAAAGAGCTGGAATCAGAATTATCCTCCGTCAGATTTCGAAATTTTACGAAATAATATTGTTAATCAAACACAAGGAAACATAAATCCTTACATTGATGATTATTCTCTTGTTAATCAAGCTTTCTAAATTACAAACTAGTCTAAAAATTCTTTTTTTAATTTAATGTTTTAATACAAAAGAAAATTATTTCTTATTACTTGATCTTGAACTAGAAGATTGTTTTCTAGGAGGTGGAGGAGGTGGCTCTCTAACTTCTTCCTCTTCATAATGGACTGAATAATAATCTTCTTCTTCCTCATAATATTTTTGGTTTCTTTGGTCATCTGCCTTAATCTTTGCGATTTGGCGCTTATTGTCTATCATGCACATGTATTCTTTCTTAATGAAATCTCTGTATTTTCTAACTGCTTCTTGTTTGGCAATTTCTTTGGCTTCTTCGATTTTCTGTTGCTCTTCTTCTTGCTTAGCTTGTTCCTTTGTTTTGATGATCGAATTCTCGGTTCTATCGAGCTTAGATCGTGCTGTAGATCCATTTGGATTTGTATTTATGGAAATAACTAATTTTGCGCTGAAATCTACAAAAGTATAATCTAAACTGTCATTTAACTCTGCAATTTTCTTATTTTGAGTCTCTTCGGCAAGTTTGTCCAAATCTACTTCTCCTTCTGGTTCTTCTGTCTTCTCCTTTTTGCTTTCTGTCTCTTTTAGACTCTTGTAATCACTAGGACGTCTCCATTGAGGTATTGAATGTAAGTCGGTTTTAACGATTCTTGGAATTTTTGGTTTTCTTGTGGGCAAAATATCAATAATATTCTTTGAAACTTTAAGAGCTAAGTTAATTTGGCCGGTTCCAATAAGAGCTGGCTCTTGAACTTGATCTAATTTAGATTTTCGAACTTTTGATTTTGTTTCTGTATCTGCTGTTGCATAAACCTCAACATTCAAGAGTGTATTCTTTTCAACATCATATTCAAACTGTGTTGGTTGATTGTTGCTCTCATATTCAATTAATCTTGCAAATTTTGCTGGTGGAATATTATTAATAATTTTTGTATCGGGTTGAATAATCTTTACTGACAGTAGTATATCTTTGTCTGGTGTGTTTCTGTAATCAGGTCTAAGCTCATGGATAATCAAAGTTCTCTTCATTACGTTGAGGGTCACTTTTTATTCGAATTTACATTTTATTTGATTCATGGGTTCTGAATGCTGCAATATAATGTAATGCATCAGTCTAAGCGTTCTATCTCAAAATGTAAGGAATATATCAATTATTCACAAAATATCACGTTGTATATTCGTCAATTTACTTCAATTTTTCTTCAAAATCTATGCCATGTGAGCTTATGAGTTGTTATGTGTTTATTAGATGTCTATAGCTATTCAGAGTATAACAATAAAATATTAAAACTTTTTATGATATTTTATATTGCATCAACAGGCCTTTGGGATTGACAGACCTTGTGAATGAATTTTCAAAAGTGTCTAATTCGAAAACTGCCAATTCAGCATAAAGTTCAGACGATATATGGCATTTCTTATGCTATTATTGATGAAATACTCTGTGCAACAGGCAAGCCAGATATATATGAGGTATTTATTATTCAAATAGGTGATCAATTTAGATCAGCCTATAATCCTTTGAATTCCAATTTGAAAGAAAATAAACCTTCAAATGGGTTTTACACTCCCTGAGTGGACAAGTGTAACAGATGACTGTTACATCAAGAAGAAAGTCCATCCATTTCTTTCACGACACCATATTTTATTAAATATTATTGCTTTTACATGCGGATTTGTTATTTATTTCTCGATGTACGCATACAGAAAAGGTTTCACAGCAGCAGACTACAGAAATATTAAATTATTAGGCCTTTCATATAAAATGATGCTAGTTATATTACAACTTGCCGGTTATATTCTTTCAAAATTTTGCGGAATTGTTATTATCTCTTCTCTTGACAAAACAAAAAGAGCTTTCATGCTTGTTGCACTAATAGGATTTGCAGAAATATCACTTATTCTATTTGGAATTACAAAGGTTCCATATAATGCATTTTGGATGTTTTTTAATGGTCTGCCATTAGGTTTAATCTGGGGATTAGTCTTTTCCTATCTTGAAGGACGCCGTACATCAGAACTGTTAGGTTCTGGAATGTGTATTTCTTTTATTATTTCTTCGGCTATCATAAAAACAATTGCAAAGGAATTCATTAGTATGGGGTACAGTGATTTTTGGGTTCCGGCTATTGTTGGTGCTATTTTCTATCCAATTTTGTGTTTATTTACCTTCTTTATTGAATTAGTTCCTCCGCCTGATGAAGAAGACATTAAAAGTAGAACAGAAAGAGTTGCAATGACACATGAAGATCGTGTAAACTTCATAAAATCGTTTTGGCCAGGTCTTACCGCAATGATAATTTTTTATATGTTAATTTGCGGATTAAGAGACTTCAGAGATAACTTTATGCGAGAATTATTTACTGCAATGGGTGAAACAGAGTCATTTGTCTTTACAAAGTCAGAATTAATTGTTGCAGTTATTATTATCATTCCTGTTATACTTTTAATGTTTGTTAAGAACCATTTAATGGGTTTCTTCTTATACCATGTAGTTATTGCTATTGGTTTCGGCTTACTTCTGTTTGCAACCGTATTATACGAAGACAAATTAATTTCAGGGGTCACCTGGATGATCGTTGTAGGTGCTGCCATTTATATCGGCTTTGTACCATATTCTTCTATCATTTTTGATCGTCAAATTGCTGCATTTAAAGTCAAAGCAAATTCTGGCTTCTTAGTTTACATTGCTGATTCTTTAGGTTATGCAACAGCTATTATATTCATGTTGCTTAAAGAATTCGGAACAAAAGCTAATTGGCTCGGTTTCTTCAAGATCTGTTCGTATTTTGTTTCGATTGCTGGCATTGCTCTTCAGATGGTATCATTGGTTTACTATTATTATAAGTCAAAATCAATGTTACACATCGCTAACGAAAATGCTCAAGAAATTTTACTTGATGAAGCTCCTTCTCATGAAACTCATGAAGATGTGATGCTAATGGAAGAAGAGTAATATATTATCTATTGTTAGAATTAAAGGTTTTCTTGTATAATTTTTTTTTAATTATGATATTTAGATTGAGAAACCAAGAGTAGTCTGCGTATCATGACTTTCTCCGTTTTACACAAGTAATCATACATATTTCTTTTATGTTATTGAATTCGATAATACTTTTTTTAAAGAAATAATGAAATTGCAATAGATTTAAACGTATGTCATTAAGACATATACTTCATATTTCGCTGAAGTTATCTTAGATACTTTGAACAAAAACTAAAATAACGCAAAATTTGTATTTTATGCATTAATTACTTAAAAGCGTAGCCAAAATCTATGATATTTAATAGTGAGAATCTCTCACTATTAATAATAGATATAGGAGTCATAATTCAATTACAAACGAATGAAATATTTCATAAAGATACACAAAATCTTAATAATTTGATTTTATGTATTTTGAAACATATATTAATTTCATAAACCTGTTTTTAGATCAGAATATTATGCCAGATCGTACTTTTAAGTTTTTATTTCATTTGAACAGCATGAAATGAATATACTACAAGATACGTGAATTGTTTAATATTTGGAATATCAAATAACAAAGAATTTATTGTTGAATTTCAATAAAAAATAATTTAATGCAAATATGTTCTTATAACTCAGATGTGACCATACTAATATTATAACAATCCCGAAAACAATTTGCTGCCTATTTCAAAAAAGATTATTTGAATGAAGGTATTGTGATATGGAATTTATATATCTCAAGCTGCTATATTCATCAATATTTTTTGTATACCACTGTAAATTTAATACATTTCAAATGATTTTTAGGTTTTGTTTGAAAAAAAGTGATCGTTTAATTCAAATTTAATCATTGGGTGATATTTATTATTTTAATCATTATTTGAGAAAAGATATAAATTAGTCTTCTTGGGTATCAAACAAAATTCTCAATTTTGTGAGAGACAATATCGTCATTTTCAATTTGTTGACATCTGTCCTACATATTGTTACAAATTAATGTCAAATCTAATAAAATTTTGAATACTTGATATTTGAATGCAACCACAATTGATTAGAATGCCAATTTCTAATTATTTAAGAATAGAACAAAATCCTAGAGTTTCGAAAAAAAGTATGCTCACAATTCTGATCACAAGTTTTCAGACGTATGGACATCCGTTACGAGGAAATTAAAAATATTATTTTACTCAGCATTACAATCTATATAACATCAATAAATATCCTTTTGAATTTATTGATTTCGTATTGAAAAAAAGTCACAGATGAATGAACAAAGGCCAAACATCGATAATACAGCTGGTGCATATGGTCAAATGCAGCAACCTAAATATTCTCAACCGATCACAAATCAATATTTAACCGAACAACAACCGAAACTTCAAAATCAGATTCCTGTTGAGAAAATAACAAATTTCTCAGAGCAATCTCCTAATAAACAAGAAGTATGCAAAGTACAAACACCAAAATCATCGCAACTCAAAGATATGCAAACAAATGTACGTATAAATAAGTTTTTGGAATCGCTTACATCTCATGTTCCAAGATCATTTGATATAGTTCCACGTGGTGATTTTAATGGCTCGGGATACGAAGAATAGTACTAAGGTTTAATTTAATTTTGAATTTATTTCCTCGAATATTCTTATCATTATAAATCTTATCATTAAGTATTGTTTGTTATCATGCATATTACTAAAATCCCGTTTCCAAAAAGTAATTTAATTTTATATTATTTTTGAAATTTATTCCTTAAAATACTTTCGGGTTAAACACCAAGGTTACAGAGTGCATACGAAGAACATATATCCTATCAATACTCAATCAATTAGATTCCGAATTATTTATTTTTGAATTTTATTCGATATTTGAACACACTGGATGAGTAATATTGCTTCTAATACAAAAGTTAGATACAATTCCAGATTCACAAATCGAAAATAACCAGCCAATACAATTTTATTATATTTTGTTTTTTTATTCTCAAGTTATTATAAAGGATGAATATATTAGACACTATGTTTTTAATTTCTTTATTAAAAAGTTTAGATCACACATTTTCCCTCCTAAAATCTCGTTGAAAATAAATTTTTGTCACCTTTTGTAAATAAATAAGTTTAGAATTTAGAAGAATTTGATGGAATTATGTGACATACAAACAAATAATGATTACAGAGTTCCATCAAATAGATCTAAAAACCCTAGAATGAGACATATTAAATCGAAAAATAAAGAAATGGACTCGCAATTAATTAATTATCCAAATAGAGAAAAACCTGATGAAAATCTGAATATAATGGATATGTTAGATCAAAAAAGACAGCTTTTAATACAAATTAAAGGTGTTAAATCAGAAATAATTGAACTAGAAAAAGCATATAAACAGCAAATTTATAAAACAGAATCGTTATTACTTCAAAACTCGCCATCTCAGAAAGAAGATGAGTATTCATATTCAAATAAAGTACTTTTATTAGAAAATATACTTAAAACAGAAAATAGTCAATTTAAAATTTCCAAAAAATCATTTACAGACGATTTAAAAGATGCATTAGCCAATGAAATCATAGAATACAAGCAGTTAATACGATCAAGTTCGCGCGAATACATTAAAAAACGAAATGAATTTTTAAAAGTTCAAAATTCGATCGATCAAATACATAAAAACTCAAACATAGAAATGGTTGAAACACAGAATATTATTATTGATGACTTAAAAGATGAGTTATCCCTATTAAAAAGCAAAGAATTAAAATTTCAAGAAGAATTAAAGAGTTTAGTTACAGATTCCATTACACCCGACTACGATGGTGTTGAATACGCAAACTTATGTGAGCAATACGAGAAACTAAAGTACTACCACACTAAGAAATTACTTGCAAAGAAAGATTTAGAGAAAAGAAACAAAAAAGAACTTGAAAAAGCTCTGGAAAGGCAAAGAGAAATCAATAGAGAGATCAATGAGAGAGCTGAGAGAGAAAGATTCAGAACAATGATGAAAAGCAGGATTTCGTCATCAAAAATGTCCAGAAGAGAGAGCAGAGCAATTGAATTTCTTGAAAATCAGAAGAAGTCAAAACTCCAACAAAAGGAAACGATAAGTTATGAGTTGAATCAAGATGAACCAATAATTGATAGTGAATCAAAGATTTTGAGCGATAAAATTTTGGGTCATGAAATTCCAAGCAAAAAATCTGAAAAACCAAAAGAAAAATCAGATACTTCTATTGAAAAAGTCGAAATCCCTAAGAATCAGCCTGAAAAAGGGGAAATTCAAATTTCATCAAATGAATTACCAGAAAAGATCGAATCAATACAACCAAGGACAAATGAACAAGAGAAGCTATCTCAAAATGAGTCACTAAATCCAACAGAAGAAAAAGTTCAAGAAATTATTCTTTCCAAGCCAGAAGAAACTCAGCAAGTTATAGTAAAAGAACAAACAGATGTTAGTTCCAAACCACAGAATGTTATTGATGATAATGAAATCAAATCATTTGAAATTCCAGAACAAAGAGGGTCATCAATTAAAGTTCAAGAAGAGACTGATAAACAAGTTACAATAGTAATGCCTGATGAACAAATTATTGATGTAGTTGAAGAAAACTCGGAAATAAACACTTCAATTCCAGAAAAAGAACCAGAAACACAAGAAATGGATGTATCATCCAATAATGAACAAATTGATAACGTAAATGTTCAAAAAGAGCAACCAGCATCTCAAAATGAAAGAGATGAAATAATTTTAGAAGATTCGGCTCCAATTAATGAGAAAGAAGATGAGGAACCGAAGAACATGATTGATGATACAGAGAACATAGACTTATCACTAAATATAATTGATGAAAAAATAGATGAGGCAGATTTAGATCTTAAAACCAGAGACATTAAGGAAAAGATTGAGCAAAGTCAACAAACAGAAGATAAGCAAACTGAAAATACAACTAATCTGCAGATAGAGACAGAAACACCCAAAATTGAAAATTTACCAAATGAAGAAAGATCAAATGATACTGTAAAAGAAGAAAATAATGAGACAACTAATATAATAGACCAAAAATCCATAGAAACAAAGCCTGAACCTGAAAAAATTTCCAATGAAAATTTAGATCAACAAAATCAAGAGGATTTAGCCATTACCAATGCAACTGATAAAGATATAGTAAACCAAAATGATACAGAAGAAAAGGAAAAAATTGAGATAATTTCTCCATCAAAATTGAATCTGAAAATAGACGGAATAATATCCGAATCTGATGAGTCTGTAGGCACTATGCTTACAATCGAGCCAGAAAAGGATATTCCAGAAATTATTGATCAAAAATCTGAACAGACAGCAAATAATGACAGTTCAAATGCATCTGCTAACTCCAATGAAAGTAATAAAGAGCATAGAGTGAAGTTTATTAATCTTGGAGGCCTTGGAAAACCGTCAAAATTAAGAAGAACGAGATCAAGGCCAAAAGTTGTATACGAGATATCATTTACAGATGACTTTGTTGAAGCAATTGATTTTAAATAATATTGTTTTGTTTTGTAAAAATATTTTTTTCAAATAATATTTTTTTATTCAGCAAATAACGAAAACAATAATGCAGGATAAGATCAAACATAAACTACTCAATTATAACAATATTCATCGTCAGGACCTTCTTCTGTCCTTTTGACACCTTCATCAACGAGATGCATGATATAATTTGTCGTGTTGAGGACCTCGAAGTAGAGAGGGGACTTTCTGAACCCATCTGGAAGGAATTCGATGAAGAATTCGTGAGCAATTATCTGATTCATGCCAAATCTTTCGGCTGGGTTTGGTTTCAGCATTCCTGAGAGTAGGTTTCGTGCGGAAGGACACAATTTCTGAGAGATATCATCATCCATGTCGATGGAAGTGATATTTACGTTGCATTTTGTCAAAAGGAAGTAGAAAGCGGTTCCCAATGCGAAAATGTCTGTAGAGAAATTCAGTATTCTGTTCTGTTCGACTTCCGGAGCAATGAAAACTGTCTTTTTGTAATCATTTACTTCGATAAACTGTTCTGAAGCGTGGCTGAATCCAGTAAGGATGGCTTTGGACTCAGATTCCAAAATGATATTTTCCAAGCTGATGTTGCCATGAACAATGTTGCGATTGTGAAGATAATTGAGTAAATCTATCAATCCCCACATCATTTTGGCAACTTGCTGGATGGTAAATTTCATTTCTCTCTCGAGCAAAGCGAAATAGAGATCGCCAAGGTTGTAATATGGTGTGACATAAATATAATATTTTGCGGCTTGAATATATTGACTGATTTTGATAATATTGGTATGGCTAATGGTGGAAAATATTGATACTTGGCGTTTGTTACGAATAGATATTGATCTGCGCTTTGGCATAAATTTAATGGCGCATTTAGCATGAGTGTCCATATTGATAGCATAAAAGCAGTTGGAATCATCATTCTCGGATAGATTGCAGATAATATTGTAGTTGTTGCCTTTCAAAAGTTCCTGGGCTTGAGAAACTTTTTCGACTTCAGGGATTTCTTCGTCAGCTGAAAGATCTTCGTATCCGCTTTCTTCTTCCTCTTCGTTGATATCTTCATTTGAAAACTGTTGCTCATCTGGGAGTTGATTCATTTCTCTTGTGTCACTTTTCTGCTTTTCCAATCTTTTTCCAAAATTTTTTGGAAAAAAAGTTTCAACTGGAAAATTTTGTTTCTTTTTAAGATTGGTATATCAACATTATGTCAATGCTGTCAATTTTGTAATCCATTTTCTTTAATATTTACTATATTTATGAAATTAATAAAATTAATTTCTAAACAACTGTATTGCGAGCATGAAAACTATCATAAAATTTTATTATTCACATTAGATAGTCTGCAGGATGATCTCATGCTATCTATTCTTTATTCCGTATCACCTTTTAACAATGCTTTCTAATTTATAATATAAAAAGGGTAAGAAGCTGATACAAATATACTATCTGCAGTCTAACAAAGCGATATTGTTTATATGAATTAATGAAATAAACAATATATTTAATAGTTTTTTATATTATACTAAATATGGACAAAACCAATGCTGACAATGACAGATCAATTTCTATCATGACAAAATAGTGATTGCATTATATATTTATCGTCTTAAATCAGTAATAAGTTTAATAAAGAAAGAAATATTATTTTGATAGACATTTAAAGGCGATTTTTACATAGTATCTTACAGTATGATCAAAAATCTGGATCCGTTATGAATTTAGCTCATTTGAATGTATCAGATCCTGATCGGAATTTAAAAAAGGGAAACCTATATTAATATGAGAAATCTGGAAGATGATTTCAAAATGATACATCTTTATGAAGCTATTATTATTTTCAGAGAGTATGATTCATCATGACCGGTTCATAAACAAAAAAACGATGATAGGTTTCAAAATTGAAAGATCATTCAAATCTAATAGGATCCAAAATCATATCAATTTATGCTTTCGTTCTTCATCTTCTCATTTGCAAAGTCAGAAGATTTCTGTATTAAAGCACGTGATTACGAAGGAGCTTGTTCCGAAGGTAAAACAGTTATTTCAGACATAACAACTTTTTATAAATCTTTCGAAACCACGAAAGGTAACACATTAGAAGTTCTGAATACTCCAAATTCAGTGATTACAATCGACTTTTCTAAGTTTCATGACTGTACACTTATGATCAGCGGTCGTGATTCTTCCAAGATCGCCATTATTAATCCAATTGATATACAACATTCACACATCACATTACAGTACATGACTATCCGTTTCGATGATACAAGATTTGTTCCAGTTTTCATTCACGAACTTAGTTTAGTCAACATCACATTTGAAAACGCAGAAACGATTGAATTATCTACTGAACATCTGAATTCAGATGCATATTCAATACAATTCTTCAAGAACATGTCATGTGATCAACTTGGTTTACAAATCGGCGACATTTCAATGCTTCCTAAACGTGATGCATACATCAGTATCAACGGTGTCAAGCCATCAAGAATCTACCACTTCTCATCAGATGTTAACGTTTCTGTTTCCACACCAGAGTTAAATATAACATTTCCATCTGCGACATACCACTTTTATCCAGACAACATATCTAAAGTTCAGATCATTCATGACACCGATATCAATATGTATGTAACATCTCCACAAAACGCAGTTGTTCAGAAAGACAAGTACACATTTACAGTCAACAATGCAAATCTTATTGCAGACTATTCACGATTCAATGAAGGACCAACAGTTACAACAACCGGTCAATCTACAGTTACAGTTAAACAAAACGCCATCTTCTTAACAGTTAACAGTGGAACAACTATCCTCAAAGGCATCAAAGGAACAACACAAGGATCAACATTTTCAATCAACAACGGTGCAATTCTCCAATTATCAGATTGTGCAACACCTTATGAAGCATTTTATGTTTCTATCACAGGAACAGGTCAAATCACAACAGATGGAAACGTTGTATTACAACAAAACGGCATCTTCGAAGTATCATCAACAACATCTCCATCACAAATTGGCGAAAACATCACATTGTATGTCACAAATCCAAGACAGATGCACTTCACAGACTCCGAGTTCACAATCGATACAATCAAGTTCGATGATGATGCTAAATTTTTCATCAATTTCGTTCCAAACATTCATGGTGGAGTAACAATCAAAAACGGTCTTGACAACTTCAAAACATCATTTAAGTATACATATGGACAACTTCCATCAAATGAAGAATCAGAACAGCTCATGAAGAACAACTATTATGGAATCTGCAGTCCAACTATCAATTGTGACGAAATCACATATGAACTTATTGACGGTGGTCTTCACGGATTCAACAACGATGACAGCTTAGTCAAATTTGTTTGTGAGAAAGTTGAAGAAAACTATTGCACAGGTGTTACTCTTACACAACGTCCATTAGATGTATATCCACAATATTGCAGATACGATGATGGTTCATCATACAACTGCAATCAACCATATCTTGATATCACAGATGATAACATTTCAAACCTTGCAAACTTTGTTCCTAAGACAGCTAAACTCATCACTATTCAAGCAGAAGCCAACTTCACTAAATATGCAAACTTCACAGGTCTTAACTTACCAAACATCACACTCACAGGATCACAAACTGCATCTATTGACTTCACAGGTGTCGATTTTGGCAATATCATCATTGATTCAGTATCTACTAAACTTAATGGTACAGATAGCACAGCAATTAGTTTACTTGTTACCGATAATGCAATTAATTTTGAAGGTTTTACCGATTTAGATAGTGAAAGTGTTGAATTAACACTTCCATCAATGAGACACTTTTTCACTTGGGTATCAAATGTTACAATCCCAGATAATACTCATATTACATTTGGAAATCTCAGCCATAAAATAATAAATGGTGTTGAATATAACCCGCAGTTAGTAAATTTCAAGCTACCACCTTTCAGTACATGTTCAGTTTATTTATCTCTAGGGAAAAATGTCAATCATTTCACCTCAATTTTAATATATGATCATCCAAGATATGTATTTCTAGATGGATGGGAGAACAAAGAACCTTTTTATATTTTCAGGAACGAAAATGAATTGCATTTCACAACATCATCTTATGCACCAATTAAAATCGGATCTGATTGGCTTAAAAAATCGATTTCTGTTGATTCAAATACAAAAGAAGGAAAAGTAACATTCCCTAAACAAGGAATTTCAGGTACTGATATTACTTTTACTGATGGAAATGCTTCTGAAATCATATTGTCAAATATTGATTTTTATAGTGCTAATATCACTAGTAAAAACCAGCAAGTGACAATTGATAGTGGTAAATTTTATGGCGATAATTATCTTAATAATGTGTTTATTAAAAGTTGTAAGCTGTCTTATAGTTCTAAACTAGATTTGAATGGAAATGCATCGATTATTAATATTTATATTGGATTAGACCATTATTATAATAATTCAAAATCCGTTTATTTGAATTTATCTAATTCTTCATCTGCCGACTTATTAAATATATCACAGGATCATGAGTCATAGCCAGAAAATTGGCCAATTGCCCAGGGAATTTTTAGAAAGATTGTCATGGATCCTGAAACATATATTTGGGGAAAGAAAACTTTCAAAGGACATTTTACTTATGAAAACAATTTTGTTCGTGTTTATTTTGAAGAGATACATAAGTCACATTGGGCTTCGATTTTGGGTATTACTTTCTCTGTACTAGTTGGCTTAGTTTTATTTATCCTATTAGCTCTATACTTCATAAAGTTGTATCGAAACCTTCGTCTTGAAAGCGTTGTCTCAAGGGATCCTCTTATTTCAGAGAGATTATAAACATATTTATTATAATTGTTATTCAAGATAAAAAAATTTAAAATTTTAACAATCATCAGTGATATAATATTGTAATAAGGTAATTTCGAAAGATTATGATATTTATTTTTGCTTCGATTTCGGAAATCTTAATGTCGGAATTGATAATTTATATTTTAAAAAGTGACATTTTTGGGATCAATGATCTTATTCCATTAAATTGCATACATTATCGAAGAAAATATGACTTGAATTTACAATCACTATACGAATAAAAAAAAAAAAAAAAAAAAAAAAAAAAAAAAAAAAGGCAGTGGGGCTTCCAGGCACTTCGTGCCCTCTAGCCCCGAAGATGTTTAGTATAAATGAAGTTCTTATATACGGGTCTTCCAGGAGCTTTTCACAAATTATATATGTTTTCATGTTTTGTCAAGACTTCTTCGTAAAATCAGACAAAAATAATGTTTAGGGTAGAAGGTTAGATATAACCTCTTTTCTAACCTCTTTTCTACCCTCTTGAATTTTCAAGACTTCTTCGTACATGTTTTGTCACTTTTCTGTCACTTTTCAGGAAAAAACATTTTTATTATATATATAAAATGAATTTTACAAAACCACCGTTACCCTTCTTTGGAAATAAGAGTAGATGTAAAGATATTCTATTGAGAGAACTTAAGAAACTACCGAATGGTCTAACATTTGTAGACTTGTTCGGTGGAAGTTTCTATATATCTCATTTGTGCCATACTGTATTTCCTGACTCAAAGATTATATGCAATGACTTCGACAACTATATGAACCGTCTCAAACATATACCAGACACAAACAAAATATTGAAAGAGTTAAAAGAAAAGATACCTATAGGTAAGATGGAACGTATACCATTAGATAAGAAAAATACTGTCAGAGAGGTTTTGAAAAAGGCAGAGTATATTGACTGGGATAGTATATCTGCTAGACTATTATATAGTGGTGCTATAAGAGTTCATGACATTGAAACACTTATGTCAAAAGTTTTATATCTTAACTATACAAATGTTTCAAAGAGAACATAGAAAAATATATTGAGGTATAGAGTTTGTGAGATGTCATTGGACAGAGTTGTATGAAAAATATAAAGACAAGGGAAATGTTTTCTTTATAGTGGACCCGCCGTTCTATAACACATGGGATTTTCAATACCAAGTAGACTGGACTTTGAGAGACTCTTTAGAAACTTTAGACGTTTTACATAACCATCCATGCTTTTACTTTACATCCGATAAAAGTGGTTTGGAAAGTGTCATGAGATGGTTAGAGGACATACATGACTATGAGTTTAGATACGATAAGATAGAATATGAGAGAGGTCCTATAAACTGGAGAAAGTGTCATAACAAAGAAATTTTACTAGTAAGTAAATGTGGTTTGAAATAGGACTACTTGTTTTAGGTTTTTTCCATTGTGTCATTTACTTATTTGACGTGGCAGAAGATATAGAGAATATGAAGATGAACCAATGCCTGCAAATGTTCAGTATATGTACTCGTAAGAGATATTTTTATCTAATATTAAATGGACGCACAGAACTTAGCGAATGCACAGCAACCTGGACAACCAAACCCAGAGAATATTCCAAATGAAGTTAGAATACAAACTGCAATGGCAAACTATGGTCAAGTGCCAACAGATGTACAAATGCAAACTGCCATGTCAAATGACGCTGCGTTAGGCTTACCACCATGGTATGCAAATATGAGATGGAAAGAGTTTTATACAAACCCTGAAGTGGGATATAAACAACTCTATGCAGATGACGCGAACACAGGAGTTGACCCAGAGTATGTTTTCTACCAGAGGAGAAATAGAATGTATGAGCTCCAGTTAAAGAATGCAATGGAACTCAACAGGAACGTAAGAGACTAGGCGACATTAGATTTTTACATATAGTAAAATGGGTTTCTTTGGAAGAATAGGAAACTTCTTTCGAAATGTTGGAAGAGGTATATGGAATGGAATAAAAACCGTAGGAAGAGGAATTTGGAACGGAGTCAAAAATATTGGTAAAAGAGTAGGTCAGTTCGTTGGTATTATACCTAAAGACCCTGAACCAGAAGAACAAGCTCCTGTTATACAACAGCCTGAACCTGCACCACAGTCTAGTTGGCAACCAAATCCAACACTCAACCGTATTAAAAAATTATATTTTTACCGTTCGATAGTAGTTGTATATGAAACTAAGTTCTAAGTAAAACGCATGGTATAATGGAATTATTCTTTTTCTTCCATCTGTAGTAAACCATACTTGAAAGTCTGAAATACTTCCACTTGGTGGTTCGTATAACTTTGTAGGTTTTTCGTAAAAGTCATTTGCCAAGCATAAGAAAGAGTTTTGGGCGCCAGAAAATGAAGCATGAACAATAATAGCAGCTGGGTCGAAAACATCTTTAAATAAATATGGTTCATCTCTTGCATATCGACTGTAAATATTTGCTAAAGGAAGTTCGACTTTCTGATTTAACATTCTTTGCAAATAATACCATGACATTGCAGTGAATTCTGTATATATTTGTTCGTCTTTCTTTGGATTGTCTTCGTAGATTTGAAATGACACTTGTGAATTTTGTTTGTCATATACAATTCTCACATAAAGTGTGCTCTCGGTATTTGCATATTCATCAGCATATTTTGCATAACATGAATTTATTTTATCTTCTATATTTTTTTAACGCAGTCTGTAGAGAAGATGAAAGGTCAACTTGTATTAGCTCAATTTTTCCCACATTTTTCGTTTCCCTTCAGATATATAATCTATATGAAACCTTACAATAAATGGAAAACTTTTATCTTCTACAGACACAAACTTCATTCTACGAAAGCCAATAGCTTTTGTGACAGATGGGTCTCTTAGCCATCTTAATGGGTAGTCAAAACGATAGCCTTCATGCTTTACGGTCTCTGTCTCAAACTTTTGACCGACATTCGTAAAAAGTTCATCTAATGGTTTAGTTGTAGCAACTCTTGAATTTTCTTTTTCTATTGGAAGCATATTTTATCTAGAATAAAAATGTCAAATGAAACAGCGTCTATGAGAGAAATACAACACAACCGACAACTCATTATACAAGCTCTAAATAAGAACACAACAAACTTTTCAAACTATTCTAAGATATCTGAGTCATTGAAAGAAGGAAACTTAAAACTGACATTAAACCCAATGACAGATGAGTTTCTGTTTCAAGACAATAAGAACCATACTGTCTGTATAAATCCAACAAAAGGAACTTTAAACGAGAAACCTATATCTGAACTTCTTTTGAAGGCAGATATTGACAACAAAGCTGACAAAGAGTATGTAGATGCAACAAGAGACTATATTCTCGCATGGACAGATAGAACATACCCACAAAAACACCATACACATAACATCTATGACGTAGATGAACTACCAGCAATGTTAGATGACAAAGCGGATAAAACATATGTTGACAATAAAATGTCAAGTGAAGTGACAAGAGCTGACAAAGAATATTCTAAAAAGACTCATACACACGATTTCTTCGCAACTGTTGGTATAGAAAATATTGCAGGAACGGTTGAAGAACCTGATGGAACTGGTGGGGATGCATTGTATTGGAAACCTCCTAACTTTCCACAAGGTTTAACATCGGAGGATGACATAACGACGATGAAATACACTAGATGTAGAAATGTCTATGTCATGGAGGATGAAAACAAAGTTAAATTCACTGCTCAAGATTTATATGACAACAAAGCTGACAAAACATATGTTAACGATGAGTTAGATAAAAAAGCTGACAAAACATATGTTAACGATGAGTTATATAAGAAAGCAGACAAAACAGAGCTTCAAACGTTAAAGACAGAAATACTTCAAACACTATATCCTATAGGTTCTATTTACACGTCAATGAACTCTACCAGACCAGAAGTAGTACTTGGTCTCGGAACTTGGACTCAAATAGTCGACAGGTTTTTGTATTGTGCAAACTCTTCAAAGGAAACAGGTGGAAGTAAAACGATTTCAGGTGAAAACTTACCTGCGCACAGTCACTACATAGATTTAAGTACATCTCAAGCAGGTTGGCATAAGCATAAATTTTGGGATTGGCACGCCTTGAAAAAAGGTAAAGGATATGATGTTAAAGACAACGTTCAGTTTGCTATAAATTGTTTCTGGGGTAACACACAGGGAGAAGGAAACCATACACATCGCGTTTCAGGGTATACGCAAACAACAGGACAAAGTAAAGACTACATGCCACCTTACATGACAGTTTACGCATGGTATAGAAATGCTTAGTCGTCATTTTCAACTTCTTTAGCATATTCGTCAGGAGTTGTCTTATATTTGTTAGGAACAGTCTTTGAAAGTATACCACCTTGAACTTTGACAAGTTTGAAACGAGGTCTGACAATAGTAGTTTTATCTTCTGCTTGCAGTCTGTACATTTTGCCATGTTTGCCTAAAACTTCATAATATTCTCTTGTATACTTTCTTCTATTTTTACGAACACGAATGCGAGTACCTGTCGAGTTCCCATTGTTGTCATAGTCAATAGTATTTTCATATGGGTCGCGTTTAGGTATTTCTATTTTTACTTTGTCACCTTTCTGAAGTTTGAAGCCTGGCATTCTTTCTTGTTTGTCTCTTTTGACTAAACTATTAAATATATAGTCTTTCTCTAAGTCAGGGTTGTTTTTCATTTCTTCAGGGGAATGGTTTCCCAAACCTTTTTGTTTACGGCTATTGTAAATATTTAAAACTTGTCTCATCTTTGCCATGGAGAAATGTCTGTACTTGTCGTCATATGACATTTCATCTACCTCACCACCTTGTGTTGGTTTAAGTCTCTTAAGATTTTTATACAACTGTCAATGACACCAAGAGCAGAATGGTTTTGGTCGACAATGAAATATTGGTTTACATTTTTTGAACGCAGATAGTTTTTAATATCGTCTGATTTGAAAGAACGTTCACAGTCAGATGTCAGTTTTGTTGGATGGTATTTGTCAACGAATATTGTCAAAGCAGTTTTCACATCTAAAATATTTTTGGACTGTAATGGTATGGCTTCACAGTATCTTGTGTTTTGACCAACAAATATTAGCCAGTATGGTGGTCCATCTTCTCTATACCTCGGAATGTTTTCCAAGATATCCATAAACCAAGCATTTGGTGTTGAACTAAAGATTTTTATCATGAGTGCTTTCTTTGTCGCTTTAGAAACATAGGGGTCCTTGTTCGGATTCGTCATTTTTTACCCTATAAGAAATGGGTTTATTTGGCGCATTAGCAGGAGTTGCATCCAGATTTTTGCCCGCAGTGGGAACAATAGCCAGAGGTGCATTTGGAATTGGAAGGAAGATTTTGAGTACATTAGGTATACTTAAAGAGAAAGCACAACCTATTATACAAACTGTACAGAAAGGTTGGGATGTAGCACGAGATGCAGCAAATCTTATTCCAAATCCTGAAACAAGAGGAAAAGTTCAAGGATGGATGGACAATGTTTCCAGACAAGCAGGAAACTACTATAACAAAGCAAATGACTACTATAACCAAGCAGGGCACTATATGGACCAAGGTGAAAGATTCTTTAACAGAGGATATAACCATGCACAACAGTGGGTAAACAACAACCAACCGCAACCGCCTCAAACGTGGGGAATGTAAATTTTTTTACTGAGATGAAATGAACAATACAGCATTGAGACAAATGGGCTCAAGATGGATTTGTCGGCTTCCAGCAGTTACACAACCACGTGTTTGTCAAGTTCTTCCTATACCTCAGGAAGTTTTAGACCGACTTAAAAAACCTAAACAACCAGTTGAAAACAAACCAAACTAAAATTTTTTACTGAGATGAAATGACCGAAGAAGTTGAAACGGTAGATTTGACACCACAAACAAAAAGTTCAGAACCATTGTCAAAACCTGTCAAAGAACTTACAGATGAAGAGAAAATTCAATAATAGAAAGTGCCAGGTCTGGAAATACAAACCCTAACTATAAAGTCACTTTTCATAGAAATGGAACGGCTAGTATCTCAAAAAAGAAACAGACTCTCACAAATAAAATATTGAAGTCTGAAGGAGCTTTCGAGACAACAGATGGAAAAGTTTACTTCACTGACCAACAGTTCATTATAGAACATCTCATTGACTTAGAGTCGAAATATTCTAAACTTTACAACAAACACAAAAAGTTGAAAGGAAAACAAAAACAAATGGCATATGATATTTACGAAGATGTTGACGACACAACCATACCTGCAAGTGAAGTAAAGTCAGGTGAACCGAAAAGTGACGAAAAACCGATAGAAGAAGGGAAGCCACAAACTGAAGAAAAACCAAAACCAAAGTTTAGTTTGGAGACTAAACCAAGTCAACCTTCATTAGCTGGTATGGGTTGGCGTCAAAGACTTCTGGTAGCAGGAGGTTATGTTAAGTAAAGAAAACAGTATATTTTTCAAAAAAATATTTTTTTTATTTTATTTGAAATGTACGCTGAGTTTGTTGGAAAAGACCGTTGGGAAACTTGTTTGTTAGATGAGAAATATGAAATTCACTGTTGTGAGTCATTTGAAGTCAGAAACAAAAAGACAAAAAGAGTTTTAAGCGGATGGGAGGGAAATAAAGGATATGCTATTATGAGGATGGGTGGAAAAAACTATTTTAAACATGTTGTCATTGCAACTCATTTTATACCGAATCCTAACAATTTACCTTTTGTAGACCATATAAACCATATAAGAAACGACAATAGACTTGAAAACTTACGTTGGGTTACTCGTTCTGAAAACAGTAAGAACAGAGGCAAATTTAGAGATATTGTATTCGAATTTGTCGACGAACTAGAAGATGAAACAATTGAAATTACAGACTATGGCGAGCATACGTTTGAGTTTTACTACTATAGCGAAGAACAGGACTCTTTCTACTTTTATACCGGCGTAAACTATAGAAAATTACAAGTATGTTTTACTAAGGCAGGCTATGCTTATGTATACGCTAGAGATACAGATGGAAAATACGTTAAAATACTTCTTAACAAATTCAAGAAGCTATATGGCATACCATTTTAAAACAGTATTTTTTTATTTTTATAGAAATGCCCCCGTATAGAATGGATAGAAGGTCTGCTAGAATAAAAGCAGAGTTAGAAAGATATGGTTGGAGACTTTCAAAGAAGTTTAAATATAGGAAGGGAAGACCCATAAAAGTCTATGACAAACTGGCTGGTCTGACCTACGAAATGGACTTAAAAACAGCGCGAACCAATTATCCAAACAGACTAGAGAGGTTAGAAGAAGAACGTCTTATGAACTTGCCTTTCGATGTTAGTGAGCCGCAGGTTGAAGGACACGACGGCTTTGCCAGGTTCTACTGGAAACATAACGAACAATTGCATCCTTTGAGAAGGAAAAAAGGAAAAGGTGAAGACAAACATGCTCCCATGGAAAGAACAAGATATGCATATGAGAAGTATCGTGAAGTTAGAAGTCAAATTACATCTGGTCGAACCTTTACAGTAAACTTTGACGAAGGAAAGAACAAAGAAGGCTTCATGGGAGTACTTGCTGCCATTCAAGACGGAAATAAGAAAGGATACAATCTCAGACTAACCGTAACAGATTTGGACGGTCATATATACTATGCGCATGGCAATGTCACAACAGCTGCAATGCTTCTTGACGCTTTCAAGACTACAAAGAGAGAACAAATGGTTGACTCCGACTCAGATATTTTGAATGCAATTGAAGGAATTGTAAGCGTGAAGTTCGAATGGTATCAACCTAACCCTCAAGCAGTCAGACAACATGCTGGATACTTCCCGTTCATAAATAAGTCTGACATTGACTTGACAAGGTATGGAATTTACAATTCAATTGAAACAATTGTCAATGAACCTTGCATTCTTACATGTCTCAGGAACTCTGGTCTTGTTACAGATGAGAAGATGAAGTATCTTGAGTCATGTGTGAAGACAAGGTACATTCTCAGAGGTCAATTGGCAAAAATTGCACCGTTGGCAAATGTCAATATCCGAGTCAGCATACCTACAGCTAAAGCGTTCTTCACATGACGACTATGTTGTTGAGTTTCAATTTACCATGGTTGAAGATTGTAATTGTCCACAACCACTTCATGTTGAACGAAAGTCTTACAAACCCATTGTTCGGAAAAGGCAAGTGCAAACATTGTCAGAGCTGTAAACATTCTTTTCGAGAAAGGTTTGTTGGAACCAATTCCAGATGACAAGCTGACAGAAACTTTTGTACCAAAAGACAAACAAACTTTTCATTGTTAGCAAGACCAAAAGTTGTTTCCAGACAAAAGTTCTAGTACAAAAGAAGTACACAGTTCCAAAAGGAGTTGGATTGTTCGGATACCAACCTGAACCAGAAGAACTTCCAATGAGGTTGCAAGAACTTCAAGATGCTATAAACAAACTTCCATTGAGACATCCAATTGACGTCAAATTGTATTGGAGAGCATCTGAGTTAGGTCAGAAGGTTTTATATGAAACAGGTTGCTTCGACGATGTTTATGAGATAACAGGAGAAGTTTCTCAGAAGATAAGAGACTCACTTGAATTTCCACGAACTGGTCGATTGGATGCGACAAGTTCGACTCAGATGAAAAGATATACTATGTCGACCTTAACGCTGCATACATGAGGTTCGTCCAATATATTCCAACTGGAATTCCAAACGAAGACGGTGAGTTCCCAGGGGAACTATTACAGTTGGAAAAGTCATACAACAACTGTATGATATTTAGGAAAGCTTCAAACCCCAAACTTGCAATGACATTAAAATTGCTTATGAATTCGACATGGGGGTATTCCATTAAAAAACCTCAAGAGATGAAGAGTAAACATTATGAGAAGGTCGACAACTTTGTTGAAAGGTTTTCTCCTTTTGTTTTGAAGTACGAATTCACTCAAGGTCAAAGTGGCTTAGTAACCACATTAAAACCTATTGTCGAACATTGGTCTTACCCTCAGTTCGCAAAGGCAGTCCTTGACAACTACAACAAATTCTTCTCGGAAGTCAAATCCAAAGTGAAGGTTTACTATGAGAACATCGATGCACTCATGACGAACGAAGAAGGCTATAACAAACTCATTGAAATGGGTTTAGTTGGTGAGAAAATGGGCTGTTTTAAGCTAGACAAGGTATTTTCCGAAGTTCATGTCCTCTCCAAGCGTAAGTACTGGGGTA
This sequence comes from Trichomonas vaginalis G3, assembly GCF_026262505.1. Classification (NCBI taxonomy): domain Eukaryota; phylum Parabasalia; order Trichomonadida; family Trichomonadidae; genus Trichomonas; species Trichomonas vaginalis. The sequence continues at coordinate 19,205,157 of NC_067207.1, forward strand.
TACTTGAAGACGGCACAGAAATAAAACATTGCATGAAGTAAAAAATTGCATGAAAAGGCATACCATTTTAAAACGTTTTTAAAACAGTATATTTTTACATATATTAAATGTTTCAGGTTGAAAAACAAAGAACAAAAGTAGCAGATACAAAACCGTTAGACTATATCTTTACAAACGCTGGTAGGACTATATCAGATGAAGAAATTTCATCTCGAATTGTCTTTCATATACAACTACGGAAAAGTGCTGAAAAAGTATTGAAAAAAGAGGTGGAGCCAAAAATGGCTCGACCTCAAAACAAGCATTTTGTGAAGAATATACCACCCCGCGGAATTCCGCGGGGTGCTTTTTATACAAAATTCAACAGGTGAATTTTCATGAATTTCCTTAAGATAGAAAAAGTGAGTTAAAATGAGATTTTTATCGTTGTGGTCCGCCGGTTAAGCCACAAACGAATGTCCGACGGTTAAGCCACAAACGAATGTCCGACGTACCACCAAAAAATATTTTTTATTTTTATTGTAAGAACAGTATGACAGTCGAAGCAAAAACGTTCACGAACAAATCTAATGGCGAAACATTCACAAAAGGCACTTATAACGGTATTGAAGTCTTACGTAGAGACAAGGATGGTTATATAAATGCAACAAAGATATGTCAGCAGTTTAGGAAAGACTTTAGAAGGTTGTTGGAAAATAAGTCCTGGGAAGAGTATTTTAAGGCATTTTGTGAAGAATATACCACCCCGCGGAATTCCGCGGGTTGCTTTTTATACAATGTTAATGCAGGAATTCCGGATGAAATCAAACAGGTTAGAGGAATGTATGTAGACCCAAGACTTGTAAACTATATTGCAATGTGGGCTTCTCCAAAATATTGTATAGCAGTTGGAAAAATTATGGACTCCATAGACAAGAAAGTTCATGAGAAGTTAGATGAAGAAGAACTTGAAGATACAGTAGAGAATGCAAAACCTTTGTTCGAAGAAGAAGTTAGAAAAAAGTGCGAAAAACAAATAGAACATGAACGTGAGATATGTTCTGGTTATAGAGATTCTCCATACGAACTAGACCAATGGGAACAAGAAGATTTAAAGAGAGAATTTAGAGAATATGAACTCGCTAAGATAACATTAGAAGCTGCAGAAGAGAGGTTAAAAGCTTGGGGTCGTTTTGTACAAAAATATTGTGAGTAAATGAACCATTTATTTTCGACAAAAATATATTTTAGGGTAGAAGGTTAGATATAACCTGTCTTCTACCCTCTTTTCTACCCTCTTGAATTTTCATGACTTCTTCGTAAATGTTTTGTCAAGACTTCTTCATAAATGTTTTGTCATGAATTTCATCGTAATGAGTGTAAATGACCCAAAAATATATTTTAGGGTAGAAGGTTAGATATAACCTGTCTTCTACCCTCTTTTCTACCCTCTTGAATTTTCATGATTTCATCGTAAATGTTTTGTCATGATTTCATCGTAAATGTTTTGTCAAGACTTCTTCGTACATGTTTTCTAACCTCATGAGTTTTCCCGAAATAAAAAATAAAGTTGGTTTTTTTAAAAAAATATTTTTTTATTTTTATTGTAAGAACATGTTAGCAACAACAGCACCAAACTCTTTAGTCATGAATCCTACGTCAATGTTAGTAGAGATGAAAAGCTTCATTCCTTCTTCATATACTTTCGAAACAGAAATCCAGAAGATAAAGCAAGAACTTTTAACAAGTACTTTGGACTGTTGTGCGAAAGATGAAACAAATGAAGAATATCTTTATGAAATGCAGGATATTATTGACCATTTACCCAAATTGCCTGAAATTCAGCAACAAAAGCTCACTATTCCTGAATTCGATGAAATAGAAGTCAAAGCAACTGACTCAGTAGAAATAAAGAAGTTCATACGAAAGGTAAACTATGAATTCCTTGGATTTCATTGCAACCATAAAGTTATGGACATATATAAATCTGAAGAATTTAAGACCTACGACAACTTTGTTTCGTTAGTTGCTGAGTGTGTCTTGCAGATAAGAGATAAAGATAGAAGAGGTAAGGTATGGAACCAACAGATAAAACCAGCAGCCTTTGAGTTAAAGAGAGCAATTGACGCCTTAGTCATACTAGCAGGTAAGGTTTCAGAATATAACGCAAAAATGAACCCGCAATGTTCTAAATGTAAAGCAGCAATGAGGAAATATAACTACTCCGTCAAAGAGATAGAACGTATGCGAAACGACTATGCAGATTTAAAGAAAGATATGTCAAACATTGAGTTTGAAACAGTTGGAAAGATAGACAATGACACCAAAGTGGTTAGAATAGGTGATTTAAACGTAAGATACTCAAAGAAATACAACAAATATTCTTTGTCAGACATTTTATCTCCATCTGGAAAGAAAGCAAAGGACTGGGTTAGAATTGCTTCTAGTCAGAAAATTTTGACAAGAAATCCTGAGCTTATGATATCGGTAAGATTCTATGGAACTACAGCATATCTCATCGACAAAAGTCTTATACCAATAGTTTTGTTATGGTTAGACCCAGTTGTTGGATATAACTTCATAACATATGGTTTATTCGACTCAGAACGTTGCAGTGAAGGCTTACTTTACATCGTTCAGAAACCGAAGGACTTCAACACAAAAAGATATAAGATAGGAAGAACATATAATATAACTCTAAGATATGACAGTACAGTCAATAGAGTCAAGGTTGTGTTGGTTAACGATATGAGAGCTGCTGAAACAGAACTACTTGAAAAGTTTGAGAAAATGTATGGTGCTCCCATAAAAGGTAAAGAAACGTTTGAAGTAGATGAGATAGATAAAGCTATAAAATTATTTGACGAAGTTGCTGAAAAATACATGTAAAAATAACGTTTACCATGTAAAACGCTTATAAAATAACTGGGGTAGAAAAGAGGGTAGAAGACAGGTTAGATCTAACCATCTACCCTAAAATATATTTTTGCTGAATTCAGCAACAAAATTCTGAGTAAAATGGCATAAGATTGCTTCCCTCGGAAACAGTGAAGAACAGCGAGTAGGTAAGAAACCTTAGTCGCCAAAACTCTATGAAAAACAGTGAAATTTCTCTAGACCGACTTCCTTCGGGGTCGCCAAAACTCTATGAAATCGTAAATTTCCTTAAGATAGAAAAAATAAAGTTATTTTTATTTTTATTTATTTTTTTATCCGGAATATAAAGACAGATATGTCAACAACAGAGAACACAACAACAGTTATAGTCCATGAAGCTATAAATGAAGAATATGAGTGGGTTCAGTTTAACAAACAGTTACGTCTCATTCGTTCGGTCAAAGACGATATGTACCAAATGCAAAGTATTTTGACAGCATGTTTTGCTCCAGATACTATGAAACCACAGATTGGTTTGAATTAAATAGCACTCATGAAACTCCTCAGTGAGTTTGAACATGTAGAACTTAAAAAGATGTACCAAGACAGACAAACTTACCATCACATCTAAAAGGTATATATGTTCATAAGTTCCTAGTTAGTTCAATAGCAATGTGGGCTTCACCTCGTTATGCAATCTACATACTTATGCTACTTGACGAACTTTGTACAAAGCAGAGAGAAGATATGATGAAAGAAGACAAAAGCATTCAGAAAAGAATACCACGTTCGGTACCAAAAGGAAAGGAAAAGAACTATAAGTATATGATTTATACTGAAGAGATGGAAAATGAAGAAGATAAAGATATGGTTATGTTGCATTTAGTCAGAAGAAACAACAAAAGCTTTTACGACCTTGCTAAGATTTACAAATCTGACAGAAATTGGTTCTATCGCGAAAACTTACCGATTTCAATGACACCAAATGAAGATGTGAAACAAATAGTTCAAGATACGTTACCTCAAACACACTATGATATTAAAGGTTGTACAATTCTTACCTTCAAAGAAGATTTGCCATTGTTAAAGGAAAAAATAACAGAGTATTTTGACAACTTCAAACAAGCAGAGTAAATTGCACTCTTTATTTTTCAAGTTTGACTTCAGATGGCTCAGGTAGCTCTATAAAGTAAATTGCCTCGTCAAATCCTTCTGGCATTCCGAGTCCTTCCTTCCGACATTCCAAGTTCTTCCTTCTGGCATTCCGAGTCCTTCCATCCGACATTCCGAGTCCTTCCATCCGACATTCCAAGTCCTTCCTTCCAACAAGAAAAAAATTTCCTGACAACTGGAAAAAAATTTCCTGACAACTGGAAAAAAATTTCCTGTTGTTCGTCCGTAAACCATTCAAATTTTCGAAAATTGAGAACTTTTTGGTCGAACTTCAGAAAAAGTTTTTCCTTCCGACATTCCGAGTCCTTCCTTCCGACATTCCGAGTCCTTCCTTCCGACATTCCGAGTCCTTCCTTCCGACAGAAAAAGTTTTTCCCGACAACTGGAAAAGTTCTTCCATCCGACAGGACACAAACGAATGTCCGACGTACCACCAACCGACAGCCCCAAAGCCAGAAGAACCGACAGACCCAGCACCACAACAGACTTACTAAGACTAAACACTTACATTTTTCAAGCTTGACTTTTTACAATTTGAACTTTGTTTGCGTAGATATGAATTCTGAAAGAAGTATGAGGGTCTTGTATGACTTTGTACTTCTCCCATAGTTCATGTCTGTCAAACTTACCTGCCATGGACTCTTTCATAAGTTCATGAAATCGTCTTCGGACAATCCAGGGAAAAGTATGATATCAGTAAGTATTCTTTTAACATCCTTACTTAAACTCTTTGCTGTCTGTACACAAATGACAACAGAGATGTTAAAGTGTCTGAGCTTCTTAAGAATTCGACACATGTCTTGTTCTCTGTTCTTTAACAAAGGATGAGAAGCAAAGTCATCTAAGATAAGAAGACATCTGTGAGGGTAAGTCTTCCAATCGTAAGATTGCAATTTCTTCGAAATGTATTCTATCTCTTTCTGTTTGTTTCTGAAGTGTTTCTTCTCTAATATTCTCTGCATTTCCTCATTTGGGTCTTTAAACTTAGAATTGACATACTCATTTATAGCATTATACTTCAAAACTCTTCTTTGGTACTTCTTTATCCAATCCAACAACTCAGAGTCTTTTATACATACTAGTTTTGACTTTTTTATAATATCTTTGAACGAATTTACGGTTTGGTCAAATTGACCAGAAGTACTACAAATGACTACTAACTCATAGAATGGGTTCTTCTCATCTAGTTCTTGTTGTTGTGCAGCCATTTTAAGATAAGTGAAAGTCTTACCCGACCCAGGTGGTGCGATTAGACCTGTTATACCATTCTGAGCAAATAAGAACTTGTCATGTATGGGTTTTATCTGAGCATTTTCCAACTTCCTCTTGTTCTTATTTAAAACATTCTCAAATTTCTTGTCAATGTCAGCAAACTTTTTTTCTAACATATTTTTAGAAAAATTAAAATTTTTATCTTTTAGAAAATGTCTAGCGATTTCGCTATCTATATTCGAGACAAGCTTTTTGACAGCAAAAACATCTGTCGACCATAAAATCTTACATAGTGTAAACAAGAAAGGTGAATTTGTTCTAAAGTTCTGTTTCTGGGAATATGACAAGAACCATAAAACATTAGGCAGAGAAGTCTTTAAGTTTGTCAATGACAGACTTGTTGACAGAGATGACGCCGATTGGAAAGATGAAGTCCAACAAAAGTTCTTAGAATGCAAAAAGACACATGCGCTGTTCTTGAAGATGAAATAGAAAACAGAATAGAAGAGCTATTAAAGGACAAAGAACTTTTACAGAAATATGGTTCTGAGAAGTTTGACATAACTCCACCAGAGAAGAAGAAGAAGAGAGAGAAGAAAGAAAAGAAAGTAGAAGAAGAGAAGAAAGAACCAGAGCCAGTTCAGAGAAAAAGAAATTTGACATGTAAAAATAAAATTTTATTTTTAGAACATTTCTGGGTCAATGTCAATGTTCTCTTCCTCTTTAGGAGCAAACACTGGTTTAGACTCTAAAATCTTTTTACCTAATTTACCTTGAACTTCAACTATCTTAGACTCATAATATTCATAGTCGTCTGCTTTCTTTGGTTCATAAGGTATAACAAGTTTGTATGCTTTGCCTTCTTTAAGGTTTGAGAACTTTCTGTCAAAATTTTCTTTGACTGCTAACAAACCTTCTATGTCTAAGTCTTCAAATTTCGCACCATTTTTAGTCACAATAGCAAACTTAACTGGTTCGATGTTCCAAACTTTGTCAAATGTAGACTTTTCAAAATGGTAGAAGTAAACATTCAAATAAGCGAATGGGTCTAGTTCTTCTTTGACTTCTGTCATGTACTTGTTGACTGAAATATATTTTGCCATCTTTTCTATCGGATAAAAAAATATTTTTTTTAAATTTACTCAGAAAAATTTTTCTTTGTATATACGCCGTTCTGTATGTCTAAAAGATTTTTGACATTTGCCAAGAATGTTCGTTTAGACGCTGCCATATAACCATATTCTTGACAATATTGTTTATATTCATCGTACAATGACCTTTCATCTAAACACTCAAAGTCAGTTTCATCTATAAACAGTTCATATACACTCTTGTTTGCTTCTAACAATGTTTGTCTCTCTTCGGTATATGGAATTTGTCTTGGATTGAACTTAGAAATATCTAATGTCATAAAGTATGAGAACAAGTGGTTGTAAAAGTCAGATGTCAAAGTTTCTGCTAAGTCGTCAAAATATTCTGTATCTTGCATATGAGAATCTGACGTTCTGACAACTACATATCTTCTGTCAGAACTTTCTAACTTCATCGGAACAGCATTGTTTGAAACCATAATGAAATTTGCAACATTTTCACAAACTCTTTGGTCTTTATACTTTCTTTCAACAACTCCAACTTTGTCTGTTATAAGACTCTTCAAAGCATCTGAGTTCAAAACTTTTGTTGTATCTATACTTTGAAGTTCATTGCAAACTATAAGTTTCATATTCTCTATTGAAGAGTTAAACTTGCCACAGATGTTTTCTAAGTTTGTCATATTCGGATTCGAATAGCCCTCTAACAGTTTGCATAAAATATCTGTAAAGAAAGTGTTCTTACCAGTTCCTTGTTTTCCAATTATGATGAGAGCAGTTTCATTTTTAGCACTTGGATGTTGTAAGATATTTGCAAACCAACATAAGATATACTCATAAACCTTTTCGTTTCCATTGCATATAATTTCTTTGACATGGTCTAACCAAGCTTCTATAATATTTTCTTTCCATTCTACTTGTTCGTATTTATATCCAGTGAAGATAGAATAGAAGTTTGGAGAAGGTGTATAGAACTTTATACCTCGAACTGAAAAATCTTCTAACTTTGACAATAAGATATCCCAAGCATCTAACATCTTCATGCCAACTTGTACGACTTTTATTTTCTTAAGTTTCTGTCTACATTCTTGTTCAGACACTATTGTTGCTCTTGGTTTGTTAAAGACAACATCCCATTCTTTCATGACATAACATTCTGGGGCAGAGTCGACATAAATGACTAAACGTTTCAAATTCTCGACTGCTTTGTTATAGTCTCTAAATGGACACATATTTCTGAACGCTTGGAAGTCATAAAAATCTGAAACGTCTATTCTGTACATTTTTATAAAAATAAAAAAAATAATATTTTTTTATTCTTGACTTTGTTGTTGCATTTGTTGCATTTGTTGTTCTTGAGCTATTTGTTGTTGAAGTTGTTCTTGTAATACAATACTTTCACCAGTTGCATCTTCCAATTCGAAACTTTCTGCCGTCATTGACAAATACATAGGACATAAAAGTTTTACAGGAACAAAGTTTGCGTCAACTAAGGTTAAGTTTATGTTTGCTAAAGTGTTTGAGTTTACTAAAGCTGAAAACTCTGCATTCGAATGAACAATAGGCAAACCAGCAGAGAAAGTGTTGTTTATACGCATGAGTATCTTTTGGTCATAGTAGTTTCTGTCGACATTCGAATAGCACTTTGAACCTAAGTTTGAAACAATATATAAAATAGGTGTGCTTAAAGTCAATGGAACAGACATTCCTTGTATGACACCTTTTCCTGTTATAGGAAACTGTTGGTAGTAAAAACCAGATATAAGTTTTGTATTATAGCTCATATCGTTTATAGTAAACTCGGTCGGACATCCAAACATAATGAAACCTGCTCTAGTTGCAGCACATGTTACATCCGTCCTTAAAGTATTAAATAAGTCAACAAAACCTGTTGGTGGTATATCTGAGTAAGTATCTTCAAAGAAGTATTTTTTACCATTCACAACAACAAAGTCTTCTGGTGTCAAAAGAGCAAAACAGGCTTTAGTCGTCATTGTGTTTAAAGTTAGTTTACAATATCGTCCTTGAGGACTTTGTAAGTTTGTTGTTATAGAATTATATGACTCAGGGTTTTTAGTCGTAATAGTATAAACCACTATGTCTTCTGCCATTTACTTAGCAAGTAAATTTTAATGAAATGTTGTGGTCGTCAAATATTTTTATGACGTCTGGGAAACTATATTTTAAGTTCAACGTTTCACCTCCTTTCATAACGTATATCTTGTCAATGACATTATATGAAACACCACAGCAACTAACGTCGGGTTCTATTTCTTTGATGTTTATATCGTCTGCCTCTGTCAAAAGTTTCAATAGTTCTTTCAAAATTTCATGAGGTGCGATGACATATGAGTTCACTTTTACAGGGTTGTGTTCGACCAAGTTTAACATTATACCTAAAGCTTGACAAATCTTCTCCTGAGTTTTAAGTTTGTCTTTAAGTTGTTGGTAGTCGTTTCGAATATCTGCAACAGAACTTAAGTCTCTGCTAACTTCAGGATATGTTGGTTGTTCTTTTACAGGAACTATTGTTATACCATCTTCGTCTTCGTATGGTTTCCCCACTTCAACATCTCTTTCTTTGACATTGACAACAACACTTTGACTGTTTGTTTGAGTTGGTGAATTTAACTTCACATCTGCCACCGCCATTAAACCTTTTGAAACACTCACGCTTCTATTTTTCGGAAATGACATTTTACTTAGAATAAAAAGATGGACGTATTCGAGTATCTCTTCGAATTGAAGCAGAACAAAGTTTACACACACAAACAATACAAATACATTGACAGAATAGTTCTTTACACAAACAATGGAAAATGTTATAGAATAGCAGTCTTTGCTGAACCTAAATATTTTCATAAAGCAAAGAAAGTTGGTATAACCGAGATGGTGAAAGTTCTTGACGTTGACAAAAATATAACAACAAAACTTACAGATATTTCTAAAGGTAAGTTTATAATACAATTTTATGTCAAAACTGGCGTACTGTCAATATTTGACGGAGAGAAGTCAGTTCAAGAACAACTTACTGACCTGCTGCCAAAATCTGCTCGATGGAAGCTGTCGTTATGCCAATCTGAGGAGCCCCAGCAGGTTTCATCGAACGAATCTTCAAAAGAGCATCTTCCGTGAAAAGTGCTATTGGTTTTGTAAACTTCTTTGCTTTCAATTCATTTGGACCGTCTCTGTCACCAGTATATTGTATTTGAACTGTACCAACAGTTGAAATACCACCCATAAAGTCTTCTGAGTCAGCAAATGGAATGCCAAGCCAAAAGTTTGAACGGTCTCCATTTGTATATTGAGTGTTTTGAGCTCCTGTATGGGTCCATACTTTCACATATGGCATAATAGAACTTTGCATTTCAGGGTTAATGGTTGTTGTGAAGTTGTTGTTAAAGTTCATAGCATCTAATGTCAAGTTGTATGACCTCATATCCTCAACTGTAGAATATTCTTCTCTTGGATAGTATTTGCCATCTATGTTTATATGATATTTAATACCGGGGTTGTAGAAACAAGAATAGTCATTTATAGTTCGTCTGAACAGTACAAACATAGTATCTGCATGTTTCATTGCAGTTGTTAAAGCAATATCTGTTCTTGCACCTGGGTCAGCACTTTGGTTTCCAACTTCACCTGCAAAGTCTTTGACAGATATTTGGTGTATAGGGAACATAAGTGGAACTGCAATATATTTGGCAGCTAAAGCATTTGAAATATCTGGGTCCAACATATAGACTGCAAGTCTGCTTTCTATTCTCTTGCATTCAAACTGTTCGCATGTAAACCTAACTGGGTCCCAAGCAGTTCCAGCAGCATTGAAATAATACTTTACTTCAGTGTTGAGGTTTGAGAAACCAAAGTCTAAGTCAACTTTGTCTTTGCAAAATTCGGCGAATGACGTTTGATTTGCTCCCTTTACGTCTGTAAGAGTGAATGGGTCTTGCGTTGGTGCAATGACTAAGTTATTTTTGCTTGGAGTAAGTTCGATAGAAATTTTTCCTGCCCAGTTTGGCAAGTATCTTAAAAACCTGAAGATGAGGAAAGATGACAAAGGAACTCTAAGTTTCAGTTTTACTTTGGTTACTGCTGCTGCAGTTTGTCCAGAAAGGTTAACATAAACTCGGAACGTTAGGGTCAAGTCTTCTTATTTTCTCAATAGTTGCATACTGGTCTGTTTGTTCTCTAGCTTGTGGTTGTACTGAGTTTCTCAAAGCGAACCATTCATAGTTTGCCCATGTTACTGTTTGAACTAAGTCAGAGTTAGAATATATCTTATATCCCATAAAAACTTCTGGAGCATATTGGTATCCGACATAGAAAATTCCATTGCAACCTTTCTTGTCAGACAACTTGGCAGAAGGTTTTATTTCAATGTCTTGTTCCACGTATAAGAAAGAGTTGTCAATAGAAATTATATGAAACCTGTCGCAAGCAATATCTACTGTTGTTGAAGAACCTTCTCCAAACTCACCTACGTTTCCATAAGAAACAGCAGTTGTATATTCGTAAGTTCCAGGAACTATTTCTGACCTTCTAATGGCATTGTCGCATTCGTTATACCATTCGGAAACATTTCCATTCATAGCATCCAAAACTGTTGGCGTTATATTCTGAGCGGCGTACATTTCATATGAGTAAAAATATAGAATAGTTGGATTTATATGTCATAATAGAACCCACTCCGACCAAGCTTTACTTTCTTCCTGACTGAGTTTTTAACTCTTCTTTTTCCTTCATTGCCCTCTGCTTGAAGTTGTTGCATCTTTGCATTATGTTCATCTAGTATGTTGCAAATTTCCCATGTCCTTTTTGCCTTTTGGCTCTGGTCGCCCATCTCAGGTAACCTATATCCTAGAAAGAGTTTGTCATAGTTTGTATTTGAGTCTTCGCGTATTGTTTGCATGACTCTTTCCTGAGTTTCCGGTTCAAGCTCTTCAAACAGTGCCTGTCCATATGGAATATGCTCGTTTCCAAATATATGTTTTTGTAGCCATTCTGGTTTTCTTTCCATGTTACCAACTATATCTTTTGTGAATGGGAAGGCTTCTACCCAATCTTTCAGTCTTGCGTCGTTTATTTCTGTAGTTGGTTTTATTTTGTCAAGGAACATGTTTTTCAATACTAACATTTCATTTGGTACTGTCCATTTGAGTTTTCTTAAATATTCATCCCTTCTCGGTTCATTGTCTGCAAAGTAAGTTTTTATGACATTTTGTAAACTTTCGTTTGCAAGGTCATGTACAATAGGTTCTCTTCCTTCGCTGTCCATAACTTTCTTTCTAAACTCTTCACCAAATATACCATCTCTATGGTTCTGTGTAGTTCTTTGAGATAAATGTTCTAGAACGTCAGGTGTTATATTTCCATCAGCCATGTTCATTTCATACTGGTCCAAAATATCTGCATGTTTCATATCTTTCAATGGCATTAAAGCCGCGCTTAAAATACCAGCTATATCTGGTTCACCATTGACTTCCATTGCGTCTACAACTTCTTGGAATTGTGGTTGTAAGTTTATGAACCACCTATCCGGGTTAGCTTTATGACCCCATCTCATTGTAGTTCCATCGTCTGCAGAAACAAAAGTAGGTTTGTTTCCATCTTGGTTAGGTTCTGAATGAACTTTAAACAATGTTTCATTTCTATATGTTTTCTTGAAATTTAACCTTTTATCTTCACCGAGTTCATCCGAAGATTGAACGTTAAATGCTCGTAAGTAAAAAGGGTTGTTGTATTTGTGTACATTTTCTTTCAGTACTTCCATTCTATGCTGAATATTTTCATCTGGTGTTGGAGTCTTTTGTATGTCGGCAAACATTTTTCGATATTCTTCTACTATGTCAGCCGAATTTTTTTTAGACTCTTGGAAATATTCCATATTCTCCGCATACTCTTGTTGAGGGTCAAGATTTTTCGGCTGTTCCAAATCTTCATCTAGTTCTGTGAAGTTAGTTTCCAAAGGAGTGACTTGTTCGTTTCCTTCAGGCTCTTCTAGCTGTTGTTGCTGAACTATTTCTTCCATGTCTGGTTGTATCTGAACTTCTTCCTGTGGAGTTTCTTGTACCTCATCTGCTGGCATTTCATATATTCCGAGACCGTTTTCAACAAGTTCCCTTTCTAAGTCATCCGGACTCATAAACCTTTCTTCTTTCGTTCCGTCTCCTTTTTTTACGCGTTTCATGAAGAGAGTTAAATTGTCATTTAGCTCTGACATCAAATATCTCGGAGTAAATTCATCCATGTCATTTGGATGATATGCTATTAAATCATATCCCTTAGCGAGCTTGTATTTTCCAGGTTTGAAATTATATCCCCTTTGGTGCAGAGCCATAAAGCTAAATAGGTTCGGGTCAGTATTTCCATCCTTGAACTTTCTAATAGCTTCTTTATATCTGTCACTAAAGTCAAGAGTATCTGGGTAACCATACTCTTCCTTAAGCATTTTTAAGAATTCTTGGTTTCCTTGTTCTCTACTTCTTTTATGTCCTTGCTCTGTTTGTGCTGGTTGTTGTGCTGGTTGTGGAGGTGGTTGCTGTGCTGGTTGTTGTGTTGGTTGTTGTGTTGGTTTTGGTTGTTGTTGTGGTGCATGCCTGTGTCTATGTCCATGTGACGATGTAAATGTTCTAGGTAGTCCTGGTGCAGGTGCTTCTCTTGGAGGGTTTGGTGGTATATAAGTTCCACCAGCTGGCACATATGTTCCATCTGCAGCATAATGTCCTACCTGACTTTTCGTTCTTAAGAAAGCATTTACTAGGTCTGTTTTGGTCTGTTGTAACTCTTTTTCTTGACTTTCCACAACAGTTGCTCTAACGGCGTCATAGGCACTTTGAACTGCCTGTCTCGTTGCTGCATCTGTTATTTTCGTCATATTTTGTGCTACTTCTTTTAACTCTTTGTCGAAACCTTCAGACTTCAGTTTCTTTCCAGATGAGAAGTCGTTCACTTGTTTCACCTTACTATGAAGAGCTTCGAAAGCGTTCTTAAAGTCAGCATTTGTTAAAGCTTCATTTGAACTATCTTCATCCGCTTGTATTTTTGTCCTTATTGACCCTATGAGTTGGGCTGCTTTAGCGTTGGCTTGGGCATCTAACCAGTCATTGTTAGCTTTTATATATTCTGCGCTTTTCATTGCCTTTTGCATAGCCGCGTCGTTATTTTTACTTTCTTGTGCTAAGTTTTCATACTGTACGGTTTGGTTTTGCAACTGTAAAAGTTTTTCTGCCTTTACATTTGCTTCAACTTCTTTTTTATACTCATCGCTATCCATATATGTCTTCAGGGCTTTTTGTTTTATTTCTTCATCTTTCAGTACTTTATATTGAGTAGTATGGTTTTTCAAATTTATGACATCTTGTTCCATTTTTGCTACTTCTGCTGCTTTTTCTGACACTTTTTTCGCATATTCCTCTGTACTTAGTTCTTTCAGTTGTTCTTCTTTCTTCTTTTTCTCTACGTTTAACTCATTGAGTTTCTTTGTGTGTCTGTCATATTCTAGTTTCTTTTCGTTTTCACTTATTTGCTTCTGTATGTCTATGTTTGACTTTTTGACATCTGTTATTTGATTTTTGAGTGAACTCAAATTCATTTGACTTTGAGGGTTATAGGCTGTTCCGTCTGCAGCTCCACCATAGCCTGCCATTTTCGCTAAAAGTGCCGCTCTTAAACCTCCACTCTGTGCACCAATAACTCGGTTTAAAAGCATAGGATTGCTTGACATTTGTTGCAACATAGTGGGGTCATTCAGCATTTGTTGTTGCAACTGTTGTTGTGGTGTCAGTTTTACTATTGGATGTTTCAATGCTCTCTTCCTCTTACGTATATTCTTACGTAGCTTACGTGGCATTTTAAGTGAAGTTAAAAAGCGGTTTTTGACAGATGTTTATATGACACTTTTTGTTCAGCACAAAAAACTACTCGGTCAAAGTGTTGTCAGTTTTGTAAAATAACCGTCCTATCTCCGTGCCTATGACGAAGAAATCATGAAAATTCAAGAGGGTAGAAAAGAGGTTAGAAAAGAGGTTATATCTAACCTTCTACCCTAAACATTATTTTTGTCTGATTTTACGAAGAAGTCTTGACAAAACATTTACGAAGAAGTCTTGACAAAACATTTACGAAGAAGTCTTGACAAAACATTTACGAAGAAGTCTTGACAAAACATTTACGAAGAAGTCTTGACAAAACATTTACGAAGAAGTCTTGACAAAACATTTACGAAGAAGTCTTGACAAAACATTTACGAAGAAGTCTTGACAAAACATGAAAACATATATAATTTGTGAAAAGCTCCTGGAAGACCCGTATATATAAGACCTTCATTTATACTAAACATCTTCGGGGCTAGAAGGCACGAAGTGCCTGGAAGCCCCACTACCTTTTTTTTTTTTTTTTTTTTTTTTTTTTTTTTTTTTTTTGAATATTAGATAATAATTATACAAAAAGTAATTAAAAATATTAAAAATGAGAAGATTACATTTAATTATTGATAAATAAGACTAAAAATGACAGAATTTTCACTGTATCGAAGGCTATTGAGATATATATATAAGATTTATTATGAAATTAGAAAAAAATAGATTTCAAATCCAGAGAAATTCATTGGATTTTGTAATTTCAGGAATAAACCATGGTCCGTACAAGCTTTATTATATTTGCATTACAAATATTTTAACTTTAAATCAAACCTATTAATAAGCAAAATAGAGAGAGCATCCAATTCTTAATTCACAAATATCAATATGATTCATTGTATAAATGCCGTTTAAAGATCGATTATTTAATTCATCAAACAAGAAATTTAAAAACGAAGAAATATTAAAACAAAATTACTCTGCGAACTTAAAATATGACTATCTAAACGATATTTGGCAAGAATATTACGGTAATACCGAATCTGTAACAAAAATTAATGAAAATAAATCGATTAATACAGAGAATTCGAATATTTTAGTTTCTAATGTATTATTTCAAGGAAAATATCAAGACAACATCATATATCTACGAAACTGCCAATCTCTTTTTGCTTACACTATTTTTGATAACAACCAAAATGATGATACAACTAAAATGAATATTTACCAAGAAAGTGGTTCCTGTGTTCAGTATCAAATTTGTGTTAAAAATGCATATGCAAAAAGCGATATTGGTGCAGCTCATTCTTATATTAACGCTTATGGAAACAATAATCTAATTAATTATATTAAAGATTCAACAATTGCGAATTCTCGAGGAGAGACAAAATTATTTGATTTGAAAAATGGACTGATCTTAATTGAAAATACGAATATATCTAATACTATTTCACGTGAAACTGGTACTGATTTGATATTTTATATTTATTATGGTTTCCAAGCAAGTATTTCATTTTCAGCTTTTATGAATAACACCATGGAAATGGCATCAAAATGTTTTTCATTTTATTTAAGCCAATCGGAGTATTTACATCATTTAATAATTCATTCGAATACAATTTATTATGACAAGGATAATTCAAATATATTAAATGGATTGTTTTACCTAGAAAATTCTAGAATAAAATTAAGTGAATGCAATATCATTAATAATAAAGCAAAATGTTTGATTTTAGCCTATGCTGGTTCCCTTACAATTTCGAATTGTTATTTTGATAGAAATACAATTAATAAAATTGGGCAGAGTATTGATGTCGATGCTCAAGCTATTATTAATAATGATAACGTAATGGTTAATGAATCAATTGCTAGTGAAGAAATAGATATAATAAACTCATTTCCTGGAGATGATATCTGTCGAAGTGAATCACTGTTTAATCATGAACTCATAATGACAAATATCTCAATTGAGAATGAAAATTATTCAATCATCGAATTTGATGAAAATATTCAAGTAAGAGTATATTTTGAACGTCTCCAAACAATTTCAAACATCGAAATTGAATCATGGATTGATGATGAAATAGATCACATTACGCAAAATGAAAATTTACAATCTAATACTAATTTTATTGTTTTTGAACATGCTTCACAAGGTATTTTTGGAAGTCACACGCTTCATATTCAACTTCATTCAAGAAATAAGGAATCTGATGTGATCAGTATTGATTTCACAAGAAGAAAAAAGGCAAAAATCACTGTTATCGACTCATTCTACACAGAAAGTAAACTTGTTTTAAGCGGGATTATTGACGAATCATATGATTATGAATATAAACACTGCGGAATGCATTTATCATTCTACAACATTACCAATGCAAAAACAATTTCTGTGTTTAGGGATGAATTTGATTTAATTTCATCTTTTCCAGAAAACTTCGATTTCAGGATGAATCCTGTTTTAATTTGGATGACAAATCGAGTAGATAAAGTTATAGGTGAAACTTATCACAAAGTATCACATAATAAAGGATTAAAATTGAATCCATGTACAAAATCTTTCACCCAATTAACATTAAGAAGAAATTTAATGGCAAATGTTGCTATATTCGCTTTTGTTAAGAAATCTTGAGACTAAACAAGATAATTTTACTTAATCACATAGCAAACATAAAGATTTTGAATGCTATTTTCTAAAGTATAAATAATTTTCAATATTCAAAATACTTATAGAGCAATATCAATAATTCTTAAATATAGTTACATGCAATGTATTTTGAAAGTATATTTGTCCTATTTACAGCCATTTGTCATCCTTGAAATCTTAATCTATCTCTGTGAATCCAAGATTTTAACAATACTTTGATTTGAACTATGAGAATCATAGAAAGATCTTTTGTAGAGCAAATATTCAATGGTTATAGAGTACTGCACTTATGTCTTCAAAAGTGTACTACAGTATGATTGGAGTTTATTTATTGATGTATTTAGAAAGGTCGGATCAATGCTCTCAATTTTTTTCTATCAAAATTTTGAAATGAATTAAGAGTTCACAAACAGGAGACTATTCTACATGGAACGATTACTTTAATGACAAATATGATCATAAGCGATATTCCTCCAATACAACTATTGATGGCAGTCAAAATTGCCTTATTGAAAAACATATTTTTCATTTCTCAGTCCAAATGGAGTTATTAACATTACAGGTGATGACAATACTAAAGTTCTTATTAATTTCTGCACATTCTCAAATTGTTCATCGTTACTTGACGGTGGCTGCATTTTCTAAAACAATGGGCAGTGCATTCAAAGCCACATTTGTAGTTACAAACCTACTTCAAGTAAATTAGGTGCTCATTGCGAGATATTAGTTTCAACAGATTTTCATTTCAAAAATTACTTCACTATGGGCTCGATTTCCAACGGGCAATGTTTAGCCCATACATCAGGCATATATTATGGAGAAATATGCTTTTCCTCAATAAATGAAACAGATAATACTGCCGAAGGAAATACTGCTTGCTATTTGGATGAGCCAAATATATCATGTACTGTAAAATATTGTAATTTCATGAAAAATATTGCTACTTCTAGATTCGCACTTATTACAGAATCTCGTCAAAATTTTGAAACTTTTTCCATAGCTTTAGTGAATAATACTCATGGACCCTCTGATAGAGGATTGATTAGTTGTTATGCAGCATATTCATATATATTCCGAGAATGCATTATTAAGAATAATAAGTGCTACAATTTCTTTTATGGCGATTCGCAAACAGTAATTCAATTGATTAAGTGCGTAATAAGTAATGTTGCTTATTCTCAGTATAAAGCCGGAAATTTACAATCATTATCAACAGATAAAACAAAATCTCTTTCAATTCCTTTTGCTCTCTATGAATCAAGTATGTGCTTTTCAAAAGAAAATTATAAATTAAAAGAATGCACAAATATTCCTAATATGGTTCCAATTGGAAGAATGGGAGCAAAACTGTTGATCGGGTTTTGGCAATCTTAATAAAAAGAAGTTTCTCTTCTATTCTATTGTAATTAATATAGATTAAAACTACATAACTAAATAAATTTTACTATTTTTTCTAATTTGCATGACAATGTTCACTAAATTTGGTTATGAATTAATAGGAAATCATTAACTCGTTATATCAAATTGAATTACGCAGTGAAATTTTGAATGTTATTAAGATATTTAGAAATTGCATTGGATTTTATATTTTTAATTTGAAAACCTATTAAATCTCAGGTTGGTAATATATTTGCAATGTAATAGAGAATCAAAATAAAAAAATTGTTTTAGAAATTAAATAGAATTTTAGATTTTTAGTTTGTTTATCCCCTAAGTCTCTGCTTTTTAGGTATTTGTGCTGTAATTTATTTTAGAGTTTAAAAAATATTTTAGAAATTAAATAGAATTTTAGGTGTTTAGTAAGAAAAATTACCGTTTAATTAAAATTTGTCCTTTGAGCATGCAACACCCCAAATTTCGACCTTTTGCAAATATAACCAGCGATTTCCTGACCAGTTGTGGCCTGTCTGAATAATTCTGAAGTATTTAAAGTATCCGTTGGTATCTATCGGCCAGGTTTTCTCGGAGAATGGTTCCTTGAGTGAATCATCGTTGTTATGAGTAGAAAGGACGATCCAATTCTGGCGATCATTAGATGCCTGGAAAGCCCAGTTCTTGAGTGTTGATGTACCACCGTGGGACCAGATTCCGTAGTGAGTTGGCTGAATATATAATTCTTTGAACTCGAAAAGAACCCAGGCGTTGCCGTCTGACTCGGTAAACCAATGCTTGATTGGATCCTCCTCGATAATTGTCGCTGGATCACGTCCATTGAGAGAACCTGAAGCTTCGACGCCAACTTGGCCTTTGAGTCTCTGGAAAAGGCCTGGATCCGGAGGAGCAGCGAGGCAGACTGCGGAGAATGTTGGCTTCTTGAGAGAAGAGTCTGGTAAGGCTGGGTCGAATTGTTTGAATTCTGCGAACTGTTCGGGGTCGATTTGAGCTGCTCTGCAGTATTTCGCGATGATATCGTCACGGACGTATCCATTTGAGAAGCGGGCCTTCTTAATGAGAAGTTTCATTTCTGGAACTTTTAAGAAAGCAAAATCAGTGTTTGCAGACATTTTTTCCATCAATGTTGCGCAGAACTTCATGAAACGGGTGAGTGCAGAAAGGGCAAAACCGACGGATTTGAGGAGAACGATTGCTGTATCAGGATTTGCGACAGTCTGGAGAAAATCATTGATAGTGTTGAAGAGTGTATCTATTTTGAGATAGAATGCAAGCTTCATAGCATTTGCGAGGTTATCGAGATTTAATAAAATTTTCTTTGTATAGAGGAAAGTGATGAAAAGCTGGAATGATGATGCCGAATAGTTTTCGAGTGTGCAAGTTGTGACGGAATTATCCTTGAAATATTCGTTGAAATACTTAGAGCAACCTGCCAATAAAACGCGATGAGCTTTGAATTCTTTTCCTTCGACAATGATTGTGCAATCAACAAATCTTTGATCGAGGGCAATCTTTTCGAACTCAAAGACCGTGTCTCTAGTGAGAAGCTGGGACTGTTCAGTCATTTGATTTAAATCTTTACGGGGACTCTCAATTTGATAGGTTTACAGAACACTCAATGCAATCAGAAAATTTTTGTGATATTCGTTTATTTGGAGATTATTGCTCACTCTTTGATCTCAATTCAATAGTTTACAGACCGAACATAATTATATCAAAATTGACGTTTTCTAATGAATATGTATATCACTATTGCATAACGAGTATGACCTATATATCTGGTTTATTTATCCATGATGACGATTATTTTGTCAATTTTACGAATTTATTTTTTTATAAAAAATTTTTTTTCTTCGCCCTTTTAGTATTTAAATTATTTTATGTAACAGGCAAAGGATTTCCTTATTCGCTCTCAGCAATCAAATTGGAGGCGAGTTTTTGGCCACTCGCTCCTTTCTTTAGCAAATATTGAACAGATATTTTATTTTTAAGAGAGCCATAAATACGAATAAAATCATCGATTTTCCTCATATTGTAGACGTCATATTCGCAAGATTTAAATTGTAATTGAATCGATCGAAGTCATTTGATCAATAAAATCGTTCAATTGAATTTTTTGCAGAGCTGCGTCATATTCATGGTACTATTTTGAGAATGCTGGACGAATGCACTATTTCTCTTCAAATTTTTGTAAAGATATGGAATTTTTCTACTATTTGTTGTAAATTTTCGCCATTTGAGAAATTCAAAAATTAAAAATAAAATTTTAATCTTGATTTTTTTATTTTCGTGATTTTTTGAAACTTACATAAGCGATGAAATACCTTTTTTAAGTAATCGTTTATTATATATAAATATATCTTAATAAATTTAATTCCTTAAGGTAGAGCGTGTTCAAATTTAAAATCTCATACAATATTTTCTTAATGGCGTATTTTTCTGAGGTCGCCCAAATAAAGGCGAATTCAAAATTGAGAACTCCAAGGCGTATGGCGAGTATTCAAAAAGTACGCCACTTACAAAATATTGAATGTGGATTATCAATTTTTTGGCGTGTTCAATTTCAAATTTTGATATTTATGTTTATTTTATTCAGTATAATGCTAAGAATTAAAATATAAAATTCATAGAATTTTTTCTTTGAAAATATTTTACATTTTTATTAGACCACTCCTAGACTAGTCATCAGGTTATCCTCAGATCATCCTCAAACTACTCCTTATCAGATTACTCATCATCCTCAGACTACTCCTTAGACCCCTCCTCATCAGACTACTCCTCAGATCTTCCTCATAAGACTCCTCCTCCGATCTTCCTCCTGAGACTACTCTTCAGACTACTCCTTAGAGTCCTCCTCATCAGACTAGTCCTGAGACTAGTCCTCAGACTACTCCTGAAACTACTCCTCAGATTATCCTCAAACTACTCCTCAGTCTAATCCTCAGACTCCTCCTCAGATTATCCTCAAACTACTCCTCGGTCTAATCCTCAGACTCCTCCTCAGATTATGCTCAGATTATCCTCAAACTCCTCAGTCTAATCCTCAGACTCCTCCTCAAACTCCTCAGTCTAATTCTCAAACTCCTCCTCAGATTATCCTCAAACTCCTCAGACTACTCCTCGGTCTAATCCTCAGACTCCTCCTCAGATTATCCTCTGACTCCTCCTCAGATTATCCTCAGATTATCCTCAAACTACTCCTCGGTCTAATCCTCAGACTCCTCCTCAGATTATGCTCAGATTATCCTCAAACTCCTCAGTCTAATCCTCAGACTCCTCCTCAAACTCCTCAGTCTAATTCTCAAACTCCTCCTCAGATTATCCTCAAACTCCTCAGATTATCCTCAAACTCCTCAGACTACTCCTCGGTCTAATCCTCAGACTCCTCCTCAGATTATCCTCTGACTCCTCCTCAGATTATCCTCAGATTATCCTCAAACTACTCCTCGGTCTAATCCTCAGACTCCTCCTCAGATTATGCTCAGATTATCCTCAAACTCCTCAGTCTAATCCTCAGACTCCTCCTCAAACTCCTCAGTCTAATTCTCAAACTCCTCCTCAGATTATCCTCAAACTCCTCAGATTATCCTCAAATCCTCAGACTACTCCTCGGTCTAATCCTCAGACTCCTCCTCAGATTATCCTCTGACTCCTCCTCAGATTATCCTCAGATTATCCTCAAACTACTCCTCGGTCTAATCCTCAGACTACTCCTCAGATTATCCTCAAACTCCTCAGACTACTCCTCAAACTACTCCTCGGTCTAATCCTCAGACTCCTCCTCAGATTATCCTCAGATTATCACTTTACATATATATATCGATAACTAAATAATTACTTATTATACTTTCTTTATTTTTTTTATTTTAAAATAATATTAATATATCTTTCTACGTTTAATGATGAAAAGAGAAAGAGGAGTAAAAAGAGAAAAGAGAAAAGAAAGAGAGAGAGAGAGAAAAAAAAAGAGAAAGAAAGAAAAAAAAAGGACGGCGATAATTTTGTATTGTTTTGTTATTCGGCCGAATGGCGGGTACTTTATACCCGCCATTCGGCCCCAAAAATGGCGTATTATTCTATTTTTAAACGGTCATGGCGTAAAATCGTCGCATCCCTATGAGAACAAACTCGTTAATATTAACCAAATTTTTAGAATTTTTTTAAAAAATATGGTAAAAAGACTTTAAATATAAAATCTAAAACCAACATTCAACTTGATTATCCAAATTGATGATTTTATTTATAAGAAATTCGTTTTATTATTGATATTGAAATATCATAAAATAATAATATCATAAAATAGGTATCTACTATGCAATTGATTCCTTTAGCTTCTAATGTTGAACAATATTTGAATCGAAAATAATCAAGTGCAATAAAATTACACTTTTCTGATATTTTTGGATTGCTTTGCACATGTGCGAATATCAACGAAAAAGATGGAGAAGGAAAAACCGTTCTTCATTATGCAGCAGAACATAACAGAAAATAAACAGCCGAGCTTCTTATTTTACATGGGGCGAATATCAACGAAAAAGATGGAGAAGGAAAAACCGTTCTTCATTATGCAGCAGAACATAACAGAAAATAAACAGCCGAGCTTCTTATTTTACATGGGGCGAATATCAACGAAAAAGATGGAGAAGGAAAAACCGCTCTTCATTATGCATCAACGAAAAACAGTAAAGAAACAGCCGAACTTCTTATTTCACACGGCGCAATACTTCCTTCAACAGCTTCAACTCTTCTATATTCCAATAGAAATAAAAAATAATTAATTAAGTTTTTATCACTGAATTCTATTCGTGAAAGCAATTTTACATTTTTTTTTCATTTATCTAGATTAGCAATTAGTAGACAGACCATTAGAAGTAAATATCAAGAATTTCTGACCTTGGAATGGACAAGATCTTCAATATTCCACTTATCAAGTTGATCTTAATCGATCAAATTACTTTGGCAAAACAGCAATTGACTATGCAAGACAAAATGACTGCAAAGAAGCTTTAGAATTTCTTGAGTCAAGAGTTAATTTGACAAATAATAGAGGTGTATCAACTAAAAATATTATGGCTGCATTTACACCCATCTGACTTTAATTCGAATTTTTGACACCTGGCGTGAAGCGTCAATGAATATTAACCTTAAACATCTGAATTGAAGGACTTGTCATAGGGGCGTAAGTGCACCTTTAAATTGAAAAGCCTTTTCCCACTCCCCCCACTTTTCCCCTCATTCTTATTTTTAATTAGTTGACACTTTTTTAATGCTTTTGAGTTTTCTCTGTCTTCTTCTTATTTATTATTTAATTCCATTTATGAAAATTAGCCGAAATAAAAGCTCACATAGGATGAAAAGGCAATGGATGAAATATTTTATCATAATATCATTTATCATATTTTTTATTACATTAATTGGAAATATTTTGCCTCAAGTACAATATCCAATTATTATATTCTTGCTATTTTCTTCACCTCTTCTACTACAATCAAATGGAGCTGTTCCAGCTCTTATTTTTGATTTGATTTTTCCAGATGGTGATTCTAGTAGTGCCAAAAATATTAAAAAGGTGTACAAGTTTATACTTAAGTTACCATCCTTTGTAATCCAAGAAGTTTATAAATTTTTTTCGAATAATTTATGAATGAAATATATTGATGATAATCTTTAGCTTTGTTTGTAAATGCTATCATTATAATTTTCAAATTTATCTAATTTTTATTTAACATTTTTTTGTATTTCAATTTTATTTGTTGATTGGATCCTCCTTTTGATACATTCAGGCAGAAATAGTTGGAAATCAGATCAATTCAATAACAATGTGAGATATATTTTATAAATGTATTATTTACTTTGTTTCACTATGGTCAACAATAATATTCAATCATAATCATCAGATAAAACTTGCGTGTGCACATCTATTCTGCTAACAGATATAACCATTATGATTTATTAATGCATTTTAGGCAAAGTATTTATCATAAGATGGAAAAATGCCATTTCATCGTAGAGTTTAATAGATTATTAATAAAATACATTGAGATTTTTTTCAAAGGGAATTATTTAACAAAAAAATACAATTTATTAATAAAGAAAAGGGTCAGCAACCACAACCACTTTCTTTTCGATTAATGTTAACATGATCTGATGTTAGTCTTTTAGTATTTATCACTCTGTAAAGTTCTTTAACTAAATGATCAAAAAGTTCGTCAATTCCTAGGCCATTTGATGCAGAAGTTTGAAATATTTCGAAATTGTTAGCATGACACCATTTTGTAGCCTCTTCTAACGATATTTCACAATTATTAACCAAATCACATTTGTTAGCAGCAACAACGATTATAGATTCTGTACCTGCTATCTCTGTAAACATGTTAATCCACATTTCTAAGTTTTCATAACTTGATTTATTTGATTGATCATAAACAGCGATTGCACCAATGGAGTTTCTAAAATAAATTGGACTGAGCGATCTAAACTTTTCTTGTCCAGCTGTATCCCATATATGAATTTCGAGTTTTTGACCATTTTCTTCTCGATTGATAACTTGATAATTTGCACCAACTGTGCTTAATTCATAAGGGTTGAATGGACTTTGAACGATCCTATTGAGAATAGATGTTTTCCCTACCGAAGAGTCTCCAATGACAACCACGCGACATTGAATTTCTTCCAAAGCCTTCATTGTTTAAATTTGACAAGATGATCAAAATTTCAAATTTGTAAATATTCAAATTCAGCTTATAAACAACATATTTTATTGCAGAAATTTTTAACGACTTGTAAAAATTTTGTGACAATTTTTTTTTGCCCTTTCCACTTCGAAAAAAATAATCTGATAAATCGCCAATCATATTATCGAACGAATATCACTCATGTATCCGAACTTCTCTCTTTCAATGATACAATTTAGTTAAAATCATGGAAAATTTAAATCAAATAACACAAAAGCACTTAAGTACTTCATACTATTAAAGAATACACATTCTTATGAAAACATATTACATTATGTCGTATTATGTTCAATAGCAAGATAAAATTAAGAAAAAATTACGACTATATATGTTTTCAAGTTAATTTTGTATAAATAATAGATAGGATTTGATATTTTTCAGAGATGTAAATCAAATCGACTTACTGTTGATTCAACTCTATGGTGAATGTTAAGAATATTATTCATAATATAAACTAGAGATAATAACTATGCGCAAATAAATTTAAAATCATGTAAATAGTTCAATACTGAGAGATTGAATGCGCTACTTATTTTTCTTATAAATAATTTCTTAAAATACTCAGTGAAATTTTGTTTTTGGATATTAAAACTTTAACATTTGATGTATAAGTTATGTGTATGCTTAGATAAATTGATGAAAATTATCAATGGTAAAATTCGCGATCATTGTAGTGAAAATTAAGGAGTTTGCGCTAAATGGTTATTGAATCATATAATCATTTCATTTGTTGATCGATGGTAGTACCGAAATAATGAACAAATGCTTAGCTTTTGAATACGATATAAAGCAGATTAAGTCAAAATCTAAATATGAGATAATGATTTCGGACAATATCATATTATTATTTATTCAGGGCCTATCATTAAAAGTTCAATAAGCTATTATCCGAGCGATGAAATAATGAGAAGTGATATCACTTCTTGTTTGAATTTGATATTAGCACGTCATTATATGCATAAATCAATTTTCTGCATTTATTAATGGAAAATTAGCAATTCACTTCCAAATAAAAAAATTGACATTGAAAGGAAATGAGGTTAAAAACGGATCCAATTATTCATTTACAATTAATAAATTTCTATCGATAATTTGCAATTGATTCTAAAATTACGCTACAATTGAATACTTAGCCGTCCGTTTTTCATAATGAACTTATTTTGATCCATCCAAACCATATAATATTATCTCATATTTCTATAGGCTAAAAATGGTCAGAATCGACGATGAAATCGGCGGTTTGTGACCATAAAAAATAATGCAAGTTTGGCGCTTTGCCAAAGAGAAAACACGCCAGGCAGGTTATTTCTTCACAGGAAAATCCGAGGCCGAAAAGCTGGTTTATGAAGCAACAAATGACGACCCATGGGGTCCTGCAAATACACAAATGCAAGAAATTGCACGCATCAGCTACAATTACAACGAATGCGAGAATGTTAAAAAGGCCCTTTGGGATCAGATGGGCGATATTAAGGAAATCAGACACGTCCAGAAATCCCTGTTACTTTTAGAGTATCTTCTTAGAAACGGCCCAGAAGCATTCCGTTCTGATACAAGAACAATGCTCGGCCAGCTCCAGCAGCTTACTACCCTCCACATGTATGAAGTTGGAGAGGAAGCTGCCCTCGAAGCTGTTGTTAGAAAGAAAGCCCAAGATATCATCAACTTAGTCAACGATAGCGATTTATATCAGATGGAACGTGAGAAAGCCAAGAAGCTCGCAGGTGCTACAGGCGCAGTTTCCGGAAATACAGGATTTGGATTTGGTGGCGGATATCAGGACTCTTACAGCATGAATAGCAACTATAATGATAGCTATAGCAACACTCGTAATTACGATGACGATTATACAACCCCATCTGCTAAATCTAAGCCACCTCCATCAGATTCAGAAGACGAAGACGATCTCGACTTCGATCCACGTGCAGGAGCTGCCCCAGCACCAACTGCCCCGGCCCAACAGAACACATTCGATCCATTCGGAGGAGCTCAGCAACGCCAACAAAACACTTTCGACCCATTTGGCAACTCCCAGCCACAGCCACAGCAGAACCAGTTCAACGCTTTCGGAGCTCCAGCGCCAGCCCAGAATCAGAACCAATTCAACGCTTTTGGATCTCCAGCTCCACAGCAGAACCAATTCAACGCATTTGGATCTCCAGCTCCACAGCAGAACCAATTCAACGCTTTCGGTTCACCAGCACCAGCTCCTAAGCAGCAGGCTCCAATGGACCTCCTCGACTTCTCTAATCCTCCACCTGCTTCAAAGCCAGCCGGCGGATTCGCTCAGCCAATGGCTCAGCAGCAGCCGAAGCCACAGCAGAAGGCCCCGGCAAAGCCAATCAACGACTTCGGCGGCTTAGTCGACCTCAACCTCAAGGGAGGACAGCAGCACCAATACGGTAAGGCATCTCAGCCACGTGGTAACCAGCCAATGGGATTCTAAGTTTTACGAAATATGATCATTGATTATTTTAAAAATGATAATAATTATTTTCTCTTAAAATTAATATACAGTCCCTTCTTCTTTTTATTTACAAACGTTTTTCAATAAATTGAGCCTTTAAAATTCATTTTTGCATTTTAATTTTTAATGTTTGCTTTACAAACTCGATTTTGATAATGTTAAAATACAAACATTCTTATATCCATTACTATCGTTTTCACAATTGATTGAATTGCAAAGTAAATAGTTTTTAATTGGTGAATGGTAGTTATTCATCACAATTTAATGGTGTGAATTATTTATCCATGACAATTTCAATTAGTTTTTAGATGATTTAAAGGATAAATCATGAGATTACAAAAATGGAGAATTTGATCTACCTTTCATACGAATAACTGGAGTTGCCGTTATATATGGAGTGGGTGATGGTATATCTTCCTCTTCATCGTTATCAAACTGCACTGATGAATTTAAAAATGGATCACTTTTGAAGTGCATTTCATGTAATTTTACTGATCTGCAGAATCTTTCTGGTGGCGGACACCAGTATTTTAATGGATAATAAGACCCTGTATGATTTGATGTTACATAAATTTTCTCTGAAATTAGTACATCAACATTTGAAGAATTACAAGTTATCGTTTTAGTTCCACCAGCCATGTCAGTTGGCATTTTAATGGTAAAACTTGTATAACCATTGCATTTATATTCTCCACAATGATCCAAACTTTCCAATGTACTAGGAATTACAGCTTTTCCTGTACCACAAACGTACATTGGATTTATGATTGGCATGAAATCATATTCACCTAATGATCCAATATATTTTTCATTATTAGGATTAAAAAATGATTTCCCAGTACAGTATTCTTTTACTTTTGGGTATATAGATACTGATGAATCCGAGCAATTCCATTGATTATTGTAACTAGCATAACCATAAAACTTGTAATCAAAACCGGTATATGATTGGTCTGCTGCGCTAAAATTTAAGAAATAGTTTGATGGGAAAACTTTTTGAGGCGATCCTATTGCAAAATCTTTTATAGGATTACCATCAATTGATTCTGGATTACCCCATACTAATGGCTGACCCATAGACCATGTGACTTTATAGTTTCCTGTATCTTGCAATAATGCCATTGATGCATCTGTTAAGCGATTAAATTGACCTCCTTGCTGAAGACTTAACCCTGTCATTATATCTGTCATGTATACTCTTCCTTCCAAGCTACTTCCAGCTATTCCTGAACCACCACTATTCTCGATTTCAATACCAGATGGACATGTACCATTATCACCAACAAAAGTATCTGTTCCAAAATGCTTTGTTGCAAATATATGAGCGTATGGAGTTGTAATAAATTTCATTACCTTTCCAGATATATTCAGCCAGCAGAATATTGATGAATATTTTGATGAATTCTCGTATGAATGATAATTTTGAAATTGATTTTTTGAGATTCCTAATAGATTGAACATAACATGAATAACACCAGGGAAAAAACTACTATCTGCATTCTCTTCACTTTCAACTTTTGTTGGAATGAACATGGGATTTAAGAAAACAGCACCCTGTATTGGCCTATAAAAGACATCTTCATTTTCAATATTTACAGATGAAGCAACAGTGGATGTATCTCCAAATTTTCTAAAAAAGATTCCAACATATAAGTCTGTATTTGAAACATTATATGGTAAAGAATACCGTGTTGAAGAAATATCGTTTTTTACAGATATAGAACGAAACAAAGGCATGACTTTCAATAATCTTTGAAGGTATATTCTGACATTCTCCAGTGTTTGCTTTACAACACTAATTGAAGAAGAATTTAGAATATCTTCTGATGCACAAGTAAGAGTGTAGCCTTGCCATGTTATTACTTGTCCAATCGTATTACATGTTAATCCATCATCAAGTGTACCATCCATGTATCTGTAGTCGAAAGAAATACGAATGTTTGACCAAATTGTGGATTTTAGAGTTCTTTGATGCGTCATATTCACATAATGTATACTAGAGTCACTGTAATTAGAACCAAACGAGCTGGAACGAGATTTTGGCACAATTAAATACAAAAACATAAGGATATTAACCCCAAATTTTGAGTTAATCAGCAAAACATTATTAAAACATCATTATTATCATAACTATTTAATGAGTGTTTTTGAATTTTTTTTTCTCCCAAAAAATTGAATAAAACCGAAATATCATATGTTGATGAAATGTTAGTAAAAATTTAGAATAAATGAAAATAATAATGACCATTTTTTATCAATCTGACATTTAATTTCTTTTGGTGATCGTCTAAATTGAGAGAAGATGAACATGTTGATATTTCTTCCATACATTTTCATTTTTGGTAGTAATATTCAAAGTTTGTGTTAAAAAACATTATATTTAAACTAAAAGTCTCATCACACTTTTCAATGCTCGATTTTTAAAAACTGTTTAAAAATGGAGCTTATATTGAAATAGTGTAGAGACTAAAAATTACCACAGACTATTTCAGAGGATTGAGTTGCCACTCAATCCTCTGAAAAGTCTGAGGTAATTTGCAAAATTTAAAATTATAACCGATTTTTTCCCCTCAATGATATCAGATAATAAAATCTGATTTTACGGCTCTGTATGAAACATACACGGCTAATTATTTCACAACGTTCAAAGCTACTCTTATTGGCTTGTTTTCAATGCTTGGGCTGTTATGTCAATATATGAATTTCAAGGTTTATGTTTACAAAAATGGGATATTGACTCCCGTTTTTAATCGAACCATTGGAGTGGCTGTCTGAAGTTTTGTTCTATTAGGTTTTATTGGATTAGGAACATCTTCTAATTGTTTGGTATAACTAAGGAAAGGATTATTCTTGAAATTCATTTCATGCAATGCCACTGATCTACAAAATCTTTCAGGAGGTGGACACCAATATTTCCATTGAATATAGGAATCTGTGGTTAAAATCTTACCTGTAGTTATCATTCCAACATTTGATGAGTCGCATTTTACTGTTGTTTTTCCTCTGCCATTTGTATTAGTTGGTATTTTGATTGTGAAACTTGAATTTCCATTACATTTATATTCCCCAGAAAGAATATTCAAATCATTCAATGTATTTGGAATGACAGCTTCTCCCCTACCGCAAACATGATTTGGAAAGAAGAAAGGAATGTAATCAAATTCTTGATTGGTTCCAATACTCTCTTGATTATTGGGATTATAAAATAACTTTCCTGCACAATAATCTTTAACATTTTGATATTGAAGATGTGATAAATCTGCACAATTCCATGAAGCACCTGTTTTAGATGGCCCATAAAACTTGTAATCAAATCCAGTATAAGACTTATGATGAGCTCCAAAATCAAATTGATAATTTGATGGAAAAGTTTTTTGAGGAGGTCCGATTGCAAAATCTTTAATAGGATTTCCATCAATTGATTCTGGATGTCCCCAAACTAATGGCTGACCCATAGTCCATGTTACCTTGTAATTTCCTGTATCTTGCAATAATGCCATTGATGCATCAGTAAGTCTTGTAAATGGGCCTGCATCAGTCTGAATATTAATACTTGTCATTAGATCTGTCATATATACTCTTCCTGGTAAATGACTTCCAAGTTCAGTATTTTCGATTTCAATACCGGATGGACATGTCCCGTTATCGCCAACAAATGTTTTTGTCCCAAATTGCTTTGTTGCAAAGTTATGAGCATATGGTGTTGTAATGAATTTCATAACCTTTCCAGATTTTTTTAACCAGCAGAATGTTGATGAATAAGGTGTTGAAATTTCATATGGATGATATAGTGGAAACATATTAGCAGCAATTCCTAACGCATGGAAAATCTCATGAACAATAACAAAGAAAAATTTATTATTCTTAGAGTCTTCATTTTGAGGAGAACTCGGAATCCACCTTGGATTCAAGAAAACTGCCCCTTGGATTGGTCTATAAAAGGTAGATTCATAAATATTTGATCCAGCTGTCGCCATAATATAACTTAAATCATCATATGGCCTTGAAACAATTGCCATGTATAGATCAATATTGGATATACTGTATGGTAATCTATAATTTGTCCATCTATCATAGTTTTGAACATTTATTGGACTCGCCAATGGAATGACTTTCAATAACTTTTGAAGATACTGTCGAACATTCTCCATTGTCATCTTTGCAACTCTAATTTGGGAATAATTTAAAACATCCGCGGGTTTGCATGCATAACTTTTACTTTGCCATGTGATAATTTGATTAACTGTAGTACATGTCAATCCATCATTAATTGTCCCATCCATATACCTGTAATCAAATTTAATGCGAATATTTGCCCATGTTGTCGATTTAATTGATCTCTTATGTTGTACATTCTCGAATTGTTTGGAGACATTAGCATGAATAGATTCATGCAAGCAAGTTTGAAGGATATGGGCAAGCAGGAATAAAAGCATTTTGTAGTTAAATTTTTCTGAATATATAACTTCAAAAATAATTTGGCCTTAATAATAGTTTTTCTCAAGTATTAATCAAAGGAAGTAGCTTTGCACAAATTGAATAATATAAACATTGAAAGAAACAATCAAATTTATGGCTTGAAGATATTGCATAATTTAAAGATATTGATATGTCATTCTTTTGAAATATTTTCAAATAACATTCAAATTTTGAATTAATTTTATCAAAGGTTGAAATTTTTCATTATTTTCATCAGAGGAATTCCAAATATATGTTTGCTTCAAAATTGTAAATATATAATCAATATGATTATGATGGAAGAATAAACACATACACATCCTGGGTTCGAAATTATTTTCCAAAAAAATAATCTGAATTTTAAAATAAAAAGCATACAGAACGTACTTAATATAGGTAAATATTCAATGTTCGATATTTATAATGCTTTATTTATAATTAATAAAAAATATTATGAAATATTGATATATTAGAAGTAGTGTATTGTTAACAAACATTGGTAATTTTTATTATGATTACATTCTATGTATAACAAATAAAAAAACAAAAAAATAATTTGAAAATAAATTCTATTTTGAAGGAGCATGAACAACAAAGTGCTGCTTAACTTGCATCGGAACTTCTGACCCATCAAACATCAATGTATAGTTCGGATCCTTTGAAGTTGGTGTCGCAGAAACAACTGCTGGATAAAACAGAGAAGTCCAGTCATCCTCGTC
The DNA here is from genome assembly GCF_026262505.1 of Trichomonas vaginalis G3. Lineage (NCBI taxonomy): Eukaryota > Parabasalia > Trichomonadida > Trichomonadidae > Trichomonas > Trichomonas vaginalis. Next base: position 19,237,765 of record NC_067207.1, read on the forward strand.
ATTTGGCCAAAGAGCGAGAACTTTTGTACCATTTGAATACTCTGCATGACTGAAATTACGGTCTGGAACAGATTTTGGTAAAGGAATCACTTGTTTCGGCGAAATTGTTTTGCATTGAGGTTCATCATTATCTGCATCGCAAATTATGTAATCATCACCTTCGTATCCGATGATATAAGACAAAACATAATCATTTTCAAATTTAGCGGCCACGAAATCACATATATCGAGCTTTTGATTCGGATCAGCTGGTATTGAGCCACAAAGTGGAGGATAAGGTAGTTGAGAAACAAGAATTGTTCTTGAAATGAAATATTCAAACATATAACGCGATTTTTGCATGAGTTTCTGTAATGGAGTTGGTTTTGGTTGATCATTGTTCTGATTTGTTTGAGGAATATCGGTTTCATTATTATTTTGTTCGTTTTCTAGATTTTTATCTGCCAAATTAATAACATCCTGGGAACTTTTAATGAGCTGGTCTATTTTTTGTAAAACAAAAGCATAGTTTGCGTTTAAAGTAGTTGCATGTTGAGGATTTCTTGAATAAGAAAGGGCATCAAATTCTGCCATGAGTTCTGTGACTAATGGCTCAACATCTGTTACACCATTTGATAATTTTTGTATCATTCCAAATAAAGTTTCATCATCTATTTCAGTCATTTTTGTCACTTTTTTGAAATAATATTTTTTTTTGGAGAAAGTATTTTTCATCCTTTTTAGGCGTGATACATATGATTAATCTCTTATCTTTACTGAAATAAGAAAGGACATCATGAATCAATTATATAGACTTGATTAGTTTTATACAAATCGGCATTTAAAATAAAATGCACGTGTCGGTAAAAAGTTTCTGGGAAAATTCATTCTTCAAATCATATATTTTAACAATTTGAGTATACAATGATAATGAGCTTGTGTCAACTATTACTATTTAGTAACTCTTAACTAAAAGAAAGATTTTTTTCTCCTATTGAAACAATAAATCTACCCTTATTCTACTTATCAACTAGTGATAAGCATACTGTGCTAAACTTATAACAATGTGACGGATTTCCACTTCATCTAAATCAATATATAAGGAAATAAATTAAATTTCCTATATCCGTTATTTCTCTTAGGAATCGCTTCACTAATTTCATTTTCCTTGCGATGACGCAACTTTTTCTGAAAATTTGAAATATTTATAATAAAAATGTAAAAAATAAGTAAGATAGATAACATTTATCGAAACAAAAGAAAAACACATATGAAATAGTATCATCAGTATAATATTGAAAGAATTATAAAATTAATGAAATAACGATTCAATCGAGTAAATTTTTCCATATTCATCAATTATTCTATTATTGATGATTGAAAAGCAATCAATTAAAATTGTTTTTAAATTTTTGCAATTTTCAACTGTGTATCAACAGCAAAATCGTTTCTTATTATCTTGGATATCGATCTTTTGTGGCGGTGGAGAATTCTTTTTGAATAGACATGATTCTATTGCTGTATTAAATAATTCGTTGACATTTTCACCTGTTTTCGCACTAACAGAAAAGAATTTCATATTGTTATTGTCACACCATTCTTTGACCATGTATTCTTCTATTTGACGATCGAATTGAGAATCGCATTTATTTCCAGCAACTATAAATGGAAAACTATCAAGATTTTTGATTCCCGCACTGCTTAATACATCTTGTCTCCAATTTGATAAGTTATGGAAAGTTTCTAAGGATGTGTAATCGAAAACTAAAATGCAAGCATCCGCATCACGATAATGAATTGAAGAAATTGACTTAAAACGTTCTGTTCCTGCTGTGTCCCAAATTGCAGCCTCAATGTCTTTGTCATCCTTTGTATAAATTTTTGTAGTAATATTTGTACCCAAGGTAGCCTTAAAATCATTTCTATATTCGCCCGATATATATCTATGAATGAGTGTTGTTTTACCAACACAAGAATCTCCGAGTAGAATAACTTTGCACTGCTTCATATTTTTTTTTTATTTTGAATAAAGTAAAAAAAGTTAAAATTTGAAAATTTTATGATAATTTTGCATTAGTTGGATAGGAGATAAAATTCTCGATATGTGGTTAAAATTTTGAGAGGAAAGCAAGGTTATTACCAAAACTTAAATATTTGAGGGAAACTGAATTAAAATCATATGCAATCTATGTTTTTGAAGTTATAAATCATTTTTAACTCTGTTTGAAAAAAATTGAATTTCAAAATAAGAATTTAATCATGCCAATACACATCATTTAACTCGACATTTATTAATTTGCTGATATTTATGTGTTTTGAGAGAATAAGTTTATTATTGTTTTATGGATGAATTTCAGGTGATCGAAGATCTAAAATCTTCAAACACAAAAGAGGTTTTAGCGTCGTTAGACAAACTTCAGAACATGCTTTCTACTCCAAAATCACAATTTATTTCTTGCGATTTAGTTTATCAAGCTCTTACACCATTGATAATTCATCCACATTACAAAATTCGTTCTTCAGCTTGCACAAACATACTGATTTTGCTCGAAAAATACATAGATTCAATACAAAATGTCGAATTTGCTTTACAAAATATAGCTTCATCACTACTTTCTGTAAATAGGAATGTTTCAACATCATCATTACAAGCTATTAAAATCATTATTAATAAAATTGAGCCGAAAAGATACTGGTCTACAATAAAAAACATAATTTTGAATGGAAAATCACTCCAAGTCCGCGAATTCATTCTTGAAATTTTAATAGATTTTGCAAATGTTATTCCACTTTCTCCTATCTTTCTTCTTTTGGATGATCCAATGTCACAAATCCGTGAAGCAGCACTTAAGATACTAAAAAATGCGGACCAAGATAAACTCATAAAAACATATAACAAGGTTATTATATCATATGACGCTACTCAGCTTCTAAATAAAAATATTCACTTCAATAATACCAAATTATCACGAGATTCATCACAAAGCATTTCATGTATTAAGCCAATATCAGCGTCCATTACTCAAGAAAGCTTCAGCCTTCTAAAAAGCAATAATTCGTCACTTGCTCCTGAAATTAAAAATTCCAAGGAGATATTTTCACTTTTAATACCAAATTACGAGTCATCGCAAAAAGAAAACGAAATGTCCTCTTTACACAGCATTCAAGAAAATTCAACGAGTCATATCTCCGCAAGCGACGTCAAATCATGCTCAAGCCTTAGTAATTCCAAGACCAAATCAAAAGTTAGTGTTAAATCAGATAAAATTACTCAAACAAGTAGCATTATTCAACAAAAAGAAATTATTGAACGGGAAACAAGTAAAAAGTCTGAATCTAAAGATGACTACGGATATTACAGCTATTACTATTACAGTGATTACACTTACTCTTCTTCTTCAGAAAATAATCAAAAAGATAAAAAAGATTCAAAACAAAAATCAAAAAAGCATGATGACAGTCCTTCATATCAAGCAGTAAGTGATGAAAAATCTATTTCTACTTCAAATAAACCAAAGAAAACTCTTAAATCTCAAAATGAAAAAATTCCAACAAATACAAGTTCTTTGGTTAATGAAATAAAGGATTCTCCTATTTCTAAAGCTTCTTCGAAGTTCCAAAGTGATGCAAATAGTAAAAAACAAAATTCTTTGAAGAAATCTAAACAAAACAAGCCACAAGTGAAACCAGAGAATGTAATTGAAGACTATGATCAACAGAACCATGATTCTTCATTATCAAATCAAAATGATTCAATTTTCAAATCAGATATGTCTCCAAAATCAACAAATACGTCACTAAAAGTTCACAGGAATCCTGAAAGTGCATTTTCTGATTCGAAATTACGGTTTTCTTTTTCAAATCAGAAAAATTCTTCAAGTATGAGCTTAGAACACAAGCATCCACTAGCCAAAATACCAAAACATGTCATAAAACGTGCAAGTTGGCTTGAAAAACTCACTTATCTCGAACAAATTTCGCATGCAATCACAGAAAACACTCCTTTTGATCCAAATAACGTTGTTGAGGTCATATTAACAGCCTGTGAGACATTTCATATAAGAGTTGCCCAGTTTGCGCCTGGTTTACTCCATGATATCATACTTAGGTACCCAGAAGTCCTCAAAACCCACTTGAAAGGCATAATTCTATTGATGCTGAACCTTTCTAATCTCCCTGAAAGCGATTCTTTGTTCGATGCCCTTATTGTTGAGTCAAAACAAGAAGATTTGGTTTCATCAGCTTTAGATGTAGGAGAATCAACACCAAAAGGTCTTCCTGTTGAGCAATTCTGCCTTGCCGTACTGAATTCTCCAACTGCTTCTGGTTCTCTTTCGTTGACAACTGTGAAAAGATTGGTTGTCAAAATTTGCGACAGAAAACACGAATTTCTTTCGATTTCTTTAGCGAAAGTTATTTGTAAGAACTATACAAAGTTCGTCCAAATAGCTGCTTGCGAACAGGGAGTCGAAGTAAAGAAGTTTTTGGCTCCTTTCGTTAGAGAAGTTTTGAAAATGAAAAATCATCTGGAAAAACAGAAGAATGCAAGTTCAATTGACTACTCACCCATCATAGAAACATTTACTACAGCAGATGAACCCGAGAAAATGGCTTTATTCCAGAAATTTTTGAATGATATAAATTCAATGACAGAAGAAACGTTTTTATATCAGGAAAAGATGATATCTGATATATCGCAGTCAATAAGAGATCCAAAACTGTTAGAAATCGTATTTTCTGATAAAAATGGCGGAAATACAATTTTTATTTCTCCGTTGTCAAGAATTATACCTTATTGCAACGAGGAATTACTTGTTGGAGCTGATAAATATTATCAAACACTGTATAAAATGTTCAAATCAGGAAATAGTTCGTTAAGAAATGAAATCGTGAAATTAATCTGTATGATAGAGAATGCTGTTGGTAAATACATCCTTGATGAACCTAATATTCCTGAAACTCATAGAATATTAATTGGAGAAATGATGTCTCAATATTATTAAATTTATTTTAATTTTTTTGTTTATAAACTACGAATTTATATAGAATATGCACATGTTTTTAATATAATTTGAAGTAATTAGCATTATTCAAGAAAACAATTTATGAAATTTTATTTTATGTGATTATATATATAATTTCAATCGCAAATAAGATTTAGATGTAATGTATAATTCATTTCACTATAAATTAAATTAATCAAGAGAAAAGAAACGTAATATTCGAACTAAGATCTGAAACGAAAAAGAGAAAATGTGTCTAAATAAGGTCCATTTTTTATTCATCACAGTTTATAAAGTTAATTTTTCAGCTCATGAATTTTCTGTCAACATCGATTTTTTTATCAAAATTTCAACAGAAAGCGGTTATCGTAAATAAAACTTCATCTACGAGTGTTCATTGTATTTCATCAATAAAATAATTTCCGAGATAATTTACGTTGCGAAAGGCTTGTTGTTATAAAGGTACTCAGAAATATTTTGTCACTTTATTTTCAGTACTAATACATGATTTTGAAACGAGAGCTATTTCAGTAAAAAATTCCAAAATTTTTTAAAATCATTTGAAATTGAGAGCCTTAAGTTCTGGAATCATATTTATACTTCATAGGTCAATATTTTCTCATTATATTAGAGATTGATTTTGAATGGTTTACAAGTTATTAATATAAACGCAAGAGATCTAGCAATCCAATTAAGGGTTTCGTTTTGCTAAAATTGTCACTTTTATAGCATATTTGTTTTTGGATGTTTTGCGAAACCAAAAAAAAACTATGATATACAATGTGTGTGTAAAGAAAATACTTTATTTACTAGTTAAAAAATCATTTGGTATTGATCAAGTTATTTTTTCTGGATAAGATATTATATGGATAATTGGATAGAAAATACAATTATATAATCTTGTACCTGGTTTAATTAAGCTAATTGTCATCAGAAACTTGTAATTTTTATGAATTTCAGATTTTCTTTTCATTACTGCTTTTCTTAATAGGTCAAGTTCTTATTTACGTTATAAAGTATGATATTTACAAATATCAAGTTATCGTGTTTTTTGAGAAATTATGAGAAACAAACAAAAATGAAAAAGATAGGAATAGCAATGAATAGTGATGTGGGTATAGAAAATGTAAGAGATATGAATGCAAAGCAATCAGTATTTAGGATATTGACCATAGATTTCGAAAAAAAATGCTGCATATTGAGCGAAAACTATGATTATATTATAAGGCTGTCATTTAAAGCATAATGAAACTATTCCCTTTTCATTTTAATCGAATAAGATAGTAAAGATTTTTGAATTAGCTAGAAACTGATGAGATGTTTTCACAAATCAGATTTTTAATCTCTATAATGCATAATTCACTCAATATCTCAATTTTGATATTGCGAGATATTTTTGCTATCGGTTTCGCAATTTTGACACAATAGCAAGAGGGTTCTATTGTAATAAACAGAAATTCATCAAAAGTGACAGCTCTCAATTTTTTGACATTTGTAAATTCTAAATTGAATGAGAAAAATGAAATAATACTAAGCATAATACAATATTCTAGATTTAATTATAATTAGGAAAAAGTTAGTTTTGAGAGTACTTTTCATAGGCATATAGAATGAAATCTTCTGAAAAATAATATCACATAAACTCATATTATTTTCTAATATATAACTATTTTATATAAAAATCAAATTCAATGATCTTAAAAGCGAATGATAAACCTCAAAATTTACGAATATAATGAGTGGGAATATAATTCTTATCTATCATAAAACCATATGAAATATTAATTTTTGCTTTACGCCTAATTTTTGGCGACAATTAGCAAAAAATGTTAAATGTTAACACTCAGTCCATTTGAATATGAAAAATAAAATTGACTTTGATTAAATGTTTTTATTTATCATGCAATTCTTCTTGCGACCAAAGATTTGAATAAAAGTTCAAAAAATAAGATAGCTTAAAAAGTAATATACGATAGTGTTTACTAATAGATGAATAGTATATAAATTCTATTAAAATGGATTTGATCCAAAAAAATATAAAACCAAAAATAATTGTTATAATTTAAATGAAGAAGTAATTTAAAACGATTTTATTTATGATCAAATTTTATATATTTTTTGGATCAAATCCATTTTAATAGAATTTATATACTATTCATCTATTAGTAAACACTACCGTATATTACTTTTTAAGCTATCTTATTTTTTGAACTTTTATTCAAATCTTTGGTCGCAAGAAGAATTGCATGATAAATAAAAACATTTAATCAAAGTCAATTTTATTTTTCATATTCAAATGGACTGAGTGTTAACATTTAACATTTTTTGCTAATTGTCGCCAAAAATTAGGCGTAAAGCAAAAATTGATATTTCATATGGTTTTATGATAGATAAGAATTATATTCCCACTCATTATATTCGTAAATTTTGAGGTTTATCATTCGCTTTTAAGATCATTGAATTTGATTTTTATATAAAATAGTTATATATTAGAAAATAATATGAGTTTATGTGATATTATTTTTCAGAAGATTTTGTGTTCTTCTTCAAAATTTTATTTTTTATTAAAAAGAATCTTTACAAAATATACATTTACTTTAATTAATATTTAAAAACGTGCTCTATCAAAAGTTCCAAAAATTCAATATTTTAGCTTTTCTGAGGTGTCACTTTTGATGAATTTCTGTTTACAACACTATAAGCATTATTATCAACGTAGAATCTGAATATCATATCAGAAAATGTCGCAAATCTGACATTTACCCGACCAAATAGCAAAAATAATTGAATACTTTTCGCAAAAACTGTAAAAATCGATAAAAATATGAAATATAGATATTAAAGAGACTTTTTATATAATATTCATAAAGATTTTCCAAAAATATGATACCGCAAAATTAAAAAAGTGACGTCTTGAGTGGAGTCAAAGGTCGAAATTGCTAGCTAAATGTTTTTTTAGCGAAATTGCGTATTGTACGTTTTTTTCGCAAAACGAAACCCTTAAATCCAATCGAATACAATTTAATAGTGGTTTTATAATTTTAATTTTGGGGCTTCAGATATTAAACTTTTCCCAAGTTGAGAATTGATAAGTTTACAATACGAAAATCTAATAATTTTTAATGACTGAAGTAGAAAATCCAACAGATCCACCAGAGCCAAACAGACCAAATATCATGAAGACGAAGACATACACAAGGTATATCCTTGATGCCTTCCAAATATTTTGCATAGAACGAAGAAATGAATACATGAAAGAACACCCCGAGCTTAAAAATTCAGAAGTCACGTCGATTCTCGCCGGTGTCTGGCGGAATATGCCGGACAAGGAAAAAGAGTCTTACAGCTCAATCGCGCGAAATCTTCAAAACAATAAATGTAAAGTAGAAAGAAAAATTCGCAAAGTTAAAGCCAAAAACAAACCTCCAAAAGACAGTACAAGTCAATCTAACACAGAAATAACAGAGCCTGACCCCGAAATTGATGTCGGGACTTCAGGAATTACACTGCCTCCACCTAAAATTTATATTGTAAGTAGGACAGGCATGGGGGAGGAAATATCGGAAGTCAGTTACAACCTATTACGGATGCAAGACGAATAATTTTGTATTAGATTTATGTTTGTTTGTAAATATTTTTATGTAAATTAATAATATTTTTAAAGCTCTCACTGAGTTTAAATAAGTTGTCAGTTTAATGTGATATAATTTTTTTACTTACATACAAACATTTAAATGTACTCTCAATTTTGTTTGCACATATTGAATTGAGGTCCATTCAAAACCTTTAGATTCACCTTCAAAAAATTGAGAACTCATTCAGAAAATTCTTGTATCAATCAGTTAGTTCATATAATGAAATTGAATCAGAAAAGTAATATCATTTTTGATCATCATACTGGCAGTATTAAAATACGTTGTCGAACAAAATTTTTGAGAGAAAATGAGCCCATATGACACAACGACGATTTTTTTTATTTGTGCCTAACGTCTGGAAGTCTTGAAGCTGGAGATCGCGAAGAATAAGCGGACCGGACTTCAAAGTTTGTGTCATGGAACTGTTCGTCGAGAGAGGTCTTAGTTCTGCGGGATGTCTGCGGTCGATCATTAAATTTCTGTTCGACACGAGAGATTTGGGGCGAGCCTGTGGTGCGCTGGACGAACTTGCCACAGGCCATGCATCTGGTGTTGGTGCAGGCTGAATTCGATGAACCATTGACAATGGAATATAATTGGTCGGAAAGCTCGTCGAAGTTTTCCTTGGAAATCAGGTTATCCTTGCGGTTCTTGTAGTCATCTGACTCTTCGATTAGGGCTCTGAGAGTCTTTTGGATCTCATTTTGATTAACATTGTATTCCCTTTGATCAAGCTTAGATCTCAGAGTTGCATCCACTTGCTTGACATATGAATGCATTTCTCTGAGTATGGCTTCTGTTAATGGTATGACATAAGCTGTATATTGTGCAAAATCATTAAAAGAATAGACATATGGATAATCTGGGAACTTAGGAATATCAGATCTTGAATATGTAACACCTTTTGCGAACTGAGGAAACTCTTTATCGCCATATGGTAAAATTCTATTAAACGTCTGAGAAAATTCTTCCAATTGCTTCTTGATTTTATCGATATCGTCAGTATTTTGTTGCAATTGATTTCTATCTCGAGTTGCTGCTACACGAACGCATGCAGGAACTGTTTTTCGTGATAATCTGTCAACTTTCATTGTTCCATCGTAAGCTGCTGCCATTTGGATGACTGTATCTTTGACATCGTCAAGTTTTTGAGACATTTTAGCGACTTTTAGCTTCATATCATGTACTTCGTCGATTGCTTCTTGCGTTGAAACTGGTGTTTTGTCCAAAGCTTCAAGTTCGCTTCGAATTGCTGCGTTGACTGAAAAAAGCATTTCACTTAACTTAGATTGTATCAAATCGTTGATTGAATTTTGTCTAGAATCCATTGAAGATTTAAATTTTTTAACTGTCTCTGATAAAACATCGCTAGAATCATTGCATTGCTTCTGTAATGAGACAACAGCTTGACTTAGGTTTAAGAAATCTTCCATTTTTGGACGGTTCGCTAATTCAGATTTTAACGTTTCGATTTCTTCGGAATGTTGCTTTAATTGCTCTGAAAATTTCTGGAAAAGATGTTGAATAAGCACATCATCAACTTCAAGCGAGAATAAAGGCTTTCCGCTGTTTAATTCGTTCCTAAACTCTTCGCTTGTTGAAGACATTCAATGTCGCTAAATTTTGTAAACATCTCAAATAATATTTTTATAAAATGTATTATAACTACCTTACTTTTCTCGCGTTTAATAGCTACAATTATAACTAGCATACGTGCAAGAAGTAACGTACTAACAAGTTCTAACTATTCTGATAACAGAAGTTGCATTTTTTAAACATTAGTTATACCTTTTTTAGATCCACATTTAGTTACATACCTTACAAATATTCGATTTTTTAAAATTGAATATAGCTACAAGAAAAACCATTTATAAACAAAATATGAATCAATATATAAAATATTATCAATCAAATCATTTAAAATGCGCTTACCCATATGATATTTGGGAACAATATTATGAAAATTCCGATATCAACCAGAATATTCATGAAAATCGTTTGATTAATTCAAGCCAAGGAAATATTTTTGTTCACAATGTATTATTTCAAGGAAGATATAATCAAGCTATAATTAGACTTGAAAATTTTGCTAACCAATTTCTAATTTCGAACTCAATTTTTGAAAACACTACAAGAATTAATAAAGATCCAAATATTTACCAAAACGGTGGTTCTTGTGTTCAGCATCAAATCTGTGTAAAAAATGTAATTGGAAATTTTGCTTCCCAATATTATGCTTCTCATTCTAAAATCATTTCAACTAACATTAATTATATCATAGAATCATCATTTATCAACTCTCAAGGTGGTTCATCACCAGTTGTACTTGTTGGTGGCAAAATATTTATTGATAAATCAAATATTTCTAAATCGTACTTTAATTCAGGATCCTGGAGCACTACAATATATTGTATTATCAATTCAGAACCAAATTCAAATGTATCATATTCAACTTTTAAAAATAACACAGGATTTAATTGTGTGTGCCTCTTTTCTCATAGAAATTTTTCAGGGACTCTTCATCATCTAATATTTGAATCAAATTTGCAAAGCATCATACTCATTCAGGCAGTTGATAATTCTAATATAATAGTTAGAGACTGTAATATTATTAATAACAATGTTGATCATTTATATGCTAATAGTTCAAGTACTATTACATTTTTAAATTGTTATATTGCAAGAAATTCTTTCCGATACACACTTGAAACTGCTCAAATCGAAGAAATAGATATTGACAATTCATTTATCGGACAAGAACTATGCAATGGAGACCTATTATTTCTAAATAAATTGATAATTATATCAGTTTCAATTGAAAATGAGAACAAGCCAATTATACAATATGACGAGAATATTAAAGTCAAGGTTGTTTTTAATCCTTCATTAATAAAAGAAATTACAATTGAATCATGGATTGATGATGACAGATCTAAATCATTCACTCAAAACAAAACATTTGGAATTGACAATACAGTTATATTTGAACATAATTTAAATGAAATTTATTATAACCACACACTTCATGTTGTTTCTTATTCACAAGAAAATCCATCTATATCATCTGATAATTTTAGTTTGGAATTTTCAAGGAGAAACAAAGCATCTATTACAGTTACAGAATCATTTTACACAGAAAAGAAAGTAGTACTGAGTATAAGTGTTACTGAATCATATGAATCAGAGTTCAACGATTGTAAAATTCATTTATCATTCGATAACATTAGTGATTCCAAGCAAATTCCAGTTTATTCAAAAGAAATTGGTATCATTTGTGACATTCCCAAAAATATTGATTTGAAAACAAATCTAATTCGTCTTCAAATCACAAACTCACAAGGTTCTATTATTTGTGAAACATATCATCAAGTCTCTAATAAAATCAAATCCAAAAACTTAATGAACCACAATGAATGCAACCCAGTCTTTTCATCACGTCGAAGGTAACTCTTCAACACGCAGTTTTTCTAAAAAAATTGATGATATGCAGAAGAACATTTTTCGTCTTATAAATAGACATTCCGTGGTAAATCAGTGATTTTTATGAATAAACAACTCTGAATGAACTGAAAACATAAGTTTTTTTTGAATATTGTAAATTTCTATAAATTTTAAGGCTGTACTTACGCCCATCTGACTTGAATTCAAATTTTTGACAACTGGCGTGAAGCATCGTTGAAAATCAACCTTAAACAATTGAATTGAATGCCATAGTGGCGTAAGTACACCCTTAAATTTTAAAAGTTCAAAATTTTCTAGAGACATTGTTGATAAATCAAATCATCATTGATATTTCACTAACCATATCATCCAGCCTCATGTTTTCAATGATATTCAATAGGAATTATTCAAGAACAAGACAATCTTCTAAAAATATAAAACAAACAAACGATAATGATTTACCGATAACAAATGGTCTCATGGCTAAATTAAAATGTTACTATTTTTACGATATTTGGAAAGAATTTTACCAAGAATTTGATAATTCAGTTATAGAAATTAACGAAAGTGGAGGAATTGCTTACAATATTAACGCTAAAATATTAGTTTACAACGTCTTATTTCAAGACAATTTTGATAATTCCATTATATATATAAAATCAAATGATTTTAAATTTCTTATTTCAAATTCTATATTTGATAGCATTTCATTAACTGGTAGTGATAATTCATGTATTTGCCAAGACGGTGGATCATGTGTTCAACATCAAATTTGCGTAAAAAACATTTCTTCAAATCATTTTTCAAAAATTGAAGTTTCAACTTATGATAATAATATTAACTATTTTATAGATTCATCCATAATTGATATAGAAGTTCAAGAATATGCTATTTCTCAGAATAATGGCAATGAATTAATTGATAAATCAAACATTTCGAATGCATTTGGCGGTATTGAAATTCTCAACCAACCAAAAAATTCAAAAGTTTCATATTCATCTTTTATGAATAACAGAGCATATAACATAGCTTATTTGTTATATTTTGAAACATTCAATGGAAACTTTCACCATCTTATTATTGATTCAAATAATGCATACACTGCAATAATTTTTTTATATGGTGATGACCAATTTGTTATATCTAGCTGCAATATTATTAATAATTATGCAAATTATTTAATTGAATTATATAGGAATGTAATTATATCAAATTGTTTTATAGATAGAAATAACGGTGAAATAGTTTATGACAATTATCAACTCATTGAACCTGCAGATAAACAAATAGATCTAAAGAATTCAAATGCAGGAGATGATTTATGTAATGGAGATTCTTTCATTTTCAATAAAATCTTGTTCAAAAACATCTCTGTAAGAAATTTAAACTATCCAATCATAGAATACAACGAAAATATTCAACTTGAAATTTCCGCTTTTGGAACATCAACAAAAATCGAAATTGTAACATGGATTGATGCCGACGAAACTAATTTTATTCCTCATGATCTACAACCTATTATTGAACATAACTTAGAAGGTGTTTTTGGAAAACATATACTTAACATCAAATTCGAATCAAATGGAAATTATATACTTAAAAGTTTTGAATTCACTAGAAGAAATGAAGCTATAATTAATATCATGGATTTAATTTACACTGGAAATAAAGTTGCAATCACAGGTACAGTTGATAAAACATTCAATGATTGTTTCATTTGTTTATCATTCGATAACAAAACATGTTCAAAGAACTTTCCTATTTTCTCAAATGAATTTGATATTGTTTCAAACATTCCAGATAACTCTTATTTCAAGAGTTCATCAATATTTATTCACGTTCGCAACAAAAATGATAAAATTCTTGGCTCAACACATCAAAAACTTTCCAAAATAAATTCAACAAATAATTGTTTTCCAGTTTATTCATTACGGCGAAAACATTGATACAACCAAAATTAATCCATCTGATGAATCTAACTTCAAACTCTGTGAATTTAATTCATTGTACCATAACGATACCCATTCGAAATATTCTAAGATCTGACATTATTATGATATTGTTAATTAATGAAAAGGACATACTCTTTGTGAAATGTATCATAAAATTAGTAAAAAATAAATGTAAAGCATTTCAACGATGTTTGGTAAGATTACTAATGATAAGAATGAAATCATTTGTATATAATGTATGATTTCAATGTAATGGCGAGACCATCTTTATTAAACTCTATATTTGATGACAATTCATAATCTTATAATTTTCAATCTAATATTTACCAATATGGTGTTTCTTGTGTCCGGCATCATGCATGTGTAAAAAAATTCTTTTTCGTATGTATATAGATTTGCAATTCATTCTAATCTAATAGTTTCCTCATCACATTATAGTGTTATTTTTGTCATTGATTCATTTGTTGCCAACACTCAAGCAACAGGAACTCTTTTTAGGCTTGAATGAAAAAAAATAAATTTATTGATAAAACAAATATTTCTCATTCAAATATCAATGGGAATTCAAATTATACAGTCTATAATATAGGGTGTCCAAAGGTGCGTTTAGCACAGCGCTCTATATGAGACTATTAAAGGAGATATATGCTGATTATAAATATATAATAAAAAATATGAATATATGTATATGATGAGTATGTTGTATTTTGGCGCCATGCCGGGATATAAAATGAATTTTGAGACAAGAGGCGGTTTCGCGGGAAATTTTGGCGGGATTTTTTTTCATTTTTTTAATGAATCATAAAGAAAACATCCTCGCTTTTGCAAAAAAATTCAAAGACTGTAAAAAAATCTACGAGACATTGGTAAAATGCTTCGGTATGGATGCTCCTAGCTATTCCACTGTAACGTATCATGTTAGGATGTATCACTTCATGAACAAAAAGGCGCCCATCATAAAAATTGACAAAAAATCGCCGGATCAAAGAAAAATCAAAGCAATTCTTCAAGCGCTAGATGAAGACCCAAGAGCATCACTCAGAAGGATAGAGGAGATGACATAGATACCACGTACAACAGTCAGTTATTATCTGCACAATTATTTGAACTACAAACTAGCGTATACACGTTGGGTTCCGCACAACCTTAATTCAGTTCAAAAAAAATCTAGAGTCCAATCTTCGAAAGAGCTCCTCTCTATATTGGGTGCGTATCAATCCAAGAAGTTTCGCTTTTTAGCAACAGGGGACGAGTCTTGGTTTCAATATGCAACAGAAGCCAAAATCATGTGGATCCCGAAGGATGAAAATCCGCAAACATTCCCGAAGAAAAAAATTGACACACCAATGATGATGTTGTCGGTTTTTTGGGGCGTGAATGGCATCATCGCAATTGATATTCTTCAAAAACCTAATACGATGAATGCTCAGTATCTAATTGACAATGTTCTTACTCAAATTATCAATTCTGATGAGTTTGAGAAATCCAAACAACAAAAACAAAAGTTTGCAATTCATTTTGATAATTCAAGAGTTCACAAAAGTCATAAGGTAATGAATTACTTGGTGGAAAACAATGTCAAAGTTGTTCCAAACACAATTTATTCACCTGATATTGCACCCTCTGACTTTTATTTATTCGGCACGCTAAAAAAGAGAGCTGAAGGACGCGAATTCGCGAGTCCAGATGATCTTGAAAATTTTGTAAGAGAGCAATTTGAGCAATTTTCTCATGATGATTTAAAGCGTGTCTTTCAAGCCTGGATCGATCGCTGCGAACGCGTGATTGAATCCAATGGTTATTATATTTAAATAAACTTTATAGATATGTAACTTGTTTATTTCTATTCGCAGTATTCAGGTTTGTGCTAAACACACCTTTGGACACCCTATATTTATAATTCCAAGCCGAATTCGAACGTTTCGTATTCAACTTTTAAGGAACAAAATAGGAAATATCGAATTTTGTTTACATCAAGAGGTATTTAATGGCAATCTTCGTCATATACCTCAAGCTGGAACTGCCGTAGTTCATCAAAAATCCGATTCGTCTTCAAATCACAAACTCAGAAGGTTCTATTATTTATGAAACATATCATCAAGTAGTTAGTATCCCTAAGTCGTGTACGGCGGCACTGCGTTCCACCTTACCCAACTTAGCGGTTTGACACTTTACAAAACCGGTAACGTATATTTTACAATACAACCATAACACCAACTTAACCTTAAATATTTACAAAACCATCTGACACATAAATGACTTCACTAACGACTTCACTAACGAATTCACTACCATCCTCACTAAATAAAAAATAACCTTATTTTATTTATTTTCCCACTTTTTTATTTCATTACAAAGACATGTCTGACTACATTTACTATGACTCTTTCCCAGAACGTTTCCGTGAACTATTCAAAACTCAAGTAAAACTGAGAAACATGCATTTTAACAAAGACAGACCCATTGACGATGAAAGAAACCCTGAATATATTACAATCCCATATGACGCAAAATTCATTGCATACATTCCTTATGGTCGCAGAGGAACGAAAACTATTTCAACAATGACGAAAAATTATTTCTGGAGCGATGAAGAAAATTGCCTTATCTACATAAATGCATACTTAAATAAAGCTACATATTGTACAAAAGAAGGTTGGACTGGATTTGAGCTCTACATATACGACGACGATGGAAACAGACGTTGTGTATACCCATACGATAATATGTACCATTGTTTTCATCAAGCATTAAACGAATACATAGTCAGTAAGGGTCTCATTCCTGTTGAGTAGAAATGCTTTATTTTTGTTCCCACATTTATTTAAAAATAAATGATATCACCACCCTCACACGTATGAAAACATAGCACAAAAATAGATTTAGGTGAAGTGGTGAGATCTCACCTCTTTTTTCACCTGTTTTTTCACCCTGTTGAATTCATTGCTTTATAACTCTCTTCCTTTCTCCAACTCTTCTAGCTTCTTCTTAAGTTCAGCAATGTTGTCCTCATGAAGTTTAATCTTTCTCAAAATTCCTTCTTTATCTAATGGTTGCTTTATCTTTCTAAACTGAACTCTACCATCCTTCATAGTATGAATGTAAAAACCTTCTGGAATAGTTCCTGATTTAATGTATTCTACCAAAAACTTTTGTTTCATTGCTTCTGTGACTTTAGTCGTCATTTCAATCAAATAAAAATTTTAATATTAAATAAAAATAACGTTATTTTTTCAGTAAGGAAACGCAGGAGTTTTACGATTTATTTGAGAAGTAGGTTCTGGTTTAAATGTTGGAGTCGGTTTAGGAGTTGACTTTTGAACAGGAGTTTGTACTTCCATAGGTTCAGGAGTCATTGAAGGTGTTGTTTGTGAAGGCATTGGTTTTGGCATCGGTTTTGGCGAAGGTGTCGGAGTTTGTTTAACTTCAGCTACTTCAGTATTATTTACAACATTTGCTTTATTTCTTTTCAACATCATAACTGCTCCTGCTGTAGCTAGCAAACCTAGTGGGAGACCATATCTTATATAAGGACTTGACCAAATGCTATTTTTGACAGGAGCTGGTGGAACACCTAACCTTGGTGAAACTGCTCTTTGCCATTGTGCAGCTCGTAAAAATATTCAATAGGTGCTCCATAATCGTTTGGTAAAGTTTGTTTCATAGATGGTGAAGGTTCACGAGAGCTGATGAAGAACTCATTTATAAGCTTTAAAAATAAACGTTCATCCTTTATTCCTCACTGTCGTCCGTAGCTAAGTTATAGTCATCTAATCTTATTATTGGTATGCCTGACTGTCTTACTTGTATGGCAAAGCAACAATCCCTCATAAATCCAATAAGTGGCTTTGGTACGTTTCAGTTGCTAGTTCAATAGGTCCTTTAACAGACAATTTGTATGTTATTGGAGCAGTAGATGTTTGACCTTGCTGGAAGCAAAAGTCCACTTCTGTTGGAAAACCACTAAGAAATGTGTTGTCATAGCTATCCCATTTATGTTCCCACACTACCATCACACCAATGACCTCATAACATCTTCATTAAATCCTATCATATCATTGTTTGTATTGCAAAGCGTTCGCAACCATTTCATAAAATACAGGTCAAATTTTTCAGGTTCTGCAGGCATATTTCCATAAGCTCCCATGGAAAGCTGAAGATATTTAAACTTAGGGTTCTCAAAATTAACATAATAGTTGTCTTTCTTTCTAAATAGTGCCCAAATACTTTTAACATTAATAGGCGTATAAGCTGCTGTAAATGTTGCACTTGAACTATCTGTATTCTTTGAGAATGAACCGTCCATAGGAATCCAATCCATAACTTTAACAGGAAAACATAAAGCCTCGTTTGTGTAATGTTCTACAAGTTCTGTATAAATGTTAGGGTCTAAAGAGAATGACTTTGGATGAATGAAACATTCATTAAAATCCATCTTTGTTCGAAATAGTTGCTGGGTTACAGTTGTAATAGTAACTGTTCCACTAGCTTCTACTGCCTTCGTTATCATAGTGAATGGTTCATTCCATGGAACAAATTTATTTGTCGGTGGATTTGAATCTGAAGCAAATGCAACTTTAAGAGTTAGATTGAAAGCAATGATATCATTTACAGATATAGATGTGCATTGTAAGGCGTCGCTACTGAACTTTACTTTAAGCTGAATGTTTCCTGCAAAAGCTGGAATAAATCGAATAGCTTCTAATGGAAGGAATCTTCTAACAGGAATTCTTAAACGAAGCTTAAAATCAAATGATTTTCCTGCTGTAATTGGACCACTAACAATTTGTCCTGTTCTGCATGTTCCCGAATGACTCCATACATCTTCATGTCGAGTCTTTGAAAAACATCTACTTTCTTTATTTGTTCGGTAGTTTGTGAGTTTGAGTTATATATGCTTCTTCTCTTGCGTTGTCTTGAGAATATACGATACGACCATTTGCAAGGATTTGATATCCAGCAACTGCATAGAAAGCGTCATCGAAACCAATCCAAAATCCTGGGGGTTTGTTTTATTGGAACCTGAACCAATTTCTTTATCTGCAATAAATTGACTTCCATTTTATACGTAAATGAATGATTATAAAGTCCAACATATTTTCACCAGGAGGTGAGAGATTGAATGTTACCCATGTGTTATCTTTAGCAGTTCCAGGTTGTGATGGAATCTTTGCGTCAGAATATTTTCTATTAGTGTCACCAATTTGAACTGCATTGTCTATGATATCGAAATATGAGCGAATCTGATGAATATGCTCTGCTGGAGTAAATTCGTTTAACTGTTCGTTCTGCATGTATTTACTTCGATAAAAATATCTATTTACTTCATTATTCTCACTCTTCTTCTTGGCATTCGTGGTGGAAGTTGTTTCTTGACATTTTCAATGAACTGTACATTCTCTTTTGTCTCAACTTCTTTCACTGGCGGGTCAGGGTTCTTTGACTCGGTTTGTTTTTCAATGAAATTCACGAACTTTGCAATAAGCTCTTGGTTCGTTATTGAAAGTACATCTGGCTTCTTTTCTTCTGGTTCTATTGACTTTTCAGTTTGAATAGAAGGTTAATGGGCTTCGTGGACTTCACCCTTGCCATACACCTTAATGTTGTCGCTTTCTGCATTCGCTAATGGAACCTTTCTTTTTCTTACGTATATTTTACCATCTTTACTCTGACTTACGTAATAGAAAGGATGTTGTATTCCTCTTGCGTCATTTAATATAATAGACTCTCGCTCTGATTTTGACAAGCTCATTTTACATCGGTTAAAGTTTTAATTTTGTTTTTTATCTGCAGTCAAATGACTCAGACAAGCCCTACGGACAAGACCCAAGGGGTCATAGATGTTGAAGCATTGAAGAAAGAAATTCGTGAGCAAATTTTATCCGAACTGAAGGAACAAAAACAAGAACAAAAGCCAGAGAGACCAAAGAGAAAACTTAGTGAAAAACAACTTGCTGCATTAGCTGCTGGAAGACAAAAGAACCCACGTTTGCTGGCGAAAAAGCTAGAGAAGAAGCTGAAGCAAAAGCTAAAGAAGCTGAAGCAAAGAAAGAGTAAATGGTTTATTTTTATCCGAATTAAATGTATAGACAAATACCTTTATCTGTTGCGTTCAGTAGTGAAAACCCTGACGTCAAAATAAAGGGGAACAGAGTAACGTTTAAGTTTCCAACAGACTGGATTGTGAACATAAATGAAGAGAAGTACATTGGCATAACATCTATGTATATAACACGTGCTTTCAGAAAGGTTGACTTTATACTTCAAGTCGAGATAGAAAATGACGAACAGTCTTTAAGCGCCCAAAACATTCACATATACAAATACTTTAAAGACGATACAACATTGTTGCAATGTATGATTTCATTTAATGAGATGTTCGAGAAAAAGTTCAACATTGAAGTACAAACTTTACAGCCTTTACGTGAGTTTCTTGCACAACTGAAAGAAGAAGGTAGTCAGCCACAACTTATAGACTTTCATTATGAATTTAATGAAAATGAAGATGGAACACATGACTGTCAATTCATTGTATTCTCACCATTCAATGAAGTCTAAAGAGAAAGAAAATCCATTACGTATAAGATTTCAAATCTCTGAACCAAGTGATGATTTCAAGAATGTTTTCAATTATGATGCAATGCTTCCGAGGAAAAATGAATTTTCAAAGATTGTAACACCTGGCATTTGGGATAGAAAGCAAGCTATATTATATTCAAACTTAAGTAAGGGAGTTGAAAATGAGTTCATTGGTCATACAAGAACTTCACCACTTCCTAACCTAAATACTATAAATTAACTGGCTTCAATCGTGAGTTTTGGATAGACATGTTCTCCACTCATGACCATAACTGCCCAGTGTTCTTACCTCCAGACCATAAGGACTGTCTCTACATTGAAGCACAACTCTTAAACTCTACCATCGCAGTATTGTAAATGACCACATGGGCTTCGCCCTTGCCGCTAGCGGCTTATTTTTATCATGAATGACTCATTGCTGACAAAAATAAATGACCTCAGAACTTCAACTTACGAATAAAGCTTGTTTTAGTCGTTATTGAGAAGTTAAACTTTTCAGCAAAGCAAGGACTAGAAGACTTACATAAGTCAAATCCAATCTCTTGACCGTCATAAAGTGCTTTGTAAAGTTTCATTAAACTGAACTCAGAGTCTTTGTCAATTTTCCTTGCGGAACCATTAAACCTTTATCTTCATCATAGAAACACTGAACAGAGTCAGGAAACATTTCATTAGCGGTTAAAGCAATAACATCTTGCTTCACGCCTTTCATTCTGCAGTGAAATGCAACTTCATTTAAATCATTCGTGAGTAAGTCTATGTAAGTCTTCTTTCCACAAAATATTGACTTGTATGCTAAACTTTGTTTTCCAGGTGTTATTTCTGCAAGTCACTATGAAATTGACCAAGGTTTTTACCAATGAGAACTCTTCCATAACGTTTCTCAAACTCTTCAGCTAAACGAGGGATATCTTCATTGTAGAGATGCATACTGTCGTATCGCTATAAAAGATGTCCATTCCTAAGTCTCAGCAGTACAGAATACTTCACACATTATTCTCTTCGACATAGACAGAATGTTAACACCAAGTGGACAGAAGTTAAAGTGTCTGCAAATGCTTTTCGTTAGCTTGAAAATAGTTTTATCTGAACCATCCAAACCTTCGAACTTCACTATATGGTTGTAGTTTCTGATGGCATATCTTATAGCATCTTTGTCATTTACTATGGTTATTTTTGACTCAATAGGAGATAGAATAGTTTTGCCATAAATACTGTTCAGAATGAGCTTTATATTTTCTTGCAAAGGATTTCCTTCTTTCTTATACTTTAACCTTAACTCAAACAACTTCTTTACTTCATCTCTTATTCTAATATCTCTGTTTCCATCGTAATAGTATCCTTGCAACACTTCACATTTGACACCTTGATATTTTATGAGGTCTTGTAATGTTATATGGTCAACATACATTAAACAGCAAGTGTTTGAACTTCTGGGAACGTTAAGTTCTGGATTTAGTTCAGGGTCACAAACTATTAAAGGAAAGTGTCTATGTATTCCAATCTCTGTTATCTTAATGAGAACAAAGAAGCCAGACATAAACTTTTCACCAATGGGTTCCTTTTGGTCGTCATCGAATAAATGTCTCATGAGATACTCTGTGCTTAACATTCTCTTCATAACCTTTGGAATACCTTCTAAAGTATAAAGTCTTGCTATAGCTGATGGATATAATGAAACAGCGTCGAAGTCAGCAATGAGTTTCTTTTCGCTCTTTTGTTTCATGTTATCTGACAGCATACATCTTCCACCTTGAATACAGCGTGAAATAAATTCTCTTGGTTTATTTGAGAGGTCATATAAATTTCCATTCGGGAAGTACACTCTGTTCTCAAACAATTTGTTAGCAATAGAACAAATACTAACGTAGTCATAAACGTTTAAATCAAATTCTTTCAATATGTCATTGCGGAACTTAACAAAACCTTCTCTTAAAATTCTTACATCTTGTTTGCAATAAAATGTGCTATACTTTTTCTAAGTCGAAGTGGTTTTCATCTATTCTGCAACCTTTGATGGAATCTATGTTTTTCATGAATGTATCTGCATCCTGGATAAACTTACATGCTTCAGAAATGACACCAGTTCTGTTGTCATTTGCTAACAAAACACTGCTGTAGTAGTTATATGGAAATACTTCTTTCGGTCCTGTTTGTAAGTTAAACATAGCAGGAAATAGTTTAAGCTTCTTATTTATAACACTGTAAGAGTCTTTTATAATAATTGCCCTTCCTTTATATAAGCCAGTTATTTGCATTGTTCGTGAACCTTTAATGATGGGAGTTCCTTTCACTTCTGTCATGTGTCTTAAGATGAAGTTTATATCATAACTGAGGTTATGGAAATATATTAAACTCTTGTCAGGAAGTCGTTCCAAAAATTCTGTTGCACAGTTCTGACCCCAAATGCTTTCACTCACTGAACCATCTTCACTGTCGTAACATATGTTAAAAGCTTTATGAAAGCCATCGGTACTGCACTCAAAGTCAGCAAAGAAAACGTGCTCAGGAATGAACTTGCACTTATTTTTATTTACTTCTTTTGACTCGGCTTTCTTCTTCAGTTGTACACAATACTTTGGAGCATATGTCAAATCTTTAAATGGTGCAAGGTTCTGTTTATATAAGTCAGTCGTATATGTGAAAAGTTCTCCATAAGAAATAGGTTCGAAATATTTGCACTCCCACAATGTTTTCATAACATCCCATAACGGTGTTGTTCTATCATAACGAACTACATATTTATCTTCTCTCTTTGTATAAATCTTCATCTGTTTCTCAATGTTCATTCCACCACACTCCTTCAAGATTTCTATATAGTTGCGAATGAAATATGTTGTCATTGGTAATCTTTCATTTAGCATGTAGTGGTCTTCAACAAGAAGTAAGTCAATAGTTCGAACAGTTTCACATTCTTTTGGTATGTATCTCTTTATTTCATTATGTCTTGAGTCATTGAAATAACCAATGGTAACATTAAATGCTATACCTGTTGCGTCAGAAATTTCTTGTACTTTACTTTGAGGAAAGTCTCTAACACGAATGACTTCTCTCATGTGGTCAATAGTTTCTTCATCTACTCCAGCCTGAATGCAAGCATAAACGAAACAATTGTCTTCTGTCATAAGTGTTGCAGTTCTTTTGTTCAGTTCATTGAAGATTTGGTAGCGTTCAAGATTTATAGGTAATGTGCAAAGATACTTCCAGAACTGACCGCTTCTCTTCTTATAAAACTTCTTTTCACCATTATCTTTCCAAAAGCTTTCTATAAGTGCTGGGTTTCCTGTTTGCTTAAGAGCTTCCAAAATGGCTTTCTGGTCATTTGTCAGTGTGCTTTCATCTCTATATGGTCTCTTTTTTGGTTTGCCTTTCTTTACATCTGACATCGTTAAGCCTTCATATTCTGTTAAATCATACATCTTTATTTCAGTAAGATTCTTTATGTTTGTCAAGAAGAAGTCATAGTGCATTTCAACAATACCTGCAGCATTTGCTTCTATCTCTGATATAAAGTTCTCCTTCAAGAGCTGATGTAGTAATGTTCCAATATTATTGAGGTTTAACGTAGAACATTCATACTTTCCACCAAGTTTATAACATACCATCCATCTCTGTTGGGAGTTTATTTTAATCTTCTCTAAGAGTCTCATGAAAACCTTACCGAAATGTTTGTGTAAGTAGTCTCTGTTTGGTTCATCTAAAGCTTCGATGTTAAAGTCAATGAGTCTATTGCCTGACTTCACATTTCTCTTCCTATTCTCTTCATCTTTCTTTAACCATCTCTCACCTTCTTTTGGTTTGTCGTCAATGGAACGAATGACATCGTTAGCTTTGCGAACTTGTTCTATAGCACTTTTAAACATCTCTCTTCTCTGTTGTTTCAGTGTGTCGTCTCTTCTTCTTGTTTCACCAACGTTTGCATTTGTTATGTCAAACATTTCTCTTCTTACTTCATGAGGTACTGAACGTCTATGATATAAGTCAATAGCAACGTCATTTAAAGGAAATGCTCTTGCATGGACTTCGTCCTCGCCGCGTTGCGGCTTTATGAACTCATGAATTCTATCATAACTTATTGCACCATTATAGTCTTTAATGAAGTCAGCGAGTGCTTTTTTGTTTGTTGCGTAATGCTTTGCAACATCTATATTAGCTTCTGTAAGAAGTTGTTTTATTTCCGAGTGTTCTAACTTAGACAACTTCCGATACATCTTTAGTAGGAAATAAAAAAATATTTTTTGAAAAAATTAGATTAGATTTTTTTAAGTTATTTTTCAAAATAATTTAATATTTTTATTTTAATGAAACACATGCAAGATTGCAAGTTCTTTTCATACAATGCTCTCGCTACTGCCATCAAGAATGAGTTCAATAATGCTTCAAATGTTAATGTTATCTTTAACAAGAAGTTTGTGAAAGAATCTAAGTTTGGTCAGTATGTCAGACCATTAGCTATCGTCATTGACCGCAAACGTTATACTTCACAAGAGTTAGCAGTAGTTTTGAAACAAAAGAGTTTCTTCGTGAATGTCAAAGATACTCATTATACTGTTATAAAGAACTCTAACATTTGACTTCTTCAGTATTGCTTTAAATCTTTCCGAACAGAAAGAATATAAGAAGGGTGAAACAAATGTGAAATATTATCCTTCATCTCTGAAGACAATAACGAACAAAGATGTTATACAGAAATTCTTACCAAAGGTTGAAGAAGCTTCTATTGACATTGACGAAGGAAGTGAAATGGTTGAAGAAATAGACCCTGAAGCTATTTAAGCAAAAATATATTTTTGGTGAAGAGGTGAGATCTCACCCGTTTTTTCACCTCTTTTTTCACCTCATTCTCTCTTCGTTAATGTTGTCGTGACTTTATTCTTCCTCTTTGAAGTTATCGAAATATTCTGTTATTTTTTCCTTCAGTAATGTTAAGTCTTCTTTGAATGTAAGTATTGTGCAACCTTTGATGTCATAGTGTGTTTGAGGAAGAGTATTTTTGACAATTTCCTTTATTTGTTCATTCGGTGTCATTGAAATCGGTAAGTTTTTCACGATAGAACCAGTTTCTGTCAGATTTGTAAATCTTAGCTAAGTCGTAAAAGCTCTTGTTGTTTCTTCTGACTAAATGCAACATAACCATATCTTTATCTTCTTCTTTCTCCAACTCTTCAGTATATATCATATACTTATAACTCTTTTCCTTTCCTTTTGGTACTGAACGTGGTATTCTTTTCTGTATGCTTTTGTCTTTGGATTCAATGACTTCATCTTTTGCTTGAAGTTTCTTTTCCATCTCTCCACGTTCTGCTTTATATAGTTCATCTAACATCATGAAAATATAACAAGCATAACGAGGTGAAGCCCACATTGCTACAGCATTTACTAAAAGTCTATGAACATAATAACCTTTCAAAAGGAGCCAAATTCTTGCGATTTTCATACGGAATCTCTTCTCTCGGTTTTCCGAGGGAAGCAATCATATGAGGAAATTCTTCTAAAGGTTCTTTTGTCTGTTGGTTTTCAAACCAATGATATGATTGCTTTGTAGAACGAAGAGCATTCATTATACTTTGCATTTGGTACATGTCATCTTTGACTGAACGAATGAGACGTAACTGTTTGTTATACTGTATGTACTCGTATTCTTCATTTATAGCTTCATGGACTATAACTGTTGTTGTGTTCTCTAATGTTGACATTACTGTCTTTACATACAAAATAAAAAAATAAATAAAAATAAAACTAACTTTATTTTCTGACTTTCACAAAAGACCAAAAATAAACGCTTTACATGTATTTTTCAGCAACTTCGTCAAATAATTTTATAGCTTTATCTATCTCATCTACTTCAAACGTTTCTTTACCTTTCGTGGGAGCACCATACATTTTCTCAAAAACTTCAAGCAGTTCTGTTTCAGCAGCTCTCATATCATTAACAAACACAACCTTGACTCTATTGACTGTACTGTCATATCTTTGAGTTATATTATATGTCCTTCCTATCTTATATCTTTTTGTGTTGAAGTCCTTCGGTTTCTGAACGATGTAAAGTAAGCCTTCACTGCAACGTTCCGTATCGAATGAACCATAAGTTATGAAGTTATATCCAACAACTGGGTCTAACCATAACAAAACTATTGGTATAAGACTTTTGTCTATAAGATATGCTCTTGTTCCATGAAATGCTACTGATATCATAAGCTCAGGATTTCTTGTCAAAATTTTCTGAGTTGAAGCATTTCTAACCCAGTCGTTTGTTTTCTTTCCAGATGGAGATATAATGTCTGACAAAGAATATTTGTTGTATTTCTTTGAGTATCTTACGTTTAAATCACCTATTCTAACCAATTTGGTGTCATTGTCTATCTTTCTAACTGTTTCAAACTCAATGTTTGACATATATGTCTTTACATACAAGATAAAAATTTTTCTTAGAAAAAAATTAGCGTTATTTTTCTAACTAATGAAATTCATTATTTTTGTGCTGAATTCAATAAAAATAATTTTTAGGTGAAGAGGTGAGATCTCACCTTTTTTTTCACCTAATTTTTCACCTCTTTTTTCACCTCTTTTTTCACAAGCGTTTTACATGAATTGTACGATGTATATTTGAAATCCTAAACAATTTCGTAGCTTCAATTTCTTCTTTTAGTACATCGAATGTTTTAATAATGCCGAAAGTCTCTTTATATTTCATCTTGACGTCAGACAGAAGGAAATCTTCTGCAGTTGGATAGTTTTTGTTCAGAAATGTCAACATATCCATTTTATCTTCTGCTGGCTTTTCTGCTTCTTTCTTTAAGTCTGCATAGTCGTTTCGCATTCTTTCTATCTCTTTGACTGAATAGTTATATTTTCTTATTGCTGCTTTACATTTTGAACATTGCGGATTCATTTTTGCGTTATACATTGAAATAAAACCAGCTAGAACAACTAAGGCGTCAATGGTTTTCTTTAACTCAAAAGCTGCTGGTTTTAACTGTTCATGCCATACCTTACCTCTTCTATCTTTATCTCTTATTTCCCAAACACATTTTGCAACTAATGAAACAAAGTTATCGTATGTCTTAAACTCCACCGATTTATATATGTCAGAAATATTTTTATAAACCATGTCGCAATCTTTGTCCATAACTTTATGGTTGCAATGATATCCTAGAAACTCATAATTTACTTTACGTATGAATTTCTTTATTTCTACTGAGTCAGTTGGTTTCACTTCTATTTCGTCGAATTCAGGAATAGTTAGTTTTTGTTGTTGGATTTCAGGCAATTTGGGTAAATGGTCAATAATATCCTGCATTTCATAAAGATACTGTTCATTTGTTTCATCTTTCGCACTACAGTCTAAATTACTTGTTAAAAGTTCTTGCTTTATCTTCTGGATTTCTGTTTCAAAAGTATATGAAGAAGGAATAAAGCTTTTCATCTCTACCAACATTGACGCAGGATTCATGACTAGCGAGTTTGGTGCTGTAGTTGTTTGAATTGTTGTTGTGCCGATTGTTGAAATCATATCTTTTATACAAAATAAAAAAAATAAATAAAAATAAAACTAACTTTATTTTTCTATCTTAAGGAAATTCATGAAAATTCACGAGAAAGCTAAAGCAATCTGAGCCGCTAAGCGGTGAGGGTGAAAAATTAGGTGAAAAAAGAGGTGAAAAAAGAGGTGAAAATTAGGTGAAAAAAGAGGTGAAAAAAGAGGTGAAAAAACGGGTGAGATCTCACCTCTTCACCTAAAATATATTTTTGGCGTAAATTTATGACAAAAATAAATGGTTCCATTAATGATATCATGACTGTTCTCATTCATGTCTGATTTACATCTAATGAAAAAGTTTAGAAGAATTTTCTTATTCTTTCTGGCTTATTTTTGTCTTTCCAGTACTCCCACTCTAATGGTCCCAGATGAGTTGGTTTAGATTCTCTCAAGTTCTTAGATGGTATAACATCTTCAACGCCTCCTTCATATCTTACTTTATAAGTGTCATCGTTTATGTTGTAGCCAAGTATTTCAATAACCACTCCTCGCTTTGCTTCGTCAATGGTTTCAGCGAGTTTGCCATTACTACTTTCGACTAATTTGTGACGAGGGTAAAACGCTATGGAGTCGTCGGCAGCTTTTATAAGATATCCATTACCTTGCGTAGAGTCTACGATATAATAGTTTCTACTTAACCTTAAACGTTTCTTTGTCAACGGTTTGTCGTCAAGAACTACACGAACTTTTGTACCAGGAATGAGGGTAAATTGTGTTGAATTTCTGATATTTTGTGTTTGGCTTCGTTTCTTTTGTATATACTTTTCTTCTTGTTGTTGTGTCATTGAATTTGGTGTATGCCCTGTTGTAGAATGTGTTGAGGAATTGTAAACTTCGATGAAATGTTTCATTGTTTCTTCGGTAAAGTCTCGCTCTTGGTTTAAATCTCTGAGCGTTCTTATGAAGCGGTTTATGATGCCGAGTATGTTATGGTTATGGTCTTCAGTAGTGTAGTGAGTTATGTTATGCTTAATGAGAAAATCTGTGATTTCATTGCTGAGGTATGCACTGTCTTGGTCTGATGTTAAAGTACTTGGGCTATGTTCTGCTACAAACTTTTGTAAAACTCTTAACACTTCACGAGTTCCTTTATTTTTCATTGGATATGCATATGCTTTGCGAGTGTTAACATTAATGAAGATGAGGAATGGTTTATGTCCTCCTTTTCTGCTTTGAATGAGAGTGTCAAATTGGTATGCGTCAGGAGTGTTGGAGTAAATTGGTAAAAAGTAGTCGTAAGGGTTTATTTTTGTTTGATGTACAACATTTTTGTCAAAGAACCTTTTCACTTCAGCTCTGTTAGTAAATCCCCAACTCTTTGCAGCTTCATTGAACTTCTTAAATGACCTCCATGGATGTTGTTCGAATACTTCTTTCAAGCTCATTTATGTAAAGTTAAAGATTTTAAGCTGTGCGGTACCATGCGAATATAGTCACAAATGGTGGCATATAATCTTCGCCCGAGCCTGTTGGATTTGTTGTGAAAGTGTGTGAATGATTTCCCGTGGTTCCACAGAAAATACCCGCGCTTGAATCTACTGGGTCACTTGAAATATCATATCTATGCATTCCCTGTCTATCCGAACCTGCTGCAAGATTTGTAAAACCTCTTTTTGTTATTGAATGCGAATGACTACCTGTTGTGTTTGTCGTTCCTGTATGAGTGTGCGGTGGAAGGTTTGCTTCAGTAATTTTCTTCGAACCCCCTGTTTGCTTTGAAGAGTTTGCACAGTATAAGAATTTATCTACAATCTGTTCCCATGCACCAAAACCTAAAACCGTTTCTGGATTTGTTGAGTTCATTGACGTATAAATAGAACCTATAGGATATAATGTTTGAAGTATTTCAGTCTTCATTGTTTGAAGCTCTGTTTTGTCAGCTTTCTTATCTAACATTGCTGGTAGTTCATATGCTTCAAAGTTTCTGGCATGACCTTCAATGTTCATACATCTGTTATCTAAATTGTTTAGTGTATCTTTTACGCTTGTACTTGGATTCTCTAAAGGTGCACTTGAACCAAGGGTATAGTTCAATATTATGTCGTCTGCTCTAACAATAGTGAAGGATTTATGTGTATGTTCTTTATCAGCTTTCTTATCTAACTCATCATTAACATAAGTTTTATCCACTTTAAGGTCTAAACATCCTGAAATCCATCCTGTATCAGCTTTAGTTTTTAAAATCTTCGATGTCCATTCATGATACCATTCAACCATTTCTTTAATTTCATTATCTTTTTCATCAACATATTCCTTATCTACCTTCTTCTCTAACACACTAGCCATATATTCCTTATCTACCTTAAGGTCTAACTCATCATTAACATAAGTTTTATCTGCTTTTTTATCTAATGTAGCTTGAAGTTCATTTATATCGGAGATGTTGTGTTTATGAGATTTCAAAACTTTGTTCATTGCTTCGAGTTCATCTTTGTCTGCTTTTTCGGCTAATTTCTCATTAATATCATTCACTTCTAATTCAACTCTTCCGCCAGAACTCTTATTATCATTAATCTTTTTCATTAATTCGGTAATTACGTCATAAAGACTATATTCTGTTTTCGGTTCTGTAAATAATGAGTCAAAATTTCTTTTCATCATTACATTGCTGACATTAATGATATCACCAATTCCTTTTTCATTTATTCTCTTCATTAATTCTGCAATAATGACGAATATATAATCTGTTAATTTATTCTCTTCATCGAGGGTTATAGAATGTTTTGAAATTGAATCATTAACTCCTCTAAATAAATCAATAACTTCAGGATACACGTTTTTAATGTCTCGAATAACCCGACCAGTATCCTGTTTTTCATGTTCTTCGTTCCCGTCGTTACGTGGTTTTATATCTCTAACCATCATCAACGCAGCCATAACCGGAGGGTTTGTTGCTACCTGTTCGAAAATCTGGCCGTTATGTATGGTATATCTAAATAATTTCTTTGTGTTTGTTAAAACATTTGAAACAAGTCTTTTAAAACCATCTACAAAATTCCCCGTTTCACCTAATGTTCTTGCAGCATTTACAAGCTCACCCATTCCCGCTTTTGACCCCAAAAACGTCCATATTGCATTTATTTCACTCTGTATAGTTGTCCATTCAGCGAAACTAACACCCGCATTCGCTAAGTTGAAAATGAAACTCAGTGGATCGAACTTAATTCCGCCTTCTTTTTCAATTTCAACGAACTCACTAACATGTGATTTTAAATATTCTTTCGTTAAAATTGTTTTTCCTGATGTCATGCTGTTAACGGAACTATCACCATCAAAAGTTAACGAATTCAATTTCGTCATTGGTGCTTTTATTTCATACACCGCTTTATCTATAGTTTTTGGCTCACCTTCTTTAGAAGTGTATGAAACATTAATGAATGAATTATATGTATTCATGAATGAGTTAAAATCAATGATTTTCATTAATGAAGCCTTTAATGATTCATTAACTGTTGAATCCCTTAAAGCAATTACTGAACTGTCATTTATGAAAGGTACACTGCAAACCGTCGAATTTGGATCAAATGCCGTAGTCGGAGAAGGAGTATTAATGATATAAGTCATTAAATCATTAAGTGACGTAAATAATGTTGTTGTTTTTGATTTAATTTCTTTAGCATCTGTTATATATGGTAATTTTATTTCTGTAGTTTCTGAATTAAAGATATTCGCTAAAATGTTTTGTAAACTGTTTTGAACAGCTGTGTAAACCGTTGAATCCGGAACTCTTACGATTTCACCGTCCTTAATAAAAGGCATTGCACATGGTGTAGTGCTTGGGTCAAATCTTTTTGGGTTATGATTCAACATATATTCTAATGCTTCATGAACAGACTTATATACTGTTGTATTATCTTTTTCAATAATTTCACCGTCCTTTATAAACGGCATAGTACATGGAGTTAAAATAGGGTCAAACTTTTCATAGTCCTTCCATGTTATGTATTTCTCAGTATTTCCATCAGTGATAACAATATATTTGTCAGTAAGTGTGAGAGAGTATTGACCAAAATATAAACGTTTAGCTCTGTCAGCTTCATACGCATATGCAGCTATACTCATATTTTAATGAGAATAAAATGTTGTTCTATTTGCAAAGTACAGACCCAAACGAATACGGGACAGTAAAGCTACAAACAAACTTAGGTCTACAGAATGAGGCGCTTGCATTCAGAATGGTTGACTTCAATACTATCGCTTCATTCGTTATAACAGATGAAACAGATTTCATGGAGATTGAAATAGATGGAAAGAAGCACGAAATAAGATTTCACAATAATGTAGAATATAAGATGGAAACATTAGCTGGAGTGTTAAATGCTCTCATAAATACTACAATAAACAAGGATAACGAAGAAAACTTAATGAATGTTAAACTTATTGCAGGAGTTTTGAAGTTCAGTTATGCGAAGGAGTTTAAGATACCACGAATGAGTCATAGAGTACAACTTCTTTTGGGTGCATACCATATGACATTTCCTTTGAAAAGTGTTGACAAAACGATTGAGATGAAATCTGTTCCATACGTATGTTATGGCAATTGTTTGTACATTGAGTCTAAAATAGCTAATGTCACAGGCATTTCAGGAGTTAATAGTAAAGGTTCAGTAGAATATAAATCCTTCTGTTATGCAGTAAATTCAATGTTCATTCCAAACGTTCCTGTCATAGCAACTCATTTAGGTAAATGGGTTCGCATTAGTCCTCATAATTTGAAAGACATGCAATTCAGACTTGTTGACTTTCAAGGAGAGCCTGTAGAACTGAAGGCACCAGTGCGAATGACTGTTGAAGTTGACTTTTTAGAAAATATTAAATGCAACAGCTTACAAGAGAACTCAGAGCTAAAAATATAAAGTATGAATGTTATGTATTAGGGCATGAACTTTGGTTGTTGCTGTTTGATGAAACAAATGAGTTAGTTATGTCAGTCAAGAGAACAGAAAAATATTGTGTTAGTGAAAACTGCACCAAGTCAATAAGATTAGGTTTGCATTATGAAGATGAGTTCGATACTGTTGAAGAAGTTTTGGATAGATATTACAAATTGCTTTAATTTACTAAAACATATTTAAGACAAAGATTATATTCTGTTGAAAGTTTTGTATACTCGTTCGAATATTTATACTTAAACTCAACTCCTGTAGTTCCTGGTGTTTCAATGATGCGGATGTTACCTATTTTCATGAATATTGGCGTTTGACCACAGCATTCGATTTCAGGGTCGAGATAGTCAATGACACATTGCTTTCCTGTTATTCGTGATATAACATTTTCAAGGTCCTCCTTTGTTAGAATTATTTGGTTCTTACTTATAAGATTTATCAAAAGCTTCTTATCGTCTTTGAGTAAAATTGTTTGGTATAACTGAAGAAGGTAATGGTCTACGTTATCTGAAGGATTTGTTTGAACATTTATGTAAGGGTTGTCGTTGGCTTCTCTTGAAAGAATTTGGTCCAGTGGTGGATACTCTAACTTAACATCTGATGTAGCGTTAGCGTTTGAAGCTGTGTTTAAATTCACGGATTTCAGCTCTGGTTCTTTTTCTTTCAAACACTCCGAACTATAGTTCTTTATGACAATATTGTTTGTCGTTCGTGAGTCAACATTTGATGTTGGTTCAATTGGAACATTAACGGCACCAGCTAAGATGGATTTGCTTCTCATTTCATATAGAATAAAAACCTTTTATATGTATGAAATGAACAATATACTCGACAAGGGTTTGAATGTAAAGCTAACGAATGAAAATATTGTTGAATTCACTGAGACAGGAGCTGTGTATAAAGATGTAGAACTACTGAACAAAAGAGCTAAGGGAAGAAGCAGGAACATGAACAAAGGGTGGAAGCCTATAAAAATTTATGTCAATGATGGCTCAGGAGGTTCAAACATAAAGTATGCAGAAAGTTATAGAGTTTATGCTCTCAAAGGTGAAAAGCCTTCATTTAAGAACAGCTATTCTAACGCATATCCTCAAAAGCTAACGGATGGGGAAGTGATGATATGAATGACAGCAAAAATATTAACAGAAATGGCGACAGAGATGCATGGAATTTGTTTACCATCAGTCAATTGAAGGTTAAACTTTAAAACAATGTTGGTCGTTCCCATGGAATATTTTTGACTTTAATGGTATTAGTCATGATATGAATCTCAAGGTATGAACGAGGAGAGATGAGAGACTTATATGCTTCCCAAATTTCTTCAAAAGGTAATGTTATACCTGACTGTTTCCAAATGAGTTCAATATCATAACGTGAGAAACCTTGAAAGATAACGAAGTCAGTTATGAGACGTTTTATGTTTAAAGCTAAAAACCTCCATGTTTGCATAAGTATTGCTACAGTTAAGTGGTAATGTCTGACTTTAGTTATGATGTTAGCTAATGGTGAGTCTGGTTTTGACACTAAACCTTTACCAGCGAAGTCGTCACAAACTAATAAAGTGTTTGATGGATATTTTTTGAAGGGGTATTTTGAAAGTTTTGATAGAATGTAGTTTGTCAGTCGTTTCATATCGTAAACTCCTGAGTATTGACGTAAGTGGTGTTTGTCAATAATTCTTTCCATCTCTTCTGAAGTCTTTTGCATTCCTGACTGTATAAATTCAACGATGGCATAATATTTCCTCTTACGTCGAATGTAACGTTGAAGAAATTCAATGAGTTCACTGTCTGGAACTTTAACGACAGAGGCTTGAACTTTTGACATAAATGTTTTCGCTGTTGAGTCCATAGAGTCTGAAGTTGCTGATATAATGATTTGGTCATAATATGAGTCATTTCCTAAACGTTCTGTTATGAGTATATGACGAATGAGGTTAAATGTCTTACCTGAACCCATCTTTCCACAATAGAAATAAACACACATTTGAACAGAACTCATAGTCCTTACTGAAAGGAAGAATGAGAGAAGAGTTAAGTTTGTCTGTAGTTTCATTCATGTCTTCATCTACGTCATGTATTAAATGCTTCATTTTATCTCCATTAAAAATGCAAGTCAGAAATATTCAGAACATAGCACCGAGTCTAACTGACAAGAGTATAAAGATATACTATGAACACGTTATGATGAAACCAACCAAAATTCAAGAAAGTCAGTATACTTATGAATATCCAAGACACTGGGTAGAGTATGTAGGAGGTGAGAAAGCTATTGAAATCAGACAGGTTCGAAGTATTCCAGCAGGAAGAACAATATTATTGAAGAACTTTAATGTTTTGAGATATAATGATGAAACAAAGAAGCAAGATAGTTTTCCTGTTGCTGTGTATGTGAACCTAGACACAGGAGATGACATGAAAGTTTTTAACACAAAGCTTCAAACGGTAGTGAGAGAACAACTGACTGCGGAAGGACATCCATTACCTTCAGAAGTTACCATAGCATATAATTTTGAAACAAACTCAATAGATTTTAAAGTCATCTCTGCAAAGAAGTCAGGTTTTACATTTAATGAAGCAGATGTATATTCGAATGAAAACTTCAAAGCTATTGCATGGTTAGATAATGACGATTGCTTTAAGAAAATATTTAAATACAGTGACTCAACGATGTCAATAGATGACCTTCGTGGAATGTTACCATCGACGTTTACAGTAGAAGGTTCAGCAGGATTGCTTACAAGATTGTCAATTGGTGGTATTTGGTCTCGTGAGAACATTGTTATAAAATCCAGTATAAGTGAATTTGCTGAAGAATCTATATTATGTCTTTCAAACTACATGTATTCGCCGCCGAAGCATTATAGTATAACAAACTTTGTCAGTAAGTTTAACATAAGACTTGTCGAACCTTCTTCAATGAAAGATGTTGTGCTACCTAAAGATGGAAAGGATGGACTCATTATTGAGATGATTTTAATTGCATATTAAATGAGCTTGTTCTTGAAGGTCATTCATGATGAAATAACTGTTGTAGAAGATGTTAGCAATTGTTCAGACATTTTGAAGCGATAGATGAGATAAGAAAGAAGTTAGATAGACCGCAAAGCGGTGAGGGCGAAGCACGTGAGAATGTTTATGTTTCATTGACTTTCTCCAGTAACGAGAACTTTTATGAGATAATATTGAAGAGAGATGATTTTAATATGGTGTAAATGGTAGCTTGGGCAGCTTTAGGCGCAATGGGAACAAAAGCATTAGCATTTGGAGCAAAAGCACTTGGAGCTTATGACGCAGTAAATAAAATGAGTGGAGGAAGGGTTTCAAAGACATTAGATGCAAATAAAGGAAGATTGGAGGCTGGGTTGCAAAGAAGTTAAGATTAAATAAAATAGGGCTCATAAATAAAGCATCCAATTTGGTTGCGACTGAGTCAGAAAATTCTTTAGGAAAGGACGATGAGTTTGCAAAACACGCAAAAGACTTTAATGACCAGATGAAAGGTGAAACAATGCATTTAAATAGAGTCGATGGAACTAAAGAAAATGTTTCTTCTCCACCAGCGGTTTATCCATACGGACCTTATGGAATGTATGGAAACCCTTATGAACGACCATTTGACCCATTGACTGGTGGAAGTAATTGGTATCATTATGGACGAAGAAGAAAGACAGTCAAGTTGGAGACAGACGTGAAGAAAGCAACTAAAAAGAAACCAAGGAAGAGAGTTATAAAGCAATGAATTCAACAGGGTGAAAAAACAGGTGAAAAAAGAGGTGAGATCTCACCACTTCACCTAAATCTATTTTTGTGCTATGTTTTCATACGTGTGAGGGTGGTGATATCATTTATTTTTAAATAAATGTGGGAACAAAAATAAAGCATTTCTACTCAACAGGAATGAGACCCTTACTGACTATGTATTCGTTTAATGCTTGATGAAAACAATGGTACATATTATCGTATGGGTATACACAACGTCTGTTTCCATCGTCGTCGTATATGTAGAGCTCAAATCCAGTCCAACCTTCTTTTGTACAATATGTAGCTTTATTTAAGTATGCATTTATGTAGATAAGGCAATTTTCTTCATCGCTCCAGAAATAATTTTTCGTCATTGTTGAAATAGTTTTCGTTCCTCTGCGACCATAAGGAATGTATGCAATGAATTTTGCGTCATATGGGATTGTAATATATTCAGGGTTTCTTTCATCGTCAATGGGTCTGTCTTTGTTAAAATGCATGTTTCTCAGTTTTACTTGAGTTTTGAATAGTTCACGGAAACGTTCTGGGAAAGAGTCATAGTAAATGTAGTCAGACATGTCTTTGTAATGAAATAAAAAAGTGGGAAAATAAATAAAATAAGGTTATTTTTTATTTAGTGAGGATGGTAGTGAATTCGTTAGTGAAGTCGTTAGTGAAGTCGTTAGTGAAGTCATTTATGTGTCAGATGGTTTTGTAAATATTTAAGGTTAAGTTGGTGTTATGGTTGTATTGTAAAATATACGTTACCGGTTTTGTAAAGTGTCAAACCGCTAAGTTGGGTAAGGTGGAACGCAGTGCCGCCGTACACGACTTAGGGATACTAACTCAAGTCTCAAATAAAATCAAATCAACCCAATCTTTTCATCATGTCGAAGACAATTCTTATTAATTATATTAAAAATATTATATCATTTTTTCGGTGCTTTAGCTCTGAAAAAGTAGTACATATAATATCAGTTTTTCATTAATCGACTCAAGCATTGAAGAAAAGAGTTTCATCATATGTTGAAAACTGAGTCGATTATTGAAAAATTAAATCTTAAATATAAACTTTATTTAATTTTTCAAGTTACACTCAAATTTAAAAGTGACTTTTTGAACGTAATTTTTAAAAAGTTCTTCAATCAATAAGAGAAGGTCAGGTAAGTGGGGCTTCCAGGCACTTCGTGCCCTCTAGCCCCGAAGATGTTTAGTATAAATGAAGTTTTTATTCGGAAAATTGTTAGTCTTCTGGTGTGAATTCGGAGGACTCTTCTTCTTCCTCCATTGCTTCTGGGAAGAAGCCTTCTTCTGGGTCGAAAACATTATATAATGTGTCGCTTTTCACAAATTATATATGTTTTCATGTTTTGTCACTTTTCTGTCACTTTTCAGGGAAAAAACATTTTTATTATTATATATAAATGAATTTTACAAAACCACCGTTACCGTTCTTTGGAAATAAGAGTAGATGTAAAGATATTATATTGAGAGAACTTAAGAAACTACCGAATGGTCTAACATTTGTAGATTTGTTCGGTGGAAGTTTCTATATATCCCATTTATGTCATACAATATTCCCAGACTCAAAGATTATATGCAATGACTTCGACAACTATATGGACCGTCTCAAACATATACCAGACACAAACAATATATTGAAAGAGTTAAAAGAAAAGATACCTATAGGTAAGATGGAACGTATACCATTAGATAAGAAAAATATTGTGAGAGAGGTTTTGAAAAAAGCAGAATATATAGACTGGGATAGTATATCTGCTAGACTATTATATAGTGGTTCTATAAGAGTTCATGACATTGAAACACTTATGTCAAAATTTTATATCTCAACTATACAAATGTTTTCAAAGAGGACATAGAAAATATATTGAGGGTATAGAGTTTGTGAGATGTTATTGGACAGAGTTGTATGAAAAATATAAAGACAAGGAAAATGTTTTCTTTATAGTGGACCGCCGTTCTATAACACATGGGATTTTCAATACCAAGTAGACTGGACTTTGAGAGACTCTTTAGAAACTTTAGACGTATATACATAACCATCCATGCTTTTACTTTACATCCGATAAAAGTGGTTTGGAAACCGTTATGAGATGGTTAGAGGACATACATGACTATGAGTTTATATATGACAAGATAGAATATGAGAGAGGTCCTATAAACCGGAGAAAGTGTCACAATAAAGAAATTTTATTAGTAAGTAAATGTGGTTTGAAATAGGACTACTTGTTTTAGGTTTTTTCCATTGTGTCATTTATTTATTTGACGTGGCAGAAAAGTACAGAGAATATGAAGATGAACCAATGCCTGCAAATGTTCAGTATATGTACTCGTAAGAGATATTTTTATCTAATATTAAATGGACGCACAGAACTTAGCGAATGCACAGCAACCTGGACAACCAAACCCAGAGAATATTCCAAATGAAGTTAGAATACAAACTGCAATGGCAAACTATGGTCAAGTGCCAACAGATGTACAAATGCAAACTGCCATGTCAAATGACGCTGCGTTAGGTTTGCCACCATGGTATGCAAATATGAGATGGAAAGAGTTTTATACAAACCCTGAAGTGGGATATAAACAACTTTATGCAGATGACGCGAACACAGGAGTTGACCCAGAATATGTTTTCTACCAGAGGAGAAACAGAATGTATGAGCTCCAGTTAAAGAATGCTATGGAACTCAACAGGAAACGTAAGAGACTAGGCGGACATTAGATTTTTACATATAGTAAATGGGTTTCTTCAGTAGTATTGGAAACTTCTTCAGAAGAGTTGGAAGAGGTATATGGAATGGAATAAAAACCGTAGGAAGAGGAATTTGGAACGGAGTCAAAAATATTGGTAAAAGGGTAGGTCAGTTTGTTGGTATTATACCTAAAGACCCTGAACCAGAAGAACAAGCTCCTGTTATACAACAGCCTGAACCTGCACCACAGTCTAGTTGGCAACCAAATCCAACACCACAACCGGTATATTTAAAAAATTATATTTTTACCGTTCGATAGTAGTTGTATATGAAACTAAGTTCTAAGTAAAACGCATGGTATAATGGAATTATTCTTTTTCTTCCATCTGTAGTAAACCATACTTGAAAGTCTGAAATACTTCCACTTGGTGGTTCGTATAACTTTGTAGGTTTTTCGTAAAAGTCATTTGCCAAGCATAAGAAAGAGTTTTGGGCGCCAGAAAATGAAGCATGAACAATAATAGCATCTTGGTCGAAAACATTTTCATATGTTCCATTAGGTTTTCGACTTCATAAAAGTCTGGGTGTACTGGATATTGCTGCAGGCTGATTTAACATCCTCATAAATCTATACCATGCCAAGTGTTATATTTTGTAGAAATATAAACGTTTTCTCCAAGGTCTTCTATTCTATTGATTTTAACAGTTGCATTTTTCCTGTCATAAATAATATCGAGATGGTATTCTCCCTCGTCAATGTTATACTGTTTGCATATTCGATATAGATATCGTTATTTTTTCTTGAAAAGCTTGAAGAGTTGTTTCTAAGTTTACAAGCAAACTAACTTGTAAAAGTTTTCCCTGTTCAAATTTCTCATACATACGTTTTTCTTTGTTATAGTATCGAACTTCAAAACCGACCGTAAATGGGAAACCATGTATGGCTTCTGAAATGAACTTCATTCTACGAAAGCCAATAGCTTTGTGACAGATGGGTCTCTTAACCATCTTAATGGTAGTCAAAACGATAGCCTTCATGCTTTACGGTCTCTGTCTCAAACTTTTGACCGACATTAGTAAAAAGTTCATCTAATGGTTTAGTTGTAGCAACTCTTGAATTTTCTTTTTCTATTGAAAGCATATTTTTATCTAGAATAAAAATGTCGAAAGATATTGCTTCCATAAGAGAAATACAACACAACCGACAACTCATTATGCAAGCTCTAAATAAGAACACAACAAACTTTCAAACTATTCTAAGATATCTGAGTCATTGAAAGAAGGAAACTTAAAACTGACATTAAACCCAATGACAGATGAGTTTCTATTTCAAGACAAGAAGAAACAATACTGTCTGTATAAATCCAACAAAAGGAACTTTAAACGAGAAACCTATAAATGAACTTCTTTTGAAAACAGATGTTGACAACAAAGCTGACAAAGAATATGTAGACGATGCAATAGCAAAAGAAGAAGAAAGAGCTAACAATGCTTATGCAACAAAAGAACATACTCATCCTGAACTAGCAGACAAAACATATGTTGACAATAAAATGTCAAGTGAAGTGACAAGAGCTGAAAACGAATATTCTAAAAAGACTCATACACATTATATTAACCAAATACCAAGTCTTAAGGAAACATTAGAGACAAAAGCAGATAAGACTCATACACATTCGATATCTGAAATAACAGACTTACAAGAAACCTTAAACAGGAAAAGTGCCGTTGGACATACACATTCTATATCTGAAATAACAGACTTAAACGTTAGCCTTGAAAAGAAAGCAGACAAGAACCATACACATGATTTCTTCACAACTGTTGCTATAGAAAGTATTGAAGGAACGGTTGAAGAAACTGGTGGGGATGCATTATATTGTAAACCTCCTAACTTTCCACAAGGTTTAACATCGGATGACGACATAACGACGATGAGAAACATTAGATGTAAAGATGTTTATGTCATGAAGGATGAACATAATATTAAATTCACTGCTCAAGATTTATATGACAAGAAAGCAGACAAAACAGAGCTTCAAACATTAAAGACAGAAATACTTCAAACATTATATCCTATAGGCTCTATTTATACGTCAATGAACTCTACCAGACCAGAAACAGTTCTGGGTTTTGGAACTTGGACTCAAATAGTCGACAGGTTTTTGTATTGTGCAAACTCTTCAAAGGAAACAGGTGGAAGTAAAACGATTTTCAGGTGAAAATTTACCTGCACACAGTCACTACATAGATTTAAGTACATCTCAAGCAGGTTGGCATAAGCATAGATATTGGGATTGGTCAGCAATGACAAAAGGTAAAGGATATGATGTTAAAGACAACGTTAAGTTTGCTATAAATTGTTACTGGAGTAACACTGAGGGAGGAGGAAACCATACACATCACGTTTCAGGATATACGCAAACAACGGACAAGTAAAGACTACATGCCACCTTACATGACAGTTTACGCATGGTATAGAAATGCTTAGTCGTCATTTTTCAAACTTCTTTAGCATATTCGTCAGGAGTTGTTTTATTTTGTTAGGAAACTGTCTTTGAAAGTATCACCTTGAACTTTGACAAGTTGAAACGAGGTCTGGCAATAGTAGTTTATCTTCTGCTTGCAGTCTGTACATTTTGCCATGTTTGCCTAAAACTTTCATAATATTCTCTTGTATACTTTCTTCTATTTTTACGAACACGAATGTGAGTACCTGTCGGTTCCCATTGTTGTCATAGTCAATAGTATTTTCATATGGGTCGCGTTTAGGTATTTCTATTTTACTTGTCACCTTTCTGAAGTTTGAAGCCCGGCATTCTTTCTTGTTTGTCTCTTTTGACTAAATTATTAAATATATAGTCTTTCTCTAAGTCAGGGTTGTTTTTCATTTCTTCGGGGAGTGGTTTCCCAAAACCTTTTTGTTTACGGCTATTGTAAATATTTAAAACTTGTCTCATCTTTGCCATGGAGAAGTGTCTATATTTGTCGTCATATGACATTTCATTTGCTTCACCACCTTGTGGTTGGTTTAAGTCTCTTAACATTTTTATACAACCGTCAATGACACCAAGAGCAGAATGGTTTTGGTCGACAATGAAATATTGGTTTACATTTTTTGAACGCAGATAGTTTTTTACATCATCTGATTTGAAAGAACTTTCACAGTCAGATGTCAGTTTTGTTGGATGGTATTTGTCAACGAATATTGTCAAAGCTGCTAAGATATCTAAAATATTTTTGGACCATAATGGTATGGCTTCACAGTATCTTGTGTTTTGACCGACAAATATTAGCCAGTATGGTGGTCCATCTGTTCTAACTCTCGAATGTTTTCCAAGATATCCATAAACCAAGCATTTGGTGTTGAACTAAAGATTTTTATCATGAGTGCTTTTTTTGTCGCTTTAGAAACATAGGGGTCCTTGTTTGGATTCGTCATTTTTTATCCTATAAGAAATGGGTTTATTTGGCGCATTAGCAGGAGTTGCATCCAGATTTTTGCCCGCAGTGGGAACAATAGCCAGAGGTGTATTTGGAGTTGGAAGGAAGATTTTGAGTACATTAGGTATACTTAAAGAGAAAGCACAACCTATTATACAAACTGTACAGAAAGGTTGGATGTAGCACGAGATGCAACAAATCTTATTCCAAATCCTGAAACAAGAGGAAAAGTTCAAGGATGGATGGACAATGTAGGAAGACAAGCAGGAAACTATTATAACAAAGCAAATGACTACTATAACCAAGCAGGACACTATATGGACCAAGGTGAAAGATTCTTTAACAGAGGATATAACCATGCACAACAGTGGGTAAACAATAACCAACCTCAACCGCCTCAAACGTGGGGAATGTAAAGTTTTTTACTGAGATGAAATGAACAATACAGCATTGAGACAAATGGGTTCAAGATGGATTTGTCGACTTCCAGCAGTTACACAACGTGTTTGTCAAGTTCTTCCTATACCTCAGGAAGTTTTAGACCGACTTAAAAAACAACAACAACCAGTTGAAAACAAACCAAACTAAATTTTTTACTGAGATGAAATGACCGAAGAAGTTGAAACGGTAGATTTGACACCACAAACAAAAAGTTCAGAACCATTGTCAAAACCCGTCAAAGAACTTACAGATGAAGAGAAAAATTCAATAATAGAAAGTGCCAGGTCTGGAAATACAAACCCTAACTACAAAGTCACTTTTCATAAAAATGGAACGGCAAGTATCTCAAAAAAGAAACAGACTCTCACAAATAAAATATTGAAGTCTGAAGGCTTTCGAGACAACAGATGGAAAAGTTTACTTCACTGACCAACAGTTCATTATAGAACATCTCATTGACTTAGAGTCGAAATATTCTAAACTTTACAAAACACACAAAAAGTTGAAAGGAAAACAAAAACAAATGGCATATGATATTTATGAAGATGTTGACGACACAACTGTTCCTGCAAGTGAAGTAAAGTCAGAGGAACCGAAAAGTGACGAAAAACCGATAGAAAGAGAAAAACCAAAAACTGAAGATAAACCAAAACCAAAGTTTAGTTTGGAAACTAAACCAAGTCAACCTTCATTAGCTGGTATGGGTTGGCGTCAAAGACTTATGGCAGCAGGCGTTATGTAAAGTAAAGAAAAAAATAATTTTTTTATTTTTTATAAAAATGCCCCCATATAGAATGGATAGAAAATCTGCTAGAATAAAAGCAGAGTTACAAAGATATGGTTGGAGAGTTTCGAAGAAGTTTAAATATAGGAAGGGAAGACCCATAAAAGTCTATGACAAATTGTCTGGTCTTCGCTACGAAATGGATTTGGAAACAGCACGTGCCAATTATCCAAACAGACTAGAGAGGTTAGAAGAAGAACGTCTTATGAACATGCCTTTCGATGTTAGTGAACATTGCATGAAATAAAAATTTATTTTTAAAAAGTGACATTTTTTAATTTTATTTGAAATGTACGCTGAGTTTGTTGGAGAAGACCGTTGGGAAACTTGTTTGTTAGATGAGAAATATGAAATGGCATACCATTTTAAAACAATATATTTTTACATATATTAAATGCTTCAGGTTGAAAAACAAAGAACAAAAGTAGCAGATACAAAACCGTTAGACTATATCTTTACAAATGCTGGTAGGACTATTTCAGATGAAGAAATTTCATCCCGAGTATACAGGTTTGACTATCCAATTCGTTGGCTTCAAAGTCCTTCAGATGCAAAGGCA
This sequence comes from Trichomonas vaginalis G3, assembly GCF_026262505.1. Classification (NCBI taxonomy): domain Eukaryota; phylum Parabasalia; order Trichomonadida; family Trichomonadidae; genus Trichomonas; species Trichomonas vaginalis. Next base: position 19,282,465 of record NC_067207.1, read on the forward strand.
ATAGGATTTAGAAGAGTTTTGTTTTCAAATAGAACTAACGCATTTATGTTCGCAGTATATTTTCATGGCAGTATAAAGGTTCTGATGGTCTAATAGACAAATTTGACGAAATGAGAATCTTTACAGTTCGTTCAGACGAAAGTCTTGAGAAAACTCTAAATGACTTTCAAACTCAAATGAACAAATATTATTGGGAATTTCAAGAAAAATACGACTCTTTACTAAATGGAACATACTATCTGAAACTAGAATATGACAAGATGAACTCCACCGTTTCATTTCAAAAGATTGAAATTAACCCTCCAAGAGATACAGAGTTTTTATTTGGAAAGTAGACAAACGTTCTTGGGCACAATTTCTTCGGTTACTAAACCAGAACGAAACCATTACCACCAGATGGTCCATTTAAATTTATACTTCCACCAGCAGATTTGACAGTTTATAGAAACGTGTTTGACCCTCAAAATGTTATGTGTCATGCAAGTTTCAGTTCAAGCAACAATAGTTTTTCTATGTATTGGTAAGGACTTTTATGACTTTGCTTCTAAATTCTACGAACCACCTAGTAACAGTTTCTCTGACTTTCAAGTTTGGTTCACAACAAATGGTGTGCAACATATTATTCCATTGTACTATGACTTTTATCTCGAATTGTCCTTTCATATATAACTACGGAAAAGTGCTGAAAAAGTATTGAAAAATAATGTTTATGTTAGCATGTTAGATCTAACACGTTTTCTAACCACTTTTCTAACATCGTAGAAAACTCATGAAAACAATTTATTTTTTGACACTTTCACAAAAAACATAAAAAAGTGAAGTTAAAATGAGATGTTTACTGAAACTGGTTGGATGTCGCCTTCACAGGTTATGTAGAACGGCTGACCCGAGAAGTGAAGGAGACCCTTGAGAATTTGTATAATTCGTGGAATTGGACTCTCTCTGTTTGGAAGTAGTATCCAAGGACGCTTGGCAAAGAACTTTATAATGGCTTCCTTCTTGCTTGCTTTATGTCGTCGTAGGCTGTCCCGTCTGGTACCTCAATTGGAATTCCAGTCGAAGTCTCGAGATTCAAGGCAGCCCTTCCAGAAATAGTGGTGAACTTGACCTTGGGCTTCATGACCTTGCGCAAGTAGTCTTTTACGCAGTCGTTAAGTTCAATTAGGTAAATTGCCTCGTCGGTAGGTTCGACCTCGACCATTGCTACTGTCAGTAAAAGTACTGCTACTGTCAGAAAAAGTACTGCTACTGTCAGAAAAAGTACTGCTACTGTCAGTAAAAGTACTGCTACTGTCAGTAAAAGTACTGCTACTGTCAGTAAAAGTACTGCTACTGTCAGTAAAAAGGAAAATTTGAGAGGGTTTTCGACGATAAAGTACTGCTACTGTCAGTAAAAGTACTGCTACTGTCAGTAAAAGTACTGCTACTGTCAGTAAAAGTACTGCTACTGTCAGTAAAAGTACTGCTACTGTCAGAAAAAGTACTGCTACTGTCAGAAAAAGTACTGCTACTGTCAGTAAAAGTACTGCTACTGTCAGTAAAAGTACTGCTACTGTCAGTAGCAGTACTGCTAGTAGCAGAGATTTTTATCGTTGTGGTCCGACGGTTAAGCCACAAACGAATGTCCCACGTCCCACCAACCCAGTCCATTCCCAAACCAGAGGAACCTAAAGCACCAGCCCCTGCACCTCAGTTCCAGCAAGTACCTCCGAATTTCTACCAATTTCCACCTCAAGGTTACTACCCACCACAAGGCTTCCCGAACTACCCTCTTCAGCCTATGCCTTACTTCCCAACCCTTGGATGTTCCAGCAAGCTCCACCCCAGCAATTCCAATCTCAATCCAAATCGAAGAGAGACCAAGAGTTCGAAGAAGGTCTGAACCGCTTACGCAAAGAGTATGCTACAGCTCCAATTGAGAGAAAGTTGTTCCCGGACCAAAAAATATAATTTAGGTGAAGAGGTTAGATCTAACCTCTTTTTTCACCTGTTTTCTCACCCTCATGACTTTGTCATGACTTCTTCGTAAACTAAACGTAAATGTTTTGTGAAGAATATAGCAACCGCCGGAATTCAGACGGTTGCTTTTTATACAAAATTCATGCAGGAAATTCTTGAGTTTTGGTTGAAAGAATACGGTGGAGCCAAAAGTGGCTCGACCTCAAAACAAGCATTTTCTGAGCTTACAAAGGGTGTTATGAATGAATTCAAATGTATTTACATACATCCTGACCTCGTTCATTTTGTTGCTGAATTCAGCAAAAATATAATTTAGGTGAAGAGGTTAGATCTCACCCGTTTTTTCACCTGTTTTCTCACCTCATGAATTTTCATGATTTCATCGTAAATGTTTTGTCAAGACTTCTTCGTAAATGTTTTGTCAAACATGAACGTACATGTTTTGTCAAACATGAACGTACATGCTTTGTCAAACATGAACGTACATGCTTTGTCAAGACTTCATCGTATATGCTTTGTCAAGACTTCTTCGTAAATGTTTTGTCAAACATGAACGTATATGCTTTGTCAAACATGAACGTAAATGTTTTGTCAAAACTTCATCGTAATGAGCGTAAATCAGACAAAAATATAATTTAGGTGAAGAGGTGAGATCTCACCTGTTTTTTCACCTCTTTTTTCACCCTCTTGAATTTGTCATGACTTCTTCGTAAATGTTTTGTCAAGACTTCTTCGTAAATGTTTTGTCAAGACTTCTTCGTAAATGTTTTGTCATGACTTCTTCGTAATGAGCGTAAATGACCCAAAAATAATGTTTAGGGTAGATGGTTAGATCTAACCTCATTTCTACCCTCATTTCTACCCTCATGAATTTGTCATGAATTTTCATGAATTTCCTTAAGATAGAAAAAATAAAATTAGTTTTATTTTTATTTATTTTTTTATTTTGTATGTAAAGACATATATGTCAAACATTGAGTTTGAAACAGTTAAAAAGATAGACAATGACACCAAATTGGTTAGAATAGGTGATTTAAACGTAAGATACTCAAAGAAATACAACAAATATTCTTTGTCAGACATTATATCTCCATCTGGAAAGAAAACAAAGGACTGGGTTAGAATTGCTTCTAGTCAGAAAATTTTGACAAGAAATCCTGAGCTCATGATATCGGTAGCATTTCATGGAACAAGAGCATATCTTATAGACAAAAGTCTTATACCAATAGTTTTGTTATGGTTAGACCCGGTTGTTGGATATAACTTCATAACATATGGTTCATTCGATACGGAACGTTGCAGTGAAGGCTTACTTTACATCGTTCAGAAACCGAAGGACTTCAACACAAAAAGATATAAGATAGGAAGAACATATAATATAACTCTAAGATATGACTCTACAGTCAATAGAGTCAAGGTTGTGTTCGTTAATGATATGAGAGCTGCAGAAACAGAACTGCTTGAAGTTTTTGAGAAAATGTATGGTGCTCCCACGAAAGGTAAAGAAACGTTTGAAGTAGATGAGATAGATAAAGCTATAAAATTATTTGACGAAGTTGCTGAAAAATACATGTAAAGCGTTTATTTTTGGTCTTTTGTGAAAGTCAGAAAATAAAGTTAGTGTCATTTTTTTGTATTTTTTTGTATAAAAGACATGATTTCAGGGATTTTTTTGACGAAGTGTTAACCTTCACTTCGTCAAAAAATAACAGTTATCTAATGAAAAAGTGTCATTTTTTTCATTTTTTTGTATTTGACGAGAATGTCGGGTAGATGGTTAGATCTAACACGTTTTCTAACCTCTTGAATTTGTCAAGACTTCTTCGTAAATGTTTTGTCAAGACTTCTTCGTAAATGTTTTGTCAAGACTTCTTCGTAAATGTTTTGTCAAGACTTCTTCGTAAATGTTTTGTCAAGACTTCTTCGTAAATGTTTTGTCAAGACTTCTTCGTAAATGTTTTGTCAAGACTTCTTCGTAAATGTTTTGTCATGACTTCTTCGTAAATGTTTTGTCAAGACTTCTTCGTAAATGTTTTGTCAAGACTTCTTCGTAATGAGTGTAAAGGACCCAAAAATATAATTTAGGTGAAGAGGTGAGATCTCACCCGTTTTTTCACCTGTTTTCTCACCCTCTTGAATTTTCATGAATTTTCATGAATTTCCTTAAGATAGAAAAAATAAAGTTAGTTTTATTTCATTTATTCTTCATTTTTTGTATGTTAGATATGATTTCAGGGATTTTTTTGACGAAGTGTTAACCTTCACTTCGTCAAAAAATAACAGTTATCTAATGAAAAAGTGTCATTTTTTTGTATTTGACGAGAATGTCGGGTAGAATGTTAGATCTAACCTCATTTCTAACCTCATTTCTACCCTCTTGAATTTTCATGAATTTTCCCGAAATAAAAATAAAGTTAGTTTTATTTTTTTTATTTTTTTATTTTGTATAAAAGATATGATTTCAACAATCGGCACAACAACAATTCAAACAACAGCACCAAACTCGTTAGTCATGAATCCAACATCTATGTTAGTAGAGATGAAAAGCTTCATTCCTTCTTCATATACTTTTGAAACAGAAATCCAGAAGATAAAGCAAGAACTTTTAACATGTAATTTAAACTGTAGTGCGAAAGATGAAACAAATGAACAGTATCTTTATGAAATGCAGGACATTATTGACCATTTGCCTAAACTACCTGAAATCCAACAACAAAAACTCACTATTCCTGAATTCGATGAAATTGAAGTCAAAGCAACTGACTCAGTAGAAATAAAGAAGTTCATACGAAAGGTAAACTATGAGTTTCTAGGATTTCATTGCAACCATAAGGTTATGGACAAAGATTGCGACATGGTATATAAGAACATCTCTGACATATATAAATCTGAAGAATTTAAGACCTACGACAACTTTGTTTCGTTAGTTGCAAAATGTGTATGGCAGATAAGAGATAAAGATAGAAGAGGTAAGGTATGGAATGAACAAATAAGACCCGCTATGTTTGAGATGAAGAGAGCAATTGACGCTTTAGTTGTTTTAGCTGGTTTTATTTCAGAATATAACGCAAAAATGAACCCGCAATGTTCTAAATGTAAAGCAGCAATGAGGAAATATAACTACTCCGTCAAAGAGATAGAAAGAATGAGAAACGACTATGCAGACTTAAAGAAAGAAGCAGAAAAGCCAGCAGAAGATAAAATGGACATGTTAGAATTTCTGAACAAAAACTATCCAACTGCTGACGATTTCCTTCTATCTGATGTCAAGAAGAAATATAAAGAGACTTTCGGCATTGTTAAAACATTCGATGTACTAAAAGAAGAAATAGAAGCTACGAAACTGTTTAAGATTTCAAATATACATCGTACAATTCATGTAAAACGCTCATGAAAAAAAGAGGTGAGAAAACAGGTGAGAAAACAGGTTAGATCTAACCTTCTACCCTAAACATTATTTTTGTCTGATTTACGCTCATTACGATGAAGAAGTCTTGACAAAACATTTACGAAGAAGTTTTGACAAAACATGTACGAAGAAGTCTTGACAAAACATGTACGATGAAATCATGAAAATTCATGAGGTGAGAAAAGAGGTGAGAAAACGGGTGAGATCTCACCACTTCACCTAAACATTATTTTTGTCTGATTTACGCTCATTACGAAGAAGTCTTGACAAAACATTTACGAAGAAGTCTTGACAAAACATATACGTTCATGTTTGACAAAACATTTACGAAGAAGTCTTGACAAAACATATACGTTCATGTTTGACAAAACATTTACGAAGAAGTCTTGACAAAACATGTACGTTCATGTTTGACAAAACATTTACGAAGAAGTTTTGACAAAACATGTACGTTCATGTTTGACAAAACATTTACGAAGAAGTTTTGACAAAACATGTACGTTCATGTTTGACAAAGCATGTACGAAGAAGTCTTGACAAAACATAAACGATGAAATCATGAAAATTCATGAGGTGAGAAAACGGGTGAGAAAACGGGTGAGATCTCACCACTTCACCTAAACATTATTTTTGCTGAAAAATGACCAAATTCTGAGTAAAATGGCATATGCTTGCTTCCCTCGGAAAACCGAGAGAAGAGATTCCGTACGAAAACAGTGAAGAACAGCGAGTAGGGAAGAAAACCCAGTCGCCAAAACTCTATGAAAATCGTGAAAAATTGCCAAACGGTTTGAGAGGATATTATGTACATAGACTTCTTGTAAATGCTGTTGCAATGTGGGCTTCGCCTAAAATATATTTTTATTGAATTCAGCACAAAAATCATGAATTTCCTTAAGACAGAAAAAATAACGCTAATTTTTTATAAAATATTTTTTTATTTTGTATGTAAAGACAGATATGTCAACAACAGAGAACACAACAACAGTTATAGTCCATGAAGCTATAAATGAAGAATACGAGTACATACAGTTTAACAAACAACTCCGTCTCATTCGTTCGGTCAAAGACGATATGTACCAAATGCAAAGTATTTTGACAGCATGTTTTGCTCCAGATACCAAACATACAGACGATTGGTTCAAAAACCAAAGCACACAAGAACTTTTGAGCGAAGCACAGCGAGACCGACTTTTTTCGGGGTCGCCTAAAACTCATGAAAATCGTAAAAATTTGCCAAACGGTTTGAGAGGATATTATGTACATAGACTTCTTGTAAATGCTGTTGCAATGTGGGCTTCGCCTCGTTATGCTTGGTATATTTACAGACTTCTTGACGAAATTCATAGACAAGAACGTGAAGAGATGGAAAAGAAACTTCATGCAAAAGATGAAGTCATTGAAGCAAAAGACAAAAGCATTCAGAAAAGAATACCACGTTCGGTACCAAAAGGAAAGGAAAAGAACTATAAGTATATGATTTATACTGAAGAGATGGAAAATGAAGAAGACAGAGATATGGTTATGTTGCATTTAGTCAGAAGAAACAACAAAAGCTTTTACGACCTTGCTAAGATTTACAAATCTGACAGAAATTGGTTCTATCGCGAAAACTTACCGATTTCAATGACACCGAATGAAGATGTGAAACAAATAGTTCAAGTACGTTACCTCAAACACACTATGATATTAAAGGTTGTACAATACTTACATTCAAAGAAGATTTGCCATTGTTAAAGGAAAAATAACAGAGTATTTTGACAACTTCAAACAAGTAGGGTAGATGAACCATTTATTTTATTGACTTTTTACAATTTGAACTTTGTTTGCGTAGATATATTCTGAAAGAAGTATGAGGGTCTTGTATGACTTTGTACTTCTCCCATAGTTCATGTCTGTCAAACTTACCTGCCATGGACTCTTTCATAAGTTCCATGAAATCGTCTTCGGACAATCCGGGGAAAAGTATAATGTCATCAGTATTCTTTTAACATCCTTACTTAAACTCTTTGCTGTCTGTACACAAATGACAACTGAGATGTTAAAGTGTCTGAGCTTCTTAAGAATTCGACACATATCTTGTTCTCTGTTCTTAACAAAGGATGAGAGGCGAAATCATCTAAGATAAGAAGACATCTATGAGGGTAAGTCTTCCAATCGTAAGATTGCAATTTCTTCGAAATGTATTCTATCTCTTCTGTTTGTTTTGAAGTGTTTCTTCTCTAATATTCTCTGCATTTCCTCATTTGGGTCTTTAAACTTCGAATTTATATACTCATTATAGCATTATACTTCAAAACTCTTCTTTGGTACTTCTTTATCCAATCTAACAACTCAGAGTCTTTATACATACTAACTTAGACTTCTTTATAAATATCTTTGAACGAATTGACGGTTTGGTCAAATTGACCAGAAGTACTACAAATAACAACTAACTCATAGAATGGGTTCTTCTCATCTAGTTCTTGTTGTTGTGCAGCCATTTTAAGATAAGTGAAAGTCTTACCCGACCCAGGTGGTGCGATTAGACCTGTTATACCATTCTGAGCAAATAAGAACTTGTCATGTATAGGCTTTATCTGAGCATTTTCTAATTTCCTCTTGTTCTTATTAAAACATTCTCAAATTCTTGTCAATGTCAGCAAACTTTTTTTCTAACATATTTTAGAAAAATTAAATTTTTATCTTTAGAAAATGTCTAGCGATTTCGCTATCTATTTCGAGACAAGCTTTTCGACAGCAAAACATCTGTCGACCATAAAATCTTACATAGTGTAAACAAGAAAGGTGAATTTGTTCTAAAGTTCTGTTTCTGGGAATATGACAAGAACCATAAAACATTAAGCAGAGCAGTCTTAAAATTTGTCAATGACAGACTTGTTGACAGAGATGACGCCGATTGGAAAGATGAAGTCCAACAAAAGTTCTTAGAATGCAAAGAAGACACATGCGCTGTTCTTGAAGATGAAATAGAAAACAGAATAGATGAGCTATTAAAGGACAAAGAACTTTTACATAAATATGGTTCGGAGAAATTTGACATAACTCCACCAGAAAAGAAGAAGAAAGAAAAGAAAGAAAAGAAAGTAGAAGAAGAGAAGAAAGAACCTGAACCAGTTCCAGAGAAAAAGAAATTTGACATGTAAAAATAAAATTTTATTTTTAGAACATTTCTGGGTCAATGTTAATGTTCTCTTCCTCTTTAGGAGCAAACACTGGCTTAGACTCTAAAATCTTTTTACCCAATTTACCTTGAACTTCAACTATCTTAGACTCATAATATTCATAGTCGTCTGCTTTCTTTGGTTCATAAGGTATAACAAGTTTGTATGCTTTGCCTTCTTTAAGGTTTGAGAACCTTCTGTCAAAACTTTCTTTGACTGCTAACAACCTTCTATGTCTAAGTCTTTCAAATTTCGCACCATTTTTAGTCACAATAGCAAACTTAACTGGTTCGATGTTCCAAACTTTGCTGAATGAAGACTTTTCAAAATGGTAGAATTAAACATTCAAATATGTGAATGGGTCTAGTTCTTCTTTAAGTCCTGACATGTACTTGTTTACTGAGATGAATTTCGTCATCTTTTCTATCGGATAAAAAATATTTTTTTTAAAATTTACTCAGAAAAATTTTTCTTTGTATATACACCATTCTGTACGTCTAAAAGACTTTTGACATTTGCCAAGAATGTACGTTTAGACGCTGCCATATAACCATATTCTTGACAATATTGTTTATACGAATCGTACAATGACCTTTCATCTAATGACACAAAGTCAGTTTCATCTATGAACAGTTCATATACACTCTTGTTTGCTTCTAACAATGTTTGTCTCTCTTCGGTATGTGGAATTTGTCTTGGATTGAACTTAGAAATATCTAATGTCATGAAATATGAGAACAAGTGGTTGTAAAAGTCAGATGTCAAAGTTTCTGCTAAGTCGTCAAAATATTCTGTATCTTGCATATGAGAATCTGACGTTCTGACAACTACATATCTTCTGTCAGAACTTTCTAACTTCATCGGAACAACATTGTTTGAAACCATAATGAAGTTTGCAACATTTTCACAAACTCTTTGGTCTTTATATTTTCTTTCAACAACTCCAACTTTGTCTGTTATAAGACTCTTCAAAGCATCTGAGTTCAAAACTTTTGTTGTATCTATACTTTGAAGTTCATTACAAACTATAAGTTTCATATTCTCTATTGAGGAGTTAAACTTGCCACAGATGTTTTCTAAGTTTGTCATATTAGGGTTCGAATAACCTTCTAACAGTTTGCACAAAATATCTGTAAAGAATGTGTTCTTACCAGTTCCTTGTTTTCCAATTATAATGAGAGCAGTTTCATTTTTAGCACTTGGATGTTGTAAGATGTTTGCAAACCAACATAAGATATACTCATAGACTCTTTCGTTTCCATTGCATATAATTTCTTTGACATGGTCTAACCAAGCTTCTATAATATTTTCTTTCCATTCTACTTGTTCATATTTATATCCAGTGAAGATAGAATAGAAGTTTGGAGAAGGTGTATAGAACTTTATACCTCGAACTGAAAAATCTTTCTAACTTTGACAATAAGATATCCCAAGCATCTAACATCTTCATGCCAACTTGTACGACTTTTATTTTCTTAAGTTTTTGTCTACATTCTTGTTCTGAAACTATTGTCGCTTTAGGTTTGTTAAAGACTACATCCCATTCTTTCATGACATAACATTCTGGGCAGAGTCGACATAAATGACTAAACGTTTCAAATTCTCGACTGCTTTGTTATAGTCTCTAAATGGACACATATTTCTGAATGCTTGGAAGTCATAAAAATCTGAAACATCTATTCTGTACATTTTTATAAAAATAAAAAAAATATTTTTTTTATTCTTGACTTTGTTGTTGCATTTGTTGCATTTGTTGTTCTTGAGCTATTTGTTGTTGAAGTTGTTCTTGTAATACAATACTTTCACCAGTTGCATCTTCCAATTCGAAACTTTCTGCCGTCATTGACAAATACATAGGACATAAAAGTTTTACAGGAACAAAGTTTGCGTCAACTAATGTCAACGTTATACTTGCCAAAGTGTTTGAGTTCACTAAGGTTGAAAATTCTGCATTCGAATGAACAATAGGCAAACCAGCAGAGAAAGTATTGTTTATACGCATAAGTATCTTTTGGTCATAATAGTTTCTGTCGACATTCGAATAACACTTTGAACCTAAGTTTGAAACAATATATAAGATTGGTGTGCTTAATGTCAATGGAATAGACATTCCTTGTATGACACCTTTTCCTGTTATAGGAAACTGTTGGTAGTAAAAACCAGAAATAAGTTTTGTATTATAGCTCATATCGTTTATAGTAAACTCAGTCGGACATCCAAACATAATGAAACCTGCTCTAGTTGCAGCACATGTTACACCCGTCCTAAAGTATTAAATAAGTCAACAAAACCTGTTGGTGGTATATCTGAGTAAGTATCTTCAAAGGAGTATTTTTTACCATTCACAACAATAAAGTCTTCTGGTGTCAAAAGAGCAAAACAGGCTTTAGTCGTCATTGTGTTTAAGGTTAGTTTACAATATCGTCCTTGAGGACTTTGTAAGTTTGTTGTTATAGAATTATATGACTCAGGGTTTTTAGTCGTAATAGTATAAACCATTATATCTTCTGCCATTTATATAGGGTGTCCAAAGGTGTGTTTAGCACAAACCTGAATACTGCGAATAGAAATAAACAAGTTACATATATATAAAGTTTATTTAAATATAATCACCATTGGATTCAATCACGCGTTCGCAGCGATCGATCCAGGCTTGAAAGACACGCTTTAAATCATCATGAGAAAATTGCTCAAATTGCTCTCTTACAAAATTTTCAAGATCATCTGGACTCGCGAATTCGCGTCCTTCAGCTCTCTTTTTTAGCGTGCCGAATAAATAAAAGTCAGAGGGTGCAATATCAGGTGAATAAATTGGGTTTGGAACAACTTTGACATTGTTTTCCACCAAGTAATTCATTACCTTATGACTTTTGTGAACTCTTGAATTATCAAAATGAATTGCAAACTTTTGTTTTTGTTGTTTGGATTTCTCAAACTCATCAGAATTGATAATTTGAGTAAGAACATTGTCAATTAGATACTGAGCATTCATCGTATTAGGTTTTTGAAGAATATCAATTGCGATGATGCCATTCACGCCCCAAAAAACCGACAACATCATCATTGGTGTGTCAATTTTTTTCTTCGGGAATGTTTGCGGATTTTCATCCTTCGGGATCCACATGGTTTTGGCTTCTGTTGCATATTGAAACCAAGACTCGTCCCCTGTTACTAAAAAGCGAAACTTCTTGGATTGATACGCACCCAATATAGAGAGGAGCTCTTTCGAAGATTGGACTCTAGATTTTTTTTGAACTGAATTAAGGTTGTGCGGAACCCAACGTGTATACGCTAGTTTGTAGTTCAAATAATTGTGCAGATAATAACTGACTGTTGTACGTGGTATCTTTGTCATCTCCTCTATCCTTCTGAGTGATGCTCTTGGGTCTTCATCTAGCGCTTGAAGAATTGCTTTGATTTTTCTTTGATCCGGCGATTTTTTGTCAATTTTTATGATGGGCGTCTTTTTGTTCATGAAGTGATACATCCTAACATGATACGTTACAGTGGAATAGCTAGGAGCATCCATACCGAAGCATTTTACCAATGTCTCGTAGATTTTTTTACAGTCTTTGCATTTTTTTGCAAGAGCGAGGATGTTTTCTTTATGATTCATTAAAAAAATGAAAAAAATCCCGCCAAAATTTCCCGCGAAACCGCCTCTTGTCTCAAAATTCATTTTATATCCCGGCATGGCGCCAAAATACAACTTACTCATCATATACATATATTCATATTTTTTATTATATATTTATAATCAGCATATATCTCCTTTAATAGTCTCATATAGAGCGCTGTGCTAAACGCACCTTTGGACACCCTATATATATTTAAAAGTTTTTCTGAAAGTGGAGAAGAACTTCATCTAAACTTTCACATGGCGTTTCTTGAAGTTCTCTGTCTAAGAAGTTCAAATATTTTGTAAAGACATAGAACTTTCCTTTGTCTACACGAACAAACAAAACAGGGTCTTTCATATCGTTCAAAAGTGTGTAAAGTCCTTTACATGAAATAAAGTCTATATTATTTTTCTTCAAACATCTTTCAAGAAGTTTTGACATTTTTACTTAGCAAATAAATTTTAATGAAATGTTGTGGTCGTCAAATATTTTTATGACGTCTGGGAAACTATACTTTAAGTTCAACGTTTCACCTCCTTTCATAACGTATATCTTGTCAATGACATTATATGAAACACCACAGCAACCAATGTCGGGTTCTATTTCTTTGATGTTTATATCGTCTGCCTCTGTCAAAAGTTTCAATAGTTCTTTCAAGACTTCATGAGGTGCAATGACATATGAGTTCACTTTTACAGGGTTGTGTTCGACCAAGTTTAACATTATACTTAAAGCTTGACAAATCTTCTCCTGAGTTTGAAGTTTGTCTTTCAGTTGTTGGTAGTCGTTTCGAATATCTGCAACAGAACTTAAGTCTCTGCTAACTTCAGGATATGTTGGTTCTTTTACAGGAACAATTGTTATACCATCTTCGTCTTCGTATGGTTTCCCCACTTCAACATCTCTGTCTTTGACATTGACAATAACACTTTGACTGTTTGTTTGAGTTGGTGAATTTAACTTCACATCTGCCACCGCCATTAAACCTTTTGAAACACTCACGCTTCTATTTTTCGGAAATGACATTTTACTTAGAATAAAAAGATGGACGTATTCGAGTATCTCTTCGAATTGAAGCAGAACAAAGTTTACACAACAAACAATACAAATACATTGACAGAATAGTTCTTTATACAAACAATGGTAAATGTTATAGAATAGCAATATTTGCTGAACCAAAATATTTCCATAAAGCAAAGAAGTTGGTATAACTGAAATGGTGAAAGTTCTTGACGTTGACAAAAATATAACAACAAAACTTACAGATATTTCTAAAGGTAAGTTTATCTTACAATATTATGTCAAAACTGGGCGTACTGTCAATATTTGACGGAGAGAAGTCAGTTCAAGAACAACTTACTGACCTGCTGCCAAAATCTGCTCGATGGAAGCTGTCGTTATGCCAATCTGAGGAGCCCCAGCAGGTTTCATCGAACGAATCTTCAAAAGAGCATCTTCCGTGAAAAGTGCTATTGGTTTTTGTAAACTTCTTTGCTCTCAGTTCATCTGGACCGTCTCTGTCACCAGTATATTGTATTTGTACAGTACCAACAGTTGAAATACCACCCATAAAGTCTTCTGAGTCAGCAAATGGAATGCCAAGCCAAAAGTTTGAACGGTCTCCATTTGTATATTGAGTTTTTTGACCTCCTGTATGAGTCCATACTTTCACATATGGCATAATAGAACTTTGCATTTCAGGGTTAATGGTTGTTGTGAAGTTGTTGTTAAAGTTCATAGCATCTAATGTCAAGTTGTATGACCTCATATCCTCAACTGTAGAATATTCTTCTCTTGGATAATATTTGCCATCTATGTTTATATGATATTTAATACCAGGGTTGTAGAAACAAGAATAGTCATTTATAGTTCGTCTGAACAGTACAAACATAGTATCTGCATGTTTCATTGCAGTTGTTAAAGCAATATCTGTTCTTGCACCTGGGTCAGCACTTTGGTTTCCAACTTCACCTGCAAAGTCTTTGACAGATATTTGGTGTATAGGGAACATAAGTGGAACTGCAATATATTTGGCAGCTAAAGCATTTGAAATATCTGGGTCCAACATATAGACTGCAAGTCTGCTTTCTATTCTCTTGGCATTCAAATTTTTCGCATGTGAACTTAACTGGGTCCCAAGCAGTTCCAGCAGCATTGAAATAATAGTTTACTTCATTGTTGAAGTTTGAGAAACCAAAGTCTAAGTCAACTTTGTCTTTGCAAAATTCGGCGAATGACGTTTGATTTGTTCCCTTTACGTCTGTAATGCTGAATGGGTCTTGTGTTGGTGCAATGACTAAGTTATTTTTGCTTGGAGTAAGTTCAATAGAAATTTTTCCTGCCAGTTTGGCAAGTATCTTAAAAACCTGAAGATGAGGAAAGATGACAAAGGAACTCTAAGTTTCAGTTTTACTTTAGTGGCAGCAGTTCCATCTGAACCAGAAAGGTTAACATAAACTCCTGGAACGTTAGGGTCAAGTCTTCTTATTTTCTCAATATTTGCATACTGGTCTGTTTGTTCTCTAGCTTGTGGTTGTACTGAGTTTCTCAAAGCGAACCATTCATAGTTTGCCCATGTTACTGTTTGAACTAAGTCAGAGTTAGAATATATCTTATATCCCATGAAAACTTCTGGAGCATATTGGTATCCGACATAGAAAATTCCATTGCAACCTTTCTTGTCAGACAACTTGGCAGAAGGTTTTATTTCAATGTCTTGTTCACGTATAAGAATGAGTTGTCAATAGAAATAATATGAAACCTGTCGCAAGCAATATCTACTGTTGTTGAAGAACCTTCTCCAAACTCACCTACGTTTCCATAAGAAACAGCAGTTGTATATTCGTAAGTTCCAGGAACTATTTCTGACCTTCTAATGGCATTGTCGCATTCGTTATACCATTCGGAAACATTTCCGTTCATGGCATCCAAAACTGTTGGCGTTATATTCTGAGCGGCGTACATTTCATATGGGTAAAAATATAGAATAGTTGGATTTATGTGTCATAATAGAACCCACTCGTACCAAGCTTTACTTTCTTCCTGACTGAGTTTTTAACTCTTCTTTTTCCTTCATTGCCACTACTTTCACTAGATGAAGTTACTTCTTCACTACTTTCACTTTGTTCTACTCTTCTTCTTTGGTGTCGCTTTTGGTAACTTGCCCTCTGCTTCAAGTTGTTGCATCTTTGCCTCATGTTCACCTAGTATGTTGTAAATTTCCCATGTCCTTTTTGCCTTTGGGCTCTGGTCGCCCATCTCAGGTAACCTATATCCTAGAAAGATTTTGTCATAGTTTGTATTTGAGTCTTCGCTTATTGTTTGCATGACTCTTTCCTGAGTTTCCGGTTCAAGCTCTTCAAACAGAGCTTGTCCATATGGAATAAGCTCGTTTCCAAATATATGTTTTGTAGCCATTCTGGTTTTCTTTCCATGTTACCAATAATATCTTTTGTGAATGGGAAAGCTTTTACCCAATGTTTCAGTCTTGCGTCATTTATTTCTGTAGTTGGTTTTATTTTGTCAAGGAACATGTTTTTCAATACTAACATTTCATTTGGTACTGTCCATTTGAGTTTTCTTAAATATTCATCCCTTCTCAGTTCATTGTCTGCAAAGTAAGTTTTTATGACATTTTGCAAACTTTCGTTTGCAAGGTCATGTACAATAGGTTCTCTTCCTTCTCTCTCCCTAACTTTCTTTCTAAACTCTTCACCAAATATACCATCTTTATGGTTCTGTGTAGTTCTTTGAGATAAATGTTTTAGAACGTCAGGTGTTATATTTCCATCAGCCATGTTCATTTCATACTGGTCCAAAATATCTGCATGTTTCATATCTTTCAATGGCATTAAAGCCGCGCTGAAAATACCAGCTATATCTGGTTCACCATTCACTTCCATTGCGTCTACAACTTCTTGGAATTGTGGTTGTAAGTTTATGAACCACCTATCCGGATTAGCTTTATGACCCCATCTCATTGTAGTTCCATAGTCTGCAGAAACAAAAGTAGGTTTGTTTCCATATTGGTTAGGTTCTGAATGAACTTTAAACAATGTTTCATTTCTATATGTTTTGTTGAAATTTAACCTTTTATTTTCACCGAGTTCAGCCAAAGATTGAACGTTATATGGTCGTAAGTAAAAAGGATTATTGTATTTGCGTACATTTTCTTTCAGTACTTCCATTCTATGCTGAATATTTTCATCTGATGTTGGAGTCTTTTGTATGTCGGCGAACATTTTTCGATATCCTTCTACTATGTCAGCCGAATTTTTCTTAGACTCTTGGAAAGATTCCATATTCTCCTCATACTCTTGTTGAGGGTCAAGATTTTTCGGCTGTTCCAAATCTTCATCTAGTTCTGTGAAGTTAGTTTCCAAAGGAGGGACTTGTTCGTTTCCTTCAGGCTCTTCTAGCTGTTGTTGCTGAACTATTTCTTCCATGTCTGGTTGTATCTGAACTTCTTCCTGTTGAGTTTCTTGTACCTCATCTGCTGGCATTTCATATATTCCGAGACCGTTTTTAACAAGTTCCCTATCTAAGTCATCCGGACTCATAAACCTTTCTTCTTTCGTTCCGTCTCTATTTTTTACGCGTTTCATGAAGAGAGTTGAATTATCATTTAGCTCTGACATCAAATATCTCGGAGTAAATTCATTCATGTCATTTGGATGATATGCTATTAAATCATATCCCTTAGCGAGCTTGTATTTTCCAGGTTTGAAATTATATCCCATTTGGTGCTGAACCATAAAGCTAAATAGGTTCGGGTCAGTATTTCCTTCCTTGAACTTTCTAATAGCTTCTTTATATCTGTCACTAAAGTCAAGAGTATCTGGGTAACCATAATCTTCCTTAAGCATTTTTAAGAATTCTTGGTTTCCTTGTTCTCTACTTCTTTTATGTCCTTGCTCTGTTTGTGGTTGTTGTTGTGCAGGGTTTTGAACTGTTGGTTGCTGTGCAGGGTTTTGAACTGTTGGTTGTTGTGCAGGGTTTTGAACTGTTGGTTGCTGTGCAGTGTTTTGAACTGTTGGTTGTGGTGCTGGATTTTGAACTGTTGGTTGTTGTGTTGGTTTTGGTGCATGCCTGTGTCTGTGTCCATGTGACGATGTAAATGTTTTAGGTAGTCCTGGTGCAGGTGCTTCTCTTGGAGGGTTTGGTGGTATATAAGTTCCACTAGCTAGTATATAAGTTCCACCAGCTGGTATATAAGTTCCACCAGCTGGCACATATGTTCCATCTGCAGCATAATGTCCTACCTGACTTTTCGTTTTTAAGAAAGCATTTACTAGGTCTGTTTTGGTCTGTTGTAACTCTTTTTCTTGACTTTCCACAACAGTTGCTCTAACGGCGTCATAGGCACTTTGAACTGCCTGTCTCGTTGCTGCATCTGTTATTTTCGTCATATTTTGTGCTACTTCTCTTAACTCTTTGTCGAAACCTTCAGACTTCAGTTTCTTTCCAGATGAGAAGTCGTTCACTAGTTTCACCTTACTATGAAGAGCTTCGAAGGCGTTCTTAAAGTCAGCATTCATTAAAGCTTCATTTGAACTGTCTTCATCCGCTTGTATTTTTGTCCTTATTGACCCTATAAGTTGGGCTGCTTTGGCGTTGGCTTGGGCATCTAACCAGTCATTATTAGCTTTTATATATTCTGCGCTTTTCATTGCCTTTTGCATGGCTGCGTCGTTATTTTTACTTTCTTGTGCTAAGTTTTCATACTGTACGGTTTGGTTTTGCAACTGTAAAAGTTTTTCTGCCTTTACATTTGCTTCAACTTCTTTTTTATACTCATCGCTATCCATATATGTCTTCAGGGCTTTTTGTTTTATTTCTTCATCTTTCAGTACTTTATATTGAGTAGTATGGTTTTTCAAATTTATAACATCTTGTTCCATTTTTGCTACTTCTGCTGCTTTTTCTGACACTTTTTTCGCATATTCCTCTGTACTTAGTTCTTTCAGTTGTTCTTCTTTCTTCTTTTTCTCTACGTTTAACTCATTGAGTTTCTTTGTGTGTCTGTCATATTCTAGTTTCTTTTCGTTTTCACTTATTTGTTTCTGTATGTCTATGTTTGACTTTTTGACATCTGTTATTTGATTTTTGAGTGAACTCAAATTCATTTGACTTTGAGGGTTATAAGCTGTTCCGTCTGCAGCTCCACCATAGCCTGCCATTTTCGCTAAAAGTGCCGCTCTTAAACCTCCACTCTGTGCACCAATAACTCGGTTTAAAAGCATAGGGTTGCTTGACATTTGTTGCAACATAGTGGGGTCATTCATCATTTGTTGTTGCAACTGTTGTTGTGGTGTCAGTTTTACTATTGGATGTTTCAATGCTCTCTTCCTCTTACGTATATTCTTACGTAGCTTACGTGGCATTTTAAGTGAAGTTAAAAAGCGGTTTTTGTAGTTTAAAACATGCGGCTGTCACTTTTTTGTTTGCATATCTCTTATATAGTGAAAAACGGTTTTGTCACTTTTAAAAAACGGAGTTGTCTGTCACTTTTAAAAAACGGTTTTGGTTTTTATCACCGGCTGGTCGGCTGGGGTTCGGTCCTCCTCTTGGGTCTTGGGCAAAATTCTTAGGGCTAGAAGGGGCGCAGCCCCTGGAAGCCCCACATACCTGACCTAGAGATTAATTATATATCAATTTATATGACTGGCATAATTATTTGTCAAATATTGCCATATAATCTAAAGAAAATTTCTAAAATTAATTTATTGTTTTGGGATCGATACTATTGGTATTTAGTAGTATTATTAGCAATTCGCATTATAGAGGTAAGACAATTAATATACCTTTCTTATGCTATCGAAAAATCAGTGAATGGTATAGTTTCGAATTCAAAAAATTTAATGTACTATCCCCTTACTTTCAATCAAGTTATTTTTATGAAATTTGGCAAGAATATTACGGTAATAATGAATCTGTAACAGAAATTAATGAAAATAAATCAATTAATAGAGAGAATTCCAATATTATTGTTGCCACTGTATTATTTCAAGGAAAATATCAAGACTTCATTATCCATCTACGAAATTGCAGATCTCTAATAACTTACACTATTTTTGATAACAGTCAAAATAGTTATTCATCTAAAATGAATATTTACCAATACAGAAATTCATGTGTTCAGTATCGAATTTGCGTTATGAATCCGTATGCAAATAGCAATTATAATACTGCAGCTCATTCATATGTTAGTTCTTTTGAAGACAATAATCCATATAATTATATTAAAGATTTAACAATTGCAAATTCTCGGGTAAACACAAGAATATTATATTTGGAATACGGTCAGATTTTAATTGAAAATACAAATATTTCTAATACTATTTCACATGAAACTGATAATTTGATATTTGAAATTCGCAATGGAGAAACAAATATTTCATTTTCAACTTTTATGAATAATACCGGGGAAAAGGCATCAAAATGTTTTTATTTTTATGAGGTACAAACAGAGAATTTCCGTCATTTACTAATTCATTCGAATACAATTTATTATGATGCAGATGAAAGAAATCAATATAATGGATTGTTTAGCCTAGATAATTCTAGAATAAAATTAAATGAATGCAATATCATTAATAATAAAGCAAAATGCATGACTTTTGCTTCATTTGGTTCTCTTACAATTTCGAATTGTTATTTTGATAGAAATACAATAAATAAAATTGGGCAGGATGTTGATTATGATCGTAAAATTACAGATAGTGATGACGTAATGGTTAATGAATCAATTGCTAGTGAAGAAATAGTCATAAGAAATTCATATCAGGGAAATGAATTGTGCGAAAATGGAATTCCAAATAATCTTTTTGCAATTAAAAACATTTCAATAGTGAATGAAAATCAGCCAATAATCGAATATAACGAAAATATTAGTATAAAGGCATTTATTGTACGCTCAAAATCAATTACAGAAATTGAAATCGAATCATGGATTGAAGGATATGAATCAAAGCAAATTATTAATTATTCTATTCCTACTGATAATTATATAATTATATAATTCAAGTATTAACAGATATTTTTGGAATTCATGCACTTAAAGTCAAATTCAAATCAAATGAAAATTTAGAATCAGATTTGAGGAATTTTGATTTTATTAGAAGAAACAAAGCAACATTTACAGTTATAGATTCATTTTACACAGAAAAGAAAGTAGTATTGAGTGAAAGTGTTATTGAATCATATGAATCAGAGTTCAACGATTGTAAAATTCATTTATTATTCGATGAAATTAGTGATTCCAAGCTAATTCCTGTTTATCCCAAAGAAATTGATATCACTTGTGACATTTCCAAAGATATTGATTTGAAAACAAATCTAATTCGTCTTCAAATCACAAACTCACAAGGTTCGATTATTTGTGAAATATATCATCAAGTTCCTAATAAAATCAAATTCGAAAACACAGTGAATCACAATGATTGCAACTCAGTCTTTTCAAAATTTTGAAAAGTGAGTTTTTTTTCCCTGAAATGTGATCCATTAAAAATTTCTTCAATCAATGAAACACACATAAATTTATATGATTGATGAAATAATTTATGTCAAATTTTACCATGTAATCAAAAGAAAATAGTATGAATTTATTTCATTGTTTTGGGATCGATACTATTGATATTTAGTAGTATTATTATTAAATCACATTCTATATGTAAGATAATTAATATGCCTTGCCTGTGCTATCGAGAAATCAGTGAATGGCATAGTTTCATATTCAAAAAATTTAATGAACGATCTTCTTGCTTTAAATCAAGCAACTTATACAATATTTGGCAAGAATATTACGAAAATTTTGAATCTGTAACGGTAATTAATGAATCTGAAGCAATTGATACCCATGATACAAATATTTTAGTTGCCAATGTATTATTTCAAGGGAAATATCAAGACAACATTATCCATCTAATAAGCTTCAAATCTCTTATTGCTTACGCTATTTTTGATAACAGTCAAAATGATAATACAACTAAAATGAATATTTACCAATGGAGTAGCTCATGTGTTCAGTATCAAATTTGTGTTAAAAATGCATATGCAAATAGCGATAGCAATACTGCAGTTCATTCTTTCATAAATTTTCTTAACATTAATTATATTAAAGATTCAACTTTTGCGAATCCACGAGGGAGTGCTGATTTATTTCGAATGCTTTCTAGTAACACATTAATTGAAAATACAAATATTTCTAATACAATTTCACATGAATCACGTTCTAATTTGATATTTCATATTGGTAGTAGTCATGAACAATCAAATGTTTCATATTCAACTTTTATGAATAACACTGGGAATATGGCATCAAATTGTTTTTCATTTTATGAAGTATATTCAGAGAATTTTCATCATCTCATAATACATTCTAATACAATTTATTATAATGAGGATGAAAAAAATGAATACAATGGATTTTTTGGAATTTATGATGCAAAATTAACATTAAAATGCTGCAATATCATTAATAATAAAGCAAAATGTTTTATAATTGGTTTTTATTGTACACTTACAATTTCGAATTCTTATTTAGATAGTAATAAATATATAAAAACTGGACAGTATTATGATCGTTATGATCAAACAGCTACTGATACTGATGGCTACTTAGTTGCTGAACTAATTACTGGTGAAGAATTAGACATAAGAAATACATTTCCAGGAAATGAATTGTGTGAAAATGGGTTTATTTCAGATTGGAAAGTATTTGGAATTAAAAATATTTCAATACTGAAGGAAAATCAGCCAATTATTGAATACAACGAAAATATTAGCATAATGGCATTAATTGTTCATGCAGAATCAATTACTGAAATTGAAATTGAATCATGGATTGATAATGATGAATCAAAACAAACTATAATTAATTATTCTATTCCAACTGATAACAATATAATTTTTCAACATAACTTAAGTAATATTTTTGGTGATTACATTCTTAATGTCCACTTTAAAGCAGGTGACATAATAATATTAAATTCCTTTAATTTCAAACGTAGAAAAGAAGCCAAAATCAATGATGTGAATTCATTTTACATTAAAAACAAAGTAGCAATTTATGGCAAAGTTGATGATGCATTTAAACAATGTGAATTAAAACTCTCATTCAATAATCAAAACGATGGAAAGAGCATTGATATTAGTTCAAACGATTTTGAATCGATAGCAGATATTCCTGAAAACTTTGATCCAAAAGAGAATCATATATATTTGAAGATATTTAATGAAAAAGGAAATTTAATAGGAATAACGAAGCATAAAATTGGTACTAAAGCAGAAGAATTAAGCGTAACAGATAATTGTCCGCTTGTTTATTCTTCTTGAAGAAGGCATTAATCATTTAATTGTATAGAGATAAACCAATAACATATTATTGTAATTGATATTATTTTTATTCTGAATGCAAAAGGAAACAGATATAGTTATATATCAAAAAGCTTTAATAGGGTTTCAAATTATCCATTGACTGGGTATAATGGATATCAGATTATTTCGGAATTTCATGCCAAGACTTTCTCAAAATTACTAATTATCAAAATTTTTTTCCTATTATGTTAAAAATCTTTCTATAACTTCACTAATATTCAATTTAGATGTTGACTTTCCAATATACTTTCATTAAATATGATTCAAAGTCAATTTGAAGATTACTATAGGCAAAAAACATCACGATGGAGGTATGAAAACATAAATAATTTTTTATCTGATTTCAAAAATTGTTTTTCATAACAAGTCTGTTATGATGCAATTGAATTTTGTTATTATTTTAAAAGGTTATATCTATGAAATAAAAGATTACAAATTGTAAGTATAAATTAAGAAAATAAAGAGATTTTTAAAATTTATATCAGAATTTACCAAATAATAACATTTCAGTAATTCGCAATTAATCAGATAAGGATAAATAAATAGTGCATTCATATAGTAATCTTTGATATCGCTTTTTATCAAATTTTTGGATAATAAACCAATAATATAATAGAGAATTGGATAAATTGATTTGATTGGGTGATTGCGTTAATGTACGGTCCCCAGGTCTTATAATTTCGAAAGTATGTATAACGCAAAGATCAAAATTAAATTTAGAAAATTTTGAAAAAATAAAATTCCAAAATAATGTTCAATATAAAAAAAAAAAAAGGTAGTGGGGCTTCCAGGCACTTCGTGCCCTCTAGCCCCGAAGATGTTTAGTATAAATGAAGTTTTTATTCGGAAAATTGTTAGTCTTCTGGTGTGAATTCGGAGGACTCTTCTTCTTCCTCCATTGCTTCTGGGAAGAAGCCTTCTTCTGGGTCGAAAACATTATATAATGTGTCGCTTTTCACAAATTATATATGTTTTCATGTTTTGTCACTTTTCTGTCACTTTTCAGGGAAAAAACATTTTTATTATTATATATAAATGAATTTTACAAAACCACCGTTACCGTTCTTTGGAAATAAGAGTAAATGTAAAGATATTATATTGAGAGAACTTAAGAAACTACCGAATGGTCTAACATTTGTAGATTTGTTCGGTGGAAGTTTCTATATATCCCATTTATGTCATACAATATTCCCAGACTCAAAGATTATATGCAATGACTTCGACAACTATATGGACCGTCTCAAACATATTCCAGACACAAACAATATATTGAAAGAGTTAAAAGAAAAGATACCTATAGGTAAGATGGAACGTATACCATTAGATAAGAAAAATATTGTGAGAGAGGTTTTGAAAAAAGCAGAATATATAGACTGGGATAGTATATCTGCTAGACTATTATATAGTGGTGCTATAAGAGTTCATGACATTGAAACACTTATGTCAAAAGTTTTATATCTTAACTATACAAATGTTTTCAAAGAGGACATAGAAAAATATATTGAGGGTATAGAGTTTGTGAGATGTCATTGGACAGAGTTGTATGAAAAATATAAAGACAAGGAAAATGTTTTCTTTATAGTGGACCCGCCGTTCTATAACACATGGGATTTTCAATACCAAGTAGACTGGACTTTGAGAGACTCTTTAGAAACTTTAGACGTTATACATAACCATCCATGCTTTTACTTTACATCCGATAAAAGTGGTTTGGAAACCGTTATGAGATGGTTAGAGGACATACATGACTATGAGTTTAGATATGACAAGATAGAATATGAGAGAGGTCCTATAAACCGGAGAAAGTGTCATAACAAAGAAATTTTATTAGTAAGTAAATGTGGTTTGAAATAGGACTACTTGTTTTAGGTTTTTTCCATTGTGTCATTTATTTCTTTGACGTGGCAGAAAAGTACAGAGAATATGAAGATGAACCAATGCCTGCAAATGTTCAGTATATGTACTCGTAAGAGATATTTTTATCTAATATTAAATGGACGCACAGAACTTAGCGAATGCACAGCAACCTGGACAACCAAACCCAGAGAATATTCCAAATGAAGTTAGAATACAAACTGCAATGGCAAACTATGGTCAAGTGCCAACAGATGTACAAATGCAAACTGCCATGTCAAATGACGCTGCGTTAGGTTTGCCACCATGGTATGCAAATATGAGATGGAAAGAGTTTTATACAAACCCTGAAGTGGGATATAAACAACTTTATGCAGATGACGCGAAACAGGAGTTGACCCAGAATATGTTTTCTACCAGAGGAGAAACAGAATGTATGAGCTCCAGTTAAAGAATGCTATGGAACTCAACAGGAAACGTAAGAGACTAGGCGGACATTAGATTTTTACATATAGTAAAATGGGTTTCTTCAGTAAGATAGGAAACTTCTTTCGAAATGTTGGAAGAGGTATATGGAATGGAAATAAAAACCGTAGGAAGAGGAATTTGGAACGGAGTCAAAAATATTGGTAAAAGGGTAGGTCAGTTTGTTGGTATTATACCTAAAGACCGCCTGAACCAGAAGAGCAAGCTCCTGTTATACAACAGCCTGAACCTGCACCACAGTCTAGTTGGCAACCAAATCCAACACCTCAACCGTATTAAAAAATTATATTTTTACCGTTCGATAGTAGTTGTATATGAAACTAAGTTCTAAGTAAAACGCATGGTATAATGGAATTATTCTTTTTCTTCCATCTGTAGTAAACCATACTTGAAAGTCTGAAATACTTCCACTTGGTGGTTCGTATAACTTTGTAGGTTTTTCGTAAAAGTCATTCATCAGACATAAGAAAGAGTTTTGCGCACCAGAAAATGAAGCATGAACAATAATAGCATCTGGGTCGAA
Source organism: Trichomonas vaginalis G3 (assembly GCF_026262505.1). Classification (NCBI taxonomy): domain Eukaryota; phylum Parabasalia; order Trichomonadida; family Trichomonadidae; genus Trichomonas; species Trichomonas vaginalis. The sequence goes on from NC_067207.1 coordinate 19,307,857, forward strand.
AATATTTTCATATGTTCCATTAGGGTTTTCGACTTCATAAAAGTCTGGGTGTACTGGATATGCTGCAGGCTGATTTAACATCCTCATAAATCTATACCATGCCAAGTTGTTATATTTTGTAGAAATATAAACGTTTTCTCCAAGGTCTTCTATTCTATTGATTTTAACAGTTGCATTTTTCCTGTCATAAATAATATCGAGATGGTATTCTCCTTCGTCAATGTTATACTGTTTTGCATATTCGATATAGATATCGTTTATTTTTTCTTGAAAAGCTTGAAGAGTTGTTTCTAAGTTTACAAGCAAACTAACTTGTAAAAGTTTTCCCTGTTCAAATTTCTCATACATACGTTTTTTCTTTGTTATAGTATCGAACTTCAAAACCGACCGTAAATGGGAAACCATGTATGGCTTCTGAAATGAACTTCATTCTACGAAAGCCAATAGCTTTTGTGACAGATGGGTCTCTTAACCATCTTAATGGGTAGTCAAAACGATAGCCTTCATGCTTTACGGTCTCTGTCTCAAACTTTTGACCGACATTAGTAAAAAGTTCATCTAATGGTTTAGTTGTAGCAACTCTTGAATTTTCTTTTTCTATTGGAAGCATATTTTATCTATAATAAAAATGTCGAAAGATATTGCTTCCATGAGAGAAATACAACACAACCGACAACTCATTATGCAAGCTCTAAATAAGAACACAACAAACTTTTCAAACTATTCTAAGATATCTGAGTCATTGAAAGAAGGAAACTTAAAACTGACAATAAACCCAATGACAGATGAGTTTCTGTTTCAAGACAATAAGAACCATACTGTCTGTATAAATCCAACAAAAGGAACTTTAAACGAGAAACCTATAAATGAACTTCTTTTGAAAGCAGATGTTGACAACAAAGCTGACAAAGAATATGTAGACGATGCAATAGCAAAAGAAGAAGAAAGAGCTAACAATGCTTATGCAACAAAAGAACATACTCATCCTGAACTAGCAGACAAAACATATGTTGACAATAAAATGTCAAGTGAAGTGACAAGAGCTGAAAACGAATATTCTAAAAAGACTCATATACATTCTATATCTGAAATAACAAACTTAAACGTTAGCCTTGAAAAGAAAGCGGATAAGGAATATGTGGCTAGTAAGTTAGAGAAGAAAGCAGATAAGACTCATACACATACAAGTTTTACAACTTTTACAGCAGATGATATTACACTAAACACAACCTTGCCAAGTAAAGGTCCAACAATACCACCGGCAACAAGTCTTGTAGATACTTTGATATCTAATGACAATAGTATTATACATCTAAGACAGGAACTCAATGTGCTTAAACAAATTTTGCCGAATCTTATTTACCCGGTTGGCTCATTATATGTTTCAATGAACTCTACCAGACCAGAAGTAGTACTTGGTGTTGGTGCATGGGAACAAATAGTCGACAGGTTTTTGTATTGTGCAAACTCTTCAAAGGAAACAGGTGGAAGTAAAACGATTTCAGGTGAAAATTTACCTGCACACAGTCACTACATAGATTTAAGTACATCTCAAGCAGGTTGGCATAAGCATAGATATTGGGATTGGTCAGGAATGACAAAAGGTAAAGGATATGATGTTAAAGACGACGTTAAGTTTGCTATAAATTGTTACTGGAGTGACACTCAGGGAGAAGGAAACCATACACATCACGTTTCAGGATATACGCAAACAACGGGACAAAGTAAAGAATACATGCCACCTTACATGACAGTTTACACATGGTATAGAATTGCTTAGTCGTCATTTTCAACTTCTTTAGCATATTCGTCAGGAGTTGTCTTATATTTGTTAGGAACTGTCTTTGAAAGTATACCACCTTGAACTTTGACAAGTTTGAAACGAGGTCTGACAATAGTAGTTTTATCTTCTGCTTGCAGTCTGTACATTTTGCCATGTTTGCCTAAAACTTCATAATATTCTCTTGTATACTTTCTTCTATTTTTACGAACACGAATGTGAGTACCTGTCGGGTTCCCATTGTTGTCATAGTCAATAGTATTTTCATATGGGTCGCGTTTAGGTATTTCTATTTTTACTTTGTCACCTTTCTGAAGTTTGAAGCCGGCATTCTTTCTTGTTTGTCTCTTTTGACTAAATTATTAAATATATAGTCTTTCTCTAAGTCAGGGTTGTTTTTCATTTCTTCGGGGAGTGGTTTCCCAAACCTTTTTGCTTACGGCTATTGTAAATATTTAAAAACTTGTCTCATCTTTGCCATGGAGAAGTGTCTATATTTGTCGTCATATGACATTTCATTTGCTTCACCACCTTGTGGTTGGTTTAAGTCTCTTAACATTTTTATACAACCGTCAATGACACCAAGAGCAGAATGGTTTTGGTCGACAATGAAATATTGGTTTACATTTTTTGAACGCAGATAGTTTTTTACATCATCTGATTTGAAAGAACTTTCACAGTCAGATGTCAGTTTTGTTGGATGGTATTTGTCAACGAATATTGTCAAAGCAGTTTTCACATCTAAAATATTTTTGGACCATAATGGTATGGCTTCACAGTATCTTGTGTTTTGACCGACAAATATTAGCCAGTATGGTGGTCCATCTGTTCTAACTCTCGGAATGTTTTCCAAGATATCCATAAACCAAGCATTTGGTGTTGAACTAAAGATTTTTATCATGAGTGCTTTCTTTGTCGCTTTAGAAACATAGGGGTCCTTGTTTGGATTCGTCATTTTTTATCCTATAAGAAATGGGTTTATTTGGCGCATTAGCAGGAGTTGCATCCAGATTTTTGCCCGCAGTGGGAACAATAGCCAGAGGTGTATTTGGAGTTGGAAGGAAGATTTTGAGTACATTAGGTATACTTAAAGAGAAAGCACAACCTATTATACAAACTGTACAGAAAGGTTGGGATGTAGCACGAGATGCAACAAATCTTATTCCAAATCCTGAAACAAGAGGAAAAGTTCAAGGATGGATGGACAATGTAGGAAGACAAGCAGGAAACTATTATAACAAAGCAAATGACTACTATAACCAAGCAGGACACTATATGGACCAAGGTGAAAGATTCTTTAACAGAGGATATAACCATGCACAACAATGGGTAAACAATAACCAACCTCAACCGCCTCAAACGTGGGGAATGTAAAGTTTTTTACTGAGATGAAATGAACAATACAGCATTGAGACAAATGGGTTCAAGATGGATTTGTCGGCTTCCAGCAGTTACACCACGTGTTTGTCAAGTTCTTCCTATACCTCAGGAAGTTTTAGACCGACTTAAAAAACAACAACCAGTTGAAAACAAACCAAACTAAAATTTTTTACTGAGATGAAATGACCGAAGAAGTTGAAACGGTAGATTTGACACCACAAACAAAAAGTTCAGAACCATTGTCAAAACCTGTCAAAGAACTTACAGATGAAGAGAAAAATTCAATAATAGAAAGTGCCAGGTCTGGAAATACAAACCCTAACTACAAAGTCACTTTTCATAAAAATGGAACGGCAAGTATCTCAAAAAAGAAACAGACTCTCACAAATAAAATATTGAAGTCTGAAGGAGCTTTCGAGACAACAGATGGAAAAGTTTACTTCACTGACCAACAGTTCATTATAGAACATCTCATTGACTTAGAGTCGAAATATTCTAAACTTTACAACAAACACAAAAAGTTGAAAGGAAAACAAAAACAAATGGCATATGATATTTATGAAGATGTTGACGACACAACTGTTCCTGCAAGTGAAGTAAAGTCAGAGAAACCGAAAAGTGACGAAAAACCGATAGAAGAAGAAAAACCAAAAAACTGAAGATAAACCAAAACCAAAGTTTAGTTTGGAAACTAAACCAAGTCAACCTTCATTAGCTGGTATGGGTTGGCGTCAAAGACTTATGGCAGCAGGCGGTTATGTAAAGTAAAGAAAAAATATTTTTTTATTTTTATAAAAATGCCCCCATATAGAATGGATAGAAAGTCTGCTAGAATAAAAGCAGAGTTACAAAGATATGGTTGGAGAGTTTCGAAGAATTTTAAATATAGGAAGGGAAGACCCATAAAAGTCTATGACAAATTGTCTGGTCTTCGCTACGAAATGGATTTGGAAACAGCACGTGCAAATTATCCAAACAGACTAGAGAGGTTAGAAGAAGAACGTCTTATGGACATGCCTTTCGATGTGTTAAACATTGCATGAAGTAAAAAATTTATTTTTAAAAAGTGACATTTTTTAATTTTATTTGAAATGTACGCTGAGTTTGTTGGAGACGACCGTTGGGAAACTTGTTTGTTAGATGAGAAATATGAAATGGCATACCATTTTAAAACAATATATTTTTACATATATTAAATGCTTCAGGTTGAAAAACAAAGAACAAAAGTAGCAGATACAAAACCGTTAGACTATATCTTTACAAATGCTGGTAGGACTATTTCAGATGAGAAATTTCATCCCGAGTATACAGGTTTGACTATCCAATTCGTTGGCTTCAAAGTCCTTCAGATGCAAAGGCAATAGGATTTAGAAGAGTTTTGTTTTCAAATAGAACTAACGCATTTATGTTCGCAGTATATTTTCATGGGCAGTATAAAGGTTCTGATGGTCTAATAGACAAATTTGACGAAATGAGAATCTTTACAGTTCGTTCAGACGAAAGTCTTGAGAAAACTCTAAATGACTTTCAAACTCAAATGAACAAATATTATTGGGAATTTCAAGAAAAATACGACTCTTTACTAAATGGAACATACTATCTGAAACTAGAATATGACAAGATGAACTCCACCGTTTCATTTCAAAAGATTGAAATTAACCCTCCAAGAGATACAGAGTTTTTATTTTGGAAAGTAGACAAACGTTCTTGGGCACAATTTCTTCGGTTACTAAACCAGAACGAACCATTACCACCAGATGGTCCATTTAAATTTATACTTCCACCAGCAGATTTGACAGTTTTATAGAAACGTGTTTGACCCTCAAAATGTTATGTGTCATGCAAGTTTCAGTTCAAGCAACAATAGTTTTCTATGTATTGGTAAGGACTTTTATGACTTTGCTTCTAAATTCTACGAACCACCTAGTAACAGTTTCTCTGACTTTCAAGTTTGGTTCACAACAAATGGTGTGCAACATATTATTCCATTGTACTATGACTTTTATCTCGAATTGTCTTTCATATATAACTACGGAAAAGTGCTGAAAAAGTATTGAAAAATAATGTTTATGTTAGAATGTTAGATCTAACACGTTTTCTAACACGTTTTCTAACATCGTAGAAAACTCATGAAAACAATTTATTTTTGACACTTTCACAAAAAACATAAAAAAGTGAAGTTAAAATGAGATGTTTACTGAACTGGTTGGATGTCGCCTTCACAGGTTATGTAGAATGGTTGACCCGAGAAGTGGAACAGTGCTCTGAGAATTTGTATAATTCGTGGAATTGGACTCTCTCTGTTTGGAAGTAGTATCCAAGGACGTTTGTTTAGGAACTTAACAAGAGCTTCTTTCTTTGCTTGCTTTATGTCGTCGAAAGGAGTGTTTTCTGGTATTTGAATTGGAATTCCAGTCGAAGTCTCGAGATTCAAGCAGCCTTCCAGAAATAGTGGTGAACTTGACCTTGGGCTTCATGACCTTGCGCAAGTAGTAGTCTTTTACGCAGTCGTTAATTTCAATTAGGTAAACTGCCTCGTCAAATCCTTCTGGCATTCCGAGTCCTTCCATCCGACAGAAAAAGTTTTTCCTTCCGACAGAAAAAATTTTTCCTTCCGACAGAAAAAGTTTTTCCTTCCGACAGAAAAAGTTTTTCCAGTTTTCCGTCCGTAAACCATTCAAATTTTCGAAAATTGAGAACTTTTTGGTCGAACTTCAGAAAAAGTTTTTCCTTCCAACAGAAAAAGTTTTTCCTTCCGACAGAAAAAGTTTTTCCTTCCGACAGAAAAAGTTTTTCCTTCCAACAGGAAAAGTTTTTCCTTCCAACAGGAAAAGTTCTTCCTTCTGACAGGACACAAACGAATGTCCCACGTCCCACCAACCCAGTCCATTCCCAAACCAGAGGAACCTAAAGAACCACAACAGTCTCCTCAGCAACCTCAGTTCCAGCAAGTACCTCCGAATTTCTACCAATTTCCACCTCAAGGTTACTACCCACCACAAGGCTTCCCGAACTACCCTCCTCTGCCTATGCCTTACTTCCCCAACCCTTGGATGTTCCAGCAAGCTCCACCCCAGCAATTCCAATCTCAATCCAAATCGAAGAGAGACCAAGAGTTCGAAGAAGGTCTGAACCGTTTACGCAAAGAGTATGCTACAGCTCCAATTGAGAGAAAGTTGTTCCCGGACCAAAAATATAATTTAGGTGAAGAGGTTAGATCTAACACGTTTTCTAACACGTTTTCTAACCTCATGAATTTTCATGACTTCTTCGTAAATGTTTTGTCATGACTTCTTCGTAAATGTTTTGTCATGACTTCTTCGTAATGAGTGTAAAGGACCCAAAAATAAAGTTTATGTTAGAATGTTAGATCTAACACGTTTTCTAACACGTTTTCTAACCTCTTGAATTTTCATGACTTCTTCGTAAATGTTTTGTCATGACTTCTTCGTAAATGTTTTTGTCATGACTTCTTCGTAAATGTTTTGTCATGACTTCTTCGTAATGAGTGTAAAGGACCCAAAAATAAAGTTTATGTTAGAATGTTAGATCTAACACGTTTTCTAACACGTTTTCTAACCTCATGAATTTTCATGAATTTCCTTAAGATAGAAAAAATAAAGTTAGTTTTATTTTGTATTTTTTTGTATGTAAGATATGATTTCAGGGATTTTTTTGACGAAGTGTCAATGTTCACTTCGTCAAAAAATAACAGTTATCTAATGAAAAGTGTCAATTTTTTGTTGTTTTTTTTGTATGTTAGATATGATTTCAGGGATTTTTTTGACGAAGTGTCAATGTTCACTTCGTCAAAAAATAACAGTTATCTAATGAAAAAGTGTCATGACTTCTTCGTAATGTTTTGTCAAGACTTCTTCGTAATGAGTGTAAAGGACCCAAAAATAAAGTTTATGTTAGAATGTTAGATCTAACACGTTTTCTAACACGTTTTCTAACCTCATGAATTTTCATGAAATTTACAGCAAAAATAAAGTTTATGTTAGAATGTTAGATCTAACACGTTTTCTAACACGTTTTCTAACATGGTCTAAAACTTTCGAAAATCATGAAATTTACACCAAAAATAAAGTTTATGTTAGAATGTTAGATCTCACCTGTTTTTTCACCTGTTTTTTCTAACCTCTTGAATTTTCATGAATTTTCCCGAAATAAAAAATAAAGTTAGTTTTATTTTTTTTATTTTTTTTTATTTTGTATAAAAAAAATAAAAATGTCAAACAATCGGCACAACAGCAATACAAACAACTACAGCACCAAACTCTTTAGTCATGAATCCAACATCTATGTTAGTAGAGATGAAAAGCTTCATTCCTTCTTCATATACTTTCGAAACAAAAATCCAGAAGATAAAGCAAGAACTTTTAACAAGTAATTTAGACTGTAGTGCGAAAGATGAAACAAATGAACAGTATCTTTATGAAATGGAGGACATTATTGACCATTTGCCTAAACTACCTGAAATTCAGCAACAAAAACTAACTATTCCTGAATTTGACGAAATTGAAGTCAAAGCAACTGACTCAGTAGAAATAAAGAAGTTCATACGAAAGGTAAACTATGAGTTTCTAGGATTTCATTGCAACCATAAGGTTATGGACAAAGATTGCGATATGGTATATAAGAACATCTCTGACATATATAAATCTGAAGAATTTAAGACCTACGACAACTTTGTTTCGTTAGTTGCTGAATGTGTATGGCAGATAAGAGATAAAGATAGAAGAGGCAAAGTATGGAACAAACAAATAAGACCCGCTATGTTTGAGATGAAGAGAGCAATTGACGCTTAAGTTGTTTTAGCTGGTATAAGGTTTCAGAATATAACGCAAAAAAATGAACCCGCAATGTTCTAAATGTAAAGCAGCAATGAGGAGATATAACTACTCCGTCAAAGAGATAGAAAGAATGAGAAACGACTATGCAGATTTAAAGAAAGAAGCAGAAAAACCAGCAGAAGATAAAATGGACATGTTAGAATTTCTGAACAAAAACTATCCAACAGCAGAAGATTTCCTTCTATCTGACGTCAAGAAGAAATATAAAGAAACCTTCGGCATTGTTAAAACATTCGATGTACTAAAAGAAGAAATAGAGGCTACAAAACTGTTTAAAGTCATGAACCATCGCAACATATACCATGTAAAACGCTTGTAAATAGTTATGTTAGAAAACGTGTTAGAAAACATGTTAGATCTAACATGCTAACATAAAATATATTTTTGCTGAATTCCGTATGAAATTTCATGAGTTTTGTGTGTTTTAGACCATGTTAGAAAACGTGTTAGAAAACGTGTTAGATCTAACATTCTAACATAAAATATATTTTTGGTCATTTACAATGAAGTCTTGACAAAAACTATCCAACAGCAGAAGATTTCCTTCTATCTGACGTCAAGAAGAAATATAAAGAAACCTTCGGCATAGTTAAAACATTCGATGTACTAAAAAAAGAAATAGAGGCTACAAAACTGTTTAGAGTCTCACGAATTCATAACGTTTACCATGTAAAACGCTTGTGAGAAAACGTGTTAGAAAACGTGTTAGATCTAACATTCTAACATAAAATATATTTTTGGTCATTTACAATGAAGTCTTGACAAACAATGGAATCTCTTCCTTCGGAAAACCGAGAGAAGCAATCATATGACAAAGTCTTGACAAAACATTTAAGTTCGATGAAGTCTTGAAATTTCATGAGTTTTGTGTGTTTTAGACCATGTTAGAAAACGTGTTAGAAAACGTGTTAGATCTAACATGCTAACATAAAATATATTTTTGCTGAATTCAGCAACAAAAATCGTGAATTTCCTTAAGACAGAAAAAATAAAGTTAGTTTTATTTTGTATTTTTTTGTATGTAAGATATGATTTCAGGGATTTTTTTGACGAAGTGTCAATGTTCACTTCGTCAAAAAATAACAGTTATCTAATGAAAAAGTGTCATTTTATTTTTTTATTTTGTATGTAAGATATGATTTCAGGGATTTTTTTGACGAAGTGTCAATGTTCACTTCGTCAAAAAATAACAGTTATCTAATGAAAAAGTGTCATTTTTTGTATTTTTTTGTATGTTAGATATGTTTTCAGGATTTTTTTTGACGAAGTGTCAACCTTCACTTCGTGTCAATAATGTAAAAATAACGCTTACCATGTAAAACGCTTGTGAAAAAAACAGGTTAGAAAGGAGGTTAGATCTAACCTTCTACCCTAAATTATATTTTTGCTGAAATTCCGTATGAAAATCTGAGTAAAATGGCATAAGATTGCTTCCCTCGAAAACCGAGAGAAGAGATTCCGTATGAAAACAGTGAAGAACAGCGAGTAGGTAAGAAACCTTAGTCGCCTAAAACTCATGAAAACAGTGAATTTCCTTAAGATAGAAAAAATAAAGTTAGTTTTATTTTATTTATTTTTTTATTTGTATGTAAGGACAGATATGTCAACAACAGAGAACACACAACAACAGTTATAGTCCATGAAGCCATAAATGAAGAAATATGAGTGGGTTCAGTATAACAAACAACTCCGTCTCATTCGTTCGGTCAAAGACGATATGTACCAGAATGCAAAGTATTTTGACAGCATGTTTTGCTCCGATACCAAACATACAGACGATTGGTTCAAAAACCAAAGCACACAACTTTTGAGCGAAGCCACAGCGAGACCGACTTTTTTCGGGGTCGCCCCCCCCCCCCACCCCCCCCCCCCCCCCCCCCCCCCACCCCCCCCCCCCCCCCCCCCCCCCCCCCCCCCCCCCCCCCCCCCCCCCCCCACCCCCCCCCCCCCCCCCCCCCCCCCCCCCCCCCCCCCCCCCCCCCCCCCCCCCCCCCCCCCCCCCCCCCCCCCCCCCCCCCCCCCCCCCCCGGCCCCCCCCCCCCCCCCCCCCGCCCCCCTCCCCCCCCCCGCCCCCCCCAAAAACTCATCGAAAATCGTAAAAATTTGCCAAATGGTTTGAGAGGTTGGTATGTACATAGACTTCTTGTAAATGCTGTTGCAATGTGGGCTTCGCCTCGTTATGCTTGGTATATTTACAGACTTCTTGACGAAATTCATAGACAAGAACGTGAAGAGATGGAAAAGAAACTTCAAGCAAAAGATGAAGTCATTGAAGCAAAAGACAAAAGCATTCAGAAAGAATACCACGTTCGGTACCAAAAGGAAAGGAAAAGAACTATAAGTAATGATTTATACTGAAGAGTTGGAGAAAGAAGAAGACAGAGATATGGTTATGTTGCATTTAGTCAGAAGAAACAACAAAAGCTTTTACGACCTTGCTAAGATTTACAAATCTGACAGAAATTGGTTCTATCGCGAAAACTTACCGATTTCAATGACAACGAATGAAGATGTGAAACAAATAGTTCAAGATACGTTACCTCAAACACACTATGATATTAAAGGTTGTACAAACTTACATTCAAAGAAGACTTACCGCTACTGAAAGAAAAAATAACAGATTTTGACAACTTCAAACAAGTAGGGTAAATTGCACTCTATTTTTTTACGCTGACTTCAGATGGCTCAAGTAGCTCAATTAGGTAAATTGCCTCGTCAAATCCTTCTGGCATTCCGAGCCTTCCATCCGACAGAAAAAGTCCTTCATCCGACAGAAAAAGTTTTTCCTTCCGACAGGAAAAGTTTTTCCCGACAACTGGAAAAAATTTTCCCGACAACTGGAAAAAATTTTCCGGACAAAAGAAAAAATTTTCCTTCGACAGGAAAAAATTTTCCAGTTGTCCGTCCGTAAACCATTCAAATTTTCGAAAATTGAGAACTTTTTGGTCGAACTTCAGAAAAAGTTTTCCCCGACAGAAAAAGTTTTTCCTTCCGACAGAAAAAGTTTTTCCTTCCGACAGGAAAAGTTCTTCCTTCCGACAGGAAAAGTTTTTCCTTCCAACAGGACACAAACGATGACTGACGTTCCTCTTCCTGAATGCTTCCAAAGCCAGAAGAACCGACAGCCCCAGCACCACAACAGACTTACTAAGACTAAACATTAGATTTTTCAAGCTTGACTTTTTACAATTTGAACTTTGTTTGCGTAGATATGAATTCTGAAAGAAGTATGAGTCTTGTATGACTTTGTTACTTCTCCCATAGTTCATGTCTGTCAAACTTACCTGCCATGGACTCTTTCATAAGTTCCATGAAATCGTCTTCGGACAATCCAGGGAAAAGTATAATGTCAGTAAGTATTCTTTTAACATCCTTACTTAAACTCTTTGCTGTCTGTACACAAATGACAACTGAGATGTTAAAGTGTCTGAGCTTCTTAAGAATTCGACACATATCTTGTTCTCTATTCTTTAACAAAGGATGAGAAGCAAAGTCATCTAAGATAAGAAGACATCTATGAGGGTAAGTCTTCCAATCGTAAGATTGCAATTTCTTCGAAATGTATTCTATCTCTTTCTGTTTGTTTCTGAAGTGTTTCTTCTCTAATATTCTCTGCATTTCCTCATTTGGGTCTTTAAACTTAGAATTTATATACTCATTTATAGCATTATACTTCAAAACTCTTCTTTGGTACTTCTTTATCCAATCTAACAACTCAGATCTTTATACATACTAACTTAGACTTCTTTATAATATCTTTGAACGAATTGACGGTTTGGTCAAATTGACCAGAAGTACTACAAATAACAACTAACTCATAGAATGGGTTCTTCTCATCTAGTTCTTGTTGTTGTGCAGCCATTTTAAGATAAGTGAAAGTCTTACCCGACCCAGGTGGTGCAATTAGACCTGTTATACCATTCTGAGCAAATAAGAACTTGTCATGTATAGGCTTTATCTGAGCATTTTCTAACTTCCTCTTGTTCTTGTTTAAAACATTCTCAAATTTCTTGTCAATGTCAGCAAACTTTTTTCTAACATATTTTAGAAAAATTAAAATTTTTATCTTTTAGAAAATGTCTAGCGATTTCGCTATCTATATTCGAGACAAGCTTTTCGACAGCAAAACATCTGTCGACCATAAAATCTTACATAGTGTAAACAAGAAAGGTGAATTTGTTCTAAAGTTCTGTTTCTGGGAATATGACAAGAACCATAAAACATTAGCAGAGAGCAGTCTTAAAATTTGTCAATGACAGACTTGTTGACAGAGATGACGCCGATTGGAAAGATGAAGTCCAACAAAAGTTCTTAGAATGCAAAGAAGACACATGCGCTGTTCTTGAAGATGAAATAGAAAACAGAATAAATGAGCTATTAAAGGACAAAGAACTTTTACATAAATATAGTTGCGCCAAATTTGACATAACTCCACCAGAAGAAGAAGAAGAAGAAAGAAAAGAAAGAGAAAAGAAGAAGAGAAGAAAGAACCTGAACCAGTTCCAGAGAAAAAGAAATTTGACATGTAAAAATAAAATTTTATTTTTAGAACATTTCTGGGTCAATGTCAATGTTCTCTTCCTCTTTAGGAGCAAACACTGGCTTAGACTCTAAAATCTTTTTACCCAATTTACCTTGAACTTCAACTATCTTAGACTCATAATATTCATAGTCGTCTGCTTTCTTTGGTTCATAAGGTATAACAAGTTTGTATGCTTTGCCTTCTTTAAGGTTTGAAAACCTTCTGTCAAAACTTTCTTTGACTGCTAACAAACCTTCTATGTCTAAGTCTTCAAATTTCGCACCATTTTTAGTCACAATAGCAAACTTAACTGGTTCGATGTTCCAAACTTTGCTGAATGAAGACTTTTCAAAATGGTAGAAGTAAACATTCAAATATGTGAATGGGTCTAGTTCTTCTTTAAGTCCTGACATGTACTTGTTTACTGAATGAATTTTCGTCATCTTTTCTATCGGATAAAAAAATATTTTTTTTAAAATTTACTAAAAAATTTTTCTTTGTATATACACCGTTCTGAACATCTAAAAGACTTTTGACATTTGCCAAGAATGTTCGTTTAGACGCTGTCATATAACCATATTCTTGACAATATTGTTTATACGAATCGTACAATGACCTTTCATCTAAACACTCAAAGTCAGTTCATCTATGAACAGTTCATATACACTCTTGTTTGCTTCTAACAATGTTTGTCTCTCTTCGGTATGTGGAATTTGTCTTGGATTGAACTTAGAAATATCTAATGTCATAAATATGAGAACAAGTGGTTGTAAAAGTCAGATGTCAAAGTTTCTGCTAAGTCGTCAAAATATTCTGTATCTTGCATATGAGAATCTGACGTTCTGACAACTACATATCTTCTGTCAGAACTTTCTAACTTCATCGGAACAGCATTGTTTGAAACCATAATGAAGTTTGCAACATTTTCACAAACTCTTTGGTCTTTATATTTTCTTTCAACAACTCCAACTTTGTCTGTTATAAGACTCTTCAAAGCATCTGAGTTCAAAACTTTTGTTGTATCTATACTTTGAAGTTCATTGCAAACTATAAGTTTCATATTCTCTATTGAGGAGTTAAATTTGCGCAGATGTTTTCTAAGTTTGTCATATTCGGATTCGAATAGCCCTCTAACAGTTTGCACAAAATATCTGTAAAGAAAGTGTTCTTACCTGTTCCTTGTTTTCCAATTATAATGAGAGCAGTTTCATTTTTAGCACTTGGATGTTGTAAGATGTTTGCAAACCAACATAAGATATACTCATAGACTCTTTCGTTTCCATTGCATATAATTTCTTTGACATGGTCTAACCAAGCTTCTATAATATTTTCTTTCCATTCTACTTGTTCGTATTTATATCCAGTGAAGATAGAATAGAAGTTTGGAGAAGGTGTATAGAACTTTATACCTCGAACTGAAAAATCTTCTAACTTTGACAATAAGATATCCCAAGCATCTAACATCTTCATGCCAACTTGTACGACTTTTATTTTCTTAAGTTTCTGTCTACATTCTTGTTCTGAAACTATTGTCGCTTTGGTTTGTTAAAGACAACATCCCATTCTTTCATAACATAACATTCTGGGGCAGAGTCGACATAAATGACTAAACGTTTCAAATTCTCGACTGCTTTGTTATAGTCTCTAAATGGACACATATTTCTGAATGCTTGGAAGTCATAAAAATCTGAAACATCTATTCTGTACATTTTTATAAAAATAAAAAAAATATTTTTTTATTCTTGACTTGTTGTTGTTGTTGCATTTGTTGCATTTGTTGTTCTTGAGCTATTTGTTGTTGAAGTTGTTCTTGTAATACAATACTTTCACCAGTTGCATCTTCCAATTCGAAACTTTCTGCCGTCATTGACAAATACATAGGACATAAAAGTTTTACAGGAACAAAGTTTGCGTCAACTAATGTCAACGTTATATACTTGCAAAGTGTTTGAGTTCACTAAGGTTGAAAATTCTGCATTCGAATGAACAATAGGCAAACCAGCAGAGAAAGTATTGTTTATACGCATAAGTATCTTTTGGTCATATAGTTTCTGTCGACATTCGAATAACACTTTGAACCTAAGTTTGAAACAATATATAAGATTGGTGTGCTTAATGTCAATGGAATAGACATTCCTTGTATGACACCTTTTCCTGTTATAGGAAACTGTTGGTAGTAAAAACCAGAAATAAGTTTTGTATTATAGCTCATATCGTTTATAGTAAACTCAGTCGGACATCCAAACATAATGAAACCTGCTCTAGTTGCAGCACATGTTACACCCGTCCTTAAAGTATTAAATAAGTCAACAAAACCTGTTGGTGGTATATCTGAGTAAGTATCTTCAAAGGAGTATTTTTTACCATTCACAACAATAAAGTCTTCTGGTGTCAAAAGAGCAAAACAGGCTTTAGTCGTCATGTGTTTAAGGTTAGTTTACAATATCGTCCTTGAGGACTTTGTAAGTTTGTTGTTATAGAATTATATGACTCAGGGTTTTTAGTCGTAATAGTATAAACCATTATATCTTCTGCCATTTTATATATTTAAAAGTTTTTCTGAAAGTGGAGAAGAACTTCATCTAAACTTTCACATGGCGTTTCTTGAAGTTCTCTGTCTAAGAAGTTCAAATATTTTGTAAAGACATAGAACTTTCCTTTGTCTACACGAACAAACAAAACAGGGTCTTTCATATCGTTCAAAAGTGTGTAAAGTCCTTTACATGAAATAAAGTCTATATTATTTTTCTTCAAACATCTTTCAAGAAGTTTTGACATTTTTACTTAGCAAATAAACTTCAAAGAAATGTTGTGGTCGTCAAATATTTTTATGACGTCTGGGAAACTATACTTTAAGTTCAACGTTTCACCTCCTTTCATAACGTATATCTTGTCAATGACATTATATGAAACACCACAGCAACTAATGTCGGGTTCTATTTCTTTGATGTTTATATCGTCTGCCTCTGTCAAAAGTTTCAATAGTTCTTTCAAACTTCATGAGGTGCAATGACATATGAGTTCACTTTTACAGGGTTGTTTCGACCAAGTTTAACATTATACTTAAAGCTTGACAAATCTTCTCCTGAGTTTGAAGTTTGTCTTTCAGTTGTTGGTAGTCGTTTCGAATATCTGCAACAGAACTTAAGTCTCTGCTAACTTCAGGATATGTTGGTTGTTCTTTTACAGGAACAATTGTTATACCATCTTCGTCTTCGTATGGTTTCCCCACTTCAACATCTCTGTCTTTGACATTGACAATAACACTTTGACTGTTTGTTTGAGTTGGTGAATTTAACTTCACATCTGCCACCGCCATTAAACCTTTTGAAACACTTACGCTTCTATTTTTCGGAAATGACATTTTACTTAGAATAAAAAGATGGACGTATTCGAGTATCTCTTCGAATTGAAGCAGAACAAAGTTTACACACACAAACAATACAAATACATTGACAGAATAGTTCTTTATACAAACAATGGAAAATGTTATAGAATAGCAGTCTTTGCTGAACCTAAATATTTTCATAAAGCAAAGAAAGTTGGTATAACCGAGATGGTGAAAGTTCTTGAAGCAGACAAAAATATAACTTCAAAACTGACGATATTTCTAAAGGAAAGTTTATAATACAATATTATGTCAAAACTGGCGTACTGTCAATATTTGACGGAGAGAAGTCAGTTCAAGAACAACTTACTGACCTGCTGCCAAAATCTGCTCGATGGAAGCTGTCGTTACCAATCTGAGGAGCCCCAGCAGGTTTCATCGAACGAATCTTCAAAAGAGCATCTTCCGTGAAAAGTGCTATTGGTTTTGTAAACTTCTTTGCTCTCAGTTCATCTGGACCGTCTCTGTCACCAGTATATTGTATTTGTACTGTACCAACAGTTGAAATACCACCCATAAAGTCTTCTGAGTCAGCAAATGGAATGCCAAGCCAAAAGTTTGAACGGTCTCCATTTGTATATTGAGTTTTTTGACCTCCTGTATGAGTCCATACTTTCACATATGGCATAATAGAACTTTGCATTTCAGGGTTAATGGTTGTTGTGAAGTTGTTGTTAAAGTTCATAGCATCTAATGTCAAGTTGTATGACCTCATATCCTCAACTGTAGAATATTCTTCTCTTGGATAATATTTGCCATCTATGTTTATATGATATTTAATACCAGGGTTGTAGAAACAAGAATAGTCATTTATAGTTCGTCTGAACAGTACAAACATAGTATCTGCATGTTTCATTGCAGTTGTTAAAGCAATATCTGTTCTTGCACCTGGGTCAGCACTTTGGTTTCCAACTTCACCTGCAAAGTCTTTGACAGATATTTGGTGTATAGGGAACATAAGTGGAACTGCAATATATTTGGCAGCTAAAGCATTTGAAATATCTGGGTCCAACATATAGACTGCAAGTCTGCTTTCTATTCTCTTGCATTCAAACTTTTCGCATGTGAACTTAACTGGGTCCCAAGCAGTTCCAGCAGCATTGAAATAATAGTTTACTTCAGTGTTGAGTTTGAGAAACCAAAGTCTAAGTCAACTTTGTCTTTGCAAAAGTCGGCGAATGACGTTTGATTTGTTCCCTTTACGTCTGTAATAGTGAATGGGTCTTGTGTTGGTGCAATGACTAAGTTATTTTTGCTTGGAGTAAGTTCGATAGAAATTTTTCCTGCCCAGTTTGGCAAGTATCTTAAAAACCTGAAGATGAGGAAAGATGACAAAGGAACTCTAAGTTTCAGTTTTACTTTGGTTACTGCTGCTGCAGTTTGTCCAGAAAGGTTAACATAAACTCCTGGAACGTTAGGGTCAAGTCTTCTTATTTTCTCAATATTTGCATACTGGTCTGTTTGTTCTCTAGCTTGTGGTTGTACTGAGTTTCTCAAAGCGAACCATTCATAGTTTGCCCATGTTACTGTTTGAACTAAGTCAGAGTTAGAATATATCTTATATCCCATGAAAACTTCTGGAGCATATTGGTATCCGACATAGAAAATTCCATTGCAACCTTTCTTGTCAGACAACTTGGCAGAAGGTTTTATTTCAATGTCTTGTTCCACGTATAAGAATGAGTTGTCAATAGAAATAATATGAAACCTGTCGCAAGCAATATCTACTGTTGTTGAAGAACCTTCTCCAAACTCACCTACGTTTCCATAAGAAACAGCAGTTGTATATTCGTAAGTTCCAGGAACTATTTCTGACCTTCTAATGGCATTGTCGCATTCGTTATACCATTCGGAAACATTTCCGTTCATGGCATCCAAAACTGTTGGCGTTATATTCTGAGCGGCGTACATTTCATATGGGTAAAAATATAGAATAGTTGGATTTATGTGTCATAATAGAACCCACTCGTACCAAGCTTTACTTTCTTCCTGACTGAGTTTTTAACTCTTCTTTTTCCTTCATTGCCACTACTTTCACTAGATGAAGTTACTTCTTCACTATTTCACTTTGTTCTACTCTTCTCTTCTTCTTTGGTGTCGCTTTTGGTAACTTGCCCTCTGCTTCAAGTTGTTGCATCTTTGCCTCATGTTCACCTAGTATGTTGTAAATTTCCCATGTCCTTTTTGCCTTTGGGCTCTGGTCGCCCATCTCAGGTAACCTATATCCTAGAAAGATTTTGTCATAGTTTGTATTTGAGTCTTCGCGTATTGTTTGCATGACTCTTTCCTGAGTTTCCGGTTCAAGCTCTTCAAACAGAGCTTGTCCATATGGAATATGCTCGTTTCCAAATATATGTTTTTGTAGCCATTCTGGTTTTCTTTCCATGTTACCAATAATATCTTTTGTGAATGGGAAAGCTTTTACCCAATGTTTCAGTCTTGCGTCATTTATTTCTGTAGTTGGTTTTATTTTGTCAAGGAACATGTTTTTCAATACTAACATTTCATTTGGTACTGTCCATTTGAGTTTTCTTAAATATTCATCCCTTCTCAGTTCATTGTCTGCAAAGTAAGTTTTTATGACATTTTGTAAACTTTCGTTTGCAAGGTCATGTACAATAGGTTCTCTCCTTCTATCTCCCTAACTTTCTTTCTAAACTCTTCACCAAATATACCATCTCTATGGTTCTGTGTAGTTCTTTGAGATAAATGTTCTAGAACGTCAGGTGTTATATTTCCATCAGCCATGTTCATTTCATACTGGTCCAAAATATCTGCATGTTTCATATCTTTCAATGGCATTAAAGCCGCGCTGAAAATACCAGCTATATCTGGTTCACCATTCACTTCCATTGCGTCTACAACTTCTTGGAATTGTGGTTGTAAGTTTATGAACCACCTATCCGGATTAGCTTTATGACCCCATCTCATTGTAGTTCCATAGTCTGCAGAAACAAAAGTAGGTTTGTTTCCATATTGGTTAGGTTCTGAATGAACTTTAAACAATGTTTCATTTCTATATGTTTTGTGAAATTTAACCTTTTATTTTCACCGAGTTCAGCCAAAGATTGAACGTTATATGGTCGTAAGTAAAAAGGATTGTTGTATTTGCGTACACTTTCTTTCAGTTCTTCCATTCTATGCTGAATATTTTCATCTGATGTTGGAGTCTTTTGTATGTCGGCGAACATTTTTCGATATTCTTCTACTATGTCAGCGAATTTTTCTTAGACTCTTGGAAAGATTCCATATTCTCCGCATACTCTTGTTGAGGGTCAAGATTTTTCGGCTGTTCCAAATCTTCATCTAGTTCTGTGAAGTTAGTTTCCAAAGGAGGACTTGTTCGTTTCCTTCAGGCTCTTCTAGCTGTTGTTGCTGAACTATTTCTTCCATGTCTGGTTGTATCTGAACTTCTTCCTGTGGAGTTTCTTGTACCTCATCTGCTGGCATTTCATATATTCCGAGACCGTTTTTAACAAGTTCCCTATTTAACCATCCGCATTCATAACCCTTTCTTCTTTCGTTCCGTCTCTATTTTTTACGCGTTTCATGAAGATAGTTGAATTATCATTTATCTCTGACACCAAATATCTCGGAGTAAATTCATCCATGTCATTTGGATGATATGCTATTAAATCATATCCCTTAGCGAGCTTGTATTTTCCAGGTTTGAAATTATATCCCATTTGGTGCTGAACCATAAAGCTAAATAGGTTCGGGTCAGTATTTCCTTCCTTGAACTTTCTAATAGCTTCTTTATATCTGTCACTAAAGTCAAGAGTATCTGGGTAACCATAGTCTTCCTTAAGCATTTTTAAGAATTCTTGGTTTCCTTGTTCTCTACTTCTTTTATGTCCTTGCTCTGTTGTGTGCAGTGTTTTGAACTGTTGGTTGTGGTGCAGTGTTTTGAACTGTTGGTTGTGGTGCAGTGTTTTGAACTGTGGTTGTGGTGCAGTGTTTTGAACTGTTGGTTGTGGTGCAGTGTTTTGAACTGTTGGTTGTGGTGCAGTGTTTTGAACTGTTGGTTGTTGTGTTGGTTGTTGTGTTGGTTTTGGTGCATGCCTGTGTCTGTGTCCATGTGACGATGTAAATGTTTTAGGTAGTCCTGGTGCAGGTGCTTCTCTTGGAGGGTTTGGTGGTATATAAGTTCCACCAGCTGGCACATATGTTCCATCTGCAGCATAATGTCCTACCTGACTTTTCGTTTTAAGAAAGCATTTACTAGGTCTGTTTTGGTCTGTTGTAACTCTTTTTCTTGACTTTCCACAACAGTTGCTCTAACGGCGTCATAGGCACTTTGAACTGCCTGTCTCGTTGCTGCATCTGTTATTTTCGTCATATTTTGTGCTACTTCTCTTAACTTTGTCGAAACCTTCAGACTTCAGTTTCTTTCCAGATGAGAAGTCGTTCACTAGTTTCACCTTACTATGAAGAGCTTCGAAGGCGTTCTTAAAGTCAGCATTCATTAAAGCTTCATTTGAACTGTCTTCATCCGCTTGTATTTTTGTCCTTATTGACCCTATAAGTTGGGCTGCTTTAGCGTTGGCTTGGGCATCTAACCAGTCATTATTAGCTTTTATATATTCTGCGCTTTTCATTGCCTTTTGCATGGCTGCGTCGTTATTTTTACTTTCTTGTGCTAAGTTTTCATACTGTACGGTTTGGTTTTGCAACTGTAAAAGTTTTTCTGCCTTTACATTTGCTTCAACTTCTTTTTTATACTCATCGCTATCCATATATGTCTTCAGGGCTTTTTGTTTTATTCTTCATCTTTCAGTACTTTATATTGAGTAGTATGGTTTTTCAAATTTATAACATCTTGTTCCATTTTTGCTACTTCTGCTGCTTTTTCTGACACTTTTTTCGCATATTCCTCTGTACTTAGTTCTTTCAGTTGTTCTTCTTTCTTCTTTTTCTCTACGTTTAACTCATTGAGTTTCTTTGTGTGTCTGTCATATTCTAGTTTCTTTTCGTTTTCACTTATTTGTTTCTGTATGTCTATGTTTGACTTTTTGACATCTGTTATTTGATTTTTGAGTGAACTCAAATTCATTTGACTTTGAGGGTTATAAGCTGTTCCGTCTGCAGCTCCACCATAGCCTGCCATTTTCGCTAAAAGTGCCGCTCTTAAACCTCCACTCTGTGCACCAATAACTCGGTTTAAAAGCATAGGGTTGCTTGACATTTGTTGCAACATAGTGGGGTCATTCATCATTTGTTGTTGCAACTGTTGTTGTGGTGTCAGTTTTACTATTGGATGTTTCAATGCTCCCTTCCTCTTACGTATATTCTTACGTAGCTTACGTGGCATTTTAAGTGAAGTTAAAAAGCGGTTTTTGACAGATGTTTATATGACACTTTTTGTTCAGCACAAAAAACTACTCGGTCAAAGTGTTGTCAGTTTTGTAAAATAACCGTCCTATCTCATTTTAAGGGGAAAAGGCTTCTCAAAGTATACTTCCTTGGAACGCCCGTAACTTTTCCTGTAGCGACGATAGACCCTTACTTGTCCGGACAAAGTTATACTATTTTGAGTGCTCTACAAAAAAGTCAACGCGACGACTCTCAAAAACCGTTGTGTAAAAAGTTTTACCGTTGGACAAAAAAGTATATATAGAAAACAAAAAACGTTTATAGTTCATTCAATATTTGAGATGGAACGGTTTGCCAACGGTAACTATTAAATAAAATAAAAAAATAGAGGGGGTCTCCGTTGGTAAAAACCGTTTATTTTAAACTTTTCTATGAGTTGTCCGAAAAAAAAACAGTTCATTTTTCATAATGGAAGGAAGAAAAAGTGTCGCAAACAATTCGTCGACTACCTCTGCAGTTAAAGTTCCTACAACTTATGTCTCACCATTCTCAAAACCCTTACGACCTCCTATAATACCAAAGCAACTTCCTCATACAATTGCAAACAAATTGTTGGACAATTCAAGACAATCTACTCAAGAAAATACCATACAAACAAACGAAACAACAGATACAGTTGTACCAGACACAACAGGACAAGTTTTACAGTCTTCTCCAATTGCAAACAAATTGTTGGACAATTCAAGACAATCTA
The DNA here is from genome assembly GCF_026262505.1 of Trichomonas vaginalis G3. Taxonomy (NCBI): domain Eukaryota; phylum Parabasalia; order Trichomonadida; family Trichomonadidae; genus Trichomonas; species Trichomonas vaginalis. The sequence goes on from NC_067207.1 coordinate 19,329,850, forward strand.
CTCAAGAAAATACCATACAAACAAACGAAACAACAGATACAGTTGTACCAGACACAACAGGACAAGTTTTACAGTCTTCTCCAATTGCAAACCAATTGTCCAACAATTCAAGACAATCTACTCAAGAAAATACCATACAAACAAACGAAACAACAGAGGAACAACCAAGCGCGTCATCGATGACGACAAGGTCCCAGATGAGATACCTCGCGTTCGCGAAGCAATTTCAATCAGGAGATACAGAAAATACAGAAGAAAACACTACCATACCTGAACGTGTTCGCAGGCAATATGCTAAAAAAAGACTTCAACTCCTTGAAAAACTCAAAAACCAATGGGGAATTCAAGACGACACCGATTATTCGGAAGTGTTTCAGTCTGTTATGGATAGTTTGCAACCAGTTGAAAATGAAGTTAAAGACCCAGGTGTTCTCGTGGACTTGTTTGTTCAATACTTGCCTGTTACAGCAAACCTAATTGCACTACAAGCCATCGACCAATTTATTAGACTTTTCCCCAAAAATATGCAAACTTATTTGCGAAATGTGAAAATTGCTGAGTATGTCAGCATATATCCCAATACCTACAACTATCTCGAAGAATTGGATGAGTATGGGCAAAGGTCCTTTTACGTATACTTTTTTACCAAACCAGGACAGTCAAAACGGTTATATTGTATACAACCTTTACCAGAATTTCAAGACAATTTCCATGTCATATCCACTATAGCGTTAGATACACCAGAAAGAGTTCCCTACGGTAGCAAAGTTAGTATTTCAAGCTTCCCGAAAGCTACCAAAGGACATCCTATAAAATTGGCAGAATTCACTAATTCAAATTGCCAATTCAAACAGGATGTTGAGTTTGTATTCTTACACGATACCACATTCATAATACAGACACCTCCAGATGGACTCTACAAAGTATTTATAGCTGGACACGTAGCACCAGATGACGAAGAAGAAGTCGAGGAAATTATATCTTCGGATAATGAAGAGGAACAAACATTTGAAGATGTTAAAGACTCAGATTATACTGAGTAAAAAACTATTTAAGATTAAAAAATTTTATTTTATTTAAATATCTTTCTTTTTCATCGGAGTCTTGGGGTCAGTCCTCCTCTAGGTTTTTTAGGGGCTAGAAGGGGCGCAGCCCCTGGAAGCCCCACTACCTTTTTTTTTTTTTTTTTTAATATATGTATCAATTATAAAAGTAGGGTTGCTAATTTGGATGATCTTTTTGGATCATCCAAATTCAAAAAAACCCAAAGATCATCCTAAATTCGAGTTTTGGATTTTTCAATTTTTTTTTTGAAAGAAAAGAGCTTTTAAAACAGATATAAATATCAAGCAAACCATTATTATTATTAATGAGGAGCATATATTTGATAAGATATCATAACTTAAAGTCATTTTTCCGATATCAAATTTTCTCAGATCTGTGTTTTGGATTCTTTCGCTTTGGGAGGGCGCGAAGCGCCCTCCCAAAGCGAAAGAATCCAAAACAACACAATTTTAAATTTTGAGATCGAAATCTCTAATTTTTTCCATATAAAAATAGACAGTACCAACTTTGCGGATCTTCAATCCGCAAAGTTTGTACCTAAAGCGTTATAGACTAACCCATGAATGGAAAATGACATTTTTTGCCATGTAAACATTTGAAAATAAGAAAATATTATTATCTTTCAATTCTGTGCATTTTCAGTTCTTTCATTAATATAGTTCGATACACATCTTTGTATAATTCAAGTATCGAACGGAAAATGAACATTAAGTTGTTAGAAAATTCTATTTTTTCTGAAAAAATAAATCAAAAAGTTTCTTGGAATACATTATTAATAAGAAACAGATTTATGTGTTTAAAATCCATTTATCCGTATGATATTTGGGAACAATATTACGGAAAAATTAATTCATATACAGAAATCAATGAAAGCCAAATTATTTCTAATATTCAAGGAAATATCATAGTTTATAATGCATTATTTAACGGAAAATACAATAATTCCATTATTTACTTGAAAGGAAACGATGAAACAAAATTTCTTATTTCAAATTCTATCTTTGATATTTCAGAAAATACTCGTGGGTTTGGTTATATTATTAAGCAGGAAGATGGTTCATGCGTTCAACATCAAATATGTGTCAAAAATTCTATTTCAATTAATTATTTTGCCACTCAATCATATATTGTAGCATCAAATTCACCTGAGCATATCAATTTTTTAATTGATTCAACTATTTCGGTCCCGAATGGAAATAGTATTTATTATAGTTACGGTAATATTTGTGTGGATAAAACAAATATTTCTAACTTATTTCAATTTGAACAATTAATACACATGATGTGCTATTTCCAATTATCTCAGCCAAACTCAAACGTTTCATTTTCCACTCTTAAGAACAATACTGGAAATTTACATTCTTATTTATATCATTATAATTTTAAAGGAACTCTACATCACCTTATTATTGATTCAAATATGGCAAGGTTCTCAATAATTGTTTTGAGTGATTCTAATTTAACTATTAAAGATTGCAACATCATAAACAATCGAGTTCAAATTGTTATCTTGCCCCAAATGCAGAAACTGCATACAACAATGCAGCTTTTAAAATAGAATCAACTCGAAACAGTTCGTTGGATTTCGATAATTTGCTTTTTGGATGCGAAAGATGTGATGGCCATCCATTCTATTTAAATAAAGTGATAATCAAATGCATTTCTATTCAAAATGAAAACTTTCCAATAATAGAACATGATGAAAAAATACATGCAATAATTTCAATTATGCCATCAATTGGGCCATTTTCTGTCAAAATTGAATCATGGATTGATAATAATAGACAACTGAATTCAGCCAATCAAATTAAAACAACACAAATACATGTAGGTGATCGAAATATTACTTTTGAACATGATTTAAGTAAATCCGAAAAGTATGGTCCCCAAACATTACATGTAAAATTAAGTTCAGGGAATAATGAATCAAATATTTTTGACATTAATTTCATACGTAGGAAAAAAGTAATAATAACAGTAACTGATATTTTTCCTTCACAAAACAAATTGGCAATAGTTGGAACAACTGATGAATCGTTAGATAATTGTCATATTCAATTATCATTCGATAATTCAACATTCACAAAGAAAGTTCCAATTTTCTCGAATTCATTTGATTTTGTTTCTGATATTCCACAAGATGCTCGTTTGAAAATTAATCCTGTTCGAATTCAAGTTATAAATCAAAAAGGAAGAGTCATCGGAGAAACATACAAATCAATTAATACTGAAAACAAAGTATCTATCTTGACAAACGATTGTAACCTTGTTTATCTTCTTCGACGCAGATAATAAATAATATCAGCAATACATTTTTGTTGTATAAGTCAAATAATTATTATAATTATTGAATTATACAAAGCAATGTGTATTATTAGTGAATTAACGTTTCCTATCATTTGATAAACACAAATCGTTTGAAAATGACTCTTTAACATGGCTAATTCTCGAAAGTATGTATAACATCTTATTATATAACGTAAAACGTAGTTTTTTAATCTTAAACATCCTGAGAAAATGTATTTTTATATATCAAATTCAAATTTATAAAAATATTGATATTTTTTGCAGGATGTTTTATTGTCGTCTAAAAAAGAGATTTTACAAGCATCTTTTGGTACCTAAATAAAGGAAAAACATCAATTCCATCTATGGTTATAGTGTGCAAACACTCATAATATATGGAGTAGCTAATTCTATTATTCGAAAATTCGCATTGTCATCTAAAACCCCCAGACGACAATAATAATACCCCTTTTTTGATTTGTTCATAAGTATAAATATTTTAATGATTTTAAAAATCAGTTTATTGACAAGAAAAAATAAAAAATATGCTAAATTTAAGTGTTCTTGAGGCTGTTGAGAACATTTTCAATGGAGTACTTAGAATCGATTCTCTTTGTTGTTGCCTGAGTGTGAATTGGCTCAATAACGATCGGGAAGTCCCAATCTGGTTTGGAATAGTCGACATCTTCTGGATCATCAGATTCCATCTGCTGCTGGTTGAAATTCTTTGTTTGTTTGGCCAATTCCGCGAACTTTTGTGGAGAAGGAGACCTTCTTCTGTCCGGAATCTTTGTTTGTCTGGCAGGAGACTTCTGAACAGGCTTTTCATTATCACTAGATGACGAAGATGAAGAAATCTTCTTTGGAAACTCCTTTTCTGAATCAGATTCCGATGATGAAGAAGATATCTTGGTCGGAGATGGCTTTCTGACTGGTGATGGCTTTCTTGCTGGTGATGGCTTCCTTTGTGGTGGCTTGACTGGCTCAACAACTTCGTCGTCGCTTGAATCGAAGAAATTCTTCTTCTTTTGTGGTTCTTCCTTCTTCGGAGGTGGAGATTCTACGATTTCTTCGACGACTTTCTTCACTGGCTCCTCTTTCTTCGGTGGAGGAACGTCTGATTCTGATGATGATGAAGAATCCAAAACATTTTTAGCTGGTTCTTGTTTCTTGGGTGGAGGAAGTTCCTCTTCGTCGGATGATGATGACGATAAGGCTTTCTTTGGCTCTGGTTTCTTTGGAGGAGGCAAATTTTCTTCTTCTGATGAAGAAGATGAAGAAATCTTCTTAGCAGGAGCTGCTTTCTTTGGTTCTGGCTTCTTTGGCGGTGGTAATTCATCTTCTTCCTCAGATGATGAAGATGAAATCTTTTTAACTGGCTCTGGCTTCTTCGGAGGAGGCAATTCTTCATCTGATGATGATTCTGAGAGTTTCCTCTTTGGCTCTGGCTTCTTTGGTGGTGGTAATTCGTCATCTGAAGAAGAAGAAAGTTTTTGAACAGGCTGAGGCTTTTTAGGATGTGGTAATTCATCTTCTGATGATGAGGAAGAGATTTTCTTGGCTGGCTCTGGTTTCTTTGGAGGAATTTCTTCATCTGAAGAAGATGAAAGTTTTTGAACAGGTTGTGGCTTCTTTGGTGGTGGCAAATCATCGGATGATGATGAAGATGAAATCTTCTTGGCTGGTTCTGGCTTCTTTGGTGGGATTTCCTCTTCATCTGAAGATGATGAAAGTTTTTTAGCTGGTTCTGGCTTCTTTGGAGGAGGAAGATCTTCTTCATCGGATGAGGATGATGAAAGTTTCTTCTTTGGCTCTGGTTTCTTAGGTGGAGGCAAATCTTCATCGGATGATGAGGAGAAAATGGATTTCCTTGCTTGTTTCTTAGGTGGTGGTAATTCATCGTCTTCTTCTTCATCTTCGATTAGCTTCTTTGGCTGTTGTTTCTTCGGAGGAGGCAAATCTTCAGATGATGAAGAAGAAATCAAAGGTTTCTTAGCAGGAGCTGCCTCTTTCTTAGGTGGAGGTAATTCATCATCGGAAGAAGATGATTCTTTGACTGGTTCTGGCTTCTTTTCTGGAGATTTCTCTTCTGATTCTGAATCTGAAGATAATTTCTTCTTCTTTGGCGGAGGAAGTTCATCATCGCTCGATGTAGAGCTGAAAACGCTCTTCTTAGGGGCTGGTTTCTCATCATCAGAAGATGATGAAGAAATCTTCTTCTTTGGAGGCTGTTTGTCATCTTCATCGCTTGATGATGATAAAAATACTTTCTTCTTCTTAGAACTAGAGCTTGAATCCGTTGATTTCTTTTCATCTTTCTTTGAATCCGATTTTTCGGACTTTTCTTCCTTGTTTTCCTCGTGAACTTCCTCTTTGGCCTCTTCTTTCTTCTCTTCTTCCTCATTCTGTTTGAGATCTTCTTTTGGTGGCTCTTCTACGACAGGAGCGTACTTATCTTCAATTCCCCAGAGGTCCATTTGTTCCTTGGAGATGTACTGTGGGAATCTGAACTCGATCGTGTCCGGTTCTGTTTCATCATATCTATTGATCGGAAGTAATGGAGAATCCCAGGCCTGCGCGTACTCTTTAACGCTAGAGAATTCTTCGCGCTGCTCTTCTGTGAGGATTCTATTGTAAATTGGAAGGTTTTCTCCTCTGGCTTTTGCCAATAATTTCTTTATATCCTGAACGTTGTCCTTCCAGTTGGGGAATTTCGTAACGAGCTCGGCGAGGTCAGCAAGTGGAGGTACAAATAAAACGTGCTCTTCTTTTGTGGAAAGGTCAGATGCGAGTTTTTGAAGAGGTTCTATCTGTTCCATATTGACTCTGTCGATGGAAACCTGCTTGATGGACCTGGATTCCATTACGAGTTGGTTCAAAGCTGTAATGAAGGCGTCTCCGAGTGATCCATTTAATATCTTGAGATTTTCAAGGAAATTGAGTTTCGGAATGAGCTGATTGAACTTCTCAATGTCTGTAACGATGAAGTTTTGGATGACAAGTGTACGAAGAGTTGACGTATCTGGAAGATTTTCGATAATCTTGTCGAAAAGCTCTTTGCTCTCTTCTTTCATTCCGAAATCGATTGAAAGATACTCAAGGTGCTTGCAGGCGAGTACGAAATCGATCAGTTTTGGAGTAAGATTTGGTCCGATTACCAAACCTTTGAAATTACTGCATTTGGAGGCATTGAACTCGAACTCTTGGACAAAGGAACCATTTATGTGTAATCTGATTCCATTTTGGAAGGTTGTTCCCTGTAATAATTTGATTAATTCTGTAAATGCAGCTCCTTCAAAGGTTAAGAAGGACAAATCAAGGCGTTCGAGTTGTGGGATATCGATTTTCTCTGGGAACAATTGACAAATATTGGCAGAAATGTTAAGCCAGCGAAGATTTGCCATTTTGAGGTTGGAAATCTGGGTAAGGATAGTTCCTGTGTTAACTCCGATAGCAGGCATTGATAATATGTAGATATTTGGTAATTTCGGTGCAATTGTTTCGAGTTGTGGGTAGATATTGTGATCAATTGCGAGGTACAAGAGAGTTTCAGCGATGGATTCGTTGAAAAACTCATTTGCGAAGTATTGCATGTCTTCCTGTAAGAAAGCGTTGTAGAAACAAAGGGATCTGACGTGTTTTTCGGAAAGTTTTTGATTAAGTTTCTTCAAATTGTCCGAAGATAGGCTTGTGTTAATAAATGAAAAGCAATTTGCGGCGTACTTATCGAAATTGTCAAGGAGATCTTTGAAATGCTCATCAGAAGGGATACTGAAGCCCAGATGGCGGTAATGAAGGTCTCTCTTAGCAACATACTTGACGATTTCGGCGTAGATCGATTTGGCAGGCTTCTCCGCAGCAAATGTGAAAGATTTTGAATTTCTCTTGAATCCGAATGCATAAAGGATGGTAAACAAGTAATCAGCCACTGGCCTCTGTGGTGGGATTGCTATGTCTGTTATATTGTTAGCAAGCAAATAATAGACTAAGTTGCTAATTTCAAGAGGCATTGACTTTCCTACTTTGACAAGTAGGTTGTTAAAGCCGAAATTAGTTGTTACAACGGAGTATGGGAAGTTCTTTGATACTGAAGAGTCGTATCCAATCTTTGCTACTTTATCCGGGTTAAATGAACGGCACAGATAGCTTTGGATGATTCCGTAAATATTGTCGACATCAGGAGATTCAAATCTGATTTGTGAAGGATTTTTTGTTTCCTGATTAAAGTAAATTTCGATTCTGTTTGATTTTGGCTCGTTTATCCTCCTTACTTCACTAGTGTCGATAAACAAAAATTTCCTGTCTGGTTTCTTTCCTTTGTAATACTCAATCTTATTAGTCGTTATTACGATATTTCGGGCATCGCCTCCTTTTCCAGAGTCGTGGAGTTTGCGAACAGCTCCGACGTACAAGATAGTGCTACCTGCCTTCTTCTCGGCATCAACAATAGCTTGGAACTCTTGATCTTCTTTGCCCATATAACTATTAAAGTAAACTACACAAAAATTGAGAACTTTTCATTACATTTTGCAACTCACCGCGATTTTAACTTTTAGAATTGCATGATTTCTCTTGAGAGAGACTGTGTCGATGAAAATTTGATTTCACTTTTCATGCGCAATATATTTGACACGAGTCAAACTTAATTTAATAAATATTAATACTCACATATAATGCAATCTATTTCGAAACTTTCACTTTTATCATTGTACTCTCAATTTTTGTGAAGATTGAATGGAATAATTTAGGTGAATGAGAAAAAAATAAATAATTTTGAACCAAAGACAGTTACTTTTAACAAAATTTAGTTTTCAGCTGGAGTTTCTTCCTTCTTCTCTTCCTCCTTCTTTTCCTCTTCCTTCTTTTCGTCGTCCTTCTTATCCTTCTTAGAAGATGAGGATGAAGAAGAGGATGAGCTAGAGTCTTCGTCCTTGTCATCATCCTTCTTTTCTTCTTCAGCCTTCTTTGTAGCCTCCTCTTCAGCAGCCTTCTTCGCTGCCTCTTCTTCGGCGGCCTTCTTAGCTGCTTCTTCTTCAGCGGCCTTTCTGGCGGCTTCCTCTTCAGCAGCCTTACGTGCGGCCTCTTCTTCGGCGGCCTTTCTGGCAGCTTCTTCCTCAGCAGCCTTTCTGGCGGCTTCCTCTTCAGCAGCCTTACGTGCGGCCTCTTCTTCAGCGGCCTTTCTGGCAGCTTCTTCTTCGGCAGCCTTGCGAGCGGCCTCTTCTTCAGCAGCCTTTCTGGCAGCTTCTTCGGCAGCCTTTCTGGCAGCTTCTTCGGCAGCCTTTCTGGCAGCTTCTTCTTCGGCAGCCTTACGTGCGGCCTCTTCTTCAGCGGCCTTTCTGGCAGCTTCTTCTTCGGCAGCCTTGCGAGTGGCCTCTTCTTCAGCAGCCTTTCTGGCAGCTTCTTCGGCAGCCTTTCTGGCAGCTTCTTCTTCAGCAGCCTTTCTGGCAGCTTCCTCTTCAGCAGCCTTACGTGCGGCCTCTTCTTCAGCAGCCTTTCTGGCGGCTTCTTCTTCAGCAGCCTTACGTGCGGCCTCTTCTTCAGCAGCCTTACGTGCGGCTTCCTCTTCAGCAGCCTTTCTGGCAGCTTCTTCCTCAGCAGCCTTTCTGGCGGCTTCCTCTTCAGCAGCCTTACGTGCAGCTTCTTCTTCGGCAGCCTTACGTGCGGCCTCTTCTTCAGCGGCCTTTCTGGCAGCTTCCTCTTCGGCGGCCTTGCGAGCGGCCTCTTCTTCAGCGGCCTTTCTGGCAGCTTCTTCCTCAGCAGCCTTACGTGCGGCCTCTTCTTCAGCAGCCTTTCTGGCGGCTTCCTCTTCAGCAGCCTTACGTGCGGCTTCCTCTTCAGCAGCCTTTCTGGCGGCCTCTTCTTCAGCAGCCTTTCTGGCAGCTTCCTCTTCAGCAGCCTTACGTGCGGCCTCTTCTTCAGCAGCCTTTCTGGCGGCTTCCTCTTCAGCAGCCTTACGTGCGGCCTCTTCTTCAGCAGCCTTTCTGGCGGCCTCTTCTTCAGCAGCCTTTCTGGCAGCTTCCTCTTCAGCAGCCTTACGTGCGGCCTCTTCTTCAGCAGCCTTTCTGGCGGCTTCTTCTTCAGCAGCCTTACGTGCGGCCTCTTCTTCAGCAGCCTTACGTGCGGCTTCCTCTTCAGCAGCCTTTCTGGCAGCTTCTTCCTCAGCAGCCTTTCTGGCGGCTTCCTCTTCAGCAGCCTTACGTGCAGCTTCTTCTTCGGCAGCCTTGCGAGCGGCCTCTTCTTCAGCGGCCTTTCTGGCAGCTTCTTCTTCAGCAGCCTTTCTGGCAGCTTCCTCTTCAGCAGCCTTTCTGGCAGCTTCCTCTTCAGCAGCCTTTCTGGCAGCTTCTTCCTCAGCAGCCTTACGTGCGGCCTCTTCTTCAGCAGCCTTTCTGGCGGCTTCCTCTTCAGCAGCCTTACGTGCGGCCTCTTCTTCAGCAGCCTTGCGAGCGGCCTCTTCTTCAGCAGCCTTTCTGGCAGCTTCCTCTTCAGCAGCCTTACGTGCGGCCTCTTCTTCAGCAGCCTTACGTGCGGCTTCCTCTTCAGCAGCCTTTCTGGCAGCTTCTTCCTCAGCAGCCTTTCTGGCGGCTTCCTCTTCAGCAGCCTTACGTGCAGCTTCTTCTTCGGCAGCCTTGCGAGCGGCCTCTTCTTCAGCGGCCTTTCTGGCAGCTTCTTCTTCGGCAGCCTTGCGAGCGGCCTCTTCTTCAGCAGCCTTTCTGGCAGCTTCCTCTTCAGCAGCCTTTCTGGCAGCTTCTTCCTCAGCAGCCTTACGTGCGGCCTCTTCTTCGGCGGCCTTGCGAGCGGCTTCCTCTTCAGCAGCCTTCTTCGCTGCTTCTTCAGCGGCCTTCTTTGCTGCTTCTTCAGCGGCCTTCTTTGCTGCTTCTTCAGCGGCCTTCTTTGCAGCATCATCTTCAGCTGCCTTCTTTGCAGCATCATCTTCAGCTGCCTTTGTAGATTCGTCCTTCTTTCCTTTCTTCTTAGATGATGAAGATGAAGAAGATGAGGATGAAGAAGATTCTTCCTTATCTTTCTTCTCCTTCTTCTCTTCCTTCTTTTCTTCCTTCTTTACTTCTTCGGCCTTTTCTTCCTTCTTTTCTTTTGTTTCTTCTTTAGCATTTTCGACTGATGCAACTTGAGCTGGCTTTTTTTCAGCCTTAGCTTCTTCAGGCTTCTTTACTTTTGGCTGAGCTTTAAGGGCTCTTGGTAAATGACCTGGGTCATTAGGCTTTGATGCACTGCAACCCATTCTTTATTATATGTGGCTAGACGAGTTGTCAAATCACAACCGTTTTTCCATAAATTTTTATACTGATATTGGATTATATTAATATTTTTTGTTGCTTTTAATGCATGGCCAAATTTCGAAAGAATCTATCGTCTTTTTATATTTATTTACAACTTTTAAATATTTGGTTAGACTAGATGGATTTAATATTTCAGAACCAACAAACTGTTTATCAAATAATTGAAATCAACGATAGAAATCAAATCAAAATGCGATACAAATTCTTAAAATCCAAAATTTTAAAATTCGAATCTATACATAAATGCAATACTAAATATTCATTAAAATAAAAATAATAAACGGTTATAATTGTTATAGACCGAAAATATATTTTTTCGGTTTTCTCTTCAAATAATTGAAAGAATGATACTATTATAGGTTTATTTAAGGGTTTCGTTTTGCTAAAATTGTGAGAGAGGGTCAAAGTTGCTATTTGTCACTTTTCCACAAGAATATAATGGGGAAAAAGTTATCATATAGTTGATCTCATTCAGTGAGGTGAGAGATGCATGTAGTGTAATGTGATAAACAGTGGGATTGCTGCTCTAAGTCCTAGGTTCGAGACACATTGGCTTCATTTTTCTCTTTTTTATTGACGTAAACTATTCAATTTTTGTGTTCTCCATTCAAATTTCAGAATTTTTTTTGCAGATTTCACGCTACATTCGAAGTTACCTTTTGTAACAACCACCACTGCCTACGAAAGACGAAAGTGTGTCACGATTTCACCCGGAAATCCGACGGTTGTTTAAGAGTATGCACTTTTGTCACCTACTCCTAAAATTGTCACTTTTATAGCATATTTGTTTTTGGATGTTTTGCGAAACCAAAAAACAAAAAACTATGATATACAATGTGTGTGTAAAGAAAATACTTTATTTACTAGTTAAAAAATCATTTGGTATTGATCAAGTTATTTTTTCTGGATAAGATATTATATGGATAATTGGATAGAAAATACAATTATATAATCTTGTACCTGGTTTAATTAAGCTAATTGTCATCAGAAACTTGTAATTTTTATGAATTTCAGATTTTCTTTTCATTACTGCTTTTCTTAATAGGTCAAGTTCTTATTTACGTTATAAAGTATGATATTTACAAATATCAAGTTATCATGTTTTTTGAGAAATTATGAGAAACAAACAAAAATGAAAAAGATAGGAATAGCAATGAATAGTGATGTGGGTATAGAAAATGTAAGAGATATGAATGCAAAGCAATCAGTATTTAGGATATTGACCATAGATTTCGAAAAAAAAATGCTGCATATTGAGCGAAAACTATGATTATATTATAAGGCTGTCATTTAAAGCATAATGAAACTATTCCCTTTTCATTTTAATCGAATAAGATAGTAAAGATTTTTGAATTAGCTAGAAACTGATGAGATGTTTTCACAAATCAGATTTTTAATCTCTATAATGCATAATTCACTCAATATCTCAATTTTGATATTGCGAGATATTTTTGCTATCGGTTTCGCAATTTTGACACAATAGCAAGAGGGTTCTATAAGCATTATTATCAACGTAGAATCTGAATATCATATCAGAAAATGTCGCAAATCTGACATTTACCCGACCAAATAGCAAAAATAATTGAATACTTTTCGCAAAAACTTTAAAAATCGATAAAAATATGAAATATAGATATTAAAGAGACTTTTTATATAATATTCATAAAGATTTTCCAAAAATATGATACCGCAAAATTAAAAAAGTGACGTCTTGAGTGGAGTCAAAGGTCGAAATTGCTAGCTAAATGTTTTTTTAGCGAAATTGCGTATTGTACGTTTTTTTCGCAAAACGAAACCCTTAGTTTATTATATTATATAGCATATAATCATGCTATAGCCGAAAATTATAAGTTTTGAGAAGATTGAATATAACACAAATAAATTTGAATCTAAGTTAAATTGCTTGTTGTTTTTAATAGCTATTCAATGAGAAATCCAATATTACAAAATTCAAATTGAATGATTGAAAGAACAGAAAAAGTCATTCTTTTCAATTTCGAATATGTTTCATTGTATTTATAATTATATGGCAAATAAGATATTTAAACTTGATTTTTGAAGGAAAATTCACAAAATTGAATAAATTCAAATAATTTTTATTCAAAAATAAACTAGTTATTTGAGTTTAATACCAATTATCTATTCAAACTACAAAGTTTGTAATTTAAAATATTTTGTGAGATCAGATTGAATTAATTCAAGGTTCTTTTCAATTAATATTAATGACCATATTACGCATTTTCGAACATTCTAAACCAAATATATAAAAATGGGAGACGAATGTTAAATTTTCTAGACATAAAGAAGTTGTTTACCGAGTTTTAGCTCTTATCTCTAACAAAAAATTAATTTTTAAAAAAATGACCGAATACGTTTCACAGCGAGAAAAAAATAAAAGGCAAGATAGAATTTTCTAGACATAAAGAAGTTGTTTACCGAGTTTTAGCTCTTATCTCTAACAAAAAATTAATTTTTAAAAAAATGACCGAATACGTTTCACAGCGAGAAAAAAATAAAAGGCAAGATAGAATTTTCTAGACATAAAGAAGTTGTTTACCGAGTTTTAGCTCTTATCTCTAACAAAAAATTAATTTTTAAAAAAATGACTGAATACGTTTCACAGCGAGAAAAAAATAAAACTGTACACTGATTTTCATTTTCATTTCCAGTCACTTTACTTATTATTTTTTCTTTTTTTCATTTTAATTATAAATTATTTCATAATACGTTTATTTACGTTACCATTTTCTTTATTCTTTTGAATTCCATACTAGACACTTATAGAATATTTTGATTGTTAACGTACTTCATTAGAATGAATCCTTACAAAGGGTATGTCGATCGAATTTACCTAATTGGTATTTCCAATCAGATTGAAGAAGGTAAAATGACATGGGAAGAAGCTTGCACCCATGTTCCAATCGCCCCAACCCTTCAATCAAATGATTTCAAATATTTAGATGTTTCAAAATCTTTTTTACAAAATCAATTTAGCTTACAGAATATCCCATTGCCTAAAGGCAAGAAAGGTCGTAGGGTCAATCCCTACGACCAAATCAAATCTCTTGCTGTGATACATGACCACTGGGCCTTTCCCTGTGGTCAAACAAAACAATGGAAACGTTTGAAATTACAACAAATTGATGTATCTTATAGAGAAGTACGCAGATACTTCAAAGAAAATCATTTCACCAAGACGCGATTAGAGCATGCCGGGCCAGAAACAGCAGTAAGATATTGGGCGCTTTCACCCAATCTTATCTGGCACGCAGATGTTCATTATTTTAGGGGTGTTCGTGGCCAGTATATTTATGGCATAATCGACAATTTTAGCCGCAAAGTCCTAGCGTGTATACAAATACCAGATATGCTGGCAGCGACGACAGCGAACGTTGCGGCTTCCGCCTTCATTGAATTTGGCGCCCCTTATTGTTTCTGGACCGACAACGGTTCAGAAAATAGGGGCGCCTTTCAAGATTTACTTGATCTTTGGGGCGTCCAATGGCGGCATACAGACTCTCATTCTCCCTACCAAAATGGGAAGATTGAGAGATTCTGGCCGACATTGGAGCGCTGCCAAAGCATTCAGGCTATTCCTGCCTTTATTTGGGAGTACAATAATAACACACCGCATGAAGATCTCCCAATTAATCCATTAACTGGAACAAATTACACGCCAAATCAAATGTATCAGCTGAAACCGAAATACACAAATGCAGATACAGAAAGGTTGTGGCAAATATGGGATACAGATACAGGCATGACCGCTGTTGACACATTCACAGCGTAATAATAAACATAATTTTTTAATTTCATTTTTAACAAGTTTTTTTAAATGTATGTAATGAATAATTCATTAGAATATGATAATGCACATTGTAACAGAATAGAACAATCACCAAAATTTTTTTTGAAATTAAAAAATATAAAACCAAAAATAATTGTTATAATTTAAATGAAGAAGTAGTTTAAAACGATTTTATTTATGATCAAATTTTATATATTTTTTGGATCAAATCCATTTTAATAGAAATTATATACTATTCATCTATTAGTAAACACTACCGTATATTATTTTTTAAGCTATCTTATTTTTTGAACTTTTATTCAAATCTTTGGTCGCAAGAAGAATTGCATGATAAATAAAAACATTTAATCAAAGTCAATTTTATTTTTCATATTCAAATGGACTGAGTGTTAACATTTAACGTTTTTTGCTAATTGTCGTCAAAAATTAGGCGTAAAGCAAAAATTGATATTTCATATGGTTTTATGATAGATAAGCATTATATTCCCACTCATTATATTCGTAAATTTTGAGGTTTATCCTTCGCTTTTAAGATCATTGAATTTGATTTTTATATAAAATAGTTATATATTAGAAAATAATATGAGTTTATGTGATATTATTTTTCAGAAGATTTCATTCTATATGCCTATGAAAAGTACTCTCAAAACTAACTTTTTCCTAATTATAATTAAATCTAGAATATTGTATTATGCTTAGTATTATTTCATTTTTCTCATTCAATTTAGAATTTACAAATGTCAAAAAATTGAGAGCCGTCACTTTTGATTTTTAAGTAGAGTTTATCGATCATTAATGCATTAAGCATGAATAATTGGTTAATTAGTTAAAAGTTCTGCTGAGATTAAGCTTTAATTGCATGATAGTCATGACTAATTCGCTGAATAAGATTTTGAAAAATGGTCAAATCGTATAAGATGCAAAACGAGTGCATAAATGGTGTTTTTTACATGTAATGGATTGCATCGACTACCAATAAGCACCCCATAATGTCAAAATTAAATATTGCTTGGCTGAATTTTTCGATTTCAAAAATATAAAAGTGATAACCGCAGGTTTACACAACGATAACGCATTCAATTCATTTTTTTCTAAAATTTTAAGATGTCCGACAACACTTCTGGGTCAACACGCGGACGTCGAAGGGGGCGAAGCGGGGATGAGTATGTCCCTTACAGTAATGAAGCTTCTGAAGATGATTCGGACCCAGATGATTCATCAGAAGAAGAAGAAACCGAACAAAATCAAAATTCAAATGAAGAAGAAGAGGATGTAGACAAAATACAACAGATAGTCGGTATCAAAAACATAGAAAGTATCGATGACACGGATGATTCTGTTGATTTTGATGAAATTCCTCCAGAAAAAATTCGGTATTACGTAAAATGGGCAAATAAAAGCTTTATTCATAATACATGGATGACAGAATTAGAAATACTCGATGTTCCAGGTGGAGAAAACGCTCTCAAGAAATTCAAAAATCGAACTTCGGATGGATTAACAAAATCGCGCTCAAATCCCGATATACTCACTGTCTATCAAGAAGATATGGATGACAGTTGGACTCAAGTCGATAGATTACTCGGAGAAGCCGATGATGGCGATTATTACGTAAAATGGAAGAATCTTCCATACGAAGATGCCACATGGGAGAATCCTGACGATATACCTGACTTTGAGAATGCTCTCAAGGCATATAAGAAGCGCAGATCTCATGAAAACATGAAAAGAATATCTGACGCCATTCAAAGGCCATCTGGGACATTTACACCACTTAAAACCATGTCTAAAGCCGACGATGGCTCCGAATTACGCGATTACCAGATCGATGGCGTTAATTGGCTCCTTTATTGTTATTATGAGCACCGAAACTCAATTTTGGCCGATGAAATGGGTCTCGGAAAAACAGTCCAAATAGTCATGACCCTCAAAAAAATCAGTGAAATAACCAAAATTAATGGACCTTTTTTGGTTATTTCGCCTTTGTCAACATTGCAACAATGGAGACGCGAATTCGAGAAGTGGAGCGACCTCAACACAGTCGTTTTCCATGGGAAGCCGGCCTCCAGAGAGGTCATTTTAAACTTCGAATTTACAACTGATGATGAATCCGAAAACAAAGTCGGCTTTGACGTATTAATCACTAACTACGAGACATTTACAAGCGAATTCGAGTCATTTAAGCCAATAGAATGGCGTTACTTGGTCTTAGATGAAGGTCATCGTCTCAAAAACCACACAGGGAAGTGCTACCAGCTACTTACACAACTTACATTCGAACACTGTACATTATTAACAGGCACTCCAATACAAAACAACGTCGAGGAACTATGGTCCTTACTACATTTACTACATCCAAAGGAATTCGAAGACTTACCAGAGTTCCTTGAGCAATTTGGCCACATAGATGACATAAATACCCTCCAAGCCCTGCAAGAACTCATACAGCCATACATATTACGAAGAAGAAAAAACGATGTAGAGGCCACACTTACAAAACTTGAAGAAACAATCATAGAAGTCGAACTTACACGTATCCAGAAACAGTATTACACAACATTACTCCATGAAAACGCTTCAGTTTTGATGCAACAGATCACAGGAGGTTCATTACCATCATTACAGAACTTGATGATGCAATTACGCAAAGTTTGTAACCATCCTTACCTTATTAAAGGAGCTTCAGAGTTCATTGAGAAGATGATCAGAGAAAAATTATCACAAGCTTCAGAAGATGAAATACAATTACAAGCATTGATTGAATCATCAGGAAAAATGATACTTCTTGATAAATTATTACCAAAATTACATCAAGAAGGTCATAAAGTCCTTATTTTTTCTCAAATGGTCAAGGTTTTAGATATAATTGAAGATTATCTCATTAAAAAAGATATTGATTGTGAAAGAATCGATGGAAATGTTCCTGAACCTGAAAGAAACGCTGCAATTGATAGATTTGTTAATAATGAAAATTGTTATATATTTTTATTGTGTACGAGAGCTGGAGGTGTTGGAATTAATTTAACTGCTGCTGATACTGTTATTATTTATGATAGTGATTGGAATCCACAGAATGATATACAAGCACAATCAAGGTGTCATAGAATTGGTCAGACACAAAAAGTTAAAGTTTATAGATTAGTTACTCGTGGAACTTATGAATTAGAAATGTTGGATAGAGCATCTAAAAAACTTGGTTTAGATCATGCACTTTTGGATGGAGGAGAAATAGGAAAAAGTGATCCTGTGCAAGCAACGGAAATAGAGAAATTGTTAAGGCATGGAGCTTATAATATTACTCATGATGATGATAGTGAAACTGATAAATTTGTTGCTGCTGATATTGATCAAATTTTGGGAAGTAGAACAACAGAAAGAACTCATGATTTATCATCGAATTCTTTCTTCTCGAAAAAACAGTTTTTCTCTGAAAATAAATCACAAGAAGATGAAATAAATGCTGCTGATTTCTGGCAAAACATTTTACCTGCAGAACAAGAAATTCTTGAAGAAAGAAGGTGTAGAAAAAATAAAATAAATTTCGATGAAAGTTCTGATTACGATTATTCCGATGAAAATACAAATCAAACTGACAATTCTAAGCAAAAGAAAAGATATTCGCCTGTCAGTTTACGAGCAACTATTCGGAGATTAATTCATCTTGGATTAAGTGATAATCAATATGAACGCGCTATTTTGTATTTCGCAGCAATGGATCATACTTATCTCGAGGAAAATGATGCAAAAGAAATTTGTGAATTGTTGAAAATTGACAGTTTGGATAAACCTACTGAAGATATTGTTAATTCTTTGAATGAATTCTCTTCTAACTTGAATGATGCTCATGAACGTTCTCAAAGCATCGTTCGCCGCTGTTTGACTTTCAAACATCTCGAATCGATAATAAGAAAAATTCAATTGCCGTTAGATATGTGGCCAATTAATGAAAATGCTGATCCAATGGATGATTACGCCTTTCTTTTGGGTGTTTTTAGAAATGGTATCGGTGAAACAGATTCTATTACTGAAGGTTTAGGAGTTAATGAATTAAATATCGCGTCTATCAAAGCCCTTGAAAAGAAATTGTTGAATTTAATGAGTGCATTGGAAATTCAATTGAAAGATGTCAAAATTCCTGACTTGTCAAAACCGTCGGATTCTATTGAAAGAGATCCGAAATGGAGGAATTCATTTAGAGGGGATGAAATGCTACCTCATGAATGGAAAGAGAAGCACATGATGCTTTACAACAGAACTGAATTGAGCAAAGAAGAAAGTACTGCTTTGTTCCAGGCAATTCATTCTTTCGGAGTTCCTTTGAACGAAAACAAAGAAAAAGATTGGAAAAAATTGAGAGAAATCGCCAAATTAAATGGCGTTGCAATAGAAGCTGTTGAGAAAATGGGAGAAATAATCTTGAATTTGGGAATGAAATCTCGTGTTGAAGAAGAATTTAACCAAGCTTTGGAACCATACAAACAATGTTTTGGAAATTTTTCAACACGTTTATGGTTCAAAAAAATGTTTCAGCCGGTTTGTGATTTGGCAAAAATCAGAGATTTCGTTGCTACTCTTTCTGAAAGGGATATAAGATATATAGAGAAAGTTAAGCAGTTTCCGGCAGCTGAATGGTGGAGATCTGAACATGATGTTGCTTTGTTAAAAGCATTGGCAAAATACGGTTTAGTTTTTGTGACACTTTTTATCATGCAAGAAGATTCACCGTTCAGAAAATTGATTCCACCGAATTTAACAAGTGAATTTGAGAAGTGCTGTGAAATGGAGAAGACGAGATACAAGCCATGCAAACCAACAGATGCAGGTGTTCTTTCTTTTTTGTATAAGGACAAGTTGAGAATTACAAGAGCAATTTCTGTTGTCAGATCTGTTGAAGCGTTGAAAGAAAAAGGGAAATTGTTGCCTTACGACATGAAAAAGACAAAGATAACACAGATACCGCAATTACCATTAGTTTTGATATATAATGAATTGGTAATTACGAGTTTTGGAACTTTTACATCTCCTTATCAAGAATTTCCAACTGGATTTTCTTCAAAACGACTTTTTGTTGATGTAAAAAATCCAGATCAATCTGTTTGGTACGATTTGATGATAAATGATGGGGTTTTCATTATAAAGAACTCTGCAAGTAATATGACATTTAGAGGAAAAACTGCACAGGAAGCTTTTGAAAATCTGATTGAATTATTGCCTCAAAAAGAGGAAACTAATTTGAACAACACAATGAACGGATTAATTATGTTTGGTTTGAAATTCCCTGTTGTTGAAGAAGCTCTGGATATGATAAAAAAGTCACTTTTTGGTCAAAAACTGCCAATGCCTGTCATCCAGAAATTACCAATGCCGATGTTCAACATAAACCAACAAACACCAAAACCGTTCGTTTTACCTCAAGCTCCTGCTCAGAATTTCACTTCACCTCCGCAGTTCACTTCACTTCCTACAATTCCCAGTCCCATTATTTCACAAAAACAACCTTTGGTTGTTCCTCAGAAATTCACTCCACTTTCCAATATAATTTCTCCACCACAAAACATTCCAAAACAGAATTTTGTGCCTCCACAAATGGTCACTTCACTTCCTATTATTCCTCCCGCACAAAATATCATTCCGAAGTTTCCACCTGTTCAACAAAATTTTGGAAGATTTGTTTCTAATCCTGTAATGCCTCAGATTTTGACTTCTCAGAATAATTTCCAAACAAGTATTACTCAGCCGATTATTCCTGCTATTGGTTTGACTTCTCCACAAATTCAAACATCAATACCTGCTGTTTCTATCAAACAAACAGTTTCGTCACCAATTGTGAAGAAGGTCCAAGCGAAACAAGAAACTTCTTCGATTTCAAATGTCATTGACAATTCTAACAAAGTTTCAGCTCCAAAAGTTGTTAAAATCAAGCATGTTAATGCTGGCAAATAATAATTGTTTTTTTATATTTATGTATTTTTGTTTATATTATAATTTGTTTTATTTCTTTAAATATGTTTTATTTCTTTAAATATGTTTTATTTCTTTAAATATGTTTTATTTCTTTAAGGGTTCACTTACGCCTTTATGACATGGCATTCAATTCAGATATTTAAGGTTCATTTTCAATGACGCTTCACGCCAGTTGTCAAAAATTTGAATTAAAGTCAGATGGGCATAAGTGCAGCCTTAAATATGTTTTATTTCTTTAATGTTATCGTCATTTCAATGTTATGTCAAAAATTTCCCATATGATTTGATAAATCACCAGCTTATGATTATCACTAATTAGATCATTTATTGATACTTCAATTGGATAATTATCTAAGAGTGTTTGGATGCTTGCAGATCTTAGTATCTGAATTTTTGATTTATATTAATAATGGATATAAGCAAAATTGCACATACTTTCTTCCTCAAAAGATGCATATTTCATGAATACAAACAAAAAGATGAATATTCATGACAGTGATACAACATTCCAACTTTTTTTTACCGGCTATGAAGTTTTCGATGAGGATCATTCTATTGACGAAACGAAGTGAATTTTATTCAAAACAAAAACTGCTATTATATATCATGGTGATCTCAAACAGGCCCAAGCATATGATTTCTTAGCTACAAACAATGAAATTAATAAATGCAATTTCATCTTACTGAATTATTTAATATAGAAGAAAACAAATATTCATATTCTGTTTGTCAATCTCGGGGTTTTTTGTATTCATTTATAACAACAACAAGTCAGATTGTAGATGTGTTTATTATATTGGTTTTAGTATTACTTTTTTTTAATATACTCTCTAAATAAGAGTTTTTATAAGAAGAAAATTTTTATTAAGAGTGTCAGGCAAAAGATAATGGATTTGATAAAATTCATGTCATTTGACAATTTTGTGTCATCTGACAAAATTGACAGTTGAACAAGATAACATATTTTCGATTGTTAAATAATAATAAATTATCTTGTTGATTTCTATACAAAAATTTCAATGAATTCTGAAAATCAAAATCATTATGTTGTTTGTATTATCAACCCTCGGTATTTCCAAATTATGGATGCCAAATAAACCAAGACCATGTAAGAATTTTCAAAAAATCGAAGTCCCATTTGATTTCTTCCGTTATACTAGACTTACTATTCCAATAAGATGGGCTGGTTACCAAGAAAGTGAAAATGGAATAATTTACAGGCCAAGACCATGCAAGAATTTTGAAAAAATCGAAGTCCCATTTGATTTCTTCCGTTATACTAGACCTACTATTCCAATAAGATGGGCTGGTTACCAAGAAAGTGAAAATAAGGCAGCTCTTCCTCCCCTATATTTTTATTATCGTTATATCTTTCCAAAAGAAGAACCAAAACTAAGCAAGAATTTCAAATTAATGACTCCAGAGGGTGTCATAGAAGATATTCCAGATGGAATTCTCGCTATGATCAGAAGGAAGTTGCCCGTGTAGTATCTTAAAATCCATGCTAAACCATCTTATTCTGAAGAAAGAATGAGAGATTTTGTTCATTTGTAAACGTTATTTACTAATTGATGTTTTTTTTTATGTGCACAAGAAGTGTGCCCACTCCAATATTAGCAGCTTAGCTTAGCTGTTCATATTGGAAAATACCTAGGCCTAGTTATGCATATACCTATAAATATTGTTCGCATCTCTTTTATCGAAGTCAAGTATTAAATTAAATTTTTGAATATCATATACAATATTCACTTTCCTAATTAAGAATGTAACATTTAGGTAGCGTTAATATATGTCTGATTCAATATAATATGATTGGATTCGAATTTAGTTAAATCAAAATCATATTTATGGGTACCTAGTCATTTTAAGTCTTGTAATCTTAATAATAAAACAAATTCATGGGAATTATTTTAATTATAAAACAAAATCATTCCTTTGCACAAAATTTAAATTCGAGATCTGAGAAATTTAATCAGAAACTTCTGCAATTTTGTGGAAGCTATCATGTTTATTTTTAATCAATGTTATGTATACTACATATTAGGTGTTTAAAATCTGCACCAATATTAATAGAATCCACGATTTCCATACCAAAATGTAAATGTGATGCGACCAAATATAGCGTGCTCCCCAGAATTATTTTTGCCTTTTTCCTCGAAATTATTATTAAACATCAGATTTCAAATATGAAAAAGTGAGAAAATTTACATTTTAAGAGTAAAATTGAATGAAGCACGTTGAGGATGTAGTGCAAACAAACTATGGATCTAATATCTACATCATATATCAATTCTAAAAATCATAAAGAGAAAGCTAAGATCACATTTTTTGTGAGTGGGGTCACTTCTTGTGCACATACGTCACTATGAGGCCTTCAATTCAGATGTTTAAGGTTAATTTTTAATGGTGCTTCATGCCTGTTGTCAAAAATTTGAATTAAAATCAGATGGGCATGCACTTATCACTTTCTGACATGCTCTTCCAAAATCAATTTTTCTATATTAAAATTGCAAAAAAATATAATTGTCATACTATTCATTATTTAAAGATTTATAATAACTTCTTTCCAGCCAAAAATATTAACTTTTTACATAAGAAAATTGGGATGGAAATCTTAGATGTCAAAAAAATTGAGAGAATGTCAGAAAGTGGTAAGTGTGGTCTTAAATTCGATTTGAAAGAAAATGTAGTGGTTCCTAATGATAATGAAACAAGAAAACATTGTTTTTTATAATAAGGAATCTGAAAAGCTGATTATTTAAATAATATCTGCCACTCTCAAGCAACATAATTCATTTCTAAATATGCGAGCAAAAAAAAATTATGCAACGTAATTCATTTCCATTGGTCAATTTCGAGGTTTATTATTCATATAAAATAACAGCCTGTCAAGTTGTATATATGATAATTATCATGGTTTCAGTCTTTCTTCTCAAAATTTTTGTAATAATCTTATCTTGAAAATCATAAGAAGTATTCTTGAGATCATAGAAACGGTTATGCTTCAAAATATAAATGCTATTTATACTACGACTAATATCTTCACCTTTTGGGTGAAAAATTATAACATATATATTTCTAATGATAATATAATACTTTAATTTATAACTATGTATACCTTCAATTTTCATTGTTAGAACTGGCATAATCAATAAAAATTGATATATGATATCTAATTAATATGAGGATGTTTTATTGTCGTCTGGGAAAAGTGACAAAATTATTATTGTCGTCTAAAAAGGTGACAAATTATTATTGTCGTCTGGAAAAGTGACAAAATTATCATTGTCGTCTAAAAAATAGATTTTTCAAGCATGTTTCGGTACCTAAATAAAGGAAGAACATCAATTCCATCTATGTATATAGTATGCAAACACGCATGATATATGGAGTAGCTCTTTATCTGGCTAAAAATCCTATTATTTGAAAATTCGCATTGTCGTCTAAAACCGCCAGACGACAATAATAATACCCCAATTAATATAATAAAAATTTAAAACTCAGTCACATAAGCTACAGATCTAATGAAAATACAAGGTTTTAATGTTAAAAACTCATTAAAATGTACTTTGAAGTTGAATTCAGATTTTTTTCAGAAAATGTGTTCCATATTTGAATATATTTATTTTAAATATGTGGAAGCTTAACTTTGGATCTCAAATGACAAAAATATTCAATGATCTAGTGTTGAAATTATTTTAAAAAAATACATCAATAAAAATGTTTTCATTTCATAGGATATCATAAGGATTATTTATGTTTTACAAGTTGGTCAGTGCCTGACAAACCATATTGAATTTATTTATGTCATTTGACAAAAATGACAGTTGAGCAAAATTATATATTTTTAATTGTTAACTCATAATAAATTATCCACTTAATTTCTATACAGAATTTTCAATACATTCTGAAAATCCAACTTTTATTATGTTGTTTGTATTAGCAGGTCTCAGTATTTCCAATCTATGGATGCCTGGTAGAGGACAAATCATATACATCAAACCCAGAGAGAATTTCCTATGGACGGCACCAGATGGCAGAGTTCTTGATCTTCCAGAAGGAATCTTAAGTTTCCTTGATCGCGATCCAAGCAAATAGCTGGCCCAAGAAAGTGAAAATGGAATTCGTTACAGGCCAAAACTTCCTAAGACATCAAGAACAAAAAGATTTGGAGTCCAGTTACCTGTTTTCTCCAAAATTAAGGATACAAGGTTTGCAATTTCCCGCGGAGTAAAAACAACTCTTTGCAAACATAGAATTCTCAAACCAAAATTAATCAGGAATGCAGATTTACAGTTTACTTATCCTGATGGAACACCTGTACCATTTTCACCTGAAATGTTCGGTTTAATTGATAAGCAATCATTCTACGATATGGTTGGCAGACTCAGCAAGAATGGTTATCCATGGTGGAAAGGAGCATGCTAAAACATCTTATTCTGAAGAAGGAATGAGAGTTTTAGTTTATTAGTAAATTGTACCTACTAATTTATGTATCATTTTTAAATTTAAATTCTGTTGTGAAAGAAAATTCAAAAAAAAATGATTCTTATTGATTCATGATGCATTAAAACATAAAAGCGTTGCTTTTTGATATAATGATATAATAATTTAATAAAAAAACAATATTTGAAGAATTGCTCAAATATTAAAGTCAACAAGTGAATATTTTATAATTAATGTGGTTCAATATATTACTACATTGTGATTGTGATATATTGGAATTTTGAGAAGAAAAAAAAAATTAAAAAAAAAATTAACACGAAATTCAATAAATATGCATATATTATGCATAGAAGACAGGAGTGTACTGTTTTCAGAGTCTTGAGAATTATATTACCAAATTAAACTTAAACATGTGATATTTTTTTCTCTTCTGATATACTTACTCATTCTATTTATCTCTAATGATGTGTTGTTACTTTAAAAACTCTCTTAAAGCATTCTTATAAGTCAATTTTAAGTTAATGCAAATTGATTATCGGCAAAATTACAATTAAAGGGTGTTTACTAAGACCATTTACTCTTCTAGAGTAATAAAGACTTCTGGAATTATTAATAAGGATTTTAAGATCTAAATCTTTCCAAGCATCATGTGATTCTATAGCTCATGTTTCTTATATGAAACAAATTTACCAAATAATCATTTTTATTACTAACTATACTTAATATTTATATATATATAAGATATTCCGATTTTAGAGAAGGGCGATTCGGACAATTTTAGATAAAGAAGCCAGTAATTACTTATATTATAATATAAGCAACGAAATGTTCCCTTATGAAAGCTGATGTTTCTCAAGAATTGAATAATCGCTCAAGAAATTCTTTCGGAATCGTAATTCTTTAAACATTAATTTGAACGATTAATTATTATATCACATTCATATAATAAAGACATTCTCTATGAATGCCTTTTTTTATTACTTTTTTCATTCTTCACAATATTTCTGATTTAAACTTTAATCATAGTAATCCGGATTAAAAATTAAAAAAAATAAGAGTATATTCAAAAAAAATTGAATTCTATAGATCACGGTAAATGTCTCAATGTGAAAATTTATGAGAATTACTTGCCTGTTGAAATTGAAAATTCAACCCTAGGTTCCAAAAAAATAGTAAAAACAATTGAATTTTAATTACATTGAAATGGGTTAATCAATTCAATTTTGTTAATTGTTACAGTAAAAAGAACTCATGACTATATTTATATACATTCAAGAATCCCTCATGCAGATTCATCGATATCTATCTTGATATATTTGGATCAAAATTTTTGATGCTTGGAGAAATACAAATGAAGAATACTACTGTAAATCATTGAAATCTGTATTATTTTTAAATAATTTAGAGTATTTGGGAGATTTTGCATTTTATGAGTGTGCTAATTTGACGAAATTTAACTGGTCATCTGATAACAGTGTATATATTGGTGCAGGAGTATTCTCTAATTGTTACAGTCTTGATAATGTCCAACTTCCGCATTCAATTCTAAAAATTCCTGATAAATGTTTTTCATTTTGTCAATCTATTACTGAAATATCATTTCTAAACAATATTCTTGAAATTGGTAATTATGCTTTTCAAAAATGCATCAGTCTCCGAAATATAATAATTCCGGATTCTGTAATTGAAATAAAAGATTATGCATTCTACTATTCTGGAGTTGAGTCAGTAATTTTATCCAAAAATCTTTCATCTATTGGTGCGTATGCCTTCTCTGAATGCTACAATTTAAGAAATGTTACATTTTATGACAATATTTCTGCATTAAATCAGTCTTTGTTCAGAAATTCTTTCGATAATGCTTCATTGGTTATTCCTCAATCTGTAACCATCATTTATGAATATTGTTTTTCTAATTGTTCATTAATTGAAATTAATTTATCACAAAATCTTCAAGAAATCAAGCAATACGCGTTCATTAACTGTACATTACTTACTTCTATTGTATTTCCGAGCAATTTAAGTATAATTGAAGCTTCTTGCTTTAAGAATTGTAAAAGTATTAATGAATTGAGAATTCCATCGAAATTAACAACTCGTGGCAACTCATGTTTCGGGTTTATGGATAGCTTAGAAAGTGTCATCATTGAAGATGGTTCAGAGTCAATTTTTGAGCAAGAATTTTATTCCTCTATTAATTTGCATGAA
This sequence comes from Trichomonas vaginalis G3, assembly GCF_026262505.1. Taxonomy (NCBI): domain Eukaryota; phylum Parabasalia; order Trichomonadida; family Trichomonadidae; genus Trichomonas; species Trichomonas vaginalis. The sequence continues at coordinate 19,356,925 of NC_067207.1, forward strand.
GTTACATTTCCAAGCACATTGAAAACAATTCAAGCTTATGCTTTTTTCAATACAGGATTAATTTCTATTGATATACCAAACTCTGTTTTATCAATTGGAAGCGGAGCATTTAAGAATTGTTATTCAATAAATCAAATAACATTTGGTGAAAATATAGAAGAATTAAACGACTCGGCTTTTAGCAATTCATTCGATAACGCCATCATCAATCTTCCAAATAATTTGAAAACAATCAAAAATGGTTGTTTTATGAATTCTTCTATTACAAAAGTGACCTTTGGGACCTCTTTACAGTATATAGGTTATTACTCATTTTATGATTGCAGACTATTAACAAATATAGAATTCCCTAACTGTGCAATAACTCTTGATACTTATGCATTTAGTGGTTCAAATCAAATAAAAGAAATCACAATTCATTCGAATATTACTTTTATTGGATATAATTCTCCATTTTATAATATAGGACTTCTCAAAAAAGTTATATTTAAAGAAGGAGTCAAAACAATCTATCCGTATGCATTTCATAGATGTTACAGTTTAAGCGATGTAATTTTCCCTGATTCTCTCACTAATATTTCTTCATATGCTTTCTCTGAAACTAAATTATCATCAGTAGTTTTTCCAAATAATCTAACAACAATTGGAGATGATGCATTCAGTAGGTGTAGATCATTATACAAAGTTATAATTAATGATAATTTGTCTGTCCTTCCATCTTCATGTTTTATGTATGATATTAATCTTACAATATTAGTTCTACCAAAAAATTTAACAGTGATTGAGTCACATTGTTTCGAAGGATGTTATTCTCTCAATTTAACAAATCTTCCATCATCAATACAAGAATTAGGGTCATATTGTTTTGAAAATTGTTATTCTATTAATTTAACTTATCTGCCATCATCAATAGAAATATTACGGTCTTATTGTTTTTATAATTGTTATTCTATTAATTTAACATATCTTCCTTCATCATTAAAAAAATTGGGGTCATTTTGTTTTTATGGTTGTTCTTCCATCAATTTAACAGATTTTCCTTCGACTTTAATTGTATTTGGAGAATATTGTTTGGCAAATTGTAATGCATTTGAATCGATTAAAGTATTATCTAATTGGACAAGAGGTAGAGGATGTTTTTCTAGCAATGAAAATCTCAAGAAAGTTGTTTTCGATCAAAATATTACCACAATAGTTGAGAGTGAATTTTACTTATGCCCAAATCTAACAGAAGTAGTTTTGCCAGAAGCTCTTATGACTATTGAATCAGGTGCATTTTCATTTACAGGATTAACTTCTGTTATTCTACCAGAAAATGTCTCATCTCTTGGGAATAATGCATTTTCTAATTATCTCTCATTGAAACAATTCGAATTTGATGATAATTTAACAACATTTGGGGATTATTGTTTTCAATTGTCTCTTTATTTAGATGTTCTTACTTTGCCTGCAAAATTAGAATCAATTGGTATAAAATGTTTTGAAGGTTGCTCGTTTAATTCAGTAATATTTCCTGATTCTCTGATGTATATTGGCAATTATGCATTTGCAAGTGCGAATCTTACATCATTAGAACTACCAAATAGATCAATAGAAATAGGTTGTATGGCATTTAAAAATAATTCAATAACAGAGCTTTTCATTCCTGCAAAAGTAAAATTCACTGGAGAGGGTCAAATATATCTGCACGGTTATTATGATCCAGTATACAGTTATTACGGATATATTTATGGGAATGGTTGTTTTCAAGATAATGTATATCTTTCAAAAGTTGAATTTGAGGAAGAGATCATAGAAATATACTCTGGAGAATTTTTTGGTTGTTCTAATTTAACAGAAATAAAGTTGCCTCAATCTTTGAAAAAATTTGGGGCAGTTTGTTTTGCATATACTGGGATCAGAAATATCACACTTACAGATAGTATTATTGAAATTGAAACATATGCATTTGGACACTGTCATTCATTGAAAGAATTTAAATTCAATAATAATTTTAACGTTCTTCCTGAGTATTGTTTTATGGACTCATTCAATTTCTCTGATTTGATAATTCCTAATTCAGTAACCGAAATTAAAGCAGGATGCTTTAAAAATTGTCTATTAAATTCTATTGTGCTTCCAACATCACTTTCTTATATTCGAAAAAATGCATTTTATAACTGTACAATAATTAAACCTTTTCAGTTTCCAAATAGTGCAATATCCATCGAAGAATATTGTTTTAGTCTTAGCACTATCGAAGAATTAAATATATCATTTGACAAAAGGAATATTGGAAAATATTTCTTTGCTGGTTGCCAAAATCTTAAAAAAGTTCGCTTTAGTAGTAATATTCATTTTATCGAGTTTGGTGAATTTGCAAATTGTATCAATCTTATAGATGTTGAATTGCCAGAGTCTATTACTACTATTCGTGATGAAGCATTTATGAATACAGGAATTGTATCAATTAAACTTCCAGACAATTTGACAACAATTGATTTTTGTGCTTTCAAAAACTGTATTCATTTAAAAAGTATAACGTTTGGAATTAATACTACATTTATCGGTGCTTCATGTTTTGAGAATTCCTTCAATATGTCATCTATTATTTTGCCTCCAAATATGACTACAATTTATGGTAATTGTTTCAAAAATGCACAACTCAATTCCATTGAGATTCCATTCTCTGTAACTTCTATTGGTGTCAGTGCATTTGAATATAGTTATCTCCCTGAAAAATTGATAATTCATGAAAATATTAATACAATAAATGTATTTGCATTCCATGGAGTTCAGAATGTAAAATGTATTGAATTTCTTGGAATAACAAATGTTGATTTATCTGGTTTCGAAGAATGTAAGGATTTGATTGAAGTTACATTGCCAAAGGAAGGAAGACTCAGTTTTGATTGTTTCAAAGATTGTACTAATCTTCAAACTGTTCGCTCGACTCCATCACTCAACATATTAGAAATCCAAGGAAATGCTTTCGAAAACTGTTATAATCTACAAGATTTTCCATTTGCAAGAATAGATTATATTTATGAAGAAACATTTAAGAATTGTACAAGCTTGAAAAATATTGATCTGAGAAGCATTCATTCAATTGATAGTATGGCATTTTATAATTGCACTAACATTCGATGTGTGCGAATAGGAGATGGTACATATATAGGATATTCATGTTTCCAGGATTGTATCAATTTAAAGTATCTTTATATTGGAAAGGACTGTAATATTCACTATTATTCATTTTATAATTGCGAACAAATTAAATATCTAATCATTGACTCAACAACTGAATTTAATCATTATGATGAAATATTTTCAAATAAAATATCTATTGCAGTACATAATGCAGGCCCTGATAATTATGCAGATATATGTAATAGATTTAGTGAAATGGGATCAAAATTCCATTTCTATGGACTCAATAGAGAATATTTCAACGACGCATGCAATATTCCTATGCTTCCTGCTCCAAACGACATTAATTTAGCTTATTGTCGAGGATATCCAGAAACTCTTTTGCATGAGCGAGATTTTTCAAAATATCATTTTGAATTTCTTTATCTTTTATCAACATAGTAAACTATTTGCGTTTTTTATAATATGCTTCATTATCATGTTTGAAACATACAATTTTGTCTTCATATGAACTAGCAAAATCTCAATGAGATAATCTAATTATGTGTATGTAAAGGATCTATTACTCTTACTCACACAAAATATTTAGAATGAATTCACTTAAACAAAATAATCAAAATGATAAATAATATGTGTGTAACAATGGATGTAATTTTATGTGATAATTAATGCAATATTCATTTATATTCAATTAATTTTGTCCAAATGTTTGTCATTTTTGATATATTGAGCCACCAATGTTTAAAATATAAACATTGAAATTCCATGTGTTTTATAATTTTTAGTCAAATATGACCTCAATGGAAATATTGAAGATTATTTTTAGAGAAATGGACCTATTAAGTGAACTACACAAAATTTATAACTTCCCAATATTTTTTATTAATTGAAGCCTGTTGAAAACCCATAATAACGAAAAATAACAATTCAATACTAATAAGTTAATAAGTTTTAGAATTATTTCAAGAATAGTTCGATATGCCACAAGAATATAGAAATTTTAGTGCTTACTAGAACTATAATTGAATCTGACCTTTTTTTTGAAAACAATTTGAATCTATTGACTTGAACGAAAATCGCCGTTTGTTTCACCCATGAACATCTTTCATGGGATAACTTCTTTGAAAATACACCTTATGTTCTTTTAGAAAGAAAAAATGGAGTTCAAACATTCTTTAATGGATCGGCAAACTCCTTCTTTATCTCTAGTTGTGTGTACATTGAGCAACACCCTCAAGGTGCAATACGATTCCTTAATACAAATGAAGATATGTGTATTTTTATCAATGATACAACTTTTCGCCCTTGTTATACGGACTTTGCTAATTTAAGTGGAGGATCATTTTATTGGAAAGATTATGGTAGTGTTGTTCAATATAGAAAGTGCTACCACACATCATGGTGCTCACAAAATGGTCAAGCTTATGGCACAAGTGTTTCAAACAATTGCATCAACCATTGTAACTTCACTTCATTGTTCAACATAGGGATTGATGAACATAAATACGCATATTCTATTGGCCAATCTAAAGGAAATGTATTCATCAATAATAATAATCAGACTCTATGTAGATGTGTTTATATGGCAGGTTTTGTTTCAAATTTTGCAAATTCTGTTTCTACACTTTTCTCCAATTTTATAAATTTAAACTCTCAAACATTTCAGGCAAAAATAATCTCAATAGGAAACCAGAAGACTATTACAAATTTAGAGCACAATAATATTATTAATTGTAGTTCAACTTACACCTTATTGTTTTTCGGTTATACAAACAAAACAATCATTAATAGTTGCATAATTAAAGATAATAATTCGCCATATTTAATTATTTTTGATCATGATACTATTTCAACTATAAGTAATATGTATATAGAGAACATAAGTCAAATTTTAGGAAATCCTACATTCAATAATACTAAATCTGTCGAAGGTGTCATAAATGAAATCCTTCCTCTTGAGATTGAAGTTTGTTTGAGAAAGAAATATCAAAGCACGTATGAAACTCTTATTTTTGATTGTTCCCCTTTATATTCTGCTCTTACTGAATCTCCTAACTTATCAAAGTAAACCATATCTATTTGATAATTAATTCAAGATAAAATGACAATAGAAAACTGATCCGATTTTTTTTTGAAAAAAGGACTTGAACGATAATGACCGTTTGTTTCACTTGGGATGAATTCTTTGAGAGCACACCTTCTGTTCTTGCTCTTGAAAAAACGGAGTTCAAACATTCCTCAAAGGAAATGCAACTCCTCTTTATATTCATTGAGCAACATCATCATCAAGGGGCATTCAGATTTCTCAATACGAACGAAAACATGTGTATTCAAACTATTACAATAGATAGAAAAATTGAAGGCTTAGGGTTATCCTTTTCTTTATAACATATCTGAACAACTCAAATTTCACATTTAAAAGCTAGAATTGCTTTTATTTGCTATCTTAGATAATTTTTATCGAAAATTATGAGTTTCTCAATGAATAAAGCAGTTCATCAAATTGAAGATTGATCAATTGTAAGAATTTCATCAGAGATCAAACTGCATATCAAATATATCCTTTATTAATTGATTCTAATAATATATCCGCAGAATAGGATCTTTTCCTATTTAATCAGACATTTTATTAAGTAAAAATCTTTAATTTGATAAATCAACGTGTGAGTTGATAATTTTGTCTGAAGTAAATATAATTTTCATATTGATTTTGTTCAGAATAAGACAACAATTCAAGCTCAATTCATAAAAAATTCGATTCAATAAGTCCGACTTCGAGAAGAATTCTTTATTACATGTGTCAAATATGGTTTCAAAAGAAAAATGTATATTTTGTATCTTATTCCTTTACATTTTGTAAAGTAACTGAATTCTGTTATCGAAAAAAAGAAAATCGAAAATAATGGAGAAATCTGAGAGTTTCAATGGATTATACTATCATGCAGTTGCTGAGAAACTCGCACAGAATTTCTCAAACAATAAGAAATTTAGAAAGCCGATGGATGCTGAAGCGTACAGAATTGCAAATGAATACGCGATCGAGTACTTAGGAAACCATAGTATGAGCCTTACAGAAGAAATTGCAGTATCAGAATCAAATCAATACATATTAGAACGTCACAATCCAAATTGGGTTGCAAGGAAATTAAAATTAAATCCGACTGAACCACTTTTCCCACAATTAGTGAAAGTTCTTGGTGCTGATCAGCCAGCTACAGTGTCTGATACATTTTCTGATTCAGAAGAACCCCAACCACTCAGGAACTCGATTAATGTAAGCGAGAGAGGACTTCCTAAAGTTCCAGAAGAGGTTAAGGGTAAAAATAATGGCAGGAGAAACCTTATGTCTGATGATGAAGATGTTTTTACAGCTGTCATGAATACTACTTACGCAGAAGAAAATTTAGGCGAACCAAAGGAGAAAAAGCATCATCACCAACCAGAGTTTACAGCTCTGGCTGATGAAGAAGCAAAAGAAAACAAACCATCGAGATTATACAACAAGAAGGAGAAACGTGGCAAGAAAGAGAAGCTTGCCCCTCCTCCAAAGGACTATAGAGCTCATGATATGACTGATACTATCATTGATACACAGTAATAAAAATTTTGGTTATTCTTTTATTTTTTCAAACCAATAAATAATATCTCCTTTCTATAATTTCAATAAAAACATAAAAAGATTAAAAATTTCGCAATTTACAAACAAATAAAAAAAATATCTAAATATTATTAATAATTCTATTGAAAATGTTATTGATACTGAACCTTTCTGTCAATTCATCAAGTTCTGTAGAGATTGTAACCTTCGGAACCTTTGGTTGGATGATATCATATTCGGAAACTTCTAATGGAGGAGGATTTGTCTTCATTTCGCTTTCAAGAGCACCTATATTAGTCCTACTTTGTTCAAGCTCCATTGTAAATGCATTGATGTCTTGTATTTCATAAGATTTTTCATTATTTTCTTGTTTTGATGCTTGTTTTCGATTCGAAACTGCACTTTCATTATATTTTTCGTTAACAATTGGTATATCCACTGTTGTTTCTTGGTTGGCGGCATCAGATAAGTAAGATCTCAGTTGTTCTGCAACAGAATTCTTTATAATCTTATTTTCGATCATTTCAATGTAATTTTTGTCCGACCAAATGTAATTTATTGGGGATCCTCTTTGGGAAATCGCTTTAAATAAATCAGAAATTTCATTTGATGATTCTAAATTCGAAATTTCGAGTTTAAATGTACGGATATAATGATTACTTAACAAAAGCTCTTTAACTTTTGTATAAATGGCCGGAGAACAGTCATGGAAACTTAAATCAACTGATGAAATGGATTTATTTGATTTTAATGACTCTAATAGCCTCTCAATGTCATTGTTATTCAATTTCTGTGTCTTTGATCCGTTTAATGTCAAAGATTTGAGATAATAATAATTTTCCAAATAAAATGCGAATTCATTGATCAAATCATCACCAGAAGCAAAGCATCCACTTAAATCAAGTGTTTCTAGTTCAGTTGCAGACTCTAAAAGGTCGAAAAACTCCGGAAAAACTGGATTTTCTCTCCAAATCAATTTTTTGAGATTTTTCGGTTCAATATTGGAGATATTTTGATATAACAAAGTCCACTGACTCTTATCCATCTTTGTTGATATACATCGATGTTTGGAACCGAATTAGTAACAAGTTTTACGAATCTTATAAAATTATCTTCGGAAAATTCAATATTTTGAGCTATAATTGTCTGTAATTTTGGAGGGATCAGTTCAGCATCATTTATCAGTTTCGTACATGGATTTTTAGAGATATTTATCGATTTCAAAATTAAATCTTTTTGAATTGTCAAAAATCCAAGGATATGACATAACTCAATGCCACATTCTTGGATGGAGAGATCTTCTATATGTGACAGAGATCCAAATAAAAGCGGCAAACTCAAATTATTCGCTCCATCTAATGAAAGAGAACGAATTGATGAGAATCCAATATCTTTATTGAAATATCTCAAGAATACTGATGTCATATCTCTCTGAAGACAGTAATTGAAGCCAAGTTTTTGAATATCAAAATTTCCAATTGATTTTGAGAGTTCTTGGATGGTATTTTTCGTAATATTGGGTTGTATAAAGATCAAATTAGGTATATTGATTTCATCGCTTTCAGATTCGACTTCTTTTATTGAAAATAAGATTTTTGAGGAAATTCCATTTAGATATATTGTTGTAACTGATGTATTTTCATATAAAAACTCTTTCATTTGGTCAGATGTCAAAACTGGTTTAGAAATGTTGAAATAAAGCGTTGAAACTCTTGTTTCTATAGCAATGGCTTGTAATAATTCATAAGTAAATTCACACTCACGATCTATAACACTGAAATCAAAAACTGTTGAAGCGCTAGTGCAAATAACATCTAAGAATTCACAAATTTCATCTGGAGGAACTTTTTGATTGTTAAAACATAATGCTCGAAATCTGTTTGTAAGAGATCGATAATGTCTTGTAATATCAGTTAAATTTGGAAATATTGTTTCGATTTTTGGGAAATTTTGAGGTAAAATAATGCTTTTCAGTTGATTTATAATCAATGATATGAAAGCTATAGCTACATCAGATTGTATATCAATTGTTGTGGTAGAAAATTTAAAAGTTGTTGAATCTTGGGATTGGAATGTAATTTGATTTAAATTGAAGTAGGAATCACAGAAAGTTTGAGTCAAAGCACGTGATATTTCTTTAGGTTTGAAAAAATATAGATGACTTTCGTTTGCATAAAGTAATTTTTGTTGAAATTTGCCATTTCCTCTTGAAACATCAACCATTATGCATGCAAAAGGAGAATTTATTTCTGGGAAGACAATAGGACTAATTAAGTTTAAATGATCAGCAGATACACACATTTTATAAAAAATTGAAAAGAAAAAAATAAAAAGTGGGTGAACCGTGAATCGAACACGGATCTATTGAGCCACAATCAACAATACTAACCATTATACCATTCACCCCTTACATTTGTTTCATTTATTTTAATTTATCATAAAAAGCTAAAGATCTTCTCTGATATCAAATGACTTATGATTTTCTTTTACGTGGAAGAAAATTTCATGATTTACCATATCCCGTTAGATATCCCTATGCCCTTATCTTTAATTAATATTCTTCTATTATCACATTTCATTTTTTAAATTTCATGATTAATGTTTCATATCATTGCCATCATTATTCATTATTCATGTATTAATGCGTTTTCGTTTGTAATTGAATGCAATCCGATATATTTGTTTCTATTGAGCATATTAATTTCTTATGTTTTTTCATATAATCTCCTGAAAATAGATATTTGTGTTATGCTCTATCAAGTTCAGCTTCACTTTCTTGTCGATATTTATCGTATTCAAAACAGCGTTATTTTTTATAAAATTGAAAACTCTTACAAAATAATTTTAATAAAATTGTACTCTTTGTATTAAATAATTTAATAATGAAAAATGTACGTTTGAAATTCTGATTAAAAAATCCGATGAAAAAAAATTGTTTAATCCTTTTTGTATTCTTTGAATGACCTCATTGGATAAAATTTTGCATCAAATTGCTTTTCAATTTTTCAAATGAACCTTGAACGCCCTGTACCGTTAAATCCCAAAGGCTATATATTGGATAAATTTATTGCCGAAGGTGGTTTTTCGGAGGTATGGCTGGGAAGACATGAAGAATCAAACACCCAAGTTGCGATTAAAGTATTTTATAAGAGAACAATGGACTCAAAAATTAAGCTGAACGATTTCAAGAATGAAGTTCATATACATAAGCAGCTATTACACCCGTTTTTAGTTCGATTCTACGAAACACTTGAAAATTGCTTTTACTATTATATTATAATGGAATTTTTGCCAGGAAAAACTTTAAAGCAAATGATTGTAGATAAATCCTCAATCGAAGATAACACGCTCAGAACATGGGCGGTTCAATTTTTGATGGCCATTGATTATTTGCATACGATTCCACAGGTTTGTCACATGGATCTCAAAGCTTCCAACTTAATAGTTGATAGTGACAATAATATTCGATTAATTGATTTTGGAATTAGCAGACCAATCACGAATAATACGGTACAAAATGACAAACAAGGAACTTTATATTATTTTGCTCCAGAAAGATTCAATGAAGAAACAGTAACAACCAAGGTTGATATTTGGAGTTTTGGAGTGATTTTATATTATATGTTCTCAAAAACTCTCCCGTTCAGTGGAGAAAGTCCAGCTGAGACAGCACAACTGATAAAGAACTCAGAACCATGTTATTTAGATGAAATTCCTCAAGATATAACTGACCTTATTAAATCTTGTTTGATTAAAGATCCAGCCTCTAGAATCAGTATGGAACAGATAAAGAAGATCCATTGGGTATCTGAAATATACTCAGAAATGCAAGGTAAATGTGGAGATATGGGAGCTCTTAATTCTACGAATCAAAAGTTTATAAGCATCTTGCGAGTACTTGAACAAGATAGTTCCTGTTCTAATCCTGGTTCTATCCGTCTTAGAAAGCGATCAACTGCAATGAGAAGAATTAGCTCTTCTGGTCGTTTTAAAGTTATTGATTATAAGTTAGCTAACTTTGGTTCTTCGCCAAATTTCTTTAACAACTCTCCAGAAGAAGAACAATAATAATATTCAATTTAGTAAATTGTTTTTATGCATCTGTCCATTAGAATACTATTATAAATATTATTTCCTTTCTATCTTCATTCATAGATGTGAATCATCGATTATTTTTTGCAAAATTATCTTCACTACATTATGTTATGGAAGAAAAACATGCATGGAATAATGGGAATTGAATTAATATGATTAAAACTGTAATTAATTGATTACTATTTTGTCACCGAAATCTTTCAATTTTGAAATTGTATAATATTAATTCATAATTTCCGAAAATTTATATTAATCATATTGAGTGAAGTTCTGTAATATGAAAGATTTTCTTGAACGCATATTCATTGTGAATTGTTAATACACAATTGAGAGGTCATGAGTTCAGAAAAGAAATTAAGGTGAAACTGGACTAATAAAGCGTATCAAATGGTCTCCATTTACCAATTTAAATATTTAATAATCAAAGTATTTATTTATTCGTCGAATTGCTTCATTTTAAAGGAAAACATGCTAATTTATTCATTTAATAGTGGTTTTTATAATAGGAAGAATCTATTATAAAAATAATAGAAAGAAAACTCTTTTACATTAAACCGGGCAAATTATAATATACAGTATATCACGAGCATTATTATCTTAAAAATTATAATTATATAATTGAATCAAATTCAATAAGAACCCAGCCAATTCAATTTTCTATTTCTTTCAAAAAATAAACTTTTCAGTGATTCAAGTGATTAGACATTCCGGAAATAAATTGATGCGGCAATGTGACTGTTCTAAAAAACATAAAATCAAATTTAACTTTTCATGAGTTTTCAGATGTTTCAATACATCTGAACAACTTATAGCGGATACTATTATTGTTCTCTATATTTGCAATAAGTTTTCACTAATTTCATTTCGAAATCTTTCTATATTGAAATAATTCACAATTACATTTTCTGAGAGACTGACATTCTCATTTTCAGATATGCAGCAGAGCATTAATGAACAGACTGAGGAAACTTATAATAAGCCAATCCTTCAATCTGCACAGATGCGTAGGGTTAAAAACAAATTTACAATGAGTGAGGATGCAGCGCTTCAAAGTCTCGTAAAAAAGTATGGAGATGCCGATTGGTCAGCAATTGCAAATGCTTTAAGAACTAAAAACTCACGTCAATGCCATGATAGATGGTTTTATTACCTCAGCCCGAAGCTAAACAGAAACCCATTCACCGAAGAAGAAGACAATAAACTTATTCAATTGGAAAAGAAATATGGACAACATTGGGTTAAAATCGCCAAACACTTCTCAGGAAGAACAGATACTCAAATTAAAAATAGATGGAATGTTATTAAGAGAAGATTAGAAAATGATAGACCAATAATGACAACAACCTATATTAACCAAGCAGAGAATCCTTTTGACTATAATCCACAACAACTCTTTTGGGATGCACAGAATCTTTTCCAATTTTCTCAGATGACAGCACAATATTGAAAGAGCTGATGTGAAAATTGATAATGATGATGTAATTTTCAATATTGAAGTTTCAAATTTAACTTCCCTATTTTTGTGTGATAAATAAATGTTTCTTATATGATTGTAAATGATATAGGGGGATTTATATCATCGATCAAATAATATTATATGAGAACTGACTGGATTGCACAATTTATCCTCCTTCAAATTCAAATTTAACTTGCAAAATAATGATTAGATATGTGCGGGAGTACGAAATATGCAATAAAATTTGATCGATTACTCAAAACAATAAAAAAATTGAAGAAATTTCATGATAATCTAAGAAAAATCAATTGCAATTCGAATATCTTGAAGACAAATAATTTAATTAGCATAGCAATAAGATTTAATTTTTTACATTATTGATTCAGAAACGCAAAATTCGATTATCTAATAAGAAAATATGAATATTCTATCATATCTAATGCTAATTATGATATATTCTTAATTACATCGGCGCGTCATTATTCGGTCGATCTTTCTCAAAATCAAAAATTCGATTGGATTTTTTCAATGAGATTTGGGTTAATTCAAAATTATTGTAATACGAATAAATTGGATATATCAATTCATTAGAGTATAACAATGGAATTCCCACAAAAATTAGGACTTTAATACAGGGAATTAAATTATCCGATTATCAAAACTGAAAATAGTACGATATAAGATAGATATTTAGAGGTATTAGGATAATATAAATCATATTGCTTATTAAATTAATACAGTTTATAAATAAAACAGGAAGAAACAACATAAAAAAGGCATTGTTCTTTAAAATCTCAAAATACAGATGCAAAAGGATCATCTATTTGATCTACTCCTTCGAGTTCAAATAGATTATCAAACATTCTTTGAGAAATTGGATCAGAATTTTGTGTTATAACTTGCTGCGATTGTGGAATAATATTTTGTGTTGGGTTCAATATAGTTGGAATATTAATAGATTTTTCACTTTCTAGCCTTCTTTTAAGAACATTCCATCTGTTTTTGATCTGGGTATCTGTCCTTCCTGAAAAATGTTTTGATATACGAACCCAGTGCTGTCCATATTTCTTTTCAAGTTTAATAAGTTTTTGATCTTCATCTTCTGTGAATGGTCCGCGATTCAACTTCGGACTTAAATAATAAAACCATCTATCATGGCACTGTCTAGCATTTTTAGATCTAAGAATCTGCGAAATAGTGGACCAATCGCTTTCTCCGTACTTCTTTACAAGCATTTGAAGTTTTGCGTCTTCATTGATGGTAAACTTGTTCTTTCCGCGGCGTGTTTGATCTGTACGTGAAACGATCTTTGATTCTACCAGTTTGTCACTTGACATTGGAAATATGAAATGATTTTATACAAGAAATAACCTTCTGAATTTTCCACATTGAAAAAAATTCTTGATTAAGATGCATTGAAATAATTCAATATGATTTTAAAAGTTATGAAAAGTCAGTATAATGTATTCATTAAAATGGGTATATATTGATAAATAAGATTATGTAATTTTTGATTAATTAGATATTTGAATTAGCATTGAAACAGACCTCAAATTTTCACCTTTCAGTTCTCAATTGGTTATTACTAGTTATACCAAAAATATTGATTTTATGTGTATCCAACAGTGTTTTAAAATATTGACTTTTAATAATAATTGAAAGATTATATATTTTGTATGGATTGACGGTTTGATATAGAAATTTTTGTGAACTTCAAATCTCTTACTACACAAATATTGAGAGGGGTTTTCAATATTCAAAATCTTTTATTCTTTTCTTTTTATTAATATATATTATTTTAAGAATGGCAATGGATTTATGGTTTTAAACGCCATCTCAGCATTATAAAATTTGATTTTCATAATGAATTTTGATTTGAGCCATTTTATTGAAGAAAAGCAATTATTTCTTATCAATTATATTAGAGATTAGGTAGTGGAATAATTTACCAAACTTTGGCTTCTTTATTCGTCCATATAAATTCACTAAATTGCTTCATTCAAAATTTCGCAATCCAAAACTTTTCTTCTTTTCTGTTTATGAGAAATGCATTAATAAAAATGAAATCTTGATTAGCTCTCTGAAAAATATAAAATTTGAGGATCATGATGCATTCAAAAATTAAATGAGTCAAATTTGAAAACACCTTTTATCATTGGGTGTTTGTGTTATAATGAAAGGGTAATATTTTTTATTAACAAGTACATTCAAATTTCTAAAGCATTCAAAAAAATATATTGGAAAAATGCTTTATCTGAAAATTTAGTAGATATAGTTGGCGCTATATTACAATTTGAGAAATAAAGTAGGATTTTGTTTTAATTGTATTGAACTAATGCAGAATCAGTAGAGAAGAAAATATGAAAAAAAAAGATTTGGATAAAAATAGTAAATTACAATAGAATATGCAATCCAGACACAAATGGATATTTGTTTTACTTTGGGAGCTCCTCGATTTTCTTATCATTACCTAACCATTTGGGAAGAAACAAATAATAGTATATTTTATTAATTATAAATAATTTTATAAATAAATTAATGTAAATCCGATATCGTTCAGCGGTTAGGATATGTGGTTTTCATCCACAGGATCGGGGTTCGACTCCCCGTATCGGAAAAATTTTTGATTTTTTTTTCATTTTTGGCAATCATAACTCAATGAACTTCTTTTTGTAATTAATATGAAATTTGATTTACCCACAACAAAGAGGAACACCTTAATCAGTTTGTAATTCATTAAGGGCTATCAAAGTAAAGTTCCAAAAAAATATTTTCTAAAAATGTAATAAAAAAACAATACTTTATATTAGAATATCATATCACAATGACGGAAGTTTTGGAGGAGAGTTTAAACCAGTGATTGGAGGTAAGCCTGTTATCGTACCTGATTTATTAAGTTTAGGCTTCGAAACTTGTGGAACCATTTGATTTCTGAAATTGCTCAGGAGTTTTTCTGAAGAAGAAGGTTTAATATAATAACCTCTCTTCTCAATAGGTGAAGAAGTCTGATTTACTGCTTCAGCCTTTGTAACCCATGGCAATGGATCAAAGGCCAAACCTTCTGGTTTAGTTCCTGGATTGAAAACTAAAATTCCACTCTTATTAGTGTTTTGGCCGCAGTAATTTGAAGCGGAAAACACAGTTATGCAAAGCTTGTTGAGAGAATATCTAACACCCTCGTTAACGCATTCATGTCCGCGAACAATTAATTCTAAACCTGAATTTCTCAGGAAAGAGTTCAACGCATTTTGACCAAATAAGTATCCAACGCCTCTAGGAGAGGACATATAAAGTGGAATATTATCAAATGGATCTGACCAGGTGAGTTCTGTTGCGACTTCATCATCCATTATCGGACCTGGTCGTTTTATATTCTGAATATCATCTAATTTCTGAATGGATGGACCTACACCACCATGTATGCATAAAGCGTATTTGTCAATGATCGCTGCATATGGCATTTGGTTAAATGCGTTATTGACCCACTTAGCAATATCAGGCGTTCTCCATTCCTCTATTGCTGAATTTATGAAACATTCTTTGAACTGAGTATCTTGCCACTCATGATTGCCTCTTAATACATATACTTGATTTGGATACATAATTTTTAAAGAAAAAATGAGAACTAGTACTTCCATTGAAAAGTCGCCTCTATCAACAAGGTCACCAAGGAAAATATATTTCCTGAGTGGAGGAAAACCGTTAAAATGAAAAATTCTCAGTAAATCGATGAGCTGTCCATGAATATCACCTAAAACAATGCATGGTGACTGAATCTCAAGAACTGTTTTCTCTAACTTGAATAAGTTCGCTGCTTGTTTTAATATTGATCTGAGAGTATCGATTCTTGGAACGAATATCTTGAGTTTTAATTCCTTCCTGCAATAGGCATCCATCTTGTCTTCGTATTCATTTTGATAAAATCTGATTATATCTGGGATTTCATCAACTGGAAGATCTTTAAACATTAATTTTTTCTAAATGCTCCGCACATTGAAAAAAAAATATTTTTGTATGTATTCTCAATTGAAATTTAATGTGATTATCTGATTTATAGCTATTTGCGAACGAAATTACTGGAATTTTATGAAAACAGATATTTTTAATAACTTCGATAATATGACTTAACCAAGCAAGTTATTTCAATATTATAATAAAAATATAATTCTTATCTCAATCCATTCAAATATGTAAAGCAACAAAAATTGGATTTTTATGTTATTGTATTGTTTGTATGTTATATAATCTATTTATTTAAAATAAAATTAAAATCACGTTATTTTTGACACTTTTTTCCTATGGTTATTTCTTGAAATTACTAGTGGATTGTGCAGGATTAGAATAATTGCCTTAAATTAAAAAAAAAAAAAAAAAAAAAAAGGCAGTGGGGCTTCCAGGCACTTCGTGCCCTCTAGCCCTGAAGATGTTTAGTATAACTTTGTCCGGACAAGTAAGGGTCTATCGTCGCTACAGGAAAAGTTACAGGCGTTCCAAGGAAGTATACTTTGAGAAGCCTTTTTCTGTCACTTTTCAGGGAAAAAACATTTTTATTATTATATATAAATGAATTTTACAAAACCACCGTTACCGTTCTTTGGAAATAAGAGTAAATGTAAAGATATTATATTGAGAGAACTTAAGAAACTACCGAATGGTCTAACATTTGTAGATTTGTTCGGTGGAAGTTTCTATATATCTCATTTATGTCATACCGTATTTCCTGACTCAAAGATTATATGCAATGACTTCGACAACTATATGGACCGTCTCAAACATATTCCAGACACAAACAACATATTGAAAGAGTTAAAAGAAAAGATACCTATAGGTAAGATGGAACGTATACCATTAGATAAGAAAATATTGTGAGAGAGGTTTGAAAAAAGCAGAATATATAGACTGGGATAGTATATCTGCTAGACTATTATATAGTGGTTCTATAAGATTCATGACATTGAAACACTTATGTCAAAAGTTTTATATCTTAACTATACAAATGTTTTCAAAGAGGACATAGAAAAATATATTGAGGGTATAGAGTTTGTGAGATGTCATTGGACAGAGTTGTATGAAAAATATAAAGACAAGGAAAATGTTTTCTTTATAGTGGACCCGCCGTTCTATAACACATGGGATTTTCAATACCAAGTAGACTGGACTCTGAGAGACTCTTTAGAAACTTTAGACGTTTTACATAACCATCCATGCTTTTACTTTACATCCGATAAAAGTGGTTTGGAAACCGTTATGAGATGGTTAGAGGACATACATGACTATGAGTTTATATATGACAAGATAGAATATGAGAGAGGTCCTATAAACTGGAGAAAGTGTCATAATAAAGAAATTTTATTAGTAAGTAAATGTGGTTTGAAATAGGACTACTTGTTTTAGGTTTTTTCCATTGTGTCATTTATTTATTTGACGTGGCAGAAAAGTACAGAGAATATGAAGATGAACCAATGCCTGCAAATGTTCAGCATATGTACTCGTAAGAGATATTTTTATCTAATATTAAATGGACGCACAGAACTTAGCGAATGCACAGCAACCTGGACAACCAAACCCAGAGAATATTCCAAATGAAGTTAGAATACAAACTGCAATGGCAAACTATGGTCAAGTGCCAACAGATGTACAAATGCAAACTGCCATGTCAAATGACGCTGCGTTAGGTTTGCCACCATGGTATGCAAATATGAGATGGAAAGAGTTTTATACAAACCCTGAAGTGGGATATAAACAACTCTATGCAGATGACGCGAACACAGGAGTTGACCCAGAGTATGTTTTCTACCAGAGGAGAAATAGAATGTATGAGCTCCAGTTAAAAAATGCTATGGAACTCAACAGGAAACGTAAGAGACTAGGCGGACATTAGATTTTTACATATAGTAAAATGGGTTTCTTCAGTAGTATTGGAAACTTCTTTCGAAATGTTGGAAGAGGTATATGGAATGGAATAAAACCGTAGAAGAGGAATTTGGAACGGAGTCAAAAATATTGGTAAAAGAGTAGGTCAGTTTGTTGGTATTATACCTAAAGACCCTGAACCAGAAGAACAAGCTCCTGTTATACAACAGCCTGAACCTGCACCACAGTCTAGTTGGCAACCAAATCCAACACCTCAACCGTATTAAAATTATATTTTTACCGTTCGATAGTAGTTGTATATGAGACTAAGTTCTAAGTAAAACGCATGGTATAATGGAACTATTCTCTTTCTTCCATCTGTTGTAAACCATACTTGAAAGTCTGAAATACTTCCACTCGGTGGTTCATATAGCTTTGTAGGTTTTTCGTAAAAGTCATTTGCCAAGCATAAGAAAGAGTTTTGAGCGCCAGAAAATGAAGCATGAACAATAATAGCAGCTGGGTCGAAAACATCTTTAAATAAATATGGTTCATCTCTTGCATATCGACTGTAAATATTTGCTAAAGGAAGTTCGACTTCTGATTTAACATTCTTTGCAAATAATACCATGACATTGCAGTGAATTCTGTATATATTTGTTCGTCTTTCTTTGGATTGTCTTCGTAGATTTGAAATGACACTTGTGAATTTTGTTTGTCATATACAATTCTCACATAAAGTGTGCTCTCGGTATTTGCATATTCATCAGCATATTTTGCATAACATGAATTTATTTTATCTTCTATATTTTTTAACGCAGTCTGTAGAGAAGATGAAAGGTCAACTTGTATTAGCTCAATTTCTTCCCACATTTTTCGTTTCCCTTCAGATATATAATCTATATGAAACCTTACAATAAATGGAAAACTTTTATCTTTCTACAGACACAAACTTCATTCTACGAAAGCCAATAGCTTTTGTGACAGATGGGTCTCTTAGCCATCTTAATGGGTAGTCAAAACGATAGCCTTCATGCTTTACGGTCTCTGTCTCAAACTTTTGACCGACATTAGTAAAAAGTTCATCTAATGGTTTAGTTGTAGCAACTCTTGAATTTTCTTTTTCTATTGGAAGCATATTTTATCTAGAATAAAAATGTCGAAAGATATTGCTTCCATGAGAGAAATACAACACAACCGACAACTCATTATGCAAGCTCTAAATAAGAACACAACAAACTTTTCAAACTATTCTAAGATATCTGAGTCATTGAAAGAAGGAAACTTAAAACTGACATTAAACCCAATGACAGATGAGTTTCTATTTCAGACAAGAAGAACAATACTGTCTGTATAAATCCAACAAAAGGAACTTTAAACGAGAAACCTATAAATGAACTTCTTTTGAAAGCAGATGTTGACAACAAAGCTGACAAAGAATATGTAGACGATGCAATAGCAAAAGAAGAAGAAAGAGCTAACAATGCTTATGCAACAAAAGAACATACTCATCCTGAACTAGCAGACAAAACATATGTTGACAATAAAATGTCAAGTGAAGTGACAAGAGCTGAAAACGAATATTCTAAAAAGACTCATATACATTCTATATCTGATATTACAAACTTACAAGAAACCTTAAACAGTAAAAGTGCCGTTGGACATACACATACATCTTCTGAAATAACAGACTTAAACGTTAGCCTTGAAAAGAAAGCAGACAAGAACCATACACATGATTTCTTCACAACTGTTGCTATAGAAAGTATTGAAGGAACGGTTGAAGAAACTGGTGGGGATGCATTATATTGTAAACCTCCTAACTTTCCACAAGGTTTAACATCGGATGACGACATAACGACGATGAGAAACATTAGATGTAAAGATGTTTATGTCATGAAGGATGAACATAATATTAAATTCACTGCTCAAGATTTATATGACAAGAAAGCAGACAAAACAGAGCTTCAAACATTAAAGACAGAAATGCTTCAAACATTATATCCTATAGGCTCTATTTATACGTCAATGAACTCTACCAGACCAGAAACAGTTTTAGGTTTTGGAACTTGGACTCAAATAGTCGACAGGTTTTTGTATTGTGCAAACTCTTCAAAGGAAACAGGTGGAAGTAAAACGATTTCAGGTGAAAATTTACCTGCACATAGTCACTACATAGATTTAAGTACATCTCAAGCGGGTTGGCATAAGCATAGATATTGGGATTGGTCAGGAATGATAAAAGGTAAAGGATATGATGTTAAAGACAACGTTAAGTTTGCTATAGATTGTTACTGGAGTAACACTGAGGGAGGAGGAAACCATACACATCGCGTTTCGGGATATACGCAAACAACGGGACAAAGTAAAGACTACATGCCACCTTACATGACAGTTTACGCATGGTATAGAAATGCTTAGTCGTCATTTTCAACTTCTTTAGCATATTCGTCAGGAGTTGTCTTATATTTGTTAGGAACTGTCTTTGAAAGTATACCACCTTGAACCTTAACAAGTTTGAAACGAGGTCTGACAATAGTAGTTTTATCTTCTGCTTGCAGTCTGTACATTTTGCCATGTTTGCCTAAAACTTCATAATATTCTCTTGTATACTTTCTTCTATTTTTACGAACACGAACGTGAGTACCTGTCGAGTTCCCATTGTTGTCATAGTCAATAGTATTTTCATATGGGTCGCGTTTAGGTATTTCTATTTTTACTTTGTCACCTTTCTGAAGTTTGAAGCCCGGCATTCTTTCTTGTTTGTCTCTTTTGACTAAATTATTAAATATATAGTCTTTCTCTAAGTCAGGGTTGTTTTTCATTTCTTCGGGGGAGTGGTTTCCCAAACCTTTTTGTTTACGGCTATTGTAAATATTTAAAACTTGTCTCATCTTTGCCATGGAGAAGTGTCTATATTTGTCGTCATATGACATTTCATTTGCTTCACCACCTTGTGGTTGGTTTAAGTCTCTTAACATTTTTATACAACCGTCAATGACACCAAGAGCAGAATGGTTTTGGTCGACAATGAAATATTGGTTTACATTTTTTGAACGCAGATAGTTTTTTACATCATCTGATTTGAAAGAACTTTCACAGTCAGATGTCAGTTTTGTTGGATGGTATTTGTCAACGAATATTGTCAAAGCAGTTTTCACATCTAAAATATTTTTGGACCATAATGGTATGGCTTCACAGTATCTTGTGTTTTGACCGACAAATATTAGCCAGTATGGTGGTCCATCTTCTCTATACCTCGGAATGTTTTCCAAGATATCCATAAACCAAGCATTTGGTGTTGAACTAAAGATTTTTATCATGAGTGCTTTCTTTGTCGCTTTAGAAACATAGGGGTCCTTGTTTGGATTCGTCATTTTTTAACCCATAAGAAATGGGTTTATTTGGCGCATTAGCAGGAGTTGCATCCAGATTTTTGCCCGCAGTGGGAACAATAGCCAGAGGTGTATTTGGAGTTGGAAGGAAGATTTTGAGTACATTAGGTATACTTAAAGAGAAAGCACAACCTATTATACAAACTGTACAGAAAGGTTGGGATGTAGCACGAGATGCAGCAAATCTTATTCCAAATCCTGAAACAAGAGGAAAAGTTCAAGGATGGATGGACAATGTAGGAAGACAAGCAGGAAACTATTATAACAAAGCAAATGACTACTATAACCAAGCAGGACACTATATGGACCAAGGTGAAAGATTCTTTAACAGAGGATATAACCATGCACAACAATGGGTAAACAATAACCAACCGCAACCGCCTCAAACGTGGGGAATGTAAAGTTTTTTACTGAGATGAAATGAACAATACAGCATTGAGACAAATGGGTTCAAGATGGATTTGTCGACTTCCAGCAGTTACACAACGTGTTTGTCAAGTTCTTCCTATACCTCAGGAAGTTTTAGACCGACTTAAAAAACAACAACAACCAGTTGAAAACAAACCAAACTAAAATTTTTTACTGAGATGAAATGACCGAAGAAGTTGAAACGGTAGATTTGACACCACAAACAAAAAGTTCAGAACCATTGTCAAAACCTGTCAAAGAACTTACAGATGAAGAGAAAAATTCAATAATAGAAAGTGCCAGGTCTGGAAATACAAACCCTAACTATAAAGTCACTTTTCATAGAAATGGAACGGCTAGTATCTCAAAAAAGAAACAGACTCTCACAAATAAAATATTGAAGTCTGAAGGAGCTTTCGAGACAACAGATGGAAAAGTATACTTCACTGACAAACAGTTCATTATAGAACATCTCATTGACTTAGAGTCGAAATATTCTAAACTTTACAACAAACACAAAAAGTTGAAAGGAAAACAAAAACAAATGGCATATGATATTTACGAAGATGTTGACGACACAACCATACCTGCAAGTGAAGTAAAGTCAGGTGAACCGAAAAGTGACATTGAACAGATAGAAGAAGGTGAGCCAAAAACTGAAGATAAACCAAAACCAAAGTTTAGTTTCCAAACTAAACCAACTCAACCTTCATTAGCTGGTATGGGTTGGCGTCAAAGACTTCTGGTAGCAGGAGGTTATGTAAAGTAAAAGAAAAAAATATTTTTAAAACAGTATATTTTTTTATTTTTATTTGAACTGTACGCTGAGTTTGTTGGAAAAGACCGTTGGGAAACTTGTTTGTTAGACGATGAAATATGAAATGGCATACCATTTAAAACAACATTTTTTTAAAAAATATATTTTTTTATTTTATTTGAAATGTACGCTGAGTTTGTTGGAGAAGACCGTTGGGAAACTTGTTTGTTAGATGAGAAATATGAAATTCACTGTTGTGAGTCATTTGAAGTCAGAAACAAAAAGACAAAAAGAGTTTTAAGCGAATGGGAGCAAAATAACGGATATGCTAGGATGAGTATGAGTGGGAAACGCTATTTTAAACATGTTGTCATTGCAACTCATTTTATACTGAATCCTAACAATTTACCTTTTGTAGACCATATAAACCGTATAAGAAACGACAATAGACTTGAAAACTTACGCTGGGTTACTTGTTCTGAAAACAATAAGAACAAAGGCAAATTTCGAGATATTGTATTCGAATTTGTCGACGAACTAGAAGATGAAGCAATTGAAATTACAGACTATGGCGAGCATACGTTTGAGTTTTACTACTATAGCGAAGAACAGGACTCTTTCTACCTTTATACCGGCGTAAACTATAGAAAATTACAAGTATATTTTACTAAGGAAGGCTATGCTTATGTAAACGCTAGAGATACAGATGGAAAAAACGTTAGACTATATCTTAACAAATTCAAGAAGCTATATGGCATACCATTTTAAAACGTTTTTCAAAACGTTTTTAAAATAGTATATTTTTACATATATAAAATGCTTCAGGTTGAAAAACAAAGAACAAAAGTAGCAGATACAAAACCGTTAGACTATATCTTTACAAATGCTGGTAGGACTATTTCAGATGAAGAAATTTCATCCGGTGCTTACAGGTTTGATTATCCAATTCGTTGGCTTCAAAGTCCTTCAGATGCAAAGGCAATAGGATTTAGAAGAGTTTTGTTTTCAAAAAGAACTAACGCATTTATGTTCGCAGTATATTTTCATGGGCAGTATAAAGGTTCTGATGGTCTAATAGACAAATTTGACGAAATGAGAATCTTTACAGTTCGTTCAGACGAAAGTCTTGAGAAAACTCTAAATGACTTTCAAACTCAAATGAACAAATATTATTGGGAATTTCAAGAAAAATACGACTCTTTACTAAATGGAACATACTATCTGAAACTAGAATATGACAAGATGAACTCCACCGTTTCATTTCAAAAGATTGAAATTAACCCTCCAAGAGATACAGAGTTTTTATTTTGGGAAGTAGACAAACGTTCTTGGGCACAATTTCTTCGGTTACTAAACCAGAACGAACCATTACCACCAGATGGTCCATTTCAATTTATACTTCCACCAGCAGATTTGACAGTTTATAGAAACGTGTTTGACCCTCAAAATGTTATGTGTCATGCAAGTTTCAGTTCAAGCAACAATAGTTTTCTATGTATTGGTAAGGACTTTTATGACTTTGCTTCTAAATTCTACGAACCACCTAGTAACAGTTTCTCTGACTTTCAAGTTTGGTTCACAACAAATGGTGTGCAACATATTATTCCATTGTACTATGACTTTTATCTCGAATTGTCTTTCATATATAACTACGGAAAAGTGCTGAAAAAGTATTGAATGTAAAGATATTAGAAAATAACACGTTTTCTAACATCGTAGAAAACTCATGAAAACAATTTATTTTTGACACTTTCACAAAAAACATAAAAAAGTGAAGTTAAACGTTAAGGTTTACTGAACTGGTTGGATGTCGCCTTCTGAGGTTATGAAGAACGGTTGTCCTGAGAAGTGGAACAGTGCTCTGAGAATTTGTATAATTCGTGGAATTGGACTCTCTCTGTTTGGAAGTAGTATCCAAGGACGCTTGGCAAAGAACTTGAGAAGAGCTTCTTTCTTTGCTTGCTTTATGCCATCGTAGGCTGTCCCGTCTGGTATTTGAATTGGAATTCCAGTCGAAATCTCGAGAGTCAAGGCAGCCCTTCCAGAAATAGTTGTGAACTTGACCTTGGGCTTCATGACCTTGCGCAAGTAGTCTTTTATGCAGTCGTTAATTTAAATTAGGTAAATTGCCTCGTCAAATGGCTCGATGTTGTCCATTGCACTGCTTCAGAACAATACTTGTACTTTTTCAGAACAATACTTGCACTGCTTCAGAACAATACTTGTACTTTTTCAGAACAAGACTTGCACTGCTTCAGAACAATACTTGTACTTTTTCAGAACAAGACTTGCACTGCTTCAGAACAATACTTGTACTTTTTCAGAACAATACTTGTACTTTTTCAGAACAAATTTCCCGTAAAAGCTCTCAATTTGTGAGAAAAATTTTCTGTTTCAGAACAATACTTGTACTTTTTCAGAACAATACTTGTACTTTTTCAGAACAATACTTGCACTGCTTCAGAACAATACTTGTACTTTTTCAGAACAATACTTGCACTGCTTCAGAACAATACTTGTACTTTTTCAGAACAATACTTGCACTGCTTCAGAACAATATTTGTACTGTTTCAAGACAATGTCCGACGTACCACCAACCCAGTCCATTCCCAAACCAGAGGAACCTAAAGCACCAGCCCCTGCACCTCAGTTCCAGCAAGTACCTCCGATTTACTACCAATTTCCACCTCAATCCAAATCGAAGAGAGACCAAGAGTTCGAAGAAGGTCTGAACCGCTTACGCAAAGAGTATGCTACAGCTCCAACCCTTGGTTGTTCCAGCAATTCCAATCTCAATCCAAATTACTACCAATCTCAATCCAAATCGAAGAGAGACCAAGAGTTCGAAGAAGGTCTGAACCGCTTACGCAAAGAGTATGCTACAGCTCCAATTGAGAGAAAGTTGTTGCTAAATTCAGTAAAAATAATGTTTAGGTGAAGAGGTGACATCTCACCTGTTTTCTCACCTCTTTTCTCACCTCATGAATTTTCATGAATTTCATCGTAAATGTTTTGTCGAAACTTCTTCATCGTAAATGTTTTGTCAAGACTTCTTCGTAAATGTTTTGTCGAAACTTCTTCATCGTAAATGTTTTGTCAAAACTTCTTCATCGTAATGAGTGTAAATGACCCAAAAATATATTTTAGGTGAAGAGGTGACATCTCACCCGTTTTCTCACCTCTTTTCTCACCTCATGAATTTTCATGAATTTCATCGTAAATGTTTTGTCGAAACTTCTTCATCGTAAATGTTTTGTCAAGACTTCTTCGTAAATGTTTTGTCGAAACTTCTTCATCGTAAATGTTTTGTCAAAACTTCTTCATCGTAATGAGTGTAAATGACCCAAAAATAATGTTTAGGTGAAGAGGTGACATCTCACCTGTTTTCTCACCTCTTTTCTCACCTCATGAATTTTCCCGAAATAAAAAATAAAGTTAGTTTTATTTTTTTTATTTTTTTTATTTTGTATAAAAGAACAGAAATGTCAACAATCGGCACAACAACAATTCAAACAACTACAGCACCAAACTCGCTAGTCATGAATCCTACGTCAATGTTGGTAGAAATGAAAAGCTTCATTCCTTCTTCATATACTTTCGAAACAGAAATACAAAAAATTAAGCAAGAACTTCTCCAAGGAGATTTAGACTGTTGTGCAAAAGATGAAACAAATGAACAGTATCTTTATGAAATGCAGGACATTATTGACCATTTACCCAAATTGCCTGAAATTCAGCAGCAAAAACTCACTATTCCTGAATTCGATGAAATAGAAGTCAAAGCAACTGACTCAGTAGAAATAAAGAAGTTCATACGAAAGGTAAATTATGAATTCCTTGGTTTTCATTGCAACCATAAGGTTATGGACAAAGATTGCGACATGGTATATAAAAATATTTCTGACATATATAAATCTGGGGAGTTTAAGACCTACGACAACTTTGTTTCGTTAGTTGCTGAATGTGTATGGCAGATAAGAGATAAAGATAGAAGAGGTAAGGTATGGAACGAACAAATAAGACCCGCTATGTTTGAGATGAAGAGAGCAATTGACGCTTTAGTTGTTTTAGCAGGTAAGGTTTCAGAATATAACGCAAAAATGAACCCGCAATGTTCAAAATGTAAAGCAGCAATTAGGAAATATAACTACTCCGTCAAAGAGATAGAACGTATGCGAAACGACTATGCAGATTTAAAGAAAGAAGCAGAAAAACCAGCAGAAGATAAAATGGACATGTTAGAATTTCTGAACAAAAACTATCCAACAGCAGAAGATTTCCTTCTATCTGACGTCAAGAAGAAATATAAAGAGACTTTCGGCATTGTTAAAACTTTTGATATCCTCAGCGAAGAAATAGAAGCTACGAAATTGTTCAGGATTTCAAATATACATCGTACAATTCATGTAAAACGCTTATAAAATAACTAGGGTGAGAAAAGAGGTGAGAAAACGGGTGAGATGTCACCTCTTCACCTAAACATTATTTTTTACTGAATTCAGCAACAAAATTCTGAGTAAAATAATTTTTAGGGCTTGTGTCAAACCGTTGAGTTTTCACAAAATTTAAAAAATAACGTTTACCATGTAAAACGCTTATAAAATAACTGAGGTGAGAAAACAGGTGAGAAAACGGGTGAGATGTCACCTCTTCACCTAAACATTATTTTTGTCTGATTTACGCTCATTACGAAGAAGTCTTGACAAAACATATACGTTTAGTTTCGATGAAATCATGACAAAGAATGTACGATGAAGTCTTGACAAAACATATACGAAGAAATCATGAAAATTCATGAGGTGAGAAAACAGGTGAGAAAACGGGTGAGATGTCACCTCTTCACCTAAAATATATTTTTGCTGAAAAATGACCAAATTTCATGAATTTCCTTAAGACAGAAAAAATAAAGTTAGTTTTTTATAAAATATTTTTTTTATTTTGTATGTAAGAACAGAAATGACAAACATTGAGTTTGAAACAGTTAGAAAGATAGACAATGACACCAAAGTGGTTAGAATAGGTGATTTAAACGTAAGATACTCAAAGAAATACAACAAATATTCTTTGTCAGACATTATATCTCCATCTGGAAAGAAAACAAAGGACTGGGTTAGAATTGCTTCTAGTCAGAAAATTTTGACAAGAAATCCTGAGCTTATGATATCGGTAAGATTCTATGGAACTGCAGCATATCTTATAGACAAAAGTCTTATACCAATAGTTTTGTTATGGTTAGACCCAGTTGTTGGATATAACTTCATAACATATGGTTCATTCGATACGGAACGTTGCAGTGAAGGCTTACTTTACATCGTTCAGAAACCGAAGGACTTCAATACAAAAAGATATAAGATAGGAAGAACATATAATATAACTCAAAGATATGACAGTACAGTCAATAGAGTCAAGGTTGTGTTTGCTAATGATATGAGAGCTGCAGAAACAGAACTACTTGAAAAGTTTGAGAAAATATATGGTGCTCCATAAAAGGTAAAGAAACGTTTGAAGTAGATGAGATAGATAAAGCTATAAAATTATTTGACGAAGTTGCTGAAAAATACATGTAAAGCGTTTATTTTTGGTCTTTTGTGAAAGTCAGAAAATAAAGTTAGTTTTATTTTTATTTATTTTTTTATTTTGTATGTAAAGACAGATATGTCAACAACAGAGAACACAACAACTGCTATCGTTCATGAAGCCATAAATGAAGAATACGAGTACATACAGTTTAACAAACAACTCCGTCTCATTCGTTCGGTCAAAGACGATATGTACCAAATGCAAAGTATTTTGAATGCTCTTCGTTCTACAAAGCAAGCATATCATTGGTTTGAAAACCAACAGACAAAAGAACTTTTAGAAGAATTTCCTCATATGTTTGCTTCCCTCGGAAAACCGAGGGAAGAGATTCCATTCGAAAATCGCAAGAATTTGGCTCCTTGTTTGAAAGGATATTATGTTCATAGACTTTTAGTAAATGCTGTTGCAATGTGGGCTTCACCTCGTTACGCTTGTTATATTTTCATGATGTTAGATGAAATTCATAGACAAGAACGTGAAGAGATGGAAAAGAAACTTCAAGCAAAAAATGAAGTCATTGAAGCAAAAGACAAAAACATTCAGAAAAGAATACCACGTTCGGTACCAAAAGGAAAGGAAAAGAACTATAAGTATATGATTTATACTGAAGAGATGGAAAATGAAGAAGATAAAGATATGGTTATGTTGCATTTAGTCAGAAGAAACAACAAAAGCTTTTACGACCTTGCTAAGATTTACAAATCTGACAGAAATTGGTTCTATCGCGAAAACTTACCGATTTCAATGACACCTAATGAAGATGTGAAACAAATAGTTCAAGATACGTTACCTCAAACACACTA
Source organism: Trichomonas vaginalis G3 (assembly GCF_026262505.1). Taxonomy (NCBI): domain Eukaryota; phylum Parabasalia; order Trichomonadida; family Trichomonadidae; genus Trichomonas; species Trichomonas vaginalis. The sequence continues at coordinate 19,385,999 of NC_067207.1, forward strand.
TGATATTAAAGGTTGTACAATTCTTACATTCAAAGAAGATTTGCCATTGTTAAAGGAAAAAATAACAGAGTATTTTGACAACTTCAAACAAGCAGAGTAAATGAACTCTTTATTTTTCAAGCTTGACTTCAGATGGCTCAAGTAGCTCAATTAGGTAAATTGCCTCGTCAAATCCTTCTGGCATTCCGAGTCCTTCCATCCGACAGGAAGAACTCTTCCTTCCGACAGGAAAAAATTTTCCTTCGACAGGAAGAACTCTTCCATCCGACAGGAAAAAATTTTCCTTCCGACAGGAAAAAATTTTCCAGTTGTCCGTCCGTAAACCATTCAAATTTTCGAAAATTGAGAACTTTTTGGTCGAACTTCAGAAAAAAATTTTCCATCCGACAGGAAAAATTTTTCCATCCGACAGGAAAAAATTTTCCTTCCAACAGGACACAAACGAATGTCTCACGTCCCTCTTCCTGAATGCCTTCCAAAGCCAGAAGAACCGACAGCCCCAGCACCACAACAGACTTACTAAGACTAAACACTTACATTTTTCAAGCTTGACTTTTTACAATTTGAACTTTGTTTGCGTAGATATGAATTCTGAAAGAAGTATGAGGGTCTTGTATGACTTTGTACTTCTCCCATAGTTCATGTCTGTCAAACTTACCTGCCATGGACTCTTTCATAAGTTCCATGAAATCGTCTTCGGACAATCCGGGGAAAAGTATAATGTCAGTAAGTATTCTTTTAACATCTTTACTTAAACTCTTTGCTGTCTGTACACAAATGACAACTGAGATGTTAAAGTGTCTGAGCTTCTTAAGAATTCGACACATGTCTTGTTCTCTATTCTTAAGCAAAGGATGAGAAGCAAAGTCATCTAAGATAAGAAGACACCTATGAGGGTATGTCTTCCAATCGTAAGATTGCAATTTCTTCGAAATGTATTCTATCTCTTTCTGTTTGTTTCTGAAGTGTTTCTTCTCTAATATTCTCTGCATTTCCTCATTTGGGTCTTTAAACTTAGAATTTATATACTCATTTATAGCATTGTACTTCAAAACTCTTCTTTGGTACTTCTTTATCCAATCTAACAACTCAGAGTCTTTTATACATACTAACTTAGACTTTTTTATAATATCTTTGAACGAATTGACGGTTTGGTCAAATTGACCAGAAGTACTACAAATAACAACTAACTCATAGAATGGGTTCTTCTCATCTAGTTCTTGTTGTTGTGCAGCCATTTTAAGATAAGTGAAAGTCTTACCCGACCCAGGTGGTGCGATTAGACCTGTTATACCATTCTGAGCAAATAGGAACTTGTCATGTATGGGTTTTATCTGAGCATTTTCTAACTTCCTCTTGTTCTGTTTAAAACATTCTCAAATTTCTTGTCAATGTCAGCAAACTTTTTTTCTAACATATTTTTAGAAAAATTAAAAATTTTATCTTTTAGGAAATGTCTAGCGATTTCGCTATCTATATTCGAGACAAGCTTTTCGACAGCAAAACATCTGTAGACCATAAAATCTTACATAGTGTAAACAAGAAAGGGGAATTTGTTCTAAAGTTCTGTTTCTGGGAATATGACAAGAACCATAAAACATTAAGCAGAGAAGTCTTAAAATTTGTCAATGACAGACTTGTTGACAGAGATGACGCCGATTGGAAAGATGAAGTCCAACAAAAGTTCTTAGAATGCAAAGAAGACACATGCGCTGTTCTTGAAGATGAAATAGAAAACAGAATAGAAGAGCTATTAAAGGACAAAGACCTTTTACAAAAATATGGTTCTGAGAAGTTTGACATAACTCCACCAGAGAAGAAGAAGAAGAGAGAGAAGAAAGAAAGAAAGTAGAAGAAGAGAAGAAAGAACCTGAACCAGTTCCAGAGAAAAAGAAATTTGACATGTAAAAATAAAATTTTATTTTTAGAACATTTCTGGGTCAATGTCAATGTTCTCTTCCTCTTTAGGAGTAAACACTGGCTTAGACTCTAAAATCTTTTTACCCAATTTACCTTGAACTTCAACTATCTTAGACTCATAATATTCATAGTCGTCTGCTTTCTTTGGTTCATAAGGTATAACAAGTTTGTATGCTTTACCTTCTTCGAGTTTTGAGAACTTTCTGTCAAAATTTTCTTTGACTGTCAACATACCGTCAATGTATAAGTCTTCAAAAGTTGCACCACTTTTTCTAACAACAGCAAACTTAACTGGTGCAATGTTCCAAATTTTGTCAAATGTAGACTTTTCAAAATTGTAGAAGTAAACATTCAAATATGCAAATGGAGCTAACTTATCTTTGACTTCTGTCATGTACTTATTTACTGAGATGAATTTTGCCATCTTTTCTATCGGATAAAAAAATATTTTTTTAAAATTTACTCAGAAAAATTTTTCTTTGTATATACGCCATTCTGAACATCTAAAAGACTTTTGACATTTGCCAAGAATGTTCGTTTAGACGCTGTCATATAACCATACTCTTGACAATATTGTTTATATTCATCGTACAATGACCTTTCATCTAAACACTCAAAGTTAGTCTCATCTATAAACAGTTCATATACACTCTTGTTTGCTTCTAACAATGTTTGTCTCTCTTCGGTATATGGAATTTGTCTTGGATTGAACTTTGAAATATCTAATGTCATAAAATATGAGAACAAGTGGTTGTAAAAGTCAGATGTCAAAGTTTCTGCTAAGTCGTCAAAATATTCAGTATCTTGCATATGAGAATCTGACGTTCTGACAACTACATATCTTCTGTCAGAACTTTCTAACTTCATCGGAACAGCATTGTTTGAAACCATAATGAAGTTTGCAACATTTTCACAAACTCTTTGGTCTTTATATTTTCTTTCAACAACTCCAACTTTGTCTGTTATAAGACTCTTCAAAGCATCTGAGTTCAAAACTTTTGTTGTATCTATACTTTGAAGTTCATTGCAAACTATAAGTTTCATATTCTCAATTGAAGAGTTAAATTTACCGCAGATGTTTTCTAAGTTTGTCATATTCGGATTCGAATAACCTTCTAACAGTTTGCACAAAATATCTGTAAAGAAAGTATTCTTACCAGTTCCTTGTTTTCCAATTATAATGAGAGCAGTTTCATTTTTAGCACTTGGATGTTGTAAGATGTTTGCAAACCAACATAAGATATACTCATAGACTCTTTCGTTTCCATTGCATATAATTTCTTTGACATGGTCTAACCAAGCTTCTATAACATTTTCTTTCCATTCTACTTGTTCATATTTATATCCAGTGAAGATAGAATAGAAGTTTGGAGAAGGTGTATAAAACTTTATACCACGAACTGAAAAATCTTCTAACTTTGACAATAAGATATCCCAAGCATCTAACATCTTCATGCCAACTTGTACGACTTTATTTTCTTAAGTTTCTGTCTACATTCTTGTTCAGACACTATTGTTGCTCTTGGTTTGTTAAAGACAACATCCCATTCTTTCATGACATAACATTCTGGGGCAGAGTCAACATAAATGACTAAACGTTTCAAATTCTCGACTGCTTTGTTATAGTCTCGAAATGGACACATATTTCTGAATGCTTGGAAGTCATAAAAATCTGAAACATCTATTCTGTACATTTTTATAAAAATAAAAAAAAATATTTTTTTTTATTCTTGACTTTGTTGTTGCATTTGTTGTTCTTGAGCTATTTGTTGTTGAAGTTGTTCTTGTAATACAATACTTTCACCGGTTGCATCTTCCAATTCGAAACTTTCTGCCGTCATTGACAAATACATAGGACATAAAAGTTTTACAGGAACAAAGTTTGCGTCAACTAAGGTTAAGTTTATGTTTGCTAAAGTGTTTGAGTTTACTAAAGCTGAAAACTCTGCATTCGAATGAACAATAGGCAAACCAGCAGAGAAAGTGTTGTTTATACGCATGAGTATCTTTTGGTCATAGTAGTTTCTGTCAACATTCGAATAGCACTTTGAACCTAAGTTTGAAACAATATATAAAATAGGTGTACTTAAAGTCAATGGAACAGACATTCCTTGTATGACACCTTTTCCTGTTATAGGAAACTGTTGGTAGTAAAAACCAGATATAAGTTTTGTATTATAGCTCATATCGTTTATACTAAACTCAGTCGGACATCCAAACATAATGAAACCTGCTCTAGTTGCAGCACATGTTACATCCGTCCTTAAAGTATTAAATAAGTCAACAAAACCTGTTGGTGGTATATCTGAGTAAGTATCTTCAAAGAAGTATTTTTTACCATTCACAACAACAAAGTCTTCTGGTGTCAAAAGAGCAAAACAGGCTTTAGTCGTCATCGTGTTTAAGGTCAGTTTACAATATCGTCCTTGAGGACTTTGTAAGTTTGTTGTTATAGAATTATATGACTCAGGGTTTTTAGTCGTAATAGTATAAACCACTATGTCTTCTGCCATTTACTTAGCAAATAAATTTTAATGAAATGTTGTGGTCGTCAAATATTTTTATGACGTCTGGGAAACTATACTTTAAGTTCAACGTTTCACCTCCTTTCATAACGTATATCTTGTCAATGACATTATATGAAACACCACAGCAAGCAATGTCGGGTTCTATTTCTTTGATGTTTATATCGTCTGCCTCTGTCAAAAGTTTCAATAGTTCTTTCAAAATTTCATGAGGTGCGATGACATATGAGTTCACTTTTACAGGGTTGTGTTCGACCAAGTTTAACATTATACTTAAAGCTTGACAAATCTTCTCCTGAGTTTGAAGTTTGTCTTTCAGTTGTTGGTAGTCGTTTCGAATATCTGCAACAGAACTTAAGTCTCTGCTAACTTCAGGATATGTTGGTTGTTCTTTTACAGGAACTATTGTTATACCATCTTCGTCTTCGTATGGTTTCCCCACTTCAACATCTCTGTCTTTGACATTGACAACAACACTTTGACTGTTTGTTTGAGTTGGTGAATTTAACTTCACATCTGCCACCGCCATTAAACCTTTTGAAACACTTATGCTTCTATTTTTCGGAAATGACATTTTACTTAGAATAAAAGATGGACGTATTTGAGTATCTCTTCGAATTGAAGCAAAACAAAGTTTACACACACAAACAATACAAGTTCATTGACAGAGTAGTTCTTTACACAAACAATGGAAAATGTTATAGAATAGCAATATTTGCTGAACCAAAATATTTTCATAAAGCAAAGAAAGTTGGTATAACCCGAGATGGTGAAAGTTCTTGAAGCAGACAAAAATATAACAACAAAACTGACCGATTATTTCTAAAGGTAAGTTTATAATACAATTTTATGTCAAAACTGGCGTACTGTCAATATTTGACGGAGAGAAGTCAGTTCAAGAACAACTTACTGACCTGCTGCCAAAATCTGCTCGATGGAAGCTGTCGTTATGCCAATCTGAGGAGCCCCAGCAGGTTTCATCGAACGAATCTTCAAAAGAGCATCTTCCGTGAAAAGTGCTATTGGTTTTGTAAACTTCTTTGCTCTCAGTTCATCTGGACCGTCTCTGTCACCAGTATATTGTATTTGAACTGTACCAACAGTTGAAATACCACCCATAAAGTCTTCTGAGTCAGCAAATGGAATGCCAAGCCAAAAGTTTGAACGGTCTCCATTTGTATATTGAGTTTTTTGACCTCCTGTATGAGTCCATACTTTCACATATGGCATAATAGAACTTTGCATTTCAGGGTTAATGGTTGTTGTGAAGTTGTTGTTAAAGTTCATAGCATCTAATGTCAAGTTGTATGACCTCATATCCTCAACTGTAGAATATTCTTCTCTTGGATAGTATTTGCCATCTATGTTTATATGATATTTAATACCAGGGTTGTAGAAACAAGAATAGTCATTTATAGTTCGTCTGAACAGTACAAACATAGTATCTGCATGTTTCATTGCAGTTGTTAAGGCAATATCTGTTCTTGCACCTGGGTCAGCACTTTGGTTTCCAACTTCACCTGCAAAGTCTTTGACAGATATTTGGTGTATAGGGAACATAAGTGGAACTGCAATATATTTGGCAGCTAAAGCATTTGAAATATCTGGGTCCAACATATAGACTGCAAGTCTGCTTTCTATTCTCTTGCATTCAAATTTTTCGCATGTGAACTTAACTGGGTCCCAAGCATCTCCAGCAGCATTGAAATAATAGTTTACTTCAGTGTTGAGGTTTGAGAAACCAAAGTCTAAGTCAACTTTGTTTTTGCAAAAGTCGGCGAATGACATTTTATTTGTTCCCACTACTTCTGTAAGAGTGAATGGGTCTTGTGTTGGTGCAATGACTAAGTTATTTTTGCTTGGAGTAAGTTCGATAGAAATTTTTCCTGCCCAGTTTGGCAAGTATCTTAAAAACCTGAAGATGAGGAAAGATGACAAAGGAACTCTAAGTTTCAGTTTTACTTTGGTTACTGCTGCTGCAGTTTGTCCAGAAAGGTTAACATAAACTCCTGGAACGTTAGGGTCAAGTCTTCTTATTTTCTCAATAGTTGCATACTGGTCTGTTTGTTCTCTAGCTTGTGGTTGTACTGAGTTTCTCAAAGCGAACCATTCATAGTTTGCCCATGTTACTGTTTGAACTAAGTCAGAGTTAGAATATATCTTATATCCCATGAAAACTTCTGGAGCATATTGGTATCCGACATAGAAAATTCCATTGCAACCTTTCTTGTCAGACAACTTGGCAGAAGGTTTTATTTCAATGTCTTGTTCCACGTATAAGAAAGAGTTGTCAATAGAAATTATATGAAACCTGTCGCAAGCAATATCTACTGTTGTTGAAGAACCTTCTCCAAACTCACCTACGTTTCCATAAGAAACAGCAGTTGTATATTCGTAAGTTCCAGGAACTATTTCTGACCTTCTAATGGCATTGTCGCATTCGTTATACCATTCGGAAACATTTCCATTCATGGCATCCAAAACTGTTGGCGTTATATTCTGAGCGGCGTACATTTCATATGAGTAAAAATATAGAATAGTTGGATTTATATGTCATAATAGAACCCACTCCGACCAAGCTTTACTTTCTTCCTGACTGAGTTTTTAACTCTTCTTTTTCCTTCATTGCCCTCTGCTTGAAGTTGTTGCATCTTTGCATTATGTTCATCTAGTATGTTGCAAATTTCCCATGTCCTTTTTGCCTTTTGGCTCTGGTCGCCCATCTCAGGTAACCTATATCCTAGAAAGAGTTTGTCATAGTCTGTATTTGAGTCTTCGCGTATTGTTTGCATGACTCTTTCCTGAGTTTCCGGTTCAAGCGCTTCAAACAGTGCCTGTCCATATGGAATAAGCTCGTTTCCAAATATATGTTTTTGTAGCCATTCTGGTTTTCTTTCCATGTTACCAACTATATCTTTTGTGAATGGGAAAGCTTTTACCCAATCTTTCAGTCTTGCGTCGTTTATTTCTGTAGTTGGTTTTATTTTGTCAAGGAACATGTTTTTCAATACTAACATTTCATTTGGTACTGTCCATTTGAGTTTACTTAAATATTCATCCCTTCTCGGTTCATTGTCTGCAAAGTAAGTTTTTATGACATTTTGTAAACTTTCGTTTGCAAGGTCATGTACAATAGGTTCTCTTCCTTCTATCTCCCTAACTTTCTTTCTAAACTCTTCACCAAATATACCATCTCTATGGTTCTGTGTAGTTCTTTGAGATAAATGTTTTAGAACGTCAGGTGTTATATTTCCATCAGCCATGTTCATTTCATACTGGTCCAAAATATCTGCATCTTTCATATCTTTCAATGCATTAAAGCCGCGCTGAAAATACCAGCTACATCTGGTTCACCATTCACTTCCATTGCGTCTACAACTTCTTGGAATTGTGGTTGTAAGTTTATGAACCACCTATCCGGATTAGCTTTATGACCCCATCTCATTGTAGTTCCATCGTCTGCAGAAACAAAAGTAGGTTTGTTTCCATCTTGGTTAGGTTCTGAATGAACTTTAAACAATGTTTCATTTCTATATGTTTTCTTGAAATTTAACCTTTTATTTTCACCGAGTTCATCCAAAGATTGAACGTTAAATGCTCGTAAGTAAAAAGGGTTGTTGTATTTGTGTACATTTTTTTCAGTTCTTCCATTCTATGCTGGATATTTTCATCTGATGTTGGAGTCTTTTGTATGTCGGCAAACATTTTTCGATATTCTTCTACTATGTCAGCCGAATTTTTTTTAGACTCTTGGAAATATTCCATATTCTCCGCATACTCTTGTTGAGGGTCAAGATTTTTCGGCTGTTCCAAATCTTCATCTAGTTCTGTGAAGTTAGTTTCCAAAGGAAGGACTTGTTCGTTTCCTTCAGGCTCTTCTAGCTGTTGTTGCTAACTATTTCTTCCATGTCTGGTTGTATCTGAACTTCTTCCTGTGGAGTTTCTTGTACCTCATCTGCTGGCATTTCATATATTCCGAGACCGTTTTCAACAATTTCCCTATCTACGTCATCCGCATTCATAAGCTTTTGTTCTTTCGTTCCGTCTCTATTTTTTACGCGTTTCATGACGAAAGTTGAATTGTCATTTAGCTCTGACATCAAATATCTCGGAGTAAATTCATCCATGTCATTTGGATGATATGCTATTAAATCATATCCCTTAGCGAGCTTGTATTTTCCAGGTTTGAGATTATATCCGTTTTGGTGCTGAGCCATAAAGCTAAATAGGTTCGGGTCAGTATTTCCATCCTTGAACTTTCCAATAGCTTCTTTATATCTGTCACTAAAGTCAACAGTATCTGGGAAACCACACTCTTCTTTAAGCATTTTTAAGAATTCTTGGTTTCCTTGTTCTCTACTTCTTTTATGTCCTTGCTCTGTTTGTGGTTGTTGTTGTGCAGGGTTTTGAACTGTTGGTTGCTGTGCTGGTTGTTGTGTTGGTTGTTGTGCTGGTTGTGGAGGTGGTTGTTGTGCTGGTTGTTGTGCATGCCTGTGTCTGTGTCCATGTGACGATGTAAATGTTCTAGGTAGTCCTGGTGCAGGTGCTTCTCTTGGAGGGTTTGGTGGTATATAAGTTCCACCAGCTGGCACATATGTTCCATCTGCAGCGTAATGTCCTACCTGACTTTTCGTTTTTAAGAAAGCATTTACTAGGTCTGTTTTGGTCTGTTGTAACTCTTTTTCTTGACTTTCCACAACAGTTGCTCTAACGGAGTCATAGGCACTTTGAACTGCCTGTCTCGTTGCTGCATCTGTTATTTTCGTCATATTTTGTGCTACTTCTCTTAACTCGTTGTCGAAACCTTCAGACTTCAGTTTCTTTCCAGATGAGAAGTCGTTCACTAGTTTCACCTTACTATGAAGAGCTTCGAAGGCGTTCTTAAAGTCAGCCTTCATTAAAGCTTCATTTGAACTGTCTTCATCCGCTTGTATTTTTGTCCTTATTGACCCTATAAGTTGGGCTGCTTTGGCGTTGGCTTGGGCATCTAACCAGTCATTATTAGCTTTTATATATTCTGCGCTTTTCATTGCCTTTTGCATGGCTGCGTCGTTATTTTTACTTTCTTGTGCTAAGTTTTCATACTGTACGGTTTGGTTTTGCAACTGTAAAAGTTTTTCTGCCTTTACATTTGCTTCAACTTCTTTTTTATACTCATCGCTATCCATATATGTCTTCAGGGCTTTTTGTTTTATTTCTTCATCTTTCAGTACTTTATATTGAGTAGTATGGTTTTTCAAATTTATAACATCTTGTTCCATTTTTGCTACTTCTGCTGCTTTTTCTGACACTTTTTTCGCATATTCCTCTGTACTTAGTTCTTTCAGTTGTTCTTTTTCTTCTTTTTCTCTACGTTTAACTCATTGAGTTTCTTTGTGTGTCTGTCATATTCTAGTTTCTTTTCGTTTTCACTTATTTGTTTCTGTATGTCTATGTTTGACTTTTTGACATCTGTTATTTGATTTTTGAGTGAACTCAAATTCATTTGACTTTGAGGGTTATAGGCTGTTCCGTCTGCAGCTCCACCATAGCCTGCCATTTTCGCTAAAAGTGCCGCTCTTAAACCTCCACTCTGTGCACCAACAACTCGGTTTAAAAGCATAGGATTGCTTGACATTTGTTGCAACATAGTGGGGTCATTCAGCATTTGTTGTTGCAACTGTTGTTGTGGTGTCAGTTTTACTTTTGGATGTTTCAATGCTCCCTTCCTCTTACGTATATTCTTACGTAGCTTACGTGGCATTTTAAGTGAAGTTAAAAAGCGGTTTTTGACAGATGTTTATTGTGACTTCTTCGTAAAGACTTTGTTATGACTTCTTCGTAAAGACTTTGTTGAGATTTCTTCGTAAATGAGTGTAAATGACCCAAAAATATATTTTAGGTGAAGAGGTGAGATGTCACCTGTTTTCTCACCTCATTTCTCACCTCTTGAATTTTCATGAATTTCTTCGTAAAGACTTTGTTAAGACTTCTTCATCTAATTTCTCATGAACTTTCTTGTCTATGTTTTGTCAAGATTTCATCGTAAAGACTTTGTTGAGATTTCTTCGTAAATGACCCTAGTAGTATATTTTTGGTGTAAAATTCATGAAAATTCAACGGGTGAAAAATTAGGTGAGAAAACAGGTGACATCTCACCTCTTCACCTAAACATTATTTTTGGTGTAAATTTCATGAAAATTCAACGGGTGAAAAATTAGGTGAGAAAACAGGTGACATCTCACCTCTTCACCTAAACATTATTTTTGGTGTAAATTTCATGAAAATTCAACGGGTGAGAAATGAGGTGAGAAAACAGGTGACATCTCACCTCTTCACCTAAACATTATTTTTGGTCATTTACACTCATTACGAAGAAGTCTTGACAAAACATTTACGAAGAAGTCTTGACAAAACATTTACGAAGAAGTCTTGACAAAACATTTACGAAGAAGTCTTGACAAAACATTTACGAAGAAGTCTTGACAAAACATTTACGAAGAAGTCTTGACAAAACATTTACGAAGAAGTCTTGACAAAACATTTACGAAGAAGTCTTGACAAAACATTTACGAAGAAGTCTTGACAAAACATTTACGAAGAAGTCTTGACAAAACATTTACGAAGAAGTCTTGACAAAACATGAAAACATATATAATTTGTGAAAAGCTCCTGGAAGACCCGTATATATAAGACCTTCATTTATACTAAACATCTTCGGGGGCTAGAAGGCACGAAGTGCCTGGAAGCCATCCCCCAAGAAAAAAAAAACTTCATTATACTCATTCATCCTCAGGGCTAGAAGGCACGAAGTGCCTGGAAGCCCCACTCCCTTTTTTTTTTTTTTTTTTTTTTTTTTTTAATTATTTCACAAATTCATGAAATTCATTAAAAAAAAATCAACAAAGATTTACGCGTGAGCTCAACCACAAAATAATTATGTAGAATGTTTTTTTGTTACCTATGTATGATGATTAAATCTAAAAAATGTATATAACTCAGAGCCTTTTTCGGGAACAGGACAAATTTGCCACACGGCACTTTTTTTAAAAAAAATTAATGGAGCGGAGCGATACTCTGCTGCAGGAGCCCCAAGGCTCCCAATCATTACGAAAGGGAGCCTCAGGGCTCCTGAGAATCCATCAGCAGAGGCCTTTTCATTTGGCCTCTGCTGATCAAAGATTCGGCGAAGCCATTCTTCGTCTCAGGAGCCCCAAGGCTCCCAATCATTACGAAAGGGAGCCTCAGGGCTCCTGAGAATCCATCAGCAGAGGCCTTTTCATTTGGCCTCTGCTGATCAAAGATTCGGCGAAGCCATTCTTCGTCTCAGGAGCCCCAAGGCTCCCAATCATTACGAAAGGGAGCCTCAGGGCTCCTGAGAAACCTCTTTGAGAAGGTTTTCTTTAAGAAAACCTTCTCAAAGATGATTGTCAGCATTCACTCAAAATCTACCAAGAGTTTCAAAGTTTCAAATCTATCTGAAATGAAGCTTTGAATCTCTTGTATATCTAATTGTAGAGGTACCTTTTCAAAATGTCTTCTATTGATTAAATTTAATCAGTAAAAGTCATTTTGAAAAGGTACATCTTTATAATTGCTATTGAGCATTCACTCTTGGAACCTTGGAGCTCTTGTGTAGTGCATGAAAACTCCAAGATTCTAGCATAAAACATATATCATAGACATAATTTCTTCAAATATAATTTAAGGTTATTTTTTAAAAAAATAGAAAACTTAATTTAAGGTTATTGAAAAGTGACACTTGGCAAATTTGTCCCGCACTCGCCTTTTTCAAATTTAAAACGGTGTTATCAGCGTCAATCAGATGTTAAAAACAGGTTCTCATTGCAATAATGTTTTGATTTCAGAAGACTTTGATACATATATTCATATATTCCATATAGAATGCTGGCCGCAAATTACCATATGTTGAACAATTTGCATCTACATGTGCTATTAATTGATGGGAATGTCACTCAATTGCTAACGGCGACAGATAGAAATATATTGTCGAATAACCTATAGCATCGTCTAAAAATGCATAATAGATTCATTTCTCCACATAGTGTATTGGCATTTCATGTTTCTTTTTAATCAATACTTATCATATCGTTCGGTCACAGATGAAAAAGGATGGGGATATGATCATATTACTGATCTATCACTGATATCCTATGTTGGATTGTTGCATTGGATATCTATTGATTCTTTTATGTTGCCTTCTCGTCTGGCAAAATATTTTTGCCATAACCAGCATCAAATTGTGTGGTTTCACATTCATTGATTTTAAAATCCTTGGTGAAACATTCTTGCATCGATTTCTTTGAAATTTGCCATATGATATTTTGTTCAAATTTTTTCTTGCTGATCAAAATTTAATTTTGACCAAAAAATTTACTTGACATACTTCATCTTTTCTATATTTTATTTTCTTGACATTATTTTTATCCAAAATGTATAATTGTAAAATTGTCACTTTTTAATTATATGTCCAATTTTGTCACAATTATTCTTAAAGAATCCAAAAAGCGTGAACAGAAGAAGGCAATGCTTCCTCCTTCCATAAACCAACTTAAAAACCAAGCAACAAAGTTATTCAAAATTCAGCCGCCAAATAAAATTCAATCAATTTACACGACTGATGGAGTATTAATCACTTCGATTTCTGAGTTATCGCATGGTATGGAAATTCTTGTTTCAACGCAACTACCCGATGAAGACTTTTCTGAAGGTGAAAATCAAGTTGAAGAAGCACCAAAATCGAGCCCACGCTCATCGCAGATACCAACTAAGCCAAAGACTCCTATTTCACCAAAACAAACGCCGCCACCTAACTCAATGAATTCTCCAAAATTTGTACAGCCACCACCAGTCAATGTTAGTCCAATGTTTGGCAGCAAATCACCTAAGATGAGTGTTCAGTCTTCTGGCCGCCAGACTCCAGTTCTTGGACAGATTAATGAACCTTCAGCTTCAACGCCAGCCGTAAAGCAGCCAACATCGGGAACTCCAGGTCGCTCTCCATCTCCGATGGCTCAAAACCAGCCTCCTTCTCCAAGAAGCGAAGAAGAAGGACAAATGGTCAGAAATACTTCACAACTCGCGATTATACAGCAATCTACACCAGAGTTAGAAGCTAAAGAGAGCTCTGCCCGCCGCTCTAACTCTCCTAATGCTCCAAAGCGAAATACAGTTACAAGAGATGGCGTTGAAGAACAAATTGCCGAAATTCTCTCTCCAGATGAGAAAGAACGCAGAGCGATGCTTTCCTGTGGTGTCGATCGTGATCTTATCATCTCCAGCCTCTCAGAGAACCTTTCAGGCCTCTTCTCCGACATAATGCCATCGAATGCTGCCGCTACCGGTTCCTCATCGCAAAAGGGAAGTTCACGTTTGGGACAATCTGCGAAAGACGATGAAGAGCAGCCAGAAGTCACAAACGAGACACTTAAGACTGCTATTAGGCAAGTACCGCAAGTCATGCAGCGCTTCATGACTCAGAACGGGAACAGCGAAATCACACAACAAGCGATTGTCCAGAAGAGACTCTTAAATCACTTCGGCGAGATCCCACGCATATCCAACGCCTTAGAACAACATATTAACGACCAAATAAAGAACGGAACGTTCTCAACTCTCGGTGGATTTAATGTCAACTTCAAGACATTGATTGTCGGACCTAGATCGTCAGGCAAAACAACATACCTCAAGAACCTCGCTAAAAATGTTTACAGAAGATTGATCGCAAGCGGACAATATCGTCATACATTCGTATTTAATGTCGACTTTCTACAGATAAAGGAGTCGTTTGACGACCCAATTAAATTCTACAACGCATTTATGGGCCTTGCATTGGCTCAGGCTGCAAGCCAGAGGATAGATTTCCAGCCATATCTCGATATGATTACACAATACTTCGAAAAGATCGTCCAAGTCGATACATTCATTAATCTTCCTACGAAATTCTCATTACAAGACGATTTCAGAGCTACATCAGCTGTTTTAACTGAATTAGCCTCGAATATCTTCAACGCGTACAAGAAATCAGGTTCTCTCTCCATATTTATGACCCACGTTGTTACGATCCCAGATTTCATTGCCAAAGCGTTCGGATACAGCAGAGTTCTTGTAATTGCAGATCACATCGACGTTGCCGACGTTCTTGTCCCGTGCAACGACCAATTAACGCGGGATACGCAGAATCTCCCTATTATAGAGTTCGTTAAGCTCCTCCTTGAAGACAACGCCTTCATCGCCGGATGCCAAGACGAAAGACATGCAATCGAAGCGATAGACCTCATCGCAGATGATTCAACAGATATTCTTACAGGTACAGACATAGTTTCCGTCATCAATTCGGACCTTGACGAAACTCATTCTTCAGAAATTTGGTTCAAACTCCAAGTGGCCGGCCAAACACCGAATGTCCTTCTTCGTTGTGAGGACTGCGGTGGATGCCCAGGATTCCTCGCCCGCTGGGATGTCATTATTTCGATGGCTCAGCAGTATATCATAGAGGAACACAAGGATAAGAACTCAAAGAAGCTCAGAGAGCGAAAATTGGCCCTCATTACAAAGATAAGAGAGCTTGCAGCCCTTGTTTTCGCCGAGGAAGGTGATTTTGGTACAATCAACCCTTACCCAGGCAAAATCAACGATTTCGAAATTGTCCAGAATGTCAGGAATGAGTAAAATTATATTTAATAAACCATTTTTCATCTTTTCTTTTATTTTAATCAAAATAATAACAATTTTAAATATTGATGGCTCTATGTGCATAAATTTTATGCATTTAAATAGGTTTTCAGTTATAAATCATTTTGAAGATATCATAAAGATTGATATTTGAACATCTTTCTGGTTCTGGAATAATATATCGTGTTTCTCTTTTTGTCTATATAAGTTGAATAAAGTTCTGTTATCTATTGTGCGAAGATATGAACTTGATACAACCCTTTGGTTCAAAAAATCAAAACTGATATTAGATAATTTCATGCATCATGTATCTATACTTACTCATCTAACAAACATGCAACATTTAGCGAAATAAAAAATGTTGATTAGTATTAATGAGTTTGAGAAAAAGATTTATGATAAAATAATTCAAATTAAGGTTGAGTTGAATTTCATTGAGTGAAAAATGTTATGTACTTAAAATAAAATTGTTTTATAGATTTAGATTTTTCGATTTTCTTCCAAATTTTTTTCATTTTTCAAAAAATGATTTTAATTTCCTTTATTTTACTATAATAAACGTTTAAAAATTATTTTTATGAGAATTCGTGTGAATCAAATTAGCCAAGAGAAGCTTGATAATCGAGTAAAAGTCATGTTGGAAGATGCACATGTGTTAGAACACTCAAGAGCACAATTCCTTCATGATTTATGTAAAGAAATTGACGAATCTCCAAATCCAAAATTTACTCCTGTAAAGCCTCATGTTAAAAATTTCAAAAAAGATTCATGGATAATTGCAATGCAGATAGTTTCAAAGTATCTTCAAGCTCTTAAACTTGATATCACAAAAGATACTTTCGATATCGAAACAAAGAAACAGATAACACCTACATTTTATACGCATGGAATGATTCCTGTCAAAATAGATGAAAACGCAATTCGAGAACTCATAAATCTTAAAATGAATCCTCCTGAAGAAAATCAAACTCAGGATCAAGTAGAAGAGGAGCCATTTTAGCAACTCTGCTTTTTATTCATTTAATTCAATAGATTATTGAATATCTACCAAATCTTTAACTATTTACGTTGTAATAGTAATCGGTTCTATTTTACTCATCAATCATTTACGACCTTTACGCTTCTTGTATTGTAATTGTTCTTAATTTTTAAATTTGTATGTTTTTGTTTTATAAATGTATGTATTCTACGACTTTCCCTATTTGCATTAGGACTTCGGCTTTAGATATCCCTTTCTATCTTTTCATCAAAAGATATTAAACTGAATTTCGAAATCCTTCAGTTATAAAACAGTAGGTGTCAATTTTTTGCAATCAACTCAACGGTTCCATAGCATTGGTATCGAACAGATCTGAAAATGCTTTGAGGTTAAAAAAAAATAATATTGAATAACGTTCATTTTATCCGCTACATCGATTTTAACAAATATATAAAGTGAGTGCCACACATATGATTTAATTTCATGAAATAACTACTTTTATATTAGGTTTGCAAATTTGCTCAATACGTTTTATATAAAACATTGATTTCATTGAGTAAAAATAAGAGTAGGGGTAATTTTAGCTAAAAGTGACACACCTGTAAAAAGTGACACATCCGTGAAGGGTGTGATTACCGATCGGTAATTTCGACAGTTTAGAATTTAAAATTTTTTATGGAACTGTTGCGAGTTTCATAAAGAATTTAAGGAATATAAGCAAAGATTTGAATCAAAATCTTAGACCTAAGCCGCTCGATTCGCTCGCGGCTTCCGCGAATTACAGATCAGCAAAGATTTGAATCAAAATCTTCGAACTAAGCCGATCGCTTCGCTCGCGGCTTTCTTTATTATTTTAAATTTGCATATTTCCATCAAAAGTTCATAAGGTAAAAAATTTCGTTTATATTATTGCAAAATAAATCTTCATTATCAAAATAATATTAAATGATAATATAATATAATTTATAAACAACTATTATTTAATAAAGTTTAATTGCCAAGGTTCATCTAATTTTTTGATTTTTAATGTTTATGAATTTTATTTATCATGTATATATCTAATGAAGATTATATATGTAGAAGATAAGTACCTTAATATGTACGTAAATTTTAATGAAATTTATACAATATTATAAAAATTTATGAATAAAAACTTGATATAAAATAACATTTTTATTTTTACTAAGAAAAAAAAAGGTTTTTGATAATAAATTTATTTTATTTCGAAAAAGTAGCAATAATCGTAAAAGGGTATTGATAGGCTTGCTAAAGTAACTAATTTTAGCTGTCAAATACTTTTGTATTTTGAAGTAAATTAGTATAAATTTGTTTTTACTTTTATTTCGAAAAAGTAGCAATAATCGTAAAAGGGTATTGATAGGCTTGCTAAAGTAACTAATTTTAGCTGTCAAATACTTTTGTATTTTGAAGTAAATTAGTATAAATTTGATATTATTTTAACTCCCTTTGAAAACCTCAATTTTCCATACAGAGGGAACGGGAATAGCATCCAATATTCCCTGAGAATGGTTGCGCATTCTCAGTTCCCTCTATATTTCGAACGAAGCTCTCATCGGTCTTTTTTTTTAATACTAAACGTTTTTTTCCCCTGTCACTTTTAGCTAAAATTTGGGTTTGCCAAACGAAACCCTTAGTAAAAACCCACCTTCAAGTCATACGAGTATATTTCTTAATGAATTTAATAAACGGGTAGAATTTTCACTCTCAAAACTATTGAAATCATTATTTTTACATCGGTTAGATTTTAGAAAGTGAAATAAAATTTTTGAAATGATCAAGTAAGAAATAGAAGTGTATTTTAATAAGTTTTTTAAAAAGTTGTCAACTTTTCTCTTTTTTTTCAATAAATGAAAAAATCAGCCTTATCCGCCATAACTAAGGCTGGTGGGAGTAAGTTACATGTGTTATGGGCTAAGATTTACATGGTTGGTCCTAATCCTCCAAAGGATTTCGCTCAAAAATTTCCAACTTTAGAACCTCTCAAGAATCTCATTGATTTTCCAGGAATTGATACGGCGGATATCAAAAAAGCATGTAAACAATCGAATAGTCCAGCTGAACTTGAAACAAAACTTGTTCAATTGTTTAATTTAGATTATAATCCAACGATTGAAGTAGGAATTATCAATATAATACACAAGATTCAGTTTCCAAAATACAGTGAGCAGGCATTTACATATTTCTATTTCTTCTGTTTAAGAAGAATTATTCGAAATTTGTATTTATTTGACTCATCATATGAGAAACTTGTAGAAAACGATAGCCTATTGGAACATATTGACGCTATATATACTCTCTGCCCTCTAGTTGCAGTTCTTCTCCTAGGTCAAGATAAAAATTACGATTTGTTTGAAGAAGTCGTTCCCTACTTACTAGATAAGCTAGATTCGATATGGAAACCTACATTTTCCAATCCAAAAATGAAGAAAACTCAAGCTTGGCTTCTAGAAATCTTAACAGACTTAACAAGGCTCCTTCAGATGGAAAGAATGAACGGATACGATTCTACATACAATTTCGTGTTCAACCACTTCTCTTCAGTTTTAACAGATATTCCTGAAGATAATTTTGATGAAACCTTCGTTATTCCTTTCAGAAATGTTCTAGCCGGATTAACTACAATATACAGATTACTATCGGACCAAAACAAATTCGAAATTTCAACAATGGCAACAAATATTTTACAAATTATCGTCAAATTCAAAAATATTCAAAAGAAAGACGTCGCAGCTATAGGCAAACAAACACTAGGTTTATACGCTGAATGTTCTAAAGCATTATCTGCTGATATTTCGATAAATCAATTTCAAGTCATTATTAACTTCGTTATTTGGCTTATTCAGTCATCATCCGAAAATCACGCCCCTCATAAAGTAGTTTTACCATCAAAATCCAAAACTCTTCAACCAATTTCAACAAATTATTTCAATTACGTACAAATGATACCGGAAAGGCAATGTGCGTCACCAGCATCATTACAGATTACAGCTAGTTGTCTCTCAGACATCTGCCAAAGGTCACAACACGAAAAAGATTTGATGGCAATTTTGGCTAAGTCGATTTCGGAGAATTTACAAGATTTTACATCAGAACAAATGCAACAGTTTATCGGGTTCGTGATAGATGTCATCTACAAAGCGAAAGATCAAATGATTTTCGATGTTTTTCATTCAAATTGGGAATATCTATTAAATGAGCGGATTTTCAGCTTGACAGGTGATTCCGTTGTACAGAATGCAATCAGTCATTTGATTGTTAGGTTATTTAATTCATCAGCTGAACTTAGAAGTTCGATATTAAAAGCTCTGTCGGTTTTTATCTCAAAAGACCCTGAGAACCACATATTATATTTCATGCCGATGTTCGTAACCCTCTTTTCGATGAATGATCAGAATAATTTCATTGAAGAATTTTCGACATCGCCAATCCTTGAGATTTTCATACAACAGGCACCGGAGAACTACGATATATATGATTTCATACGTAGGATATCCATAAAAGATCCGCATTCTTGTTTTTCTGTCAACAAATATACGACATTTATTTTTTCATCGATTTCTGAAGAAGATTTCAAAGAGAGTGCGATATATTGTATCAAGATAGGCATGCTAAGCGCAAAATTATCCAATACAAATGAAAAAACATTAATTTCTATTTTTATTTTCATTATTCATACGCTAAACGCGTTCAGAAAGACCAACACCAAGCTTGGCATCATATTTATCAAGCTTTTACGCGAGATTTACTCAGAAATTCCCTTAAATATTTTCGATGATCTGTTTCAGCTTCAAATTTTCGAAGTAATCGCCGAGTATTGTATCTTCATGATGGATGAAGAGATGATACACGAGATGTTTAAGCTTTTCACTGAAGTTTCCAGATTATCATTGAAAATTTTGGCAAAATTCACAAATCAGAACTTCGCCATCTACAAAATAATCGAAAATGCCCTCAAAAACATCACTTTTTCGATTTCTGATGATTTATACGAATTTACATGTGGAGGAACCCAAAAAGGGCAGCCAATTGTGTTCAGAAATCCACGCGCATTGGAATTATTATTACTTTGGTCTGTGAATAAACCGGATGAAAAGGAAATTTTGTCGAAATTATTCCAACAATGCGTTGTTTCCTTCACTTCTATGGACATTCTTACCAAAGTCAATACGACAGCGCATTTAATAAAGAGATTAGGTAACTTTAACCAGTCAAATGACCTTTCTTTCGCAATTTCTGATATTATATCTCAATTATTTAGAAACACTTTCACAAATAGTGACCTTAATGAAGTTATATCACTCATAAAGGACCCATCCTATAAGAATCCACACATGTTCCTTGAAGTTTTTTATGATTTCTTAAAATATCCGCAAATTCCTTTTCCAAATGCCTATTTCCACTTCAATGGGCTCAAGTCTGGCATCGAAAGTATCGATTTACCCCTTCCAGACACGTTTAATGTCAAGTTTTCCGCAAGATTTGATTTAAATATCATGAGATCGACTCTTACATTCTTAACTATCAAGTTTAAGACAGAAACAATCAAAATAGATATCACTTCCACTCAGAAAATCGTCATAACTCGAAAAACTCAGTCAAATAATTTCCAATTTGAGCCAATTTTGACGTTAAACCAAGGAATCTGGACAGATTTCACATTCGCTTTTGGTCAGAACCACATGAGTATCACTCATTACAACAAAACCCAGACATTTAACATTCATCCGAACCAAATTCGAGGATTAACTAACGCTACAATCAAAATCGGCGATATAAACAGTAGTTTCTCGCAACTAGGCCTTCCATGCGAGGTTTCCGTAATAAAATTCTGTGATTCCGAGAAGATTTACGCCTCATTTGATCCTTTACACGTATTTAGAGACAAATTGGCCGATGTTTATCAAGGAGCGCCACCAATAACGTTCTCAGGAGAGGTTTATCCGTACGTAATTGGTATACAAACTGTTGTTCCGACGATTTCTGCTTTGACTAATTTCATTCCATTGTTATCTCGACTGAATGATGAACGTATTCCATTCAAAGAAGGCTCCCTTTTGCTTAAGAAGTTCTTCAACATACTGACTTGGTGCTTTACTAAGCGAGAACTGCTTCAAGAAGAGTTTGCAAAGGAAAATTTGGTCCAAGTATTGGCCGGATACATCATGAACTTGGATAAATCGTATTTGGGATC
Source organism: Trichomonas vaginalis G3 (assembly GCF_026262505.1). Taxonomy (NCBI): domain Eukaryota; phylum Parabasalia; order Trichomonadida; family Trichomonadidae; genus Trichomonas; species Trichomonas vaginalis. Next base: position 19,407,309 of record NC_067207.1, read on the forward strand.
TGATACCATCAAATACCTCGCAGACATCTTCAATGTTATCACTAATTCTCAGATGATTATTTCGTTCATTCAAGACATCCTATTCAATTTCGAACTTCTTAAGAAATTTGAGAGCATTATCGTCCTTTACTTCTCAAATTTATTACCGAAAATTTTTGTTGACAATCAGCCGAAATTCGAATACTTCAAGGACTACGAAACACTAATTGTTGGTTTCATTGAGAATGATGATAAAAAGATTCGAGATGTCATATGGAAATTCATTTTCAGTTTCTTCCAGTCGCTGAAACCGAAGAATATAACCATGAAACTCATTACTTTGGCGTCGTTACAAGTAGATGACTTCATAAAAGAGAATTTACTCTCATTAACAAAATCTTTAGTGTATTCCACCGACGAATCCGATCTAAAAGAGCTTGAAACTTATGATTACATACTTCCTTTCCTAGATACAATCGATTCGCGCTATTCTAAGGATTGTATCATCAGATTGTCAAAATTTTTAACGACAGAGCAACAAGAGAAGCTCGCTTTCATCATGATATACAAATTAGAGGATACAAACATCATTTCTTCCTGTTACGAGTTCATTAGAAAAATTATTTTTGTTGATGAACATAAAACTAACTTTGCAATGATGCCATTCATCTCGAAAGCCATGAAATATTGGTCAGAATCAGAGAAATCATATATACAGAATAATTTTATCTCAATAATTTCAAATTCTCCTTCAATTTTCCCTTCTTTCATTGAAAATCCACTTCCTTTGTACTGGTTATCCAACATTATGCTCCAATGCATCAATATAGAGACAGATACAATCAAATTTGTCGTTCCTTTCTCATTAATTTTGACAAACATGAAAAAAGGTCAATTTCCAATATCAAACTTCCTTTCTTTCTGCATAACAATGCAAAAGGAAACAGGAAGGAACTTCCTCTGCCTCTACAAACGAGTTATTCGAGATATAATTGTTAAATTTTCTGCAAAAGAGGACATTGTCCTTTCCAAAGAGGATCTTCTATGGTCATTCTTCGTCGCCTGCTTCTACGACATAACTTTTGTCCAAGACAAAACGAAATCCGACGAAGATTTAACGAATGACTACGTACAGCTCCATTTGAACAGCAAAATCACAAAAGCCAATGATATAAAGTCACTAGGAAACATTATCTCTGGTTTTGACTCTTCAATTATTGTAAAATTCCGACCAACTATAAATCCAGACCATTTAGACGTAATGGAAATGTTTCTGGCATTGATTGATGAATTTACTGACACAAAAATTAGTTTTGACAGTAAATTTAGGCTATCGTCATGTCACGTTTTCTCTTACATTATTGTCACTTTTCTAAGATATGGGAAAATGTTTAATTTTGAGAGTGATGTTGAGAAACTTACCAAAATCTTAGACAAAGAAGATCAAATTGTCAGTCATTGTTGTAGTTCAATTATTATCAAAGAAGCCAAGAGAAATAAACTTGATATCTTTAATTTGGAGATTTATCCATTGGCTTTCAATGATCATGATGATTCTCCTGAACTACAGATGTTCCTTTTCGAAGACAAACTCTGCAGAATCTGTTCTTCTTTGAGTAACCAAATTTCCCTCAAATCAACTGAAGTTTCTGTTGATTTAAGACTAAAAATCATAGAAAGAATCAAAGGAAAACAACAAGAAACAAAAAGAAAAGTTGTTATAGAACAAAGTCCAACGAAAAGACAAATAAGAACTCAAACAACTAAAAGAAAGACGTATCAAATTGATGAAAAAGATCTCCAATTATCATTGAATGAATACTACCAGTCTAAAAAGAAAAATACTTTCATTGAACATAAATCTCCGAAAAGTGAAGTAAAAAGTGACATAAAGGAAACAAAAAGTGACATCAGAAAATCAAAATCAGATATAAAATTCTCTCCAGAAGATTTTAATTCTAATGAAATTAAATCTGACACGAGGAAAACAAAAAGTGACAATAATTTACCAAAAAGTGACAATAATTTACAAAAAAGTGACACCGGGGAAGTTCCCTCCGATCATGACTCTGAAAATGAGTTTTCTGAGATTGATTCGTTGTTTGTAAAACTGAAAGAATATGGAGAAGAAACAGAACAAAATGCTTTAAATAATTTGAGAAAATTACGAGCGAACAGAGAAGAAACAATGAGAAATTACAAGAAGATGATAGAGAAATCAGCAGGGCCATGGTCGACAAACAAAGATACAGAACAAAACCAACTGTATTTGTTGAACAGAACAACAAAAGATGGACAAAGAAATTGTTTAGTTTATAAGTCCAAAAACACGAAAAAGTTCGATTTCGTGTTCGACAAAAACAACGTGACTTATAAATGCGAAGCAACATTTGTTAGAGTCCTCGACAAATTCGTTGGAAATCTTTATCTCTACGACCAACAAAAACTCATTGTTTTCTACGGAAATTGTGAAGAAACTGAAGAATCAAAACTCCTGAAAATTAAATATTCCGACATTGATTTCATATTCTACCATGATGGCGGAATTGTCATAATTACGAGACAAGGATCTCATTATCTTCTTAAGATATCTCCATCAATAAGAAAGGAATTTCTCAGAAACATCAATTATAAATCTGATGACAAAAAATACGAGAAATTCAACTTTTTCGCAAAATGCAGAAAAATTTGTTCAAAAATTTATCAGTCAAAAAGTGGTTCTGAAATATACAATGAAATGAAACTCCAAAAGAGATGGATGGAGAAAAGAATCACTACATTCGAATACATTATTTACATGAACTATTTGAGTGGAAGATCATTCGCTGATGTTGAAAATTACCCTGTTTTTCCACAACCTCTCAAATTCCATGACATAAGAGGTCATTCATACAACAGACAGCCTTCCCCTGCAAAAATTGATGCAAAGAATGTGTTGAATCAGCTGAGAAATGTTGAACCGTACAGAGAGGCATTTAAGAGGATTCAGGAGGGAGAATTAGTTGTTTGTTCCAATGATTCTTCTGAGGAATTCTCCCCTGAAAACTTCGTAACAATGATTCCATCTGATATAATGAATGATGACGATGACTCTTTCGACCAACTTAGATCTAATCCTTTCAACGACGACGAAAACTTCCAAAATTCTATCAAAATGATCACTTCACCTGACAAATTCCTTGAAAACGAAATTCCACAAACTAATGATTCTGGTCAAAATAATGAGAAAACTAATGATGTTTCTCAAAATAATGAGAAAACTAATGATGTTTCTCAAAATAATGAGAAAACTAATGATATTTCTCAAAATAATGAGAAAACTAATGATGATTCTCAAAATAATGGAAATCAAAATGTGAAAATTAATGTAATTCCACAAATCAATGAGAAACAAAACGAATCTGGAAAAGATAATGAGAAATCTAATGAAAGAATTAATGAATCTGCACAAGATAATGAGAAACAAAATGAAATTGCTGAAAATTCTAATGAAAATGATGGAAGTCAAAATGAGAAATCATCAAATGAAATTTCTAAAAATGAAGAAAAATCTAAGGAAAATTGTCAAAATGAAATTTCTTCAAATAATGAAAATTTCAATGAAAAAGTGACAGAACTCACTAGTAATGATGAAAGTAAGGAGATTTCGAAGGAACTTATTCAAACTCTAGATAAATTTAATGAGAAATTAAATCAAGTGTCAGAAATTAATGAAAAAGTAACAGAATTTACAAAAACCGATGAAAAGTTAAGTGAAAATACACAAATTAATGAAAGATTTTCCACTCCATCTTCGTTAGATAACTACAGTTCTCTTGATAACCAAGAAAACAAAGTAAATGAAAATTCAGAATTTTCGAATTCAGAAAAAATGTTTTCAAGTAACGAAACTGATTTATTTAATTTAGAAAGTGAAAACTCAATAACAATCAGTTCCAATTCATCCTCCAAATCTCCAGGAATCTCTCCATCGCGTACACAAGGCGAAGAAATCGAAATAACAAACTTCAGAGTCTTCCAAAGTCTTCCACGAACTGATTTCTGCGAAAAAGAAAGTCCAACAAGAAGATCAACTTTCATTGGCTCGACAACTACTTCCATCACTGATTTCAGTGGAATTCCTCAATTCGACCAAGAATCCGCTCTAGTTCCTGAAGTTTTCTGTGTTTCCACATTAACAAACGGACTTGGAACGAACATAAAATGGGCATGTGACGGCGAACAACTGATGATTTCGATGATGTCCGCTTTAGAAGCATTCCAATTCACCACACAAGCGCATAAATGGTTTTCCGCAGCCTTCCCAACAGTTCTTAAGCAAGAACATCCACAAAGAGTTACGAATCCTGATATAGAAACAGTAACTGTTCCTTCACATCCTTTAGATACGAAACCATTCAAGATATTAAGAGGATTTTGTTTTTGTGGACATTTAATCAAAGATATAATGAACCACACGAGTCAGATCGATATCAAACTTCCTCCTTCTTTTAATAGATACTCATTAATTGATGGACATCATTCTACTTCTAAAGTTGTCATTTCCAATTTGTTCGGGAAACAGATTGATGTGTTTTCTCTTCGAAAAGAACCACAACAATCAATTAATTTCGGACAAATAACTGATGGAGCTTTAGTTACTTGTTTATCTGTTTGTGGATCGAATTATTTAGTTGTTGGATCAACGGATTGTTCCATTTACGTTTTCTCTTTGAAAACAACGGAATTTCTTCAAAAAACGAGTTTCCACACACGACAAATTGTTTGTCTTGCATCGTGTTCTGCATCTAAACTTGTTATGAGTACTGATATCTGTGGAAATTGTGTTGTAGAAAGTGTTGCAAAGAAATCATTTTTGTGTTCATTTTCTTTGTCTTCTTTCAACACATTTTCTAAGTTATATCTGTTTCCAAGTGGATATTTCGTTGTTGTTAGCGTTGACGAAGACCAGAAACAAGTTTGCATCAGGTCAAGCACAATTTTCAACGCAAAAACATTCAGGAAAAAGTATGCAGAAGGAAATTTAACATGCTGCAGAAAAGTTAAAGTTGATGGAATTGATAAAATTGTTATAGGTTTTGAGAATGGAGTGATTAAGAGTTATTTAGTTCAGAATTTAACACTTAGTTTGACATTGAACACTCATATCAACACACCAACATTTTGCAGCGCTGGAAACACAGGAAAAATAATTTTGTGCGGTTCAAATAATACATTATACCTCCAATCTGTTTAATATATCTATATTATTTATTTATTTTTTTTTTTCTTTTGTAAGTAAAATATTTATTCGTGTTAAAATTATTTTTTAGAATCATTATTCAAGAAAGATCATTAGAACTTAGTTTTCTCTCAATACAATTAATATGATTTTGATATTCATTCAAGAAGAATATTTTTTTTGTCATTCAGCTTTGAAGAATGTGTTTTTGTCATTCATTCAAGAAGAATTTCATAAAAACAATATTTGTGATTCCTCTTTCCTGGAAAATATTTTTTTTACTTATCAACTAAAGATCTCATTCTTTCTGCAGAAAGAGGTATTTTAGCATGCACCTTTCCACCATGAGCCACCATTTGCTTCGTGGTTCAGATCTATACGTCAGCGTATTGGCTCCAAAAGGTTCGTAGTTCTGGGGCGTAATCTTATTATATGAGGGTGTGGACGTGGTATGAAGCCATGTGCTTCACCCCAACCATAGGCAATTTCACCTGATGGACAGTTCTTTTCTTCTTCACTCCAACCAATACGCCATGGCTTTGATCCTCTTGTTGGGTCAAATGGAATTTCCCACTTGTTTTCTTCGTTGGGCCTGCACATTGGCATTCCATATTCATCAGGCCAACATTCAACATTCGTAGTTCTGGGTATTCTTTTGATTACACGAGGGTGTGGACGTGGTATGAAGCCATGTGCTTCACCCCAACCATAGGCAATTTCACCTGATGGACAGTTCTTTTCTTCTTCACTCCAACCAATACGCCATGGCTTTGATCCTCTTGTTGGGTCAAATGGAATTTCCCATTTGTTTTCTTCGTGGATATCGCAAACTGGCTGGCCAAATCTATCAGGACGACATACAACATTCGTAGGTCTGAGGTATCTTTCTTCTTGGAAAAAGCGTGGGAATCCATTCTTAGTTAAGTTTCGTCTCCTCATTATTAACCATCCTATAGGTGTTCCGAAAGGATGATGAGCGCCAGTAAGTCCACTATATGGACAGTTCTTTTCTTCTTCACTCCAACCAGTACGCCATGGCCTTGGAGGTGCTATTGGATCAATTGGAAATTCCCACTTGTTTTCTTCTTGGAAAAAGCGTGGGAATCCAGCTTCATGAGAAGGATCCCAAGGTCTTGGATGTCCATTCTTAGTTAAGTTTCGTTTCATCGCTAATACAACTCCTATAGGTGTTCCGCAACGATGAAACTCGCACCAACCGGCGGAAAGTCCACCATATGGACAGTTCTTTTCTTCTTCACTCCAGCGAGGGAGATAAACTCCTCTTCTTGTCCTAGAATGACTTGGATAGGAAAGACTTAAGCTTGAAAATACAAATAACATAATGAATTTTATTTTTTTCAGATTCCATTGAATTTTTTTGTTTATGAAATTTTTAACAAAATAGTTCAGAATTAGTTAAAAACGTAGGATTATACTAACTAATTTATCTGGCATTTTTGTCAAATGACATCGATTCGTCATATGCCAGATTTCAAAAAGTTCAAAAAAAAAATTCCAAATAGAAAATCTCTTTTTTATGGCTATGGAGAATGACTTAAAAGTTAATAAAACTCTAATTTTCCATTATGAAGTCCCCCCAAATAGCTACATAGTGAAATGAAGAAAAGAATTCTAAGAATCAAGCTGATTTGAAGCCAGTATTTTCTTTGCTATAATATGAGAAAATAGGACAAATGAATTTCATTCCACATCGGAAATTGACCAGATAAGATTTGTATTTTTGATTATGAGCTAATGAAGTTAAATTAATATATTTATTACTAAGTATATAGATGTATTATATTTAATCATTATACAAACATGTTTAATCTATAATTCATTTATAAATAAAACACAACAATAAAAATAAATCTGCACAATAAGATAATTAACTATATATGAATGATTAGAGATTTTGCAAAACAGGGGCATTGTTCTTAGAGAAGAAATTGGTTGTTTCGCAGCAATCCTGAGAAATTCTTGATTTCAAGTCTTCAATTGACTTAAATGCACGCATTTTTCTGATGAAATGATGAACATAAACTGTAATCTTTTCGCCATAAATATCTTCATCGAAGTTAAGAATATGAACTTCAAATGTTGGAGTAGTCATCTCGAATGTGACATTTTTGCCAATGGAGAATACACATTTATATTCAGGGCCATTGTTTATTGAGCAAATTCCGCAATAAACACCGAAATCATCTTCAGAAAGATCAATGGTCCATGACTTCGGATCAATATTTGCTGTTGGAAAACCAAGTTGGCGGGAGCCCCTCTGAAAACCCTTAACAACTGTACCTGAGAAATGTGTGGGGAGTTTCATTTTAAAATGATGCTTTCACTTTTGAATACGTTCACATTTCTCTTCTCAATAAATCCAATAAACCTTCTTAATTTTTCTATCTCACTAGTAATTATATTATACATGAATTGTACTATATAAAATCATGAAAAATTTTTAACATAGTGCATTTTGAGCCCTTAGAGGTAAAAACGAATGTACCTATGCAAGTATACAATATTTTTACTACGATTCTGTGCAAAAATTTTCATTAACCTCGTTCAAAATTTTCAAAAAATTTTGTGAAGAACGGGTAGAGGTAATTTTGAATAGCCATATAATTTCTGAATGCCAGCGATAATTATATCAAAAATCCGATTACAGTATGAATATATTTTTTAAATCCTTTTATCGTAAGAAAACTTCTCAAAATTTAGAAAATTGAAAACTTTTCAAAATCTTATTTATTTACGAATAAACATACTATTTTCGTTCATTACTAAGCATTGATTAATGTGGTACAATTGGGTATCACTGAAATAATAGGATTTATGATGAATTGCAATTTCAAATTTCCGAAACTTCATGAATGCTGTAAGTCTTGTTAAAAATTGAATAAGTAAGAGTTTTCTATTTCAATTTCAAGTTGCTGTATTAATTTTCGTCATAAAAAACATGCGTTGCTAACTATATTTTAGTGGCAATCTATATAATCGAATCTATCGGTATTTTAGAGCTTAAAATATCTCCAAGAACGAACGGAGTAAATAATACTAATAATAAATATAATTAATCCTTTTATTTTAAAATCATGTTAAGAAAAATACAATTATTGGCGTAATAAATGAAAGCGGTAGATAGTAAGATGCTCTATATGTAGGACATGAACTTATTGAATATATATAAGTAATGTTATCGGTTTTAAATGTAGAATATATAAAGTTGCCATAGGAGTATATTATTTCCTTTTGTCTATAATCTCTATATACAATTATTGATTCTAAAACATTGCAGGACTGAAAGTTATATTGACCAAATTTCAAAAATGATTGAGGGAAAACTACATTTTTGAGAAACACAAGTCTCGAAAAAGCGGCATGCGATGCAGCAATAACACCATTTGGAATGTTATAAAATGTGATGTTTTTTGATGAAGGAAAATAAATCAATGTTTTCATATCTTTGGTAAACAAAATTCCATCAACTGAGCAATAATTTTGATTTTCTGGATCAACATCTATATGCTCTAATCCCGGAGTGTCATCAAATGGATTATCGGTTGATAAATATTTAACTCCTCTTGGAATTTTAAATGAGCGAACTTGAGTTCCAATTAAAATACCATTATCAATAGATGTTAACGAGTCTGGAAGGTAAACATATATTAACTTTGAAAAATTCTTAAAACAGGCGTAGGGAATAGATAGAAAACCTTCAGAGATAGTGACACTAGTATATTGGGACCAGGACGTATCTGGCGGAAATGAAACTGTGGTTGAATCAGTAAAGTTTAGTAAATAATTTTCAGACAAATGTTACTTTTCCTTTACAAAACAATGAAAGAATTTAATAATGATCCTATTGTTATATAAACTCTCTTGAATATGAAGCGGAAACATATAACTTAAGTTGGATAGAACTCAATTGTTTCAAAAATAAGAAATTTTGATTGGATAATGCAATTTAATGCATATGCAATTTTGAGAATTTTGAAGTATTCATATTTTCTTTTCCAGAATAAAACCTTTTTGAATTTCGAAAAAATAAGAAAAAAATGTAAAAATTAAATAAACGCGCTTTTTATACTTTTTCAGTTAGACCAACAAATTATTGCTGATTATCATCAGCAGCAGCTCTTAAAGGATATGGGATATTTGCACATGAAGCTTTGTATTCTTCAAATTGGGTCTGAAGATTAGCTTTTGCAATAATTTTCTTGACGGCTTCTTGGCAATCGCCTCCGATGAAGAAATCTTTTCCTTTTCCGTATACAAAAACTCCAGAGTAATTAAAGAATCCAAAAGTCAACCATGACTTGAATGCATGCCATGTTTCTCTTAATCTCCCTCCTTTCGCTTTAACCTTGTCATAGTTGATGACAAATCTTGGAATTCCGGCTGGAACTTCTTCAACTAGATCTGCAAATGGATATACACCAAGGGATGTTCCAGTAATTATACAAAGATCGCAACTGTGGAAGTCTTCATACAAAGTTTGTTCGAATCTATCTGGCATCGCTTCACCGAAAAATGTAACATCAGGTTTAACATGTTCACCATCACAACTTGGACAATGTGGAACAACAGCATTAGTCATATTGAGTCTTCTGTTTTCAAAGTTGGGTTGAATTTGACGTAAACATTCAGCTAAGGGTACTGCAGCATGGCAATCACAGCAATGACATGTTGGAAGGGCTCCATGACATTGGACAAGCTTATCTTCTGGAAGGCCTCCTGGTATTTCCAATCCATCAACGTTTTGCGTGTAAACTCTCTTTAATACACCGAGTTGGTTTAGATAACCAATAAAGTAGTGCATTTCGGTGGGTCTCGGCCATAAATCTTTTGGCCAAAGGTGACTAAATATCCACCAAAAAGGTTTTGGATCGTCCATGAATACATCAATGTCAAAAACGAATGTCGGATCTCTAAATTTCAATCTAGAAGCTGACTTTAAGGTTGCATATATACCAATTGCCGGAGATCTGAAATCTGGAATTCCAGCAGCAGTTGAAATTCCAGCTCCCGTTAAGACTATGACATTTTTATAGTTTCCGCTAATAATTTTTTGAGCTAATATTTCGCAAGGATCAGGTTTTGGCATTACTATAATTTAAAATATTTAATCGTTCATTCTACAACGTCAACTTTTTGAATAAACACATACAACTAATTATACTTTTTTCTCAATTTTTTTGTCAGATTACAGTTTGTAAATCTTGATATCACTAATTTCGATCAAGTGTCATCATTCTTCATTAATGCGCATATAACTCTTAGTTTGGCGTATATTAATCTCTGCATTTATACCAATTTTTAATCTAGGTTATATTTGAAAATTTTTCTAATTGGTAATACCCATCGATGACACAATAGATTATTGCAATAACAGTTATATGTCTTGTGGTTACGAGAACTTTGTCATCTGACTATTTCCAATGGGTGTTTTCAACCTTTTTCGAATTAGCAGGATTTTGAAATATTTCTATCATACATCTGCGTACATATGATCAAATAGTCTGAAGCTTGCTAAAATCTCTTGAGTGAACATGCAGCTTTTCATCATTCTCACCACATTTGTTCAACTCATTATTAAGCTGCAAATAATTTCAGAAATATGAATTAAATCATGCATTGATGTGAATTATTTCCAGAATATGGATTTATTGATAAATCTAACAATTGTTGATGTGAATAAACAAATGGATGTTGATTCACATTGAAAGGAAACATTTTGGAAACTGTTTTTAATCTTAAAGATGTAGAAGCAAATCCATGAGCCAATAGTCATAAATCCGAAAATATACAGACATACGAAATATTAATTTTATTGAACAATATTATAAGTATTTAGCTGCTGCAAAGCTGTTTATTGCAGTTTGTTCCGTCCACAATGCAAGAGGAAATACAATTGCTTTTTCCATTTTCAAGATATAACACAGATCTTGATAAAAAATGATGAAAACTTATTTTTCAAGAAATTAAATAAGGGTTTCGTTTTGCGAAAAAAACGTACAATACGCAATTTCGCTAAAAAAACATTTAGCTAGCAATTTCGACCTTTGACTCCACTCAAGACGTCACTTTTTTAATTTTGCGGTATCATATTTTTGGAAAATCTTTATGAATATTATATAAAAAGTCTCTTTAATATCTATATTTCATATTTTTATCGATTTTTAAAGTTTTTGCGAAAAGTATTCAATTATTTTTGCTATTTGGTCGGGTAAATGTCAGATTTGCGACATTTTCTGATATGATATTCAGATTCTACGTTGATAATAATGCATATAGAACCCTCTTGCTATTGTGTCAAAATTGCGAAACCGATAGCAAAAATATCTCGCAATATCAAAATTGAGATATTGAGTGAATTATGCATTATAGAGATTAAAAATCTGATTTGTGAAAACATCTCATCAGTTTCTAGCTAATTCAAAAATCTTTACTATCTTATTCGATTAAAATGAAAAGGGAATAGTTTCATTATGCTTTAAATGACAGCCTTATAATATAATCATAGTTTTCGCTCAATATGCAGCATTTTTTTTTCGAAATCTATGGTCAATGTCCTAAATACTGATTGCTTTGCATTCATATCTCTTACATTTTCTATACCCACATCACTATTCATTGCTATTCCTATCTTTTTCATTTTTGTTTGTTTCTCATAATTTCTCAAAAAACACGATAACTTGATATTTGTAAATATCATACTTTATAACGTAAATAAGAACTTGACCTATTAAGAAAAGCAGTAATGAAAAGAAAATCTGAAATTCATAAAAATTACAAGTTTCTGATGACAATTAGCTTAATTAAACCAGGTACAAGATTATATAATTGTATTTTCTATCCAATTATCCATATAATATCTTATCCAGAAAAAATAACTTGATCAATACCAAATGATTTTTTAACTAGTAAATAAAGTATTTTCTTTACACACACATTGTATATCATAGTTTTTTTTTTTGGTTTCGCAAAATATCCAAAAACAAATATGCTATAAAAGTGACAATTTTAGCAAAACGAAACCCTTAAATTAAACAGCACAGAATCAAAGATATACCATTGCTTTCGCTCTGTTTCAGTTTTCCAGAAAAGATGTTGGATATTTTAAATATTTTTTGGAAAATTTATATTGTCAAAATTATTTTTATGTCACAAGCAAATCCTTCACAGAATAAGCTTAAGATTACTTTTCTTGGTGAGCCAAGTGTTGGAAAGTCATGCATCGTCTATCGTCTTGCTAACGATGAATTTAATGAAAATCTAACGCCAACACTCGGATTGACATTTTATGAGCGTGAATTTCAAAATTCAGAAGCCAAAAAATATACCTTTAGCTTTAATGATCTTCCAGGATCCACTACTGCATACAATATGGTAAACACTTGGTATCGTAAATCTAATTTAATCCTTTTAGTTTACGATGTTTCTTCAACCGAATCATACGATGCCATTAAATTATGGTACGAAAAACTCAATGGAGAAAAATTTTCTATTATTTTAGTAGGAAATAAAGCAGATTTAGATAAAGCCATTACACCAGAAGATGAAAGATACAAGGATATCGTCAATGAACATATACAGGTTTCAGCAAAGACCGGTGAAGGAATGCCTTCGCTCAAAGAAAAGATTATCGAATTGGCATCTCATAACTTATATGAAGATCAACAACTCAAAGAGAAGCAGGATAAGAAGGGATGCTGCTAAAATTAGTTTCGTTATAAATATGATTTTGTTGAATAGTTTATATTTTTTAATATTTTTTTTCTTATGACTTTTCATCTACATAATAAGAGAAAATGGGAAATCAAGAGTTCTTTTTCAATGAAAAGTTTATAGATTTTGAGAAATATATGAACTAAAAATCGAAATTCATGAAAGATAGAACCAATGATGGTAGAGCTATACTACTTGCTCATTATATCTTACACCAGAATTTCTAAATCTAAAAACATGAAAAGGTAACTAAACTCCTTTCGCCGATCCGATTTGCTCCATATTTAAAATATAGCTTGCATATGTAGAAGAAAAGCTAATTTTGAAGTACGCCCGAAATCCACCAACAGGATTTCGAGCTACTAAAAAGGTACTTTTAAATGTGATTTTTTTTATAAAAAATTAAATTTATTTTAAGATCAGACTAAAAACTAATTTTATGGAAAATCTATATCGACAAATTTATTACTTATTGGGTATATAGATTTTTTGATTATGGCGATTATGTCTGATATGCTTCCAATAAGCCAAAACACATTTCATACTGATTTCTATAAAAGGTATCTTTATTATAGAAGTGTAAGCTATATCTGTTTGTTTTTTTTTATTATAACAAATTCAAAATTCTCTTATAAGGACTAGATGAAATCTGTATTACTAAATCATTAGCTAAATGAAGGTTCAAATAGAAAGTAAATATCAATTTATATGATACTGAAACCAAATAGTTCTTTTAATAAAAGATAACACGCTGAAAATTATTGAGTATTTGCAAATCTCAAAAATCTATTGGTGAATTTGGCTCAACTTTTAAAATTATAACATCCATATCAAATCATAAAAGCAGACAAAAATTAAAGCCAAACCTATCGGCCAATTTTTTTTTGATATTTTGATTTTTGAGGTATACTTTTAAAAGTGGATTTAAAGCACTTATGAAAAAACATTAACTTCTGTCGTTATGATTATTGATTTCGACAATAATGATTTTAATCTTTGATTATCAAAACACTAAAGTCATCTTTTTAACATTTGCTTGGTAGCATTAACTCAAGTCTAAAGTACTATTTTATGTGGAACTCTTAGAATTTTTGTATTCATTGTACACGCTGAAATAGTACCATTAAAGTTATGGCGGACTTTCAAAAAATAGTTTGGTCACCTTTAAACATGTAAGAATTTTCAATCATAGAAAGAAAAATTTAATAAAATTAAGAATGTAAGCATTGCGTTGGTGAGAAACACATGATAAAAATTCAGATTGAAATGTTTACAACGTAAGAATTTTTTCGTTACAATTTTGTTTTCATGCAAAAGAATGATCACGCGAATAAAACAAAAGATGAAGAATATAGTGAATACTACGATGAAGAAGAGTCGTACTATTCAGATGAAATAAATGAAAAACCAATAAAAAAATCAACTCAAACGTTAACACAAAATAAATATGCAGTTCTCTCGGATTCTCTTAAAAGTGATGACAGTGAGTCAACATTTAAAAGTACAGTTCAATCAAAAATTAGTAACAAATTATTGAGCACAAATACATCTAAAGGACGGTTATCAAATCAGCAAATTTATGCAGTTACAGAACCAAAAATTTCATCTCGTAACTTTAATAAGTCACCAAGATCACCAATTAGCAGAAATAATACTTTTTCCAGTGATGAAGACTTTGATTTCGATCAATACGAAGAATTTGTTAGTGGCATAGCAGAAAAGAATCAATTACCTCCGGATGATTATATAGAATCCGTTGAAGAATATATTAATCAATGTATTCCTAAAGCAATTGAACATCGCAACTATAAAGCTGCAAAAAGATATCAGCAGGCATCACAGAACTTACAAATCATCACAAAATCACAAGCAGCTGATGTTCAATACGGAACTAAAGATAAACTGATGTTTGCACAGAACAAAATCAGAGAAATCAACGAAAAATACGATAAATTGATCAGATATAAACTGGCAGAGTTCAATGTCTTGAAAAATCAGTTAAATGAAAAAATTTCTCAAGAAGATCAAGAATTTGAGGAAAAATGGAACTCACCACAGCAAATTAATCCATTTGCGAAGCCATCACGTCAGTTACTCAATCTCAGAATTGTAGAAAATAAATATGCAGAAGCTGGAATGTTTGATGAAGCAGATGCAATGAGAATTAGAGCAGATAAGCTTGAAGCACAAGAAACAAAAGAAGCCAGACAACAGTTGTTTAGAGAAATGCAAAAAGCTTTCGAATCTCTCAAAGCAAATCAAAATAAGCAAATTGAAGGCCTCAACGATTACAGAGATCGCGAAATACATAATCTAGAGATCAAAAGACAAAAAGAATTAAATGGAGTTGAAAAATTTGCAAAACGACCGGATGTGGCTAATCCTACACCAAAAGTTAGAGATGCGAAACTTTATAAACCTCGCCAAAAGCGCTATGATATTGAATTAAAAAGTTATACGCTAAATTTAGGCAAATTTAACTTAAAACAAGTAATACATCCAGAAACTAATCGTTCTCCACGCAGCGCTCGAAGATCTCCTGCAATATGAAATATTTTTTCTTATATTTGTATGTAATCTTAAGCAAAGTAAAAAGTTACTTTTGTTACATAATATTTTTATCTCCAAAATGAAATAACCATATGTTTATCCAGGTAACATGGCCAGATATTAAAATTTTCATAAATTTTTCAGAAATTATTAAAAATTAGATCGTAAAACAATAAGGATATACAAAACTATCTCATGCCTTAATCAAATAAACATGATTCAAGATCAAACGATAAATTATTGATGAATTTTCAAAGGTGACCAAACTATTTTTTGAAAGTCCGCCATAACTTTAATGGTACTATTTCAGCGTGTACAATGAATACAAAAATTCTAAGAGTTCCACATAAAATAGTACTTTAGACTTGAGTTAATGCTACCAAGCAAATGTTAAAAAGATGACTTTAGTGTTTTGATAATCAAAGATTAAAATCATTATTGTCGAAATCAATAATCATAACGACAGAAGTTAATGTTTTTTCATAAGTGCTTTAAATCCACTTTTAAAAGTATACCTCAAAAATCAAAATATCAAAAAAAAATTGGCCGATAGGTTTGGCTTTAATTTTTGTCTGCTTTTATGATTTGATATGGATGTTATAATTTTAAAAGTTGAGCCAAATTCACCAATAGATTTTTGAGATTTGCAAATACTCAATAATTTTCAGAGTAGGTGACAAAAGTGCATACTCTTAAACTACATGCATCTCTCACCTCAGTGAATGAGATCAACTATATGATAACTTTTTCCCCATTATATTCTTGTGGAAAAGTGACAAATAGCAACTTTGACCCTCTCTCATAATTTTCAGCGTGTTATCTTTTATTAAAAGAACTATTTGGTTTCAGTATCATATAAATTGATATTTACTTTCTATTTGAACCTTCATTTAGCTAATGATTTAGTAATACAGATTTCATCTAGTCCTTATAAGAGAATTTTGAATTTGTTATAATAAAAAAAAAACAAACAGATATAGCTTACACTTCTATAATAAAGATACCTTTTATAGAAATCAGTATGAAATTTGTTTTTTGACATGTAAAGCTCTCAATTCATTATAACATGTTTGTCGATTTTTATATATTTTTCGCTTTCATTATCTATGATATTAAAAATTATGTCATCAGAATGTGAAATAATTAAACAAATGCCCTGCGGGAAGTATTTTATACTAGAATTTATAAAAAAAATCACTGTACGTTTAGCCTACTGGTTATGTCGTGGGGTTCAAAGGCAATATTTTCAAATCGGTAAGCACCCAGTTTTTTTTTAACAAGGTGAATATAACTTTTGATCGAAATCAATGAGTTACATGAATTATCATTTATCTAACTACAATTAAATTGTGAAAATATACTATCCAATATTAGCGTTTAATAAAATCAAAGATTATTGACTTATATTTTGAAAGTAATCTAAGCAGAATTTAGATATCCAAATTCTAAATATCTTCATGCTTAGATGCTAGATAATATATTCTTATTTGAAAAATTTATAATGTTATTATTTTCTTATTTGATATTTACTACAAGCAGAAAAGCATTTATATTGTAAATTAACAGATTATGATAATTATACTCGTTTTTATATGTTCTTAATGAAGAATATCAAACGTATTTCTATGAGTTTTAAAAAATGAAAAGTTTTAATATGGCTAATATATTTATTATCATTAATAGAATAAAAAAGTTTTTTTCGCATATCACTCGATGATTGGCAAACCCAAATTTTAGCTAAAAGTGACAGGGAAAAAAAACGTTTAGTATTAAAAAAAAAGACCGATGAGAGCTTCGTTCGAAATATAGAGGGAACTGAGAATGCGCAACCATTCTCAGGGAATATTGGATGCTATTCCCGTTCCCTCTGTATGGAAAATTGAGGTTTTCAAAGGGAGTTAAAATAATATCAAATTTATACTAATTTACTTCAAAATACAAAAGTATTTGACAGTTAAAATTAGTTACTTTAGCAAGCCTATCAATACCCTTTTACGATTATTGCTACTTTTTCGAAATAAAAGTAAAAACAAATTTATACTAATTTACTTCAAAATACAAAAGTATTTGACAGCTAAAATTAGTTACTTTAGCAAGCCTATCAATACCCTTTTACGATTATTGTTACTTTTTCGAAATAAAAATAATATCAAATTTATACTAATTTACTTCAAAATACAAAAGTATTTGACAGCTAAAATTAGTTACTTTAGCAAGCCTATCAATACCCTTTTACGATTATTGCTACTTTTTCGAAATAAAATAAATTTATTATCAAAAACCTTTTTTTTCTTAGTAAAAATAAACGAAATTTTTTACCTTATGAACTTTTGATGGAAATATGCAAATTTAAAATAATAAAGAAAGCCGCGAGCGAAGCGATCGGCTTAGTTCGAAGATTTTGATTCAAATCTTTGCTGATCTGTAATTCGCGGAAGCCGCGAGCGAATCGAGCGGCTTAGGTCTAAGATTTTGATTCAAATCTTTGCTTATATTCCTTAAATTCTTTATGAAACTCGCAACAGTTCCATAAAAAATTTTAAATTCTAAACTGTCGAAATTACCGATCGGTAATCGCACTCTTCACGGGTGTGTCACTTTTTACAGGTGTGTCACTTTTAGCTAAAATTACCCCTACTCGTCCTCATAAACGCATTTTGTAAAAAAATATAGTGCATCAGTTTCGAACTAGCGTCCCCGGTACCCAATAGTAAGGGGTAATAACCATTCGACTATTTGCCACGTAAAGCATCGCCAGATTTTTTTGTATTTAATCACTTCCAAAACACTGTTTTGGCTTATTGGAAGCATATCAGACATAATCGCCATAATCAAAAAATCTATATACCCAATAAGTAATAAATTTGTCGATATAGATTTTCCATAGGGTTGTTAAAAATATCAAAAATTAGCGTTTTGAAGACACCATGGTGTCTTATAATTTTCCCTTCCTTATTGGCGTGTAGAAATAAATGCGCCAATAGATTGAAGAAGAAGAATTGTTTTTCTCTTAATGAACTTTAATCCTTTTGATATAAGAATATTAAAAACATTAATATAATTTCGATTTCGGAAATTAAATTTCCAAATTTTTTGTCGATTTCGGAAATAACAGGATCCCGCATCCAACACGCAACAACAAAACACAAAACACACTTTTTGGTTCTTTCATCGTTTTAATCGTAATTTATGTAATAAATGATTTGGATAAATTTTACAAAAATAGAACCTATATTATATTCTTTTTAAAGATTCTTGCAAATCATCAAAAATAATTGTATTTTAAAAAACGATCAAATTATCCTTTCATTATTTTAAACTTAAATTAGTTTTTATGATTGACTAAAGCAATCATATTTATTCATCATTAAATAAACAAAAAAATAATATTTGAGAGTTATTTCAAAAAAAAACACATTGAATTTATTAATTTGTCTCAATTTCAGTATTATAAATTTTTAGAATTTCAATTTTTTGAAATACACTTTTTAATATTTCAATATTTATTATATTTCAATGTATTAAGTGGTCTCAAATTGAGCTTCTCAAATATAAGTTGGCCTATTCAAATAATAAAATTAAATAATATTTAAAATAATAAATAAAAGTGATTGAGGTCATAGCAAAACGGCTGTTTCAGTCATTAATTCTTAATAATAAAAAGGGTAAAAACTAAATAAAATGGGTAAAATTCAATAGTGTCTGTGCTATCGTTCAATTTGAAGGTGTCTTTTGAAACCGCAAGAGACATTGAATTTTTGAATAGTGTATTATGGTTTGACAGACACCAATGAAAAAAATAAAATGATATTTATTTTAAATATATAAGATCCTTATATAAAATATAAATATTTTATCGTTTTATTTTCTTGTTTTCGAAATGTTTTTTATTGAAAAATCAATAAAACTAACTCCAAAATAAAATTTTTGATTTAAAGACACTATGATGACACCAGGCAAATCTTCCAAGACACCTATCGTCGGGAATCTAACAACCCTAATTTTCCATAAAATTAGTTTTTAGTCTGATCTTAAAATAAATTTAATTTTTTATAAAAAAAATCACATTTAAAAGTACCTTTTTAGTAGCTCGAAATCCTGTTGGTGGATTTCGGGCGTACTTCAAAATTAGCTTTTCTTCTACATATGCAAGCTATATTTTAAATATGGAGCAAATCGGATCGGCGAAAGGAGTTTAGTTACCTTTGAATTTTCATGATCGTTCTTTGAGAGTTAAGAAATAACAGCGGGTTTAACGAATCCTAAAGTAAAGCGGAATGAATGCAGAGAGACGTTAGATTATACCAGTAATAAATCTGAATTTCGAAAATTATGAGTCTAAAGATGCTAATTGATTGGTTATATCTAAAGAACTTGCCAAGTTGTGGAGTAAGAGGATAGAATCTTTTAAAATTCAAAGATTATAATCTTATATGACGAAGTTCTGATTTTAGAAAGAGAGAACGAGTCAATTTTAAAAAGTGACAAAATTTTGCATGAGGTTAGAAAATTTTTGGGTTTTAATATAGAAAAATAGTATAACACCTTATTTGATTTACAAATAACAGATTTAAAACACATAAAATAGTTATTGTTCAAAAATTTTTGTGAGGAAGAAATTAAAAAGAAAGAGATATGATATATACAACTAACCTCTAAATGAAACAATTTGAGAGCTTTATCTCCAAATTGAATAGAATTCATGATTATATAGTCATGATTATGAAAGCACTATACATCATAAATATTAAGTTTTATTTTTTTTATGTCAGACATCCCTTTGAAATTGTTTATAATTTTATTTGGTGAGTTTCTTGTAATATTTATATTGTATATGATCTACAAATAACTTTCCATTTCAACGTTGTTTTCATTTCGAAAGTTTTTTAATCAAAAGATTAGTTTTGAATGTCAATATTTTTTACTTCATTCAATTTTTCGAAACATTAGTTATTATTGGCATTCAATGTATTTATGATCTCATTATTGGAAAAATTTTTGGCAGTATTCAATTTGAAAATAACGGTAGAGTGATCACCAAAAATCAACCGTCAAAACAGCTTCAAATTTTGAAATCAACCGTCGCCTAAATTGAAGGAGTTTTTCTGTTTTAACAAATTTAATTTTTTTCCTGGCTTTTGGAAAAAGTATACAACAATATGAGTAATTTATGGCATAACTTTGATTTATCTAGCTCTATCGAATATAAAGAAAGCCCATTCCTTGGCGTTTTTACAATGAGACCTGCTGACATTGCTGCAAGAATTAAAAGACCAAATCCACCCTTTGTTCAAAAGCCTTTATACTCCGAAAGAAATTCCGATTCATCTGATAGTAATGCTGATGAGATTCCGATCTTATCCATCGGTTTCAAACCATTACCTACCATCCCCCTTGTTTGTTAAATAGATTGTTTATTGCGTAATAAATAAATAAAGACAATAGAAGTCTACTATCGTAATCATAACTTTTTTTAATATGGAAATTTTTCCAATTTTTTTTTCCACAAATATATACCATAGAAATCGACCTTTCTAGAAGCTCACATTCAACTAATACATTCTTACGGAAGGTTTTTCAAACGTATCACTAACATATTCGTTACAATTTGCCTACTGCTCTCAATTTTTGGTTTCATTTTCCCATTAACTGCTCCATCTTATGGACTTATTAATTATTGCAGAGATATTGAAAAAGGGCTAAATATATCTTTGAGAATTATAAAAATAAAAGAATTTGGAGTTAAATTATCCTGTATTAATAAAGTGAGACGGTATCATAACCATTTCAAACTATATCATTGCTCAACGAATGAATAATAAAGATAAAATTAATATGTACGACTTTGGTAGTATTAATAAATGAATATGTTCTCTTCATATAGTTCAGCCGAATTCATCTAAGTAATTGATCCGATTTCACATACAGAGGCATAAAATACCAAAATGAATTTTTGTCACTTTTCCCCTTAAACATGAGTGAGGAAGAGGCAAAAATAATTGATCAAGAAGAGCGGCTAGAGAAAGCAATTCTAGCTGGATTGGACGCTATTTTTGCAGATGATGTTGATAAATTTATTGAAATAAATTCAAATGTTCAAATTCAAGATATTCACTTTGCTATTTCATACAAAGTTCCAGAATTTTTATCATATGGTCCTCCAATGATATGCGTTGCCGCTTACTTCCATGCCGAAAAAATCGTAGATTATTTAATTAATGTTGGAGTTAACTTAGATTTCAAAGATTCCAGAGGTATGAATGTAATACACTATGCTGCAGCTGGTGGCAGCTTATCGATTTGCAAAATGCTTGATAATGAATGTAATATGTTCAAAAGAGAGGATTCAGAAGGAAACGTACCGATGCACATCGCTGCAATGTACAATTCAGTAGATATTGTTAAGTATTCATACGCACACGGCATCATTTTAGATGCTGTAAATAATAATGGTGTTACGCCGCTAATGTTAGCAGCCAAATGCGGAAGTATAGATATATTGAAGCTTCTTAATGACAATGGAATTAACATGCACGATTCAGATTCATCAGGAAATAACGCATTGCATTATGCAGCGATGGGTAATAGCACAGAGTCACTTATCTACCTTGCAGAAGAATGTGGTGTACTTATTACTCGTACAAATCATAACAGCGAAACTCCTTTAATCATTGCTTGCGCAAGAGGTTGTTTATCTGCTGTAAAATGCTTAGTTGAGAAACTTGGCGATAAAGTTAAAGTCAGAAACAAACGTAAAGTACCAATTGTCAGCGCTTGCCAAAGTGGAAACCTTTCTTTGGTGAAATATTTGATAAGTAAAGGAGCTTCACTTAATGATTTCACTTCGCAAGGAGAAACACCAAAAGATGCTACTTCAGATTATTGTCATTATGAATTACTCAAATGGATCAAAGCAAATAAGTAATTTGTTAATTTTTTTAAAATAAATTTTTGTTTTTATTTGATTTGTATCGAAACTATACTTCATTTTTCCATTTGCCATTAATACTTTGAACATATTTAAACATGCTAGCAAATTATTTCAATATATAATAAAAAAGAATAAAATAATGTAAGTTTCATAATGCTCATTATGCTTATGATGAATGTGCAAGGTATTTAAATTATAGAAATTGATTTTCTATAAAAAATAAAATATTGCTACAAAATCTGGAATGAATTATATATGAATAAATAAGATAATGCTGAAGCATATAAAGAATGGTGAATTATTGCGTGACATTAAATCTCAAACATGAAAAAAGATAATTTTCTCATATTAAAAAGTGAAATGATAACATTGAAGTGTCACATATCAGGGAATAATCAAGCCAACAATAATTATGCATTTAAATTTAGCGAAAGACGTTGAGATCCGGATTTAGAAAAAATGGAAATTATCGGTATGATCAAATGATTTGTCAAAAACCTCGAAACGGAAATTTATATCCTGATATTTCAAACTATATAATGAAAAGAGATGAATTGATACGTAAAGCTCAAATTTAGCGGAGAGTTTTCAATTTTTATGAAATGTGATCGCACTTTGAATCTTTTATATTGAAAATAATTTCGCCATTTTTAATTATTATACTTACTATATTAATCATTATTTTCGAAATGAAATAAAGACTTCCGAAAACTCTAAATAAAATACCATAATTTTGCAAATGGTATCAATGAACATGCTATCTGGAATCTAGCTGCTAAATATTTCCTTAACTGGGAATAACATAAGAGAGTAACACAAGGATGGGTATTTGTAAACTTTTATTTGACGATAGACTTTTCTAAAATAAAATCCTCACATGTTTTTTCGATGCGCGTTTTTGTAAATCACTGAAAAAATTGAAAGGGAAAAATACTTCTTGTAAACCAATCAATATTTTCAATGAAAAAAGCTAAAAATAACCAATTTGTCATTCATGAGTATTGTTAGCTATCGCAACTCAGGCAAACCACATCCAAGAACTAACTTCTCCAAGGATGAAGATAATCAACTCTTGGAACTTGTCCAGATGTACGGTGTAGGAAATTGGAATATCATTGCTTCTAAATTAGAAAACTGTAATGTTAGGCAAGTAAGAGAAAGGTACCTCAAGTACTTATCCCCTAACATCGAGAAAGGCCCATGGACACACGAAGAAGATTTTCTTCTTACACAAAAGTACAACGAGATTGGTCCAAAATGGAAGCAGATTGCAAGATTTTTCCCAAAACGTACAGATATTTCTGTCAAGAATAGAATGAATAAGTTAATGCGTGGTGTTTTTAAGCCAACATCATACAAACATACACCAAAAGTCCAGTCTTCAGCGCCATCTACCCCAGAACAGACACTTTCATACCAAACTCCTGTTGAAGTTGAGAAAATACCAGAACCATCCAATGGTATTCCATTAGAAGTGAACAGTGTAGATCTCTTCGAAACTGAGTTAGATGACTTTTCATTTGGCTTTGAAGAATTTGTTTTGTAAAAATATACTATGAGTTTATTTAAATTATATTTAATATTTTTCGATTTCATTTTTAAAGTGCAAATTGAATATAGACACATTCACATAAATTTAATACATACAAGTTCGACTTTCCTAATTTATAATTCATTAGCAGATACAAACTAAATGGAAGATTTCAATCTCAGACTAAAATCAGGTGTTTTTATCACACGAAACCTTTATTTACCAGATTAACAGAAGTAAAGAGCATCTAATATTAGTTCTATTACTGAAAATAATTGTCCTGATGAAAATTCATAAAGTATGAATACTCATCGCCCATTAATTATTACAACGTAATGTTTGCAAGACAAATAGACGATGGTCATGTTTGATTAACCTATATTCAGAAAATTTATATGAAAAAAGAGTTAACTAAATGGTTAACAAATTTGTACGATCCATTGAATGCATAGTGTGTATACAGAGCGATACTAACAAATTCTCTTGCCTTATTTTACATTGATGGATTACCGAGGAAAAAGATTTAGACAATCAAAGGACAGAGCTTGTACCTCTTTCCAGTTTTGATTATTTGAAATTTAGTTTATTTTTTTCCAATGCCGCCATTTTCCAATTTCCATAAATTGCTCTTTTCAAAGCATTTTGAATAATAAACGGACATTTGTCAGAAAAAGAAAGTCTAGAAGGAATGGTTCTTATTCAAGTTAAAAAAAATCATTTTTATCCATTTCATATCCGCCATGATATAAAATTTTGAAAGGAAAATATTGGCTTGATGACATCTGTTGCTTTTTCCCATCATATTGATGGATATTCCGGGAAAAGCGACGATGTTCCTAACAATCCATGCTGTAGACCTTCATCTTTCGCAGATAAGATTCCAAGCGGGCTGAAAAATTGCTTCACAAGGTTTTCATTTTGGCTATATATCATGATAGCAATAATAAATGTATATATTCCATCTAAAGTTAGGATGTGGGTCATAATATTTCCAGTTATTCTTACTATTTTAACATCTTTCATGAATGATTATATTCGTTATTCTCGAACAAGGTTCTGGATATCAAAAATTAACAATAGAACTACTTTAGTCCTTCGAAATATGCAATGGATAAAAACAAAATGGTCAGATCTTCATACTGGCGATATAATAAAATTAATGAATGGCGACTATGTTCCAGCAGACATAATCCTTTTCAATACAGACAATGGGCAACAAACATCCATCGAAACTCACATAATTGATGGATCATCTCAATGGCAGCCAAAATCTCCTGTTGAATTCATCAATTTACCCTTTGAAGAATCGCTTGGCAATCAATCATTCACAATTACAGATATAACTCGATCACCAGTTACAGATCCAGAAGTTTCCAAAACATCACTGACAACCAAATATTTTTTTGCAGCAAACCTCCATTTTAATAACAAAACCTTCGACATATCAACAAAAAACTTGATAGAAAGATATTCAATCATACATCAACAGAATTTTGCCATTGGCGGAGTTATTTTTTCCGGAGAAGACTGCAACACAGTAAGAAACAACCTTCCATCATTTAGAATCACATCGATGGAAAGGATTCTGCGTAGATTTAATATATATGAAGGTGTCATAATGCTTTTATTGTCAATTTTCGGGACTTTATATACTTATTCATATTTTTTTGTCGGAGATGCAACAGAAATCAGGAAATTCTTAATAATTACATTTGTTAATTATATTTCCACACTAACACCACTTATTCCATTGGAATTATTTTCATTACTCGATTTATTAATGCTATTTAACGGAAATATCTTCCAAAGAAATATAGAAAAGATGTTTGTAAATAGTATAGATAAGTTTTCAGAGATAATAAGCTGCAATTCCTTACTCATTTCAAGATCAATGTTACTTGAGCGAAGACCAATACTCAAGAGAATATTTTTGAACAACCAACTATTTGGTGATGATATATCCTCGCGTCAGCTGTCTCATTTTATTGAATCAGAGACTTTTACAGAAGAAAATTTAAATCGACATTTTGCAGATCCTGCATTAACTGTAAATGAAGAAACAAATCTTTTCTTCGAACATATATCACTATGCCACTCAGCTTCCATCATAATCGAGAAATCAAAAATAAATTATATTTCTCGCTTTCACGATGACGAAGAACTCCTTAAATTAGCAGCCAGGAGTGGTGTTATGCTTGTTAAAAGGACACCAGAAGATAGTTCATTGCTACAAAACGATAAAATCAAGCATTACAAAACAATGAAATTAATTCATTCATGTTCTAAGCATCCAAGGATCACCATTATTGTTGATGATGGACATGAAGATGATTATCTCGTTCTTACTCGAGGAATTTACAAAGTTATGAATTTTGTCGTTGAAGATCTTCAATATTACGACAAATATTATGACCAATTTCATACTGAAGGATTCCATGTCGAAGTATGCGCCTATAAACGACTGAAAAAGAAGAAATACGATGAATTCTGCAACAAAATTATTGAATTAGGTGTTGCAGACACAGAATTTCAATTTCCTATTGTTGAAGATTATATAGAAAAGAACATGACATTCCTTGCATTATTAGGCTTTGAAGATAGAAGTCGAAAAGGCAGTTTATTGTTCTTAAGTCATGCAAAACAACATTTTGATCAAATCTGTTTTGCAACAACATCGAAAGGGATGTCATTAATAATCACAATCATTTCTCTAGGATTAATAGATGGTAATAATCCATCAATTGGCCAGATAAAAGGAAGTTCACAAGATGATGTTGATATTTCTTTGACTTATCTCTTCGAACGACAAGAATATGATTGTATTATTATTACAGGACATTCTCTTGAATATATTGTAACTTCGGAATACGCTGATCATGCTGCAGAACTATTTAAGAAAACTCCTGTTTTAATTATGCAAAGATCAAATTATTTACAAACAGCAGCTTTCTGTGAATACCAGCAAAAGATTCTTAAACAAAGAGTTCTCGCTGTCGGCCATTCTGTTTATGACTCTTGTTATATGAATGTTGCCAATTTATCAGTTGCTATTCCTGCAAATGAGATCAAACCAAACAATATAAGTTCAGATATAATTGTTACGAATTTCGAACAGTTTTCTTCATTGATTTTTGTAGGAAGTTCATGGCTGAGTGAAAGAATTGATTCATTGTTAAAGTTTTATGAATCAAAGAACATTTTATTAGCAATGATGCAATTTTGCTTTAGTATCAAAGCGAATATTAATTATAGCTATGCATTTAGTTGCAGTTTATATCCTGTAATGCTTTTATTTACTGTTTTGAGTTTATTCCCTCATTGCATTACCAAGAATTCGAAGTCTTCAGAAGAAATAATGCTTGATGTTACAAAACCTTCTCAAATTTACACCAAGAAAACAAAGTTCTTTTTTGTTTTCATGTTTTTCACTGCCTTGGCATTTTTGCTTATTGAAACAATCTTTTTCGTAATAAGAAGATGCTCAGATCCATTCACAGCTGTAGAATCTCCTTTCTTAATTATTGCTAATTCATTTGCTTTTTACACAGCATTTCTAATATCTGATTTCGAAAAATTTAATGTAGTTAATGTTCCTGGAGTTATAGGAAGCTTAATTTTCTTCTTTGTATTCATGTTGATTTATACAAATAATCCAAATGTACCTAACGTATTTGATTCCATGTTTCAGACGCGTGAAGAAGTATTTCTTGTCATCTTTTGGTTTTTTGTTCCATTAGTTTTTGGGTATGTAACAAAATACTTTTCCAAACCACGCATTTCCGAAAGGAGTCACAACAATCGAGGATTTGTTATGCCTCAAGCTAGAAATCAGCGCTTTTTATAACAGATTTTTTGTTATTATATATTTGTTTTTGTTTGTTATTATGTAAATATATTATTTATTAGTATGTGATCAAATTATTCACTAAGAATTGCGATACAGCAAACAATATATCATAGATTTTTGTTATCTTCAAAATCCAAAATTGTGGATTAGGCTATTAAAATTACTCAAGAAGTTGCTTAAAAATATGAACTCAAAGTCGTTATCTTATTCATATATTTTTTGGAGAATTTGCCAAAATAACAGATTTCATAAAAATTTGTTAGTTTTTCGGCTAATCATAGATAGGTGATATGAGTTTCAGGGAACAATTCCTTTACATGAGGAGATAACGTGCAAAATTTTTCGAGGCTCTGAAATGTCCGAAAAAACTCAATCAGCAGTGCCGCTGATTGAAATCAAGAAGGGCCGTCCGGAAACATTGATGTCAGAGAGTTCTCGAAGGACTAATGCATCAATCTCACGCGTCAGAGTCTCAAAAATGGATAATAAAAAAGCATCTTCTTTGCTGATGGAAGGCAAATCGCTAAACACAGTAGGATTTAAGAAGGGCGGCATTCAAACACAAGCAGATTTAACTCATTTCAGAAACATCGTTGTTTCAAAAGTTTTTCCAGAAAAAGCAATGAATCTTCTAAAGAACTTAGAAGAGTCGATTTCGCAAATACCAATCAATTCATACGGCCAAGCTTCTCCAGAAGAAAAATTTGAAATCTTAAATCAGCTTTGTGATGCATATAACTTTGCTTGGAATGAAGGATGCATACAGTTAAAGGAAATTAGTGACGAGCATGGCAAGCTATTTGCAAAAATCAAATTATTTTATATGTCGTTATTAGAGAAGTATCCGAAGCTTAGCGAATCATATAATGACGAGATACACAAACTACGAGATATGATCTCTTTGAAAGACGAAAATATCAAAGTCATCGAAAAAGAATTAAAAAATCATTATAATCGAGCTGAATCAGCTAAAAAGTTTATCACAGATGTTCAAAATGAAGCAACAACACAGAGAACCAAGAAGAGACAGTACAGAGAACAAGCAAATGAACGGTCAGTACAAATTGAACAACTCAAGAGCTTAGAAACCGAACTTAGACTACAGATCACCATACTAAAAGAAGAAAACGACCGTTTAAAGGTACAAAAAACCGTTCCAAACATAAAAGATACTTCGAATTACGTTGATATTGGCACGGATCCAATAGAAATACCTCCGCCAAAGATCAGAGAGTCACAGTCATCAATTTTTACAAGGTCCGGTGGCAATTTCATCTCCAGATCTTCATCAAAAAGAAAAATAACAAGAGTTGACAGTGTTGACCGCATTATGTCATTAGAAGAAATTGATTCTCATGATGACAGGAACGCGCCGTTGAGACATACAATATTCAGTTTCATTGATTATGTAAAAGAACAAGAATTTGTAGAAAGATCGTATGATGAAGGCGAATTCAAGAAGTATTATTGGGTTTTCCCTAAAATATGCTCTATTTTCATTAACGGAATCTCATTTGAAGACCCACAAAAACCATTTACAAAATTTGACCAAGTTTTAACGGCTTATCTATCGAATATGTACAAGACACAATTTCTAATTGATAGAATGACCAAAACCATGATAAGAACAGCCCATTTCATGGAAGAATCGAATTATTTATTTGTTGTTTTCAACAAATTCATTACTTATCAATATGATTTCCCATTATTCAGATTCTTTAGTGCTATTATCGAATATTCCATCATATATTCTCAGCCAGATATTGCAGATTTAGTTTCTAATGAGCAAATCACTCCGGAAGGATCCGTAATCACCATAACTACGGATGATGCAGTCAGCGTTCATCATGCTTTGTTCCCATTCTGGCAGCCATGTCAAGAATTCTTCACAGAAACGAAAACAATTGATTATTGGAAGTTTTTGGATATTTTGATCGAAGAATACATAAAAGTAAGGTTACATGTATTAGCATTTATCAAGCATGGCCTTCTTTTATCAGGTTGTCAAGATTTTAAGCATATTACGTACCAAAACTTCCAAAATTTCGTTTCTATTACATTTCCAGAAGAATGCAATGGAAATCCGAAGGCAGAATGGAAGGAATTACTCATTAGATACAAAGCTCTTGAAAATCAGGATTCTGAAACGATAGATAGCGAATGTATCATCAGTTACAGCGTTTCTAAGGATACAATGATCATTTCCATGATGAGAACGAACACACATCGCAATTTCTCAGCGATTTATTACGATTGGAACATTTCCATGCTGAAAGTTCTCAATTTCATCGTAAAACGGTTAACAGTTTATGTTCCTGCTCTTAAGAAACTCCTTCCTCAGCATGTAGAAATGCTAAATACTGCAGGAGCTGACATAAGATCGGCTTTGTTTATGGGAGACCTTTCTAGTGCTGTTGCGTATTACAGAAAAATGCTGCATGATGTTGATTCCATATTTGTTTATGATTTTACGAATCTTAATGTGACAAATAACTCATCTGATAAAGATATTGATGATTTGATCCAACATCTCAAGTTACATGAAGTTGTTGTTGGAATTATTAATAATGAAACACAATCTTGATCTTTATTTATATATTTTTTATTCGGAATAAAGTTTGTTTGTTTGTTTTTAATGATCTTTATCATTACCACAGGGAAACTTATTTATGTCTAAAATTGTATGGCTCAAAACGAACCTTACATTCAAAATAAACTATGAGGAATAAAAAATTTTTATAAAGTACTATACAAATGTGATGAACATATATTTGTGGTTAATTTTTGATCATAAATTTATCCATGTCAAATTAAAAAAATTGAGAGTTTCTGCCTTCACAATTCAGAACTTCAGATAATTTTCTTTTATTATCTTTATATTAAAATAAGTAATATTTTTTGAAGATTTTAATAGATTGAAATTAAAAAAACGTGACAATTCAATGTTTCTGTTTTTAACTTTTTTCGCACTAAGTGGTACGAAAGTTACTAATCCTCCTATTGAGATTAAGCTTACTACCATTAGTAACCCTCCAACCAGGACAATTAAATGCACAATAAACGATTTATACATCAAACTTCTTACGATTCCTTCATTAACAGTCGATCAATGCAGTTGTTTTGTTTCAAAAATGAGGTTCGCAAAATCAAACTCTATTCTCTCATACAGTTTCAAGATGGATATTAACTTCCTTGATCCAAACTCTAGAGTTGCTACTCGTAGCCTTTACAAGATTACAGCTAATAAAGAAACAAACGGTCAAATTACAATCTCATACTCATCTGTTGTTGCTTACGCGAATGTTAAATCTCAAGTTATCACAGAAACTTCTAGCACATTCCTTTGGTGGGAATTTGATAAGCAGAGGTCAATCCAGTGGCGTCCACTTAACAACGTTGAACTCGATCAAGTTAGCGATTTCCTCCAGAGGGCTGCAGCTTCACAAGAGAGCAAATTGCGTAGCAAATGAAAAGATTAATTTACTATTACTAAAGACTTTCAGTTTTTATATAAAATTTAAAAATATTAAAATATAAACTTTTTTTCACTTGTTTCACGGAAAATATGTGAACTCCTTCTCCTTGATATTTGATAGTTGCCGTTGGGTTCCTAATATTTATAATGTTTTTCAAAATTTAATAGCAAATGTTGAATATTGAAGTTACTTTCCTTATTAAGCTTTATAAAGTGTCCAACATTAATTCACATGAATATGTAGTCTAAATATCTTGGATAAATAGGATATTGATTGATATATCGTTGATATCAATCCCCATAATCATATTATGAATATATAGAGCTGATATACAAAATAATCAATTAAACGACAGCAGATTAAAGATATAAACATATTACAGATTCACTTATTTTGTTTAATTCGATGAATAAACACTATTTGTTACGTAATGATCATAGAAGAACTTAATTATTCAGCAACTATCAATGAAATGAGATCAATGATGCAATATATACAACAAATATGGCTTGTATCAAATTCATTTCATCCTAAATAATATGAAGTGTATGTACTAGTTATATAAAATTAAATGAAATCGTTTGTTATGGCAATATCACAAGTTAAAACAGAGAAAATTATGATATATGAAAAAGAATCAAACATTTTTTTTTTAAAAAAAAAACAAATTAAACAACAGATTTTGATAATAAATTATTATATTCTCTATAAATATACTTAGAACTTTGCAAGTCATCTCTCAAGAATAGCAAACTATCACTTCTTCCTTCTTTAGAAGCGACACCAAACAACTTTAATGTATCAGATTGGTCATCATAGAATGGAGATTCACCGGCATATTCATCTGTCTTTATGCCAATAATTGGTTTTACAATTCTCAAATCAAATAAACAGACAGTTGCATCGTAAGTACATAATGCAACGTATTTTCCGTTTATTGACGACCCAGTAACTGATTTCTTATCGGCAGATAAAGACATTGCCGGCGTAGATTGTCTAATATCCCAAATTTTTGAAGTTTTATCTTCGGATGTTGTCAATATTAATCCGTTAGAGATTGATATTGAGTTTGTAATATCTGTATGACCGATTAAATAACGAACTGGCTTTCCATCTGAAGATAAAACTTGAATAGTGGGAGATTGAGAGAAAGAAACAACCATTCCGTTAAAAGATGATGATTCCAAGAATCCTAGTGATGATATACCATATGATTGTGGGACATTTGGAGTAATTTGAGTTAATTTTCCTGCAGAAGTGACATAATTGATGGTTGGAGAGCTACTAAACCCACATATTGCATTATCTTTATGTGCTAACGATATTGATGCATATCCTGTAGTAGAATTTAACTTAATTTCATCTAATGAAGTGTTATTCTCAAAATCAGTAATTACTAACGAGGAAGTTGATATAGAGAAGCCATATTTCTC
Source organism: Trichomonas vaginalis G3 (assembly GCF_026262505.1). NCBI lineage: Eukaryota > Parabasalia > Trichomonadida > Trichomonadidae > Trichomonas > Trichomonas vaginalis. The sequence continues at coordinate 19,440,008 of NC_067207.1, forward strand.
ATTAATAATGCATTTATCAATCTGGTTTTTCACTTTTAGCTGAAAACATTTCCAATTATCTCCAGATTTAATAGATATAGCACGTTCTGGACCATCAGGCATACAATGTATATATGCACATCCACATGGACCTATATATGATGTATCAAACGCTTTAATTGTATCTGTAAAATTTCTTTTTTGCTTCCAGAGATCGCCATGAGGATCTGCTGATGGAGGTCGTGGAGAAAAATCATAGTAGTTCACTAAAACTTCCTTAGGTGATGGAAAATTTATAGTTTTGAAGATTTCTCTGTTTTCTAAAGCTCCATTTATGAATTTGGAGTGCATTAACTGGCATGTCTTATCGAATTCATTGACAATTGATAGTATTTCGTTATCATTGGCTTGTTTTGCTGCCTTACAGAGCTGATTAAGTTGAGGAATAAAACTTTCTGTGGGTAAAGCTCGATTTTGTTCTAAATTCTGTAATGGATGGCTTTGAATTTTTATTGGTTGCTGCATTGGCATCTGTAATGGTGGCTGCATCGGAGAAGTTTGTGATACAGTATACGTTTGAGCGAAATGGACGGATGTTTGGCGTGGTATACTTTGTTTTAATTGCTTCATAACATTTTTAAGTATTTGTTGTGGTATTTGCGGCTGCATTTGTTGATATTGTACGTAATATTGTTCATTTGGATCAACTTTACGGAAGTTTGATTTATTATTAGTAAACCATAGTCTTACGGCTCTTTGATTCCAGTGATTTGAGAACTGCAATAGCTGTTTAGAAACTTCAGCAGCAAATTGACTTCTTTCGTTGCTTCTTTCTGGAAAACTAAAGTACGTTTGAAGTGCATTCGATAAAAGAGCGAGTTCTGCCTCTTTGGGATAATATCGATGCTGATCTAACGATTTCTCATTCATAAATTATTTAGTCACAGATAATGTAGGGGAAAAAAATTATATCAAATTATTGAATGGAAACGATACTTTATAATCGTTGTCAGTTTTTTTATCCATGATATCAAAGTTCAACCATTTCACACAAGATTAAGCATGCTAGATGCATTGCTGGGGAAAGCCGGAGAGAAATTAGAGAATTATAAAGATTTGGGGAACATATTCACTTGGGAGATTGGTCCAACGAATGATACGAAATTTGAAATGATATCCGTGAAAATAAGAATGGTACTGACTATTGAAAATCTTAGAAATTCGTTTTCTTATTTATAAATGATGTTGTAAATTAGCTGCTAACGTTTGAAAATTGCATATACAGTCATAGAAAGCAAAAATATTAATGTAAAAACTGTTTTGGCTTTAGTTAATTTTTTATGAGTTTTATTTCATGTTTTTCATTTGGTTTTTGGAAGCAAAAGAAGACATTAGGACTTATTGATGCTTGTGCGTAATGTTAAAGTTTAAATTTCAATGTGCATTGCAGACTCTATTGAAAAAATCGAAAATTGTAAATTTTTTGAAAGAATTCCATGAAGAATAGAGATGATTCCAGATGTTACAATTGGAGAGCAAATAAACTATGGGAACAAGTATCGCTTCACATTATTCAACCAATCGGTCTTCCAACTTATCTTTTATCATGATATTCGGACGAAAGAAGAATACTTTACGCGGGAAAATGTTTGTCATTTTTCTGGAAGATTTATGTACAGCGTATTATCAGATCTTGAAATCGAATCTAACTATAAAATTAACAATAAATACGAGTTTCTTCTCCATTATCCCGAAGTTAACGGGATAAACTACAACTGGTGGCGTCAAACTCTTTCACCTACTATTCAAACCGAAAATTTGACTCAACAAAATTCGGATGATCATTTTGTTCTTGGATACGAAGTAGTTGATGTGCATTTTACTGATTTTAACTGGGGTGGACTAAGCTTAACAAAAGGCTATGTCAGCTCATATATCAATGGAAATATTAATCTTCCTAGTTGGCACTATGCTATTGGTGCATATGGATTTGAAAAAGGAATTCCAGGTCCATTTGGAAGTGATCATTATTTAAATTTCGTTGCACTTTATGCGAAAATTAATTCTTTAAATATGATAAGATGTAACACAATTAAAGCTTACCGAAATTCATTTTTAAATTCAAATGTATTTTTATATGTTTTTAATTTAATGTAAACAATTAATATTATTTCCTCGGCTAGTCTTATTTCTTATGTTACAATCATTAGACAAAGTAACAAATTCATATTGTACTAACTGAGCATGAAACAGAAACAATATGTAGAACAAACGACAAATAATCAAGAATTGAATGTATTTGAAGCAAAAATAATTTTATGAAACGTTATGAAAATGATAGTTTAATCTGAGTCATAGAATAAGTTTTGAGCCATTTTAAAATAACCTTATTTTTATAAAATTTTTAATCTGACGACTGTTTATTCAAAAAAATTAGAGCAAAATTTCAGTTCATTTCGATGACAGCAACTCCATATTCGAAGTATTACCCAGGACAAGAAGCAGTGCCCCAATTTCTAACAGAACATACAAGTTTCAGCACAGAATCACGAAACATTTATGTTCATGCCTCCACATTTGAAGGAATTAGCAATGATGGATCAGGTGGTGCTATTTTCAGTTCACTACGTATTGCAATTGTGCTGTGCAAATTTGTCAATTGCCATTCTAATATTCAAGGAGGTGCATTTGCTATTTTCCCGGGTGGCGAATTATATTGTACTCAGTGCATTGCACTTGGATGCAACACTAAAGGTGCAACACGAAATGATAGAGATGGTTTCTCAAAAGGCGAATTTTTCTATTCGAGAGTTAAAAATTATAATTCTATTAACCACGCCTCAGAAATAAGCATTTCCACATGTTCTGATGAATTCTCACATAGTTGCCAGAGACCATTGTACTTTATTAATGGAAAAGTAACTGCCAAACTTATTAATGCATCAAATTGTAGAGTAGGATGGTGTTCTTGTATGGAGATTGCATATGGCATTATTCAAGACTGCAAATATATAAAAGTAGATAGCTGTGAATCATGGCAAGTCGTTATGGAATTTGAAGTAACTGCTGGATCAATTTCATATGTAACAATTACTAAATGCAACACCTTAGATACCAAAGAATCATATAGATTAATTATATCAAGAGCTTCAAATATCATATTTGAATACATTTCGATAATTAATTGCAATTTAGCAGTAAGGCAACTTTACGCCAAATTTGACGATGCTCAACTGAACTTGAATAATTATTATATTCAAAATGATATATCTTTAGAAGGCGTAATCACACAAAATAAACTTGGATCACAAACAGAGTTTGTCACAAAATTCTTCGATGATAATGAAAGAGAAAAATTAATTAATTTTCCACCTGACAATTTCACTATTTTGATGATTTGTTTAATTGCTGTTTTAATAATAGCATTAGTTGCTGTTTCTGTACTTACACATGATAGATCAGCTCCAGAAACAAACTTTATGACAGAGCATGCCTCTGAAAACAGGAGTTTTGGTCACGAATCTAATGAACAAATTCGCAGGCGTCTTTTTTAACTAATGAATGAAGAAATGACACAAAAAGATTCTTAATTTCTTAGTGAATTTTGCAATAAAAAGAAATGATATAAAAATTATTTTGAAAAAAGTATAAAAAGGAATAACTGTTATTGCTTTTGCACACATATTTCCATCTGAACATAGATAAAATTCTCGTCTTTAGGGGTGTAACTGTTATTGTATGTAGTAAATATCAGGATTTACTCTAAGTTGTGCAGATATTATTAAATTAAAAATTCAAAAATTCGATTTTATGCTAATTTTTATTTGAAACCAATCGCTATTGGTTGTTATATAGCTGAGAAATAGATTCCTGTGTCTCAGAAAAAATTAAAATCTGTCAAAAACTTTTTTTGTAAGGAAAGAATTTGAATAATAAAATCGAGAATCCCAAATGTCACAATTGGGAATCAAATCGATTATGGGAATAAGTATAGATGCACTATCTTCAATGAAACTATCTTCCAACTTATTTTTTATCAAGACGTCAGAACAGGAGAGAATTACTTCACCCATGATAATGTTCGACCTTACACTGGCCAATATATGTACAGTATATTATCCGATCTTGAAACAGAATCTTACTATAAAATAAATGGCAAATACGAATTTCTAATCCACTATCCTGAATTAAATGGCAATAACTATAATTGGTGGCGTCAAACCCTCTCACCCACCATTCAGACCGAAAATGATACACGAATTGACGAAGATGATCACTACGTCCTTGGTTACGAAAATGTTAGTGTCCATTATCCAACAGCACGCTGGGGCGGACTCAGTTTAACTAATAGCACTTCATACTCTTATATCAATGGCAACATTAATTCCGTTAAATGGCACTATGCGATTGGCTGCTACGGAATTCTTGAGAAAGGAATTCCAGGTCCTTCTTATATTTACACAAATGTGGTTGCTTTGTATGTCAAGATTAATAATTTGTATATGATAAGATGCATATCATGCAAAGTTTACCATACAATTCCAATTTCAAATACTTATTTATATGTTTTTATCTTGATGTAAAATTATATTAGTATTAGCTTATAAAATGTATTTCTATATCTATTCTCTTTTAGGCAAATTTCAACAATGATTCTGATCAGGTTCAGAAAAAATCGAAAATTGACAAAAATTTTATGTAAGAAAAAATTCGATTGAAGAAGAGTGATTATCCCAGATGTCACAATCGGAAAACAGATTGGCTATCGGAATAAGTATAGATTCCCATTTTTCAATGATACTTATTTCCAGTTAATCTTTTATCACGATATCAGAACAGAAGAAAAATACTTCACAGAAAACAATGTTCGGCATTACATTGGTCATTACATGTACAGTATATTATCCGATCTTGAAACAGAATCTTACTATAAAACGAAAGGCAAATACGAATTTCTCCTTCATTATCCACAATTGAGTGGTAATAATTACAATTGGTGGCGCCAAAGCCTCTCTCCAACAATCCAAACTGAAAATAGAACCAAAAGAAACCCAGATGACCACTTTGTTCTTGGTTATGAAAAAGTAAGTGTTCATTACAACGGTAATAATTGGGGCGGATTAAGCCTGACTGGATCTGGCTATGGTTCATATATCAATGGTTGTATTAATGTTTGGAATTGGTATTTCGCCATTGGTTGTTATGGGAATGAAACTGGTTTCCCAGGGCCAATAGGAGGTTTGAATAATTACTTAAAATTTGTTGCTCTATATGCAAAAATACATAATCTGAATATGATCAGGTGCTTCTCATGCAACGAATTTCGAAATTCTTTTTCGATGTATAACTTCCTTTTGTATTCACTTGTAGTTGTGTAAAATCTCTATTTATAGTACCTAAATATTAACAAGGTAAATTGAATTTGTATCAGAATATTTTTTTTACCATGAATGTTCAACAGCTTAATATAAAAGATAATTACAGCCAATACCAAGGATTAATAGGCGCAATCTACATACTAAGGTACAATTGATACTCTAATAGGTGCAAAATGAATATATATCTCATATGAACGGCCATGCATATTAAGTAGATTGCTTTTCATAATAGATTATCTGAAATCTTGATCATTAAGATAATCAATCAAAGTTCTGAAAAAATCAAAAATTAACAAAAATTTTATGTAAAACTTTTCTCTAAAAGTGAGTATCCCAGATGTTACAATTGGGAAGCAAATCAATTATGGGAATAAGTATAGATTCACTCTATTCAATGAAAGCATCTTCCAACTCATCTTTTTTCATGACGTCAGAACCGAAGAAAAATATTTTACTCCAAGTAATGTACGCCAGTACTTTGGACGATACATGTATAGTTTATTATCCAATCTTGAAGCAGAATCATTGTATAAGACCAACGACAAGTATGAATTTATTCTTCAATATCCCGAATTGAACGGCAGCAATTACAATTGCTGGCGTCAAAGCCTCTCACCAACTATCCAGACAGAAGATAATATAGAAAACGAAACTGGTCGCCCTCAAGTTCTTGGCTATGAAAATTTAAGTATTCATTATACAAGTAGTAACTGGGGCGGATTAAGTCTCAGTGGCAGTAATCAAACCACTTATGTCAATGGTAATATTATCACTTCATTTTGGCATTATGCTATTGGCTGTTATGGTTATGAAAAAGGGATTCCTGGCCCTTTTGGAAACAAGAATTATTTGAAATTGGTTGCTCTATATGTTAAGATTGCTAGCTTAGATATGATAATGTGTGTATCATGTAAAGTTTATCGAAATTTATTTTTAAATCCCCACGCATTTTTGTTTGTTTTTATATTAATGTAAAATGTAACTTATTTTTATAACTTTAGGATGCTTTTCTGAAGTGTTTATTCATAAATAAGCAATTTTTACTGAAGATTTTAAAGGATTATCGGAAAATACACTCTTTTTGAGTCCTCTATATGAATATATAATATCAATTCTGGTAGACATTTGTAATGATATTCTTTCTTTCCTTATTGTTCAAATATAATGCTCCCCAAATTTCGGATAAAAAATATTCAATGAAGTTCAGAAAAAATATTTGAGAAAAAAAAATTGTTTTTATGAAAACTTTGAAGAAAGGTGAGTATCCCCGATGTTACAATCGGGAAGCAGATTAACTATGGAAATAAGTATAGATTCACTTTCTTCAATGATTCATACTTCCAACTTATCTTTTATCATGATGTGAGAACAGAAGATTATTATTTCAGCAAAAGTAATGTTACTCGTTGCTTTGGTCGATACATGTACAGTATATTATCAGATCTTGAAAAAGAATCTTACTACAAAACCAACGGCAAATACGAATTTCTACTTCATTATCCCGAAATGAATGACAACAATTACAATTGGTGGCGCCAAAGCCTCTCACCAACAATTCAGATGGAAAACAATTTACAAAACGACACGGATGGACTTCATGTTCTTGGTTACGAAAATGTAAGTGTTCATATGACTACTCGTAACTGGGGCGGATTATGTTTAACAAATAGTAATATTACTGCATTCATCAATGGAGATGTTAGTCGTACAAATTGGTATTATGCAATTGGTTCCTATGGAACTGAAAAGAATATTCCAGCATACGGAGCATATTTAAAACAGGTTGCTCTTTATGCGAAAATTCCTAGCTTGGATATGATTATATGCATATCGTGTCAAGTTTATCGGAATTTGTTCCTAAATTTTCCTGAATTTTTGTTTGTTATTATAGTATAATAAAGTGTAGCTTTTAGTATTCATATCTAGTTTTTAACTCCTAATCTTCAAACCAAAAGGGAAATTCATTGAATTATGAAGGCGAAATTCAGAGTTTCTGTTAATAAATATTGGTACTATGTATCACATCCAATAATTAAACCGAGATGTTCTATAGTTATATGTATAAATGCTAATGATTGTTTCATTAATTTGGACGAGTTTCAATAATCGACCAAGTATATCCAAACACGTAATGATCACCATGTGATGCAGTGTTAAAAGCATCAGAATTCATAGTTCACTAAATAAAATCAATCAATGAAGTTCACAAAAAATCAAAATCTGCCATTTTTTATATCAAAAAATGTTCTTTCTAATATGAGTATCCCAAATGTTACTATTGGGAAACAAATCAACTACGGGAATAAGTATAGGTTTACTTTCTTCAATGATTCATACTTCCAGCTCATCTTTTATCACGATGTCAGATCTGGAAATTATTATTTTAACAAAGTAAATGTAAAACGCTATTTCGGACAATACACATACAGCTTATTATCCGATCTTGAAGCAGAATCATTGTATAAAACAGACAACAAATACGAATTTATACTTCATTATCCAGAATTAGGTCTTGATGAGTTCAATTGGTGGCGTCAAAGCCTATCACCAACAATTCAAACAGAAGATAATTTACAAAATGAAACTGGTACTCCACTAGTTCTTGGCTATGAAAACATAAGTGTCAAATTTACTACGAACAACTGGGGTGGATTAAGTTTATCCAAAAGAGAAAATGAATCGTATATCAATGGGGACGTCAGCCCTGGATTTTGGTTTTATTCGATCGGTAATTATGGTATTGAAAAAGGAATTCCGGGACCTACTCCAACTTATTTAAAACAAGTTGCTCTTTATGTGAAAATTACTAGCTTAGACATGATCAGGTGTATTTCATGTAGATTTTGTCGAAATTTTTTCTTAAATTTCCCTGAATTTTTATGTGTTATCATAGTTTTATAAACTATAGCTTATTTAACTAACTGTTTCCTGCATTCTATGAGCTTAGATTCTTATAATATTTAATCTAATTTTTTTTGGAAATGTTCAAACATAGCCAATGGCAAAGGCAATTCCATACTCTATTAAACTGAGTGTATATTTTAAATGGAAAGGAATTGATCGTCATGTCCTTTTCCATCAAACATTTTAATGGAAAGTAATATAAAGAACAGTATTTTCCATTAATTCATCCCTGTTTGTAAGCAAATCAGGTAAAAAGTAGTGTAAGGATTAAGAGGCATCAGGTCGTAAAGTTATGAAAATAAACGGTCTCTTCTCAAAATTGAATAGTTTACTTAATGATACGAACTTTCATCCCTGCCAGCAAATCATGATTTTTTTATCAAGTCAAAATAAGTTTATTACGACAACCTTGGTTGCTATTTATGGCATTTCAATAGATGTAGAGCAAAATCAACATAAAAACTTATAATTTTATTAAATTTTGAAAAATTCTTGAACAAAAACTTCAAGCTACAATAGAATTAAAAAAAAATAATAATATATTTAATCATTTACTTTGATAATATTCTTTCTTCCCATGCATTGGCACTTGCAAGGGAGATCTCCAGCTCCGCAGTCACAAAATCCACTATTGGTTTGAATAGGATTTGGATCAATTCTATGTCCTGCGTGGCATTTGTTTTTACAAGCGTTACAAATGATCCGGCTACCGTGGCAGCAATCCAGGCATTTCCAGAATGTGCCTTGCTGGTGTCTCCTCCTTGTCTTAATAAATGTGCAGTCTATTTCGTCATCAAATGGAACTCCTTTTTCGATTAAATCATTCAACTCGGATTTCTCTGTTTGAAGGGTTTGTACGATTTTGACGAGTTGGAATGCAACTTCTGCGATTCTTTCCTGTGAGTTCATCTCGATGTAGTAGATATTTAACATTCCTAGAGTTTCTAAATCTAATTTCGAAACTGAAACTTCGTTTAAGTAATGAACAGAGAGGCGGTGGCCAATAACTGTGCGAACATAGATATTCCAGTCTTCAAATTTTGGCTTTTGATTATAAATGTCTATAATTAAAGCATCTGAAATGGACATGAGCCAATTCTCTGGTACTTGATTGATACTTTTAGCTATTGACTGCAATAAGTTGTTGTAATCAGTGAAAATAAGAGGAATTCCGATTTTTTCAATCGGAACCAAGGCTGAATTCAGTTTAATCACTTCAATAACCTCTGGCATCTCTAGTTCTTTGGCTATCTGTAAGTATTGATCGGCATGATCTAAGGAAATGTCGACATTTGAAGAAGAAATTTGTGTGAAAAAGTTTTTAATGAGCTCATCATCCCCTGTAAACTGTAGTTTGTATGATGAAAATGTTGAATCATTCGAAATTTTATTATAAATTACATTTGAAAGCATGGCTGCTCCAATTTTTTTCATTTTAAACACTTTCGAACCATTATAGATGATTTCGAACTCTTCGTTCATATCTTTGATTAAAGCTGAGCACTTGAAGATCTTGTCAGGTGTAAATTGGACCTTTTTCATTGAAAAATGAAAAGAAAAATGATTTTGAATAAGGGAAAAAAATGACTTATGAATTAGTCAAAATTATTAAAAACTGAACAATTTCATATTATCCAGCTTAGTGTGTGATAGGTGAGAGATTTCTGGTAAAAAAACTTTCAAAAAATCAACGTATCAAATACCAAACTCCGTTTATCGAATAAATGGAGTGTTTCAGTTATAAAATAACCAAGTCCATATAGAGATGTGCTAATATGTATCAAAGGAGAGTATTTTTAATAAGATTTGATCGATTTTGAAGATGAAAATCAAAAATCTGACAAAAATTTCTAATTCGTCTTCTCATGAAGAAGAGTGAGCGTTCCAAAAGTAACAATAGGAAATCAGATTAGCTATGGAAATAAGTATCGCTTCACTCTATTCAGCAATACATTATTTCAACTTATCTTTTATCAAGATGTCAAAACAGGCGAAAATTACTTTACACCAGAAAATGTTCGTCATAACATTGGAAAATACATGTATAGCTTATTATCCGATCTTGAAAAAGAAGAATTCTACAAAATTAATGGAAGATACGAGTTTTTAATTCATTATCCAGAGTTACCAGGTGAAAACTACAATTGGTGGCGTCAGACTCTTTCACCTACTATACAAACAGAAGATATTTCCAAATCTGAATCGCCTGATCATTACGTCCTTGGATACGAAAATGTTAGTGTTCATTACACTTCAGCAAGATGGGGTGGGTTATGTCTAACCAATAACAATAACAAATCCTATATTAATGGCGCAATAAATTTTTATCAATGGTTCTATGCTATTGGATGTTACGGAACTTTGGAAAAAGGAATTCCTGGTCCATTGTTAAATGAACGTATTTATTACAATCAAGTTGCTCTTTATGTAAAAATTAATAGTTTAGATATGCTCAAATGTATGTCATACCGAGTTTACCGTTGTTTGTTCATGAATTCAAATATCTTTTTCATGACCATATTATTATAAATCTTCATTTTGATATAAAATTTTATTTTATTTTTGATAATTTCGGATCTGAATGAAAAGTTATATTGATCAAACTTGTCTAATCAATTATGATAAATTACTTTTAATATACTTAATTTTTTTTAATTTAATATTCAAGTGTTTCGCCATCATTTGGAATGGAGATAACATCTTCGAGATGGTGTTCTGCGACAAATTTTCTTGTGTCGCTGCGGAAGACTGTTGAATGTGTAATTTCATCCAAGTGAGAAGCAATAATCTTTGCGTGTGGAATGTCGTTGTGAAGCTGCTCGACTTCTTCAAGGCCCATAAGAATGTATCCATATGGTGTCTTTCCGTGGCAAGCGTTGACAACGACAACATCTGGGTTGAACTTCTTAAGAGCATCTTTGACGCAATCGACATAAAGTGTGTCACCTGAACTGTAAAATGTCTTCTCTTCCTTTGGAGATTTCAAAACAAAACCAGAAGCTTTCTTCTTCAATTGAATTGCATTGAAGAATTCATCTGGACCGTGGTCGCAGTCTGTTCTTGTGATGGTGATGTCTTCGTATTTAGTTCCATTTTCTGTAAATAAGCGGACATCATTGAAGCCCCATTTTCTTATTTGTTCTGCTTCTTCTTCGTCTTGTGAAAAGACTGGGATTGATTTTGGAATCAAGTTTGCAGAATATTCTGTGAAGTGATCGAAGTGCATATGAGTAACAATCAATGCATCGACTTTGACAATCTCTTCAACTGGCATTGGTAATTCATGAATTGGAGATCTTTGATTTGGATCTGCAGCAAATGGCAATCCAGGGAAAGTATCCTTTGGTTCTAGCCATGGATCAACAAGGATTCTCTTTCCTGCAAATGTAATTATGACGCAAGCATGCCTGATCTGCTGAAATTTCATAATAATGAAATGATAAAATTATTTTATCTGAATTGATAGGACCTTTTCAATTTCGGTCAAAAAGTCAAAAAAGACTATGGAAAGATGGAATCGATGTCTTCATTGGTATTAACTTATTTGATTCGAACCATTCCAAAACTATCTTTCATTTCATTTCCTAACTGATGATCTCAAATTTTCAGAAGAAATTAAATTTTCAATATCCCTTGAAAAAATTCTGATTAATCCATTGTGAGAAAAGTCTTTATAAAAAAAATAACTAAATTCTTGATTCATTCCATTTGGAGAAGTAACACCCAAATACAAAGAATAATTCTTCAAGAAACAGTCAATTTATTCAAAAAAAAATAATCGGATAATCCTATGATAAATTAAATAGTAGGATAAATTAGATCGAGAATTCAAATTGGAAAATCATATAGTAATTGTGTAATAATGAAAAAGAAGATCAAAAAACCCTAATAAATATTAAACAATTGATTTAATTATTCGAAAATAACATATCTTAAAATATTGATTCGCTCCTATATCAATGAAAACAGAAATAGAAAAAAATCATTTTGCAAAATTGAACATTTCATTCAATGGAAGCTCATTATGTTCCATCAATTGGCACTCATTTTAGAATGCATGGATTATCAATATCATTTTATAATTCAACAATATTCGAATTGAAATAATCCGTATATTTTCAAGAATTTTGTAGAATTTGATATAAAATCGTTGGTGTATCGAGAAGTTAATTTGAGAGTATGTTTGAAAAATACCTCAAAAAATTGAAATTTGTCAAAATTTTGATGAAAATATGATAAAAACACAATGACTATTCCTGATGTTACACTTGGCAAACAGATTAACTATGGGAACAAGTATCGTTTCACACTCTTCAATGAAAGTATCTTCCAACTTATCTTTTATCATGACGTCCGAACAGAAGAAAAATACTTTACGCCGAGTAACGTCCGCCACTACATTGGACGATACATGTATAGCATATTATCAGATCTTGAAACCGAGCCCATCTACAAAGCAAATGATAAGTACGAATTTATCATTCAATATCCAGAATTAGATGGTCCCAACTACAATTGGTGGCGTCAGAGCCTATCACCAACTATTCAAACTGAAAATTTAACCATGAATAGTACTAGCGATCATTATGTCTTTGGATATGAAAATATTAGTATTAATTACGATACACATGACTGGGGTGGATTGAGTTTATGCAGTTATACCATAAAAGCATATATCGATGGTCAAATTAACACAAATCATTGGAATTTCGCGATTGGTGCTTATGGAGCTGAAAAAGGTATACCTGGACCTCTAGCAAATTATTCAAATTTTGTTGTGCTTTATGCAAAAATTAATAATCTTGACATGATCAAATGTATAACGTGTAAATTATCTAGAAATATATTCTTAAATCCTACTTTGTTTGTATATGTTTTTATTCTTATGTAAAAATTAAAATCAAAAATATTTTTTAATAATTCGAGTTGTTTTCAAATTTAAGTGCTCTATCTTATTATTATACTGTATTATTTTGTTTCTTTATTTGTTTACTAACAAATTCAATAACGATATCTAAATATCCGAAAAACAATTTCTCCTTACATAATATATTAATTAAAAGACTGTACATTCATGTATTTCTATATATGTGGTTTAAATTAAGCCTAAAATAAGTTTATATTAGTGTTCTTGATTGAATTGAAAAAATGGAAACAAAGTAATATAAATTTTGGGATATTCGTTATATTGGGTGATCATAATGATTGTGTGCAAAACAAATGACCATTTGATCATTTAACATGTCCACATAATCGCATAATTATATGATAAAATTGTAAAACATATTAAAAATAATGAATAAATAATGTAGCAGTTTGTTTAGGAAATCGAAATTGGTTCCACCTAATATTTTGGCACAAACTCCATTGTTCTCTGTTAATAACAATAGCATCAGGAATAATGTCTTTGTAGTTTTACTGATATATTGTGATATATTGTTTTCCATAACGTGAATACCAAATCAAAATATAGCAAACATTTACACTTAAATCATATTTTCCGAATAAAACTTTATCAGATAGGTATTGATTTGATTCAATATCAGTGTAAGAGCATCTAATTCCCATCAACAAGTGTTAACATGGTATAAATACGAATTATAGCAATTACACGATTGTCATAATTATAATATATATTTTAAAAATGCAATTCTTAGAATTGAAGAACAATCTTTATGAAATGAACTGATTCTTAGTGATATGGATAAGAACGACTCTTGCATTGTCAGTGTATTATCTAGAGAAATTTTTCCTTCTATTTATTTCGAATTTCATTGGTTTATCAATAATGATTAGTTAATGAGTATTAATAGTAATAAATTTGTTAGATGATGCCTGTGGTAGGGGGATGGAACTTGTATCTGAGGTGATTGAAAATTGATTTCTGTGATACTTTCTCCAATGAGAATTAGGTTTTCTCTGATAGGTAACAAAGTATGTGTGTAGAACACGATACCCTTGATTTGAGTTCTCGATGAGTTTGTGAATATTATTGTAAGCTTGCTATATTCTCTAACTTATAGGGAAACAATTCTCTCATGAGATTTTAGCTTTCACGCAATTCCTTGCGATGATGGAATTGATGTTGTTTTCGACTTAATTGCTTGAAATCGGTAATTGTAGTCTCAAGTTCGAAGAATTATCCGAAGACGCAAAGAAATTGATCAAAGAACCAGAGAAAGAAGGATTGTTTGTTTTTGTCATAGGAACAAAGATTAAATACAGCGGAATGATTTCTAAATATAACTCTGCTCTTCACGCCAAGAAAGGAAGCATTCCTTTCGAAGTTGGAAGGCTTGAAGAGTATTTTTCAGAATTAAAGACAGAATAAAGAAGAGAAAGATCAAGATTCAAAAACGAATTCGTCAAATGGCGAATTACCATATGTGGCATATCCTCCCACCTAGTGAACAATCAGATGATTGTTTGGAAAGAAATCGCTCTGAGTGATCAAAACGGCCACTGCTAGCCAAAGCAAGCTAAGACATGGCGTCACTACCCTTGTCTTGCCGACAGTCAAAAGATTTGTCTCGCAGTGACCATATTTACTGCTCACTGCTTGTCTATTGATGCCTTATTTATTAGAGTGACCCTGCCCTCTTCAAATTCGAATCCAGGCAATTATACCATGGCCTGGATTTTAGCATATGGATTGATCAATCCATTTTGATTAATTGTACATCTATGATGTATTCCTCTTACAACATTATATTCCTATCAAATATACATATTACTACCTTTAAAAACCCTATAATTCTACAAATTCCATTTCATATTCTTCTATTACTATTGCTCCTATCTATATTCACATCATATAAAGATAAATCATATATTCCAAATTCAATTAAATATATATAATAGTTTAATAATTCTTCATTTTCACACTTGGTACAATCACAAACTACCAATATATACTTAATCTACAATCTCAATCACAACTTGGCAAACTATTGGAAAGTCTATATACTAAAAATATATGTTGAATAACTCTGCATCAATTTTTACTATAATTATTTTTACTAATGATATCTTATTAATAAAAAGATTTTAATATATATAGAATTATAGATTAAACAAATATTCACATATTGAGATAAATGTATTTAAAAAAAAATAATGTAAAAAAAATCGGAAAAAAGTGTAAAATCTGACAATGAATAATGGAACATATGCTCTCGGTTTAAATACGGATCAAGATGATTTAGTAGAATATTACTCAGATAACACTTAAAGGTGTATCGGCCCTGTTGAACTAGTAGATACATATCAACAACTGAGTAATTTCGAGCATAATTTTATAAGAGATTCAATAGTTGAAAGATGTGATGCGGAATATTTTGAAAAATTTGCATATTCCAGTGTTGTGTTTATGTCTCAGGATGGTAGAGTTATTTATTTTAAATACGTAGTAAGACCTGAAACAGGTATTGATAATGCAAGTGATGGTATCGGAAAATTAATAGCTCGTATTGTTGAGCTAGAAATCCGATAAATGTAAAAATTTATCTTTTATTGCTCAAAATTCAACGTTTTTTGCTGTCAATTGGCAAACTTACACTGCTATTGAAATCATTTAGAGAATAGTTCTTCCAAGCTTTTCCAAATCTCGTAAGATCAAAAAAGAACTATTCTCTAAATGATATCAATCACTAAAATATAGACTTGAAAAAAGTGTCTACAGCATTGATATCCTGTCCATATAATTTTTGATGGCAATGCTTTCTATTGATTAAATTTGTTTTTATATGAATGTTCTGTGGTGGCCACAACTACAGCATGTAGCGCAACTTCTATCTTCGTAAATAATTTAACAAGCTCAATTCCATCATTATTCATTATGAAAATCTGACATTCAGAAAAAATCAAAATCTGACAAAAAATTTATGAAAAAGTAGATTTTGAAGAATGAGTGTCCCAGATGTTACCATTGGAAGTCAAATCAATTATGGAAGTAAGTACAGATTCACATTCTTCAGAAATACTTACTTCCAACTCATCTTTTACCACGATGTGAGAACAGAAGATTATTATTTTAGCCCAACTAATGTAACGCACTGTTTTGGTCGATACAGATACAGTTTATTATCCGATCTCGAAAAAGAATCAATATATAAATCTAGCGGCAAATACGAATTTCTTATTCATTATCCCGAATTAACCGGTAACAACTACAATTGGTGGCGTCAAAGTATTTCTCCTAATATCCAGACTGAAAAACAAAACCACACAGATGAAAATGACCATTATGTTATCGGATACGAAAACGTAAGTGTTTATTATACCCAAAATTATTGGGGTGGATTAGCCTTAAACGCATTAACTAATAAATTGTACCTCAATGGTTGTATTAATTCGCTTATGTGGTATTATGGCATTGGTGCATACGGAGTTGAAACAGGAATTCCTGGTCCATCAGGAGCAACATATTTAAAAAGAGTTGCCCTATATGCAAAGATTAATAGTTTAGACATGATTTAATGCATATCATGTGGGAATTATCAGAATTCTTTCATCAAAACAAATCTCTTTCTACTTGTTATTACAACGTTGTAAAAACAATTTACTATATAGAGAAAAATGATGTTCCGAATAAATTGAGGATTTATTTTTCAATATTTTAATATCAGGAAATTGAATTTGAAAATATTAATGAAAATATAAAGAATTCAAGTTAATTCCAATCCATTTATTCACATTGCGATTTTTATGTTGCCTAATGACGAACGAAAGCTATGAAAACTGTAAAACTGTATTTTTTAATTTGCTATTCAAATTTTTGTGAGATTTAAGGGTATAGTCCACTAAAAATTTTTAAGTTTTGACAATGAAAATAAGCTCTGTAAAAAAAAAAAAAAAAAAAAGGTAGTGGGGCCTCCAGGCACTTCGTGCCCTCTAGCCCTGAAGATGTTTAGTATAAATGAAGTTTTTATTCGGAAAATTGTTAGTCTTCTGGTGTGAATTCGGAGGACTCTTCTTCTTCCTCCATTGCTTCTGGGAAGAAGCCTTCTTCTGGGTCGAAAACATTATATAATGTGTCGCTTTTCACAAATTATATATGTTTTCATGTTTTGTCACTTTTCTGTCACTTTTCAGGGAAAAAACATTTTTATTATTATATATAAATGAATTTTACAAAACCACCGTTACCGTTCTTTGGAAATAAGAGTAAATGTAAAGATATTATATTGAGAGAACTTAAGAAACTACCGAATGGTCTAACATTTGTAGATTTGTTCGGTGGAAGTTTCTATATATCCCATTTGTGCCATACAATATTCCCAGACTCAAAGATTATATGCAATGACTTCGACAACTATATGGACCGTCTCAAACATATTCCAGACACTAACAAAATATTGAGTGAGTTAAAAGAAAAGATTCAGATAGGTAAGATGGAACGTATACCATTAGATAAGAAAATATTGTGAGAGAGGTTTTGAAAAAAGCAGAATATATAGACTGGGATAGTATATCTGCTAGACTATTATATAGTGGTTCTATAAGAGTTCATGACATTGAAACACTTATGTCAAAAGTTTTATATCTTAACTATACAAATGTTTTCAAAGAGGACATAGAAAAATATATTGAGGGTATAGAGTTTGTGAGATGTCATTGGACAGAGTTGTATGAAAAATATAAAGACAAGGAAAATGTTTTCTTTATAGTGGACCCGCCGTTCTATAACACATGGGATTTTCAATACCAAGTAGACTGGACTTTGAGAGACTCTTTAGAAACTTTAGACGTTTTACATAACCATCCATGCTTTTACTTTACATCCGATAAAAGTGGTTTAGAAAGTGTCATGAAATGGTTAGAGGACATACATGACTATGAGTTTAGATATGACAAGATAGAATATGAGAGAGGTCCTATAAACCGGAGAAAGTGTCATAACAAAGAAATTTTATTAGTAAGTAAATGTGGTTTGAAATAGGACTACTTGTTTTAGGTTTTTTCCATTGTGTCATTTATTTATTTGACGTGGCAGAAAAGTACAGAGAATATGAAGATGAACCAATGCCTGCAAATGTTCAGTATATGTACTCGTAAGAGATATTTTTATCTAATATTAAATGGACGCACAGAACTTAGCGAATGCACAGCAACCTGGACAACCAAACCCAGAGAATATTCCAAATGAAGTTAGAATACAAACTGCAATGGCAAACTATGGTCAAGTGCCAACAGATGTACAAATACAAACTGCCATGTCAAATGACGCTGCGTTAGGTTTGCCACCATGGTATGCAAATATGAGATGGAAAGAGTTCTATACAAACCCTGAAGTGGGATATAAACAACTTTATGCAGATGACGCGAACACAGGAGTTGACCCAGAATATGTTTTCTACCAGAGGAGAAACAGAATGTATGAGCTCCAGTTAAAGAATGCTATGGAACTCAACAGGAAACGTAAGAGACTAGGCGGACATTAGATTTTACATATAGTAAAATGGGTTTCTTCAGTAAGATAGGAAACTTCTTTCGAAATGTTGGAAGAGGTATATGGAATGGAATAAAAACCGTAGGAAGAGGAATTTGGAACGGAGTCAAAAATATTGGTAAAAGAGTAGGTCAGTTTGTTGTATTATACCTAAAGACCCTGAACCAGAAGAACAAGCTCCTGTTATACAACAGCCTGAACCTGCACCACAGTCTAGTTGGCAACCAAATCCAACACCTCAACCGTATTAAAAAGTTATATTTTTACCGTTCGATAGTAGTTGTATATGAAACTAAGTTCTAAGTAAAACGCATGGTATAATGGAATTATTCTTTTTCTTCCATCTGTAGTAAACCATACTTGAAAGTCTGAAATACTTCCACTTGGTGGTTCGTATAACTTTGTAGGTTTTTCGTAAAAGTCATTTGCCAAGCATAAGAAAGAGTTTTGGGCGCCAGAAAATGAAGCATGAACAATAATAGCATCTTGGTCGAAAACATTTTCATATGTTCCATTAGGGTTTTCGACTTCATAAAAGTCTGGGTGTACTGGATATGCTGCAGGCTGATTTAACATCCTCATAAATCTATACCATGGCCAAGTTGTTATATTTTGTAGAAATATAAACGTTTTCTCCAAGGTCTTCTATTCTATTGATTTTAACAGTTGCATTTTTCCTGTCATAAATAATATCGAGATGGTACTCTCCCTCGTCAATGTTATACTGGTTTGCATATTCGATATATAGATATCGTTTATTTTTTCTTGAAAAGCTTGAAGAGTTGTTTCTAAGTTTACAAGCAAACTAACTTGTAAAAGTTTTCCCTGTTCAAATTTCTCATACATACGTTTTTCTTTGTTATAGTATCGAACTTCAAAACCGACCGTAAATGGGAAACCATGTATGGCTTCTGAAATGAACTTCATTCTACGAAAGCCAATAGCTTTTGTGACAGATGGGTCTCTTAGCCATCTTAATGGGTAGTCAAAACGATAGCCTTCATGCTTTACGGTCTCTGTCTCAAACTTTTGACCGACATTAGTAAAAAGTTCATCTAATGGTTTAGTTGTAGCAACTCTTGAATTTTCTTTTTCTATTGAAAGCATATTTTATCTAGAATAAAAATGTCAAATGAAACAGCGTCTATGAGAGAAATACAACACAACCGACAACTCATTATGCAAGCTCTAAATCAGAACACAACAAACTTTTCAAACTACTCTAAGATATCTGAGTCATTGAAAGAAGGAAACTTAAAACTGACATTAAACCCAATGACAGATGAGTTTCTGTTTCAAGACAATAAGAACCATACTGTCTGTATAAATCCAACAAAAGGAACTTTAAACGAGAAACCTATAAATGAACTTCTTTTGAAAACAGATGTTGACAACAAAGCTGACAAAGAATATGTAGACGATGCAATAGCAAAAGAAGAAGAAAGAGCTAACAATGCTTATGCAACAAAAGAACATACTCATCCTGAACTAGCAGACAAAACATATGTTGACAATAAAATGTCAAGTGAAGTGACAAGAGCTGAAAACGAATATTCTAAAAAGACTCATACACATTCTATATCTGAAATAACAGACTTACAAGAAACCTTAAACAGGAAAAGTGCCGTTGGACATACACATTCTATATCTGAAATAACAGACTTACAAGAAACCTTAAACAGTAAAAGTGCCGTTGGACATATACATACCATTGCAAATATTACAAACTTACAAGAAACCTTAAACAGGAAAAGTGCCGTTGGACATATACATACCATTGCAAATATTACAAACTTACAAGAAACCTTAAACAGGAAAAGTGCCGTTGGACATACACATACCATTGCAAATATTACAAACTTACAAGAAACCTTAAACAGGAAAAGTGACGTTGGACATACACATACATCTTCTGAAATAACAGACTTAAACGTTAGCCTTGAAAATAAAGCAGATAAAACATATGTTAACGAAATATACCAAAGTTTGATAGGAACAACGAAAAATATTGAAACTATTGTTGGTGACTTTTCTATCTATGAAGAAAACAAATATTTTAGATGGGAGTTTGTACACTCCTTAAAAAATGGTATACGGTATAAACTCATTCCGAAAAATAACAATGAAATGTATGTAGGCTATATAAAGAATAATGGTACACAAGTTAAAGTTCCATTAGACAACAACTGTTACTTAAACTTATATGGAGACGAACAAAAGAAATATTTAAGAGTTTATGAAATGGCAGATATGACATTGCCTGACCCAGCTCCAGCACCATATTATTATGACTATGGAGATGACGTCAGAACACCACATGTAGATGAACAAAAGCTAACATTATATTTAGATTATTATAGATATAAAAGATATAATGCAATAGAAAAAACGAGAATAGTATACTATTATGAAGATGACAGAAATAAATATTATAGTCAAGATTTTACCTACCCTGAAACATTAAGATTATATTAGAAAAAAACTATTCTGACACAAACCAGAAGAAACCTGAAATAGTTTGCACTATATTTAAGTTCAAAAGAGACAATCCTATAATGTCTCATATGTTTATTTAATGAACCCAGTAAGTTCTATTTATACATCTATGGAAGCAAGAGGTCCTCAAGTAATGTTTGGTGTGTGCATGGGGAACAAAATAGTCGACAGGTTTTGATTGTGCAAACTCTTCAAAGGAAAAGGTGGAAGTAAAACGATTTCAGGTGAAAATTTACCTGCACACAATCACTACATAGATTTAAGTACATCTCAAAGCGAGTTGCAAAGCATAGATATTGGATTGGTCGGAATGACAAAAGGTAAAGATAATGATGTTAAAGACGACGTTAGTTTGCTATAAATTGTTACTGGAGTGACACTAACAGGGAGAAAGGAAACCATACACATTTCGTCAGAATACAAGCAAACACACGGCACAAAGATAAAGAATAACATGCCACCTTACATGACAGTTTACGCATGGTATAGAATTGCTTAGTCGTCATTTTCAACTTCTTTAGCATATTCTCAGGAGTTGTCTTATATGTAAACTGTCTTTGAAAGTATACCACCTTGAAACTTTGACAAGTTTGAAAACAGGTCTGACAATAGTAGTTTTATCTTCTGCTGCAGTGTGTACATTTTGCCATGTTTGCCTAAAACTTCATAATATTCTCTTGGTATACTTTCTTCCATTTTTACGAACACGAATGTGAATACCTGTCGGTTCCCATTGTTGTCATAGTCAATAGTATTTTCATATGGGTCGCGTTTAGGTATTTCTATTTTTTACTTTGTCACCTTCTCTGAAGTTGAAGCCCGGCATTCTTTCTTGTTTGTCTCTTTTGACTAAAATTATTAAATATATAGTCTTTCCTCGTCAGGGTTGTTTTTCATTTCTTCGGGGAGTGGTTTCCCAAACCTTTTTGTTTACGGTTATTGTAAATATTTAAAACTGTTCTCATCTTTGCCATGGAGAAGTGTCTTAATATGTCGTCATGACATTTCATTGCTTCACCACCCTTTGTTGGTTGTTTAAGCTCTCTAACATTTTTATACAACCGTCAATGACACCAAGAGCAGAATGGTTTTGGTCGACAATGAAATATTGGTTTACATTTTTTGAACGCAGATAGTTTTTACATCATCTGATTTGAAGAACTTTCACAGTCAGATGTCAGTTTGTTGGATGGTATTTGTCAACAAATATTGTCAAAGCTGCTAAGATATCTAAAATAGCTTTGGACTGTTAATGGTATGGCTTCACAGTATCTTGTGTTTTGACCGACAAATATTAGCCAGTATGGTCGGTCCATCTTCTCTATACCTCGGAATGTTTTCCAAGATATCCATAAACCAAGCATTTTGTGTTGAACTAAAGATTTTTATCATGAGTGCCTTTTTTGTTGCCTTAGAAACATAGGGGTCCTTGTTTGGATTCGTCATTTTTATCCTATAAAAATGGGTTTATTTGGCGCATTAGCAGGAGTTGCAACCAGATTTTTGCCCGCATGGGAACAATAGCCAGAGGTGTATTTTGGTGTTGGAAGGAAGATTTTGAGTACATTAGGTAACTTAAAGAGAAAGCACAACCTATTATACAAACTGTACAGAAAGGTTGGGATGTAGCACGAGATGCAACAAAATCTTATTCCAAATCCTGAAACAAGAGAAAAGTTCAAGATGATGGACAATGTAGGAAGACAAGCAGGAAACTATTATAACAAAAAGCAAATGACTACTATAACCAAGCAGGACACTATATGGACCAAGGTGAAAGATTCTTTAACAGAGGATATAACCATGCACAACATGGTAAACAATAACCAACCGCAACCACACCTCAAACGTGGGGAATGTAAAGAGTTTTACTTGAGATGAAATGAAACAATACAGCATTGAGAACAAATGAGAGTCAAGATGGATTTGTCGGCTTCCAGCAGTTACACAACGTGTTTGTCAAGTTCTTCCTATACCTCAGGAAGTTTTAGAACCGACTTAAAAAACAAACAACAACCAGTTGAAAACAAACCAAACTAAAATTTTTACTAGAGATGAAATGAACCGAAGAAGTTTGAAACGGTAGATTTGACACACACAAACAAAAAGTTCAGAACCATTGTCAAAACCTGTCAAAGAACTTACAGATGAAGAGAAAAAAATTCAATAATAGAAAGTGCCAGGTCTGAAATACAAACCCTATACAAAGTACAACCTTTTCATAAAAATGGAACGGCAAGTATCTCAAAAAGAACAGACTCTCACAAATAAAATATTGAAGTCTGAAGGAGCTTTCGAGCAAACAGATGGGAAAAGTTTACTTCACTGACCAACAGTTCATTAAAGAACATCTCATTGACTTAAGTCGAAATATTCTAAACTTACACACAACAACAAAAAGTTGAAAGGAAAAACAAAAACAAATGGCAATATATAATTTATGAAGATGTTGACGACACAACTGTCCTGCAAGTGAAGTAAAGTCAGAGAACCGAAAAGTGACGAAAAACCGATAGAAGAAGAAAAACCAAAAACTGAAGATAAACCAAAACCAAAGTTTAGTTTCCAAACTAAACCAAGTCAACCTTCATTAGCGGTATGGGTTGGCGTCAAAGACTCTTAGCAGCAGCGGTTATGTTAAGTAAAGAAAAAAATATTTTTTTATTTTAAAAATGCCCCCATATAGAATGGATAGAAAATCTGCTAGAATAAAAGCAGAGTTGCAAAAGATATGGTTGGAGAGTTCGAAGAATTTTAAATAAAGAAGGAAAGACCCATAAAAAGTCTATGACAACTGGCTGGTCTGACCTACGAAATGGATTTGGAAACAGCACGTGCCAATTATCCAAACAGACTAGAGAGGTTAGAAGAAGAACGTGCTTATGTACATGCTTGCATGTAGTGAACCTCAAGTTGAAGGACACGACGGCTTTGCCAGATTCTACTGGAAACATGACGAACAATTGCATCCTTTGAGAAGGAAAAAAGGTAGTGCAGAGGAATCATGCTCCATGGAAGAAAACAAGATATGCATATGAAAAGTATCGTGAAGTTAGAAGTCAAATTACATCCGGTCGAACCTTTACAGTAAACTCGTGACGAAGAAAGAACAAAGAAGCTTCATGGGTGTACTTGCGCAGCAATTCAAGACGGAATAAGAAAGAGAACACAACTCTCAGCATTGACCATACACGGATTTGGGTGGTCACATTTACTTGCAAATGGCAATGAACAAACAAGCTGCAAAAACTTACTGCCATATATACAAAACAAGAAACAAATGGTTGACTCCGACTTCAGACATTTTGAAATGCAATTGAAGGAATTGCAAGTGTCAAGTTCGAATGGTACCAACCTAACCCTCAAGCAGTCAGACAACATGCTGATACTTCCCGTTCAGAAATAAGTCTTGACATTGACTTGACCAAAGGTATTGGAATTTACAATTCAATTTTGAACAATTTGCAATGAACCTTGTTATTAACTTTTACATGTCTCAGGAACTCTGATCTTGTTACGAAGAAAAGATGAAGTACCTTGAGTCACTGTGTGAAGACAAGGGTACCCTTCTCAGAGGTCAATGGCAAAAATTTGCAACCGTTGGCAAATGTCAATATCCGAGTCAACATACCTACAGCTAAAGGTTCTTCACATGACGACTATGTTGTTGACTTCAAATTGCATATGCTGGATAGATTGTAATTGTCCAACAACACTTCATGTTGAACGAAAGTCTTAACAAACCCATTGTTCGGAAAGCCAATGCAACATGTCAGAGCTGTAAACATTCTTTTCGAGAAAAGGTTTGTTGGAACCAATTCCAGATGACAAGCTGACAGAAACTTTGTACCAAAAGACGAAACAAACTTTTCACTGTTTAGCAAGACCAAAAGTTGTTCCAGACAAAGTTCTAGTACAAAAAAGTACACAATTCCACAAGGAGTTGGATTGTTCGGAAACCAACCTGAACCAGAAGAACTTCCAATGAGGTTGCAAGAAACTTCCAAGATGCTATAAACAAAACTTCCATTGAGACATCCAATTGACGTAAATTGTATTGGAGAGCATCTGAGTTAGGTCAGAAGGTTTTATATGAAACAGGTTGCTTCGACGATGTTTTGAGATAACAGGAGAAGTTTCTCAGAAGATAAGAGACTCACTTGAATTCCCACAAAACTGGACCAATTGGTTGCGACAAGTTCGACTCAAGACGAAAAGAGTATACTATGTCGACCTTAACCGCTCGCTACATGAGGTTTTGTCCAATATATTCCGACTGGAATTCCAAACGAATGGTGAGTTCCCGGAAGGAAACTATACAGTTGGAAAAGTCATACAACAACTGTATGATATTAGGAAAGCTTCAAACCCCAAACTGCAATGACACTCCATTGCTTATGATTCGACATGGGGAGAGTTCCATTAAGAAACCTACAAGGATGAGAGTAAACATTAGTGAGAAGCGTCGACAACTTGTCCCGCTTGGAGAAAGGTTTCTCCTTTTGTTTTGAAACGTAATTCACTCAAGGTCAACACGTGGCTTAGTAACCACATTAAAACTATTGTCGAACATCTGGCTTTACCCTAGTTCGCAAAAGCAGATCCTTTGACAAAACAACAAATTTCTTCTCCGAAGTCAAATCCAAAGTGAAAGGTTTACTTTATGAGAACTTGACCCAGCTCATGGACGAACGAAGAAGGATACAACAAAGCTCATTGGAAAATGGGATAATGGTCAGTGAAAAGATGGGTCTGTATTTAGCTAGATAAGGTTATTTCTGAAGTTCATGTCCTCGATCAAGCGTAAAGTATTGGGGCATTACTTGAAGACGGCACAGAAAAATAAACATTGCATGAAGTAAAAATTTATTTTTAAAAAAGTGACATTTTTATTTTGTATTTGAGTACGCTGAGTTTGTTGAGAAGACCGTTGGGAAACTGTTTGTTAGATGAGAAATATGAAATAGCATACCAAAAAATAAAACAATATATATTTTACATATATTAAATCTTCAGTTGAAAAACAAAGAACAAAAAGTAGCAGATACAAAACCGTTAGACTATATCTTTACAAATGCTGGTAGACTATTTCAGATGAAAGAATTTCATCCGAGCATACAGGTTGACTATCCAATCGTTGGTTCCAAAGTCCTTCAGATGCAAAGGCAATAGGATTAGAAGGTTTTGTTTTCAAATAGAACTAACGCATTTATGTTCGCAGTATATTTCATGGGCAGTATAAATTCTGGTCATCTAATAGACAAAAATTTGACGAAGAGAATCTTTACAGTTCGTTCAGACGAAAGTCTTGAGAAAAACTCTAAATGACTTTCAGAACTCAAATGAAACAAATATATTGGGAATTTCAAGAAATACGACTCTTTACAAATGAACAACTATCTGAAACTAGAAATATGACAAGATGAACTCCACCGTTTCATTTCAAAAAAGATGAAATAACCTCCTCAAGAGATACAGAGTTTTATTTTGGAAAGTAGACAAACGTTCTGGCACACATCTTCGGTTACTAAACCAGAACACGAACCATTACCACCAGATGGTCCATTTAAATTTATACTTCCACCCAGCAAGAATTTGACAGTTTATAGAAACAGTTTGACCCTCAACCAATTTATGTGTCATGCAAGTTTTCAGTTTCAAGCAACAATAGTTTTCTATGTATTGGTAAGGACTTTTATGACTTTGCCTTCTAAATTCTACGAACCACCCTAGTAACAGTTTCTCTGACTTTCAAGTTGGTTCACAACAAATGGTGTACAACATATTATTCCATTGTTACTATGACTTTTATCTCGAATTGTCTTTCATATATAATACGAAAAGTGCTGAAAAAGTATTGAATGTGAAGATATTAGAAAATAACATTTTCTAACACGTTTCTACCCTCTGAATTTTCAATGACTTCTCGTAAATGTCTTTGTCAAGACTTCTTCGTAAATGTTTTGTTCATAACTTCATCGTAAATGTTTTTGTCAAGACTTCTTCGTAAATGTTTTGTCAAGACTCTCTTCGTAAAATTTTGTCAAAACATGAACGTACATGCTTTTGTCATGATTTCATCGTACATGCTTTGTCAAACATGAACGTACATGCTTTTCATGATTTCAATTCGTAAATGCTTTGTCAAACATGAAACGTATATCTATTATAAAGCAACAAGTTTTGTCAAAAGACTTCAATCGTACATGTTTTGTCAAAAAAATTCTCGAATGTTTTGTCGAAACTTCTTCGTAAATGTTTTTCGAAACTTCTTCGCTACAGTTTGGTCAAGACTTTCTCGTTAAATGTTTGTCAAACATGAACGTACTGCTTTTCATGATTTCATCGTACATGCTTTGTTCAGACTTCTTCGTAAGTTTGGTCAAACATGAACGTTACATGTTTTGCAAGACTTCTTCATCGCTAATGAGCGTAAATGTTTTGTGAAGAATATAGCAACCGTCGGAATACAGACGGTTGGTTTTTATACAAAATTCATGCAGGAAATTTTGAGTTTTGGTTGAAAAGAATACGGTGGAAGCCAAAAGTGGTCGACCATCAACAAACAAGCGATTTTATGAGCTTACTAAGGTGTTAATGAATGAATTCAAAGGTATTTACATACATCCTGACCTCGTTCATTTTGTGCTGAATTCAGCAAAAATAAAGTTTAGGTGAAGAAGTGAGATCTCACCTGTTTTTTCACCTCTTTTTTCACCTCTTGAATTTTCAATGAATTATCCCGAAATAAAAAAATAAAAGTTTAGTTTTATTTTTTTTATTTTTTTTATTTTGTATAAAAAAAAAAAAATGTCAACAATCGGCACAACAACACTTCAAACAACTACAGCTCATCCAAACTCGATTAGTCATGGAATCCAACATCTATGTTAGTAGAGATGAAAAGCTTTCATTCCCCTCTTCATATACTTTCGAAAACAGAAATCCAGAAGATTAAAGCAAAACTTTTAACATGTATAAGACTGTAGTCGAAAGATGAACAAAAATGAACAGTATCTTATGAAAATGCAGGACATTATTGACCATTTACCCAAATTGCCTGAAAATACACACAAACAAACTACAACTATTCCTGAATTCGATGAAATACGAAAGTCAAAGCAGACTGACTCAGTAAGAACATAAAAAGAAGTTCATTCGTAAGGTAAACTATGAGAGTTTCTAGATTTCATTGCAACCCATCAGGTTAGGACAAAGAATTGACGACATGTATTATAAGACATGTTCGTGACATCATATCAAATCTGAAAGAATTTAAGACCTACACAACCTTTGTTTCGTTAGTTGCTGAATGGTGTACTGGCAAGATAAGAGATCAAGATAGAAGAAGGTAAGGTATGGACACAACACGATAAAACCAGCAACTTTTGAGTAAGAAAAACCATTACGCCTAAACAGGTAAGGTTCAATATAACGCAAAAAATGACACCCGCAATGTTCAAAATGTAAAGCCAGCAATGAGGAGATATAACTACTCCGTCAAAGAGATAGAAAGAATGAGAAAACGACTATCCAAAAAGAAAAGCAGAGAAACCAGCAGAAAATAAAATTGACATGTTAGAATTTCTGAACAAAAACTATCCAACAGCAGAAGATTTCCTCTGTCTGACGTCAAAGAAGTATAAAGAAACTTTCGGCATTGTTAAAACATTCGATTACTAAAAGAAGAAATAGAGGCTACAAAAATCGTTAGGATTTCAAATATAACATCCGTACACATCATGTAAAACGCTTGTGAAAAAAGAGGTAAAAACAGGTGAGATCGCACCACTTCACCTAAACTTTATTTTTGCTGAAATGACCAAAATTCATGAGTTTTCCCGAAATAAAAAATAAGTTAGTTATTTTTATTATTTTTTTTTTGATTGTCTAAAGAACAAGAAATGTCAAAACAATGAGTTGAAACAGTTAAAAAGATAGACAAACACCAAAGTGTTAAAATAGAATAATATAAATAATAAGATTATAATATATGTCAGAATTTTATACTCAACCATCTGGAAAACAACAAACCATTGCTTTGGCGAATTGCCTATCTACTCCAGAAAACATTTGAAGCAACATATCCCTGGCTTATCGATAATCAGCGTAGAATCATCCTATGGAACTGCAGCAATATCTATCGACAAAAGCTCTATACCAATAGTTTTTGTTATGGTTAGACCCAGTTTTGGATATAACTTTCATAACATATGGTTCATTCGATACGGAACGTTGCAGTGAAGGCTTACTTACATCGTCAGAAACGAAGGACTTCAATACAAAGAATATAAGATAGGAAGAACAATAAATATAACTCAAAGATATGACAGTACAGTCAATATAGTCAAAGTTGTGTTGCTAATGATATGAGAAGCTGCTGAAACAGAACTACTTGAAATTTGAGAAAATGTATGGTGCTCCCATAAAAGTATAAAGAAACGTTTGAAGTAGATGAGATAGATAAAGCTATAAAATTATTTGACGAAGTTGCTGAAAAATACATGTAAAGCGTTTATTTTTGGTCTTTGTTAAAGTCAGAAAATAAAGTAGTGTCATTTTTTTTGTATTTTTTGTATAAAAGACTATGATTTCAGGATTCTTTGACGAAGTGTCAACCTTCACTTCGTCAAAAAATAACAAGTTATCTAATGAAAAAGTGTCATTTTTGTATTTTTTTGTAAAAAGATATATTTCAGGATTTTTTTGACGAAGTGTCAACCTTCACTTCGTGTTTCATAATGTAAATAACGTTTACCATGTAAAAACGCTCTGGAAAAAAGAGGGTGAAAAAACAGGTGAAAAAACAGGTTAGATCTAACATTCTAACATAAACATTATTTTTGCTGAATTCAGCAACAAAAATCTGAGTAAAATGGCATAAGATTGCTACCCTCGAAAAACCGAGGGTAGAGATTCCGTACGAAAACAGTGAAGAAACAGCGAGTACGTTAAGAAAACGCTAGTTCGCCAAAACTCTATGAAAATCATGAAGCACAGCGAGACCGACTTCTTCGGGTCGCCAAAACTCTATGAATCATGAATCCTTAAGATAGAAAAAATAAAGTATTTTAATTTATTTATTTTTTTATTTTGTATGTAAAGACAGATATGTCAAAACATCAGAGAACACAACAACTGCTATCGTTCATGAAGCCATAAATGAAGAATATGAGTACATACAGTTTACACAAACATTCGTCTCATTTCGTCGGTCAAAAGACGATATGTACCAAATGCAAAGTATTTACGGCTTGTTGCTCCAGAACATAAACACGCAGACGACTGGTTCAAAAACCAAAGCACACAAGAACTTTGAGTGAAAATTCTCTTTAGACCGACTTTTTTCGGCCATGCATAAAACACATGAAAATCGTAAAAATTTGCCAATAAATTTAAGAGGATATTATGTACATAGACTTTAGTAAAATGCAGTGCAATGTGGGCTTCTCCCCGATCGCATGCATGTTTACAGATTCTTGACGAAATTCATAGAAAGAACGTAAGAGATGGAAAAGAAACTTCAAGCAAAAGATGAAAGTCATTGAAGCAAAAGAAACAACATCAGAAAAAATAACCACTTCGGTACCAAAAGATAAGGAAAAGAACTATAAGTATATGACTTTATCTAGAGATGGAAAATGAAGAAGATAAAAGATATGGTTATGTTGCATTAGTCAGAAGAAACAACAAAAGCTTTTACGACCTTGCTAAGATTTACAAATCTGACAGAAATTGGTTCTATCGCGAAAACTTACCGATTTCAAATGACCCCAAATGAAGGTACACAATAGTCAAGATACGTTACCTCAAACACACTATGATATGAAAGGTTGTACAATACTTACCTTCAAGAAGATTTGCCCATTGGTAAAGGAAAAAACAACAGAGTATTTTGACAACTTCAAACAATAGAGTAATGAACCATTTATTTTTCAAGCTTGACTTCAGATGGTCAGGTAGCTCTATAAAGTAAATTGCTTGTCAAATCCTTCTGGCATTCCGAGTCCTTCCTTCCGACAGAAAAAGTTTTTCCTTCCAACAGAAAAAAATTCTTCCGCAGGAAAAAATAATGACACATAAATCCGACAGGAAAAAATTTCCAGTTGTACGTCCGTAAACCATTCAAATTTTCGAAAATTGAGAACTTTTTGGTTCGAAACTTCAGGAAAAGTTTTTCCTCTCCAACAGGAAAAATTTTTTTCCAACAGGAAAAGTTTTTCCTTCCAACAGGACACAAACGAATGTCTCACGTCCCTCTTCCTGAATGCCTTCCAAGCCAGAAGAACCGACAGCCCCAGCACCACAACAGACTTACTAAGACTAAACACTTACATTTTCAAAGCTTGACTTTTTAACAATTTGAACTTGTTCGCGTAGATATGAATTCTGAAAGAAAGTATGAGGGTCTTGTATGACTTCTTATACTTCTCCCATAGTTTCATGGCTGTCAAACTTACCTGCCATCGACTCTTTCATAACTTACATGAAATCGGCTTCGGACAATCCGGTGGAAACTAGTACAATGACAGTTAAGTATTCTATTTAACATCCTTACTTAAACTCTCTTGCCTGTCTGTACACAAATGACAACTGAGATGTTAAAGTGTCTGTAGTCTTCTTAAGAATTCGACACATATCTTTTCTCTATTCTTTAACAAAGAATGAGAGGCAAATCATCTAAGATAAGAAAACGATCTCTATGAGAAGGTATGTCCTCCAATCGTAAGATTGCAATTCTTCGAAATGTATTCTATCTCTTTCTGTTTGTTCTGAAGTTTCTTCTCTAATTCTCTGCATTTCCTCATTAGGGTCTTAAACTTAGAATTATATACTCATTCCTATAGCATTATACTTCAAAACTCTTCTTGGGACTTCTTTAGTCCAAGTCTAACAACTCAGTATCCTGTTTCAACATACTAACTTAGATTCTTATAATATCTTTGAACGAATTGACGGTTTGGTCAAATTGACCAGAAGTCGAACAAATAACAACTAACTTCATAGAATGGTTCTCTCATCTTTTCTTGTAGTTGTTGCAGCCATTTTAAGATAAGTGAAAGTCTTACCCGACCCAGGTGGTTGCAATTAGACTTGCCTTATACCACTTCTGAGCAATAAAACATTGTCAATGTATAGGCTTTATCTCGAGCATTTTCTAACTCTTTCTTTGCTTATTTAAAACATTCTCAAATTTCTTGTCAATGTCAGCAAACTTTTTTTCTAACATATTTTTAGAAAAAATTAAATATTTTTATCTTTTAGAAAATGTCTAGCGATTTCGTCTATCTATATTCGAGACAAGCTTTTTGACAGCAAAACATCTGTAGACCATAAAATTTACAATGTAAACAAGAAAGGTGAATTTGTTCTAAAGTTCTGTTTCTGGGAATATGACAAAGAACATAAAACATTAAGCAGAGCAGGCTAAAATTTGTCAATGACAGACTTGTTGACAGAGATGACGCCTCTTGGAGGATTGAAGTCCAACAAAACTTCTTAGAATGCAAGAAAAGACACATGCGCTGTTCTTGAAGATGAAATAGAAAACAGATAATATATGAGCTATTAAAGGACAAAAACTTTTACAAATAAATATGGTTGCGCCAAATTTGACATAACTCCACCAGAAAAGAAGAGAGAGAGAAAAGAAAGAAAAGAAAGAGAAGAAGAGAAGAAAGAACCTGAACCAGTTCCAGAGAAAAAGAAATTTGAACATGTTAAAAATAAAATTTTATTTTTAGAACATTTCTGGGTCAATGTCAATGTTCTCTTCCTCTTTTAGGAGTAAACACATGGCTTTAGGACTCTAAAATCTTTTTACCCAAATTTACCTTGACTTCAACTATCTTAGACTCATAATATTCATAGTCGTCTCTCTGCTTTCTTTGGTTCATAAAGGTATAACAAGTTTGTATGCTTTGCCTTCTTTAAGGTTGAGAACCTTCTGTCAAAACTTTCTTTGACTGTTAACAAAACCTTCTAGCTTTAAGTCTTCAAATTTCGCACCATTTTTAGTCACAATAGCAAACTTAACTGGTTCGATGTTCCAAACTTTGCTGAATTGAAGACTTTCAAAAATGGTAGAAAGTAAACATTCAAATATGTGAATGGGTCTAGTTCTTCTTTAAGTCCTGACATGTACTTGTTTACTGAGATGAATTTTGTCATCTTTTTCTATCGATAAAAAAATTTTTTTTTTTTAAAAATTTACTCAGAAAAAATTCTTTTGTTATATACACCATTACTGAACATCTAAAAAACTTTTGACATTTGCCAAGAAATGGTCGTTTAGAAGCTGTCATATAACCCATATTCATTGACAATATGTTTATACGAATCGTACAATGACCTTCATCTAAACACTCAAAGTCAGTTTCATTCTATGAACAGTTCATATACACTCTTGTTGCTTCTAACAATGTTTGTCTCTCTTCGGTATGTGGAATTTGTCTTGGATTGAACTTAGAGAAATATCTAATGTCATGAAATATGAGAAACAAGTGGTTGTAAAAAGTCAGATGTCAAAGTTTCTGCTAAGTCGTCAAAATATTCTGTACTTGCATATGAGAATCTGACGTTCTGACAACTACATATCTTCTGTCAGGAACTTTCTAAAAAAAACGCCTTCCACATACTAATACAAAACGACACAACCACACACAAACCAAACAGCAGCATTACAATACACTTTTTCTTTCCGGGAACAGCAATTGTTTAAACCAAATGAAAAATCAGACAAAAATAACATTTCACCAACACAAACAAACTCTACACTAAAAAGAATCTTTTAAAGCCCAACTACACCAACTTATCCTACAAAACCTCACACACCTATGCTCTAGTCTACTCAAAAACACTCAATATCCAACAAAGAGCACACACAAT
The DNA here is from genome assembly GCF_026262505.1 of Trichomonas vaginalis G3. Classification (NCBI taxonomy): domain Eukaryota; phylum Parabasalia; order Trichomonadida; family Trichomonadidae; genus Trichomonas; species Trichomonas vaginalis. The sequence goes on from NC_067207.1 coordinate 19,474,103, forward strand.
CAGACAGATCAACAAAACTTTTGTACTACTCATATACTTAATTCATTGCAACACATAAGTTTCATTCTCTATCTATTGAGGACACAGCGCATACAAAATCTACCAACACAGACTTTTCCTCACAAGCTTTGTACCATACTCTCAGAGGTGGTCGAATACGTCCAACCCTAACAGTAATCCTGCACAACCAAACAACCACTCTGTACAAAGAAATGCGATGCTCAAGACCCTCAACCACAAGCATCCCATCTACGAGACCTTCACCAGACAAACACCTCTCCACAACTCCCTACAAACATCGAGAGCCCGCACAGTTCTCCAATTCTATTTAACACCTATGAGCACACTATCATTGTCACAAGAACGTTCGCACAACAACCAGCACAAACCATATACACAGATATCCACTCATCAGACATCTCTTCTCTCGATCCATCCACACACTTGACAAAATCAATGTTCCACATCGGAACCAACATCTTCGAGACTCTAAGAACAAAACCCATATAACATATACAATATTCTCTTCTCCCATTCTCCCCATCAACTGTATATCTACACACAGCTACAGACTACATACACCTCACGCTGCCACAGATACGCCAATAAGAACGTATGCGACAAACCACGTAGCGTCAAACCATAATCACAAACGTTCCTATTACCAAAATCGAACCACTGAAAAATCTTCCCAAACTCTCAGGACACATCCTTACGAACAATATCCCAAGCATCCAACAATCTTCCATGCCAACATGTACACGACTTTCTATTTTCTTAAGTTTCTGTCTACCATTCTTGATTTCTGAAAACTCATATAAACATAACATCCCATCTTTCATAACATAATCATTCTGCAGGCAGAAGTCGACATAAATGACTAAACGTTCAAATTCGCGACTGCTTGTTATTAGTCTCGAAATGGACAACAATATTTCTGGAGAACATCTCTCTCGATCACACACACACTCCACAAAATCTTTTTATAAAATAAACAAAAAAATACTTTTCGGTTAACTTATCTCCTTGACTTTGTTGCTTGCAAAATTGTTGACATTGCCTCTGTTCTTAGCATAGTGTGTGTTGATTGAAGCTTTCCCCCGCTAACATGTAATCAATACTTTGCACCAGTCTGACATCTCACTCCAATTCGAAAAACCATTTCTTCCCGTCATGACAAAATACCATAAGAACATAAAAGTTTCATACAGGAAAACAAATGTGCTTCAACTTACAAATGTCAACGTTACACCAACATTATACTTGCCAAAGTGCTTTGAGTTCACAAGGGTGCAAAATTCTGACCAATTCGAACCAATGCAACAATAGCGAGAAACCCGCAGCAGAAAAGTATTGTTTATACGCATACAATATCTTTTGTCATAAATACAGTTTCTTCACAAACATTCGAAATAAACACTTAACACTAACGTTTGAACAACTATACTAAAAGACGGGTGTGCTTAATGTCAACTGGAATAGACATTCCTCGTATGACCTTTTACCTCGATCATATAAGCGCGAAAATGTGCGCCGTAAAGTAAAAACAACAAACCAGAGAAATAACGTTACTAAACTATATACTATAGCTCATATCGTTATAATATACCTAAACCCACTATACCACACACCCACCAGCCACGAGGAACAAAACCACAACAACTAAAATAAATATCATCCACAACTCATACCTAATAACACGCAAACAGACAATATAAGCACCAACACACCAACAATTACAAGCTAGATTACACTAAACCAAAATAACAACACACAACACTGATATCTCACAACAATGTACACACACTATACACATCAGAACGGTCCAAGAGTATCTTCAAAAGGGAGAATATCTTTTCTTACCACAAATACCACAAAACAACAACAGTCTGCTGGCACGTACAAAAAAGAGCGCAAAACACACCACGCATTAGTCAAGATCATATCGATCGCCTCTTACAAAGTTCACGTTTACATCCACGTCCCTTTCTCAATTTCATGATAAAGCTTCCTATCGCATTATAACTAAAGACCCATTATCAATCGCACTTCCAGAAGAAGTTCTATATAGTACCACTCCACCACATAAGCTCATAACACCCAAATCAGATATATTACTGAACCACCTCCAAATATCAGAAATACTATAATGTCCAAAACACGTATCTACTCTCTGCATTTGACTTTATAAAAGTCTTTCACACATGAGAACGAACTTCCACTACCTACAACTTTCATATACCACATGCGTCTTTAAAGTTCTCTTGTCTAAGCAATTCAAATATTTTGTAAAGACATAGAACTTTCCCTTTGTCTACCACGCGAACAAACAAAAACAGGGTCTTTTCATATCGCTTCAAAAGTGTCGTAAAAGTCCTTTACATGAAATAAAGCTCCTATGATTCAATTTTTTCTTCAAACATCCTTTCAAGAATTTGACATTTTTACTAGCAAATAAATTTAATGAAATGTTGTGGTCGTCAATTTTTTATGACGTCTGGGAAAACTATACTTTAAGTTCAACGTTTCACCTCCTTTCATAACGTATATCTTGTCAATGCATTTATAGCAAAACACCACCACAACTAAATGTCGGTTCTATTTCTTGATGTTATATCGTCTGCCTCTGTCAAAAGTTTCAATAGTTCTTTCAAAACTTCATCAGGTTCAATGACATATGAGTCACTTTTACAGTTCGTGTTTCGAACCAAGTTTAACATTATACTTATAAGCTTGACAAATCTTCTCCTGAAGTTTGAAGTTTGTCTTTTCAGTTGTTGTAGTCGTTTCGAATATCTGCAACAGAACTTAAGTCTCTGCTAACTTCAGGATATGTGGTTGCTTCTTTTAGCAGGAACAATTGTATTACCATCTTCGTCCTCGTATGGTTTCCCACTTCAACATCTCTGTCTTTTGACATTGACATAAACACTTTGACTGTTTGTTGAGTGGTGAATTTTAACTTCACATCTGCCACCAGCCATTAAACCTTTTGAAACCTTACGCTTCTATTTTTCGGAAATCACATTTACTTAGAATAAAAGATGGACGTATTCGAGACATATCTCTCGAATTGAAGCAGCAACAAAGTTACAACACACAAACAATACAAATACATTTGACAGAATAGTTCTTTATACAAACAATGGAAAATGTTATAGAATAGCAAATATTTGCTGAACCAAAATATTTCCATAAAGCAAAGAAAGTTGGATAAACTGAAATGGTGAATTCTCTGAAGCAGACAAAAATATAACTTAAAACTTACAGATATTTCTAAAGGTAAGTTTATCTTACCAATATTATGTCAAAACTGGCACGTACTGTCCATATTTGACGGAGAGAAGTCAGTTCAAGAACAACTTACTGACCTGCTGCCAAAATCTGCTGCGATGGAAAGCTGTCGTTATTGCCAATCTGAGAGGCCCCAGCAGGTTTCATCAAACGAATCTCAAAAGAGCATCTTCCGTGAAAGTGCTATTGGTTTTGTAAACTTCTTTGCTTTCAATTCATCTGCGACCGTCCCTCCTGTCACCAGTAATTGTATTGTACAAGTACCAACAGTTGAAAACCACCCCATAAAGTCTTCTGAGTCAGCAAATGGAATGCCAAGCCAAAAGTTTGAAACGGTCTCCATTTGTATATTGAGTTTTTGACCTCCTGTATAGTCCATACTTTCACCACTATGGCATAATAGAACTTTGCATTTCAGGGTTAATGGTTGTTGTGAAGTTGTTGTTTAAAGTTCATAGCATCTAATGTCAAGGTATGACCTCATATCCTCAACTGTAGAATATTCTTCTCTTGGATAATATTTGCCCTCTATGTTTATATATATTTAATACCAGGGTTGTAAAAACAAGAATAGTCATTTATCAGTTCGTCTCTGAAACAGGTACAAACATTAGTCATCGTGCAATGATCTTCATTGCAGTTCGTTAAAAGTCAATATCCTGCATTCTTCGCACTGCATCAGCACTTTGGCTTGCCCCCACTTCACCATGCCACACAGTCCATTGACAGCATGGATTTCGGCTGTATAAGGAAACTTAAGTGAAACTGCATAATATTTGGCAGACTAATCAGCATTTGAAATAACATCTAAGGGCTCCACAACACTATAGACTGCAAGGCGTCGCTTTCTATTCTCTTGCATTCAAATTTTTATTCGCATGTTGAATCTTACACTGAAACACAACGATCCCAAGTCACTCCTCCCCACACACACAACGACCAAACACCAACAAACACCGCAATTGAAATAATACTTCATCACTTCACCACATCTCAGATTGCGAAAAGTTAATCGACACAGACCAACAAAACACAGAAAGTCTAAGTACAACTTCCTTGATCTAGTAGCGAGCAATAATCATCCGAGCGCAACTGCACGACGTTGATTCATTTCGCCCTTCTACGTCACTCAAAAGACAACACACGCAACAAATGATATAGATGACAACACTCCCAGACAAACACACACCACAACACAACCACCCCACAAAACCGAGAATACCTGCTGTTGGACAGATCAAACATATAAGTTCATTTTTGCACCTCTAAGGCAGACGAATCATATCACACCACAGACTATACCCAAGATATACGCACAAAAATTTATTCACCTGCCCAAGAGATCATGGCACCACATATCCTTAAAAAACCTCAAGAAGAGGAAACGCATGACCACAAAGCACAGCAACTCTAACAAGCGCGGTTCACACGTTTTCACTCATGGTTGACTGGCTGCTGCAGTTTGTCCAGAAAGGTTAACATAAAATTCCTTGGAACGTTCAGTCTGTCCAAGTACCATTACAATCTTCATTTCTCAATATTTGCATACAGTGGTCTGTTTGTTCTCTAGCTTGTGGTGACTGTAGTTTCTCAAGCGAACCCATCATAGTTTTGCCCATGTTTACTGTTTTGAACTAACGTCAGAGTTTCACAAGCGAGGTACCAAGCTACTACTACTAATATACCCACATGAAAGACTTCTGCGAGCATATTGCGTATCCGACATAGAAAATTCCATTGCAACCCTTTCTTGTCAGACAACACTTGGCAAGAAGGTTTTATTTCAATGGTCTTGTTCCACGTATAAGAATGAGTTGTCAAAAAAATAATATGAAACCTGTCGCAAGCGAATATCTACTGTGTTGAAGAAAACCTTCTCAAACGTCACCTACCGTTTTCAGAAGAAACAAGACAGTTGTATATTCGTAAGTTCCAGGAACTATTTCTACCTTCTAATGGCAATTGTCGCATTCGCTTTTTATACCATCGGGAAAAACATCCGTTCATGGCATCCAAAATTTGGCGTATCCCTCCCACGGTACATTTCATGATGGTAAAAAATATAGAATACGTTGGATTTATTTCATAAATTGTTTCTACAAGCTTACTTTCTTCTCTTGCGACTGCAAGTTTTTAACTCTTCTTTTTCCTTCATTTGCCACTACTTTCACTAGATGAGTTACTTCTTCACTACTTCACTTTGTTTCTACTCTTCTTCTTTGGTGTCGCTTTTGTTAAACTTGCCCTCTGCTTAATTTGATTGCATCTTACAATGCCTCATGTTACTACGCCTTATGTTGTAAATTTCCCCTGTCCCTTTTTGCCTTTGGGCTCTCGGCGCCCATCTCAGTTACACCTATAATCCTAGAAAGATTTTGTCATAGTCTTTGTATTTGAGTCTTCGCGTATGTTTGCATACTCCTTTCCTGAGTTTCCAGGTTCAAGCTCTTCAAACAGAGCTTCGTCCAATAACACCAACAACAAACAGCCAACCACAAGAGAACACTATACACGAGCGTATATCAATCCATAATCGATCTATTTGATAACGCCATACTCACTGGATCCTATAACCCTCATTTAACCCATAATCATAACCCAACAAAAATAAAATCTTCATTGTCTGCGAATCATGGCCGCAAAAAGCCTTCATAATACCACTCACTTGACGTCACTTACTCATCGTGCTTAGAACTCTCATATTATTACAACAGTTCACGCTCACAAATCAACCTGTTAATATTAATCCAAACAATACACTAACCACATTCAATTCCATCTACCGACAGTCACTGAATCCATTTGCGAAGTTTTCCCTCTAACATATCCTCCTGCTCTGCCAAAGCAGATTCTTTATGACATTCTGCTGTACAACACTTCCCCGCGTTTGCTAACGCTCATGTACAATAGATTCTCTTCCTTCTAATCTCCCTACTTTTCTTATACTAAACTCTTCACCCCAAATATACCACTCTTATATAATATAATAAAGTCTTTGAGAAAATGTTTTAGGAACTCAGGGTCGTTACTCTATTTCCACTCACCATTGTTCAATTTCATACCTTCAAAATATCTGCATCTTTCAACTATTCAATGGAGACCACTTAAAAACGGACCAGCCCGCTGAACAATACACCAGCAATAATCACACTCTGTTCACAACAATTCCACATTCCAAATTAACGCCAAGCTCTACCCAACTTACGCAACCTTGAGGTTGTTAAGGCTTTACACCAATAAACCCAACCATACTCCGGTACTATAGCTTATAATAGACACCACATTCATAACACTACGTCTCACACGCTCTCACATAGTCTAAGCCAAGAAACCAAAACAAAAGATAGTGACAATATTGTTTCCATAACTGAGCAACCGGTACTGAAATGAAAACTCAATTACACAAACTGTCTATCAAACTACTAAATCCACATATATGCCCATTATGCGAGACTCTAACGACAAACAATTCTACCAACACACTTTCATACTATATTACCACCCCAGAAGATTCATCCTATCGTCGTAAGTACAAAGGCAATCCATCTCCTGATTTATCTGCAACGCTAACCACACACAACCCACCTCTACAATCACAACCACTCACAATACCAAACCAACTCAAACCACAACATCAATTCTAATATCAACCTACCACCTCAGCAACAACAACATACGGAGACAGAGTATACTATAACATAAATGTACACTAATCCACGAGCGCCAGACCAACCATCAACTACGACACTAACATCAGAACAACACAACCCACAACCAACCACCTACCTTCATCCCAACCTACCTACCAACTAGCACATGAGATAACCACACGCAAATCTATACTATACAATCTAACACGCAACCTCTCACCATATAATCTTCTAGGCAAAACACACAGGGCATTCCGAATCTATGATCACACCACCATACCAAAACAACAAACCTAGTTCGAGAAACAACGACCGAGCGGTCTCCAAAACCAAACCACCACCACCCATCATCCTCTCATTCCGAGAGACCAACTTACGTATATCTAACCACACAAAATCCCACCCACAACCAAGTATTCTCACTGCTCGAATCCCTTAATTAAGTATACTCATAACCACAACCCAACCGACGGAACAAAGACGCAAACTCTTTCTACGATTTCCATTCAGAGCCTCATCTCAAAACACACCATGATTCCAGAGAAGAAGAAAACTGAAACAACACTAAAACTTCCCATTCCACCGCAACTAGCTATCACCATCGCGCAATATAGAGCAACACCTATAGACCACTGCAACCTATCATATCCCATATCGCATGGCAACCATCATATCATTACAAGATCACCTAACATCCTTCCACCATAGCGCATAATCTCCACCACACCTACATACATCTATAACCGAGCACCCCGTATTATAATCTAATTAAAAAAGTAACCCACTACCATATCTACAAAAATCAAGCCGACTTCATAAACCTTTCTTCTTTCGTTTCCAACAGCTTATATATATATCATTTTATATATCCGCGTAACTATCAACATGAGAAGAGAGTTGAATTATACAAAATATATCCAGCTCAATCGAAACCAGCCCCACAAAACGACACCATAAAAACCATCACTCTACACGGCAGGTAAATTCCCATCCAATAGAATCATTTGTCCGAAATCTATGCTACTTAAATCACATCAATCCCTGTAGCGCGAGACCTTGTCAAAATTTTCCAAGGATTTCTCGCAACAAAAAAACCTCTCAACACCAACGCAACCTAAATCCCCAATTTTGTGAACACACTGCAAAACCATAAAACGCCTAACATAGGTCTACGGTACAGCGTAATTACTCTCCCATATATAGACTCTACAATCATAAATAGCACTATCTAACACATCTAAACACCACATCACCATAAACCCACTAAAATTCAAATATGACAATACACATCTGAACAGACCTCAAAAACAACAATATAACTCACTCACTTCAAGCCATTTAACGCAATATCCTTCTAACACAGTTTCCCAGCTTCCTACATCACTCTTTCCTATGTCCCAAAACTGAGCTCACTGAGCGATTATCAGCATCGCACCGCTTCGCTTACATGCTATGCCCACCGAAGGTCTTCAATCACACTGCCTATGAGAGCTGCTGAAGCGCCTAGCAAACATGTTTCTTCTAGAAAACTACGCGTTGCTCTCAGCGCGATATCTTAGAGCTGACATGCCGACTTATAAACTAGTTGCTAATCGATACCGTCAATCTGACACAACAATCGCGCCAATCAGCCACTGCAAACCAAACAACCACCCCCACAACAACAAATGTCTGTGCGTCCATAATGACCAGACTAGATCACAAATGATATCTAATACTGCACCACGACACTCGAGTCGCAGAGCATCCTAACCATATATAATAAACGAGGAGGATACTCTCAGCTTGCGTATATAAGTTCCACCAGCGCACAATATGTCCATCTGCAGCATAATGTCCTACCTGACTTTTCGTTTTTTAAGAAAGCATTTACTAGGTCTGTTTTGGTCTGTTGTAACTCTTTTTCTTGACTTCCACAACAGTTGCTCTAACGGCGTCATAGGCACTTTGAACTGCCGTCTCGTTGCCTGCATCTGTTATTTTCGTCATATTTTGTGCTACTTCTCTTAACTCGTGTGTCGAAACCTTCAGACTTCAGTTTCTTTCCAGATGAGAAGTCGTTCACTAGTTTCACCTTACTATGAAGAGCTTCGAAGGCGTTCTTAAAGTCAGCATTCATTAAAGCTTCATTTGAACTGTCTTCATCCGCTTGTATTTTTGTCCTTATTGACCCTATAAGTTGGGCTGCTTTGGCGTTGGCTTGGGCATCTAACCAGTCATATTAGCTTTATATATATTCTGCGCTTTTCATGCCTTTTGCATGGCTGCGTCGTATTTTTACTTTCTTGTGCTAAGTTTTCATACTGTACGGTTTGGTTTTGCAACTGTAAAAGTTTTTCTGCCTTTACATTTGCTTCAACTTCTTTTTTATACTCATCGCTATCCATATATGTCTTCAGGCTTTTTGTTTATCTCTTCATCTTTCAGTACTTTATATTGAGTAGTATGTTTTCAAATTTATAACATCTTGTTCCATTTTTGCTACTTCTGCTGCTTTTTCTGACACTTTTTCGCATATTCCTCGTACTTAGTTCTTTTCAGTTGTTCTTCTTTTCTTCTTTTCTCTACGTTTAACTCATTGAGTTCTTTGTGTTGCGTCTGTCATATTCTAGTTTCTTTTCGTTTTCATTATTTGTTTCTGTATGTCTATGTTTGACTTTTGACATCTGTTATTGATTTTGAGTGAACTAAATTACATCATTGACTTAGGGTTATAAGCTGTTCCGTCTGCAGCTCCACCATAGCCTGCCATTTTCGCTAAAAATGCCGCTCTTTAAACCTCCACTCTGTGCACCAATAACTCGGTTTTAAAAGCAAGGGTTGCTTGACATTTGTTGCAACATAGTGGGGTCATTCAAATTTGTTGTTGCAACTGTTGTTGTGGTGTCAGTTTTACTATTGGATGTTTCAATGCTCTCTTCCTCTTACGTATATTCTTACGTAGCTTACGTGGCATTTTAAGTGAAGTAAAAAACGGTTTTTGACAGATGTTTTTTAGACACTATGTTTCAGCACACAAAAAACTACTTGGTCAAAGTGTTGTTAGTTTTGAAAATAACCGTCCTATCTTGTTTTAAAATGGAGAAAAGGCTTCTCAAAAGTATACTTCCTTGGAACGCCCGTAACTTTTCCTGTAGCGACGATAGACCCACCTTACATTGTCCGGACAAATACAAATATACTTACATATTTTGAAGTGCTCTACAAAAAAAGTCAACGGCGACGACTCTCAAAAACCGTTGTGCAAAAAGTTCTACCGTTGGACAAAAAGTATATATAGAAAACAAAAAACGTTTATAAGTCCATTCAATACTTCTTGCCGCGCACTGACGGACCAACACAAGCGAGTGTCGCAAAAACCATGTTCACAACATCACACCCACAAGCCATATCACCATCACCAAACCCACACGTCTACACGTAGTCGAAACTTTATTTCCCTCAAATTATCTACAACCCAAAATACCAACAACCAGTCCTCCACATCTCTCTATTCATCCACGCCATTCTCATCGCCTTATACTCCACATGTCCATTACCAAGACAGATAGCGCCCATATCACGTTATTCCATGTCATCCTCCACGTCACTCCCAGTCCCAATGACACTCCCAAGACTCGCTATTGAACCCCGTAGCAATCTAACTTCCAAATTAGCAGCCAAACAATTGCAGTCAAAAAGCTGAATGCAACATACATGGCTTCTTCTAAAATAGAAGAAGAGGTAATGAGACAACAAGACCTTATACCAGAGACCATTCTAACAAGCTCAATTATCTGAGTCAAATAGTTTCAGGCACAGCGTCCAATTATATACGAACCAAACAGACCATACCTAAGGGTTCACCAAATCTCACAAATTCAATATGCAGCGAACTTGTCCAACGCCATCTACCTTCCCTCGTCCCACTCTCTGTACAAAGCAGCTGACTCCACAGAAGACGAAACCACTCCATCAACCTCCAGATTGCTACCCTTACAACGAGCACACCACCAAATTCTACCAACAAAATTCACACTTATGCAAAAACCCTCACCCAGAACCCCAAAACCAAAACCCACACCCACCACAACCCAACAAAAACACCACCCACCCAACAGCACCCCCACCCCGTGCAGCACAAAACTTCATCGATACTCGTACAGCTTATGACAGGAGATGAACTACTGACGAAGTACGGAGCCGAAAATGTTGCGCTGGGTTTTTCTCAGCAACTCCTTAGCGAAATCCAAGTTGAAATTGTCAACCGATTTCCTGTTCGTACTATATTCGTTACCGAATGAAACAACGAAAAAGATTGAGTCATTCCAGGTGACCGAGAGTCATTTTCCAACGCAAAAGTGGACAAGAAATTGTATTCGAAGAATTGGTTTGCATATTCTTTAGCAATGGTCAAGACTACTGGGAAGGAAACTTGGTATTAGTCCCCGGTGAAACCATTTCTGTTTCATCGGATTTGAACCATCCATACAAGATATGGTTCAATTACGTTGCATATAACGCAGAAGACCCGAACTTTGACTCAGAATAAAAACTTCATTTATACTAAACATCTTCGGGGCTAGAGGGCGCAACGCGCCTGGAAGCCCCACTACCTTTTTTTTTTTTTCTGTGACCATGTAAATATATATCTATGCAAAACGAGAGGTTATGCCATAATTTTTTTTAGTTATCAAATTTTCCTTTTTTTGAGAGAAGTCTCTCAATAATTTGAGAAGAATCTTTGATATAAAGAGATACACATTTGTAGAACGAAGTAAGTGTTTTCCAAACATTTTATATGTTCATCCTGTATAACAATATAAAGCTGCATAGTGCCATCTTGTGCGTTTGCTATTTTATGTACTTTTCATTGAGATAATCCCTCTTCTCGGGTGATTTTAACAGTCAACTCAATTTTAAAATAAAGATTTCATCAAAATGATTTCGAAATTCGGATATTGATTATATAAATAGCACTGTTAACATATTTTGGATGAGTAAAAAATACCTTGTTTTGTATGCATTTAGTACACCTTTATTTTTGATTAAAACTATAAAATTTTTATTCCTTATATAATAAATAGTATATGTTACATAAACATGAAATTCAATAGCATTCAATTTTGGATTTTTTAGATTTGGTAAATTTTAGAAGAAATAAAATCAGCAATCAAAATAAAGAAACTTTTTTTGTATCTTCTATGATTACCTTTTGGTACTAAATTTTGCATTAATAAGTAAATTATCTGTATTATTCTGTGAGCACAAGCCCTCAGTTATGCTGGTAGTGAATGATGAATCGTCATTTTGCGAAGAGAACGCGATTATTAAGGTAATTTTGAGAATTGTCTTGAATTATTTAAAATTAAAGTTAATTGAATAGGTAGGATAACTAGCCTTTGCTAAATTTGTATAATTTGACCTTATTCTAGTTGGATCTGAGAATATTTTGCTGAAATAATAAATTATATCGCCGATTTATGAAAATTTCTCTGATGGGACCGACTCGCTGAAACGTATTAGTGTTAATGGTAACTTGTCTGAATTTTCAAATTTTTTTCGAAATCCAAAAAATCACAAACAAAAGCATCAAAATTAGATTTGCATTTAAGGTTTTCATTTTTTTTGGAAAATAAAAATATTTTTTCCCCAATAAAGTTTTTTTTACTTTTGAGAGGAATAGAAACGTTATTTTGGAATTTTGAAACGACAGAAATGTTCCATTTTTAATGTAGATTCTAAAATGGGGTCAAATTTTTGATTGAACCGTTATCCATTGAAAAACCTCGATTTTAAAATGTTATTCCAAAATATTCATCTAATGATATAGTATATATTTATTAATTATTACTTTTTATTCAATTTTCACTTTTGGCGGGATTTCATTTTTTTTTGTTGTATGGGCCATATTGTTCACCCAAAACGGAAAACAAAGGCAATGCATAACATTTTACTCCACGAACGTCGTCGACTCTCAGCGCGACAGATGCTTGGTGCTTGCATAATGACCGGAATGCCATATACAAAAGGTGCTCGCTTTCTTTCTCTTTGTGGAACTAAGCCCCCTGTGAAGAGTGGTGTCATGAGACAACAGAGATTTTGTGACGATAAGATTAGAAGACTTAAAAGTATTTCCCTAATGCTGTCGAGAAAGTCCTTCAGTGGTTACTTATCCATTGATGCAAGATGGACGCACAGGCGAAACTCGCCAAGTTGTACAGTAACTGCGCTCGATGCTGTCACAAAAAGAGTTCTTGCATGCGTGAACATCAACCATATTGGTGGAAACAGACAGCATGCTCAGTATTCCGGAGCTTCCAACAATATGGAAAGTGCTGGAACTCGAATCATCTTGAAGCAATTAAAGAAATACAATATCTTGAAAGATGTTAAAGAGATTATTAAAGACCGAGATAACAAAAGTGTCTCTGTCTTTAAAGAATTTGGCGTCTCTCATCTTGAAAGATTCGATCCAGGTCATGTATCAAAAAATATCTCAAAAGATTTTACAAAGTTCTCAGCTTCTCATAAGACAGTTGAAGTTTTCAACGACAAGACTCAGAAGATTGAAAAAATAGAGAGACCTTTCTGGGGTCTGAATGCAAGCCTAAGTATGTGGCTTTGGTCATGTTTTGCCGAAGAAAATATTGACAAACGTACGAAAATGTGGGAGAATTGTGTCTACCATTACGTAGGCAATCATTCTTTTTGCGAACCGCACAATTACAAATGCTTTGAATGGCAAAAAGGTGTCAATTCGATCCAACTTCAATTCATGCTCTATGACTGGGTTCACAAATGGACACCCATAGTTTCCAAAGTTTCTTCCATTGGATCTACCTGCATGAATGAAGCGTTTAACTCCAAAATTGCATGCTATTTGGACAAATCAAGAGCCTGGAAGAACATTAACATTAGAGTTAACGTTGCAATCTTAGAATGGAATGATCCAGAGCATTTTCTCGGAGATATACAAAAAGCATTACATCTTCCCCCACTTCCAGAAGATTGTGTCAAATCATTTGAAGAGAATTGTTACTCCAAAATGATATTGAAACAAAAAACTGTTACAAAAGGTTCTAAAAAACAGAACAAATACAAAAAATCCATTCAGAGTGTACCAGGAGGAGATTATCAAGTTTTCAAGTCCGAATGGGAATCAGAAGACGAAGACATTGATGACTTTGATTAACGAAAATTACATTTTATTTATTGTTTTTGTTTTTAATTAAATTATTATTATGCTCATTTTCTTATTTTGATTTTTTCTCATTATGATATAAATAATTTATTAATGCATTTATCCAATAATTATGCTATGATATTTTTATGCCTTATTTCATTTCTCTTATATTTGATAATCTGGTAAAATATAGTTCAGACTATAATCATTTTAGATTATTGATATATTTATATAGGTTAGAATAAAATTAGTTTCATTTTCTACTTTTATTTTGAATTAATAATTTATAATATCAAATATTATGGCGTAACCTCTCCTTTAAAATATAGATATATATAGGCCTATAGAGTTTATTGGCACTCTCAAAACTCTAGAATTTTGAGTTTACTATACCCTTAAATTAATTATCGAGATGGAAGCCCATTCGAGTTTATTAATGATTTTAATCATTAATAATGAAATAAAAAAATATTGAGAATTGAAATTTATTATTAATCACTCAACAACGCCAATAATTTATGGGTTAAAATTGTGTAAAAAGAATTTGAATAAGAAATAAAAAATGCTTCAAAAATATTGAAAGCCCAGGGCTTTTTATTGTATATATTCCGTATTCCTATTAATGCTATGTAGAATTATCATCAAATTGATTTTAATTACATTTCAAAAGATTACACTCTTTGATGATAAAACGTCAACAATTGAATCATTAATGACATACAAAATCAAATCATATCTCGATACTTCAGAAAAGTGGCAATAGAAATTAATTGAATAGTTATTCAAAAGTTATGATTCACAGTTAAAAAGTTATTTGAATTTATAAGAAATGCATGGAAAGTTTATTAAGGGTGCACACGAGAGGATCATGTAAACTTCAGAATTTAGAACCTTATTTTTAGGCATTATCTTGGCTACCTATTTAGGCTCGAAAAGCAAAAAATATCAAAAAATACAACTTGAGTCCATTATGACCCTTTCATGGAGGTAGTTTTTATCCGCTAGTATTTTCCCTTTGAATCTCTTTACAATTCGAAATCAAATTCAAACCTCAGTAGAAGAAAGGAAGAATCGACTTACTACGGTTGTAATACGAATAAATACATATGTTTAATTATTTTTATTTACATAATAATTGTTTGAAGCTCATATTCCATCAAATTTTTAAATAAAAACATTAAAATGTTGAAAATGTTCATATATTTTAATAGGGTTTTGGCACTTTATTGAGGAATTACTACATACATAGTCGAACTGAACTTGATATTTTGAAATTTAAATTATTTATCAAAATTAAAATTTAACTTGAAATTTATAATTATTTAGTCATATTTTGCATAATTCTAAGTAGATTTTGTAAAAAATCAAGAAAGAAAAATTTTAACGTGCATTATTTTTTCTTTTTTATAATAATACATATTATTATATAATTAACATATTCATAATGTTTCACCCTTTCAAAAATATAATCCTCCTCTCAAATAAACGTACATACGGGTGGCCTCTTTTTTCAAAAAATTAAAATTTGAAATTTTGGGCTCAAATATTAGAGATTTTTTCAACCTTCAACGATATATGTTGTCTATATCAGACCTCCTTTCTTTTTGATACTTAACATTGTTCCTAAATCTTAGCCGTTAAGGTTGTTCTGAAAATATTTTTTTTTTTCGAAAAAATTCGAAAAAAATTCTTAAAATTCAAAAATCCCTTAATTCCTGAGGATTTTGGAAAAAAGTTTTTACATGAACATGTGTATATTATATGAAGTATATTGATAAGGTAAAAATCAAATTTTATTGCATATTCATCGAGAAAATAAACTAACGAATCCCTCAAAATTGAGAGGGTAATCCTCCTCCTCTCAAATAAACGTACATACGGGTGCACCCTTAAATACAATTAGTTGATTTCAGGACGAATGATTAATTTTGTGTTTCTGTTATTTGAAGCATTCTTTGAGCTCAAGACAGCTGGCATGGATAATGATCTTGCACGGACATTATTATCTGGTTTAAACTGCAAGAGATTGATGACTTGCCTTGCAGATAACCTTTCATCTGGATTTTTAACTAAGAGTCCTTCAAGAATTGTTTTCATCATGCCATAGCATTGTGCTTCAATGTCTTTAAGTTCTCCCAAGTACTTGAGGAACTTTTTTGTTGAACATTCTGGAAATGGAAACTTTCTGAAGACTGTGTAGTAGATAGTTATGCCTAAGGACCACATGTCTGATTTGCTTCCATCATATGTATCATTATATATGACTTCTGGAGCAATAAAATAAGGAGTTCCGCACGCGAGATTTAAGTTTCGATTTTTAGTTTGAACACCGAAACCGAAGTCAAGGAGCTTAACATTCATATTTTCATCAAATCCGATATTCTCCGGTTTGATATCTCTATGAGCAATTCCTTTCGAGTGAAGATAATCAAGAGCCTCTGCTGTTTGAATAATAATATTGTAAACCATTGGCTCAGGTAATTTATGCCTTGTTGAAGTAAGTTGGTGTAATGTACCGTTAAGCAACAATTCCATGATGATTACTATAAAATCTTCAAGATAGATGACTTCATGGAACTTTGCAATGCGAGGATGATCTATTCTTTCTAGTATTCTTAGTTCTGATTCTACATGTCTCAAATACTCGTTGCTTTCAGAAAATAACTCTCTTGGAATGAATTTAGCGGCAAAATACTGACCCGTTTTTAAACAGTAAACTTGGTATACAGAGCTTGATGAACCTGTGCCAATCAAGCAGCCAAGGGCATATGTTTTGAATTGGTTGGGGATCTTGGCAACCATCCCACAAAAATAAAAACTGTTAGTGTCGAACTTTTGAGATAATTTGTATGTCTTTGAATTTTGTGATCCCTTAACCGCGAAAATAATCTTTTCGGTATTTTGACTCTTTATGTGTTGTTAATCAATTATGTTTTGAATAGAAAATTTGAAAATCAGAAGGGTGTAAAATTAAGTTAATATAAATTTTTAGATTGATGATAAATTTGCTGTATACATGGAACTCTACAAAAGTCATACGTTTGCGTTCATGAATTAAAAAAAAATTCAATATGCTTTGAATTCAACTATTCAAATAAAAACGTCCTCCTAAGAAAACTGCCCATCACACTCGTTAGAAATAACTAATGATGCTGGATAATATTGCAAAAAATTTTGAATTTTCGAAAGTTGGGAGAAACGACCAAAAGTAATAAGAAATATACTATTCAAGGCCTGTAAAGAAAAACCTAAACTATAAAACAATAAATTTCTATTCTCAAATTTGAAATTAAACTTTCCATCGTGTTCTTCAATTATTCCTTGATAAATAATTTCGCAATAGTATTGAAACACGAATAATTCCAAAATTCCATTTTTATTTTTACAATTTCAAATCAAACTAAAAGAAATTTCGTTTATTTATATAATTAAAAGATGTTTCTGCAAATACATACTCTGTATAGTATGGATCATCTATTGGGCCATCCTATGGATGTCTATTGATTATTTCATTTCTTCAATAACACATATTATGATCATATTAATACTTTCAAATTCATTATTAGGACGAATCCAGATCGAATCAAAATACGAAATTGTCCTATACAGTTCAAATCCTCTGTTTTTTGATGGGTCAAAACAATAAAAAAAAAAGTTATGGGTTAGTAGTATATGTTGAAGGGTTTTGTGACTTTTTTTGTAAACGTAAGAATTCATACATTTTTGAGCGATTTTGTATCATTTTTTTTTACATATGAAGTAAAAAATGTATGATTTTTACGGTTTTTATTCTTACGTTTTTGAATAAATCAAGATTTAAAAATTTTCAGAATCGTAAGAAATTTTCACTAAACCCATACATAATGAAATAAAAAAATAAAAAAAATAAAAAAATAAACTTTAAAAATTCATGTCTTACATTTTTTGAATAATTTATTTTTTTAATTCGTATGAAAATGAGTGTCAAGACTAACGACGTTAAAAAATTGGGATTCACAAACGAGGAAATAAAGGATATATTAGAGGAGGCGAGTTATGAAGTTAATAAATATTATTTAAGAAATTGTCAAAAATTCGCGGAGTTATTAAATGATTTAGATTATGATGGAAAAATGAATAAAGATGATGTTATAAATTTCTTATATCCCACATCTGAAGAAGAAAAACCTAAAGAACCTGATGTTTTCCCTGAATATTATGAAGAACGGATTAAAGATGATGAATATGATGAAATTGAAAGACTGGAAAAAATAAGAGATGAAATAGATGAAAAAATTAAGGAATTAAGAGAAGTTGAAAAATATAATGAGAATGAAGTAGAGGGTTTAATGAATATCCCAGCTTCAGAATCAGAAGTTCAAAAATCTCATGAAGAAAGATATAAAAATTACTTTTTGGAATCTACTAAAAATTTATTAGATGGTGAAATAGATGAAACACTTTCAGAAGAAGGCACAAAATTTATTCATAAACATAAGTTACAATTTATTGACGATGGAGATTATCCATGTATATTACTTTCACCTCCTCTTGATTCTGAAAAATTCAAAAAAGCACTGAAAAATGTAACATATGCAACAAATACGATTAAGAAAGAAGACCATGATATTTACACAAATTATTATTTAAATAAATGTACAGGTGTTGATAAAGTTTTTGATTTGTTAGATAAAATATCAAAAGAAACAATTGGTACATATAAAATTTTATGCGATTGTGGTTTCATTATTGAAGATACTAATAATGTTTCATATGAAAGAACAGCACCGAAGGAAGACGAAGTTGAAAGGTCTATACCATTCGTTATTAAGAATATAAAAGATATGAAAACTTATAAACATTATATTTATTCATTTATTTCAGAAAAAATGGAAGCAACCCATAAAACATCATCTCATCATTTTATAGCTATTCATACATTCCTTTTCAAAGTTGTGAAATTAAATAAGACAGGAATTAGATTTAATGTATCAGGGTACGCATTCTTGAGTAAATTAAAATGTATTCGTCACGTCGCAGATGATAAAAATTTATGTGTTCTTAATTCATTTTATGGACTTTAGCCCTGGACTTTAAAAAAATAAACTTTATTTTTATTTATTTTTTAATTTTTTATTCTTACATAAATGAACAAAAACGGAACAGCTAAAATGAATGATAATCAAATAAGAGCCGAAGGTAGAAGGTTATTTAAACGCTTCTATAACATTCCTGATGGTGTTAATCCTAAAACTCGTAGAAGTTATTTAAATGAAGCCATAGATGCATATGAAGGATTTGACATTTCATCAGAAAGTGAGAGGTTAGCAAGAATGTTAAACGTTAATATTGATTTTTATTATTGTGACCCTCAACCAGAAGACGTAGACATAAATAAGGTAGACTTTCCATTAGTGGAATCAATAATGATAGATCCAGAATTTGAAACAGTAAATATTTTATTAACACAGAGTCCATGTGGAAAACTTCACGCTGACAGAATTACAGACGTTGAAGCACTCACAGGATATAAAGTTTGCCCCTTTTGCAAAGAAGAAGTATATTCTATCCGTGATGACCCAGAAAGGAAAAACCAAAGAAGATTTTTAAAACATTGTGAGAAATGTAAAGAAAATAATGGAAGATTAATTCAAGACGTTCAATTGCAAAACACACAACAACCATATGCACCACATATCACGAAACAGAAGATATATCAATGGCTATTAGCTCACAATTTGCAGGAATATTATAAACCAACAAGATATTATATTACTTTTGACTTCGAAACATTAGAGACTAAAGAAGAACTTCAACTTTCTGAATGTGCAACTTTGAACGCTTACTTAAAACCATTTATGGTATCATCAACTGTCAAAATAAAGCCGCAAACGGACTCTTTGAGTCCTGAAGGTCTTTCAGACCGAAGCGGCGAGGTCGTAGACCGTGATAAAACATTTACGAGGAATTTTTGCTTAACATCAAGTGATTCTTTTATTTCTGATTGGATTGAGTTTTTATTTTCAACCTGTTCATTAGTTGCTAAATCAAATATTGAACAATATGAAGAATTAATGAAGCCGCAAACGACCAAACGGCGGGGACTTTGTCCCATACATTAAATGAAAAACAGAAGGAAGCATTTAAAGAACTTCTAGATGAGGAATTCAATAAAGTGAATATCATAGGTTTTTAATTCGGGAAAGTTTGATTTAAATTTAATTCTTCGTGATTTAAACACTGCAAAATGGAAAATAAAATCAATGCTGGGTTCTTCTTCTCAATTTAAGCAAATCATTGTAAAGAAAACAAACTGTCCATATGAATTAAGATTTATTGACATCAGAAATTATATAGCGGGTGGAACATTAGACCAATTCACTCAAGATTTCGGAAACAATAAATCACGTGTTAAATCCTTTTTCCTTATCAATTCATCACATGGGAGAATTACGAAGATGAATTATATAAAGTGGAACCATTCACTCAAGATTCATTTTATTCAGCATTAACTCAAGAAACAATATCCGATTCAGATTATCAAATATATCTCAAT
Source organism: Trichomonas vaginalis G3 (assembly GCF_026262505.1). Lineage (NCBI taxonomy): Eukaryota > Parabasalia > Trichomonadida > Trichomonadidae > Trichomonas > Trichomonas vaginalis. Next base: position 19,494,747 of record NC_067207.1, read on the forward strand.
GATGCTAAAAATTTTGAGAATAGATTAGAATATTTTATTCATTATTGCAATAAAGACGTTGAAATTATGATTGACCCAATTGATAAAATTATTGAAGAAACATTTGTTTATAAAATTGACATGCTTCATAATCTTTCTTTATCATCGAATGCATCAATGATTCGTTACGCGTTAGCATATAAGAACTTCAATCCTAACGAAACATATCCAGAAGAAGAAAATGTGGAATCAAGTTTTGAATTAACAAAAAAGTATTGGAAATATAAAATTGATTCATATAAGAAACAAGATGAAAAAGCAGAAAGGGATACTAAAAACAATGTTTCAATGGATGACTATCAATACTATCACGATTTAATCCTTTCATCTAAATGCAAAATGTGTGGTAAAGCGTTTACATATGCTAATAAACCAACATTAGATAGAATCGATAATGAAAAACCACATACCAAAGAAAATTGTCAGTTAATGTGTTGTTATTGCAATGTCGTAAAATCAAATAAAGATGAAGATGTTCAACGTTTAAGAATCAATTTAAGAAATTATGCATTAAAAAATAATTTACCAATGACTCTAGATTCAGTTGAAGCTTATCACATCCTCCGTAATGGAATTACTGGTGGTTTATCAAATGTTCAACATAGAGTAAATCTTAAAGGAATCACGCACATTAATAAACTTTCATATAATCCAGAAACTAAAACTGTATCAAATGAGGACACTTCCAACATTATGACTCATTTCGTTGGTGTTGACTTTAATTCATTATATCCTTCATCATTTTCATCTAATCCTCATGATTTCATTCAATATACTGACCATAAAATGTATATGCCGGGAAGATTGAATGGTGTTATCATTTGTGATACAGCAACAAAGAAAGCAAAAGCACTGGGAATAATTAAGAAGAAAAATACTTTATTCGTGGCTGAAGTAAAGGGTCACATTGATGAAAATACATTAATGATTACATAAACTTTTTACCAATAATAAGAAACTTTGATATTATCACAGATGAAAAAACAATTGGTGGTTTTATGTATAATTACATGAAATCAAACAATCTACCAGTTGACCAGAAACAGAGGAAATTAACTCAGTTAGCATCACACACACAACCAATATCAACCATTTTCTTCTTATTATCTTTGGTATCTAATAGACAGATTTCATTTTATCATTGATGACATTCAATCAATTTTAACATTTACGAAAAATACTTGTTTTAATGAATTTGCGAATGAATTTATGAACGAAAGACAAAAGGCTGAATTAGAAGGAAATAAAGGAAAAAGTTTATTTTGCAAGATTTCACTTAATGGATCATATGGTTACGATGCAATGAATACACAAAATTACGCAAAGACTAAAATAATGAATGCACAGAAGGCACGCGTTGCATGTATGTCAAATAAGTTTAAAAACATAAGAGAAATAGGAGAGGATACGTATCAAGTGATGCTTAAAGATAGATTTTATAGATGTGATACATGTTTACAAGAGGCATTCTTCACTTTAGATAACGCAAAATACTGGTATTTGGTTTTCATTTATGATTTTATGTATAAATGCATGGATGTTAATCGTTTTCATTCATTGAAGGTGATACTGATTCATCTTATTGGGCAATCGCTGGCGACCCAAATCTTCCTAACACTCAAGCATTTCAAGCAATTGTAACCGATAAAAATTTTATGATAAAAACATTTACAAATTCGCACCTTTTTGATTTCTTCTGTTTTTAATGAGAAATTTAAACCTAAATTAAAGAATAAAGCTGAAGAAAAAGCACATGAAGAAGAAGTTATTGGGTTTAGCAATTGAGAAACAAGGTGATAACATGGTTGCTTTATGTCCTAAGTGTTATACTTCATTCAACGGTTCAATTGATGGAAGTGATTTTAAAAAGATTGCACAAAAAATGAAAGGAGTTAGTTTACGACAAAATAAACAATTAACACCTAAAAATTATTTGGATATAATAAATGATAAAGTGATATTTGATGGTCAGAATATTAATTTACAACTTAAAAACGGGTCAATGACTCGCTTAACAATCGGTAAGACTGCATTAACAGGAGCACACACTAAGGCTGTATGTTGTGAAAATGGATGTTGTATGCCATTTATTTAATAAAATGCCACAGAAGAGACAAAAGGAACCGTAAATAATGGTTTTGATACTATGATTCAAAGAGGCGGGCACCCTTAAAACACTTATTTTATTTTTATATAAATGAATAGCGTAGATTTAAAAAATTTAATTGATGATTTAGTACTTAATCAAAATTTTCTTAATTATTATGAATTAAAATCATATCTCCAAAAACATGATAACAATATAACGGGTGATGATATGGATTATTATTATTCGTATTATAAAAATGAAGTTTTGAAATATCATGATAAAATAATTTCTAAAATTAAAGACAAAATTAAAAATAATGAATATTCAAAGGGAAAAAGTAAATCACAACTTAAACAATTGAAAGATTTCAAAAATAAAGTATTAACAGAAGAAGATATTGATGAATTATATAAATTATATAAATTATATAATCCTGAGCCGCAAAAACCAAAGGAACAAAAACAAAAGGTGCAAAACGCCCAGGTCCTTCAGACCATAAATGAAGCACAAGCTTTAATTTATGATTCATTAGTTAAACCATATTCAGCCCGACTTTTAAATGAAGATCAACTTTTGGAATTCATCCTTCAACATAAACTCGAAGCGGGAAAGTATATCAAACCTTTATATACAGCATATTTAAAACAAATGAATAGAATACATCCAGAATTAATGAAGGGGGGAATGAAATCCAAAATCAAAGCAGATAAAATTAAACCACCTGCAACACCAAACCCTCCAACGACAGTACCTCCTCCTCCTTCAGTTAATCCTTCATCATTCACTTTATTATATCCATTTCAAACATTAAAGAAGCAAAAAGATTTTAAAAAGGATTTCAAAATATTAAATAAACCAACTGACCCAAAAATTCAACCGTTAAAGGAAAAATTTAGTCGCCCTTCATTTGCACCATATCCATATTCATACGAAATCGATCATTTAGAATATTCAAGAGGAAACGTTACTTATTTATTTGCCATTAACATTAACACCAGATATTTATATTGCATTCCGGTGAAAGGGAAAACAGAACAGGAAACAAGAAGAGCTATTCAATACTTACTAGATCATGAAAGAGTAGATAATATAAGGGGTGATGGTGATAAAGGATTTCAGGCAGCTATGGCTCATTATTTCCCACAAATTAATTTTTACTTTTCATCCTCTCCATATACGTTTCATAATAAAATAGTTGATGCGGTAATGAGAACTCTTAGAGATGCGTTAGGGGTTAATGGTCAGATATACTGGGATGGAAATCATGACTCCATCATACAGCAGTTAGTATATTATTACAATAATACATGGCATAGAACAATAAACATGAAACCGGTGGAAATGAAAAATGATATTTCAAAAGAATGGGAATATATTAGAAAGCAAATGGAAAGGTTGAATGATGTTAAACGTGAACAAATTAATTCGGGGCTCATGAATTTTAAACAAGGGGATAAAGTTTTGATTCATCTCGATTATGGAAAAACTGATAAATCAATGACAAAAAGAAGACGAAGATTTGACACAATAGCTGAATTTGTTAGATATATTAACGGCAATGCATTAGTTGAAGTTGACAATAAATTAATAGAAATTCCGATTTATTTTATTACTCCATTATATTTAAATAATATTTAATTTTTTTATTTCGTAAGAAATGAGTAACAACGAAGCAGTCAAGAGTCCAGACGATGAATATAAAAAGAAACTAAACAGAATTAAATCAAAAATATGTTATTACAAAAAGAAGCCACAATGTGGTGGGGTTGAAAACGATAAAGAGAGGAAAGAAATAATCGAAAAATTAGAAACTTATCGTTCAATCCTTAAACTGAGTGAAGCAAAAATAAAAGAATTTAATAGAATAAATAAATTGATTGGAAGAGATGAATTTAATAAAGATGAATTTTTAAACTCTATCCAAATTTAATTTTTATTCCTCTTCGACAACATCTCTCTTTCCATCATTACCGCATAACCACATTTTCTCAATTTTAGTGGTTTGTTATTTTTAACATGTTCTTGCATCATTTTTATCATTTCCTCCCTTGTTATGATTCGTGGTAAATTTTGAGCTTGTGGGGTATTCATTTATGATAAAAATAAAAATTTGTTATCACTTATTTTATCGTGAATGTTTTTAGGTTATTCAATAATTAATTATTTTTGAATAACTGGGAAATAAATTTACGTCAAATATGCAATTTATAAAATCTTATGTCGACAGGCTACGTAGCACAGTGGTCTAAGGTGGTGTTATGGAGGGGTCAAGGTCTGTGGTTCGAACCGCGACAGCGCCGTATTTTCTTATTTTCTTTATTTGTCTTGTTTGTCGTGAATAAAAAGTATCATAAAAGTGCTCTATCTTCCACGGGAATAAATAAAAAATTTACTTTATTTCTTCTTTATTTCTTCTTTATTTCTTTGTTCCCGTGGAAGAAGGGTTTTGCTGTTTTTTCTCAGCCGAAATCAATGATTTTTTCATTTTTGGAATCCTTAGCGAATGAGGAATCTTTTCTCTCGTGGAAGCTTTGACCTAAAATATAATTTAGGTGAAGAGGTGAGATATCACCTGTTTTTTCACCTGTTTTTATGGTAGTAGTGAAATAAAATTTTGTTATCAGTTATTTTATCATCATTTTATTAAGTTCATCTTTAGTTAATAATTTGAATGGATTCGCTAATGTTCCACCTTGAGTCACAACACTTGCCCCGGCTAATTGTGAAGAACCTGGGATAAGTACTCCATGAAATGATTTCATTGGTATCATTAATTTAGAAATAGTTGGCTTAATTAATTTGGTCATTTATGATAAAAATAAAATTGCATAATTTAAATTTTTTTTCTTTCTCATTTTCTCATTTTCTCATTTTTCATTCTGTTTTGGTTTCAGCAACTTTTCAAGTTGTTGTCTTGTCAGTAACTTTAATTTTAACTTTGGATCAAATATTGGGTTTCCATCTTTATCTCTTCCAATAACACCATATGGTAGAATCTTCATTTATACTAAAATAAAAATTTAAATTATGCTGTTTGCTCTTTTGGAGCTCCTAAAGTTTGTTTCACAAACATTGAGCTTCATTGAACTCTATACCATGCGAATACAGTCATAAATGGTGGCATGTAATCTTTACTTTGTCCCGTTGTTTGTGTATATCCTGAAACGCGATGTGTATGGTTTCCTTCTCCCTGAGTGTCACTCCAGTAACAATTTATGGCAAATTTAACATCATCTTTAACATCATATCCTTTACCTTTTGTCATTCCTGACCAATCCCAATATCTATGCTTATGCCAACCTGCTTGAGATGTGCTTAAATCTATGTAGTGACTGTGTGCAGGTAAATTTTCACCGTAATTGTTTTACTTCCCCCTGTTTCCTTTGAAGAGTTTGCACAATACAAAAACCTGTCGACTATTTGTTCCATGCACCAACACCAAACATTGCTTGAGGACCTCTCACATCCATAGATTATAAATAGAACCTACTGGGTTCATTAAATCAAACATATGAGATATTATAGGATTGTCTCTTTTGAACTTAAAATATAGTGTAACTATTTCGGGTTTTTCTGGTTTGTGTCAGAATATTTTTTATAATATAATCTTATGTTTTCAGGGTATGTAAAATCTTGACTATAATATTTATTTTTGTCATCTTCATAATAGTATACTATTCTCGTTTTTTCTATTGCATTATATCTTTTATATCTATAATATTCTAAATATAATGTTTGCTTTTTTGGTCTACATGTGCGTCAACACCATAGTCATAATAATACGGTGCTGGAGCTACGTTAGACAATGTCATATCCGTCATTTCATAAACTCTTAAATATTTCTTTTGTTCGTCTCCATATAAGTTTAAGTAGCAGTTGTTGTCTAATGGAACTTTAACTTGTGTGCCATTATTCTTTATATAGCCTACATACATTTCATTGTTATTTTTCGGAATGAGTTTATACCGTATACCATTTCTTAAGGACTGTACAAACTCCCATCTAAAATATTTGTTTTCTTCATTGACGAAAAGTCGCCAACAATAGTTTCAATATTTTTTGTTCAACTAAACTTTGGTATATTTCGTTAACAAATGATATATCTGCTTTCTTTGCTAACTCATCGTTAACAAATTCCTTATCTGCTTTCTTTGCTAACTCATCGTTAACATATTCTTATCTGCTTTCTTTGCTAACTCATCGTTAACATATTTTATCGCTTTCTTCCCTAACTCATCGTTAACATAATTATATCTGCTTTAAGGTCTAAACATTCTGAAACCATCCTGTATCAGCTTTAGTTTTAAGAATCTTCGATGTCCGTTCATGATACCATTCAACCTTTCTATAATTTCATTATCTTTTTCATTACATATTCCTTATCTGCTTCTTCATTTTCATAACATCCTTATCTTCTTTGCTAACTCATCGTTAACATATATTATCTGCTTTCTTTGTAATCATCGTTAACAAGTTTATCTGCTTTCTTTGCTAACTCATCGTTAACATAAGTTATATCTGCTTTCTTTGCTAACTCATCGTTAACAAATGATTTATCTGCTTTCTTTGCTAACTCATCGTTAACATATTCCTTATCTGCTTTTTCATTATGTCATTTAGGAAACCTTTTATGAATTCCTCATTTAAATTAAATCTTCCAATCTTCAAAACTTTAGGAAATGCATTTAATGCGTAATATCTTTGTTCTTCTGGTGGAATTGATGTTATATCATCCGTTATTCCTTTAATTTTTGAATTCATAAATAAAATTTCTTTTATATTTGATATCACTGCACCACCTTTGCAAACGAATTCGAAATGGTCATTTTTCAATACTATCTCCAAATCTCCATATTTCAACATTTGCGTTTGTTCTGCCGTCTTTGAATTATATGCATATGGCGTATGTAATGGTCTGTGGTTGCTGTTGTTTAATCATTTATTACGATTTAAAAATAAATATTTAATCTGTTATCTCATCAGCTATTTTTTCTATTTGAAATTGCCATAATATTTCATTCATAAATTCTAAATCACAATCAAATAGGTCAGTTATTCTAAATTTAATATTTGATAAATCTTTTGAATGAAGAATAAATGAATTCCCGGATAATTGAAACGGATATGATAAAGAAAATATGTTTAAGTTGATGGATAAAATGTTTTGTATTGATGGGTAAGAGTTAGGGTCTAATGTTTGATGTGAAAATCTCATTGGGGTATTAACTTTATCACATTTGATTAAAATGAAATTAGAACCAGTGTCAGAATACAAAACATCCCCAACATCTTTTTCAAAATTTAATATCCCCAACAATGAACGAAGACGAGGAGTACAAAATTTAATTTTCAGCGGAAATTTAATAAGGTTATTTATTTCATCAAGTTCAAAAAGTTTATCAGGTTTTGATTTAAAATTTTCTTCATACCATACGATAAATGATTCATTTAAATAACTTAAAATCATGTTAATATCCCATTTCGTTATCACATTATTTATATACATATCATACGTTTTTTTCATGGTCATCTTTAATAAATGATATATAATCTGAAGGGTCTAAAAGAATGGGATTAAATTTACCACTCACAGAAACGAGAGTAACATTATAAATTCCGCTAACTGTTAAATTTAATTCACAGTTATTATTCGAAATAATATTGATAATTGACATTTTTTTATTACGATTAAAAATATGGTAAAGCGTTATTTTCCAGTGATAAATAAAACTAGAATAAGATTACCTCAAGAATTCATAAATTCAACGAATAAGAAATTCATTCATGTTATAAATTTTAGTGTTTTCAGAAAATATGAGTCGATGTCATATTCATCATCAGGTTATATTTCACTTCATTCAAATTTAGTTCAATCAAACCCATATAATGACCATTTCATAAGATTTTCAGATGGTATTAAAAATGTAATTGATAGATTAAAATATGAACAGATTGACAATATCGAATTTTTGGAATTTTGGTTTAAATATCCGATGGAAAAAAGATTGAAGTTAAAGATAAAGCTGATACTATAACAAAAAAATTACAATGACCGATCCGGATAGTGGGGAACAAAAAAGAAATAAAACAAACGATAGAAACTGGTGAAAGGTCAATTATTATCGATTATGATTCAAAGGATTATTATTCGATAATGTTAATGCTTGAATATTAAATAGCCTTAACAAAGAATTTTTCAAGTGATATTTTATATTCATCAACTATTTTATTATAAATATCATTATATGTTAAATGAAGTTCAGTTGTTGTTCCGTTCTTTGATATCTTAATTGTGCTAATATCCTTTATAGGATTTATTTTTGCAACTGTTCCGCAGCATGAAACCTCATCATCTATGAAAAATTGAATCTTCACGTCTGAATCTTGAACATCACAAAGAATGGCGATAATGTGAATTAATGATTCATAAGGTAAAATAATTAAACCGGATTGGTCAATTAAATTTATTATTGAATCATAATTATCAGTTATGATATCACGGTAAATTTTCATTAATTCAGAATTAATGTCTTTTTATATGGGTTATCAAGTGGTGCTGGGTATGTTGGATAAGTGGGAATTTCAACAGGTTCTTTACCAGGTTCAGATAAAATGATTGGGTCTCCATCTTCTTTTTTTCTCTCCTCATTCTTCGGTAAGTCACGAGTTAATAAATTTGGTTGAGTTGCTGACCTTGTTAATTCAGGACTAACATTAACTTTAACATTTTGAATAATTCGTGATTTATCATCATTTACGTTATAACCAACCGTAATCTCTGCTTTTGCGTTAGTGTTCTTTTGACTAGTGAAACGTCTTCTCATTTATATTCGAATAAAAAAATATATTTAAACTTTTATTTTGCTGGAACTTTTGAATCTATTATTTCCTGTATTTGTTCATGAAGTTGATTTTTAGCATTTTCATCGAAATTAATAGACCGAATATATTCATTAATTGCATTCTTATAATCATTTGATTTCTCAAATTTTCTTTTATCTGATTCCTTAACTAAATCATAAGTTAAACCTCGTTGCTGATATAATGGTTTCTTAATTAAATCTTTGAATGCTTGAGATAAAGCACCTGATGCAATTCTTGCTACTATAATTGGTTGGAATTGCTGTTTAAGTTCATCTTTAACATTTGCGAAAACTGGATCGAATAAAGCAACTTTAAAGAATTTCTTAGCTGGAATTTCAGGTCTTAAATTTGCATATTGACCATCAAACTGGTTAGAATATCGTGGTAATCCATCCGGTCCCTCTTCAATAGCATTTAATTCTTCATTGAAGTAAGAATATGGATTATGACGGTATGAATTAATTGGACCATTTTCACCTTCTCCAATGTATTGTTTAACAGCTTTTCCATTTTCATCAAATTGCATAGGATAATGTTCATTATATGCTTTACGTTTAGGATAATCCGTCATTGTTAATTTATACCCATTTATGACTTTAATATTTCCTTGACCATCAGTAACGAAAACTTCATTTATTCCATCAGGTTTTCCATTTGGACCCGTAATGTCTGCTTCGTGTGCTTCCCAATTTGGTCCGTGACGTTTGGCATATGCTTGAGCTTCTGGTAATGTTAAAACGTTTCTCATTTGTTTAACATCCTTTTGAAGACCGGCAACAATGTGGACTAATTCTTTCATTCCGTCTGGAACTTTCATAGTTCTATTATATGCACCCTTTTTGTTTGTTCCTTGTTTTAATGGAACCTGTAGAAGATTTGCAATTTCTGTCATGTTTAATTATAAATAAAAAATAAAAATTAATTATAAAAAGTTATTCGAATTTAATGGAACCTTTATTTAAATCAACTATTATTTTTCCATGTTCTCCTAATTGTTGATATTGTGTGTAAAGTTCATTAATGCTCATTGGTAAATTCACTTGATAAAGCATAACGTTCAACTGTTGACGACTAAAACCACTGAAAATGAAAAGGGTGGACAGGTTTGATTTAATGTTTGTGCTTAATGCTTTAAAGTATTGAACAGCCATGAAGAATGAACACTGAATGTGTCGACATTGAGTTAATAATTGATTAAAATATGATTTCTCATTAGTTATTAGTTTTGATTTCACCGCATCATCTAGAAAAATGAGTGAATGCAAAAATTCTCTATCAAAATTTGAAATAGAAAGTGTTTCAAATAATTCATCCCGTTGTTTATCAATAATTTTATCCTCTAATCCTTGCTTCTTGATTGTATTATATAATTCTTTATACATTACAAAGTTTTTTAAATAATCTTCTGCTTCTTCTTGTGATAAATAAATAATTGGAATTTTGATTAAATGCTTTAAAGATTCAAATGTATCATCTGAAGGTGAACCTGAACGGTTGATATAAATTAACACATGTGAATAGGGTGAAGTGTTAGCAATAATGATAATTTGTTTTAATATCGTTAATGTTTTACCTTTATTTTGTTTACCAATTGCTGCAGTGATTGAATTTAAGTAACATTCAGAATATGGAATTTTCATTAATTTTTCCTTAGATAGAGCATTTCTATTATCACTCAATGCTTCATTAATCATATCATCTACGTATGTATTATATACTCCTGCTAATTCTTCATAAGGGGTGGATGAATTTAAATCCATTTAATCAAAAATAAATTTATAATTTTAAACATTTCTATTCATCAATATTTCATCATATGAACTTCTATACTGCGGTGGTGTACCTGTTGGATGATATTTCAAACCTTCATCCGGTGTCCATGTCCAATATGTAGTCCTAGTAAACCAAACCTGAGGAGGATTTGTCACCTTTGAACAGTAAGTGTCATTTTCACCCTGAATGATTGGATAAGCTTTCACTTGTACTGTAACTTGTGAGTTGAAAGTTTCTAATCCATCAAAGAATATACCCGCTCCATCACGTTGAACTGGAATAGTGCATAAGAATGAAGTTTGGTCTTTCCATGTTCTAGCTAATGGCGTGCCATTATCATCATTCAGTGGTCTAGTTAATGAGTCCTCGTATTCTTCCGTGCATTCATTCACTCCATCTAAATCAGAAGCTTGAAGCATACGTGTAAAGAATATGTCGCCCACTGTGGTCATCGCTTGATCGGGGAAGTTTCTGGAATCTATAGTGACCTGAAGACCTCGAAGCATTGGATTTTCTAAAACCGTTCTTTGCATTGCATTCTTCGGAAATGTTAACACAACATCTGTAACATTATGAAGAGCGTATGAGAAATCTGAGCTATACCTTCAGGAGTGATGCAACCTCCATTTAGTGAACGAACGTCAATATGTTGAGCTGGAATCATGAATGGATCTTCCTTACTAAATAAACGTGGTATTGCTTTAACTGATTCTTCAATTAAACCGTATCCTGGTGTAATGCATTTATCCTCTAAAACTTCCATCTTTGTGCATGAAATAATAACGTCTTCAACTGTTGCGTCAGCAGATGTAGCGGCTAAGCTTGTAATTAATTTGGCAGGAAGTCCGATTTGTTGGAATTTGCGATCATATTTATAAACATGATTCATAATCTTTTCATAATTTTCATCAGTTATCTTTTCATAAACGTAATTTTGTAAATCAGCAACTCTTAACGGGTCAACCTGACAAAATACTAAAGTATCCCTGAAAACATAATATTTAAGAATGATTTCACCAAATGATTTAGGATAATCATCGAACGCCTGAAATGCTAACAAATCATTTACCGGAATAATCATATCAAAAGTGACATCAACTTCTTCATTTGCTTTCTTGAAAACTTCTGAAGGGTCAATATATTTACCACATACTGAGTTATCATATTTTTGAACATTATTATATAACGAATGAACAAACTTTTTAACTTTCCTTTCTGATTTTGGTTTATATGTTGCAAATGCGAAAGATTCACGGGCGCAATCCATCTGAAGATAACCGCATCACCTCTTTCGGTTTCTACTTCTAATTGTTTAAAGCTTTGATTTGATGATTTGTAACCAACGAATAAACGCATGCATTTAAAAGCGGCATCACATGTGAAAGCTTTATTTGAAACTAGAGTTGCTTTAACTTTGCGTTTAATATATGTGTCACCTAATTGGTTCACATCATGAGCCGGATTTGTAATTCTTAAATGAGTTTGTTTATCATCAAAATATGGAGCATCAGAGTCATAGCATGAACTTTCAAGTTCTCTATAATATCTTCTTCCATCATTCTTTGCGAATATTTCATTTATCTTTTCGAATGAATGAAACACATTTCCATTAATCGGTTTAGTGTTTGGCACTAAATAGTTAGTCGTCATTTATTATTAAATAAAAAATCAAAATTAAAAGATGAAAATGAATTTTTAATTTTAATGAAATAATCAACTATGGCTGCAGGATTCTTTAAGAAACTGTGGGATAAAGTAAAAAGAGGAGCGCATAAAGTTTGGGAAACATGAAGAAAGGAGCAAATTGGATATTTAAGAATAAAGAAGCAATTAGTGACGTTGCTGAACAAATAGCACCTAATGTTCCGGTAAGGGAAGTATTAAATAAAGGAGATAAGTTTATCGACTACAACCGATACTAAGATAAAATAATATTTATTTATTTTTCCACTATCTACCCCTATTTTATTAAGTATTCCTTCAGCAATTCCACCAACTGCGTTACCTGCTTGTGCTCCCATCGCTGGATTACCTGCTTTAGCACCTAATACTCCTCCTATGATAGTTCCTGCCGTTTTCGCTACTGGTGCCAAAAAGTTTGCAACGGGTTTAATAATCTTTTGATGAACCCAACTTGCAGCTTTCTTAATTCCTTCCCATAATTTTTTAAAGAATCCTGCCGCCATCTCTGATTTAATATTAATTAAAAAATATATTTCATCACTTATATCTAATTTTTTATTTAATGATAAATGAAACCGATTTTAAAAATAAATGAAACAGAGGAGGAAGAAATAAATGAAAGTGAAAATGTTCAACAAAAAATAAACGTTGTTAAACCAATTACTGAAATAAAAATTTTTTCATCTGTTGAAGAATTTAATGATATTATGCTAATAATAAAAAATTATTTGAAGAATTGACAACATGTAAATTGAATAAAATGTTTAAAGTTGAGGACAGAGTCCAAGACCCGGAGGGTCATGGATTCAAAATTTCAAAAATAAAAGGTGTTGTTAGTTTAAAATCTATTCCTCAATCAAGAATCACCTCATTAATGAAAATAGATGATTTAACAAAAAGAATAGAAAGATTGAAGAAAGAATGAATCAAATAATTGATTTCATAAATTCAAATAATCATTAGTTTCTTAAAGTTCAATGTTGAACTCATCAAATTCATCTTCATCATCATTACCTTTAGTGAGTTTATTTACTCTTTCAACTTTATCTTTTGATAGTCTTTCGTTTAATTTTTTCTGAAGTTTTTCGTTACCAAGTTCTAAAATTTTACATGGATGATATTTAAATCCGTTAAATTCTTTTTCCTCAGTTTTAATCATTAATCTACAAAGAACTTTAGTGAAAAGGTTTTGTTGTTTAAACCACTTATCCTTAATATTTGTTATAAATTCAATATCCGGAATTAATTCCCAAATTTTTGAATTTTCGATTAATTTACCATCAAATGCAAAAGCAATAGGTTTAATATTAAACTTACCTTTATAAAATAAACTTTCTATGCAATCATCAAAATAAACGTCTACTTGTTTAACATGGGTGAGAATTGGTGAAAGTTTATTCATTAATTGATTCACAGTCACGAATTTTGATTCACTCATTTTCATACGAATTAAAAAAATAAATTATTCAAAAAATGTAAGACATGAATTTTTAAAGTTTATTTTTTTATTTTTTTTATTTTTTTTTATTTCATTATGTATGGGTTTAGTGAAAATTTCTTACGATTCTGAAAATTTTTAAATCTTGATTTATTCAAAAACGTAAGAATAAAAACCGTAAAAATCATACATTTTTTACTTCATATGTAAAAAAAAATGATACAAAATCGCTCAAAAATGTATGAATTCTTACGTTTACAAAAAAAGTCACAAAACCCTTCAACATATACTACTTGGGTTCTAAAAAAATTTTATATCGCTAATAAACATATTTATATATAAAAACTAAAAAATAAATAAAATATAAAAGTTATTTGTTTCTCAGTCCAAAATAGAAGAAATAAAAATAATTCTTCCATCTTGTATGACTGCAGTAACAATTCCTTCTTCTTCGTGGTAGATCACAGACATCACCTGAGCTTCAATTCCAAAGATTCTTCTTCCGATATCGCAATAAAAGGCTTCGAAATGGAAAATGTCTCCTTGGTCTGTCGCCATGACGATGTAATCGAATCCCTTCGCGTTTTTGTAAGTATACCAGCAAGAAACTTTCGAATTAAGTTCGCATTCGTTTATTTTGTCTCCGTTGACAGAATAAATCTCGATGAAGTGCTGTAAGTATCCCTTGGATAAATCTGTTGAGTAGACAACGATGAATCCCCAGCCGCGAGTGATTAAAATCTTAATTGCCCTTCTTCCATTCAAATCAGCAATTCTGACGACGTTTCCTGTGTTCAGGGAGCCAATTGTCAGTCTGCAGTCCTTTGTTCCGAAGCAGAACATCTTAAATGGAATAGAAATCGCAACTGACTTCACTTTTGAGGAATACGAAGGAACGGTGAACAGCGGAGATGTTCCTTGCAATGTATCGTAAACGGTGACCACATTATCGCTGTTTGACGTAATAATGTGGTTTTTATCGGAATAAAGCGATGTAATTGAAGATCTTTGTCTCGTAAAGAGCGTAACTGTTGGGAAGGCCTTGTATATCTCGCATTTGTTCTCTTCCGCGAAGTAAATCGTCGAATCATCTGTTTCTGTGAACAAAATTGATTCTGATGCTCTGAAACCTTTCACAACCTTCGTCTTGGCCGTGGCAACACATGAGATGTGTACATCAGACACTATAAACCCTTTATCGCTGGAATCCTTTCTTAACCGAGTTGTCGACTTTTTCAGAGAAGTTGGCGGTTTTGACATGACATGTTGAGAACTCATAGATTTTGATCTCAAAACTGGGGAATTGACACTTTTACTAATGGCTGAAACAGTCATTTTATTTAGGGAAGAGGCGTCGAATAGGGCAGTCATAGAGACACAATCCTCGTCAATTGTCGTAACCTTGCATTTCGTGGGCGAATTGGTCAATGAAATTGTTGCAATCAACAGATTTGTCATCTGCATATTGACTGAAACGTTTTTGGAGAGCGTAGGGATCTTCTTTGGTAAGATTGCACGCTCAGGATGCTTGGTTGCGAACAATTGAGGCGGTATCTGGCCGACATGGGACAGAATTGCCTCATTTTCAGCTCTTTTCGCTGGATTTTCTGTTCCTGGCTGGTTCCAGATATCGGAATACATCTCTCTGATGTACACATTATCATATTCATACGACTTCTGCTTGTATCCCCATACCAAATCGATCCAATTTGATAATTTCGAGGAAACAAAGTCAGATTCAAGCGCTTTTCTGTTCTTATACACGAAATCAAAGTGGTTCTTCGCCCATTTCGGCATCTCCACATCGCTATTTTCTAATCCAAGGTTGAAATTGTCCGAATTTACCAAAAACTCAGGACAACAGAAAAATTCTGGTATGAGTTCGCGGAAATCATTCGCGTTACATGTTGCAAACTCCCACAAACTTGGAATTGAGTGGAATAATCTCGATGGAATGTCAAATCTGCCTGATTGCATTCGAATATGGAGAGTTGTGAATGGCTCGAGCCTTAATAGCATCAAAAAGATGCTGAGAGGGCAGTTGTACGTTGAGGAATAAAGGAATGGCTCCTGAATTCCTGCAGCTTTGAGAGCATCGACTCTAGATCTAAGTAATGAGAGTCTTTCTTGGTTGAGAGCTCCTATGGGCTTCGTAAGGTCTCTGTATGTCTTTGGATCGCTGAGATCTAAGAATAATGACTCATAATCCCTTATAACCCAAGGAATTATCGGGTAAGCGGACGTGTCGTTGAACGACCTGCCCGATGACCTGTTCAGTTCCATCAGGTACTCGAAGTTTGAGATCTGGCCACAGCACCATTTTGGAGTAAAATCTGTGGTGGCAAAAAACGGTTTGAATGGCACTTTTTGTTTGAAAATTGCCTTTGGAGTTTCTACCAAATCGAAGTTCTGGAGAATTGTGAGTGAATTTACTCCGGGGAAGTTGATTAAATATGTCAAACCGTTTTCTAAGAAAATTTCAATGGCCGTAGGATGGTGTAATCGAGTTCTGAAGTAAATCCTCTCTATTGAAGCTGATTTGATGACGACAACCTTGTCATTTTCGAAATTGATGAAGATCTGGTCTGTGAACAGAGCGAATTTCGCTTTAAATACCTTTTTCAACTTAATTATCTCGCAAGGAAGCTCTAAAAGACATCTTTCCTTAATATACAACATGCTGTATTCCTTCTTACTGCTGCTTTCGTCTGTTTCGCTCTCATCCAAATCCAAATCTCCGATTTCGAACAGAGGAGCATGTTTATCTTTCTCGTACGTCTCCTTCAGCTTCCTCTTCTCCTCTTCCAGGGCTTCTTCAGCCGACCACCAGCTTCCTTTGTCCCTCAAAAGAGAAGCCAAAGTGTGGTCGTCGAAATTGTTGTTTACCTTGATGTTCGTAGGAACACCATACGCTGTGAGAACGTTGTCTCTCTTGTAATGGGTGACTTTTCGGAGAGAATCTGGCAAACTGCACTGCCAAGGCGAATCTTCGAGAGTTAGGACATGCCATGACTTCTGCCAGAGCTTTCTGTTCGAGATCTTGTTGGAATGAATCAAATCTTCGTCGTCGTTTACTCTATTATTCGCCATACCAACTAATTCGTCCGAAATCGATGCGAAAATCGCAAGAGCTGTCTTGGAATTGTTCGTTTGCTCTCTCATTATCGCTTTCAAACTGATTAAAGGTCCTGCATCTAAAGCTCTGTCTCTGAATTTGTTGTCTAGGCTTTGTATGTACTCGAAACACGCTTTTTCTTTGGCTGCACGAGTATTCTCGTCCACATTCTTGAAAACTTTGTCTTTTGAAAGGATTTTGTCTAAATATAGCAAAGGATCTGGTAATTGTTGCTTCATTTCTGGAGAAATCTGGTCAAGAACTGATTCGGATACATCAGATCCGCTTTTTGTCAAGAAAGCAGTGATAATCAGAGCAATTTCGAGATATTCTGGGCTTGGAGCGGACAAAAACAGGGTAATGAACTGCAGAGCTAAATCTACATCAGCCCAACTGTCTTCTCCGTCGAATCTCAGTCCGAAAACGTAAGAATACTCTCTATCTCCTGCTAATGCGAGTTTATTTCCTATATCGTACGGCATAATCGACAGTAATTCGGCTCTTTCCTCATTTAACTTGAAATCTTCTGGAATGTCATCATCAAATTCATTCAAACCGTCAATGTTTACAACGGCTAGTGAAAAAGTGACAGATGGTTTGAATTTTTGGAAAATTGAATATCTTCTTGTAGTCATTTTCTGGAGGATTTTGAGTTTTGACATGGCTCTTAATGCGAGCTGTGGGCTGTAATTCTCGAGATCTTCCACGAATTGGACTATGGATTTCCTTCTGATCGAATGTCTTGCTTTTCTCTTCATAATTTTCTGCGGACTTGACTTTGGAGCTTTCGGAGGAGTTGCGGGGACTTTCTCTTCAAGGTATCTCCTTGATCTCTTCGGTTTAATCAGGACATATGGAGAATTCGAGTAAAGTTGGGCCAAAGCCAAGTTATTGTAGTTCTCAATGCTATGGAAGAACATGAAGTGCGTCATCAGCTTCGTATACTCGCCAAATGTAATTTTCTCCGGATTACTATGAACGATGATTCCTACGTTAAATATGACATCGTGGATCAAATCCTCTGTGTCTTGTGAGCTTCCATCGAACGTTCGGCCAATTACATCGATCATTGAAATAAAATCGGATAAATCTGGCAAATAAAGATCGATTAAATACGTAATGAGCTTGTGTACGATCTTTCCTTCCAATATGTGAAGGCTGTGGATCAAGAAAACTGACCAATTCTTTGATTGAGTGTATTCTTTCTTCGGAGGAAGGTTTTTAATGACGTATTCGATGCTTTCTTGGCCTAGATTGGCTGCCATCCACGTGCATGTCGTGAAAAGCTCTGGTGTTGCTTTGCACATCGCTACAAAAATTTCGAAATTCGATTTCGTAATGAAATTGGCCGAAAGCTGGTGTAATATGATGTCCAGATTATTCGAAAGGCTCAAATTTGTGACAATTCCGGCCTTATGGGCATCAATTAAGGTAGATATGAGAATAACCGCGATATTTTCGGAATTTGTATTGAAAAGGTACTGGACCAAGAGTATAAGAGAAGAATTATCAACTTTGTTGAGGATTCCATCGTTGATTAATTCTCTTATGAAAACTAAAAAGTCCGTAATTTGGTTTGGATACGTCGTAGTGAGAACATGGCTCATTAACAATGAGAAATCGGCATCTGTGAACTTCATGGCCGCTGCGTGATGGGCCAAAGACAAAACATTTTTCCTGCATTCTTCAACATTGATTTTCTGGCCACGGCAATGGTCTGTATGGTAAGATCTGTGCTCAGCCTTCTCATCTTCGTACCAATAATAGAGTTTAAGAATGGATAATAACTTTGAAAAACTCAAAAACTGAATTGTTGGGGAATTGGGAGTACAAAGACTTCGACACCAATGTCTGGTTATTCTCGTGTGGTCAAGAGCTTCAGTTTTCATCCAAATTTCATTATTTAATAATATCTCATTAAATAATGATTCTTTTGCATGAAACACGTTGAGATTATTGAACAACGTGTAGAACCTCATATATAAATTATATGAAATATGGTTTTGGTTCGAAGATATAATTAAATGAGAAATAATTTTGAAACCTTCGTTATCTGCGAAGATTTTCTGGGCGAAGTTACTCATCATCAACGCGTCTTGAAGCAATTCGACCGTACTTTCCGCATAAAAATCGATCTTGTTCCCTTCAAAATCGTTCAAATCCCATTGTGCGAACAAAGGAAGCAAAACTTCGACACCGCAGTGGTTGACCAACACTTCTGCGAAGTTGAATGTTCGGTTGTATTGATAGGAAATGTTGTCAACAACGATATCGTTGTTAATTTGGTTAATTAAGGTAACTTCGTCATCTTTTTCTATTGGAGATAGATAGAATAATGCTGTAGATTTGCTGGATGGTACAATCGAGCACTTCCTATCGTACAATTGGAGAATTTGTTCTCTTGATAAACAGGAAGGATAAAAGGAAACTGGGCCAAGGTAGCTGCATTGTGATGGCTGGGCACTATCGAGTGTAAGTCCACCTATCTTGAGGCCTTTAGCTTCAGTTTGTTCGAAAATTATTTTGGGAAATAGGTAAAAAGTTGAATCTTCGCCATTAACTGAGTAGCTACATGTATTCTTATCATCTTCTTGATGCATAGTGAAGCCGATTGTTACTAAATTCCACTTTTTCGGTGGAATAGAAATTTCAGTTTTTGCTGTGTAGTCTTGTCCTCCTTTTTGCATGTAGATATATATTTGATCCTCTGCAATGAACACTCCAAGCTTACCATCTTTCTCATCTACGGCCAGGAAAACTTGTCCGAAATATTTGTTCTCAATTTCTTCAATATAGATCCAGAAGGCCAATGTAAAGTTCTTGTTAAAATAGGAAGTCTTGAATCCTCTCATTGTGAACGTAAATTTGTCAATTAAAGGTAAATACAGATTTGGTCTGTATTTTGAAGCGGACATCATCTGCATCATTGATTGTACAATGGAATTGTGATAGAAAGGAAGCGATTTCCCATCATTCGGACAAATTAATCTGATAAAATACCTTACAAGGCTTGCAGAGCTAATTTGGCTCAATATAACCGTCAAAATATTGAGAATTAAGTCAATTCTGCTGGTGTTTTCTGGAGTTTTTTCCTTATTTCTCCAAGAATAAATTAAATCTATTAAATAAAAGTCCAATTCTCCATTGTGAGCCATTATAGCGTTACCCACTGAATCACTGATGAGTTCATGAACGAATTTGAGGACTGTATCGATCTGAGAAGAGTTTTCATGTATAGATATTAATAATCTTAGAGCTTTTCCTTCTTTTATATCGAAATGGTTGGTCAGAAATGTCATGTGCTTCCTGGAAATGATCTGAAGAACCTTTACAAATATGTTTGTCGTTGGTTCATTCCTGTAAATTATAGAAATCGCGTTTTGCATTGCGATTAACTCGGGATTGGCGAACTTATGTTGCACGGAGTTAGCATAGAATGAAAGGACATTCTGAATGAACAGCTTGGAATCAGGAAAATCCTTAATATTTACGATACCTAATTTGATATCTTCAAAAAGTGGGTCAAAAAGTGAAGATATGTTAGGATAAAGTGTGAGAATTGTGGAGATAAGCTCGAATGTGACACATCCGAGTTGAACAACTTCAGGATCGTTGCAGTTTTCCACACAAAAAATTGCAAGTTGGTAAATTCTCTCAAGTAACTCTATGTTTTGTGATGATTTCTTGGTACTGATGTATCTGTTGATATGGGCAATGCAGAAACTTTGCATGGATTGGTCACCCAACATACCAATAAATCCAGAAATGAAAATATGGTTCGTAAAGATCTCTTCTATGAGGTTATCATCGAGTAAGTAGTTGTTAAAGAATATAATGAGACCAATCTTGGCTTTATTAATTGCATCTATCTCTCTATCTGATAAATTTTCAAAAGATTGATAAAAAATCATCGCTTGCATAACTGATTGTAATAATGGTTCGATGCCGTCTGATTTGAGATCAATTTTTGGCTGCAACGATATCATTCTACGCATGATTTCTGCAAAAATTAATGGATGTTGGAAATTTGTTTGAATTATTGCAACAAAATCCTGTACACCACGTAGAAGCATCATATTAAAGCAATATACTCTAATTGTATTGATAATTTGGTAAAAATTATCATCGAAATTTTCGTAATTTGTAACCCAATAAGAGAATATATATGGAGAAGTTATGAATGATGTCGGTGGTGATATGCTGAACTTCTTTGAGATAGAAGTAAAGATAACTATAAAAGCTGTGAAAATATCCATAGATCTTGGGTTTTTGACGATTTCAGAGTATTGCTTGTCACAAGCTTTCATAAACATAGATGCTAATTGCTTGTCATTCTGTAAAACTTCAATAATTCCTTCTACTCTTGAAAGTGCTTGAGGATGGATGAGTTTTTCGCGAGGAAGAAGAGGTGGAAACTTTTCTTGCTTATAAAAGTCAATCGATGCAGGTAGTGTGGCTTTCTTAATTATCTTTTCCGCTGGATCATATAATTGACCAAGAGTTAAAACAATAGAAATCGTTTCCGATGGAACATTGATGAACTTTGGGGTCTGAAGGATCGTGTTGATAATAGACTTTGGTAATTCATCAATGTTCGGTAGCATTTATAAAAAAAAACAAGAAAAAAAATTTTTTTAGAAGATTGAAATAATCTGAATTTCAAAACAAAGTGAAAACTACCTAAAATAAGTGTCCATTATGTGACGCATATATTTTATTGAAATATCTATTGTTTTCTAATTTTGGAGATAAAATTCGAAATTATTTTATTTCAGAGTTTCATTTTGTGTGATTTAAAATTTAATTTATGTGAGAAATATATGCCAGGAATCGGAATCGAAACACAAACCGATAGTGGACAATTTTGAAATTTCAAAGGGTTAAATTGCTTATGAGACCAGAATCATCATGATGAGCTGTCGTACACAATTTCATTTTATAATCAATAGCCTTGGAATGGTCTACTCTTGAGTTATGTTTGATATACCTTGACTATAATGTCCCGAATTTGAATTCAGCGTTGTAGATAGATCTCATAGTATGGTTTTAAAAAATACTACTAATACAAAATTTGAAAAAAACTATAAACTTTATAATATTTATATAAAAACATACATGATATTAACAAAATTTTCATTAGAAAGTTCTATTAAAGCTTTGGGAGCTTGCAGATATCAAGGATTTTGGGAATAGATATCCTGGAATGTCTTCTAATATCCATGGCATTGGATTTCATGCTTCCAATAAGGGTTTTATTCTTCGTGATAGGCATAAACTTCCTTGCTTTGATCTCGAATTGTTGGAAATAAGGCATCTTGAGTAGTTCATCAGCTGTTGCCCTTGATGATATATTGCAATCGATGCATCTTGAGATAAGCATCCTAAGAAGTGGATCATCAATTATTCCATCACTATATACACCTTCGCAGATAGTTTCAATTAATTTGTAAATTGAACTATTGATAAATGGGAGTGTACCTGTTGCCAAGAAGTATATTGTAAGGCCTAACGCCCAGATATCAGCTTTCATTGGATTATACAACTGTCCTTTTAAGATCTCTGGAGCCATGAAAAGTGGAGTTCCTTTGCATTCAGCGGATCTTGGGCTCAATGAGCAGATATCTGAAAGTCCAAAGTCTGATATCTTTACTCTACCGTGCTTGTCAAGAAGAAAATTGGATGGTTTGATGTCACAATGAGCAATGCCTCGATCATGGCAAGCTTTTACAGCGCTAACAATATCGAATATGTAGCGGTGTAAGTCCTTCCTGGAAATGTACTTACTAGATCTGATAACTGCCTGAAGGTCTGTCTTACAAAATTCCATTAAAATGTAGATATAAGAGCCAAACTCAAAATAGTCGTATATTCTGATAACTCTTATATCATCAAGGTGCTTAATGCACTCGATCTCCTCAATCTTGAACTTGTCCTTGAGAATTCTCTTAAGAGCGAATCTTTCGTTGTACTTATTAGAGAAGACATCAAAGATAGTTCCATAGTTACCATGGCTAATTTGCTCCTTTACTTCGATTTGTTGTGTCAGCAGGAACTCAATCTCTTTTGGTAGCATGACGTTCTATAAAAATGATAATTTTCAAAAGGTTCTCAAAAGAACATTAAGATCATTTTGCTGTATTCCTTAAAGGGAATAATATTTTCTGGATTTTTGTATTTGCATTGCAAATAATCCATTCAATTTTTAAGACCAATTTTTGAATAAAGCTCGAGAGCAACTCAAGAAATGAACTGTATGAGCTTTTAAATGCACTTTTTGTTCATTAACTGTTTATCCTGCTATTTAAGATTTTTCAATTTTTGTATACTTCGAATAGTGAATTGAATGTTAAAAAAATGAGCAAAGACTAACTTTTTATTATGAAATATAGTTTAACTGTATATGTTAAGCATATTTAGATTTTTGTTAGTGATATTTTGGCTCTCAATTTGGCCAGCTTTTGAAAGGAATTGATATCACTATTTTTTATGAAATAGTAAAATATATTATGCAACATCATTAAGTTGATATATTTATGTTGATTATTCAAGGCGCCGTTACAAAACAGTTTCATTCAAAACTACCTCTGTCCAAGAACCCCTTTCAAAAATATATAGATATTTGCATTACCTTAATGCTTAAATAATTCAGATATATTTAATAAATTAAAATTGAAAAGGTTCTCTCAATGTCGTTTGATTTCAAAAACATTGCTATATTTCATTCAAAATTATAAACTAGCTATTAGAAAAATAGGATACAGTTTAAGAAGATGTATCTTTTAAATGCATATTTTGAATAAATTTTAATTGTGCAACTCAATTTTGAGCAGCAATGAAAATTTTCGAATTTTCAACATTTATTCCTGAATGAGTGCATCGTGAATATGCACGAAAAATTTTTGTGCGTTTCAGAAAAATCAGCATACCGATATTCATTGAAAGTAAACATAAATTAAATAGAGAACTTCAAGTATATATTGCTACGAAGGATGTCCTGAAGTATTTTGAGAAACCTGTTAAAAATTATTTTTCCCAAAATAGTTATTTTGGCTCAACATTTGGGTTTGTAGCCACAGCACTCTATCTTCGCTAATGACTGAATAATCAATGAATCACCATATCACCGCCGTAAAATTGAAATTAATTACTGACCAAAAAAAGGAATAAATATTATATCCTGTAATGATGTAATATGTCAATGCTGATATCCAAACCTGTAAGCAAATTAATACCAAATTTGAATGTCTTTTGCCAATCCAATGCAAATAAATAGTAAAAAATCATATTTTCATAATCTATATCTTTATTAAAACGTATTACATTTTTTCATATGTTGAAAACTTCTTTCCAAATTTTGAATTCGCTCCAGAAAGAGAAAACTACTTTATAATTCAATGTTTGTCATGCCAAGTTGTTTTTTCATGTTCTCATATTGAAAAACACTTATTGGTCAATATATCAAATCGCGAAATTCAATTGGTTTCATTTTAATAATATCATATTGAATTTAGTGTTAATTCGCCTTCAAAATATGTTTGTGTTAAAATTATGGCAATATTTCAAGTAAAATATCAAATGTTGAATCAATTTTTTTCAAATAAAGGTGTTTCTTTGCTTCGTATGAAATTTCATGATCTACTAAGGTAAGGTAGCTGATATCTACATGAAATACTAACTTGGATAAAAATGCAAAGACAATTGAATGAAAATTTAAAACATAAAATAAGATTTTAATAAAATACTGCCTATTTGATAATGGTAAAATCTTGCCGATATCGATCAAAATCAAAATTTGGATAAATTGTCAGAAAATATAAAATCAAAAAAAAAAGAATGACAGAAGAAAATCCCAAGATAGACGTTCTTTCCATTCATGAAACCGTCTCGGAATTCATCGGTGTAAGGCAGATTCTTTGCAAGTTCAAAACTGCTCTTTGCCCAGATCGCTGTGGCCATTGTGCTGATGTTTACACATTCAAGGTGTTAGAATATACAAAATACGAGAAACCAGGTGAGTATGGAGATGATCAGCAGAAGGAGCTCCATATCAATACAAAAGAGCATGTCTTTGGACAAGATCCAAGCATTTTGGAGAAATGCAAGCACCTCGAAGAAGGAAAGAAGTATAGAGTTTGCTACAAGCATCTCTATGTTGATGATGGCTCAAATGCTCGCCCTGAAAGGCCATTTACCGAAATATCACCAATAAATTAAAATTTTTCCTTGTATTTTGAACAGTAATGAATAAATAACATCTTAATTTACGAAACATAGAACTTTTCGAAAATTCATATGATCAACTACTTCAAAATACCTCATTTTTTCAATAGCTATTTATGGGCTTTGATCCTCCGCATAATTCTCTACTGCAATTGATCTTTTGCATATAATTAATAATAATATGTGATTATAACTATCGTTTAATATAATTATTAAATTAAATTTTTTTCATAAAACCAAATAAGATGTTTTTTATAATCCAATGATAGAGCAAGAAGAATTGTAAGCATTATAGCAATATCTTTCTCTAAATTACATATATAAATCAAATGATTTTCATACAAAGAACGATGATTGAGAATGTCTGCTATATTTCATAAGTTATGGTCAAATTTTGAAAAATATAGTGATTGTTGCAGCCAATCCAGAGTTATGGTGAGACTTATTTCCTCATTGAAAAAAAAATGTATTCACACATGTCAATTGGAATTCTATCTTGGCATGTATTTCATGAACATTTACCAGTTTCAGAAAGTCATAAATAATCACTATGTTATATGATAGATTGCGGTCCTAAGGAACATAGTGCTTTGATCCATTTGGTCAAAATAACACCTTTTCAAAAAATGTTTGAAAAAAAAAATTCAAAACTTTTTTATTTTGAAGGCTGTTCTTTAAAACTGAACTTTGTTTGAGCATGAACACTAAGTTATCAATATTTTTATCATTTTTGGGCATTGTAGCATGTATTGTATAAGATATGACATTGAACAGATTGTTTATTTGCGATTGAACTGCTTTAAAATAAGTTAAGGAGTAATTTTGAAATATAGAACGTAAAATCAATTTTGCATGAAATTATTGTGATTAACAGACTTCTAATGGTTGAATTGGAGAATAGGAATTCAAACGAACATTTTTTATTTCTTTCGAGAGTTATCAGGAACGAGGAATGAATATGCAATGAAGTAAAAGTCTTTAAAGACATGAAAGATTTTTAAATCTAAGACATACAAATGGTGATAGAGATATAAAAAATTTTTTTGGTATTGTTAGCTAACACGTCATGTCTTCCCGGATGATTCAAGACTACATCCAGCTATTCTCAAACTTTCATTGCGCTCCACTTTCAGATGATGAAAATACTATTTGTTCAATATAATGCATGATTGTGTGAAAAGTTGTTTAAATTCTGGAGAAGAGATAATGAATGAAACGATAGAAAAGGAACGAAGTGATTAAAAGAAATGCTACAAACCCGACGT
This sequence comes from Trichomonas vaginalis G3, assembly GCF_026262505.1. Lineage (NCBI taxonomy): Eukaryota > Parabasalia > Trichomonadida > Trichomonadidae > Trichomonas > Trichomonas vaginalis. Next base: position 19,521,233 of record NC_067207.1, read on the forward strand.
ATGCTACATCATGATTGGCGATTTGATTTCATTGTATGTTTTGAGCATCGAAGAATTAGAAACATGTCCGTTGATTCTATCAAATTCTGAAAATTTTTGAATATGCAACGGAAGAAAAATTGAACAAATTTGCAGAATCATAAATGATGCAAGATACATATGGAAAATATTTGGTTTTGTATAAAATTTTATTTTCATTAATAAAACAACGGTAATTTATTAATGAGGCAAATCATTTTCAGATTCTTTTGTAGAATGATGAACCATAGCATAAATGGTGTTCATAAAATATAAGATGAAAGAACAATGGTATGATATATTAATGTCCAAATGTAGGAGCGGATTTAGGAAAAATTACGATATCAGAACAACGGTAGTGAAATTTATACGCCAATAAACATCCTAAAGTGTAAGCTAATGAATTTCAATATGAAAAAGAAAAATCAATAGGAAAAATTTCGAGAAATTTTTTGATTGTAAATAAAAAGTAGCAAATTATAAATGAAACGTTTCCATTATATAGTTGAAATTTTAAAAACTTATTTATGCATGTCTCCATTATCGAACAGAATAATTTTTACAAAAAAACTTCGATATCAAAGTATTTTTCGCATCTTATAATTATTCATTGATATGTCAATATTGATATTTATGTATCATTCTTTAAAAATGGAGTTCAAAATTTGTGTCTAAAAGTGACAATCCAATGGAAAATCCCTCTGAATTTTGGTTCTTTTTTCATGGATAATTTTTTTTTCTCGACAAAAGAAATCTTGCCAGTAATACCTAATTAATGATACTAGCATATGTTTAAAAATTAAATTCAGTTATCAACCGCAAATTCTGAGGACAAATTGTGAGAGTATTGAAAATATAGAAAACAATAAAAGATGCCAGTGGTAAAAGGTGATACATTTCGGGCAAGATAATTTCGAAACTATAGATTTTTTTCAATGAGATAACTTCTAGAAAAGTGAGATGGAGATAGGAGAAAACCAGGTGAGATGATGAGTTTGAAATATTGCTGAGTATGAATAGATGCGAAATTAAGTAACTACAGAAATCAAATCAATAGGATTTGAAAAGAATTGTTTGAAGATCCTAGTAATTTTTAAAAATATTTAGTGGAATATGCAGTACAACATATGATTAATAATATTCATACGGGAAAAATTATCCAAAATATTGACCAAACATATTGATGTTTTTTGTAAATTGCCCGATTTTAAAAAAATGCATATTGCAATATAACAAAGGTACATTCACTAGGCGATAACAGTAAAATGGGATGAAAATAGGATAAATAGCATCCCTATATAGTGCCTAACAATATTTATACGGGCCAAAAAAAATTTGGCTCGAGATTTGGCGAGTTATAAAACTTATAAAATTGAGAGGGATTTTTATTTTTGAATTTTTTTTGGAAAGTTAAAATTGCGATTAAAAATCGATTTCCAGGAGAACTAAGCATCTCATCATATATTTAAATCGATAAAAATATTAAATAATAGTTGAATAGTATAACAACGTGAAATTATGGCTGAATCTACAGAAAAAATGAACATATTTGACATTTTTGAAAATTCATACGTTAGATGGTGACAGACTCATAAACTATACTTTAGCTAAGATTGATATATGGTTTCAACAACACATGGTTAAAATCGTAAAAATATTTTAGATTTCAAAAAGATATATATGGTAATATAATGGAACAAAGTCAACAAATAGCATGTTAAATATGTTATAATTAACTTTTTATTAGATCCAATAGTAGATATCGAATGGTTTCCAGCTTTATGGTTAAATATTTTCTTTTTGAGCTTCTCTTTAACTGTTGTATTAAGGTTGTAAATTTTTGATGCTAGAAACTATGGAATCTTCTTTGCTGCTGCATTTTTCTTGAGAGTTCTTGCAATTTCGAATACATCTGCGCATTGTATGAAATGGGGGCTTTAAAATATCTTGAATCATAATAGGACTGCTTCTCCAAAGGAATGCTTATTTGTAAATCAGAGAGTTTCAAAATTGAGAGCAAGATTATCATCATAACTTTCGATTTTGCTGCGAAAAAGGAAGACAAGTAATTAACAAATCATTTACTGTTGTTCATCAAAAGAAGAAAACTTTGATAACAACTAATGATGATAAAATCAAGCTATCTTTTAATATTTTAAATTGATAAGACATTCAAAATATTTGAATGGTTTAAAATATTTTCTTTTAATTTCTATAAGATATTATCATGATTATATAATAAAATTTAAATTTTTATTCAAAAAGGCAATATTTCAAACTTTTAATTTCAAAAATCTTAATTCTGCAATAAGTGTATTTAATTGTAGCAAATTTAATGATCCTTCGTCATGCTTAGCAATTTGGAACTCATAAATTAATGATTTCTTCAAGTAAAATTCTGCATTATTTCAAAAGTCAATAATTCTCTAGTAACTTTTCTTCAAACCCTAACCATTATATTATATGTATAATGGAGAATAATTGCAAAGAAAGATAGCCGAATTTACTGGGTAGTTCTTGTGATGCGAAATAATTGCAAATTAACACCTAGTTTTAACAGCATCAATCTCTTTTTGCTCTCATTTAAATGCATTCGCACACTTTAATTTTGAAATATAAGAGTTTTGGAAATTATCAAATTTATCTGCTCAAATACTATAGATCTTCATAAGTGTTAATAGAATCATTAGCCTTACATATAGTGTTTAATATAATGATGCACATTATACTGGGATTCATTCCTTATTCATCTAGTTATTATAAGATTTACAACCCCATGAAAATTTAAAATTTTGTCAAAAATAGTGAATGTACCTTTAATATAACAAATACTAGTGATATTAGTGATCTGAATTTGATAAGCTCCAAAACGATGAGTTATATTCAATTCCCTGAAAACGATTCAGAAATGTCTGGCCAGTGATTCTTTCTAAAGATTTTTAGATATATTCTTATTTATTGGAAATAAATATGAAATATTGAAATTTATAGGTTCCGCTAAACGACAAATCAAAATCATGATATTTAGATATTGGATGATATTTTAAATACTCATTAAGATTTAGATGGATGACTCTTTTGGAGTTTGGAGAATCTCTCTGAATTGGATTGTTTTTGAATTGTCTCAATTTGAGATGTGTGGTTCGAATAAATTGAATGTGAATAAAAAATAGCGGCTCTCAATTTCTGAAAACCGATGAAAACCACTTTTACTCTCGCAAAATTCTGAGGGTAGAAATCAAGAGAATCATTTTTCAAACTGATGAGTTACTTATGCTACTACCCCCAAGTTCAAATCAACCAACTTCCTGTCCCAATAACATTCCCTAAGGGTGTTGATTCCTTTAGAGCCTCCATCATCATGTTCGTCGAGACATTAGAAATGGAACCAAAGCAAAACTACACAATATCCCAGCTCTGCACACGCTTTGCATTCCAGAGAAGAAGATTTTATGACGTAGTCAACGTTTTGGAAGCCGCCGGATGCTGCCAGAAAACGAACTTTGACTGTTTCACATGGTTAGGCTTAGCCAATGTTAAGCCCCACTTGGCCCAGTTAATCAGAGACCACGAATTAACCACTTCCAAGAATGACATGGAAGAATTATTCCCAACGAGCGAATCCATTACTATTGCCAATCTTGCTTATCAGTTCTTGTTAGCCTTCCTTGCCCTTGACAAGAAGCTCCTTGATATTAAGCAGATAGCCCTCTTCCTCTCCAGAAACAATTCCCGTTTCAAAACAACATTATGCAAGCTCTATCAGATCTCTCATATATTAGAAGTTGTTGGCATCATTGAGAAGACCATCACACCAGGCGAAGTCTTGCTCGCTGAGAGATTCTTCCCCGACAAGCCAAGTCAGAATCATGTCTTCATGGATGTCGGAATGCTCTTAAACGGAACTAAGAAGCAAACTGCTTCCGAAGTTTATGCCGATAGATGGAATGCTTTCACAAAAGTTCATGAATTGCCACAGCCAATGGTCTTACCAATCCTGTCCCCGATTACTTCCCCAATTAGTGTTTAAACTGTTTGTATATATTATATAATTATTCCCCTTTTTTGGCATAGTATGTAATTAATTCAGTTTGATAATACAATTCAGTTATATTTTCAGAATTATTTGAACAAAAATTAGTTTAGTTTTGAAGTACTGGTGCTACCGGATTATATTTCATTGCAAAATCAAACTGTAAAAATAACTTCTCAATTTTAACCTAATTGAAAAATATGATACACTGTATGAGAAAATACGAAATAATTTTTTACATAAAAAAAATTCAAGCCAAATTGCCGATATTGTCTTCTCAAATTTTTGTATAGTTTACAGGAACCCATAACTTCACATTTTTTGAATTTGTATCATAAATGTAATCCTTATAATATGTCTTACCAAAATTTATCCGTAATTTCTCATCTTCTCAAAAACTCACTTTAAATAAGAGTAGGGGTAATTTTAGCTAAAAGTGACACCCCTGTAAAAAGTGACACACTCATGAAGGGTGTGATTACCAATCGGTAATTTCGACAGTTTAGAATTTAAAATTTTTTATGGAACTGTTGCGAGTTTCATAAAGAATTTAAGGAATATAAGCAAAGATTTGAATCAAAATCTTAGACCTAAGCCGATCGCTTCGCTCGCGGCTTCCGCGAATTACAGATCAGCAAAGATTTGAATCAAAATCTTCGAACTAAGCCGATCGCTTCGCTCGCGGCTTTCTTTATTATTTTAAATTTGCATATTTCCATCAAAAGTTCATAAGGTAAAAAATTTCGTTTATTTTTACTAAGAAAAAAAAAGTTTTTGATAATAAATTTATTTTATTACGAAAAAGTAGCAATAATCGTAAAAGGGTATTGATAGGCTTGCTAAAGTAACTAATTTTAGCTGTCAAATACTTTTGTATTTTGAAGTAAATTAGTATAAATTTGTTTTTACTTTTATTTCGAAAAAGTAACAATAATCGTAAAAGGGTATTGATAGGCTTGCTAAAGTAACTAATTTTAGCTGTCAAATACTTTTGTATTTTGAAGTAAATTAGTATAAATTTGATATTATTTTAACTCCCTTTGAAAACCTCAATTTTCCATACAGAGGGAACGGGAATAGCATCCAATATTCCCTGAGAATGGTTGCGCATTCTCAGTTCCCTCTATATTTCGAACGAAGCTCTCATCGGTCTTTTTTTTTAATACTAAACGTTTTTTTTCCTGTCACTTTTAGCTAAAATTTGGGTTTGCCCTTTAAATAATCGTAATCTGGGCAAAATGATGGATAAATAATAATATACACATCACCACCTGTTGATTACTAATACTAATTTTTCGATAAAATAAATGTTGAAATAGGAAATTTTTAAACAACCGCATAAAGCTATATAAATAAGTGCATTCGAATCTATTATGGCATCATTTTTTCTTTTGTAAATACAATCCATGCTCCGACACCAGCAGCACCTAAAATGAAAGTTGGAAGGACAATCAAGAACGTAATGAAAGCGTCGAAACGGACGATCATATCTTTATCATTCTTCTCGCAATTATAACCATGAAAACCGGGCTTGCAAACGCAAGTATGAAGTAAACAATGTCCATTTTCTGAATTACAATTCTTTGCGCAGTAACCGTGCATCCAATTCGAAATCTTTTGCATAATAAGTGGTTTCATCAAATTCAAATCATCGCCATCAGTAATTGCCGCTGGTCTCATATCGCATGAAATTCCATTATGTGCGATATAGTAGTGCAATTTCTGGATGGAATAGTCTGTAATTCCTACAGTGAGGTTAACAAACGGGTCTAAGTCACAGGAAGTATAAATAGAATTTGTTGTTTTAATATTCGAAGCTCCGTACAAATCTCTCGACATAATGTTTATAGATTTCTTACTTATATCGATATTGAACATATTCATGCAAACTTCTTGGTAATAATCTGTATCTAAATCTGAAGGGAGGAAAAATCCAGTTACATTGAATAAACCGATCTCATTACATTGCATGAATAATTTACTCTTCTGGCTTTGTGTTTTCCAGGTTTTAATCATTGGATCCATTTGGTTTGGAGAATAATTTTTTGTTTTCTTCCAATTTTTGACATAAGTAATAAGAGAATCAACCTTGCTTTCACTTGTGTTCAAGCTACGACAGTATTTACCAAGCATATCTTGGTTTTCTGTCAGTAAATAATAATAAAAATCTTGTAAAACGTATATAGCACTTCCAAAGTTCCTAGATTCATCAACTCCGATATTTGTAATGAAATCATTGTATTCTTTAGAAGAATTTTGGTAATTGGATATGATATCGAAGAGATTTAATGAATTGTTAAAACAAACAGGGTCTCTGCGATTAATTTGTGTACCTAAAAAGAAGTCGAGCTCGAAAGCTGTCTTTTTGAAATTAAGAATCGGTGATGATATCCATGAAAAGTTGACAAGTGAAGAATATTTAAGTTTGAATATGGAACCAATGGTGCCCATCAAGCCAGCACCAACAACAGTAATGGATTGATTGCCTGAGCATGGTTTCCATGATATGCTTCGTGCAATATTAGCGAGATCTTCAACACATTGATCAATAGTTAAAAATTTGTTTATTTTACTATCATATGGATCAAGTGTAGAGTCACCAAAGAATCTCTGTTGAACAACGATTAAAATTGCTTTTGAATAATTTGCGAGCTCGAAAACTGGTAATTTATCGATTTCTTCTGTCTCTACGTTAATTGTATGTCCTAAGTATAGAATTACATTCGAAGTTGTGCTATTTTCTGGCCAAAATTTATCGATAATTGTATAATTCTGATAAAATGTTTCATTTGTAGAACCAAAATGATCTAAAGGCTGTTCAATAGTTACAATAGAACATTCTGGAGGAAGGCAAGTTTTTATGTTCAATGAAACACTGAGAGAAAAAAGAAACAAAAGCATAATTTTGATTTCTGCCAAATATAAAACTCATCCGATTATTAAGGTTAGTAGTGTACTATGTGCAAATAGCAAGATTCAATCAAATACAATTGTAGGATCTCAATAGATTTGATGACCTCATTTTCATCAACTCTAATTGAGCCGTGAAACCTATGGCAATGATACATACTCTTCTTACAGAAGCGTACCCTTTGTGTTCCAATGTTTCCTGTTTCATATTATTTCCCATTGTTTCGTTACAACTCATGAACCCACTAACTTTCTGAAGTCATAGAATAGCATGTGCGAAATAATATCGCAGGCTTGTCCTAAAACTGTAAAAATCTTCAATTATGATATCCGTAATAAATCTTTCGAAACAGAGTGCCTCATTACCTGTGATCTATCAGAATATTACTTCAAATACTTACATGGTGATTTGCAGATTTCGGTCTTTGCGGAAAATTTAATCGAAATAAAATCGATAATCGATTATACATGGCAACGACACACGGATATTTCTAGTAAAACTTTCAAAATTACTATTTTACATATCCTTTTTTGAATTACATAGTCATTTTTCAGGTCTTATTGAGCTATTTTAATAAAAACTCAATTATTTCCAATTAATCTAATGGATTCATCGATTCTGTATCTAAAATATGTGTTATTCTATGATTTGGTTTTCCAAAAAATTCAGAAAATTATGTTTTTATTAGCAATTTCATAGTTTTGATTATCATTTTTTGATTTTTGAATTTTTTTTGGAAATTATCGATAACAATATTGTTCTGCATGATATTTGGAATCATTTTCCAGTGTTAATGAAATTCAGAGTCCATCGACAATTCAATAGGTGTATTGAAATTTTACAATGAATATTTAAGGAAATATTGTTTATAAAGTTATTTTAACAATATTTTTTTGTCGTGTAAGAAAATTTTCCTAAGTTTTCTGAATTTTACAAATCGGATTTCTGAAGATTCTCTGCGTGGATGAGGAAGCTGCATAAAATAGTAGTCCCAAACAAAGCTCCAGTTGTTCTGTATCTTCAAAAATCAGATGTTCAGTTCCACTTACCCAAACTCATCAACAACTCTCCAAAACCAACCTCAGAATCTCAATCACCAAAAACATTGTCAATACATGATTTCCAGGGACCTGTTAAGCCAAGTTACTTCGCATCGACCTACAAAGACTATCTTACTCCTTATGAAAAGTCAGAGATCCATAAATTCCTCCAAATCTATTATGTCAGACAGACAATTCCGGCCGGTAACAATACCCCTAAGAAGGGTGCCAAGTTCTTTCCATTTCAAGCTGATGAACATATAGCCTACAGATACCAACAGCTCCAAATTTTAGGTCAAGGCAGTTTTGGCTCTGTCATCAAGTGTTTAGACCATAAAACTCACCAAACAGTTGCCATCAAGGTGATCAAAGATTCAAAGAAAACCCATAAACAAATGGTCCTTGAACTTGACATTCTAAAACATCTCCAATTGAATGGTGAGAATCATCACATACTCCACTACATTGATGTTTTTCAATTCAGAAGCTTCTTTTGCATTGTCATGGAACTTCTTGGCCAAAATTTACATTCAGTTTTGTCAGATAATGGCCACAAGAGTTTAGCATTACCAATGATCAAAACCATAGCATACCAACTCGGAAACGCCATCCAATACATGCATGAATCAAACATTATCCACTGTGATATCAAACCTGACAATGTTTTGTTTTCCCAGGTCCGAAAAACATCGCTTAGAGTGATCGATTTCGGATGCAGCTGTTGGGTTGGCAAAACAATGTATGAATACATTCAATCTCGATTTTATAGAGCTCCTGAAGTAATTTTGAACCTTAAGTATTCAACAGGTATCGATGTTTGGAGCTATGGATGCGTTCTTTTCGAGATCGCGAATGGAAGACCACTATTTATGCCAGATAATGAAGAAGAACTCTTCCATATGATGATTGAAGCTCTTGGATCACCTCCTGACTACTTAGTTGCAAAGGCTGGAAAGTATTGTGACTTCCTTGGCCCATATAAAAAGATTGAACCTTATCAGAACAAAAAGACAGGAAAGTTGTACTTCCCATTGGCTTTACCATTCGAAAAAAGGATAACCCACATGAGTGAAAGCTATATAGATGTAATTAAAGCTTGTTTAACTTGGGATCACGAAAAACGTCCAAGTATGGCAGAAATCCTTAAAATGCCATACTTCCAAGAGTAATTTATATTTGTTTTTTGAATAAATTTGTTTGTTTTTTGATTTTTATTAAAAATAAAAAATAATTTTTTTTTACCGCTGTCAAACTATGAATTTAATGGTTTCTGACCTTTCCAATAATACTGATTTCTTCATCATTCATATCATCTAAAGCATCGAAAGCCATAGGGTCTCCTTTTTCAGAAACACCGTAGAATTCGAGTCTGTTGAGTATCATGCAATGTTTGCAGCCCTTGTATGGCTCTTCTTGTACAAGACGGACGTATTTGTAAGGCTTTGTCTTCGGGAAGTCGTAGTGGGCGTTCGAGCAATATTCGATTGAGACATCCTTCTCAACACGATGTAAAACATCCCATGTGACGTTGTCGTTGGAGCCACGAAGAGAGAATGTATACAATGAGCAGCAGCAATCGTACATATAAGTGTTATCATCAAGGCAGCATGCTCCGTAATAGCAGCATCCAGCACGGAGGGAATAACCAACTAATGATGTTCTGTATTGTCCAAAATCATATTGGATCCACGGAGGATGATCGCGATCTGGGGCAACGTTGGAGCACCAATCATACTTAGCAATGCTATTATCTGTTGAAACTGTTATGTTCGGATATGTTGGGTTGCATTTAGAATTGTAATATTGGCCAATTGAGCCACTAGCTGAGATTTTGAGATTGGAATAGATTTCTTTATCTTGGAGGACACTATCTTTACGTGGTTCAAATGGCTTTATCTGCAAAAGTAACATTGGAAATAAGAAAACTCCAGTCATTTTGTGTTCGAAAAACTTGACAACTTCAGATTTTAAGATAGAGAATTGGTGTGCTAACTAGTGAATAAGAAAATAGATATTGCACCTGGTGCATGACTCTTTGATGTGATAGTTCTGCTTTGATTTGCATATTTTTCACGTATTGAATTGAATTGATATAGCGTAATCCATTTGATACATGAGCACTAGATTTTATGTAGGGATGTAGACTTAAAAAACTGAGTAACAGGCGTCTATATAGTGAAATTAATCAAATTTATTCTGTCTAAGTTGATTACAAAATAAGATCAGGAGATTTTAATTCCATGACTAGAAAATATGATTTAAACAGTTAGATCGATGTTACTTCAATTATTTAGATAATTTATTAAAATTTTATGAAACTATTTGATTATTCCAAAGTAGTATGGCTTTACTGAGGGAGTCCTTTGATTTTGTTTTCATTTTTTTACAATGCTTCTCGATTCAATTTCTTCATCAATTGAATACCTTCATGTTCCTTATGTTGGTGAAGAAATTGAAATGCCAGCTGTTAAACTCAAGTTTAACAAACATGAAGTAATGACAGAGTTAACAAGAGAAGCTTTAGGTTTATGCGGATTAAAAGAAACGAAAGATCAAAAACAAGCAGTATTAGTTTGGGGGAAACAGTTCGATATTACAGAATATTCATCATTTGGCCCTTGGCAAAAAGTTAACCACTTTGCTGGTGCATATTTAATCGGAAGAAAAGACAATTTTCACAAATACATGATGTCATTCAAAAAGAAAGAACCAGAATTAGGAAAATTTTACCCATCTTCTTATCTTTTACCAGATCAAGCAGAAGATTTAAGCAAAATATGGAAGAAACACAAGCTTTGGATTAAGAAACCATCAGCCTCATCAAGAGGTCGAGGAATTAAAGTCATTTCATCAGAAAATAAGCCTCCGAAAAAATCTGGATTAGTTCAAGTTTATATCGAGAAACCATTCCTTATCACAGGGCGAAAGTTTGATATTAGAATGTATATTTTAATACCATCCGTCAATCCCCTTAAAATCTACGTTCATTCCAATGGAATGGCGAGATTTTGTTCTCAAAAGTACAAAATGGATGATCCTACAGATCTGCACTCCCATTTAACGAATTTCTCTATTAACAAAAACGATTCCAACTTCATTAGATGCTCAGGAGAAGAATCTGTTGAAGATTCGAAGTGGACACTTCAATTTTTCCACAAATATCTCAAAGAAAACGGATATGATGCTGATAAAATCTTTGATTCATTGTACCAAACAGCTACGAAGACGTTTTTGATCGGAATGACCGCAGTTCGAGATAAACACATCAGATATGTTTATCATCGCAATGTTTCTTCTGAATTGTATGGTATTGATATCATATTAGATGAAAACCTTAATCCCCATGTCATGGAAGTGAACATTTCCCCATCAATGAAAGGATCTGATTCCAAATTAGACCATGACTTGAAATTACCTGTTATGCTTGACACTCTAAGGCTTTTTAAGATATATCAGACCTCATCTGACGTAGTTACAGAGTTCGAAAAGGCTGTTCGTCAAAGTGTCAGCAATGAAAGATTAAATTCAGTGATGAAAGGCCAAGATCCATGGGAAAAACCAGTTATCTCTGATATACAGACTGTTAAAGAGTTTCTGTATGAACAGGCCAATGCAGGAGGATACAGATTGATGTATCCAACGAAAGAAACAGTTGAAGAATACAAATCATGTTTAGAAAACATGCATTATAATGATATTGTTTTATTAAACTGGGTTAAAATGAATGACGAAAGGAAAGAGAAAGTTCTTGCTGCAAATATCAAGAAATACAAGAAATTCTTATCCCAATTCCAAAAATAATCATTAATAAATTGTTTGTAATTTTTACGATTTTTTAAAAATATATAGCTTGAATTTGTCCAAAAGTTTGATGGTGTTAGTTTGCTAGTGTCTTTATTGCATTTAAATATGCACCCATTTTATTTTCTAATACTGCAATATTTAGAGGTGTATATATAGGCAGTAATTTTGCTATAAAAATACATCACAAGAAATCCAGGAGTGTCTTTAATATTTCCTGATTCAACTTTGTTTATGCATTTATATCTGAAATATGTGAGAAAAGATATTTTACTAATAAAACACACATCGAAAGGAATCGATGAATTACAAGGCGATTCAGAAATCCAAGTGTCTTTAATATTTCCTGATTCAAAATGAAAATCAATAAACAAGGCAGTTGCTGTGATTCAATGCTTAAGAGATAGAATCATATTCAAGGCTGGAGGTGGAATTTTCGGTTCAATGGTATCTCATATGGTAAATAATAGTCCAATTAACTTAATCTTTTATAATTAATAACAACAACTACACATTTCATAATAATTCTTAGAAGATTGAAAATTCTTCTATTTTTGGATCTTGGAAGTATTTATCGATAAGAAACTCATCATCAAACTCCAGTTCATTTAGAATTTCATCATTCTTATTGGGGATTTCAGTTTTTTGCTGACTTTTATTTTCTTTAAAATGTTTTCGTTGGTATTTTGCTCTTCGGTGAGTATCTACATTAATAAATATGACATTATCTATAGTGGCATGGCGGCGCATCAGCTTACGATATTGGGCTTTAATCATGACGTCAGTTCGGTTTTTAAAAAACTTAGCAATCATTTTCCATTTATTGCCAAACTCTTCAACTTTGCAAAGAAGAAGATAGTTTTCTTCTTTAGTAAATTTGCCATAGTTTAATCCATCACGAAGATAATTGATGTATCTGTCTTTGCATTGACGTCTGTTCTTGTTTGACATCAATGATGACACAAAAGTCCAGTTAATCTTTTTCAAATCGTTCAGATAATATTCTTCAACAATATTTTTCAATTTTTCATCATCTTCACTCGTAAACATAATGTGCTTCTTTTTAATTAGATCTTCATCAAAATCATCTTCGCTTGATGACACTGAATAGCCATCAGATAGTTTTGCAGTCCTCATTTAAATACAAATGAATTAGAAATTAAAAATATAAATCATTTTTGTGAACACATTCAAAACTGAAAAATAAAGAAAGATATAGATAATCTGGAGCATATTAAATATTATTTTTGCAAATTGAAAGCCTTCGATCAAACTTTAATTGAATTAAAAACTTCAAATCTAGAAATACAATCATTAAATGGCAATTTCGACTTTTTTTATTTTCAATGGAAATAATCGTACGATCAAAAACTTTTTGCAAAAACGGAGTATTTATGAAAATAATTTAGAATATCAAATTTATTTGCATAAAAAATTGAACATGCGAGAGTTTTGAGACATCTCATTGAATTACCTCAAATGTGTATTTTCATTAATAATAAGAAAATGGCTTGTTATAAAAACGTATTCAGTATTTACTGTCTTAAAATTTGAAATAACTTTGAAATCGCGATCGGATTCAAATTTGAATTTTTTCCCTCTGAAAAAGGATTAATGAGATGTTTTCTTAATGAATTTTCCTTATTTATTAGAAATAATAACAATAACGAATCTTAAAATCAATAAAATAACGACGAGATATTTCGAATTAAAGAAAATTACATCGAAAATGATGATGAATGATGCAATACAATCTTTTTCAGTTGTCCAGCGAATTGTTTACATCATTATTAAGTAGGGGATATCAAAAAGTCTCTTTTTAGTATTTATTTTATATCATTTTGAATTTACTGCATTTTTTATATATTTAACAAATAACATCATCCTTGATTGATTTGATGTCGTGCTCTTATCGATATGAGCAATGAAAATAGATCATTATAAGATAATACACATATAACGATTAAAAATGGCTTTAAATACAAAAAAAAACCAAGCACATTTTGCTTGATTGGATTTATTCACTGAAAGACAGCATATTATAGTAGGGTTTTGCTATGAATAAGTAAGTAAAAGTATGTAAAAAGAAAAAACACATATTCAAGGTGAAAAACGCTAATATAAGTTAAAAATTTACAAACAAACAGATAATTCTGATTTGAGCTGAATGATTTCATTCATTATCTGAGACGCCTCATTCTTCAGCTCAGGAGTGATTGGCTGTCTCTGTATCTCGTTCAATCTCTTGCTGAAAGCAATGACTAATTCGATGACTTCTTGACGAGTTCTTTTCGCCGATTTCTCGTATTGAGGAGGTATCATTGGTAATGGCTGTGGTGTTGCCTTAACAGATTCAATTCCTTGTGGAAGAGGTTTTGGAGATGCATTAACTGGAGAAATGCCTTGTGGAAGAGGTTTGGGAGGAGGAAGTTCAACAGTTAATGGATCAACTTCTTTTTCTTGATCAATTTTAGGAGAAATTTCCGATTTTTGATCATTTGTTGGAATTTCTTCAACTTTTTGATTTAATTCATTTGGTTTTTCTGACTCAACAGGTGTCAAAGAGTTATTCGGCTTATCTTCTTCCAAAGGAATAGCTTTCTGATGTGTTATGACATTGTCAATTCTTAATCTTTCAGGAGAACATGGAGGAGATGAAGGAAGAACTTTAGAAGGAGAACTTGTGTTGGATACAATTGGTTTATTTGGTGCAGGAAGGAAACTTGGTCTTCTTGGTGCAACGATTTCTGGAATTTCGAATTTCGGAGCTGAATTTGGAAGTGGTTTTGGTTTTGAATCAGGTGGAATGATTGGTTTAGGAATTTCTTCAACAACTGGTTCCTTTTCTTGGACAACATCAACTTTTTGAGGGACTTCATCAATTGATTCTTCAGAATCTTCGCTTTTAAGAAGGTCTTCACTTTCAGAATGTGCTGCAAAGAAACCTTTAGATCCTTCAATGAAACCTCTGACAAAAATTTCGACTTTTCTGTCTTCGTAAATCTTCATTGCTTCATCTTCTTCTGCTTCCTTCTTGATAAGATATTGATGATATCTTTTGAATGCTATTATACCTTTCTTCATTGAAACAATTCTTCCAAAATCAATAACAGACTTAATTAAGAACTCCAATTTTTTGAATTTCAAGTAACTTTTCTTCCATGGATTATAAATAGTTAACAAGAGCTTTGTTCTTCTGAAAATAGCTGCTTTACGTATCATGTCATGTTCATCTTTGTTTTGCTTGAATCCTTTAAGACCTTTCTTGTAATAATTTTTCTTGATAAACCATGAAATTTTGTTTCTCAAGTCTTTTGTGGCAACTGTTGACTTGAATAATGCACCCCAACGTGTGAATGATCTCTTGAGAAGAGTGTTTGTCGATTTCTCAATGTATTCTTGTGTTTTTTCGCGGTTAAACTTCGAAATGGAGTAATTCGATACCCATTTTGAAAAATAGCGATTCAAGGAAGAGTTGACCATCATTTTCCTTACATTTCTGATCTTATCGTGTATCTTTTTCAGTGAAATGGCATCATCTGCCCAACGATAAAAAATCTGTCTTAATTTTGAAAGTTGCAATTGATTTGATACGTCATTTACCATCTTGTCATCATTAACTCTTGATTCATGAATATCACACATTATATCAAAGTATTTTCTCATTAAATTCAATTTTGAATTTTGCATAAAATTAGAAAGCTCTGTTGTAATGCGCATTCTATTATTATACTTGTTAAACCAGCGATAAAATACTGTCTCGGTAACAGTTTCAATCCTTGCTTTTTGATATTTCGATAATAATTTTGATAATCTAATATTTTCATAATAAGTTTCGTTCCATAGGTAAAAGTAAACTCCTTGAATGATACTGTTAACCTTTTTCTGACAAATTCTGTATTTCCTTTGTCTTCTTGTTGAATCTTTCCAAAAATCCCAAAATCCAACAAGAGAAAAGTAATAGTGATTACTAGAAATATCTTCAAAGTTACGAGCTAGTTTCTTGCGCTTGTCAATTATATTAAACCAGCCCATAAATGCTCTACGAAGGAAAATTTGATTTGCATCTCTAGTATATCTGCGCGATTGCTTTTCTAAGGATTTAACGTACTTCCATCTATTAAAGTATATTCTCATTGAAAGTTTGCGACGCATTAATTGAATTTCAATTTCTTTTCTTTCATTTTGGTATAAATCTAAGTATTTTTGATACCATAATTTAATATATTTTTCTGCTTTGAGCTTTTCTTTTAGATATGCAAGTTTCTTGAATGCCTCTATCTGTTTCTTCCATTTCATAAAATATGAATTAAGTAGTTTTCCGGAAAGATTTTGATGAATTTTCGAAATATATTCCTTTTCTTGTTTTTCTGTCATTATCAACGATTTCCAGAGTTGAAAGAATTTCAATCTTATATGAAGGATACTAAATGTTTCAGCGCGCACTTCTTTGAGATAGTTATCTTGGTTCACAGACTGCAATAATGTGTCACTCAACATTTCTGTTGAACCTAGAGTAAATTCATTCATCAAGTGTACGTTTATTAATATTTTTTTTCAATTATTTTTATTTCCGCGGCACTAAGTTTGCTGTTATCTTCATCTCATAGATGAGCGAAATGGAGATGAGATATGTTGTCTGTCGGAACTTTTAATATGAAATAACGAACAATATACGAGTAGTACTGTCGTATTTTTAATAATTATCTGATTAGATTACCTGGCTCCAATATATAACTTATATATTTTCGTTGGCTCCTTACCATTTTTAATAATTATCTGATTAGATTACCTGGCTCCAATATATAACCTATACATGTGTGCAGCACTTCATTCTTAGATAATAAAGATGCAATAAAGATTCGTTAGCTCCTGGAAAGTGCTATTCTTCCTTATTTTATCCATTGCATCTTTATTATCTAAGAATGAAGTGCTGCACACATGTATGGAATACTACTTATATTAATGCAAACTTAGCCAATTAAATTTTCTTGCAAGTAAAATCTGTCTATCTATGAATTTTGGGAAATTTGGGAAAAATTTACATTTTGCAAGAATAAGGATCAAATACGAATAAACACAATCTATATATTATAGAATGCTTTTTTATCCCTTGATCGTGATATATTTTTGATCGCAAATTCTCTCAAAAATAATTTTCAGAAATCTTCCAAAGAAATCTTTAAACAACAAGGATACAATACACATACTATTTGGTTGAGCGGCTTTTTATTCAACTATACAATCACATAAACACATTTTGGATATCCTTTCAAAAATAACGCTATTTGAGATGAGCTTCTTTTTTTCTGAGTTTTGCAAAAAATTCTGAAAAATATCATACATAATATGATGCTTACAGTATTTTAATCATTATCTAAAATTTTCTCTTGAAAAACTTCCACAAATTTGGATCGCAAAAATTTTTATTGAATAGATTGAAAAGACTCAGAATTTCTATAGAATTTTTTCAATTTGTATCTAATTTCATTATAACAAATGCAACTCAGACATGATAAGATTGTCTTATTAGGTGACTCTAGTGTTGGCAAGACATCCACCATCGAGAAGTTCCTTCATGGAACTATTCCAAAGTTCTGTTCTTCTACAGTTGGTGCAGGTTATAGCGAACTTTTATTAGATTATCATAACTCAAAGAGAAAAGTTCAGATATGGGATACAGCTGGACAAGAGAAATCCCGCTCAATGGTTCCAATCTATGCTCGCAACGCTACAGGAGCTTTTGTTGTGTTTTCTTTAGACAACAAAGAATCATTCAAAAATATACCAAAATGGATCAGTTCATTGAAGACTGATGCTAAAATTGTCATTGTTGGAAACAAATGTGATCTTCCAATGCGTGAAGTTTCAAGACGTGATGCTCTTGAACTTGCATCAAAGTATAATGCTGAATATATTGAGACTTCTTCGTTAACAGGAGAAGGAATTACTGACTTATTCACAAGTATGGTCTCATCAATTATTGATTATGGAGAAAATCATAGTCCTGAGACATCAATTTCTAGTCTTGAAATTGAGAACAAGCGTGGATCTTGCTGGTAATAATATGTGTTGTTTGAAATAAATCATGAAGTTTAGATTTTAAATCGGAAACATAATTTTTTTGAAAATGTGTAGTCAAACTTATCATTCAGATCATTTCTCGTATAAAAATGGATATTTTAGGCAGTGTATATTCATCTATACTAGTATCAATCATCACAAATTCTGTTTGCAGAATAAGGAAAATTTGAGATTCCTGAAGGAACACTCTACTCCAATCAGTTTTGCTCTCCATCTGATGTGTAAAAGATACCTTTCATTACAAAATATTGGTTAGCATGTCGAAATAAAAAGTTTGTTGTTTCTATCAATTGTTTTCAAATAAAATTCACAAAAAATTAATGTCATTTTTTATGTTTTAAAAATTCATGAGCAATATATTAGGACTTCATTTTTGAAAAGCTTTATAAAAATTCTCAATTCACCTCACATTCGATGAATTTCGATCAGTTCCTTGCTACCGTGAAGAAATACGCAATCATTTTTGCCACAGGATTTCTTGCTGGCGTAATTGCATACCTTATTCAATATGTAATTGATCACAAGAGTATTGATTTGAATCTTTATAAAGAGTGTGATCTTTACTTAATGGGTTTAACATGCGGAATTTTGTACATTATCGAAACGCTATGTGAATACTGGCTCTTACAGATCAAATTCATTAAGTCAATCCATGATCAGCTCAGACCAGTTTTCTACTCAATTGTTGCCATTCTTGTTGTTGCAATCCTCTATGTTTTCACCATCCCATTCGTTCGCATCTATCACTTCCCCAAGGCTTACAAGGCTCTCGCTAAACATGCTTCAATTCCACGTATTATTGATGCATTGTGGGGAGGATATCAGAAAAAGTACACAAACACAGTCCCATATATGATGATCAGAATGCCAATTGACTCTATTTTCTGGATCATCCACTCAAAGTATCTCAGATCAGCTGGAAACAAGTATGTTTCAGTTGCAGTTTATGCCCTTTGCATGGCTGTTTCTGCTATTGCAGCAGGCTTAGCTGTTTATCCAATCGAATCTACCCTCGCTGGCAATAAGTTTGATCATTGCCTTCATCTTGGCATTGAAGATGCCATCGTTATGATCCCAATAGTTGTTGTCCTCTCCCTCGTTGATGGTGGCGAGAAGTCTGTCTCATTCTCATTAAGACTCTAAAATCATGAATAAACGAATTAATAACTTATTTATAAAGTATTCTCGATTTTAACTCTATTAATAATTGAGTTAAACAGAGAAGTGAATTGATTTCCAAAATTTACAGAAAGGTTCTCAATTAAACAAAGTTCATAGCTTGGAAAAAGGGTAGTCAGCGAGTGTAAATTGTTTTCTGTGGTCAAGCATTTCGATTATAAACAATATTGAATTTTGAATAAAAATTTCTTAGCAACTATCTCATCGTAACTCGAAAGATCATTAGCCAAAGAGTTTTTCAGATGAATTATTGGCTAATGTAGCCAATTATTACATCATATAAATGAAAATGCTGTAATATTGAGGGAGGACAGAGAATAGTCCGTAAACGATTATATGTTTCTAGATGCTATAGATGATTCCAAAGCAGGGAACATCGAAAGTGTTCTGGAAAACCAGGATAAGTTCATAGACGGAATAAGATTGCTTCCATAACTTTGAAATAACGACATATTGCAAATATCTACCTATTATGGAATACAGGAATCCTAAAAATAGCTCCTTATTTTCAATTTTATCTGATCAACACTTTATTGTTTGAATATTCATCTGTTTTAACACGATATATTAAATTGACTCAATATGCTTTATATAATAGCGAGAGATCGGAGAAATGAAATTCATTATTCGCAAATTTAAATAAATTTTGAAAATTTACATTGAAAATTTTTGAATAAAAGCAACGATAATTCAAAAATTTCAATAAAATTTTAATCTATGAGGAAATGTGAACAAAAGTTATCTAAAATTCAATAGCCTCTAATTCTGTCAAATTTTCGGTTTGCCACAAAACAAAATCTTCATGATCCATAGACATAATGGAACTACAGGAAACAATGATATGTTCCAAGACAAGCCTCAGCCAGGTCAGAGTCTTCCTGTAGCATCCTGGAATAGCCTTCCAAACATCCCAGTTCAGTCACGTAGTTATAAGGGGTGTTTTCACCGTGATCCACAGAATATCGCAATGTCTTTAAAGCGCCCGTCAGCACCAAATAATAAACCAACGTTTGTACTTCCAGCAGGCCGCACTTTTAAGGACTTTGAGCCAACACGCAGAAATTCTATCAGCCATTCGAAGTCCTGCGACGATATCTCCAGGACCCATTGCTAAATTGTTTGTTTGTATGTTTGTTTGATTAAGTTAAGTAAACTTTTTAATCTTATTTTACCTCAATATTTTATTTTCTCAATTATTTATCGTAAAAACACTTATGGCGACCGCTAACATGTTAAAACACCGAAAAATAAGAAGATTACAATAAAATAACCTAACCGAAGTTTAGATAAAAACAAACAAAAATAATATAATAATATAACTTAAAGTGCTGGATCCATATCAGAAGTATCGCAGGAAACAGCTTGTGAGTTCTCGTTTTCGTGAACAAGCTGGCACAAGGATGGCTTTAAGATTCTTAAAGAGAATTCAACAAGGAATGAGATAGACAACGAGATAATCGATGCCAAAATCATTCCCATCCAGCAATCGAAACGTGTATAAATCTCTAAAACACTTCCATAGAAGTTTGAATCAATTAAGTAGCCGTATAATGGAAGAACACCAAACATAATGGCTACAGATAGCAAATCAAGGATAATGGCATAAACATTCCAGTCATTTGACCAAAATGCAATTTGGACTGAAATAACAATAACAAGAGTGACATAGTTCAATGTTCCAGTGCCAATCATGGATAAATCTGGGCATGAGAACGTAAGAATGGCATAAATGATCGCAGACTGGACAATTCCGAGAATTAAATAATAAGTCAACTGAGAATATTCCAATGGACTCTTGTATGTTCCATGAAGCTCTGGATGATCAATTAAGTCTGAGCTTCTGTTGTCCTTGTCAAATAATCCGAAAACAATAACAGGAATGAAAGAGAAGATTAAGTTGAAGCATGTCATAAGGAAACCATCAAAGAACGATGATGGAGAGGCCAAGTTGTTGAAATAGCACCAAATTAAGATGCATTCGAAGGCAAAATTCTTGTAAAGCATCATCATCGTTACATAGGATAGTCTATGAAGGGTCCAATGGCCGTGAACACCGATAAGCTTCTGTAAGTGTCTGAACTTTGGAATTGCGAAATCACTCATTTGAGCAGCCTGTGTTCCTTCACGACCGAAGATTCCGACGCTAACTGATGATTCCTGGATCATTCCGACATCGTTGGCCCCATCTCCGACTGCTAATGTGATCGCATTATTTCTTGTTCGGACCAAATTAACAATCTTAGCCTTCATGTATGGAGAGACTCTTGAAAAGATGACAGATTTGCACTTCATTGCCAGCTTGAAGAAGAGATAAGACTGATTACTTAAGCAGAATTCCAAAACTTCCTCTGTAATGACTAATACAGGATCATTGAAGTTGTCAAACTCATCAATGTATCTTCCAAGGTCTAATGATGTAACGATTTTGTCACTGTTACCTAAAATCAAAACATCTGAACCATGTGGGATAACTTTTGATGTTTTTCCAATTTCAATTGCTGTTTCGAGCTTATCTCCTGTTAATACCCAAACATGGATACCTGCTCTTCTTAGCCATTCGATTGTTTCTGGAACTCCTTCTTGTAATTTGTCTTCAATTGCTGTAATTCCAATGCATTCTAAGTCTTGTTCAACAGATTCAGCGAATTCTAACAATTTCTCATCAACTTTGTCCATAGAAAGAGTGATTTTGTTCAAATTTTCCATGAATTTCTGTTTTTCTTCTCCATAAAGTTCTTTCATAGCGAAAACAAGAGTTCTGTAGCCACTGATTGCATAATCATTAAGCTCCTGTCTGAAATATACTTCTCTGCATCTTGGGTAGATGATGTTATCAGCTCCTTTAGTCAGAACTAAAAGACCTTCTTCGCCCTGTTTCCTGACAACAACTGTCATTCTCTTTCTTGTTGAATTGAATGGGAAAACAGCAATTATGTCATAAACTTGGTAAACTCCATTAACTTCAATAGCAATTCTTGCTGGATTTCTTGCTTTCAAAACCCAGTTGCATTCAGAAGCGAATTTGACGAAAGCTGCTTCATCAGGGGATTCTGCGTTGTATTCAATTCCATTTGGAGAATTGTAGACAATTACAGAGTTATTAAGGACAAAACTGAGTAACATATCAGCGCTTTTCTCCTTATCTTCAGCGGAAAACTGCGAGAAATACTGAGAATGAACTCCAGAATGATCAACAAAAGAAACTAAGTTCATTTTGTTCTCTGTGAGTGTTCCTGTCTTGTCTGTGAGGACAAAATTGATCTTAGCCATGTCGATAAGCATGTTTGAGTTGTGTGGAACTGCATCTCCCATTTCATCATCATGCATGTCCTGATCAACGTGAATCGTTATAGCAATCCAAAACCTGAGGATCTCGATAATCACCATCAATGAGATCGGGATCATATAAGAGAAAATAATTAGATATTGCAAAATTGATTGAAGAAAACTAATGCCAATTGATGGAAGAACGTCATCAATTACATTAAATGAACCAGCAAATTCGAAAGCAACGCACGAACTCGAGATTGCTACTACGATCAATAACATCAAAACAAAAATCAAAATTACAGCTTTATTCACGCTGTAATCGAAAGCTGTAAGTTTAGCGGGTGGAACGCGTGAGTTTTGCATGACTCTTGTGTCGGCTCCTGTAGCGATCGCAACACCTATTACCCAATCAGTGTATTTCAGTGTCATACCGCGTAATAATATGTTGTTGATTGAAGCCGAGAACTTTTCTTCGCCTTTTATTAATCGGCAATAAAATGAATTTAAAGATCTTGATGGTTCGTTGAGTTCTATATTCCAAACATCATATGATTTTGGATCATTTATGATATCTGTTTTGTTGAATATTGGAAGATCAGCCATCGTTTTAACAGCTGTTTCTCCATTGAGATTTGCCTCGGAATAGTTGCATATTCCATCGTTATTTGATGAGCAGACGTATAATAAATCGCAGGGAATCATTTGGTCGTTTTTGATTTTGACGAGATCACCAATACGAATGGCTGATGATTTTGTAACTTCCCAATTGTTGTTTTGATATACGAAATACTGAGTATTGTTTTTTGTTTGGTCTTCTCTGAACTTTAAGTAATCTTCAATACCGCTTTTTACCATTGAAACGAGCAAAACGAAGGATAATGGGATGAGTTGGAAAACCCATTCAACTGGAGAATATGGAAGACAGCATATGACAAGAATAAATAAGAAGTAATCGTTGGCAACAATCCTGAAGTTTTCGAATAATGTAAGTGGAATGAAATTTAAGATGTTGTATCTATGAGTCTTGACGTAGTTGTCGATTTGTCCTGGGTAATCTAAGTTTTTGCCCATAACGGAGATTTTGGCCCATGAATTAAGTTGTTGTTGCTCGTTTTGCATTGAAAAAATTAAATATCTTGGGAATAAAATTTTTGCAAGCTTTTGAATAACCTTTCAAAATTTTTGCAAACGATGTTGAATTCGTGTCAATTTAATTAATTTATCAATTATCAGCAATGTTGTTAGAAAAGTCTATTTTGTTAATACATTCAATTCGATTTTTTCATAGAGTGGAAATTGATTACTATATTTATCATTCTTGGTTATATATCAAAATTAAGATTTTTCTCCAAGCCAGGTTTTTAATTTATCCGGTGAATTCAGTACCTTAAAATATTGAATGGGGAAAATAACCTTTCTCGAATAAATTAAAATTATAGTTGTAATCAAGTTACCGAATTGACAATAGAGAATTATCGATAATTCAAATAACCTTTTTGTAATTCCGATAATTTGAAGAAATTTTACCGGTGCTATTGGCTAATTATTCTGCATAAATCCACGATCATTTTTCAATAGTGTTTCAATAGTTTTTCAATTGAAATGACATTGAATTAATTCACCATAACGATAATTCAAATTTAATCAGTGAATCTGTCAATTTGATCGGCCGCCATTAAGCTACGAAAATCCATTCCATTATTAACCTCTTTACAAAATAGTGATTGCATAGTAAAATCCAACTAATACTAGCAAATGCGATCAAATTTTTATTTTCAATCGAATGAACAAATCATATCCGTAATATATTTATTCTAATTTCAATAATGGCATAGCATTTGTAATGGATTTTACTCATTTTTAATACCCGTAATTAATTTTTTCATTGACATTGCAAACTGCTATGTAAATTTAAGTCATGCTTAACAATTGTAATTTTTCGCCCATGTGAACATATTTCTAATTCAGTATTTTGAAATCTTTCAAAGATCTATGAATATTGTTATTTCAACATATATGTATTAAAGCTTATGGAATCTCTCATTCACACATTTGATCAATTTTATGAAATTTAATAATTTCAAAAATATATATTCGGAGTTCATTTTAACATTCGCGTATATTAAGAAACCGTTATATATCTTGTATAATATGTTTTTAATGCTCCAATTTAAAAAAATTCCACACTATTGATTTTTCGTAAATCTGCGAACATAATTTTAATAGAAAATTTGGCGCAATGCAAATTTTGAATTCAAATTTGGTCATTCAAATTTGTAAATTAAAGATGTGTATTTTGGTCTTTTGATAATCACCTACACCATTAAACTCTGAAAAGGAAATTTATACAAAATTTTAATTACACAAAAAGTGACGGAGGAATTTTTTTGGCGCACTTGGCGCGCTTCACAAAATTTAGGTCTGCCATGAAGGATTTTGCTGAGGGTTGCGTGCTTGTCACTTGCAAAGCTGGAAAAGCTTCTTTTATAACAGCATTCACCCCAGATGACCTTGACTTGCAGATTTTCAATCAAGATTTTTACTCATGTGCGTTTCCGAAGAATCTCTCAAAGGGTACACAGTCATCTGTGTTTGCATTCACAGTTGGCTCAATGACAGCCTATACATGGAGCTTCCAATATGGCTCAAATGTCGATTCAATCATTATTCTTTCTTCATTACCATATCCACATTTATTCCTTAACTTACTCAGCGAGGTCTCTCAGAACTGCCCTGCAAATGACACAAACTTTGATGAGGACACAAGGTTTAATTTGGTTGTGTCGTTTATAAATTCTTGGAAATTACAAGCAGAAGGAAAAGTTCTCTATTCATCTATTGAAGCAAGCGGATACTTTGGTCTCTCAAACTTTGGCTATTCTTCAATAGATCCTTATCATTATTTTGGCAAAGACACAGATTACACCAAAATATGGAAATCACTATTGCTTAACCAAGGAGTTGCAGTTATCGGAGATGATAAGTCTTCCATTTGCCAAGGAGTCTTTTCTTTGCTTGGATTATTCGAACCATTCAAATTCAATGGAGAATATCTTATTACAAATAATCCAAAAGATAGTAGACTCTTTGACACATCAAAGAAATACTCTATTGTAGGCATTTTGACCAATAATTTTAATGCTTCGAAATATAAAAGGAAGTTTGGAATTTGCCTTCAAATAGATACCAAGACCGGACAAGAACTTGATACCGTCATCATTCATAAAAAGCAGAAACTCCTTTATGACCTCATGGAGACTATTTCAAATAGGAATCTTGAAACAGATCCATATCATGAACTTCTTAGCAGAAGACTTGTTACTGATGATATTGATACAGTAATGTGCCCTCAAATGAAGAAGAAAACACTGACTTTCAGTGAATTAAGAATTTTTGAAACAACAAGATTAGTTTCTGAATGGATGAATGGTCGTACATATAGACCGGAGCTCAGAGAATCATTCCTTTCCAACACTCCTTCAGAAATTGTCGAGAAAATTGAAACAAAAGATTTACCTTTGGCTCTTTCAGCTGTTAACTCGATCAAAGCCATGTTTCCGAATGATTCTCACTTCCAGAGCGTAATGAGAAAACATAGAAGACTAATTGAAGATCGTCTGGGTCAAATCAATCGTAGATCTTCAGACAGCGAATTGTAATAATAATATTAAACATTTTGTTTGTATTTTTCGTCAATTATTGGAATTTTTTTCCCCTCAAATTCAAAATGGCAAACCCAAATTTTAGCTAAAAGTGACAGGGAAAAAAAACGTTTAGTATTAAAAAAAAGACCGATGAGAGCTTCGTTCGAAATATAGAGGGAACTGAGAATGCGCAACCATTCTCAGGGAATATTGGATGCTATTCCCATTCCCTCTGTATGGAAAATTGAGGTTTTCAAAGGGAGTTAAAATAATATCAAATTTATACTAATTTACTTCAAAATACAAAAGTATTTGACAGCTAAAATTAGTTACTTTAGCAAGCCTATCAATACCCTTTTACGATTATTGTTACTTTTTCGAAATAAAAGTAAAAACAAATTTATACTAATTTACTTCAAAATACAAAAGTATTTGACAGCTAAAATTAGTTACTTTAGCAAGCCTATCAATACCCTTTTACGATTATTGCTACTTTTTCGAAATAAAAGTAAAAACAAATTTATACTAATTTACTTCAAAATACAAAAGTATTTGACAGCTAAAATTAGTTACTTTAGCAAGCCTATCAATACCCTTTTACGATTATTGCTACTTTTTCGAAATAAAATAAATTTATTATCAAAAACCTTTTTTTCTTAGTAAAAATAAAAATGTTATTTTATATCAAGTTTTTATTCATAAATTTTTATAATGTTGTATAAATTTGAAGGTGGAAATCTGTAATAATTTTATCTTGAAAAGACTTGGCATTCTCAACAATGAATTGAGGGGTATTGCATCCAAATTCTGTAATTTGCGTGAGAATACTAAGCTTGATTTCCATTGGGATACTTAATTTCGAAAAATACTGGGTCATTCGTTTTTGAACCTTTGCTGCCTTGACAACTTTATCAAGTAGGTCATCTAAACCCAATTGAAGCGTATTTAAGTTTGCTGATGAGTTAACTATTAACGATTTAATTTTATCAGTGAGCATTATACATTTTTCTGTATCCAGTCTGATTGTAGACTTTTTTGGCTTTTTTTCAGATGGCAACGGATTTGGAATTTTGTCTCTGAGCCTTATATCTTGAGAAATTCTGTAATAAAATGAAGGAACGATAAAATCGATTAATTTCATCACAAATCGATCAAATCTCATGAAAA
This sequence comes from Trichomonas vaginalis G3, assembly GCF_026262505.1. NCBI lineage: Eukaryota > Parabasalia > Trichomonadida > Trichomonadidae > Trichomonas > Trichomonas vaginalis. Next base: position 19,548,380 of record NC_067207.1, read on the forward strand.
TTGTTCCGCCAAAGTAGTAATATTTAATTTTTTTGTTAATCGATTCTGAAATGTTATTTGTGAGAGCTAAATTTTCATCTCTTTCAGCGGCTGTCCATCTTTCTTGGTTTGATATCCATTGATTTTGTATGTATTTTGAAAATTCTGGGAATTTTTCGGCTATTTCCAGAATTTTTTTGAACGTTGGTTCAATCCATTCTTTCTTGCCATTTCTGCCGTATGCAAGATAGTTCATTTTTGTATCTAATATCAATTTGTCTGAACTCTCAAATGCATAATCTTTCAAATTTTTTCTGAACGCCCTCATTACATGAACTGCACACCAATGAAGGATAACTTCTGGAAAAGAGTTGATAATCGCATTTTCGATTTCTTGTGCACAATCTGACATAAAATATTTTGGTTTTACTTTTGCCCAGTTAAAAAATGCCTTGAGACAGAATGCAATATTTTCTGAAGTGTTTGGATAAACGACAAATTGAAAAATTGGGAATGCATGTGTATTTGGAAATTTGGCTGATATCATGTAAAACAACATTTTAAATTCAAGTAATGAATGGGTTGCATCAATAAAATGCTCTTTCACAATTTTGATTATGTCCAGAAATTTGAAAGAAGCATAATAAAAGATTAATTTCTTTGGTTTGTTGTAATTATCGACATCGAAATAAATTAAATCTTTTGGTGACTCTTGTTCTTTGATACCCTTAAATAATCGAGTTGACTTGAATTGATTATCATCGTACTTTTGAATACCTTTGATCTTTTTATTTCCTTTTTCCTGAATTGTTTTCATTTGATCTGAAGATGCATTCAAAAAAGATGGCCTGTTAAGTGGATCATCCAGATCAAGTTTTTTGTCGCATTCAATTTGAGCTATTTTCGGATCACCCCCTGTTTTATAAAATTAATAAGTACCCGACGATAGCATTGTGATAATGTGTGGTATTTCTTTGTCTCATCTTTGATTTGATTGTGATTATGTGTTCCATTATATTCTGTTAGGATATATTCTTCATCATCCTTTAGAAATGAAATACATGCTTCACATTTATCTGCACTACACCTGAATTTTAATTTTGTTCCCCCTAAATTTGGATTTTTTTAATTGATATGGACAACCTGCATGGCATTCGTTATCAATGACAGCTTTCATAGCATCTATATAAGATAGCCTTTCTTTAAGTTCGCATGGTGCATCGATATGCATCAAAAAAATGAAATGAAATTTCAATATCAAAAAAAGCACAAAATTTGAAAAAATTCACAAATCTCGGTTTCTGAAAGAAAATGGCCTCTTAAACTTTGTGCATATATTCATCTATAAGACACATTGTATCCATATATTATTTAGCCAACACAACTTATCTGGTATCGAGAAAATTCAAAAAAAGCACAAAATTTGAAAATTGCTCGGTTCTACATTCAAAATAAATTTCATTAATTTTTACGTACATATTAAGGTATTTATCTTTTACATATATAATCTTCATTAGATATATACATGATAAATAAAATCAATAAAACATTAAAAATCAAAAAAATTAGATGAACCTTGGCAATTAAACTTTATTAAATAATAGTTGTTTATAAATTATATTATATTATCATTTAATATTATTTTGATAATGAAGATTTTATTTTGCAATAATATAAACGAAATTTTTTACCTTATGAACTTTTGATGGAAATATGCAAATTTAAAATAATAAAGAAAGCCGCGAGCGAAGCGATCGGCTTAGTTCGAAGATTTTGATTCAAATCTTTGCTGATCTGTAATTTGCGGAAGCCGCGAGCGAATCGAGCGGCTTAGGTCTAAGATTTTGATTCAAATCTTTGCTTATATTCCTTAAATTCTTTATGAAACTCGCAACAGTTCCATAAAAAATTTTAAATTCTAAACTGTCGAAATTACCGATCGGTAATCACACCCTTCACGGGTGTGTCATTTTTTACAGGCGTGTCACTTTTAGCTAAAATTACCCCGACTCAATTCAAAATTGAATGATAAAACTGACATAAAATTTTGGGAGTGAAAACTTTAATAACGAATCAAGAAAGACACATATTAACAACTATAATTTCTGCAGGAGAAAATATTTTTTGTAATTTTTTTTTAAAGAATGTTATCTCAGAAAGTTGTTATGGTCGGAGACTCAAGTGTTGGTAAAACATGTATCGTCTCTCGACTTATAAACAGCCAATTTAATTCAAGATCTGTTCCAACAGTTGTTGCACAATATCATCAATATAGCGTAACAGTAAATGATATATCATGCGATTTAGATATATATGATACTGCAGGACAAGATCAATATAAATCTTTAGCACCTCTTTATTACAGGGGCGCTTCAATTGGAATATTTGTTTTTGATGTTACGATAAAGAAATCTTTTGAAAATTTACCAAGTTGGATTGAATCATTCAAAAATATAAATGGAGATGAGAAAATTATTGTCATAGCAGGAAATAAAATCGATATGCCTCAAGAAACATGGCAAGTAGATCCAATTGACGTCGATACATTTGCAAGAAATTGTGGGTACCAATCATATATGACATCTGCTTTTACTGGCCAAGGCATCAACGAATTATTTTTAGGTGCCGCCACCCAATTAATCGAAAGTAGACATTCAGTAGCAATTACAGAAGATGAAGAAGCTGTTCCTAGATTGCAGCCAAAGAAAGAAGAATCTAAAAAATGCTGTTAATTTATTGGCTGCATATAGATAGTTCATATTGCCAGTTTAGATTCTTTTTACAGTTAAATGTTAAATATATTCTTACTATTCCTACAAACATACAATTTTATTTCCTCAATTTATAATTAATTATATATCATATAAACATCATAATTTAACTTTCATTCTTTCACGGAATATAGGCTATTCATAAAGTTCCATAACAAATTGATCATCATTGATCCAAAATTTTTCATGAAAAACTGTTTTCATAAAAAATTTCAACGGCAAAAATAAAGCAAAGCGAATGATTGGCTTATTTTATTATTTAAAAACAAATCAAATATGATTTGAATTTTGAAAAGTGACAATGCTCTTATGTTTACTTTCAACATTCAATAGTGAACGAGGAATATTTCGTAAATATTATCACGACAAGATAATTAGTGTAAACGTAAGTAATACATCAAAGCTCCACTTTGATGGAAGATTTCAAGATTCTTCTCCAGATTTAGCTATACAACCAGTTGATAAAAAGGAAGATTGGTCATCTGGATGCTCAAAAAACCATGCAGTTTTCCCATGGATTACTTTTAGTCTAAAAAATAAGAAATTTGTTTTTGATGCGTACTTTATTAGATCTGGTTGTGGCTATTATGGATACTGCTGTGATGAAAATATCGGCTGCTGTGCTTGCACACTTTACAGCTGGTTGCTTCAAATTTCAGATGATAATTTCACATGGATTGACGTTCATAAGGTTGAAAAAGATAAATCTTTGACAAGATGCCGTAGCAAGACATATCAAATGGATTCAAAGTACACAGCAAAATACATCAGACTAATTCAAACAGAAGCGACTTCAGGAGAACCACCATGCATTGCCATTAACAGAATAGACTTTCTTGGAAAGGCTATCAATGATGATGGAACTGAAGATATATCAGAAGAAGAAGAAGAAGAAGAAGCAGATGCTAAAATTGAAAATTTAACTCCTGCACATGATGAAGATGAAGATATAAGCATTATTGGTCATGTATCAAAGTATAACCACCATCAGGCAGTATAAGTCTTTAATTTTGAAAAAAAAAATAGGAATATAAAATTTTTATTGTTTTTCAATCACAAATACGCTTATCTTATTGGATTTTACCATACAAAATTTTATATTGTATATCAATTAAGACAAAAGAAGCAGGAAATTTTAATTGAATTTGAAATTGAAAGACAGAACAGAAAAATATGAATATTTATGAGATAAGTAGTCACTTGCAATCTCTAAAATGCGCGGCTCATTGATTCCGAAATTCAATGTAGTCAAAAAATGTCAACTCATTTTATGCCATACTTTCAGCGTTTCTATCATGCATTCATGAATTATCATTCACTCGATAAAGCATACAACTGATACCTTAGTTCATGAAACTCGATTTTAATATCAAGACTGAAATTTTCAACATTAATTTTATTGATATATTTGGATGTTTATCAATTATAGATTATTAAATTCAAGTAAAGGAACTGCAAATGTTACGTATCAGGACCTGAATGAATTTACGTTTGAATACCCTTGCAAATCAAATAATGATTGCACACCATATGTAGCAGAAATCCAAGCAGGCCGATACATCTTTGAAGTTTGGGGAGCACAAGGCGGCCAAAACGGCGGCCTTGGTGGCTATGCAAAAGGCACAATCTCATTGAAAGCTACTACAACGGCATATATCTACATCGGAGGCCAAGGAAGTAGTAACCCTGGCAATACTAATTATGGTGGCTACAATGGTGGTGGCAATGGCACTGGCATTTTTAGAGACTGCACAAAAGAATACGCCTACCTTCTGAGCAGTGGGGAGGGGCAACAGACATTCGCCTTCGCCAAGATTCTCTAAATCATCGAGTAATTGTTGCGGGCGGTGGCGGGGGTATTTCATATGAATATTATTATTACGAAAACAAGGGCGATGACGAAGGTATTTCATATGAATATTATTATAATTACGAAAACAAGGGCGATGGTGGCGGAATAAAGGGAGGCGATGGAGAATCTGAATATTCTAGCGTACCTGGCCATGGAGGCAATCAAACGAGCCCTGGATTACTTGAATGCGAAGACGAATTTAAATGTTTATCAGAAGACGAATATATCAAAGCTGGATTCGGATACGGCGGATCATCAAATGACCAAACTAACCTTCCTACGGTCGGCGGTGGAGGTGGATGGTTTGGTGGCTCCGTATCTTTTTTTACATTAATTGTGAAAAATATTCTGATCCTGATTTTAAAAGAAGATTTATCCCTAGGCAGGGCCGTGTTGAAATGGAATATCCAGAATTGGCAGCTGGAGGAGGATCAGGATATGTTCTTTCAAGTACCTCCCACAAACCAGATTATTACATTTATTCAGAAGATGACTATATGAGTGATACTAAATTAACAAAAGGTCTTCAAGAAGGCAACGGGAAAGCCAAAATCACTTTATTAGAATTATTTGAAGAAGAAGAAATCAAAGAGTCTCCTTGCCATAACTACATACAACAACGTTTCTCAATAAGAAAGAGATAAAGCATTATATATGATTTCCATTTGTTTGCATAACGTTTAACAGCATTCATCTTATTTTAACTCGAATTCGGAATCACCCATAGATGAAGATCTGATAGAAGTTTAATGTTCTAGTTGAAGCCAATCCAACTTTGTCCTTAATTCAAACAAATTCGATAATACAATTCATGTTTTGTAAGTACTATTTATCAACACTGACTATGATTTGCTAGTGAATCTGAGCCTTCTTTTAGAAAATACTAAAAAGAAGTAATACTTTCATCTTACTCCGAATAAAAACATATTATTTTTAGATAGGCATCATGCATATTTAGATCTCTGAAGAAAGATAATTGGATTTTTAGAGTGTTTATTTGGTGTTTCATTATATATGCTTCAAGGAATGGGAAAAACATTATCTTTATGCATACTAATGGAAGGAAATATATCCATTCAAGTACATCTAATAAACAGGATTATTACATTTATTTCTAAGATGATTAATCTTCATGCTGCTCAAATATAATCTGACGATAGTTTTATAAAAAGTCTATGCAAACTTCCTCTATCTACTTTTAATTCTCAATAAAACTTTATCATAAATTATTTCTAAAACTCAACTCTTTCCACGTTTAAATTCAATTTCAAATCATTTAAAAAGTATATTAATGCAATTTTCATCATAAAATCAAACAAAAATAATTTCTGAATATTAAAAATTATCATCAAGCAATTGTGGCACTTTTTGTGGGATTATAAACGAACTTGAAAAAATAATATCAAATATCTATTTAAAAATATATTTACAATTTTTTAATGCACACTTCTCAAAAAGCGTATAAAATATTTTGAAGTAATCCGATAAGAAATTATTGAGAGAGACAATTGTATTCAAAAGATTTTCTTTCAATGAAGAGAGCTTTGGGTTTCGTAACAAAAGCTTACCAAAGAGTGGTAAACTAATTTCTTCGTCAATTGTTCAGATATATATATGTTTATCAAATATGGCTTGAAAGATGAGAATAAAGGAACTGCAAAAGTTTCGCGCGAGAAAGAAAATGAAATCGTCTTTGAATACCCTTGCGAATCAAATTATGATTGCACACCTTACTACGCAAAAATCCCAGCAGGCCAATACATCTTTGAAGTTTGGGGAGCACAAGGTGGTCAAAACGGCGGCCTTGGTGGCTACGCAAAAGGCACTATCTCACTCAAATTAAATACTACTGCCTTTATTTCTATCGGCGGCCAAGGAAGCAGTAACACTGATAATGAGTTTCACCCCGGCGGTTACAATGGTGGTGGCACAGGCCGTGGCCATGCCATAGAATATCACACCGGCGGTGGAGGAGGTGCCACAGACATCCGCCTTCTTTCTGATACGCTTTATCACCGCGTCATTGTGGCTGGTGGCGGTGGTGGGATTATATCTGGTTTAGAATGTGAGACCTACGGATTCGGCGGTGGAGAATTTGGTGGTGATGGTTGTGAGAAAGGGCGTAATTCATTTTCAGGTAAAGGAGGCAATCAAATCAGTCCAGGCGAATCTGAAGAAATAGTTAATCAACAACATCCAGGTTTTGGAATTGGCGGATCAGTAACCGCTAACTCCAAAAACATCGGATCGGGCGGTGGAGGTGGCTGGTATGGTGGCTCGATATCGTATTTTGATCCTGATATTAACGTTTATTTAGATCCTGAATATCAAATATCTCCTAATTCTGGAGCTGGTGGAGGGTCTGGATATGTTCTGACAAAAGACTCATACAAACCAGCAGGTTATTTTTCTTCCGAAGATGATTATTTTATGACAGATATTGATTTATCAGGTCGAATTAAACAACGAGGCAACGGGAAAGCCAAGATCACTTTATTAGAATTATTTGAAGATGAAAAAGAAGTAGAAGAAGAAATCAAAGAATCTCCTTGTCATAACTACATAGAACAACATTTCCTAATGAGAAAGAGATAAAAAAATCCTCTTCAATGCTTATGCAAATGTTGGTTTTTCATTAGCTTACATATTGATTGTATCCATTAGCATCAATTTAAATACTAGAATATTTTATTAGTGATTCTTTGTTTAAGGGTGCACACATGTCTTTATGACACAACATTCAATTATGTTATTTACGGTTAATTTTCAATGATTCTTCGCGCTCGTTGTCAGAAATTTGATTTAAAGTCGGAGTCAACCCTTCAGGGTTTCAGAGAAATTTATAAAGCTAATATTTGAATAGCATTAATTGGAACGTAATATTAGAAATTAGAGATAAGATAATTATGATTAAAAGTAGTTATACAAATCGAATTAACATGTTAATTTGATCTGTATCATAAAAACAAACATAAATAATTTATTTAAGCTCCAAAATAAAAGAAATTACTGAGAGGAACAATAGAAGAAAGCTTTGGAATGCCCTGCTAAAAACTTATCAAAGGGTGTTAAAACGAATTCTTCGCCAGCAGTTACATAAAGAAATATGAATATTCATGATATAAATAACTGTTATTATCCTAAAAATGTGCGGTTCCAGGATTATAAAATTCAATGATGTCAAAAAGTGACAATTTATTTTATGCCAACTTTCCTACAAATCCACCCTGTATTCATAAATTATCATATACTCGATGGATAATACAGCTGATACCATAATTCATGATATTTAATTTTAATATCAAGGCTAATAATCATAAATATATTTAGATATTTATCAAATATGACTTGTTAGATTCAAGTAAAGGCACTGCAAATGTTTTGCACGAAAAAGGAAATGAAATCACATTTAATTACCCTTGCGAATCAAACCATGATTGCACACCATATGTCGCAGAAATCCAAGCAGGCCGATACATCTTTGAAGTTTGGGGAGCACAAGGTGGCCAGAACGGCGGCCTTGGTGGCTACGCAAAAGGAACAATCTCGCTCAAAAAAAATACCACTGCCTTTATTTATATCGGCGGCCAAGGAAGCAGTAATACCAATAATATTCACCCCGGCGGTTTCAACGGTGGTGGGACAGGCGTTGGCTATGTGGATGAATCTTATACGGGCGGAGGAGGAGGTGCTTCAGACATCCGCCTTCTTGCTAATTCGCTTTATTACCGCGCCATCGTGGCCGGTGGTGGCGGTGGGATTATATCTTACATAGGCAGCCACACCGAAGGATTCGGTGGTGGAGAATTTGGTGGCGATGGTTATCAAATTCGTGAAGAATCCTATCCCGGCAAAGGAGGCAATCAAACGCGTCCAGGAGACAGCCTTCCATACTCTAGTCTCCAATATCCAGGCTTTGGATTTGGCGGATCAGTTGGCGAAACTGATGCATACGGATCAGGCGGTGGAGGGGGCTGGTATGGTGGCTCGGTATCGATTTTTATCCCTGTTGCTCCTGAAGAAGAATATGTGGTTGATCCTGGATCAGGAGCTGGTGGAGGGTCTGGATATGTTCTGACAAAAGACTCATACAAACCAGCAGGTTATTTTTTTTCTGAAGATGATTATTTTATGACAGATATCGATTTATCAGGTCGAATTAAGGCTCCGGTCCCACCCTCTCAATTTTAAAAGTTTTAATATCTCCACCAATATGAGTTTTTGATACTTTTATTTTAGTATATAATATCATTATGTAATACACTATAGTATTGTATATTTAAACTGAGTATTACTATTATAGTTCATCTTATCTGAGAATTCGGTATTTTGACAAATTTCAACTTTGACTGGTGAAACTATTTATAATCAAAAAAGCCCACGACATTTTATAGCATATTAGTGATACATTATATTGTTATTAGTAAACTTGATTTTCAATCTCTTCTAGATGAGTTATTTGTTTTTTTGAAAAAATCTGACAAATCACTTTTTGACAGAATCTAAAGATTTTTGATTTGTGAAAGTTTTAATAATATGATAAGGTTTATATATGCTATCATAATATAATAAAATCATATAATATTACATTATCGCTATATATGTCGAATATTAAAAAATTGTATATTAACATTTTTTGTCATATCTTGATAATAAAGAAAAAACTCTCAGTTCCCCTTCAACAAATTGTTAGAATGCAACTAAAGTTTATTTTGATATAGTGAGTTTGCTTCTAAAAAGTATATGAAAGAAGAATTAGATTTGCAAGACCCCTATAAAAAACCATTTTTGCGTCGAGAATAACTTCATGCACGATTAATTGATATGATAATAAAAATCATATATGATAATTACTTAATATAGGCAACAATATTGTATTAATCACTTTTTGTCAAAACGGTTTTTCGATAATTGAGTATTCAATTTTCCAAAAATCCATTCAATAATTTGATTTATAATTCAACGTATAAGAAAAAACTCTAGTTCCCCTTCGACAATTTGTAAAGAAAATTATATAGTTTCTATCGACACTATTTGTATATTCTACCTTCTTCGGTATTTCGAAGAATTAGGTTTGCAAATTTGATATTTTTGATGTATTTATTCAAATTGAGAGGATTTTTGACGATAGAAGTAGGTGTTTTTTGAATTACAATTTTATATTGATGTGCATGATAAAAATTTGAACTTATATTATGGTGACATAGTATAAGTCATAATGTATTAATATACAAAAGATATTCAAAAAATTCCTTTCCAATATGTATAAACAAATCGATTTTTTAAATTAAATTTAAACCTTAAACTCAATATATTAAAAAGTGACATTATTTTAATTAGAAGTACAAAAATCCATAGTCATAGAATTATCAAATGATTGAAAATTGTTATAATTGGGCGCATTATACTCATTTATGAATTTACTATACTATATACTTTGCAAATTTAAAAATCCAAATTTTCAATTTTTAAAATATCATTATTTATCATATATCAAATAGTAAAGTTAGTATATATCATGTTTAAAACGATAATATAGTCAAATTCGAAAATTTTAAAAATAGATAATATTTAATTTTTATAAAATATTGGTATATGTGCAATATATTGGTATATTTTTACTCCTTATTAGATACTCGTCCTAACTATATGCAGCAATCATGCAGGACTGGAGCCTTAAACAACGAGGCAACGGAAAAGCCAAGATTACCTTATTAGAATTATATAAGCAAAAAGAAGTCAAAGATAGTTTTGTATACTGTTTGTGTAAACTCACACTCTCTACATCGATTATTTTTTCTCAAAAGAAAACATCTCATTTTTAATTTTATTGACAGCAATATTAGAAATTAAAGCTAAAGTTATAAAGTGAATTAACATGTTAATTTAATTTATATCATAAAAACAAACAAAAATAATTTACTAATATAAAGAAAAATATAAGAAATTATTGAGAGAGACAATTAATTGTATTCATAAGAGATTCTTTCATTGAAGAAAGCTTTGGAATTCGTGCTAAAAGCTTATCAAAGAGTGGTAAAACAATTTCTTCGCCAACTGTTCTAGAAACTGCAGCAGTTACGTCATCTTTAGATTCCAGTGCGAAATATCTTCGAAATTCACTAATTTTTGTTATCATTGCACCAATAAGATTCAACTGTTCGTGGTTTGAAGAATCAAAGACTTCAATCTTTTTGTATTCTTCTTCAGCATTGAAACAGAAACATTTCGAAAGCATTGGCCAGAAATCTTCATCTATTTCTGGAAGTCCTGAATCCAATGATGCCAACATTGCTCTTTCAAGTCGAACTAAATAATCAGGATGATCTCCAAAACAAACAGAAGCAGCAGAATTATCATTTGGATCATTCAAGAGCCAGAACAAAGAAGCAATCAATATTGCTGACTTTTGTTTCTTCGTGAAAAGTGATTCAGATAATTCCAAAATTGCTGCGGAAAACTGCATGCATTCAACACAAGAACTCCAAAGACCTTTTGACATTTTCATTGCCGATTTTACAAGTCTCCTGCAGATATCAACATTTACATTTCCTTGCAAATTCAGAAGATATATTGAAAGACCAAGCATTTCATCTTTATTAAGATTTCCAATCTTGATCTTATAATCCAATGGATCTTGTATCTTCGGAAGGTTGACGAAAATGTTCTTTTTGATTTGTGATTTTAGATTTTTGTTGAACAGTCTACAATAATTCGCATGCGATTTAATTATTGGCAAGAAAGCATTAAATGTATAAATAGAATCACCTATTTCCTTTCCAATAAACAACATGAAAATATCATCACAGAAATTGATTATAACAGCTTTTTTGCCATAAACATCTGCTTCGAGTTGAGTTTTCTTGTACATCTCGTATTTCAATTCGAAAACATCTCTGTTTTCTTTCAAAAGCTTATCAATGTCTGGTGTCTTTCTTATATTCCTAAAATCATTCTTCGTTGAGTGTGCGAAATACGAATTTTCCTGTGCATCGTAAATATAAAGACAAGCTTGTTCGAAACCTGCGAAAGAACCAATACCCCTACAAAACTCTGCGAGATTACTAGTTTCCATGTGTTTCTTGGCAACTTCTGTTACACCTTGTACAGTTAGTAATCTTTGCTTTTGTATTTTCACGTCTTTCTTGAACTGTTCTTCATCAGTAATGTTAAATGAGAAATTACAAAAAGCTCTTGCGATGCTTTCAGAGTTATCATGCAATCTATTCGACAAATTCAAAGGATTTGCACAGAAAATGCCGTATCTCGTTGATCCACGGCTTTCAAAACAAATAAATACTGATCTGTAGCTGAATCCTTGTATCGGTTCAAAGTTAGGAAGTTCATTAGGAGATGTTGTGTTTACTATTGAACCTCTTTCGAACTGATCTTTTACGAATTTCTCGGAAAAAGCTTTTCTTCCGAATTCGTAAAGTTTCTTTGGATTTTCTCCATCACCTTTTCTATAAACAGTCATTGAATCAACATTCATTGCTTTGTAAAGAGTATTAAATATATCGTCATGGTTAAATGACATTGCAGCCATTTTTTCTGGTACTAAACTAAAATCTTTTATACCTGCCTCGAGGTGTTCTTTTGATTTCGTTTCAGTAACACGTTGAACAACTAAAGACATTGTTGGAGCAATGACCATGGCTGCTTCCAATTGTTCTTCAGTGAATAATGTTCCTCTAGGAGCTGCTGCACATAAAACTGCAATGCATTCATTTGTTGATGACATGATTGGAGCTCCGTAAAATGATTTTCCAATACACCATGAATCAACTTTTTTGTGACAAAGTGATTCTTCTAATTTCTGTTCAATGAAGATTCTTCTTGTTTTGGCAATATGATGTGTAATTCCCGCGAAAGGAAGCTTCTTATCCAATGCTGTCTTCTCTTCTGTCAAAACATTGAAGATGAGCTCGTTGTGGTCGATGAAAAATAGTTTAATTATGTCGGCACCGATTAATTTCGGAAAATTGTTGTCGATAAAAGGAACAAGGTTTTCCATTCTATCGATTTTCAGACAATTCCTCTCAAAATCATCAACTTTCTTTTTGTAATCGTTGGGAGTAATGATTCCTGGAGCTTTCTGGTCAATGATAATGAGTGAAGAGTTAAGAAGAGAGAAGATATCGCCTACAGAGATGTCTTCGTTCTTGAAAGGAAGAGAGGAATCGTCAGATCTGATCGCCAAAACTGAAGCAGCGTCTCTGGCGGGAACTATGATGCACGATCTGTCTTTGGGGTTAAAGACACTATCAACTTGACGGTTGAAGTTGGGAGATTCTGAAGGGTGGTTGAAAATTTGAGTTGTAGTTGTTTGAGGGATTAAAGATTTTGGATCTTTGACGTATATTGTGATATCGTTAGGAAGATCACATGCGTAAACTCCTGTACTAATATCTTTTAAGAAGTAAAATGTTGTATCTGATTCTAAAATTTTTCGAACGGCTTCCATAATTATGGATTTGAAATCAGGCTTGTTTAAATTCATGGATAGTACTAAAAATGATGACCATATCAATGAAAATCTCTGTAACTGGTGCCCAGTATAAGAAATAAATCTGGATTTCGAACTTTGAGGGAGATTTTTGATAAGATCAGCAAGCATATCTGCATATCCAGGATGTAGTAATGCCTCCAAAATCATTGGTTTGTTCCTTAAAAATTCTTCAGTAGTGTTTGGCGAAATCTGTGATATAAATGACTCTGTTTCCATGTATTTTATAGTTGTATACTTGTTTGCTTCATCCTTATCTTGTTTTAAAGATAAGCTCGATATTCTTGAGTATAACGAGTTTATTCGATCTTGGTTTTCATTCGCTTCTGCAGTGAGCATTTCGATTCTTTCTGATAGTATAGTATTGTTCGATTCTAAATTTGAAATAATCTTTTTGGAGTTTTCCGTTAATTTGTTCAAACTTCTCAGAGCTTCAACAGAAGGCTCAGATGGAATAGGATTTTTATCAAAAAAGTGCGGGGATGCTGGTTCTGTGGAAGGATCTGTCCGAGTTCTGCTTGGTAAAGGCCCCCATTTGGCTCGGAGAGCGCCTGGAGCTCCCTTTTTCTCCATCCTGTCACTTTTACATTAAAGCGACGCAGAATTTTGTATTTTAACACTAGATATCCCAATCATTCCTGTTTACAAAACAAATCTTCGGACTAAATTTTCTCGAACATTACGATTTATCCCTAAATCAATCAAAATTAATATTATTATCATTCCATTATTTGTAAATTTCACTATACATGTTATTGGTTCTTTTAATTTTCCAGCAATTCTTATTTTTTGTTCGAGAATTAATTGTAAATGGTCCAAAATGGACTTTTTGCCTGTGAATAATTTAATTTTGATCTCCTTAATCTATAAAATGAGTTATAATTTCATGAAAATTCGCAAGAATTTTTTTGAGAATACCCTCCTCAAATTTTCACTGAGAAAAAAAATTTTGTAAACTTCAAATGGGCATATTCGTTGTTTTTTGTTATCTCCATATAGATACAAATAACTTTTAACAGAAGGAAAACTCTAAAATCTTTCTACTCATTTTCAATGGAAAAATTTGAGAGAAAATTAACTCAATTTTTTCATCGCATTGTTATGACAACACAGGAAGTATTTATGGATTCTTATATATCACAAAGTATTTCAAATGCATACTCAAGTCCTCCTCTATATCGGCCATATGTTAAACCTCATGATTTTGTACAGAAAAATTTATATTCTTTAATTCCAGGAAATTTATGGGAAGCAGCGACCGGCGAAAAAGTCAAAATAGACCAAATTATTACTCAAAATGCTATAAGTGTCCTTTCAGCTAATCAAGAAGATCCGAGACGTTACGTAAATATGGCAAAAGACAGACAAAACTGCAGAAAACTACAGGACGATCTACAATTTGGAACTGATAAATTCAGAAATATAGTTTTAAATTCATTAATTCCATATCTTGGAGAATTATATTGCGATCCTTCAGCAAATTTTGTTGTACAGAAGCTCCTCGATTATGCTACAAGAGAACAAAAGATATCTTTCTTAAATGCGTTTAAAAAAGATCCTCTTGAAATTGCAAATCATCCTTGTGGGAGTAGAGTGATGCAGAAGTTTATTGAGTGCGCGGATACTGATCTAGTTGACGAATTATATGTATTTTTGTCCTCATCGATATTAGATTTATGTCAATCTTTGCATGGAAATCGAATTGTCCAACAATTCATCGATATTTTGCCGAATCGCGTACCGGAAATCATTAAATGTATCATGCCATACACGATTTCATTGGTCGCTGATAACTGCGGGTGCAGAGTTGTTCAACACCTTTTTCAACCATTCGATCAAAATAAATTAGCGCCTTTGATTTCGGAAGTTATCAAGGCTGCACCTCAACTAACGGCGAACCAATATGGTAATTATGTCATACAGAATATTATAGATGACGGAAATGAAGAACAAGTTGCAGAATTAATCAAATCTTACAAAGGTTACTATTATTCATTTTCGATACATAAATTTGCATCTAATGTAATAGAACGATGCATAAGACGAGCTAATCAGGCTCAAAGAGAATTTATTTTTGCAGATATTATCGGAGTTGAAGAAAATTACAATTACGATCGTATTTACAGCCTTATAACCGATAAATTTGGCAACTATGTGATACAAAGAATCCTTGAATTTGGTTCGGATTCCCGGATTAACGCAATCTATGACGTTGTAGATAAGAATTATGATGAATTGCAGGATGTCGGATACGCAAAGCATGTAATTACCAAGCTTAAAGCATTAGGTTTCGAATAATTTTCTTTATTATAATTGTTTATTTTGTTATTTGTTGTTAAACATGATTAAATGTTACTTATACAATAATTGATTCATTTTATAATCCAAAGAAAAGAGAATATAAATTGAAATTAAAAAATTTCGGATAATTTATGGCCATAACAATGAAACAATACTATATCCAATGAAATATGATGAATTACCATACTTTCGAATACATACTATCTAAATTTCAAAATGTAAAGGTCGAAATTTACAAATTCAGGAATAAGAAATATTAATTATGCAATGATATAGAATGCTGTTATCATATTTATAGTCATCTCAATGATGTGTATCGATTATTGTAAATATCAGAAAATCCACATCATGGAAAACATGGAAGATGTTGATGACGTCCTTCAGGAATTGATCGATTCATTGAACGGAACGAGGCAAATGAACTTCCCTGAAAGATTGTTCCTGTGTTTGGAGTTTATTGATAGACATCCAGATTATTTTGATCAAGTTGGAGCAATTTGGAGCGATGATGGCAACGATTTTGTGGTCTACAGCGATAAACTATGCCATATACTTAGAATCAAAAGGAATTCTCTTAACAAAAACTTCAATATGTACGGATTTAAAAAATTACTCTTACTAGATCCACCTCGCTTTGCAAAAAACAAGTTCAAGAGGAGTTTACTCATACGCCGTACAAGCTCTCAGTTCCAATTCAGCAGAAGTACAGATTTTAGTACGATCAGAAAAGCAGCATCATTAACGACCAGATTTACGTCAATCAAGAAGAAGATCGAAGTAACTGATGATCAGGGTCCTCTTATTCGATCCAGTTGGTTAAATTTAATCGGACCGAAAAAAAAGGTCACTAGAGACGAATTGGTTGAACGTATAATCACTGGTATTATTGAAGATCAAGGCTCATCTCATTATGATGCTTGGAAAGCTACGATAACTTCATTGATCGAAAATGAAGAGCTTGGTTTCACAGAATACATGAACTTTGTGAAGAAGTATGGTGTTCTGAGTGCGGCCATCAAATTCTTTCAAACAATTATTTCATATGATGGAATAATTGAACCATGGTATGGAAGTTCGATCAAAACTGGCTGGAATTGGTGCGTATACCAGTATTTTCCATGCAGGCTTAAAGTTTGCAAGCGTAACCGCGAGACAATTATTATTGATCATAAATTCAACGGAGAATTTGCTGTTATTACAGCAGAGTCGGGTCTTGTGACAAGCTTCTCCTTGAAAGAGTTGCTCTTTGACATTTTGAAGCTTGAGAACATTGAAATTGCAAATTTCGATGTTGAAGCCGAAGAAAATGACGTTGAAGATAATCATCTACCAAAGCTTGAATGGGAACACATTCAATCATCCCCAGAGTATACAGATTTTTCTTTACATTTATAAATAAAAAAAACTTTTTTTGTATAAAATATCGGCGTGAAGTGTCAAACAGTTTTTTCTCAAAAGAAAATTTTTGATAAAGTGGCAAATGACATTCTCTTGACATTTTATAACAATTGATTTTTATGAAATGTTGTATACTTCTAGTTGTTTATTATATTACAAGAATTTTCGATTTATTGATTGAAAATTTGAATAAATATCGAAAACATTATGTTTTTTGCTATTACTTCTCTTGGAATCTCCAAGATTTTACCATTCAAAACATTGCACGGTCCTAGATACTTCCCAAAACATGGACCATTCGTACCATTATTACCTGGGTACGAAAAGATCGGACAATACATTCCACCTTCTTATCGTATAGCCGAAAAGAACGGGCCGTACTTCCAGGAAGATGAAAATGGCTGGTTGAAGAAGCTCGCTAAACGCATTGGTGTCGGCGCCACGATTGGCCTTCCATTCCAAGAAACCGAAGAAAACGGCATGATGTTAGACTTATATAAAAGCATCCTTAAGCAAGAAATCTTGAAGGCTCTCTACGGTCAAGAAGCCGAAGAAAATGGAATAAGATTTCCAGGACCAAGACCAACTAGACCAGATCCAATATTCCCAGGACCAATATATATCCAGAAGGCCGAAAAGAATGCATTCAGACCAATCCCAATGCATCCACCACCATACTTCCAGGAAGATGAAAACGGCTGGTTCAAGAAGCTCGCTAAACGCGTTGGTGTCGGCGCCGCTATAAAGATTCTACTCCAAGAAGCCGAAGAAAATGGCCCATTCGAACCAATCCCAATCCATCCACCACCACACTTCCAGGAAGATGAAAACGGCTGGCTCAAGAAGCTCGCTAAACGCGTTGGTGTCGGCGCCGCTATGAAGATTCTACTCCAAGAAGCTGAAGAAAACAGCAAGTGGACACGTTTTCGTGATAGACACTTGAAGCCAGCTATCATTTCCATTCTCCAGAGAAATGAAGACGAAGACGAGAACAGCCTATGGACAAAAATCCGCGATGGTGTCATTAAACCAGCTGTCATTAAGGCAATATTACTTCAGGAACAAGAAGAAAACTTTAGGCAGCATAAAGAACCTATTAAAGCCAATCAAATGGAGATAACGCCACCAGAAAGACCATATCCAATTACCCTCAAACCAGTAGCCCCAGGAATCATGATTGGTATTTAATTCGATAGTTTTTTTTAATACAGATCAAATCCTTCACCTGTTGAAAGAGAACGGAATTTTATTAAATATTTCAATATTTCACCTTCATTAATTCCAAATTTACATTTTAAAAAATCTTCTGAACAACGAGATAAAAATAAGTCATTTATTTTTCACAGTCTCCATAAGTATATCAGAACACTTGACAGGCTCTTTATTAAAAGTAATAAATAAAATTCATATTAATTAATTAAAAATTGTATAAAGTTTATATGACCATCTGTTGGCATAAATCTATTGGATTCCAATTTAGAACAATTCAGAATGAGTTTTGCATATCGATATTATAATTTCAAGGATTGTAATATCGATAGTAGAAATTCCATTCGTTGCATTTTTCATACAAAATACCACCAATATTTGGAATTGAAATTGCATGAATCTGATTTTACATGTTGACAAATTGTCAAATGACATTCACTTGTCATTTGACAATTATTGATTTTTATGAAATCTTGTATATTTCTAGTTGTTTATTAAATTACAAGAGCATTCGATTTATTGATAGAAAATTTGAATGTGAATTGAAATTGAAATCATTATGTTTTTTGCTATTACTTCTCTTGGAATCTCCAGGCTTCCAGTTGGACCATACATCCCAATAATGAATACACATAAGAGAATAATAATGCCTATTGAATGGGTCGAATATCCATACTCCCAGGAAGTTGAAAACGGCTGGTTGAAGAAGCTCAAGAGGCACCTTGGTGGAGGCGTCATCATGTATGGCATTCCATTCCAAGAAGCCGAAGAAAATAAGAAATGGCCAGTACTCCCCCGTAAAATTAGACCAAATCCAAAATTACCAGGACCAATATATATCAAGAAGGCCGAAAAGAATGCATTCAGACCAATCCCAATGCATCCACCACCATACTTCCAGGAAGATGAAAATGGCTGGTTCAAGAAGTTCAAGAGGTACCTTGGTGCAGGCGGTGTCATGGTTGGCATCCCATTCCAAGAAGCCGAAGAAAATAGGTGGCCAAGACCAACTAGACCAGATCCAATATTCCCAGGACCAATATATATCCAGAAGGCCGAAAAGAATGCATTCAGACCAATCCCAATGCATCCACCACCATACTTCCAGGAAGATGAAAACGGCTGGTTCAAGAAGCTCGCTAAACGCGTTGGTGTCGGCGCCGCTATAAAGATTCTACTCCAAGAAGCCGAAGAAAATGGCCCATTCGAACCAATCCCAATCCATCCACCACCACACTTCCAGGAAGATGAAAACGGCTGGCTCAAGAAGCTCGCTAAACGCGTTGGTGTCGGCGCCGCTATAAAGATTCTACTCCAAGAAGCCGAAGAAAATGGCCCATTCGAACCAATCCCAATCCATCCACCACCACACTTCCAGGAAGATGAAAACGGCTGGCTCAAGAAGCTCAAGAGGTACATTGGTGGAGGCGCCATCATGTATGGCATCCCATTCCAAGAAGCCGAAGAAAACAGCATGTGGACAAAATTCCGCGATGGTGTTCTCAAGCCAGCCGTCATCGAGGCTATCCTACGCCAGGAACAAGAAGAAAACAGAATTTGGGATTTGGGTAGTTGTTTCCACATATATCCCAAACAAAAGTAAATCTTGCTCTGCCGAAAGAGTAAGTACTTTAAAACACGGGTAAACAATTTTATTTTCCTAATTGATGCGAATATTTTTGAATTCTTTTTTTTTAACAAAACAAAAATAGACAATAAAAGGAAAGAAATAAAATATAGTAGAAAAGAATTAATAATTGTGGATAAAGCTAATTGGTATTTACAGATTAATTTAAGGGATATCTGACAAATCTAGATACTTTTTCCATTTTTGAGATGTATTATAGTCCCATATTCTTAGTGGATGTGCTTCTGTATTAAAAATCCATTCATCTGGGTGAATAAAATCATTATCTTCGAAAGTTAAGTACAAATATTTCAATGTTTCGGCCAAAAAGTAACTTTCCATAACCTTTAGACTCCATCTTGATCCATTAACATTATAAACACCGACATATCCGTTGGAAACTTTGCAATATTTAACAATTCTTTTGAAAATTTCCCAATTATACTGTCTAGATATCTCTTTTCCAGTAAATTTCCAGAGTAAGTATATGGATTCAATTGTTTCTGGACGTAAAACATATGATTCGGACCAAAATGAAATAATATATTCTCCATCGTCAAAATCATAGTCAAACATATCGGCACCAAGACCCGTCTTAAATAGATTATATAATTTATAATATCCGTGAGTTAACTCTTCTGCAATGTTGAGATCAGAATTCCATTCAGAATTTTCTTTAACTGCTCCTGTTGCAATTGTACCAGCATAAAATGTGGATAAATGTCTAATCCGGTAGATTATTTTACCATCGTCATAATCGTGAAGAATGGTAATATTATTAACTTTTCCTATTGCTTTCTCTTTTATCATTGCTAAGTATTTCATGTGTTTCTCAAGTAATTTGGATGATGTTCGGCCGGATAAAATGTAGCTTTTTATGATATATTCGTAATATGAATCTGTTCCTCCAGTGATTCGAATAATATCGGAAGAATTCGACTGATTTACATCAACGATACCGACTTTTCCTGGAAATTTTGTCCATAAGTGTCTATAAAGTCGAGTTGATAATTCTATGTATTTTGGATCGTTTGTAAGCTCTGCTAAGGTCATGAATTCTAACTGCATTGATCCTTGTTCAGCAAGTGCACCTCCATAGTCGCCAATACACTCTGCTGAAATTTTTCCTTCATTATCAGTTTCAAACTTTGCTTCTAAGCAAATTTGACCTGTATTCTTATCAAAAAGTTCGTATATTTCACTACCTAGTTGTTTAGAAATGTTTAAGAAAAAAGGATCATTTGATAATTGATAAGCAGATAAAAATCCGCCAAGAAATCGAATAATGGTTTCGAATGTGCTCCACGTTCCGTTAAATTTGTATTTGGTCTTTAAATAGTCTCTCGAGTAATTAAATTCGTCATATAACCCCATTATATATAATGTTGATAAAGAATCAACTATAGTGAGTCCATCGATGTTATTTCTGCATTCTAATTGTATTGGTAACAGTTCTGAATATCCCCAACAATACTTCTTGTATTTTTTCCAAGCAAATTTAAATTCTTCTTTAATTTTTTGAAGTTTATTAGAATCTTTGTATACTTTAGGAATAGAGAAAGGATAGATGGATGTTGAGATTGACTCATTTATTGAAAATTGATTCGGATAAATTGAAAATATTCGTAATGGACGTAAAAGAATCAATAGTGATATTGCATTGAGGAAAATAAAGAATTTAAGTAACTTGGAAATAGATATTTCTCTCTTGACACTCATATCAACATTGAACCAAATTACAATGAAAAAACTGAATAAAAATTGTAATAAAAATGAATCCAGTATTTAATGATGATTAATATTTGAGATAGATTTTGTAATTGGATAATAAATAAAAAATAAGATTTTGGCTAAAATCGAATTGAACAATAATCAATGATATGACGGTTCCAATTTGGACTTTTTAATTGGTGTTCATAATAGAATTAAATAAAAATGATCAAAGCTACAGACAAAATGAAAAACTAATGGACGTGTATGGATTTAACGATTTAAAATAGTATGGATATTTATCTGAATCTTCAATATGTGTGTAATATGATATAGAATAGTTTCATAGATATATGGAATGACATTTTCAATTGATATGAGTTTCAAAAGGATATTTTTTACTCTATTCGAATATAATTTCTACCAGTAATAAAATTATATAAATATTTTCACATATGCGGAACTATGAATCTTTACTTATTGGAACAGTGAAAATAGAATTCCTATATTTTTCGATAATTAAACGGAGTTAAGAGATATATGGTGCTAAGTAATCGGAATTATAGTCATTTTATTCCATAATCGTAAAAACTTATAAAAAAAAATCAGAGGTGGCATAAAATACGTTATAAAAAATGGATACACCAATGCCATGCTTTGCACTGACTGTGGCGTGTAAAAATATTAAAATTGTTATAATTTGAGAAGAATAAGAGGGGAAAAAGCCTATAAAGTTATCTTTCAAATAATTTTCTGAATAAAAAAATAAAATATTAATAATTTTTAATTATAGATGTAATGCACGTTGATTTTAGATTAGAGTAGAGATAATTGAATGGTATTTAATATTGAAAAGTGATTACAAATAATTTTTAAAAATTCATTAATACATAATGCAGTATTTGGCCTCGATGAAGTAAAACGTATACATGAAATTGAAAGTATCTGAATTGTTTAGGTTCTTTTCAATCATTGTCATGCATAAAAAAGAGCATTATAATATTATAAATATATTTTTGTATTATATATTTGAAGGTTAATTTATATGATTCAAAAAGTTATCATTTACAAATTATATGATTCAATCAAATATATTAAATTTTTGATGTGATTCCCATCTAACATATATTGTTGCTGCAAATAAACGATCAGCTTCCAACGTATCTCTTTTCATATCTATGATTTTCTTTTTAAATTCTGAATCAATGACCATATCTACTAGATCCAGTATTTGGACTCAAAAAATATTTTCAATGCCCAATAAAGCCGATGTGTTCCATTTTGAGAACTTTGAATAATTAGCAAGTCTCATCACACTTTTCAATGCTCGATTTTTAAAAACTGTTTAAAAATGGAGCTTCTATTGAAATAGTGTAGAGACTAAAAATTACCACAGACTATTTCGGAGGATTGAGTGGCAACTCAATCCTCTGAAAAGTCTGAGGTAATTTGCAAAATTTTGAAACTACATTCAATCTGAAAGTTTGTAATGACATGACAATTCAGATTATTGATTCATATATCTATAATCTTACTAAAATGATAACGTCCATTTTGCGGAACCAAAAATTCGCTATTCATCAATTTATTATAAATTTGATCCTTCATTTAATTTGATTTTCTGAAATATTCAAAATCTCAATACTATTCAATTTTTGAGAACGAGATTATTTACGACCATCATAATAAATTCATATATTTTTAGATCTCTAATAATATATTATACTTTAAAATATTTAATTATTTTTATCAATTATTTTCTTTTTGCTATGGAAACTCCTGATCCCATCCTACTTGAATCTTTAGGCTTTGAATATCGGGGTATAATAGCTAAAGGAGGATATGGAACGGTATTTAATGTCTATAGCCCTCAATATCGTATGAATTTTGCATTAAAGCGAATTTCAAGCGAAAAATTTCATGATTCTGAAATAGAATGCATGCTCCAAATCCGTTCGCCATATACTGTAACATTATATAAATATGTTCGCAGTGGTGAATATGTATACTTGATTCTTGAGTACTGTCCGAATTCATTAGACAAAATAATCATTCAAAATCCACGTTTGCCATTAGAAAAGCAATTAAAAATGGCTTTTGGAATGGTTCTTGCTCTTAAAGGCTGTCACGAGTTTGGAATTAGTCATGGCGATATTAAACCATCCAATTTCTTAATAGACAACTATGGCAGAATCAAGATTTGCGACTTTGGTTTGTCTCAAAAGATTACAGAAGAACCAAATACTATTAATCTAGTTGGAACTTTGGCATATAGATCTCCTGAAATGATTAAAATGCAGCCATATGACGGATTTGCTGCTGACATATGGTCTCTAGGAGTAAGCCTCTTCATTTTATGCACTGGAACATATCCATGGAATATATCTTCCAGAGAAAAAATGTTAAAATCTATTACAAACGGTATTTTCGATGAAAGCTTAATTAAAGACCCGACCTTAAAAGAGATAATTGTTAAATGCCTTCAAGTAGATCCCAAAAAGAGACCTACTGCCCATGAAATAACAGATATGATAAGGATTAAGCCTGTAGAAGCAAGAAAAAAACTTGTCAGGGCAGTTCATTCGAGCGTTTATACCACATCCGTATCAAGATCAAATACAATTCGAAGGATTAGAAAGATACAATCGTTTTAATTTTCTTTGAATTATTGTTTGTTTGTAAATGCGTTATGTATAATACTGATTTTTATTTCATAGTATGTGTAAACGAATGTTCATCTATTGCCGATAAATATTATCAAAACTTTTAAATATCCAATGATTTACCTATCTTTGCACTTATTGGGCAATATTAAGCTATTTGGTAAAGAATTAATTCCAAGATTTTTTCCAAAATTTTTTCAAAATTTCATTGTTAAAATTAAAAAAATATAAATTTACTATGAAAAATAGCATTTTTTAAATTTTTTGGAAAATATGATATGATGCATTATGAAAAATAAATAGATATATTTCATATTTCGGCTTTTTTAAGCGAAAATTATTGATTTAAAAATACTATCAACCCAAAAATAGATTAAATAGATCAATAATTCATATCAATTTGATATATACAGTATTTAAAGTATATCGATAAGCTTGATATTAAGATATATAAGGTGCTAGCTTCTATTTCAGTTTCAATATTCTCAAATATATTATATGTATCTGTATTTTGATACTATATCATCTTATTTATTGTGTGAAGTAGGGAATTCAAGGTCAAGAAGTCAATAATCTTTTTTTATGTCAAAAACTATATATTATTTATCCGCAATAGCTAGTGAACACACAAATTCCATTAGATAATCATGATTTGTTGAACTTAATCTATCGAAAATTATAGACAGAGACTAATTATATCTTTTTTATAAATAGTAACTAAAATTATGCTTTACTCTATAAAATACATATAACTTCATGGTAATTTGAACAATGAATTAAAGAGAGAATTCATTGTCATATCATCTACCTTACTCCATATCTGTTCAAAAGTTTCAATATCTTGAATTGGAAAATTATATTCTGCTTCTTTTTTAGGTTCTTCTATATTTGTTGTATCTGCTTTAATTGCAATTTTTTCAATCTTGATTTGTTTGTGTTCTTTTCTTTTCGATTGGCTATGACGTTTAATCAATGACCATCTATTCTTAATTGCGAATGTAGATCTCCCTGGGAGATATTTACTAATATAAGACCACCTATTGCCACATTGATGCTGTAATTCAATAAGTGTGTTATCCTCATCATCTGTCCATTTCTCTTTATTTAGTTCTGGACATAGCGCAAATATCCATCTTTCTCTACACTGCTTACCGGTTCTTCCAGGAAGAGCTAAAGCAATTTCAGACCAATTTTGAAGTCCATGAAGTTCAACTTGTGATATAATAACTAAGTCTTCATCCTGTGTCCATTTATTCTTCGGCGTGCCCCTTTTCACTTTCATAGAAATATATTAAGATGAAATTGAAAGCAGGAAAAATTGAGGAGTAGTGAAATGTTTGTGAAGATAACCGTTGAGTTGAAAATAAAGAAACTAAGAAATTTTTTTGAGAAGATTTCAAATGAATATGAATGAACAGTTTCAAAAGATTATGGCAATTAGATTAATTTCGTGGGATTATAAATTGAATAAACTGTTAAAACTGTTTAAATTACATTAATGATAATTAGATAGTATTATTAGATGCTTATTATAGATAGGAAATTCCTCAGAAAGATTATCGTATTTTTATGTTTTCAATAATTTATGTTCAAATATTGAATTATATAATATTTAAAGTTTATTTTTACTAAATTATTTTGTGTTAATTGAATGATAATTCAAATTTGAATGTAAAATGTTGAATGAAAAATGCTAATTTGAAATATTGGTTAAGTTACGGAGTGTACTTAATATTTGAAAAATTTTGTATTTCATAGTTTGAATAATTTTAGAAATTTTGTAAACACGGGATTGAATTTAAATTTATTCCGATGATTTGGAGATATGAACAAATATTCTACATGTTTACATCCCATTTTCCTATAGAACGTTGGTTGATTTTTCAAGATGTTTGTGAGATCTAAACAAAATTTGAATCCTTACATTTCTCAATTTAACATTGAAGAAATGGGAATAATTTCGCAGAATTACAATAGTCAATATAATCTTTACTCACAATACTTAATAAAAGTAATTTTCTCGCACTAACAATTTATTCAAATCTCACAATTTATAACCGAGAATTTTCAATTTTTTTAATTGATAATCTGGATCAATATATGTATCTCTAAAATCATTTTATAAATACCTCAATTTCTTTCAATTTTCACAAAAAAATTGTTGAGACTATGTTTTATGTACTAATTCAATTCATATGTCACTTCATTATATTTTTTCATAATTTGGTCGTTCTTTCTCAATATTTTTTTACACATTTTATTACCTTATTTCATTTCCAGTTACTTTCTTTGTTATCCAAAATAACCATATTCAATAAAACCGATAAATTTACAAAAACTGGTAACTTTCTATCAAATAATCCATTTCTTTATAATACATTTACCTTACAGCACATAATAATATTTTATTATTTTTCAATTCTTTAAAGTATCTCATTTTCATGGTATTTTTTCCTTTTCCCATAAATTCTCTTAATATGCTCTTCTATTATTTTCATTTAATTTTTTTTTTCAATTTTTGCCATATTCATATTTCATTATTAACGAAATCTCAAAGATATCCCTCGTTACCATTCTGATTCGAATCATGATATTAATATTTTGATACATTAATATTGATTTGGTATTATCCCCTTAAGAAAAAATGATCTTAAATTTCCATTCAGTAAACGAGTATAGTTTATTTAAAAATCGCCACAATTCACACTGGTACAATCTATTCAACTTCATTTTGTATGGTGAAAATTAATAAATTAAAATCTCATCCGCACTCATTCTTATAAGCATATAGTTCATATGCATTTGTCTGAACAAATACCTTCTAAACTTCTTTATCGAAAAATGATTCGAGAATTGAGATCCAAATTGTAGCTGAATGTGGATAATATTGTAGTTCAATAGTCCAACATGAATTCGAGTTTGCTAAGTCCTTTAGTCCTGTCCAAGTTCAAACCACTACTGTTCACACGCTGAGTCATTAATCAAAATAAAACGATGCTTCATTTTTTTGAATGTTGATTTTATGATGAACTTGCAATTTGCATAAAAACTTTTTTCATTCAATTGAAGTTTTTCATGAATCAAATTTATATGTTCAGGTTGATCCTCTTCAAAAATATATATATTTTGATTATCCATGTAATTCCCCAAAGGAATGTTCTCCATACAAGATAACATTAAAAAAAGGGCTATATTACCTCGAAGTCTGGGGTGCTCAAGGCGGAAATTCCACCGCAAGACCTGTTATTGAATATGGCGGATTTGGCGGTTATTCTGCCGGTGTTTTTTTTTGCGAACCAAACATCGACTTTATATCTCCATATCGGAGCAACTGCCAACACCTCGACATATTTTGGCCCGACATATAACGGCGGCGCCAAAAGGCTAACAATTAATGATGGATGTGGATGTGGAGCCACTGATTTCAGAACAAAATCCGGCGGTTGGGATTCAAATTTTGAATTGAGAATTTTGATAGCAGGTGGCGGTGGGGGCGCTTACAGTAACGAAGACAGTTATCATTCTAGAGGTGGCCGTGGGGGTGGACTTAACGGTGAAACTGATGCAAGCGGGAAAGCTCCTTATGGAACACCTAATGGATGCGGCGGAACAATTCGAGAAAAATGCGGAGAGTTCGGAAAAGGAACGGGAAATATATACGGGGGTGGCGGAGGGGGAAAATACGGAGGAGGCACAACAAATAATGGCAACAATGGCGGTGGCGGAGGATCCGGAAGTGTGGAAGGTGTTGGAGAGCTTGGAAAGTATAAAAAAATTACAGATTTCTCTAAACATACTGGGAATGGAGCAGCAAGAATTACTGGCATACTGCTGATAGATAGTCCCTCCGTTTGTGTATGTAATTGCATGCTATTTGCTCAATATCTACATTTATTATTTTCAATTGTTGTTTCTTAAAAATAAATAAAAGATTAATGATAATTGTATTTTCTTTTGATATGATTCAACAATAAACATTTACAAAATATGTTTATTGAAGATCGATAACAATAATTTCCAATGATAAGCATATGACTTTTGTAGACCAAATAGTATAAAAATTCACCAGGATAAATGTAATCATCATAGGTCATTAATGAGCCTTTGAAATTCATGATCAACGGCTTTGCATTGTTGCCATTTAATCATCTTACACAAATAATGTAGAGCATAATTTTCATCAATAATGTTTGGGAAAACAGACGGTTATTTGGCTCTTTGATCTGACAGTTTCTTTCAAAAAATATCTCAAAATACACTGAAAAATTTGGGAAAAATTCATAATACATGAACAACGAAAAGCTTACTACGCACAGAATAAACTATGAGAATGGCGATCATTCCATCAATGAAGATGATGCAGAAGAGATGTCAATTGTATTTCACAAGGAAATTCTTGAATCAATTGACATCGCTCTAAATGAAGCATCAGAGTACGAAGATACTTCGGAATACGAATATAATTTTTAAATTATATGACCAAACTGTTTAACTCTATTACTTTCCCAAAATTATTTGTTCTTTTTTCGGATTATAAAAACTATCTTATTTTAATATAATATTTAATATTTTACAAGGATTAGTCTTTTATGTTTATATCACATATAGCATATTTATTGATGTTTTGCAATAAATAGATAAATATTCAACAGTAATTTTCAAGCCAAGTGGGCTGAACACAATGATGATAACAATATATGAAAAAATAAAGCGAAGTGTAACACAAACATTATTTTAATCATAGAAAAAAATGGAAAGGTTATTTTGGCCTATTATACTTTCTTGGTTGAGGATGCTTTGGAGTGAGGGATACAGCTGTTACATGCTTGGCCAGTTCTGCTTGCATTGTTGTAACAGAATTTGGTGTTCTTGGAGCAGAAGCTTCAGAATGCTTTTCTCTTTGCGGTGTTGACGATTGTTTTGTCTTCTTCGATCCATATCTGTCTGTAGTTGGCGTTGTATAACTCGAATCTGTAGTTTTTGTTGAAATTGGCGGCGGTTTTTCTGTAGCCTTGCGTAAAATCTTTGTTGGAGTATGTACTTGGTTCTTTGATACTACAGGAGATTGTGGAACTGATGGCTTTGAGATAAGTTCGTAAAATTTCAAAACATAACTTTGTTGTGGTCCAATGATGGATCCTGGCCTGCAAATTCTTATCCAGCCGATAGCTTCATCACCATCGAATCCGTAATCTTTAATCATGTAACAAGCTGCTAATGTTCCTGTTCTTCCTAAACCAGCTTTGCAATGGAGAGCAATTACATCATGACTTTCTATTATATCAAGAAACTTGTTCAAAATATCATTTGGAGGAACTGACCCATCAAGAAAATATAATTCTGTATGTTTGAAGCCGGCGTTGACGAAAAGTTTTTCATCGTAAAACCTCTGACATAGTCTAACAATTCTTGTAATTCCGCGCTCTCTAAATATCGGTATTAACTCTTTTGGAGTTGAAACTGTATATCCGCCTTGAATTTTATTAGTTGCATAAGGAGATGCGAAAGCGAGAAGCTTTCCTGGTATAAGCCAGTTCATATCTCCGTTCTCAACTTGCTCGTAGTATATAGTTTCCGAGGAATTAAATGTTTCAGGTCTATACCAGCCAAATTGCATAGCTCTGTAAAGACCCTTTAGACAATGCATGACTGTTAAGTCGTATGTCGATGGAAATGATGAAGCGTCTCTATAAGGTTTAAGCGAGGCTGCCAAATGCGACACAGGTGCAAAAGCCTCCGAAGGAGTTAGTCCGTTTTTGATCATATTGTAGCTTGATATAAACATTACAGCGTTAGCAATCTTTTGTGGAGTAAATCCACATACATATTGAATTTGCTCTTTATGTTCCGATAATATCTGATTTACAAGTAGATAAAAATTATGGATATGAGATAGCTCTGGTGGTCCAAAATCAGAGAAGAAAGGCAAATATTGAAATCTATCATCGTTATCAACGCTAAAGTTGAATAATGTAGACGTATTAGAGGGCTGGATTCTTAAAACAGAAAAAATCAGCCTGTCTTTTATTATCTGTATGTTTTGATGAGGCTGTGGAGGTGTATGCATTATTTATATTTTTTTGCTTCGTAAACGTAAAAGAACTTTTTATTCTTTTTTATAAAAGGTAAGGGTGAATTCATTATATATCACCCATACACATGCATTTTTCACGTGTCTCACATGCTTGATTGAGAATAATACCTTTCAATTTTTATATCTTGCATAATTTTTGAGCAATTATAACATTCTAACAGTAAAAATAGTATGAAATTATCAAACATATTGGAATGGACACATCGGTTTTGGCGAAAACCTTCATAAATCTATTATTGCTCCATTTCTCATTGAAAAAAATGCTATTGACATAATTATTCCTTAAAAATGCATTAGCTAACTTAAAACCAAACCAAATCAAATCAATTTCATCCTCAGAATTTTGATTTTGCTTCGCAACGATTGTTGACATTCGTATAAAAAATTGCATTCATGAAATGATGAGTCCATTTTCAAATGATATATAGATCCTGCTTGAGAATGATATGGACCATTTTGACATATTTCCCGAGGAACATTATATGGTATTACTATAATCAAAATGTATACTTCCCACGACAAGCAGAAACACTGGGGATCCATGTGAACATTTTTATAAGTAGATTACAAAGCGGAAATTTCGGAATTTCAAATTTGTAATTTTACAGTTCGCCCTTAATGTTGATTATTTCTGAATGGAATAAAAAGCGAGACGATTTATTATTGGATAGATCAAATATTTTTAATAATATAAAAAAAAGCAAAAATAAATAAAATATATGTCCGTAGTATAAGATAATATGATGGAGAAAACGCTGGAAATCACTTCATCAACTTACCCCCAAAGCATACTCTCCTGAAAATCTGTAAAATCAAAGTTATCAAGGAAGTCAATCTTTGGTTCGTTTGATTGCTCTTTAATTTCTGATGGTGGAGGGGTTTGCTCAACTGGAGGAACGATCTGTGAGAGCTGATCAGGTGCGTAAGATTTGATAGCGAAGGCATTCAATGTTTCAATTGGTGTACTTGATGGCTTCCTTCTAACAGACCACTTACGCAACTCAGTAGAGTTTTCTTTAAGGAATGAGTATTGGGCAATCATAGCATTTGCTGCAGCTGTCCTTCCAAGGTTTTCTGTAAATCCGAGTTTCTGAAGACTTCCATTGATTGAAGATTTACATCTTGAAATCAATAATTTGAGCTGATGGGTGTTGATTGCAATTCCTTCTGGAAGCCAGGCAATTCCACAAACAAGGCATCTAAGCTTATCATTAGAGTCCCCACGAATTGCAAAACCACGAACAGCTTCCATCGCTTCTGTAAAAGTTGCAATGCGACGATTCCTCTGATTTTTAGTTTCGCTGCTGGACAATGCAAGTCTAAGATAGTTATAACGCTGCATATCTATGGGATTGAGCATTCCCCAGTAAAGAGGACTTCCCATACGACCTTTACCCTTCTTCGGCATTGATTAAAATTTATGAAAAGAAGGACCATTCCAGCTATGAAAACTTATGGTGTAATTCAATTTATTGAATGGAAAGTGTCAACATAAACGGTTGAAATTTAGGAATATAAAAATATAATATGAAACAAATCGATTTCGAAAAATTTTATGATATCAAATTGTATAATCAAACCGCCAAAACCGTTGATGATTAAGAGGTTACCGGGTCGATGTTTTAGGAGGGATAGTGACATGATGCTAACTACATTTACTAAATTTAACAAATTGAGGTCAAATTCAATGTTTTCTTTCAAAATGTTACATTCAATCATGAAAACCGTTATGTGAAATTAAATAATTTTCATATCATTTAAGGGTTTCGTTTTGCTAAAATTGTCACTTTTATAGCATATTTGTTTTTGGATGTTTTGCGAAACCAAAAAAAAACTATGATATACAATGTGTGTGTAAAGAAAATACTTTATTTACTAGTTAAAAAATCATTTGGTATTGATCAAGTTATTTTTTCTGGATAAGATATTATATGGATAATTGGATAGAAAATACAATTATATAATCTTGTACCTGGTTTAATTAAGCTAATTGTCATCAGAAACTTGTAATTTTTATGAATTTCAGATTTTCTTTTCATTACTGCTTTTCTTAATAGGTCAAGTTCTTATTTACGTTATAAAGTATGATATTTACAAATATCAAGTTATCATGTTTTTTGAGAAATTATGAGAAACAAACAAAAATGAAAAAGATAGGAATAGCAATGAATAGTGATGTGGGTATAGAAAATGTAAGAGATATGAATGCAAAGCAATCAGTATTTAGGATATTGACCATAGATTTCGAAAAAAAAATGCTGCATATTGAGCGAAAACTATGATTATATTATAAGGCTGTCATTTAAAGCATAATGAAACTATTCCCTTTTCATTTTAATCGAATAAGATAGTAAAGATTTTTGAATTAGCTAGAAACTGATGAGATGTTTTCACAAATCAGATTTTTAATCTCTATAATGCATAATTCACTCAATATCTCAATTTTGATATTGCGAGATATTTTTGCTATCGGTTTAGCAATTTTGACACAATAGCAAGAGGGTTCTATAAGCATTATTATCAACGTAGAATCTGAATATCATATCAGAAAATGTCGCAAATCTGACATTTACCCGACCAAATAGCAAAAATAATTGAATACTTTTCGCAAAAACCTTAAAAATCGATAAAAATATGAAATATAGATATTAAAGAGACTTTTTATATAATATTCATAAATATTTTCCAAAAATATGATACCGCAAAATTAAAAAAGTGACGTCTTGAGTGGAGTCAAAGGTCGAAATTGCTAGCTAAATGTTTTTTTAGCGAAATTGCGTATTGTACGTTTTTTTCGCAAAACGAAACCCTTATATCATTGCATTTAATATTATTAAATACATACTATTTAAGAAATTATTCACAATTTTGAACATACTTTTTGATTTTCTTTTTTACCCCTTGAATTTGGGTCAGAAATAAAAATCGACAATTGACACTGAGCATATAAGTTCCTTATCTCTCTAGCTCCTCTCTGTTCATTTCAGAAATAAAAATCAATAAGTAATTATGAGAAAATTCGGGGCGGCGACAAATTTGCCCAGCCAGTAAAGTATTCAATTTTTTTTGCATTTTTTTTAAAGCTTCTTAACTTAAATCATGGAATGTCTCAAAGACAAAAGTAGCATACAGCATGTAAAGCTAAAGAAAGATAATCATAATTAATACCTTAATTTTTAATATTACGCATTTTTAGGTGCAAAATTTAAAAACATTCTAATACAATAGAGCAGTTTCCAAAAGTAGCATACAGCATGTAAAGCTAAAGAAAGATAATCATAATTAATACCTTAATTTTTAATATTACGCATTTTTAGGTGCAAAATTTAAAAACATTCTAATACAATAGAGCAGTTTCCAAAAGTAGCATACAGCATGTAAAGCTAAAGAAAGATAATCATAATTAATACCTTAATTTTTAATATTACGCATTTTTAGGTGCAAAATTTAAAAACATTCTAATACAATAGAGCAGTTTCCAAAAGTAGCATACAGCATGTAAAGCTAAAGAAAGATAATCATAATTAATACCTTAATTTTTAATATTACGCATTTTTAGGTGCAAAATTTAAAAACATTCTAATACAATAGAGCAGTTTCCAAAAGTAGCATACAGCATGTAAAGCTAAAGAAAGATAATCATAATTAATACTTTTAAAGTTTAAAATCTTGATTTTTTTTAAAATCAAATATTTATAACTTTAATACATACAGCTTAAACCTTATACTTGTTTTCTCTTGTGAGAAAGCAATCTTACAAAGCTAACAATCCTAAAAAATAAAGAATTAAAATTTAATAATTTAATCTAACAAAATTTCTCTCTTTATCCTTTTGCACTCTTTATATGCAACTCAAATCCATCATATAATATTCCTATAATACTCTTGCCTCAAACAATGACGAACAAACTGCTATTCTCATTTAATTACAGACCAAATCTATTCAAATTTCTGAATTTTTAATTTTCATTTCAATTTCAAATGGAATTAGAAGAAGAAACTATCTTTACTGTTATGGATCTTTGTAAATTTGGAGTTAAACAAGAAATACAAGCACAGTATGGATATGGTGAACGTGTCAGGAAAGAAAGATCTCAGATTTCATTCCACTGCAAATATCCAAAATGTCCTGCACATTTTAATGTTGCAATCTTGGATCAAAATAAATACAAACTCATCAAAATAGTTGAAGAACATGATCATTCCGCCCCAAATGACAAAAGTCAATATTCGTCTGTCTTTTATCGCAAATATTTAGAACATTACTTCCAAACAGATGACAATCAAAGAGCGATAGCACAGCTAAATGCATTCAAAGATCTTGAAATTCCTCTTACAGGTCCGTCCATTCCAGAGATGTACGCTCAAAAACCACGTGCAATCAAACAATTTGCAGAGAGAATACATGCTCTTCAAACTAGATATTCTCCTGACGATGTTGTGTCATTGCAAATCTTTGTTCAGACAGTACAAGAAGAATCTCCAGATGATCTCATTGCATTTGAAGTCTCAGACAATAATATGTGTTTCTATTACGCGCCTTTTGAAGGCAAAGCTTATGCGCATAGTATCAAGACATTTCATATAGACAGCACCTATAAATTGTTGCGATCAAACATTCCATTGTATGCATTTACTGGCAAAATCAAAGATTTTCACATTTTCCCTTTTTTATATTTCTTTTGTCAACTAGACACTTATCAAAACATTCAAGTTTGCGTGTGCGCCTATCTCAGATGGGTAACAATAGTTAGTATCCCTAAGTCGTGTACTGTGGCACTGCGCGTCTCCTTACACCACTTAACGGTTTTGACACTTTACGAAACCGTTAACGTATATTTTACAACACAAACGCAAACACTAACTTAACCTTAAATATTTACAAAGCCGCCAACCACTTCACTAACGAACTCACTAATGTAAAAATAAACGTTCTCACTTACAAAAGTATTGCAACTCCTCCCATTGCTGTGCTTCACATAACAGCTCATAATCTTCTGACTCACTTTCTTCTTCATATAGGTCAAAATCACTGTCAAAATAAATGTTAGTAAGTTTTGACAAAGCTAATGAAACACGTTTACCGTTTGTATCGTATGCTTGTATAAACTTTCCATTCTTCATTCCTTCATAAACGCTTAAACTAACTTTACCCTTTCTCCCTCGTATCTGATAGAATGTATTTTCACGAGGAACGAAGAACAAATTCTTGAACTCATGACCGTTGTAGTTTGTTATCTCAATAGTTTTCGTCATTTACATCCAAATAAACTTAAAAATAAAATAAAAAATAAATGATATCACCACCCTCACACGTATGAAAACATAGCACAAAAATAAATTTAGGGTAGAATGTTAGATCTAACACGTTTTCTAACCTCTTTTCTAACCATGTTGAATTCATTACTTTATAACTCTCTTCCTTGGTTTCTTTTTAGTTGCTTTCTTCACGTCTGTCTCCAGCTTAACTGTCTTTCTTCTTCGTCCGTAATGATACCAGTTACTTCCACCAGTCAATGGGTCAAATGGTCTTTCGTAAGGGTTTCCATACATTCCATAGGGACCATACGGAAGAACTACTGGTGGAGAAGAAACATTTTCTTTAGTTCCATCGAATCTATTTAAATGCATTGTTTCACCTTTCATCTGGTCATTAAAGTCTTTTGCATGTTTTGCAAACTCATCGTCCTTTCCTAAAGCATTTTCTGACTCAGTCGCAACCAAATTGGATGCTTTATTTATGAGCCCTATTTTATTTAATCTTAACTTCTTTGCAACCCAGCCTCCAATCTTTCCTTTATTTGCATCTAATGTCTTCGAAACTCTTCCTCCACTCATTTTATTTACTGCGTCATAAGCCCCAAGTGCTTTTGCTCCAAATGCTAATGCTTTTGTTCCCATTGCGCCTAAAGCTGTCCAAGCTACCATTTACACCATATTAAAATCATCTCTCTTCAATATTATCTCATAAAAGTTCTCTTTACTGGAGAAAGTCAATGAAACATAAACATTCTCATTCATAAACTTCTTTCTTATCTCATCTATACGCTTCAAAATGTCTGAACAATTGCTAACATCTTCTACAACAGTTATTTCATCATGAATGACCTTCAAGAACAAGCTCATTTAATATGCTATTAAAATCATCTCAATAATGAGTCCATCCTTTCCATCTTTAGGTAGCACAACATCTTTCATTGAAGAAGGTTCAACAAGTCTTATATTAAACTTACTGACAAAGTTTGTTATACTATAATGCTTCGGCGGCGAATACATATAGTTTGAAAGACATAATATAGATTCTTCAGCAAATTCACTTATACTGGATTTTATAACAATGTTCTCACGAGACCAAATACCACCAATTGACAATCTTGTAAGCAATCCTGCTGAACCTTCTACTGTAAACGTCGATGGTAACATTCCACGAAGGTCATCTATTGACATCTTTGAGTCACTGAATTTAAATATTTTCTTAAAGCAATCGTCATTATCTAACCATGCAATAGCTTTGAAGTTTTCATTCGAATATACATCTGCTTCATTAAATGTAAAACCTGACTTCTTTGCAGAGACGACTTTAAAATCTATTGCATTTGTTTCAAAATTATATACTATGGTAACTTCTGAAGGTAATGGATGTCCTTCCGCAGTCAGTTGTTCTCTCACTACCGTTTGAAGCTTTGTGTTAAAAACTTTCATGTCATCTCCTGTGTCTAGGTTCACATACACAGCAACAGGAAAACTATCTTGCTTCTTTGTTTCATCATTATACCTCAAAACATTAAAGTTCTTCAATAATATTGTCCTTCCTGCTGGAATACTTCTAACTTGTCTTATTTCAATAGCTTTC
This sequence comes from Trichomonas vaginalis G3, assembly GCF_026262505.1. Classification (NCBI taxonomy): domain Eukaryota; phylum Parabasalia; order Trichomonadida; family Trichomonadidae; genus Trichomonas; species Trichomonas vaginalis. The sequence goes on from NC_067207.1 coordinate 19,585,343, forward strand.
TCACCTCCTACATACTCTACCCAGTGTCTTGGATATTCATAAGTATACTGACTTTCTTGAATTTTGGTAGGTTTCATCATAACGTGTTCATAGTATATCTTTATACTCTTGTCAGTTAGACTCGGTGCTATGTTCTGAATATTTCTGACTTGCATTTTTAATGAAGATAAAATGAAGCATTTAATACATGACGTAGATGAAGACATGAATGAAAGCAGTGAAAAGCTCAACAGTTCTCTCATTCTTCCTTTCAGTAAGGACTATGAGTTCTGTTCAAATGGTGTTTATTTCTATTGTGGAAAGATGGGTTCAGGTAAGACATTCAACCTCATTCGTCATATACTCATAACAGAGCGTTTAGGAAACGACTCTTACTATGACCAAATCATTATATCAGCAACTTCAGACTCTATGGATTCAACAGCGAAAACATTTATGTCAAAAGTTCAAGCCTCTGTCGTTAAAGTTCCAGACAGTGAACTCATTGAATTTCTTCAACGTTACATTCGACGTAAGAGGAAATATTATGCTATTGTAGAGTTCATACAGTCAGGAATGCAAAAGACTTCAGAAGAGATGGAAAGAATTATTGACAAACACCACTTACGTCAGTACTCAGGAGTTTACGATATGAAACGACTGACAAACTACATTCTATCAAAACTTTCAAAATACCCCTTCAAAAAGTATCCTTCAAACACTCTGCTCGTTTGTGACGACTTCGCCGGAAAAGGTTTAGTGTCAAAACCTGACTCACCATTAGCTAACATCATAACTAAAGTCAGACATTACCACTTAACTGTAGCAATACTTATGCAAACATGGCGTTTCCTTGCTTTAAACATAAAACGTCTCATAACTGACTTCGTTATCTTTCAAGGTTTCTCACGCTATGATATTGAACTCATTTGGAAACAGTCAGGTATAACATTACCTTTTGAAGAAATTTGGGAAGCATATAAGTCTCTCATCTCTCCTCGTTCATACCTTGAGATTCATATCATGACTAATACCATTAAAGTCAAAAATATTCCATGGGAACGACCAACATTGTTTTAAAGTTTAACCTTCAATTGACTGATGGTAAACAAATTCCATGCATCTCTGTCGCCATTTCTGTTAATATTTTTGCTGTCATTCATATCATCCACTTCCCATCCGTTAGCTTTTGAGGATATGTGTTAGAATAGCTGTTCTTAAATGAAGGCTTTTCACCTTTGAGAGCATAAACTCTATAACTTTCTGCATACTTTATGTTTGAACCTCCTGAGCCATCATTGACATAAATTTTTATAGGCTTCCACCCTTTGTTCATATTCCTGCTTCTTCCCTTAGCTCTTTTGTTCAGTAGTTCTACATCTTTATACACAGCTCCTGTCTCAGTGAATTCAACAATATTTTCATTCGTTAGCTTTACATTCAAACCCTTGTCGAGTATATTGTTCATTTCATACATATAAAAGGTTTTTATTCTATATGAAATGAGAAGCAAATCCATCTTAGCTGGTGCGTTAATGTTCCAATTGAACCAACATCAAATGTTGACTCACGAACGACAAACAATATTGTCATAAAGAACTATAGTTCAGAGTGTTTGAAAGAAAAAGAACCAGAACTTAAGTCGGGAGGGCTCAAAGAGCCCATCTTGGCGCATGGCGCCGTGAATTTAAACTCAGCTTCAAACGCTAACGCTACATCAGATGTTAAGTTAGAGTATCCACCACTGGACCAAATTCTTTCAAAGAAGCCAACGACAACCCTTACACAAATGTTCAAACAAATCCTTCAGATAACGTAGACCATTACCTTCTTCAGTTATACCAAACAATTTTACTCAAAGACGATAAGAAGCTTTTGACAAATCTTATAAGCAAGAACCAAATAATTCTAACAAAGGAGGACCTTGAAAATGTTATCTCACGAATAACAGGGAAACAATGTGTCATTGACTATCTCGACCCTGAAATCGAATGCTGTGGTCAAACTCCACTATTCATGAAAATAGGTAACATCCGCATCATTGAAACACCAGGAACTACAGGAGTTGAGTTTAAGTATAAATATTCGAACGAGTATACAAAACTATCTACTTACTATAAGCTTTGCTTGAAATATGTTTTAGTAAATTAAAGCAGTCAGGAGGGCTCTTTGAGCCCATCTTGGCGCTTTGCGCCGTCAGTCAAAAAAATTCAAGTTAGCAATTTGTAATATCTGTCCAAAACTTCTTCAACAGTATCGAACTCATCTTCATAATGCAAACCTAATCTTATTGACTTGGTGCAGTTTTCACTAACAAATATAGCGCTTTGCGCTCGGCGCCTTTGACGCCTTTTTTCTGTTCTCTTGACTGACATAACTAACTCATTTGTTTCATCAAACAGCAACAACCAAAGTTCATGACCTAATACATAACATTCATACTTTATATTTTTAGCTCTGAGTTCTCTTGTAAGCTGTTGCATTTAATATTTTCTAAAAAGTCAACTTCAACAGTCATTCGCACTGGTGCTGCTTCAGTTCTACAGGCTCTCCTTGAAAGTCAACAAGTCTGAATTGCATGTCTTTCAAATTATGAGGACTAATGCGAACCCATTTACCTAAATGAGTTGCTATGACAGGAACATTTGGAATGAACATTGAATTGACTGCATAACAGAAGGATTTATATTCTACTGAACCTTTACTATTAACTCCTGAAATACCTGTGACATTAGCTATTTTTGACTCAACGTACAAACAATTACCATAACATACGTATGGAACAGATTTCATCTCAATCGTTTTGTCAACACTTTTCAAAGGAAATGTCATATGGTATGCTCCCAGAAGAAGTTGTACTCTATGACTCATTCTTGGTATCTTGAACTCTTTCTTGCTACTGAACTTCAATGTTCCCTCAGAAGAGAGTTCGACATCTATGTTGTCAATAGTTTCTTCATTTATGAGAGTATCTATGACTCCAGCAATTTTATCTATTCTGTACTCGGCTCTGTTAGGAAATGTTACAACACTTCTTTTGTCATCTATTTCAATCTCTATGAAATCTGTTTCATCTGTTATGACAAAAGTTGCGATAGTATTGAAGTCAACAACTCTGAAAGCAAGCGCTTCATTCTGAAGACCTAAGTTTGTTTGTAGCTTTACTGTCCCGTATTCGTTTGGGTCTGTACTTTGCAAATAGAACAACATTTTATTCTCATTAAAATATGACTATTGCTGCATATGCGTATGAAACAAATGAAGCAAGAAGAGCACATGAACTAGTAAACGAAAACTCAACTTTAACCATTGAAGGCAATGATTTAGTCATTGACGATGGAAAAACTAAAAAAGTCATTGATTTCGATACTTTTAACACTTATGACCCATTCATTACAACAAGCAAGGTTCCCATCATAAATGATGGAACGGTGCAATATATAAATTCTACAGTAGATGCCTCATTAGTGAAAGTATTAAATGTTCTCATTGAATTGTTAAAGAGCTTTCGATTTGACGACAACATTAAATGCCTAAAGAATTTAGTCATGAATGAGAAACAAATTCTCGGCGTTGCTGGTAGCAGTAATGATGTACACCTTATGACATTAGAATATTATAACGAACATAAAGATGAACTGAAAGGAGAGAAGGGTGACACCGGACCTCAAGGACCACAAGGAATACAAGGAATACAAGGAATACAAGGAATACAAGGACCTCAAGGCGAAAACGGTTTGGATGGAAAGGATGGAAAGGATGGAAAAACTGCTAAATCATGGATATGGGACCTTATAAATACTGGTTTAACAGCTGCTTCATATGGAGTTCTTCAATACCAAATCGGAAAGATATGGGCGGTACTTGGTGAAGAAGTTTTAAATGACGTTAAAAATGCTTTGAACTTCATTTCAAATGGTTCGGATACTATTAAAACTTTATCTGGTTGGATGCAAGAAACAAGGAGTCAAATAGATACTGTAAGACGTATAGCAAACAATGCACGTACGGGATTGGATACTTTACGACAAGCACAAAATACACTAAAGGAAGCAAATGATATTCTTGGCTCAGTATCAGACATGCATGAAGATTGGCTTAAAGGTATTGACAAATCTTTAAAAAATCACAGTCAGTCTATTGCTGACTACAAGAAAAGTATAGATTTTTTACATAGTGCTATGGACGTACATGATGGAAGCATAAGGAACTTACTTAATGCTAACAATAACTTACCAGGAACTATTAAAGCATTTATAAAGTCCTTTGTAAAACCCGGTGCTCTAACATTTAGGTCTTTGAGAGCAAGAGCATTGAAGTCAAGAGATGCAGAAACTCCAACAGAACCTACAGAAGGAACTGAAACAACAGAAACTCCAAAAGAACCACCAAAACCAACAGCTAATGAAATATTGTTCGAATATTTTCCAAGGTACTCTGTTCTCATTGCATACATTCAAGAAATACTTAAGAAAGCAGACTTGACTTTAGGAGATGATGAAAGTTCTGTATATCTTTCGTTCCAGTTTCAAATAGCAGAACTTTTGAGACAGATATGCTTAATGTATGACAACATCTCTGATTTCACAAGATATGATGACGACCATGACCCCGAACATGGTGAAGAAGAAGTTTTACAAACATCCATTAAGACAGGAAAGGTTTTAACTCAAAGTCTCATTATTGACACCAAAGATGGCGAAGTGGACGTTCTTCAAGAGCTGAAGAAAAATACTTCTTCGGGAGGTGGTGGTAGGCATGAACTTGAAATAAATGAGATAGAAGAGAAATTAGCCGAAAAAGCAGATAAAGAACATAAACACAATATCTCCGATATAAATGAACTTCAAGCTACATTAAATAGTAAAGCGGACAAAAATGAACTTGACGCAATGAACAAAGTTTTGAAATCTCATAAACACAACATCTCCGATATAAATGAACTTCAAGCTACATTAAATAGTAAAGCGGACAAGAACCATGTTCATTATATAACTTCAGACGAACAGATTATAACGGACTACCATGGATATTTAACACGAAGTGATGAAGCGAAGACAAAAAATGTTAATGAAAGAAGATATAAATACATTCGTGCTAAAGGTTATGACATAAGCTGTACTGTACAGTATGATGTAGCTAAAGCACCAGAAGCATTTGGTTATACCGGTGAAATTTATGCCTCTACTTTCAATGTTAACGGTGTATTAGTTGAACCAAGATTTATGTTAAGAGTTAAGGCAAAAATAACGTTTGAAGATGCTATTAAAAGTAAAGCTGACAAAGTTGAACTCGAAGCAACGAACAAAGTTTTGAAATCTCATAAACACAACATCTCCGATATAAATGAACTTCAAGCTACATTAGACAGTAAAGCTGACAAGAACCATACACATAAATCCTTCACTACTGTTAGAGCAGACGACATAATATTGAACTTTGACCTTGGTTCAAGTGCACCATTAGAAAATCCAAGTACAAGCGTAAAAGATACTCTTAACAGTTTAGATAAGAGTTGCAGGAACATTGAAAGTCATGCCAGAAACTTTGAAGCATATGAACTACCAGCAATGTTAGATAAAAAAGCAAATAAGACTCATACACATACAAGTTTTACAACTGTTGCTATAGAAAGTATTGAAGGAACGGTTGAAGAAACTGGTGGGGAGGGCGGAGCCCCGCCGCACGCGGCTGTATTATATTGTAAACCTCCTAACTTTCCACAAGGTTTAACATCGGATGACGACATAACGACGATGAGAAACATTAGATGTAAAGATGTTTATGTCATGAAGGATGAACATAATATTAAATTCACTGCTCAAGATTTATATGACAAGAAAGCAGACAAAACAGAGCTTCAAACATTAAAGACAGAAATGCTTCAAACATTATATCCTATAGGCTCTATTTATACGTCAATGAACTCAACAAATCCAGCAACAGTTTTAGGTTTTGGTACATGGCAGCAGATTGTAGACAAATTCTTATACTGTGCTAACTCTTCAAAGCAAACAGGAGGTTCGAAGAAAATTACTGAAGCAAACCTTCCACCGCACACTCATACAGGAACTACAAACACAACAGGTAGTCATTCACATTCAATAACAAAAAGAGGTTATACAAATCTTGCAGCAGGTTCGGATAGACAGGGAATGCATAGATATGATATCACAACTGACCCCAAAGATGTTAGCACAGGTATTTTCTGTGGAACCGCAGGAAATCATGCCCATACTTTCACAACAAATCCAACAGGCTCGGGTGCAGATTACATGCCACCATTTGTGACTGTATTTGCATGGTACCGCGTTCAATGAACGCGCTTGAGCCTAGAATAAAATCTTTAACTTTACATAAATGAGCTTGAAAGAAGTATTCGAACAACATCCATGGAGGTCATTTAAGAAATTCAATGAAGCTGCAAAGAGTTGGGGATTTACTAACAGAGCTGAAGTGAAAAGGTTCTTTGACAAAAATGTTGTACATCAAACAAAAATAAACCCTTACGACTACTTTTTACCAATTTACTCCAACACTCCTGACGCATACCAATTTGACACTCTCATTCAAAGCAGAAAAGGAGGACATAAACCATTCCTCATCTTCATAAATGTTAACACTCGCAAAGCATATGCATATCCAATGAAAAATAAAGGAACTCGTGAAGTGTTAAGAGTTTTACAAAAGTTTGTAGCAGAACATAACCCAAGTACTTTAACATCAGACCAAGACAGTGCATACCTCAGCAATGAAATCACAGAATTTCTCATTAAGCATAACATAACTCACTACACTACTGAAGACCATAACCATAACATACTCGGCATCATAAACCGCTTCATAAGAACGCTCAGAGATTTAAATCAAGAGCGAGACTTTACCGAAGAAACAATGAAACATTTTCTCGAAGTATATAATTCCTCAACACATTCTACAACAGGACATACACCAAATTCAATGACACAACAACAAGAAGAAAAGTATATACAAAAGAAACGAAGCCAAACACAAAATATCAGAAATTCAACACAATTTACCCTCATTCCTGGTACAAAAGTTCGTGTAGTTCTTGACGACAAACCGTTGACAAAGAAACGTTTAAGGTTAAGTAGAAACTATTATATCGTAGACTCTACACAAGGTAATGGATATCTTATAAAAGCTGCTGACGACTCCATAGCATTTTACCCTCGACATAAGTTAGTTGAAAGTAGTAATGGCAAACTTGCTGAAACCATTGACGAAGCAAAGCGAGGAGTGGTTATTGAAATACTTGGCTACAACACAAACGATGACACTTATAAAGTAAGATATGAAGGAGGTGTTGAAGATGTTATACCATCTAAGAACTTGAGAGAGTCAAAGCCAACTCATCTGGGACCATTAGAGCGGGAGTACTGGAAAGATAAAAACATGCCAGAAAGAATAAGAAAATTCTTCTAAACTTTTTCGTTGGATGTAAATCAGACATGAATAAGAAAATTCATCTAAACTTTTTCATTAGATGTAAATCAGACAAAAATATAATTTAGGTGAAGAGGTGAGATGTCACCCGTTTTTTCGCCTGTTTTCTCACCTCAGCCGCTAAGCGGCGAGACCCAAAGGGTCTTGAATTTGTCATGATTTCATCGTAGAAAACTCATGAAAACAATTTATTTTTAAAACAATATATTTTTTTTATTTTATTTGAAATGTACGCTGAGTTTGTTGGAGAAGACCGTTGGGAAACTTGTTTGTTAGATGAGAAATATGAAATTCACTGTTGTGAGTCATTTGAAGTCAGAAACAAAAAGACAAAAAGAGTTTTAAGCGAATGGGAGCGAAATGACGGATATGCTGATATGAAGATGGGTGGAAAACACTATCTTAAACATGTTGTCATTGCAACTCATTTTATACTGAATCCTAACAATTTACCTTTTGTAGACCATATAAACCATATAAGAAACGACAATAGACTTGAAAACTTACGTTGGGTCACTTATTCTGAAAACAATAAGAACAAAGGCAAATTTGGAGATATTATATTCGAATTTGTCGACGAACTAGAAGATGAAACAATTGAAATTACAGACTATGGCAAGCATACGTTTGAGTTTTACTACTATAGCGAAGAACAAGACTCTTTCTACTTTTATACCGGCGTAAACTATAGGAAATTACAAGTATATTTTACTAAGGCGGGCTATGCTTATGTAAACACTAGAGATACAGATGGAAAATACGTTCGAATACTTCTTAACAAATTCAAGAAGCTATATGGCATACCATTTTAAAACAATATATTTTTACATATATTAAATGCTTCAGGTTGAAAGAATACGGTGGAGCCAAAAGTGGCTCGACCTCAAAACAAACATTTTATGAGCTTACAAAGGGTGTTATGAATGAATTCAGCAACATACATCCTGACCTCGTTCATTTTGTTGCTAAATTCAGTAAAAATAATGTTTAGGTGAAGAGGTGAGATGTCACCCGTTTTCTCACCTGTTTTCTCACCCTCAGCCGCTAAGCGGCGAGACCCAAAGGGTCTTGACTTTGTCATAACTTCTTCGTAAATGCTTTGTCATAACTTCTTCGTAAATGCTTTGTCATAACTTCTTCGTAAATGCTTTGTCATAACTTCTTCGTAAATGCCTTGTCAAGATTTCATCGTAAATGCTTTGTCATGACTTCTTCGTAAATGAGTGTAAATGACCAAAAATAATGTTTAGGTGAAGAGGTGAGATGTCACCCGTTTTCTCACCTGTTTTCTCACCTCTTTTTTCACAAGCGTTTCACATGAATTGTACGATGTATATTTGAAATTCTAAACAATTTCGTAGCTTCTATTTCTTCTGTCAGTACATCGAATGTTTTAACAATGCCGAAAGTTTCTTTATACTTCTTCTTGACGTCAGATAGAAGGAAATCTTCTGCTGTTGGATAATTTTTATTAAGAAATTCTAACATGTTCATTTTATCTTCTGCTGGCTTTTCTGCTTCTTTCTTTAAGTCTGCATAGTCGTTTCGCATTCTTTCTATCTCTTTGACGGAGTAGTTATATTTCCTCATTGCTGCTTTACATTTAGAACATTGCGGGTTCATTTTTGCGTTATATTCTGAAACCTTACCTGCTAAAACAACCAAGGCGTCAATGGTTTTCTTTAACTCAAACATAGCGGGTCTTATTTGTTCATTCCATACCTTACCTCTTCTATCTTTATCTCTTATCTGCCATACACATTCTGCAACTAACGAAACAAAGTTGTCGTAGGTCTTAAATTCTTCAGATTTATATATGTCAGAAATATTCTTATATACCATGTCGCAATCTTTGTCCATAACCTTATGGTTGCAATGAAAACCAAGGAATTCATAATTTACCTTTCGTATGAACTTCTTTATTTCTACTGAGTCAGTTGCTTTGACTTCAATTTCGTCAAATTCGGGAATGGTTAGTTTTTGTTGTTGGATTTCAGGCAATTTGGGCAAATGGTCAATAATGTCCTGCATGTCATAAAGATACTGTTCATTTGTTTCATCTTTCGCACTACAGTCTAAATTACTTGTTAAAAGTTCTTGCTTTATCTTCTGGATTTCTGTTTCGAAAGTAAATGAAGAAGGAATGAAGCTTTTCATTTCTACCAACATTGACGTAGGATTCATAACTAACGAGTTTGGTGCTGTAGTTTGAATTGTTGTTGTGCCGATTGTTGAAATCATATCTTTACATACAAAATAAAAAAAATAAATAAAATAAAACTAACTTTATTTTTTCTATCTTAAGGAAATTCATGAAAATTCACGAGGGTGAGAAAACAGGTGAGAAAACGGGTGACATCTCACCTCTTCACCTAAATTATATTTTTACTGAATTTAGCAACAAAATGAACGAGGTCAGGATGTATGTTGCTGAATTCATTCATAACACCCTTTGTAAGCTCATAAAATGTTTGTTTTGAGGTCGAGCCACTTTTGGCTCCACCGTATTCTTTCAACCTGAAGCATTTAATATATGTAAAAATATATTGTTTTAAAATGGTATGCCATATAGCTTCTTGAATTTGTTAAGAAGTATTCGAACGTATTTTCCATCTGTATCTCTAGTGTTTACATAAGCATAGCCCGCCTTAGTAAAATATACTTGTAATTTCCTATAGTTTACGCCGGTATAAAAGTAGAAAGAGTCTTGTTCTTCGCTATAGTAGTAAAACTCAAACGTATGCTTGCCATAGTCTGTAATTTCAATTGTTTCATCTTCTAGTTCGTCGACAAATTCGAATATAATATCTCCAAATTTGCCTTTGTTCTTATTGTTTTCAGAATAAGTGACCCAACGTAAGTTTTCAAGTCTATTGTCGTTTCTTATATGGTTTATATGGTCTACAAAAGGTAAATTGTTAGGATTCAGTATAAAATGAGTTGCAATGACAACATGTTTAAGATAGTGTTTTCCACCCATCTTCATATCAGCATATCCGTCATTTCGCTCCCATTCGCTTAAAACTCTTTTTGTCTTTTTGTTTCTGACTTCAAATGACTCACAACAGTGAATTTCATATTTCTCATCTAACAAACAAGTTTCCCAACGGTCTTCTCCAACAAACTCAGCGTACATTTCAAATAAAATAAAAAAAATATATTGTTTTAAAAATAAATTGTTTTCATGAGTTTTCTACGATGAAATCATGACAAATTCAAGACCCTTTGGGTCTCGCCGCTTAGCGGCTGAGGGTGAGAAAACAGGTGAAAAAACGGGTGACATCTCACCTCTTCACCTAAATTATATTTTTGTCTGATTTACATCTAATGAAAAAGTTTAGATGAATTTTCTTATTCATGTCTGATTTACATCCAACGAAAAAGTTTAGAAGAATTTTCTTATTCTTTCTGGCATGTTTTTATCTTTCCAGTACTCCCGCTCTAATGGTCCCAGATGAGTTGGCTTTGACTCTCTCAAGTTCTTAGATGGTATAACATCTTCAACACCTCCTTCATATCTTACTTTATAAGTGTCATCGTTTGTGTTGTAGCCAAGTATTTCAATAACCACTCCTCGCTTTGCTTCGTCAATGGTTTCAGCAAGTTTGCCATTACTACTTTCAACTAACTTATGTCGAGGGTAAAATGCTATGGAGTCGTCAGCAGCTTTTATAAGATATCCATTACCTTGTGTAGAGTCTACGATATAATAGTTTCTACTTAACCTTAAACGTTTCTTTGTCAACGGTTTGTCGTCAAGAACTACACGAACTTTTGTACCAGGAATGAGGGTAAATTGTGTTGAATTTCTGATATTTTGTGTTTGGCTTCGTTTCTTTTGTATATACTTTTCTTCTTGTTGTTGTGTCATTGAATTTGGTGTATGTCCTGTTGTAGAATGTGTTGAGGAATTATATACTTCGAGAAAATGTTTCATTGTTTCTTCGGTAAAGTCTCGCTCTTGATTTAAATCTCTGAGCGTTCTTATGAAGCGGTTTATGATGCCGAGTATGTTATGGTTATGGTCTTCAGTAGTGTAGTGAGTTATGTTATGCTTAATGAGAAATTCTGTGATTTCATTGCTGAGGTATGCACTGTCTTGGTCTGATGTTAAAGTACTTGGGTTATGTTCTGCTACAAACTTTTGTAAAACTCTTAACACTTCACGAGTTCCTTTATTTTTCATTGGATATGCATATGCTTTGCGAGTGTTAACATTTATGAAGATGAGGAATGGTTTATGTCCTCCTTTTCTGCTTTGAATGAGAGTGTCAAATTGGTATGCGTCAGGAGTGTTGGAGTAAATTGGTAAAAAGTAGTCGTAAGGGTTTATTTTTGTTTGATGTACAACATTTTTGTCAAAGAACCTTTTCACTTCAGCTCTGTTAGTAAATCCCCAACTCTTTGCAGCTTCATTGAATTTCTTAAATGACCTCCATGGATGTTGTTCGAATACTTCTTTCAAGCTCATTTATGTAAAGTTAAAGATTTTATTCTAGGCTCAAGCGCGTTCATTGAACGCGGTACCATGCAAATACAGTCACAAATGGTGGCATGTAATCTGCACCCGAGCCTGTTGGATTTGTTGTGAAAGTATGGGCATGATTTCCTGCGGTTCCACAGAAAATACCTGTGCTAACATCTTTGGGGTCAGTTGTGATATCATATCTATGCATTCCCTGTCTATCCGAACCTGCTGCAAGATTTGTATAACCTCTTTTTGTTATTGAATGTGAATGACTACCTGTTGTGTTTGTAGTTCCTGTATGAGTGTGCGGTGGAAGGTTTGCTTCAGTAATTTTCTTCGAACCTCCTGTTTGCTTTGAAGAGTTAGCACAGTATAAGAATTTGTCTACAATCTGCTGCCATGTACCAAAACCTAAAACTGTTGCTGGATTTGTTGAGTTCATTGACGTATAAATAGAGCCTATAGGATATAATGTTTGAAGCATTTCTGTCTTTAATGTTTGAAGCTCTGTTTTGTCTGCTTTCTTGTCATATAAATCTTGAGCAGTGAATTTAATATTATGTTCATCCTTCATGACATAAACATCTTTACATCTAATGTTTCTCATCGTCGTTATGTCGTCATCCGATGTTAAACCTTGTGGAAAGTTAGGAGGTTTACAATATAATACAGCCGCGTGCGGCGGGGCTCCGCCCTCCCCACCAGTTTCTTCAACCGTTCCTTCAATACTTTCTATAGCAACAGTTGTAAAACTTGTATGTGTATGAGTCTTATTTGCTTTTTTATCTAACATTGCTGGTAGTTCATATGCTTCAAAGTTTCTGGCATGACTTTCAATGTTCCTGCAACTCTTATCTAAACTGTTAAGAGTATCTTTTACGCTTGTACTTGGATTTTCTAATGGTGCACTTGAACCAAGGTCAAAGTTCAATATTATGTCGTCTGCTCTAACAGTAGTGAAGGATTTATGTGTATGGTTCTTGTCAGCTTTACTGTCTAATGTAGCTTGAAGTTCATTTATATCGGAGATGTTGTGTTTATGAGATTTCAAAACTTTGTTCGTTGCTTCGAGTTCAACTTTGTCAGCTTTACTTTTAATAGCATCTTCAAACGTTATTTTTGCCTTAACTCTTAACATAAATCTTGGTTCAACTAATACACCGTTAACATTGAAAGTAGAGGCATAAATTTCACCGGTATAACCAAATGCTTCTGGTGCTTTAGCTACATCATACTGTACAGTACAGCTTATGTCATAACCTTTAGCACGAATGTATTTATATCTTCTTTCATTAACATTTTTTGTCTTCGCTTCATCACTTCGTGTTAAATATCCATGGTAGTCCGTTATAATCTGTTCGTCTGAAGTTATATAATGAACATGGTTCTTGTCCGCTTTACTATTTAATGTAGCTTGAAGTTCATTTATATCGGAGATGTTGTGTTTATGAGATTTCAAAACTTTGTTCATTGCGTCAAGTTCATTTTTGTCCGCTTTACTATTTAATGTAGCTTGAAGTTCATTTATATCGGAGATATTGTGTTTATGTTCTTTATCTGCTTTTTCGGCTAATTTCTCTTCTATCTCATTTATTTCAAGTTCATGCCTACCACCACCTCCCGAAGAAGTATTTTCTTCAGCTCTTGAAGAACGTCCACTTCGCCATCTTTGGTGTCAATAATGAGACTTTGAGTTAAAACCTTTCCTGTCTTAATGGATGTTTGTAAAACTTCTTCTTCACCATGTTCGGGGTCATGGTCGTCATCATATCTTGTGAAATCAGAGATGTTGTCATACATTAAGCATATCTGTCTCAAAAGTTCTGCTATTTGAAACTGGAACGAAAGATATACAGAACTTTCATCATCTCCTAAAGTCAAGTCTGCTTTCTTAAGTATTTCTTGAATGTATGCAATGAGAACAGAGTACCTTGGAAAATATTCGAACAATATTTCATTAGCTGTTGGTTTTGGTGGTTCTTTTGGAGTTTCTGTTGTTTCAGTTCCTTCTGTAGGTTCTGTTGGAGTTTCTGCATCTCTTGACTTCAATGCTCTTGCTCTCAAAGACCTAAATGTTAGAGCACCGGGTTTTACAAAGGACTTTATAAATGCTTTAATAGTTCCTGGTAAGTTATTGTTAGCATTAAGTAAGTTCCTTATGCTTCCATCATGTACGTCCATAGCACTATGTAAAAAATCTATACTTTTCTTGTAGTCAGCAATAGACTGACTGTGATTTTTTAAAGATTTGTCAATACCTTTAAGCCAATCTTCATGCATGTCTGATACTGAGCCAAGAATATCATTTGCTTCCTTTAGTGTATTTTGTGCTTGTCGTAAAGTATCCAATCCCGTACGTGCATTGTTTGCTATACGTCTTACAGTATCTATTTGACTCCTTGTTTCTTGCATCCAACCAGATAAAGTTTTAATAGTATCCGAACCATTTGAAATGAAGTTCAAAGCATTTTTAACGTCATTTAAAACTTCTTCACCAAGTACCGCCCATATCTTTCCGATTTGGTATTGAAGAACTCCATATGAAGCAGCTGTTAAACCAGTATTTATAAGGTCCCATATCCATGATTTAGCAGTTTTTCCATCCTTTCCATCCTTTCCATCCAAACCGTTTTCGCCTTGAGGTCCTTGTATTCCTTGTATTCCTTGTATTCCTTGTGGTCCTTGAGGTCCGGTGTCACCCTTCTCTCCTTTCAGTTCATCTTTATGTTCGTTATAATATTCTAATGTCATAAGGTGTACATCATTACTGCTACCAGCAACGCCGAGAATTTGTTTCTCATTCATGACTAAATTCTTTAGGCATTTAATGTTGTCGTCAAATCGAAAGCTCTTTAACAATTCAATGAGAACATTTAATACTTTCACTAAAGAGGCATCTACTGTAGAATTTATATATTGCACCGTTCCATCATTTATGATGGGAACCTTGCTTGTTGTAATGAATGGGTCATAAGTGTTAAAAGTATCGAAATCAATGACTTTTTTAGTTTTTCCATCGTCAATGACTAAATCATTGCCTTCAATGGTTAAAGTTGAGTTTTCGTTTACTAGTTCATGTGCTCTTCTTGCTTCATTTGTTTCATACGCATATGCAGCAATAGTCATATTTTAATAAGAATAAAATGTTGTTCTATTTGCAAAGTACAGACCCAAACGAATACGGGACAGTAAAGCTACAAACAAACTTAGGTCTTCAGAATGAAGCGCTTGCTTTCAGAGTTGTTGACTTCAATACTATCGCAACTTTTGTCATAACAGATGAAACAGATTTCATAGAGATTGAAATAGATGACAAAAGAAGTGTTGTAACATTTCCTAACAGAGCCGAGTACAGAATAGATAAAATTGCTGGAGTCATAGATACTCTCATAAATGAAGAAACTATTGACAACATAGATGTCGAACTCTCTTCTGAGGGAACATTGAAGTTCAGTAGCAAGAAAGAGTTCAAGATACCAAGAATGAGTCATAGAGTACAACTTCTTCTGGGAGCATACCATATGACATTTCCTTTGAAAAGTGTTGACAAAACGATTGAGATGAAATCTGTTCCATACGTATGTTATGGTAATTGTTTGTACGTTGAGTCAAAAATAGCTAATGTCACAGGTATTTCAGGAGTTAATAGTAAAGGTTCAGTAGAATATAAATCCTTCTGTTATGCAGTCAATTCAATGTTCATTCCAAATGTTCCTGTCATAGCAACTCATTTAGGTAAATGGGTTCGCATTAGTCCTCATAATTTGAAAGACATGCAATTCAGACTTGTTGACTTTCAAGGAGAGCCTGTAGAACTGAAGGCACCAGTGCGAATGACTGTTGAAGTTGACTTTTTAGAAAATATTAAATGCAACAGCTTACAAGAGAACTCAGAGCTAAAAATATAAAGTATGAATGTTATGTATTAGGTCATGAACTTTGGTTGTTGCTGTTTGATGAAACAAATGAGTTAGTTATGTCAGTCAAGAGAACAGAAAAAGGCGTCAAAGGCGCCGAGCGCAAAGCGCTATATTGTGTTAGTGAAAACTGCACCAAGTCAATAAGATTAGGTTTGCATTATGAAGATGAGTTCGATACTGTTGAAGAAGTTTTGGACAGATATTACAAATTGCTAACTTGAATTTTTTTGACTGACGGCGCAAAGCGCCAAGATGGGCTCAAAGAGCCCTCCTGACTGCTTTAATTTACTAAAACATATTTCAAGCAAAGCTTATAGTAAGTAGATAGTTTTGTATACTCGTTCGAATATTTATACTTAAACTCAACTCCTGTAGTTCCTGGTGTTTCAATGATGCGGATGTTACCTATTTTCATGAATAGTGGAGTTTGACCACAGCATTCGATTTCAGGGTCGAGATAGTCAATGACACATTGTTTCCCTGTTATTCGTGAGATAACATTTTCAAGGTCCTCCTTTGTTAGAATTATTTGGTTCTTGCTTATAAGATTTGTCAAAAGCTTCTTATCGTCTTTGAGTAAAATTGTTTGGTATAACTGAAGAAGGTAATGGTCTACGTTATCTGAAGGATTTGTTTGAACATTTGTGTAAGGGTTGTCGTTGGCTTCTCTTGAAAGAATTTGGTCCAGTGGTGGATACTCTAACTTAACATCTGATGTAGCGTTAGCGTTTGAAGCTGAGTTTAAATTCACGGCGCCATGCGCCAAGATGGGCTCTTTGAGCCCTCCCGACTTAAGTTCTGGTTCTTTTTCTTTCAAACACACTCTGAACTATAGTTCTTTATGACAATATTGTTTGTCGTTCGTGAGTCAACATTTGATGTTGGTTCAATTGGAACATTAACGGCACCAGCTAAGATGGATTTGCTTCTCATTTCATATAGAATAAAAACCTTTTATATGTATGAAATGAACAATATACTCGACAAGGGTTTGAATGTAAAGCTAACGAATGAAAATATTGTTGAATTCACTGAGACAGGAGCTGTGTATAAAGATGTAGAACTACTGAACAAAAGAGCTAAGGGAAGAAGCAGGAATATGAACAAAGGGTGGAAGCCTATAAAAATTTATGTCAATGATGGCTCAGGAGGTTCAAACATAAAGTATGCAGAAAGTTATAGAGTTTATGCTCTCAAAGGTGAAAAGCCTTCATTTAAGAACAGCTATTCTAACACATATCCTCAAAAGCTAACGGATGGGGAAGTGGATGATATGAATGACAGCAAAAATATTAACAGAAATGGCGACAGAGATGCATGGAATTTGTTTACCATCAGTCAATTGAAGGTTAAACTTTAAAACAATGTTGGTCGTTCCATGGAATATTTTTGACTTTAATGGTATTAGTCATGATATGAATCTCAAGGTATGAACGAGGAGAGATGAGAGACTTATATGCTTCCCAAATTTCTTCAAAAGGTAATGTTATACCTGACTGTTTCCAAATGAGTTCAATATCATAGCGTGAGAAACCTTGAAAGATAACGAAGTCAGTTATGAGACGTTTTATGTTTAAAGCAAGGAAACGCCATGTTTGCATAAGTATTGCTACAGTTAAGTGGTAATGTCTGACTTTAGTTATGATGTTAGCTAATGGTGAGTCAGGTTTTGACACTAAACCTTTTCCGGCGAAGTCGTCACAAACGAGCAGAGTGTTTGAAGGATACTTTTGAAGGGGTATTTTGAAAGTTTTGATAGAATGTAGTTTGTCAGTCGTTTCATATCGTAAACTCCTGAGTACTGACGTAAGTGGTGTTTGTCAATAATTCTTTCCATCTCTTCTGAAGTCTTTTGCATTCCTGACTGTATGAACTCTACAATAGCATAATATTTCTCTTACGTCGAATGTAACGTTGAAGAAATTCAATGAGTTCACTGTCTGGAACTTTAACGACAGAGGCTTGAACTTTTGACATAAATGTTTTCGCTGTTGAATCCATAGAGTCTGAAGTTGCTGATATAATGATTTGGTCATAGTAAGAGTCGTTTCCTAAACGCTCTGTTATGAGTATATGACGAATGAGGTTGAATGTCTTACCTGAACCCATCTTTCCACAATAGAAATAACACCATTTGAACAGAACTCATAGTCCTTACTGAAAGGAAGAATGAGAGAACTGTTGAGCTTTTCACTGCTTTCATTCATGTCTTCATCTACGTCATGTATTAAATGCTTCATTTTATCTTCATTAAAAATGCAAGTCAGAAATATTCAGAACATAGCACCGAGTCTAACTGACAAGAGTATAAAGATATACTATGAACACGTTATGATGAAACCTACCAAAATTCAAGAAAGTCAGTATACTTATGAATATCCAAGACACTGGGTAGAGTATGTAGGAGGTGAGAAAGCTATTGAAATAAGACAAGTTAGAAGTATTCCAGCAGGAAGGACAATATTATTGAAGAACTTTAATGTTTGAGGTATAATGATGAAACAAAGAAGCAAGATAGTTTTCCTGTTGCTGTGTATGTGAACCTAGACACAGGAGATGAATGAAAGTTTTTAACACAAAGCTTCAAACGGTAGTGAGAGAACAACTGACTGCGGAAGGACATCCATTACCTTCAGAAGTTACCATAGTATATAATTTTGAAACAAATGCAATAGATTTTAAAGTCGTCTCTGCAAAGAAGTCAGGTTTTACATTTAATGAAGCAGATGTATATTCGAATGAAAACTTCAAAGCTATTGCATGGTTAGATAATGACGATTGCTTTAAGAAAATATTTAAATTCAGTGACTCAAAGATGTCAATAGATGACCTTCGTGGAATGTTACCATCGACGTTTACAGTAGAAGGTTCAGCAGGATTGCTTACAAGATTGTCAATTGGTGGTATTTGGTCTCGTGAGAACATTGTTTAAAATCCAGTATAAGTGAATTTGCTGAAGAATCTAATATTATGTCTTTCAAACTATATGTATTCGCCGCCGAAGCATTATAGTATAACAAACTTTGTCAGTAAGTTTAATATAAGACTTGTTGAACCTTCTTCAATGAAAGATGTTGTGCTACCTAAAGATGGAAAGGATGGACTCATTATTGAGATGATTTTAATAGCATATTAAATGAGCTTGTTCTTGAAGGTCATTCATGATGAAATAACTGTTGTAGAAGATGTTAGCAATTGTTCAGACATTTTGAAGCGTATAGATGAGATAAGAAAGAAGTTTATGAATGAGAATGTTTATGTTTCATTGACTTTCTCCAGTAAAGAGAACTTTTATGAGATAATATTGAAGAGAGATGATTTTAATATGGTGTAAATGGTAGCTTGGACAGCTTTAGGCGCAATGGGAACAAAAGCATTAGCATTTGGAGCAAAAGCACTTGGGGCTTATGACGCAGTAAATAAAATGAGTGGAGGAAGAGTTTCGAAGACATTAGATGCAAATAAAGGAAAGATTGGAGGCTGGGTTGCAAAGAAGTTAAGATTAAATAAAATAGGGCTCATAAATAAAGCATCCAATTTGGTTGCGACTGAGTCAGAAAATGCTTTAGGAAAGGACGATGAGTTTGCAAAACATGCAAAAGACTTTAATGACCAGATGAAAGGTGAAACAATGCATTTAAATAGATTCGATGGAACTAAAGAAAATGTTTCTTCTCCACCAGTAGTTCTTCCGTATGGTCCCTATGGAATGTATGGAAACCCTTACGAAAGACCATTTGACCCATTGACTGGTGGAAGTAACTGGTATCATTACGGACGAAGAAGAAAGACAGTTAAGCTGGAGACAGACGTGAAGAAAGCAACTAAAAAGAAACCAAGGAAGAGAGTTATAAAGTAATGAATTCAACATGGTTAGAAAAGAGGTTAGAAAACGTGTTAGATCTAACATTCTAACATAAATTTATTTTTGTGCTATGTTTTCATACGTGTGAGGGTGGTGATATCATTTATTTTTAAGTTTATTTTTAAGTTTATTTGGATGTAAATGACGAAAACTATTGAGATAACAAACTACAACGGTCATGAGTTCAAGAATTTGTTCTTCGTTCCTCGTGAAAATACATTCTATCAGATACGAGGGAGAAAGGGTAAAGTTAGTTTAAGCGTTTATGAAGGAATGAAGAATGGAAAGTTTATACAAGCATACGATACAAACGGTAAACGTGTTTCATTAGCTTTGTCAAAACTTACTAACATTTATTTTGACAGTGATTTTGACCTATATGAAGAAGAAAGTGAGTCAGAAGATTATGAGCTGTTATGTGAAGCACAGCAATGGGAGGAGTTGCAATACTTTTGTAAGTGAGAACGTTTATTTTTACATTAGTGAGTTCGTTAGTGAAGTGGTTGGCGGCTTTGTAAATATTTAAGGTTAAGTTAGTGTTTGCGTTTGTGTTGTAAAATATACGTTAACGGTTTCGTAAAGTGTCAAAACCGTTAAGTGGTGTAAGGAGACGCGCAGTGCCACAGTACACGACTTAGGGATACTAACTGAGGAAAATTTATGAGAACATTAGTGAAGTCGTTAGTGAGAACGATAGTGAGAACGTTTATTTTTACATTAGTGAGTTCGTTAGTGAAGTGGTTGGCGGCTTTGTAAATATTTAAGGTTAAGTTAGTGTTTGCGTTTGTGTTGTAAAATATACGTTAACGGTTTCGTAAAGTGTCAAAACCGTTAAGTGGTGTAAGGAGACGCGCAGTGCCACAGTACACGACTTAGGGATACTAACTGAGGAAAATTTATGAGAACATTAGTGAAGTCGTTAGTGAGAACGATAGTGAGAACGTTTATTTTTACATTAGTGAGTTCGTTAGTGAAGTGGTTGGCGGCTTTGTAAATATTTAAGGTTAAGTTAGTGTTTGCGTTTGTGTTGTAAAATATACGTTAACGGTTTCGTAAAGTGTCAAAACCGTTAAGTGGTGTAAGGAGACGCGCAGTGCCACAGTACACGACTTAGGGATACTAACTACAATTGAGCCAGAATACATTAGCATGGACTGTGCTCCACAGATAGCTCAAGCAATAGAAGAAAGCATTCCACAAGCTCAAATACTTTGGTGCGGAGTACATGTTCTTCGTGCAATTCTTCGCAAATCAAATAAGTTTTCTTCTCAAGAAAAATTTGAACAATTCTATAATTTGATGAAGGATTTAGTCTTCAAATTAGATGCAGAACATGAGGAAGAAGCAAATGCTGCCTATGATCAAGTTCTGGAGTTGCTCGACACAGATCCAACAGCATCTCAATACTTTAACAGACAATGGCGTTACAACATATCAAGATGGATTGCTCGTGACAGGCGTGAAGGCGACGCAACTAACAATATTGCCGAAGCTCATTTTAGAACACTCAAACATGACTATTTTCCTGATCGAAAAAATCTCAGAATTGATGATGTTATTATAGAAATTTATACAAAAGTGATACCATCTTTCGTTATCAAACTCAAAATTGATCAAAATCCAGCAGATGACCGTGTGATTAGGATCATGGAAAAAGCAACTAACGCAGAAATTGATGTAAAAAGACAAAGAAAAATCGAGAGTATTTCAATGCTCAATAGATTCCTCAATGCTGTTAGTGATGACTCAATAGATCCCACTAAAATATATCCTACCTTGAAAGTATTATTACAAAGAACTCATTTCATTTAATTTTGATTTTAATTTTAGATTAAATTATTAAATTTTAATTCTTTATTTTTTAGGATTGTTAGCTTTGTAAGATTGCTTTCTCACAAGAGAAAACAAGTATAAGGTTTAAGCTGTATGTATTAAAGTTATAAATATTTGATTTTAAAAAAAATCAAGATTTTAAACTTTAAAAGTATTAATTATGATTATCTTTCTTTAGCTTTACATGCTGTATGCTACTTTTGGAAACTGCTCTATTGTATTAGAATGTTTTTAAATTTTGCACCTAAAAATGCGTAATATTAAAAATTAAGGTATTAATTATGATTATCTTTCTTTAGCTTTACATGCTGTATGCTACTTTTGGAAACTGCTCTATTGTATTAGAATGTTTTTAAATTTTGCACCTAAAAATGCGTAATATTAAAAATTAAGGTATTAATTATGATTATCTTTCTTTAGCTTTACATGCTGTATGCTACTTTTGGAAACTGCTCTATTGTATTAGAATGTTTTTAAATTTTGCACCTAAAAATGCGTAATATTAAAAATTAAGGTATTAATTATGATTATCTTTCTTTAGCTTTACATGCTGTATGCTACTTTTGTCTTTGAGACATTCCATGATTTAAGTTAAGAAGCTTTAAAAAAAATGCAATAAAATAAAAAAATTCTTAGTATCGATAATCTGAAATATGTTCTTTTCTTTAGCCGCGAGCGAAGCGAGCGGCTTAGTTTCGTAATTTCATACAATTATTTTTCGAATTTGTTCTTTTTGTCAACCGCGAGCGAAGCGAGTGGCTTTTTATTTTTTAAAAATTTTTTTTTCTTTCTTACTTTTTTTTCCCTTACTTACAAATTTGATAGTAACTTACCAAATCTCTCTATCATATAATAATAAATTAATCCATTTTTGTTTCAAATACGACACTTTACATTTCTGACATGTAAACACGTCACTTTTCACTTCACCTCACTGGGCAAGTTTGTGCCCCCCTCAGAAAATTCGCGAAATGCCCCGAATTTGAATACCTTCACAGAAATTTGAGAGAAAAAGCAATTAAGCAATGTATCCTTGAAATCATATATGCAATTCTAATATTAAAAAATTCTTTTGATTTGTGTTGATAAAATATTGAATATCTTCTCATCTTACCGTATTTCAAAAATATAGCGGTGCAAAATTTTTGAAATAATTTTATTTCATAAACGAATAACATTCATGATAATCATCTTTTGAATTTCGTATTAAAAATTTTACATTGAAAAATTGAGAGCATATAAAAAATCATTTCTATGATAATTAGGTCATTGCTTATCGAACATACATAGATCATTATTAGATATACATCTCGATTTATCTATTCATTTGGAAAATTTTTATTTTTCAGATATTTTACATCAAACCTTGTTGTCTAACTTCAAAATGGGATTGAAATTAATAATTGGTTATTAATTTCCTTTACGAGAATTTTTATCAATTTTCTATTGAATCCATCGTTTATAACCTGCCAAGTTTTAAAATAATATTATCTTTTTCTATTTTAAAGATGATTACAAAATAATTAGTTGATAACTTGTTGGATTATTTTAAAATACAACAACATTAGTCAATATTTTAGTACGTCAATACTCACATTTAACTTTATTTCCCAAATCAGCATTTTTAATGCATTTTTTCCAGGATGTGAAACATTCCATTTCACAAACCAAAACAAATCAAGAGTTCTAATTTTTTCCATTTATTTCATTCACGATAGAATAATATTCTTTGTTAGTAAATGATCGGGTCTTGAGTGAAGTACTTGGATCCAAGTGCATTCAATTTCGACCATTTATACGTTTCTGACATAACTGACGATGCTTAATTGTTTATCATATATTTACCATTAGCTGCATAATTTAGAAGATATATACCATTTTTTTGCGATATCAACAATTTCAACGAATGAGTGGTCATAATTCTCTCAATTAAATTTGATTTCATCGTGTTCTCCGTTCACATAACCACTCTCAGTTTTTCCTGACTCACCATTCATCAATAGCAAGGTATATAAATTGATATTTTATAATGAAGCTAATCAATTCCTTTACTTTCTGTAGTAACAAATATTGATTCACCAATTTTTTCTGATTATAATTAATTTTAATATTTGAATATCAATATAATGAATATGTGTAAATATGTGACCAAAGATTTTCCGATTTTAATGCCTTTTTTTCTCTTCATATTTTCTTATGTCAATAAATTACCTCATAAATGAGTGAACAAATAGGCCAGCTTCAAGGAAAGATAATTCTATTTCGGATTTAGGCTTAGATGCCTTGATCAATTACTTTAATATATTATTATAAATATTCATTATGAATACATAAAATCGATTATGCATGTGACAGATATATGAATGAAGATTGTAATTCGTTATTCAGCAAAAAATATACATAAAGATTTTATATTAACATGTTAAGTCCGAAAAGCTTCATAAAATCAATTTATGAGTCTTCACTATATGTACAATCGTATGATTGAGCCATTGGTAGCTCAATAACGTTTGACGGTACTTCTTGTGTTGGTAATTCAATAACTATATCAGGTTCTTGCTGTTCTTCTTCATGAGTATCTTTTTCAGCTATTGTAGGAACGTGGTACTTCGATAAAATTTTCTCGGGTTCTGAAGAATGTGAAGAAATAGACTTATAAAGTCTTAATAACTCGTTGTATAAGCTTCCTTCTATTGCATTAAGATAGCTAAAAGCTTCCGAATATCTTACCCAGCCAGATTTCACACGACGCATTTTGAATTTACTAAATTTTTCATAGAATTCTATTAATTCTTTATCAGCATTATATAACTCATATGCAAGTTTTTGTTTCCTAAGGTTTGCAGTTTGATATTCTTCCTCATAATCGCTTCCAAGTTTTTGGAATCGATTTAGAGCTTTATCACTATTTGTTTCAGCTTCTTTGAATAGATATTTGTAATGGTTCCTTTTCTTTTCTAGTCTCTTGCCAACAACGTAACGACAATTAATATCTTTGAAATCTTCTAAAGCGCGTTCAAGCTGAATTGCTGATGTTTTGTATATATCTGCTAATTTAATATATGTTTCGGAAATTTGTATAAAATGTTCTCGAAATGCGGGCGCTTCTTTTGCAATTATTTTAAAAACTGTTCTACTTTGGAATAAAACGGCTTCAGATTGCTGATGTAGATATTTAATAGCTTCTGTCAGCTCATTGGTAAATGTTTCAAGCTCAATAATTTGAGGCGGCCCTTGTAAGGCAGCAAACATATGAGTTCACCTTCACCGAAAGGAAGTAATATTTATCATGATTTAATGATTCAAACATATCATACACAAGGAGGTAAGTTCATCTTTAAAATGTTAAGCCTTTGCTTTTCGCGATTATTTCCCATTCTCAAATCGTTAATTATTTGGGTTAATGCTTTCTGGACTGAACCATTATAATTGAAATATGTAAATTTTGATAGATTCAATTGATTCCAACTAATTTTGTGAATGTTTTGAAGAAAATGATTTCCAATCTTTTTAAAAAACCATAAATCTATAAGAATCTTTACGAATATGTAATTTTCATTCTTAATAAATATCCAATTAGTAAATTAGCATTTTTTCTTTTCTTCGTGATCTTTTCAAAATTTTTCCACATCTAAAAATTAACACAATCTCTTAGAGTGTATATTTCATGAAGCGAATCCAATAATTTTTTTGTCTGAATTTTTCTAAATTCAATCAAAGTTATTGAATGATTTACATAAAGTTACAAAATAACGAAGAAATATACATATTATTTTGTATCTCGTTGTAAACAGAAATTCATCAAAAGTGACACCTCAGAAAAGCTAAAATATTGAATTTTTGGAACTTTTGATAGAGCACGTTTTTAAATATTAATTAAAGTAAATGTATATTTTGTAAAGATTCTTTTTAATAAAAAAATAAAATTTTGAAGAAGAACACAAAATCTTCTGAAAAATAATATCACATAAACTCATATTATTTTCTAATATATAACTATTTTATATAAAAATCAAATTCAATGATCTTAAAAGCGAATGATAAACCTCAAAATTTACGAATATAATGAGTGGGAATATAATGCTTATCTATCATAAAACCATATGAAATATCAATTTTTGCTTTACGCCTAATTTTTGACGACAATTAGCAAAAAATGTTAAATGTTAACACTCAGTCCATTTGAATATGAAAAATAAAATTGACTTTGATTAAATGTTTTTATTTATCATGCAATTCTTCTTGCGACCAAAGATTTGAATAAAAGTTCAAAAAATAAGATAGCTTAAAAAATAATATACGGTAGTGTTTACTAATAGATGAATAGTATATAAATTCTATTAAAATGGATTTGATCCAAAAAAATATAAAACCAAAAATAATTGTTATAATTTAAATGAAGAAGTAATTTAAAACGATTTTATTTATGATCAAATTTTATATATTTTTTTGGATCAAATCCATTTTAATAGAATTTATATACTATTCATCTATTAGTAAACACTACCGTATATTATTTTTTAAGCTATCTTATTTTTTGAACTTTTATTCAAATCTTTGGTCGCAAGAAGAATTGCATGATAAATAAAAACATTTAATCAAAGTCAATTTTATTTTTCATATTCAAATGGACTGAGTGTTAACATTTAACATTTTTTGCTAATTGTCGTCAAAAATTAGGCGTAAAGCAAAAATTGATATTTCATATGGTTTTATGATAGATAAGCATTATATTCCCACTCATTATATTCGTAAATTTTGAGGTTTATCATTCGCTTTTAAGATCATTGAATTTGATTTTTATATAAAATAGTTATATATTAGAAAATAATATGAGTTTATGTGATATTATTTTTCAGAAGATTTCATTCTATATGCTTATGAAAAGTACTCTCAAAACCAACTTTTCCTAATTATAATTAAATCTAGAATATTGTATTATGCTTAGTATTATTTCATTTTTCTCATTCAATTTAGAATTTACAAATGTCAAAAAATTGAGAGCTGTCACTTTTGATGAATTTCTGTTTATTACAGTATCTGGTATGCCCTAAATCTGAAGAGTAAAGACATTGAAAAAATTCAATGTAGTTATGACCAGACATGATCAAGTTACATTGCTTTATTTTATATGTATAATAATAATAACTAAAAATGTTCTACTGTAATTTCTATGAAAAACAAAATAATTTATTTTTTTGATAAAATTGGACGGTGAAGGCCTAGAGATCGAACCAGAAGGAATTATGTGCGATTGTGGTAATATTAAAATCAACTCACAGGAATATGAGTTTGGTGAACAAATTGCATGCACAGAAACAGACTTTAACAGATTATCTAAAGAAGGTAACTCTATTGTCGTTGCACAACCCTCCGAAATCGTTATAGAAAAAACAGATAAAACATCTATTGTATCTGATGGCTCTCAAATGTTTGAATTGGTTTGCCAGAATTGCAAAGAATGTTTCAGAATTGTTCCCTGTAAACATGTCGCTTACTGCTGCAAGGTTGGTGTACAAACTGAAAGTCTTCAATCGTTTAAGAACCAAATGAACTCAGCACGTCCAATTTCAGACTTCTTCCCATTGGCATTAAGACCCTTCATAGAAACATCCACCAAGACGCCTAATTCATCCATTAGTGAGCCAAAGATCGCATCTATGATGCTTCCTAAGTATAAAAAAGACTACTATGTCGATGACTCGGACGATTCAGAACGTGACTTCCAACTCATGTTCAAAAACAAAAATGAGTGCATTGTAGGATCTTTTACACATCAGTGGATGTATTAAGACCTTGGAAATTTTATATTACCGATCAAAATTGATATTTTTTAATAAAAGTTAATCATTTGGATTAAATTATATAAGAATTTAATTGATCTTCATGGAAACAAAGCTAATCATGTACATATCAAGTTCTTCAAATATAATTCTAAGAATATTTTTTACATAAAAAACCGTTTTTATACAATCTTTTGAGCAAAATAAAATGGGAAAAGAACATTGGGCTTTGAAAACAATAGAAAATGAGAATCCTGGTCCAGGCTCATACAATATTGGTTCGACTTTTGGAAAAGACGCCTTAAAATACACAATTCGTAACAGATATCCAGAGAGAAAGCCCGAAACATCTGAAGTACCTTTAAGAGCAATTCCAGATACATCAACAAGCAGAAAAGTACTACTTCCTCCCCACGATCCTAATTACATTCCTGTAACTCATCAACAATGGCAAACTCCGGGTCCTGAATACATGCCACCAGATATGGGAAAGAAACCTGTATCTGCACGATCAACCAGAAGCAGAAAATCATTACAAGCTACAACTTCGCCACGTAGTGAAAGTCGTAAATCTTACAGTACGAACCCATATGGACCTGCAGAATACAATACACGCCGCGATTTGATAAATCCCCACTCACAAATGGCAATTGGTACTCGACCAAAAGAATACGGACTTAAAGGCGAGTCTCCAGGTCCTGATGCCTATAATCCACAGTCACCAAGCAGGAAGAACTTTTCAAAAGCATGCTCATTTGGAGCAAGAAATGATATCATTACTCCTAGAAGCTGTTCACCAGGTCCAATTTACAATCCAAATCCAGAAATGAATACAAGAATGTATAAGATTAGAGAGAGGGTTCCGATGCCTGTTGAAAAGATAGATATCACACCTTCACCCGGCAATTTTGATTTGAAGCCATTTGGAAGTGACACAAAACCCGTTACTTTTCCAAAAAGTTTCCAAAGAGATATTAAGCAAGAATTTGGAAACAGTCCCGCTCCCTACTACAATCTCCCTTCACAATTCGATAATCCAAAAGGCATGACAATTGGTGGCGGTCCCAGAGAGCCATCAACACCAAGATCTGGTGATACATCTCAAATTTCAAGCCCAAGATCAGCAAGATCAATGAGATCATCACCTAGAACAGCAGATTCATCAAGCAGACGCTCAAACGGAACATCCAGATCCATAGATTTCAGTCGAGCTCAGAGAATTCATGAAAGATACATACAAAGGAAGGCAGAAGAAGGAACCCCAGGACCAGGATATTATGATATAAAGTCAGAATCAAGTCAAAGATCATATAAAATGCACAAACCGATGGAAATTCTTAAAAAATACAGGGAAGACGATAATATTTTACCTGGACCAGGATATTACAACCCAGATTATACTGCAACGAAACCATCCACACCGGCATTCTCTTTCAAAGATGACTGTGGAGCTGTTTCTCAGCGAGTTCTAGAACCAGCACCACCTTTCTACGATGTACATGGTAAAACAAGAACAATGAAAACTTCTCCAAGATTTTCCATTGGAAATAGAACTCCTTACAAAGACCGTGATTGTTCAACTCAAGATGCTGGATATTATATGCTTCCTGATACTAACACAGGACCATTCCATTCAATCCATCTAAGAGATAGACATGAACTTGTTCCAGAATAAAAAATTATTTGTATTTTTTACCTTTATTTAAAACATATGACTATTGATATTTCGGTTTTTTGACATGAATGTTATGCTATTATACAATTATCGTGACATGTTACCCATAATTTTATTCAACGTTGGAATATTTTATCACAAAAACTACATGCGGACTGCAAAAAATGCAAACATAAATGATACATAACACATTTGCGCATATCAAACGAATATCGATGAATCATATTGAAATTAATCAGAAAGTTATCTTTTCATTTGATGCAAAACAGGGAAAACACCAGAGATGATGCTTGGATGTTCACATCATAGGAAGTATATTTGAATTTTATTGGTAAAAAAATTTTATTGAATTTTGCAATACATAAATAATAACTATTTACAAACAAAATCATATTATTTAAACAGTTACCAGTGAGGGATACATTAGAATTGGAGCTCTAGTAAAATTTAACTCCTGAACCTTATTAAAAACGCTCCATCTTTCGGAAAAGATATGGGATCCCAAATTTTCAACTGGTCTGCTAAGTAAAGATCCGAGGTCTAATTGATCATGAGATTCCTTGACTTTGATCTGTGGGAAGAAGCCTTCTTTAAGAAGAACTTCTCCTGGGACCATTGTCTTTGAGATAATTCCAACAACTTCAAGGATATGAGAGATCTGATAAAGCTTGCAGAGTGTGGTTTTGAATCTATTATTATTCCTGGAAAGGAAGTTACTTATCTGCTTGATATCCAAATTTGGACGATTGAAAGCAATAAAGGATAAGAGGAATTGAAGTGTTAGATTCGAAATAGTGACGGAATCTCCTGTGTAGAAAATTTCATTAAGATCTGCACCGGCAAATTTCTGGTTGACTTCATCATTAAGATTCTGGAGATGATTCTTCACGTTTTTCAATCCAAGCCAGGTGAAACAGTCAACGTTTGTCTTCTGGCAACATCCAGCAGACTCTAGAACATTAACTACATCATAAAAACGTCTTCTTTGGAATCC
The DNA here is from genome assembly GCF_026262505.1 of Trichomonas vaginalis G3. NCBI lineage: Eukaryota > Parabasalia > Trichomonadida > Trichomonadidae > Trichomonas > Trichomonas vaginalis. The sequence goes on from NC_067207.1 coordinate 19,615,327, forward strand.
AAAACGGTTACATAACTGTGTTATTGTGTAGTTCTGCTTTGGTTCTCTTTCAAGAGTATCAACTAGATAAATGATTGATGTCCTGAAGTTATCTGTGCCCTTTGGAGCAGCATATTGGATGGGGATCATCTGCATCATCTGTTGTGGCTGGTAGTAGTAGTAATTCATCAAGAATAATGATTGGTTTTGAAAGAAATCACAAAACTCTCAAATTTTGAGAACAGATATTTCGCTAGTTCAGAATTTTTGTTAAGTTTACAAACGCTCAGATATACAAATTCTTATTTAGCGTCATCAATTTTGAATGGATTATCCATACGTTCATTATCCACTTTTATGATATGTTCCATAATTAATAACAAGACATATTTTAAATTTTGTTGTTTTTCTTATCAAATTTTTAATTTCTAAAACTATCGGCATTTTTGTGGTGAGATGATATCCCTTCAAAAAATTAAAATCTAATATTTTTCTTGGAATATTACTATATATAAAGTTCTAAAACTATTTCGAAAATTTAGGATTGACCGCTATCCTCACAATGTTCGTGCATAATTCATTTACGTTTATCTCAAACTATTCAATTTATTGTACACACTTTTGTGAGCTATCTCACTAATTGATTATCATCGTCTTAATAATATAATTTCTATAAATAGTATTTTAAGTATAATTCCTAAGTTTGCATTTCGCATCGTTGGTATTCATTTAATTGATAATAAATTGAACAAACACGAATATATTGATGGTAATAGCATTACCATATCATAAATATCATATTTGCTAGAAAACTTTTAATTTATGCATTGAACACGATAATCAATCAAAGATTGCTCTTTATTTTCCTTGATTGAGTAATAGATCTCATATTATTGTGTTTACTCTGTTAATATAGAATTATTCCTTCAACTATAAAGCATTAAATATATGCCTTACTAGTGAATAATTCAAATATTTATTATAAAATATATAAATACATTTTTACGAGTGGAACATGCATTAATTCATTTGTGTGACAATTATCATTCCTTAAAAAGATTAAACGCTCATATCAAATTTTCTGATATATGAAAACAGTTATTTTATTAATTTTCTTATATAAATGAGTTAGTATATACATTGTACATTTATTACTTAATAGTTTGATGAATAGCAACAGCTTGATTCCTGTCTTCTCAATAATTCGCAAGAAGCTTCAAATGAACTTACCTAATGACTTATATAATTATACAACCATCGTATCAACCTTCCATTTTAATGCATTTATCTAAACATCATCGATATTAGCAATTATTATTTTTTTAAGATTGAATTGGCGCTTGCTAATATGAATGATGATATACACTTTTGTGTGAACTCAAACAATGATTCATTCACATATAACATCATATTAAAATGGAATTTGTGGAATGATATTAACATTTGACTTATATATACTGCTCATTAGTGTTTGACTCTTGAAAATGTTATATTCTAGCATTATTTTTGCACATGTGTACATGATATTGAGTTGGGAAAATATCAAATGTCTTGGATGGAAATATATCTTAAAGAATCAATTATTTGGCTTTGTGGTAGCAATTACTCAATTATGGAACAATAAAGACCATTGAATAAATGAAAAAATTTACTTGATCTCAATAAATATAAGTACAAGGAATATACATTTACTGCCATTGATTAAAGTTTCAGTCCGAAAAATCAATTTATCTATACCAAACCAAAATTAAGGGTGCACACGAGAGGGTCATGTAAACTTCAGAATTTAGAACCTTATTTTAGGCATTATCTTGGCTACCTATTTAGGCTCGAAAAGCAAAAAATATCAAAAAATACAACTTGAGTCCATTATGACCCTTTCATGGAGGTAGTTTTTATCCGCTAGTATTTTCCCTTTGAATCTCTTTACAATTCGAAATCAAATTCAAATCTCAGTAGAAGAAAGGAAGAATCGACTTACTACGGTTGTAATACGAATAAATACATATATTTAATTATTTTTATTTACATAATAATTGTTTGAAGCTCATATTCCATCAAATTTTTAAATAAAAACATTAAAATGTTGAAAATGTTCATATATTTTAATAGGGTTTTGGCACTTTATTGAGGAATTACTACATACATAGTCGAACTGAACTTGACATTTTGAAATTTAAATTATTTATCAAAATTAAAATTTAACTTGAAATTTATAATTATTTAGTCATATTTTGCATAATTCTAAGTAGATTTTGTAAAAAATCAAGAAAGAAAAATTTTAACGTGCTTTATTTTTTCTTTTTTATAATAATACATATTATTATATAATTAACATATTCATAATGTTTCACTCTTTCAAAAATATAATTCTCCTCCTCTCAAATAAACGTACATACGGGTGGCCTCTTTTTTCAAAAAATTAAAATTTGAAATTTTGGGCTCAAATATTAGAGATTTTTTCAACCTTCAACGATATATGTTGTCTATATCAGACCTCCTTTCTTTTTGATACTTAACATTGTTCCTAAATCTTAGCCGTTAAGGCTGTTCTGAATAGAGATGCGAGTTTCCGAATTTTTTTAGCCCTGGGATGTCATAACCGCTGCGGTTTTGTAAAATTTGGGATAAATTTTGACAATCCATTTTTTGTGGGATGTACGTTTATATCAATTTGCTCGGCGTTTGCCGAGCTATTGTACAATCCTACTCGAATTCATTACGCAGCCCTGGTCACTCAAAGGCCAGGGCATACAATTACAAAATAGTAGAGTGAGACTCTTCTAATTTCTTCCAATCACAAGGAAGATCTTAGAAGAGCCTCACTCTGCTCGAACACATTACGCAGCCCTGGTCACTCAAAGGCCGGGCATACAATTACAAAATAGTAGAGTGAGACTCTTCTAATTTCTTCCAATCACAAGGAAGATCTTAGAAGAGCCTCACTCTGCTCGAACACATTACGCAGCTCCTGCTCAACAATGAGCAGGTCTTACCACTTTGAGAGGCTTTCGCTCGAGTTCTGATGCAGATCCCAACGCGAGCGAGAGTCTCTCAAGCAAGCTTCTAATTCGTAGCTAGAGTTTCACTCTTATGAACTGGCAGCCAATTTGAGAGACTTTCGCTCGAGATCTAATGAAAAATCAGAACTCGGCCAAAAATTGCCCAAACAGGCTTGTAATTCGTAGCTATAGTATTGATCGTATGGATGTGTTGCCAATATGAGAGACTTTCGCTCGATGTCTGATATTGCATCAGACATCGAGCGAAAGTCACTCAAAACAGCTTAGACATGTCTATTTTGACGGCATTAAATGATTTCATAGGAAATGTCTCAGTTGTTAATTAAGTTCACGTGAGCTTTTATGAATGAAAATAAGTAAAAAAAAAGAATTTTCTCAAAAAAAATTGTGTACGCATTGAAATTTTTATCTATAAATTTAGATATGTCATCAATAATATAATATAATTTTAAATTCGTGGAGTACACTTGGGATAATTGAATATGGGCTACCCCATCCCAACCTCTCAAACTTCCTCTGAATTTGGACAAGGTATCCCAATCCCAAAGACCTATCTGAATAAAATGAAATAAGTATATTATATATATTATTTATTTGCTAATAATGAGCATAAATCGCTAAAATTATGAAGAAATTAAAAATTAAAAATTAAAACTAGAAAAAAATGTTGATTTAATGAGAGAATATTGTATAAAAATAGAATTATTAGCTAAAATACGTATTAATTTTATGATATTTCAATCACATTAACGAAAATCGCCCATTTTTAATTCAAATGGGCGGGAAAAAAAATAAAATTCCAAAAAAAATTGAATTGGGGAAACGATAGGGGACGGGATATGAGAAACCCCATATGTTTGGGAATTTTTCGCATCACTAGTTCTGAAAATATTTTTTTTTCGAAAAAATTCGAAAAAAATTCTTAAAATTCAAAAATCCCTTAATTCCTGAGGATTTTGGAAAAAAGTTTTTACATGAACATGTGTATATTATATGAAGTATATTGATAAGGTAAAAATCGAATTTTATTGCATATTCATCGAGAAAATAAACTAACGAATCCCTCAAAATTGAGAGGGTAATCCTCCTCCTCTCAAATAAACGTACATACGGGTGCACCCTTAAGTATCTCTCTGAACACAAATTAAAAAAAAATCAAAAATGGAGATGGGGGGAATCGAACCCCCGGCCTCAACTATGCTAAAGTCGCACTCTACCACTGAGCCACACCCCCTTACAATAATTACTTAATTTTAAAGTATTTAATGAATAAAATTATAATATTAATTATTATTCTTGATTCTTTACTTTTGTTCAACCATGTATAGCAATTTATCAACTCATTGCTTTCAATTTTTACTTTTTCATATATATTTTCAAAATTTATATTATTTCTTCCATTTAGTTTATTACTTTGAAAAAATGATATTTTCTTTCTTTTTGATAATCCTATATATTCAATTTCTTTCAAAATACTTACTCTATTGTCTTTTATTTTCCAATTCTCTGAGAATCATTGCAATATAGAATGCACCACTAAATTGAAAATTTCTACTCAAATGCATCTTTTGAATTACACACGTCTTCTCACGATAGAATAGCAGCAATGATATCAAACTGCGAAATGTAACTGCTCATGAGGAAATCTAATCTAAATAAAAATCATACCCGAAAGTTTAGTGGTAATATATATCAAATTTCATAATGGAAAACGTATTATAATAAGATATTTAATTCACCGAACTCATGCCAAGTTCTTATCTTATTTCATTAGTATGTGATCCAATATTATTTTGTGATGTGTTTAGAGGCTTTATGTTTCAGAAGCAAATTCAAAAAAAATTGAGATAAAAAAAATCTTGTACTGAATAAACTTCCAATAAAAGAAAAATATTTCGGTTTAAACATGGAAAAACATTAGAATTTCACTAATATTTGGATCAACATTTTAACGGAAAAGTGTTGAATTTTCACTTTTCTCAAAAGGGACAACAAAATTTATTTTATCCATAGTTTGAATATTATCGATAGCTATCATATATGGATTCAATTTTATGCGTTTAGTGAATCAATGAAATCCCGCCAAATATACCATTCAAAAAAGAAAGTTTTGTCAATCAGATTTCAATGAGTAATTCACCCCCTACGGCAGATGGGGACAATGGTCTCAAGTCAAAGCAACCTGTTCCCGATAAAAATGCCGGTGAAGTTGCCCAAGAAAACACCAAGCCAGAAGAGCCAGAACAAGGCGAAAATAATGGAAAAAAGGAAACCTCGATGGAGCGTTCCGCCAAGACAGATAATGAGGCTCACGAAAATCAAGAAAATAATTCATCCGAAAAAAATTCCTCGGATTCTTTCCAAATCGATTCTTACAAAATTCAAGATATTTTCTGTCAAACTGCGAACACAACCAATCCAGAGTACCTTGTCAGCCTGGAAGGATCATCAATTATTCGTACTGTTAAAGTGGGAGAGGACGTTTTCCATTCTTCTAAAGATTACCAGAAGAAACTCAAGGAATTCAAGAATTCTACCTCCCCAGGTATCATCGTTTCGAATTTGACATCCGAGCTCATAGAGCCGATGTCATCCCCTATATCTGTCCCTTGTTTATATATGGATAGAATTATAACTCATCGCTACGCCTATAGTCCGAACACATACCTTATTGAGCCGATCGACGAAGACGATGAAGAGGAATTTCTCAAGGACCAAAACGAGAAAAAGGAAAAAACGGTTATTTATTTCGTTAAGTGGAATGGCATGGATGAAGAGTCAGCATCATGGGAAACGGAGGACACCATTGCAGGCAAGGCTCCTTCCCTATTTTGTGCTGCAAATGCCTATGATTTCCCAAGAATTATCGAAAACTACTGGAGAAAGACGAAGATCATTGACGAAGAGTCGGACTACAAGAAATTCCCAGAAACTCTCGAGCCACATGATTTACTCCACGATATTAAATTATCGGACGCACAATTAGAGATTTTCAACTTCCTCGTTAAGACAATTTCAGCCAATAAGACCCCAGTCGTCAGAATTCCTCAGGGTATCGGAAAGACTGTCGCTATAACCTCATTCCTCAACACAGCAGTCTTCAAGCTCAACGAAAACCACCCAACGCTTCTTATCTGCGACGATACATACACTTGGGTCGAGACACTCAGATTCGCTTCGAACTTGTACTGGTGCGAATATCCAGAATATAAAGGAGCCAGAAGCATCATTTCCCGCGAAGAGTTCCAGGGCAAGATTGGCGCTAAGTTCGATATCATCGTCATGACCCATGAACTCTTACAACGCGCAATGAATGCAGTTAATAAAGTTAAATGGGGATTCATCATCTTTGATCAGACAAACGATCAATTCAAGGTCCCAGTTTGGGTCACAAGACTTCCTGGCCACAAGATCTATCTCTACGATCAACAGAACGATGATTATTCTCAAATTCATTCATCATACGAAGTCGCTACCATTACTGGACAAGAGTACAAGGCATACGAAGAGCTAATCATGGTCCCAGATCTCAATGCCGGCCTCATTTACGATTATTTATACAATCATCTCAAAAATTACAACCTCGAGCTTTACGACAACTTCCAAGTCCAAGTCTTCTTCCTACAATGTGCATACTCGCACCAATTCCTTGTTCCAGAACTCAAGGATATCATAATTGGTCGCAAGGCTAAAGAACTTGGCTCTGCTCCGACACAAGAAGACATTCTTGAGCTCTCAGGCGAGTGTTCTGCCAAGTTCCAAGAGGTTTTGAAGATCACAATGGAGTGCACTTCATCTAAAACTGTTTGTGGCGTCATCGCAAATGGTTTCGCAGTATTACGTTTACTTAAGGAGTTCCTTGTACACAAAGGTGTCCCAGCAACTCTTCTCAGTTCCCCAATTCCAGGCGAATCCTTCGATAAGACCTTCGAATGCGGCGCATTGTTAATGACTCGCAACATCAACTCATCAGTCATCGAAAACTTGGACATTTCCACTCTCGTTTTCTACGATATCGACGAAGATTTCCAAACCGACCTCCACATCCAAGAATACCTCGGCAGATGCTCACAAGTTGCTGTCAAGCGCTTAATCACTGCCGAGTCCGCCGAAACAGCCATCTACGGCCATGTCCTCAACACGGACGAATTCTACGCCCAAGGCATGGAGAAGGAGGAGGCGGAGGAACTCGTCAGATACTCCATTGCAACAACTTCACCATGGAGTCGCTCCAAAGACCAGAAAACGCAGACATTGGACGTTGTCTATCCAGACATGATCACGCAGTTGTACAAGGAATTCAACCAGATTCCTATCTCCAGTTTAGAGACTTCCAAGGAATTCTGGCACCACATCTACTCTAAGAACGACGAAGTTCCTGCAAACGGAGACATCACATTGAATTCCGTCAGAAAACTCGTTGACGATGTCTGCAAATTCGGTGTTTTCGATATCAAGAAGATAGCAGAAGACATGAAATTGTCAGAAGAAGTGACAAAATCTCGTATTCTCATGTCATTCTCGTCAATGCTCGCTGAAACAAATACATACGATGTTATTTACATCGCATGTTACATTGCCAAAGAACTTTCAGCGAAACAAGTACCGGTAACTGCTGAAGAATGGACAGAATTGTATTCCCAAACATACGAAGATAACAACGACGCAAAGATCATCCAACAAATTCTGTCAGAATCAAAGGTTTACAAGTCATTTGCCAAAACATGTCAATTTGCAAATGACAGAATTGCCGTTGAAGCATATTCTCAGTTGACAGAAGAATTGTATCCAAGGAGATACTGGACTGACAAGAGCGATCTTCCAACGAAAGAACAATTGAAAGAAGTCCTCAAACAAAGCAGTTCTTTCTGGCATGTCAGATACGATGATTTGAGAAGAGAAATGATGGTCGATGTCAACTCTTTCGCCACACATTACAAAGACGAAAAGATCAAGGATGAATCATTGGCATTGAAGTTCTGTGTTGACATTTTCAAGTGGAATCCAAAGAGTCCAGAATGGGATGAAAACGAAGTTCTTCAAGTCATCGCAATGCTCAGTGAATACGGCATTCCTACGAACAAAGGAAATGATGATGGAGAAGAAGTCCTCGCTCTCTGCAATTTGATAAGAAAGACACCGGAAGAAAGTGTCAAATTCTGTCGTTTGATGCAGGAAGAAATCATGAAATTCTCTTTACACGATGTTTCCATTGTTTTGCCGAACCAAATGACGAATACAGAGGATGTAATCGAAATTGTCGGCCAAAACATTGCAAACCAGAAACCAAACATCATCGCAATGCACGCAATCAGAAATTATCTCGCGATGACAGAGCAGCAGCGCAAGGATAATTTCTCAGGAATATTGCCAGACGGATGGACAGTTGAGACTGATTATCTCTTGTTCAGTTTCTGCTGCCAGTTCGGTATGGAAGCAGCGAACAATTTACCTGATGTTGATATCGGTGAAACAAGAGAAGGAATTGACGTTTTCGGAAATTACGAAAAACTCTTCAAAGCAACCGAAAATAACTCAGCAATCGTTGAGAAGAGAATCACAGCAATCGCACAATCAGTTTCTCCTCGTGTTTCTCATTCTTCTTTCTCCGATGAAGAGCCACAAATTCCAAAGACAACAAGATGTGGCAGAACCGCCAAAGTCACTTCACCTCCTGAACCAACGACCACCAATCCTAAAGCTGCAAGAATCAAAGAGGAAATCGTCATGAAGGTTCCAGAAAAACCACCACCAAGTGTCATCATGGTTCCTCCAGAAGTCAGACTGAGAAACCACGAGATGTCGAATGAAGAATTCCTTCAATCTGTCAGAGAAATGCGTATCGCATCCCAGAACTTGATGAATGCCCTCACAGAAGAACTTTTGCCTCCTGATTTCGTTCTCCAGATTTTGAGAGAAAACAAACTCAGTTCACCTAACATTACTAGTTTGTTACAGATGGGCAAATTGCAGCCAAACATTGTCTATCAATTACTTGTCGAGCACCAAATTACAAATGAGATTCTGAATGAAACATTGACTTGGGTTCTGAACAACAAGTATTTCACTGATGACGTTGTGAGAAACATCTTGGCAATCTACAGGTACAACAAGCAGACAATTTCCCAGGCGATTTCTAACAGAGGAATGGTGATTTCGGACCAGAAACAAACGCCACCTCCGCCTCCAGCGACTGCTCCTCAGAATCCGCCACAAATTAAACCACCAATTCAGTATTCTGTCATTTATCAGCAGCCAGTTGTACAACAAATGCCTCTACAAGTACAACAGCAGATACAGATGCAACAAATGATGCTTAACCAGAATAATAATAAGAAATCTAAGGGTAAAGCTGCACAACCAGCCCAGCCAACACCACAACAGCAGCAACAACAGGCACAACAACCACCGCAGATGAATCCGGCCTTAACTCAGCAAATGTATTATATGCAATACGCATATGCCCAACAACAAGCTGCAGTTGCACAGCAACAACAGGCAGCTGCCCAGGCCGCCGCTGCTGCACAGGCTCAGCAAAACCAGGCACAACAAAATCAGAATAAGAAGAATCAACCACCACCACCACCGTTGCCACAACCAGCGGCAGCATTGCCAGTAAGGCATAAGAGAGGTCCTAAATCTGCAGCAGAAAAGGCAGCCGAGAAGCAAGCTCAAGAAGCTGCACAAGCCGCTCAAGCTGCAGCATCAGCCGGCTCACAGGGAATCGCAGTTCCCCTCAAAATGAACGCCCAGCCATCTGTTGTCCCATTTATCCCTGTTCCTTTGAAGAGTGACAACAAATCTGACGACACAAGAAGAGGTCAGAAGATTATTGAGTCAACTGTCTTGGATACACTATTTAACAAGTTGGACAAGATCGACAAGGACCACAACAAGAAGTGAAATTGATTTTTTTTCTACAAAAACAAAAGTTTATGAATTATATATCTCTTTATATTCATTTTTATTTCATTACGAATAAAAGAATGTTTTTTATTATTCCCTTTTTTGTTTTGGTGTAATTTTGAAAATTATTTTTCCATTTGAACAACAAAAAATCATCTTTTCAATAATAACATAAGCAGATCATTTCAATTTTATATGTTCATTGAGAAGATTGGTACACAAAGATTATGAATTTCATAAATTATAAATTTATGTGCCTATTTGTATGAAATGACCATCAAACACATTCCTATTTCCATGTATACATCATGAACAAAACCATATGTCTTATTGAATATATGTATGATTGAATTTTAACCAAAACGTTCAGTTATAGGGATGTACATACAGGCTTATAATACATAATTTCATTTTCAATATTCTATCTTCAATCTCGCAGATAATTATGAATTTATTCAAGATATCTTCTCACATCACTCAGTAACATAGTATTAAACATAAATTCGGATTTAAAAAAATAAGATAGTGGGTTTATACAAATAATACAACTAATTAAAGCCAATAGCCATAAGAATATAAACAGGACTAATGTCATTATTAGACTTATAATCTTCAGTTTCTTCTACTTTTTTTGTTTCTCCGGTGTTGACAAGAACAGGATTAGAAAAGTCTAAAGAATATTCATTTTGACAGTTAAATGTACTTAGATGATTAAGATGAAATGAAAGATTAATACTATCACCAATTATTGCTGAACTCGAGGGGTTTAAAATAGCAATTACATTGTTTGATAAATAGCTACAATTTGTTACTGAAGAACCAGAACCGCAATTGAAAATATATTGACCTGTATTATTTTTAAATATAGTGTTATAAATGTTAAGAGGTGCACTTCCAACTATTCCCGCACTACCACTTGGAGCTTTGTTATCAAGGAAGTTGCAAGTTATTATTTTATGGGATGAAGATCCATGGAAACCAATATATTCTTTGAGTACTGTATTGTTATATATTGTTGAATAGTTGAATACGCCAACACCTGTTGTCTCCCAAAGCGCATAGGCGACGTTGCCTGTATTATATGCAAACGAAATATTGGAAGATGTCAATAGTTGATTTCCTTGTGACATTGCAACACAATTATAATGTCCTTTAGAGATTGCTATTGTAGATTGATAGAGAGAGTTTAAACTCACACTGTCACCATTCGCTTTTGTATAAGAATGACCACCCCAACCTGTACTCATTGATTCTGATGTATTATAGCTACAGATTCGAGCCTGAACGCTTTGTCCACCCATCTTGTATATAGAGCCGCCACCATTTGAGTTTTGAGAGTATGAATTCAAAAATGAGCAACTAAGGACAAGAAGATTATTACTTGCGTCAATTTGAATTACTCCATTTGGGCTAAAATTTTGGAATACACAATTATCAACAAATACATCATTAGACTCTGTAATTCTGCTAGAACCATTGTTAATGTAGATTGGAGCTCCAGGGGGATAATAGTTTTCCCAATCAGCAATTGCTTGATGGATTCTTAACATACTAGAGATGCCTAGAATTGGGAGAATAAGTGCTCTTTTTTCCATCATCAGTGGTTTTAGAAATTTTGAGATTGGGCAAAAAAGGTTTTGACAGTAAACATTGGAGAAAAAAACTCAAAATTTAAATAGTATTATAGAAATGATTAATATCGAATTAATTTGAGTGTATTTGAAAATATCAACTTTTCAAAAAATCAGCAAGTTTGACAAAATGAACAAATGCATATTTTCTCTTCAAACTAATATTTTTCAACAAATTAACAAATTATATTTGAGTCCTTAATTATCACTTTTCCTGTAATTCACAATTTTTTGAGTGAGAAAAATTTTTAATTATGCAATCTACTTCCACAATGAAACGTATACGAAGGATTTAATAAATCTATTTTTAAAACTCTTTGAAAAATTCAATTGCATGATATTTCAATAATATACATTCAAGTAAATTCAATCCTAATCTTAATTTAAGAGTAAAATGAAACTTTGAATTAGCTAATACACCAAAATATTTAAATCTTTTATTTAACATATTGAAATTTTGGGATAAATTTACTCAATTCTAAAATCATCGAAATTTTATTAAAATGTAATTCTATAACCAATGATTTTTATTATTATTTTTAAACAAATTTAAAGGTTCTTATCCGCCTTGATCAAATTTCTTACTCTTTATTTTGGTTCTGTTTTTCATGTATTAATATTAATAAACTAATTAGGTATTTTCTCAATACTTTTATACCATAACGTTCAAAATAGATAACGCTTTAAAATATCTTTAATTTCTTAAAACATTTTTTTTTTGTAAACAGTAAATCATTTAACACGAAGCTTTACAAATTCAATGATCCTTGGACGCGTTCAGATATCAGATGACACTAAATCTCTAATAGATGGTCTAGACTACATTATCGAAGAACGTGGTGAAATCTTTTTGAAAGGCAAAGGAAATCGTAAGACTTTCTTTGTTTCTCTTCCTGCAAAAAATAACAATATAGAAAACTCTCTCATTTTGAAAATTAGTTTACAATTATATTTTCCTTGTTATATTATGAAATAAAGTTTGTTTATTTGAATTTCATTTTGATCATAAAAATGATATATTACGATTCTAATGAATCATTTATATCATAAAAATTATTAGAAAAATTATGCTTTGGATAATGCACATGAGTATCGCATCATACACAAATATTGAATTCTAGAATCAAACCCTAGTTTTAGACATTTTAATTTGAAAATCAAATTTCAATAAAAAACTCTTTTATAATGAATAATTTATAATGAACTTATTCAGTATTCACTTTTATCATGTTTCGAAATATTACAAATGGGAAATCAACAAAATCATAGATTTTTTTCAAAGAAAGTGAGAAAATAATAGCACATTATCTATAAGCATCGAATAGTAATCTCATGAAACTAAAATTGGTGGATGTTTATTACATTTCTGAAAATAATTCAATTAGTTTTACTAATTTATTTGAAGAAAACATCATAAAGCTTGACCCAAAAGCATGCCTGTATCAAATCCATAATGCAAATCATTAATTTTTTAAAACATATTAATAATTGAAAACCGCTTCACTCATTCAATTTTTAATCTATTTTGGTGAAAGTGATAAATCAATCATTGAGATTGGTATACATAGCTTCATATTGTCCTTTTCATAGGAATTTTTTGTTTGTTATCGTGAATTTTTAAATAGAAACCGATTTTTTAATTCAAAATAAGGGTTTCGTTTTGCTAAAATTGTCACTTTTATAGCATATTTGTTTTTGGATGTTTTGCGAAACCAAAAAAACAAACTATGATATACAATGTGTGTGTAAAGAAAATACTTTATTTACTAGTTAAAAAATCATTTGGTATTGATCAAGTTATTTTTTCTGGATAAGATATTATATGGATAATTGGATAGAAAATACAATTATATAATCTTGTACCTGGTTTAATTAAGCTAATTGTCATCAGAAACTTGTAATTTTTATGAATTTCAGATTTTCTTTTCATTACTGCTTTTCTTAATAGGTCAAGTTCTTATTTACGTTATAAAGTATGATATTTACAAATATCAAGTTATCATGTTTTTTGAGAAATTATGAGAAACAAACAAAAATGAAAAAGATAGGAATAGCAATGAATAGTGATGTGGGTATAGAAAATGTAAGAGATATGAATGCAAAGCAATCAGTATTTAGGATATTGACCATAGATTTCGAAAAAAAAATGCTGCATATTGAGCGAAAACTATGATTATATTATAAGGCTGTCATTTAAAGCATAATGAAACTATTCCCTTTTCATTTTAATCGAATAAGATAGTAAAGATTTTTGAATTAGCTAGAAACTGATGAGATGTTTTCACAAATCAGATTTTTAATCTCTATAATGCATAATTCACTCAATATCTCAATTTTGATATTGCGAGATATTTTTGCTATCGGTTTCGCAATTTTGACACAATAGCAAGAGGGTTCTATAAGCATTATTATCAACGTAGAATCTGAATATCATATCAGAAAATGTCGCAAATCTGACATTTACCCGACCAAATAGCAAAAATAATTGAATACTTTTCGCAAAAACTTTAAAAATCGATAAAAATATGAAATATAGATATTAAAGAGACTTTTTATATAATATTAGGTCAGGTAAGTGGGGCTTCCAGGGGCTGCGCCCCTTCTAGCCCCTAAGAAATTTTGCCCAAGACCCAAGAGGAGGACCGAACCCCAGCCGACCAGCCGGTGATAAAAACCAAAACCGTTTTTAAAAAGTGACAGACAACTCCGTTTTTTAAAAGTGACAAAACCGTTTTTCACTATATAAGAGATATGCAAACAAAAAAGTGACAGCCGCATGTTTTAAACTACAAAAACCGTTTTTTACTTCACTTAAAATGCCACGTAAGCTACGTAAGAATATACGTAAGAGGAAGAGAGCATTGAAACATCCAATAGTAAAACTGACACCACAACAACAGTTGCAACAACAAATGATGAATGACCCCACTATGTTGCAACAAATGTCAAGCAACCCTATGCTTTTAAACCGAGTTATTGGTGCACAGAGTGGAGGTTTAAGAGCGGCACTTTTAGCGAAAATGGCAGGCTATGGTGGAGCTGCAGACGGAACAGCTTATAACCCTCAAAGTCAAATGAATTTGAGTTCACTCAAAAATCAAATAACAGATGTCAAAAAGTCAAACATAGACATACAGAAACAAATAAGTGAAAACGAAAAGAAACTAGAATATGACAGACACACAAAGAAACTCAATGAGTTAAACGTAGAGAAAAAGAAGAAAGAAGAACAACTGAAAGAACTAAGTACAGAGGAATATGCGAAAAAAGTGTCAGAAAAAGCAGCAGAAGTAGCAAAAATGGAACAAGATGTTATAAATTTGAAAAACCATACTACTCAATATAAAGTACTGAAAGATGAAGAGATAAAACAAAAAGCCCTGAAGACATATATGGATAGCGATGAGTATAAAAAAGAAGTTGAAGCAAATGTAAAGGCAGAAAAACTTTTACAGTTGCAAAACCAAACCGTACAGTATGAAAACTTAGCACAAGAAAGTAAAATAACGACGCAGCCATGCAAAAGGCAATGAAAAGCGCAGAATATATAAAAGCTAATAATGACTGGTTAGATGCCCAAGCCAACGCTAAAGCAGCCCAACTTATAGGGTCAATAAGGACAAAAATACAAGCGGATGAAGACAGTTCAAATGAAGCTTTAATGAATGCTGACTTTAAGAACGCCTTCGAAGCTCTTCATAGTAAGGTAAAACTAGTGAACGACTTCTCATCTGGAAAGAAACTGAAGTCTGAAGGTTTCGACAACGAGTTAAGAGAAGTAGCACAAAATATGACGAAAATAACAGATGCAGCAACGAGACAGGCAGTTCAAAGTGCCTATGACGCCGTTAGAGCAACTGTTGTGGAAAGTCAAGAAAAAGAGTTACAACAGACCAAAACAGACCTAGTAAATGCTTTCTTAAAAACGAAAAGTCAGGTAGGACATTATGCTGCAGATGGAACATATGTGCCAGCTGGTGGAACTTATATACCACCAAACCCTCCAAGAGAAGCACCTGCACCAGGACTACCTAAAACATTTACATCGTCACATGGACACAGACACAGGCATGCACCAAAACCAACACAACAACCAACACAACAACCAACAGTTCAAAATCCAGCACCACAACAACAACCAACAGTTCAAAACCCTGCACAACAACCAACAGTTCAAAACCCTGCACAACAACAACCACAAACAGAGCAAGGACATAAAAGAAGTAGAGAACAAGGAAACCAAGAATTCTTAAAAATGCTTAAGGAAGATTATGGTTACCCAGATACTCTTGACTTTAGTGACAGATATAAAGAAGCTATTAGAAAGTTCAAGGAAGGAAATACTGACCCGAACCTATTTAGCTTTATGGTTCAGCACCAAATGGGATATAATTTCAAACCTGGAAAATACAAGCTCGCTAAGGGATATGATTTAATAGCATATCATCCAAATGACATGAATGAATTTACTCCGAGATATTTGGTGTCAGAGCTAAATGATAATTCAACTCTCTTCATGAAACGCGTAAAAAATAGAGACGGAACGAAAGAAGAAAGGTTTATGAGTCCGGATGACTTAGATAGGGAACTTGTTGAAAACGGTCTCGGAATATATGAAATGCCAGCAGATGAGGTACAAGAAACTCCACAGGAAGAAGTTCAGATACAACCAGACATGGAAGAAATAGTTCAGCAACAACAGCTAGAAGAGCCTGAAGGAAACGAACAAGTCCCTCCTTTGGAAACTAACTTCGCAGAACTAGATGAAGATTTGGAACAGCCGAAAAATCTTGACCCTCAACAAGTGTATGCGGAGAATATGGAATCTTTCCAAGAGTCTAAGAAAAATTCGGCTGACATAGTAGAAGAATATCGAAAAATGTTCGCCGACATACAAAAGACTCCAACATCAGATGAAAATATTCAGCATAGAATGGAAGAACTGAAAGAAAGTGTACGCAAATACAACAATCCTTTTTACTTACGACCATATAACGTTCAATCTTTGGCTGAACTCGGTGAAAATAAAAGGTTAAATTTCACCAAAACATATAGAAATGAAACATTGTTTAAAGTTCATTCAGAACCTAACCAAGATGGAAACAAACCTACTTTTGTTTCTGCAGACTATGGAACTACAATGAGATGGGGTCATAAAGCTAATCCGGATAGGTGGTTCATAAACTTACAACCACAATTCCAAGAAGTTGTAGACGCAATGGAAGTGAATGGTGAACCAGATATAGCTGGTATTTTCAGCGCGGCTTTAATGCCATTGAAAGATATGAAACATGCAGATATTTTGAACCAGTATGAAATGAACATGGCTGATGGAAATATAACACCTGACGTTCTAGAACATTTATCTCAAAGAACTACACAGAACCATAGAGATGGTATATTTGGTGAAGAGTTTAGAAAGAAAGTTAGGGAGATAGAAGGAAGAGAACCTATTGTACATGACCTTGCAAACGAAAGTTTACAAAATGTCATAAAAACTTACTTTGCAGACAATGAACTGAGAAGGGATGAATATTTAAGAAAACTCAAATGGACAGTACCAAATGAAATGTTAGTATTGAAAAACATGTTCCTTGACAAAATAAAACCAACTACAGAAATAAATGACGCAAGACTGAAACATTGGTAAAAGCTTTCCCATTCACAAAAGATATTATTGGTAACATGGAAAGAAAACCAGAATGGCTACAAAAACATATATTTGGAAACGAGCTTATTCCATATGGACAAGCTCTGTTTGAAGAGCTTGAGCGGAAACTCAGGAAAGAGTCATGCAAACAATACGCGAAGACTCAAATACAAACTATGACAAATCTTTCTAGGATATAGGTTACCTGAGATGGGCGACCAGAGCCCAAAGGCAAAAAGGACATGGGAAATTTACAACATACTAGGTGAACATGAGGCAAAGATGCAACAACTTGAAGCAGAGGGCAAGTTACCAAAAGCGACACCAAAGAAGAAGAGAAGAGTAGAACAAAGTGAAAGTAGTGAAGAAGTAACTTCATCTAGTGAAAGTAGTGGCAATGAAGGAAAAAGAAGAGTTAAAAACTCAGTCAGGAAGAAAGTAAAGCTTGGTCCGAGTGGGTTCTATTATGATATATAAATCCAACTATTCTATATTTTACCCATATGAAATGTACGCCGCTCAGAATATAACGCAACAGTTTTGGATGCCATGAACGGAAATGTTTCCGAATGGTATAACGAATGCGACAATGCCATTAGAAGGTCAGAAATAGTTCCTGGAACTTACGAATATACAACTGCTGTTTCTTATGGAAACGTAGGTGAGTTTGGAGAAGGTTCTTCAACAACAGTAGATATTGCTTGCGACAGGTTTCATATTATTTTATTGACAACTCATTCTTATACGTGGAACAAGATATTGAAATAAAACCTTCTGCCAAGTTGTCTGACAAGAAAGGTTGCAATGGAATTTTCTATGTCGGATACCAATATGCTCCAGAAGTTTTCATGGGATATAAGATATATTCTAACTCTGACTTAGTTCAAACAGTAACATGGGCAAACTATGAATGGTTCGCTTTGAGAAACTCAGTAAACCACAAGCTAAGAAACAAACAGACCAGTATGCAAAATTGAAAAATAAGAAGACTTGACCCTAACGTTCCAGGAGTTTATGTTAACCTTTCTGGTTCAGATGGAACTGCTGCCACTAAAGTAAAACTGAAACTTAGAGTTCCTTTGTCATCTTTCCTCATCTTCAGGTTTTAAGATACTTGCCAAACTGGGCAGGAAAAATTTCTATCGAACTTACTCCAAGCAAAAATAACTTAGTCATTGCACCAACACAAGACCCATTCAGCATTACTGTAGCTGGAACTGGTGGAGCCAAGTTCTGTGACTTTTGCAAAGACAAAGTTGACTTAGACTTTGGTTTCTCAACTTCAACAATGAAGTAAACTATTATTTCAATGCTGCTGGAACTGCTTGGGACCCAGTTAAGTTTACATGCGAAAAAATTTGAATGCAAGAGAATAGAAAGCAGACTTGCAGTCTATATGTTGGACCCAGATATTTCAAATGCTTTAGCTGCCAAATATATTGCAGTTCCACTTATGTTCCCTATACAACCAAATATCTGTCAAAGACTTTGCAGGTGAAGTTGGAAACCAAAGTGCTGACCCAGGTGCAAGAACAGATATTGCTTTAACAACTGCAATGAAACATGCAGATACTATGTTTGTACTGTTCAGACGAACTATAAATGACTATTCTTGTTTCTACAACCCCGGTATTAAATATCATATAAACATAGTGGCAAATATTATCCAAGAGAAGAATATTCTACAGTTGAGGATATGAGGTCACAACTTGACATTAGATGCTATGAACTTTAACAACAACTTCACAACAACCATTAACCCTGAAATGCAAAGTTCTATTATGCCATATGTAAAGTATGGACTCATACAGGAGGTCAAAAAACTCAATATACAAATGGAGACCGTTCAAACTTTTGGCTTGGCATTCCATTTGCTGACTCAGAAGACTTTATGGGTGGTATTTCAACTGTTGGTACTGTACAAATACAATATACTGGTGACAGAGACGGTCCAGATGAACTGAGAGCAAAGAAGTTTAACAAAACCAATAGCACTTTTCACGGAAGATGCTCTTTTGAAGATTCGTTCGATGAAACCTGCTGGGGCTCCTCAGATTGGCAATAACGACAGCTTCCATCGAGCAGATTTTTGGCAGCAGGTCAGTAAGTTGTTCTTGAACTGACTTCTCTCCGTCAAATATTGACAGTACGGCCAGTTTTGACATAATATTTATTATAAACTTACCTTTAGTAATATCTGTAAGTTTTGAAGTTATATTTTGTCTGCTTCAAGAACTTTCACCATTTCAGTTATACCAACTTTCTTTGCTTTATGAAAATATTTAGGTTCAGCAAAGACTGCTATTCTATAACATTTTCCATTGTTTGTGTAAAGAACTATTCTGTCAATGTATTTGTATTGTTTGTGAGTATAAACTTTGTTCTGCTTCAATTCAATAAGATATCCGAATACGTCCATCTTTTTATTCTAAGTAAAATGTCATTTCCGAAAAATAGAAGCGTAAGTGTTTCAAAAGGTTTAATGGCGGTGGCAGATGTGAAGTTAAATTCACCAACTCAAACAAACAGTCAAAGTGTTATTGTCAATGTCAAAGACAGAGATGTTGAAGTGGGGAAACCATACGAAGACGAAGATGGTATAACAATTGTTCCTGTAAAAGACAACATATCCTGAAGTTAACAGAGACTTAAGTTCTGTTGCAGATATTCGAAACGACTACCAACAACTGAAAGACAAACTTCAAACTCAGGAGAAGATTTGTCAAGCTTTAAGTATAATGTTAAACTTGGTCGAACACAACCCTGTAAAAGTGAACTCATATGTCATTGCACCTCATGAAGTTTGAAAGAACTATTGAAACTTTTGACAGAGGCAGACGATATAAACATCAAAGAAATAGAACCCGACATTGGTTGCTGTGGTGTTTCATATAATGCCATTGACAAGATATACGTTATGAAAGGAGGTGAAACGTTGAACTTAAAGTATAGTTTCCCAGACGTCATAAAAATATTTGACGACCACAACATTTCATTAAAATTTATTTGCTAAGTAAATGGCAGAAGACATAATGGTTTATACTATTACGACTAAAAACCCTGAGTCATATAATTCTATAACAACAAACTTACAAAGTCCTCAAGGACGGTATTGTAAACTAACTTTAAACACAATGACGACTAAAGCCTGTTTTGCTCTTTTGACACCAGGAGACTTTATTGTTGTGAATGGTAAAAAATACTCCTTTGAAGATACTTACTCAGATATACCACCAACAGGTTTTGTTGACTTATTTAATACTTTAAGTACGGGTGTAACATGTGCTGCAACTAGAGCAGGTTTCATTATGTTTGGATGTCCGACTGAGTTTACTATAAACGATATGAGCTATAATACAAAACTTATTTCTGGTTTTTACTACCAACAGTTTCCTATAACAGGAAAAGGTGTCATACAAGGAATGTCTATTCCATTGACATTAAGCACACCAATCTTATATATTGTTTCAAACTTAGGTTCAAAGTGTTATTCGAATGTCGACAGAAACTATTATGACCAAAAGATACTTATGCGTATAAACAATACTTTCTCTGCTGGTTTGCCTATTGTTCATTCGAATGCAGAATTTTCAACCTTAGTGAACTCAAACACTTTGGCAAGTATAACGTTGACATTAGTTGACGCAAACTTTGTTCCTGTAAAACTTTTATGTCCTATGTATTTGTCAATGACGGCAGAAAGTTTCGAATTGGAAGATGCAACTGGTGAAAGTATTGTATTACAAGAACAACTTCAACAACAAATAGCTCAAGAACAACAAATGCAACAAATGGAACAACAAAGTCAAGAATAAAAAAATAATATTTTTTTTTATTTTTATAAAAATGTACAGAATAGATGTTTCAGATTTTTATGACTTCCAAGCATTCAGAAATATGTGTCCATTTCGAGACTATAACAAAGCAGTCGAGAATTTGAAACGTTTAGTCATTTATGTTGACTCTGCCCCAGAATGTTATGTTATGAAAGAATGGGATGTTGTCTTTAACAAACCAAGAGCAACAATAGTTTCAGAACAAGAATGTAGACAGAAACTTAAGAAAATAAAAGTCGTACAAGTTGGCATGAAGATGTTAGATGCTTGGGATATCTTATTGTCAAAGTTAGAAGATTTTTCAGTTCGAGGTATAAAGTTCTATAAACCTTCTCCAAACTTCTATTCTATCTTCACTGGATATAAATATGAACAAGTAGAATGGAAAGAAAATATTATAGAAGCTTGGTTAGACCATGTCAAAGAAATTATATGCAATGGAAACGAAAAGGTTTATGAGTATATCTTATGTTGGTTTGCAAACATCTTACAACATCCAAGTGCTAAAAATGAAACTGCTCTCATTATAATTGGAAAACAAGGAACTGGTAAGAACACATTCTTTACAGATATCTTATGCAAACTGTTAGAAGGTTATTCGAACCCTAATATGACAAACTTAGAAAACATCTGTGGCAAGTTTAACTCCTCAATAGAGAATATGAAACTTATAGTTTGCAATGAACTTCAAAGTATAGATACAACAAAAGTTTTGAACTCAGATGCTTTGAAGAGTCTTATAACAGACAAAGTTGGAGTTGTTGAAAGAAAGTATAAAGACCAAAGAGTTTGTGAAAATGTTGCAAACTTCATTATGGTTTCAAACAATGTTGTTCCGATGAAGTTAGAAAGTTCTGACAGAAGATATGTAGTTGTCAGAACGTCAGATTCTCATATGCAAGATACAGAATATTTTGACGACTTAGCAGAAACTTTGACATCTGACTTTTACAACCACTTGTTCTCATATTTCATGACATTAGATATTTCTAAGTTCAATCCAAGACAAATTCCACATACCGAAGAGAGACAAACATTGTTAGAAGCAAACAAGAGTGTATATGAACTGTTCATAGATGAAACTGACTTTGTGTCATTAGATGAAAGGTCTTTATATGATGAATATAAACAATATTGTCAAGAATATGGTTATATGACAGCGTCTAAACGAACATTCTTGGCAAATGTCAAAAGTCTTTTAGACGTACAGAATGGTGTATATACAAAGAAAAATTTTTATGAGTAAATTTTAAAAAAAATATTTTTTTTATCCGATAGAAAAAGATGGCAAAATTCATCTCAGTAAATAAGTACATGTCAGGACTTAAAGAAGAACTAGACCCATTCACATATTTGAATGTTTACTTCTACCATTTTGAAAAGTCTTCATTCAGCAAAGTTTGGAACATCGAACCAGTTAAGTTTGCTATATTGTGACTAAAAATGGTGCGAAATTTGAAGACTTAGACATAGAAGGTTTGTTAGCAGTCAAAGAAAGTTTTGACAGAAGGTTCTCAAACCTTAAAGAAGGCAAAGCATACAAACTTGTTATACCTTATGAACC
Organism: Trichomonas vaginalis G3; assembly: GCF_026262505.1. Classification (NCBI taxonomy): domain Eukaryota; phylum Parabasalia; order Trichomonadida; family Trichomonadidae; genus Trichomonas; species Trichomonas vaginalis. The sequence goes on from NC_067207.1 coordinate 19,637,916, forward strand.
AAAGAAAGCAGACGACTATGAATATTATGAGTCTAAGATAGTTGAAGTTCAAGGTAAATTGGGTAAAAAGATTTTAGAGTCTAAGCCAGTGTTTGCTCCTAAAGAGGAAGAGAACATTGACATTGACCCAGAAATGTTCTAAAAATAAAATTTTATTTTTACATGTCAAATTTCTTTTTCTCTGGAACTGGTTCAGGTTCTTTCTTCTCTTCTTCTACTTTCTTTTCTTTCTTTTCTCTCTTCTTCTTTTCTGGTGGAGTTATGTCAAATTTGGCGCAACTATATTTATGTAAAAGTTCTTTGTCCTTTAATAGCTCATCTATTCTGTTTTCTATTTCATCTTCAAGAACAGCGCATGTGTCTTCTTTGCATTCTAAGAACTTTTGTTGGACTTCATCTTTCCAATCGGTGTCATCTCTGTCAACAAGTCTGTCATTGACAAATTTTAAGACTGCTCTTTGTAATGTTTTATGGTTCTTGTCATATTCCCAGAAACAGAACTTTAGAACAAATTCACCTTTCTTGTTTACACTATGTAAGATTTTATGGTCGACAGATGTTTTGCTGTCGAAAAGTTTGTCTCGAATATAGATAGCGAAATCGCTAGACATTTTCTAAAAGATAAAAATTTTAATTTTTCTAAAAATATGTTAGAAAAAAAGTTTGCTGACATTGACAAAAAATTTGAGAATGTTTTAAACAAGAACAAGAGGAAGTTAGAAAATGCTCAGATAAAACCTATACATGACAAGTTCTTATTTGCTCAGAATGGTATAACAGGTCTAATTGCACCACCTGGGTCGGGTAAGACTTTCACTTATCTTAAAATGGCTGCACAACAACAAGAACTAGATGAGAAGAACCCATTCTATGAGTTAGTTGTTATTTGTAGTACTTCTGGTCAATTTGACCAAACCGTCAATTCGTTCAAAGATATTATAAAGAAGTCTAAGTTAGTATGTATAAAAGACTCTGAGTTGTTGGATTGTATAAAGAAGTACCAAAGAAGAGTTTTGAAGTATAATGCTATAAATGAGTATATAAATTCTAAGTTTAAAGACCCAAATGAGGAAATGCAGAGAATATTAGAGAAGAAACACTTCAGAAACAAACAGAAAGAGATAGAATACATTTCGAAGAAATTGCAATCTTACGATTGGAAAACGTACCCTCATAGATGTCTTCTTATCTTAGATGACTTTGCTTCTCATCCTTTGTTAAAGAATAGAGAACAAGACATGTGTCGAATTCTTAAGAAGCTCAGACACTTTAACATCTCAGTCGTAATATGTGTACAGACAGCAAAGAGTTTAAGTAAGGATGTTAAAAGAATACTTACTGACATAATACTTTTCCCCGGATTGTCCGAAGACGATTTCATGGAACTTATGAAAGAGTCCATGGCAGGTAAGTTTGACAGATATGAACTATGGGAGAAGTATAAAGTCATACAAGACCCTCATACTTCTTTCAGAATTCATATCTACGCAAACAAAGTTCAAATTGTAAAAAGTCAATAAAAATAAAGAGTTCATTTACTCTGCTTGTTTGAAGTTGTCAAAATACTCTGTTATTTTTCACGATTTTCATAGAGTTTTGGCGACTGAGTTTTTTTACTTACTCGCTGTTCTTCACTGTTTTCATACGGAATCTCTTCTCTCGGTTTTCCGAGGGAAGCAAGCATATGAGGAAATTCATGAAATTTGGTCATTTTTCAGCAAAAATAATGTTTAGGTGAAGAGGTGAGATCTAACCTGTTTTCTCACCTGTTTTCTCACCTCTTTTTTTCACAACCGTTTTACATGGTAAACGTTATTTTTGGAATTTTGTGAAAACTCAACGGTTTGACACAAGCCCTAAAAATTATTTTACTCAGAATTTTGTGCTGAATTCAGCAAAAATAATGTTTAGGTGAAGTGGTGAGATCTCACCTGTTTTCTCACCTGTTTTCTCACCTCTTTTTTTCACAAGCGTTTTACATGAATTGTACGATGTATATTTGAAATCCTAAACAATTTCGTAGCTTCTATTTCTTCTTTTAGTACATCGAATGTTTTAACGATACCGAAAGTTTCTTTATACTTCTTCTTGACGTCAGATAGAAGGAAATCTTCTGCTGTTGGATAGTTTTTGTTCAGAAATTCTAACATATCCATTTTATCTTCTGCTGGCTTTTCTGCTTCTTTCTTTAAATCTGCATAGTCGTTTCTCATTCTTTCTATCTCTTTGACTGAGTAGTTATATCTCCTCATTGCTGCTTTACATTTAGAACATTGCGGGTTCATTTTTGCGTTATATTCTGAAACCTTACCTGCTAAAACAACTAAAGCGTCAATTGCTCTCTTCATCTCAAACATAGCGGGTCTTATTTGTTCATTCCATACCTTACCTCTTCTATCTTCATCTCTTATTTCCCAAACACATTCTGCAACTAACGAAACAAAGTTGTCGTAGGTCTTAAACTCCCCCGATTTATATATGTCAGAAACATTCTTATATACCATGTCGCAATCTTTGTCCATAACCTTATGGTTGCAATGAAATCCTAGAAACTCATAGTTTACCTTTCGTATGAACTTCTTTATTTCTACTGAGTCAGTTGCTTTGACTTCTATTTCGTCGAATTCAGGAATAGTGAGTTTTTGTTGTTGGATTTCAGGTAGTTTAGGTAAATGGTCAATAATGTCCTGCATTTCATAAAGATACTGTTCATTTTCTTCATTCTGTGCGGTACAGTCTAAATTACTTGTTAAAAATTCCTGCTTTATCTTCTGGATTTTTGTTTCGAAAGTATATGAAGAAGGAATGAAGTTTTTCATCTCTACTAACATTGACGTAGGATTCATAACAAACGAGTTTGGTGCTGTAGTTGTTTGTATTGCTGTTGTGCCGATTGTTGAAATCATATCTTTTATACAAAATAAAAAAATAAAAAAAATAAAACTAACTTTATTTTTTATTTCGGGAAAATTCATGAAAATTCAAGAGGGTAGAAATGAGGGTAGAAAACAGGTTAGATCTAACCTTCTACCCGACATTCTCGTCAAATACAAAAAAATGACACTTTTTCATTAGATAACTGTTATTTTTTGACGAAGTGAAGGTTAACACTTCGTCAAAAAAATCCCTGAAATCATATCTTACATACAAAAAAATACAAAAAAATGACACTTTTTCATTAGATAACTGTTATTTTTTGACGAAGTGAAGACTAACACTTCGTCAAAAAAATCCCTGAAATCATGTCTTTACATACAAAATAAAAAAATAAAACTAACTTTATTTTTTCTATCTTAAGGAAATTCATGACAAATTCAAGAGGTGAAAAAAGAGGTGAAAAAACAGGTGAGATCTCACCACTTCACCTAAACATTATTTTTGGTCATTTACACTCATTACGAAGAAGTCATGACAAAACATTTACGAAGAAGTCATGACAAATTCAAGAGGTGAAAAAAGAGGTGAAAAAACAGGTGAGATCTAACCATCTACCCGACATTCTCGTCAAATACAAAAAAATGAAAAAGTGTCATTTTTTTCATGTCAGAAGACTCGAAGGTGCAACACTTCCAAAATACCGACGAACTCAGAAGAGCAGCATGGCAGTATCTTCTTGACAACTTCTTTGAGTTCTCCAGGTACACCTTGGAAAATGCTGAAGAACTCCGACACAGAGAATTTGGAGAAATTGCACTCCAATACTACCTTGACAAACAAAGGGTAAACAAAGGGTAAAATAAGACTAAAAACTTAACGTTTAAAAAGTGACATTTTTATGAGCTCCGAGTCACCGAGAAAACTTGGTCAGATGTTAGCAGCTTACTTCCCTGAGGAGGATGGAAGCGTTACATACGTAAGGTTCAAAAACAACGAACCTGGAATTGCGTACAAAATTCGCAATTACATGACCATGGAAGAGTACGAAAGGTTCCTACAAGAGAAACCAGCTCTAAACAACTCAGAAAAGAAAGAATAAAAAGTTTAACTCGTAATTGTTTATTTTTTTTACTTGTATGGGCAAGCTGCAAGAATGAAGTCGACTATCTCAGTCTTTGTTTTGACGAGCTGGACGGCTCTTGCGAGTACGTCTGTTTTGCGGTCTCCAGCTGGTGTCTGACCTTCGTAATTGCGCATGTTCTTGAGAGCTCCAACTGTAAATGATTGTAGGATGAAGAGTCTCTCAGACTGCTTGAGGTAGTCTTCACGGTCACGAACCGAATCTGTGGTACGAGTCGAATTGGTCGACCTTAGGGAAGAGACTGAAAGCCTGTCATCTTCCATAGGGGCTGTGGCATAATCTTTGCGTAAGCGGTTCAGACCTTCTTCGAACTCTTGGTCTCTCTTCGATTTGGATTGAGATTGGAATTGCTGGGGTGGAGCTTGCTGGAACATCCAAGGGTTGGGGAAGTAAGGCATAGGCTGAGGAGGGTAGTTCGGGAAGCCTTGTGGTGGGTAGTAACCTTGAGGTGGAAATTGGTAGTAAATCGGAGGTACTTGCTGGAACTGAGGTTGCTGAGGAGACTGTTGTGGTTCTTTAGGTTCCTCTGGTTTGGGAATGGACTGGGTTGGTGGGACGTCGGACATTCGTTTGTGGCTTCACCGTCGGACCACAACGATAAAAATCTCTGCTACTAGCAGTACTGCTACTGACAGTAGCAGTACTTTTACTGACAGTAGCAGTACTTTTTCTGACAGTAGCAGTACTTTTACTGACAGTAGCAGTACTTTTACTGACAGTAGCAGTACTTTATCGTCGAAAACCCTCTCAAATTTTCCTTTTTACTGACAGTAGCAGTACTTTTTCTGACAGTAGCAGTACTTTTACTGACAGTAGCAGTACTTTTACTGACAGTAGCAGTACTTTATCGTCGAAAACCCTCTCAAATTTTCCTTTTTACTGACAGTAGCAGTACTTTTACTGACAGTAGCAGTACTTTTACTGACAGTAGCAGTACTTTTACTGACAGTAGCATACTTTTACTGACAGTAGCAGTACTTTTTCTGACAGTAGCAGTACTTTTTCTGACAGTAGCAATGGTCGAGGTCGAACCTACCGACGAGGCAATTTACCTAATTGAAATTAACGAGCTTGTTAAAGACTTCCTCAGGCAGAATGTAAAAGGCAAGCTTGTTAACGGTTGGATAACGGGAAGGGCTGCCTTGAATCTCGAGACTTCGACTGGAATTCCAATTCAAATACAGACGGGACAGCCTACGACGACATAAAGCAAGCAAAGAAAGAAGCTCTTCTCAAGTTCTTTGCAAAGCGTCCTTGGATACAACTTCCAAACAGAGAGAACCCTTTCCCAAGAATGAACCAAATTCTCAGGGGTCTCCTTCATTCTCGGGTCAGCCGTTCTACATAACCTGTGAAGGCGACATCCAACCAGTTCAGTAAACCTTAACGTTTAGAGTAAAAACATTTTTTCATTTTTTGAATGAAGCAAGTTAAATTCGTCCACACCAATCTCAATGGACCGATGAAGAGTTTCAAGCCATAGTTGAAGACGTTGAGAACGACATAGACGGCGAACTTGAAGGAGCTCAAATCACAATTGCAACCAAAATTGCAGAGTCAAGGAACAGATAGCTCCACTTAAAGCTACCAAAGCTACTCTTGACCTCATGGATAGTTACCGTTTAGATGTCAAGAGTGGAATAAGACAATTAAAATTAAAACTTCTAAACTACGAAGCTATACTCCAAAAGTTAGCAGAAATGAGAAGACTTTACCAGAGCTACTTACATGTAAGGGACTTACCTTCAAGCAGTCCGACCAAAGATGAATTTGTTGACATTGTCCCAATTTTGTCCGAAAGTCAGCTCAGATGTTTCGAACTGCTCCCAACATATCCGGAATATGAACGTTTGCCTGAACTCTTCCGCAATCTCAAAAAACGTTTTTTGGTTCTCATGTTCCAAACTTTTATCGGAAGAGACAACAAACGTTCAGAAGAAGAACAAGATATTATTTTAAACTTGTTGTATGACTTAACCGTCATAACAAGCTTTTTGAAGTAAAACCGTCATTCTCAAACCACTTCATTTTTTCGATGTCCGAACAAGCACCGAAGCCAAACTCAATGGAAGATGTCCTTTCAAGGTTGCCAGACAAGCGCCCAGTTCAAATTCAAATTGCCCAATTGAACGCTCATCTGTCAAACACCATTAAGACTCTCCAAAGTAGTCTTATGGAAGAGATAACCAATCTCAAAGTCGAAGTCCTCACGAACCAAGCTTCCAATAAGAAAGTCCTGAACGATTTCGCGGAAACCTTGCGCCAATACAACATAGAGAACCAAAACCTTGCCCGACTCATCTACCGTTTCTTCGAAGAGATTGACACCATCTGGAAGGTACTCGGAAAGGACAGAACCTCCAACACCGTAATTCGTGAGTACCAAATTGAAGAAGGAATTGTCGAGGAAGAAGAGGAAGAAGAGGAAGAAGAAGAAGAGAAACACGAAGAAGAGGAAGTTTGGGCAACCCTTGTTGCCGATGACGCTTACGAAATTTCCCAACCCTACCCATACAAAATCCGCAACAGGGAGACCGGCAAGGTTCTTACCCCAGTCCTCAACAACTTGGGACACTTGAACCTTAACCTTCGGAATTACGGTTCAATTTCCATGGGAAGGCTTGTCGGTATGCAATGGGTTCCAAATCCAGACAAGAAGACGAGGGTCAGACACATTGACGGTGACAAGCTCAACAACCGTAAGGAGAACCTCGAGTGGTTCTAAGAGTAAAAAAATTTTATTTTAGGGGGAAACCCCAAGTAAATTTAGGTGTTTATTTGGATAAGTATGTTAAATTAAGGGTAATTTGCAAAATTAGTTCCCGACCTTTGAATTGGGCTCTTTCTTTATCCCAGTTGCGTAGGAGGTCGTCCCAGAGGAGTTGGTAGAATTGCCAATCCAAGGACGATTTGTCCTCCCAGGCATTGAGGATGTACTGCTCGTAGAGTTTCATGACCTCTGCCTTGCACCAGACACCCTCTCCCTTGGAACGTAAGGCTTCTTCGAAGTGCTCGAATGCGATTGGCTGCTTGACCATCCGAAATGACACTTTTTGTCCGTTTGGTCAATGTTCGTGTCTCGTGCCATAGTCGACGAAAATACAGACAAACAGGTTATATATGAGTTTGAGACCAAGAATGGTGTAACTCGACCTGTCCGATTCAAAGACTCCGAGGGCGACCATGAAATTAAACGGAAATTAGCTAGGAAGGAATATAAAAATTTTTTACTTCATGCAATGTTTTATTTCTGTGCCGTCTTCAAGTATACCCCAATACTTACGCTTGGAGAGGACATGAACTTCGGTGAAAATTTTGTCCAATTTGAATCGACCCATCTTTTCACCGACTAAACCCATTTCAATGAGTTTGTTATAGCCTTCTTCGTTCGTCATGAGTGCGTCAATGTTCTCATAGTAAACCACAACTTTCGATTTGACTTCGGAGAAGAATTTGTTGTAGTTGTCAAGGACTGCTTTTGCGAACTGAGGGTAAGACCAATGTTCGACAATAGGTTTTAATGTGGTTACTAAGCCACTTTGACCTTGAGTGAATTCGTACTTCAAAACAAAAGGAGAAACCTTTCAACAAAGTTGTCGACCTTCTCATAATGTTTACTCTTCATCTCTTGAGGTTTCTTAATGGAATATCCCCATGTCGAATTCATAAGCAATTTGAGTGTCATTGCAAGTTTGGGGTTTGAAGCTTTCCTAATATCATACAGTTGTTGTATGACTTTTCCAACTGTATAGTTCCTTCCCGGGAACTCACCATCTTCGTTTGGAATTCCAGTCGGAATATATTGGACAAACCTCATGTATGCAGCGTTAAGGTCGACATAGTATATCTTTTCGTTTGAGTCGAACTTGTCGCAACCAATTGGTCCAGTTTGTGGAAATTCAAGTGAGTCTCTTATCTTCTGAGAAACTTCTCCTGTTATCTCATAAACATCGTCGAAGCAACCTGTTTCATATAAAACCTTCTGACCTAACTCAGATGCTCTCCAATACAATTTGACGTCAATTGGATGTCTCAATGGAAGTTTGTTTATAGCATCTTGAAGTTCTTGCAACCTCATTGGAAGTTCTTCTGGTTCAGGTTGGTATCCGAACAATCCAACCCCTTGTGGAACTGTGTACTTCTTTTGTACTAGAACTTTGTCTGGAACAACTTTTGGTCTTGCTAACAATGAAAGTTTGTTTCGTCTTTTGGTACAAAACTTTCTGTCAGCTTGTCATCTGGAATTGGTTCCAACAAACCTTTCTCGAAAAGAATGTTTACAGCTCTGACAATGTTGCACTTGCCTTTTCCGAACAATGGGTTTGTAAGACTTTCGTTCAACATGAAGTGGTTGTGGACAATTACAATCTTCAACCATGGTAAATTGAACTCAACAACATAGTCGTCATGTGAAGAACCTTTAGCTGTAGGTATGTTGACTCGGATATTGACATTTGCCAACGGTGCAATTTTTGCCCAATTGACCTCTGAGAATGTACCTTGTCTTCACACATGACTCAAGATACTTCATCTTCTCATCTGTAACAAGACCAGAGTTCCTGAGACATGTAAGAATACAAGGTTCATTGACAATTGTTTCAATTGAATTGTAAATTCCATACCTTGTCAAGTCAATGTCAGACTTATTTATGAACGGGAAGTATCCAGCATGTTGTCTGACTGCTTGAGGGTTAGGTTGGTACCATTCGAACTTGACACTTGCAATTCCTTCAATTGCATTCAAAATGTCTGAGTCGGAGTCAACCATTTGTTCTCTCTTTGTAGTCTTGAAAGCGTCAAGAAGTTTTGCGGCTGTTTGTCATTGCCATGTGCATAGTAAATGTGACCATCCAAATCTGTTATGGTCAATCTGAGATTGTGTCCTTTCTTATTTCCGTCTTGTATTGGCAGCAAGTACACCCATGAAGCCTTCTTTGTTCTTTCCTTCGTCAAAGTTTACTGTAAAGGTTCGACCAGATGTAATTTGACTTCTAACTTCACGATACTTTTCATATGCATATCTTGTTCTTTCCATGGGAGCATGACCATCCTCTGCACTACCTTTTTTCCTTCTCAAAGGATGCAATTGTTCGTCATGTTTCCAGTAGAATCTGGCAAAGCCGTCGTGTCCTTCAACTTGAGGTTCACTAACATCGAAAGGCATGTCCATAAGACGTTCTTCTTCTAACCTCTCTAGTCTGTTTGGATAATTGGCACGTGCTGTTTCCAAATCCATTTCGTAGCGAAGACCAGACAATTTGTCATAGACTTTTATGGGTCTTCCCTTCCTATATTTAAAATTCTTCGAAACTCTCCAACCATATCTTTGCAACTCTGCTTTTATTCTAGCAGATTTTCTATCCATTCTATATGGGGGCATTTTTATAAAAATAAAAAAATATTTTTTTCTTTACTTTACATAACCGCCTGCTGCCATAAGTCTTTGACGCCAACCCATACCAGCTAATGAAGGTTGACTTGGTTTAGTTTAAACTAAACTTTGGTTTTGGTTTATCTTCAGTTTTTGGTTTTTCTTCTTCTATCGGTTTTTCGTCACTTTTCGGTTCCTCTGACTTTACTTCACTTGCAGGAACAGTTGTGTCGTCAACATCTTCATAAATATCATATGCCATTTGTTTTTGTTTTCCTTTCAACTTTTTGTGTTTGTTGTAAAGTTTAGAATATTTCGACTCTAAGTCAATGAGATGTTCTATAATGAACTGTTGGTCAGTGAAGTAAACTTTTCCATCTGTTGTCTCGAAAGCTCCTTCAGACTTCAATATTTTATTTGTGAGAGTCTGTTTCTTTTTTGAGATACTAGCCGTTCCATTTTTATGAAAAGTGACTTTGTAGTTAGGGTTTGTATTTCCAGACCTGGCACTTTCTATTATTGAATTTTTCTCTTCATCTGTAAGTTCTTTGACAGGTTTTGACAATGGTTCTGAACTTTTTGTTTGTGGTGTCAAATCTACCGTTTCAACTTCTTCGGTCATTTCATCTCAGTAAAAAATTTTAGTTTGGTTTGTTTTCAACTGGTTGTTGTTGTTTTTTTAAGTCGGTCTAAAACTTCCTGAGGTATAGGAAGAACTTGACAAACACGTGGTGTAACTGCTGGAAGCCGACAAATCCATCTTGAACCCATTTGTCTCAATGCTGTATTGTTCATTTCATCTCAGTAAAAAACTTTACATTCCCCACGTTTGAGGCGGTTGAGGTTGGTTATTGTTTACCCATTGTTGTGCATGGTTATATCCTCTGTTAAAGAATCTTTCACCTTGGTCCATATAGTGTCCTGCTTGGTTATAGTAGTCATTTGCTTTGTTATAATAGTTTCCTGCTTGTCTTCCTACATTGTCCATCCATCCTTGAACTTTTCCTCTTGTTTCAGGATTTGGAATAAGATTTGTTGCATCTCGTGCTACATCCCAACCTTTCTGTACAGTTTGTATAATAGGTTGTGCTTTCTCTTTAAGTATACCTAATGTACTCAAAATCTTCCTTCCAACTCCAAATACACCTCTGGCTATTGTTCCCACTGCGGGCAAAAATCTGGATGCAACTCCTGCTAATGCGCCAAATAAACCCATTTCTTATAGGATAAAAAATGACGAATCCAAACAAGGACCCCTATGTTTCTAAAGCGACAAAGAAAGCACTCATGTAAAAATCTTTAGTTCAACACCAAATGCTTGGTTTATGGATATCTTGGAAAACATTCCGAGAGTTAGAAAGATGGACCACCATACTGGTTAATATTTGTTGGTCAAAACACAAGATACTGTGAAGCCATACCATTATGGTCCAAAAATATTTTAGATACTGCTTTGACAATATTCGTTGACAAATACCATCCAACAAAACTGACATCTGACTGTGAAAGTTCTTTCAAATCAGATGATATTAAAAACTATCTGCGTTCAAAAAATGTAAACCAATATTTCATTGTCGACCAAAACCATTCTGCTCTTGGTGTCATTGACGGTTGTATAAAAATGTTAAGAGACTTAAACCAACCACAAGGTGGTGAAGCAAATGAAATGTCATATGACGACAAATATAGACACTTCTCCATGGCAAAGATGAGACAAGTTTTAAATATTTACAATACCTGTAAACAAAAAGGTTTGGGAAACCACTCCCCCGAAGAAATGAAAAACAACCCTGACTTAGAGAAAGACTATATATTTAATAATTTAGTCAAAAGAGACAAACAAGAAAGAATGCCGGGCTTCAAACTTCAGAAAGGTGACAAAGTAAAAATAGAAATACCTAAACGCGACCCATATGAAAATACTATTGACTATGACAACAATGGGAACCCGACAGGTACTCACATTCGTGTTCGTAAAAATAGAAGAAAGTATACAAGAGAATATTATGAAGTTTTAGGCAAACATGGCAAAATGTACACACTGCAAGCAGAAGATAAAACTACTATTGTCAGACCTCGTTTCAAACTTGTCAAAGTTCAAGGTGGTATACTTTCAAAGACAGTTCCTAACAAATATAAGACAACTCCTGACGAATATGCTAAAGAAGTTGAAAATGACGACTAAGCATTCTATACCATGCGTAAACTGTCATGTAAGGTGGCATGTATTCTTTACTTTGTCCCGTTGTTTGCGTATATCCTGAAACGTGATGTGTATGGTTTCCTCCTCCCTCAGTGTTACTCCAGTAACAATTTATAGCAAACTTAACGTTGTCTTTAACATCATATCCTTTACCTTTTGTCATTCCTGACCAATCCCAATATCTATGCTTATGCCAACCTGCTTGAGATGTACTTAAATCTATGTAGTGACTGTGTGCAGGTAAATTTTCACCTGAAATCGTTTTACTTCCACCTGTTTCCTTTGAAGAGTTTGCACAATACAAAAACCTGTCGACTATTTGAGTCCAAGTTCCAAAACCCAGAACTGTTTCTGGTCTGGTAGAGTTCATTGACGTATAAATAGAGCCTATAGGATATAATGTTTGAAGTATTTCTGTCTTTAATGTTTGAAGCTCTGTTTTGTCTGCTTTCTTATCTAACATTGCGGGTAGTTCATATGCTTCAAAGTTTCTGGCATGATCTTCGAAATTCCTGCAACTCTTATCTAAATTGTTAAGAGTATCTTTTACGCTTGTACTCGGATTCTCTAAAGGTGCACTTGAACCAAGGTCAAAGTTCAGTATTATGTCGTCTGCTCTAACAGTAGTGAAGGATTTATGTGTATGGTTCTTGTCTGCTTTACTGTCTAATGTAGCTTGAAGTTCATTTATATCGGAGATGTTGTGTTTATGAGATTTCAAAACTTTGTTCATTGCTTCGAGTTCATCTTTGTCAGCTTTACTTGACATTTTATTGTCAACATATGTTTTGTCTGCTAGTTCAGGATGAGTATGTTCTTTTGTTGCATAAGCATTGTTAGCTCTTTCTTCTTCTTTTGCTATTGCATCGTCTACATATTCTTTGTCAGCTTTGTTGTCAACATCTGCTTTCAAAAGAAGTTCATTTATAGGTTTCTCGTTTAAAGTTCCTTTTGTTGGATTTATACAGACAGTATTGTTCTTCTTGTCTTGAAACAGAAACTCATCTGTTAAAGGGTTTAATGTCAGTTTTAAGTTTCCTTCTTTCAATGACTCAGATATCTTAGAATAGTTTGAAAAGTTTGTTGTGTTCTTATTTAGAGCTTGCATAATGAGTTGTCGGTTGTGTTGTATTTCTCTTATGGAAGCATATCTTTCGACATTTTTATTCTAGATAAAATATGCTTTCAATAGAAAAAGAAAATTCAAGAGTTGCTACAACTAAACCATTAGATGAACTTTTTACTAATGTCGGTCAAAAGTTTGAGACAGAGACGTAAAGCATGAAGGCTATCGTTTTGACTACCCATTAAGATGGCTAAGAGACCATCTGTCACAAAAGCTATTGGCTTTCGTAGAATGAAGTTCATTTCAGAAGCCATACATGGTTTTCCCATTTACGGTCGGTTTTGAAGTTCGATACTATAACAAAGAAAAACGTATGTATGAGAAATTTGAACAGGGAAAACTTTTACAAGTTAGTTTGCTTGTAAACTTAGAAACAACTCTTCAAGCTTTTCAAGAAAAAATAAACGATATCTATATCGAATATGCAAAACAGTATAACATTGACGAAGGAGAATACCATCTCGATATTATTTATGACAGGAAAATGCAACTGTTAAAATCAATAGAATAGAAGACCTTGGAGAAAACGTTTATATTTCTACAAAATATAACAACTTGCATGGTATAGATTTATGAGGATGTTAAATCAGCCTGCAGCATATCCAGTACACCCAGACTTTTATGAAGTCGAAAACCCTAATGGAACATATGAAATGTTTTCGACCAAGATGCTATTATTGTTCATGCTTCATTTTCTGGCGCCAAAACTCTTTCTTATGCTTGGCAAATGACTTTTACGAAAAACCTACAAAGTTATACGAACCACAAGTGGAAGTATTTCAGACTTTCAAGTATGGTTTACTACAGATGGAAGAAAAAGAATAATTCCATTATACCATGCGTTTTACTTAGAACTTAGTTTCATATACAACTACTATCGAACGGTAAAAATATAATTTTTTAATACGGTTGAGGTGTTGGATTTGGTTGCCAACTAGACTGTGTTGCAGGTTCAGGCTGTTGTATAACAGGAGCTTGTTCTTCTGGTTCAGGGTCTTTAGGTATAATACCAACAAACTGACCTACCCTTTTACCAATATTTTTGACACCGTTCCAAATTCCTCTTCCTACGGTTTTTATTCCATTCCATATACCTCTTCCAACATTTCGAAAGAAGTTTCCAATACTACTGAAGAAACCCATTTTACTATATGTAAAAATCTAATGTCCGCCTAGTCTCTTACGTTTCCTGTTGAGTTCCATAGCATTCTTTAACTGGAGCTCATACATTCTGTTTCTCCTCTGGTAGAAAACATATTCTGGGTCAACTCCTGTGTTCGCGTCATCTGCATAAAGTTGTTTATATCCCACTTCAGGGTTTGTATAAAACTCTTTCCATCTCATATTTGCATACCATGGTGGCAAACCTAACGCAGCGTCATTTGACATGGCAGTTTGCATTTGTACATCTGTTGGCACTTGACCATAGTTTGCCATTGCAGTTTGTATTCTAACTTCATTTGGAATATTCTCTGGGTTTGGTTGTCCAGGTTGCTGTGCATTCGCTAAGTTCTGTGCGTCCATTTAATATTAGATAAAAATATCTCTTACGAGTACATATGCTGAACATTTGCAGGCATTGGTTCATCTTCATATTCTCTGTACTTTTCTGCCACGTCAAATAAATAAATGACACAATGGAAAAAACCTAAAACAAGTAGTCCTATTTCAAACCACATTTACTTACTAATAAAATTTCTTTATTGTGACACTTTCTCCAGTTTATAGGACCTCTCTCATATTCTATCTTGTCATATCTAAACTCATAGTCATGTATGTCCTCTAACCATCTCATAACGGTTTCCAAACCACTTTTATCGGATGTAAAGTAAAAGCATGGATGGTTATGTATAACGTCTAAAGTTTCTAAAGAGTCTCTCAAAGTCCAGTCTACTTGGTATTGAAAATCCCATGTGTTAAAGAACGGCGGGTCCACTATAAAGAAAACATTTTCCTTGTCTTTATATTTTTCATACAACTCTGTCCAATGACATCTTACAAACTCTATACCCTCAATATATTTTTCTATGTTCTCTTTGAAAACATTTGTATAGTTAAGATATAAAACTTTTGACATAAGTGTTTCAATGTCATGAACTCTTATAGCACCACTATATAATAGTCTAGCAGATATACTATTCCAGTCTATATATTCTGCTTTTTTCAAAACCTCTCTCACAATATTTTTGTTATCTAATGGTATACGTTCCATCTTACCTATAGGTATCTTTTCTTTTAACTCTTTCAATATATTGTTTGTGTCTGGAATATGTTTGAGACGGTCCATATAGTTGTCGAAGTCATTGCATATAATCTTTGAGTCAGGAAATACGGTATGACATAAATGGGATATATAGAAACTTCCACCGAACAAATCTACAAATGTTAGACCATTCGGTAGTTTCTTAAGTTCTCTCAATATAATATCTTTACATCTACTCTTATTTCCAAAAAACGGTAACGGTGGTTTTGTAAAATTCATTTATATATAATAATAAAAATGTTTTTACCCGAAAAGTGATAGAAAAGTGACAAAGCATGAAAACATATATAATTTGTGAAAAGTGAAACAAAAAAGTGTCACCGGCTGGTCGGCTGGGGTTCGGTCCTCCTCTTGGGTCTTGGGCAAAATTTCTTAGGGGCTAGAAGGGGCGCAGCCCCTGGAAGCCCCACTTACCTGACCTATATTCATAAAGATTTTCCAAAAATATGATACCGCAAAATTAAAAAAGTGACGTCTTGAGTGGAGTCAAAGGTCGAAATTGCTAGCTAAATGTTTTTTTAGCGAAATTGCGTATTGTACGTTTTTTTCGCAAAACGAAACCCTTATTCAAAAGCATTTATGCATGAATGACTAAAATGTTATTATTTCTATATTTTTATTATGCAAACGTTATTTTTATAATTTTGTGGGAAAAGCCGTTGCAAAAGTTATAGTTCACATGTTTCTTATATTATTTGCACAAGCATTTTCCGAAATTCAAGTGATCAGTGGATGCACAGAAGAGAATACGTTTTCCAATGATGGTTTTTTATATTCAAGGACTTATACTGTAAATGCAAATGAAGTAAGATGTGCTAAAGGTTCCTATTTTATTAAAGCAAATCAAGATTTTATTGTTACATATAAATTTATTGATGAAAATCTCGGCATAGAAACATCAGAAGAAACAATTGAGAACTCTTACCTCATTGTGTCGAGTACAAAATGGCCATATTTCAAGATAGCAGCAAAAGATTCAAGTCAACAACTCAAAGTTACATTAACTTATGTTACTGGCTCAACATCAGATGGAAATAATTATACTTGGGGAATTTTCTCGACATTTAATTCATTTGTCAGGGTATTCCATATTGGACCGACACAGTGTATTAATTTTTACTCAGTTAATCAGAATCTTACTTATTACACAGTGATTTTTGGTGATTCTAGAGGGGAAACTAGAGGATCTGGAGGTCCATCTACTAGAAGTGGAACAATTTATCATTACGAATTGATGAATAATTTCCAAGATACTAATATTATTTTCAAATGTGAAATTGACCCTGTTTACCAACCAGATGTTGATAAAGAACTGCTATACGATGAAAAAATTACTTACATTCTGCCAAATAATGGTGTGTTTATGCTTGATGATTTAATTCAATACACAAACCAAAACAAAGAAAGAGTTTTTATAGACTTGCCAAGTGAATTTGCAGTTTGCAAAGAATTTTTTGCTCCTTCAAGCTTACATCCTAAAAGTCAATTTTTAGATGTCAAAGAAGGAGGCGGTAATTGTACAGCTGGCAATTTTATATATAAAAGCTTTGATTCATTTACAGTCTCTGTATTTAATCACTCAGCTAATAATGATTTCAAGACATATGACAATCCCTTTAGTGTGGTAAGTGGAGATATTTATAATGTAATTAAATGTTCTTCTCCTTATAAATGTTCAATTCAAATAATTCCAATTCCTGAACCTATTTATGGAAATAATCATGTTAATCGAACATTTTTCACAACAATGTCTGATCTCACATTTAAGCAAAAAATTATCACAATGAACGATAAAAATGACTCTTTCATATTTATTGCACACAATACTTCCGACATTGTTTTAAATGTAAAAGGGAAAAATTTTCGAACTAATATTTACAAGAAAAACGGTGCTTTCACTACAGATCCATCCGCCAATAATGATCAAACAATACTTGTAATTCCTTATATACTTGACAATAGCAAAGATCAAGAGATAACATTAACAATAACGATTAAAAAAGCTACATCTAACTACAATTTAGACAAAACTTATTTTCGAGATAGTGTATTCTATGAGATTGCAGGTGGTGTGCAATCAGAAGATGAATTAAAAAGAAACAAACCTGAAATAGATAGTGGCGGTCTATCAGGTGGTGCAATCGCAGGAATAGTAATTGCTATTATTCTGGTTGTTGCAATTGTATCCGTTCTAGTATGGTTTTTCATCTTTAGAAAGAAATCAGAAAAGAATGGCACAGAAGCAGGGGATAACATCTAATTTCTAAATAGCATTTCAATATTCCATTTTTCTAAAAACTTTACGTTTTTTATTTATATTTTTTTCTTTTTGTATTTCGACTTCAATGGTACTCTTGGCATGGTTTTCGTGCGATATTTTGGTGTGATCGTTCAGTAGAAGGTTTTTCTTTTCTTCCATGTGCTGCAATAAAAAATTTCTACAGAGAATTTTAGTAAGTTATTGTTCTTTTACATAATTTTCGAGTAAATCAAACATACTAATATTTTAATTCTGATTTAAAAATCTTCTGATTATAAAAATGTTACCTCATTTGATTTTCAATTAATTTCCAAAAGTTAATAAACTATTTAATTATTTTACTTTTTAATGAATAAAACAAACATGTTATACATCATTCTAATTCACAAGTTCATTGGATTTTTAATTATAGAAAATATCCCTTAATTTCGTTCAGATTTATGAACTCTTTTTATCATTGTTTATGCATTTAATTTCCAATAAACAATATGTAGAAAATCAATTTTTTTATGAAGTTGAGGGAAAAAAAAGAGAATATAAGGAAAAAATGCATACAAATCATGGAGAGTTTTACAAACAAATTATAAAGCTAAGATAATAGTTGTCATGCTCAGAGTCAGTTTCCGATTTCTTTGAAATAGACAAATTATCGCTTAAAAATCTTTAAATATATCGTTCAACTATTGAATAATCTATTTATGTTCCAATTATAAGTTAACCCCATGTATGAGAAACTGTCAAAATTTTTAGAAAAATTTTGATTGAAGTTTTAGTAATTAATATCAATTTAGTTTAATAAGTGTTTGAAAATAGTTAATTGAAATTTGAGAGTATTTCAACGCTCGAAATATATTTCATAAATCCTTTAATTATATGTTAAGACTCTTTATTTTTATAAAATTCACAATTTGATTTTTTGATAGTGATTCAATTCATTTTGAATGTTTCTTTCTCAGATAATCTTTCCTATGCTTCATACAAGTGATGCCTCTTCATTCAATGATCATCTTTTTTATCTTCACTGTTCAGGATCGGACTGGAATACTTTTTATCCAGATTCGAGTTATTCTTATTATGTTGATACGGGCTCAAATGTTGTTTCATACAGCGGAAACACGTTTGTCGAAAATGCTGTTTTTTGGAATTTCGTCACAGATGGGTGTATAAATATTCAAGCAAGTTGTAGTGTTTTGATTTTAAAATGTGTATTTGAAAATTCAAATACTCAGAACTCAAAAGGTGGCGGATCGATCTTTCAATCTGGAGGACAAAATATTCAATCTCACGTTTGCAGTTACAAAAGTTCAGAACCAGAATATAATGGTTGGGGTGGTCACTCATATGTTGAAACAGATGACTCAACTGCGATGAAAAGTTTCGTTCTTGATTCCACGATCACTCTTTCATCTGGTTATTATAATGCCGTTATGATGGATTATGGAACCTCGTTAATTTCATCCTCTAATATATCTAGATGTAATTTCCAAAACAATGCAGCATATGGTATTGACTATATTAAAAACACAAGTGTTGTTGAATATTCTTCAATTTCAAATTGTACATCAGGTAGTTTATGCATTGGAATTCATATTGGTAATTCTGGATTAGTCAATTCATGCATTTTTATCGGCAATTCTGTAAATGATGGAGGTTCTGTCATAAGGTTTGATACTGATGTCTCAACATGCAAGAATTCGATCATTCAATATAACACAGTGAATAATATATTCTCAGGTATTTCCTATATTATTAACTGCAATTTATCTCCCAATAACTGTTTAAATAATAACTTTGCTTCAAATGACAATAAAAGTTTAACCCTTGAGTTGGATTTATTTTCAACAATGAATTGTCAGGCAGAGTATATTCCTAGTGAAACTACTCTGGTAAGTTCAAAACAATTTTTAAACACGAGTGGCAAAACTCGTGAGCAACATATTAGATATATTGTATTCCTTGGTTTTTCTTGTTCTTGAAGTAAATTTTGTTGTGTAAATGTTTTTGCGTTTATAAATGGTTTAAGAATTTATATTTTTAGATATCAATTAATAGTTTTGCTCAGAATGCCATCATATCTAGATAACAATTTGATTATTGTATTTCTCCTGTTGATCATATGTTTAAATGCTGATTCTAAGCTATAATAGAGTTGACATCATTTAGAAAAAAAATATTAGTGGAAGCATCAGGATTGGTAATGGAATGAATAGAAATTGATAAATTCGGATATTTTCACAGTATATCTTAGTTCCAATCCCATAATCATCAATGAAATTGTGAAATTTCCCCTCCCAGATTATTATTCAGAAACTGTTAATCTATGTTTTTACATAAAATTATACAGTTATTATAAAAATACACTTAACTATGTTATCTGAAAAACTAATATTGATTGTTTGAAATTTCTCGTTATATCATATTTGTGCATGTATGATATATCTTATTTGATTTCAGCAATTTATTCTTCAAAATGTTCTAATATGAAAATTATTTTATTATAAAACTAGTTTTATACTAAAATTAATATTGGATATCACATAGGATTGTTGATTTTAGGGTTAAAAAGTAATTTTAGTATTCCGGAAGATTTACTCGATTGTGTCACTTTTCAAGGTTAATCTGATAGTTTATATAATTACTAATAACTAATGTTGCAATGTTTATGAATATTTCAATTAAGAATTTGAATGGGTAGTGAATAACTATTGTTCTCTGGTGTTTCAGTGGATCAAATATCAAGCGAATTATTTACGGTGACTTAAATATTTTTGACAAGTATAAAATCATATTCAAATATTTGAGCCATCCTTTACAATTCTTTTCAATTAAGATTATTATAAGTAATAATTTTAAATTTATGATCTCGTATTTAAAAGGAATAATCCGACAAAAGTCAAATTCAATATATTGAAAAACTGAGCAGATAAGAATATTTATGTACTATATTTAAAGTATAGAATCATAATATATCAATTAAAAGTCATGATGTAAGGATTCAATATCATTCAAAAATTGAATACATTTCACTGTAAGATTTAAATCAACATTTCAAAGTTATTCATGAAAAATATAGACACAAAGCCAAACTTTGATGCTCATCTCTCAGAATCTGAGATGAAAATGGCTGAAAAGCTTGTACCTCTTCATCAAGCAAAAATTCACATTGCAATTCGTGCAGATTTCTCAATTGACGATGTAGTCTACCAACAAGGAGTAATCTGTCTTTCAGAACACATGATGACATTTAGAAGGAAGAGAATGATGGGAAAGGCATTTCATCATGCTCTAGAACTTCATTTATTCTCAATTGTAAAAATGAAAACGCTTTCAGATTACTTTATAGTTATATTAACTGATGAAAATGAAATTAAAATATATACACCAGAAGGTATACGTCTTGCAAGGACAATTTTACGTGATTATCTCCTTTCATCTTCATTAATCCCTCCGAGTAGGAGATTTGAGTTCAAACCACATGACGGAAACTTATTCCCACCATTTAATCCTGCCATATCCCCATCTCAAGCGTTTCAATTCACATATAACGCTTTTTGTTCTTATCTCGACTGTTCTTATCAACACGAAGTTGTCCGCTTCTACCATAAGAACCTGACCAGGAATACAGGTATTATTAACCTAAATCAGCTTCCTATCCAGTTAATGGAAACAAATATTCGTTTGTCGATGGATTTGTCTCCATTCTTCAACGCACTGAAGTACTGTTCATACATATTTGGCATTTGCTGCACAAATATCACTCATCCTGACTTATTCGAAGCAATTGCTCCTCTGATCGAGATAAACTGCAATTTGCACATTCTTTCCATTGAGAATTGCAATATTGCAAGTGGTGTCGGCGAATTGGCCCAAGCAATTGCCAATAATCCAGATATAAAAATTTCATACTTTGATTTATCTGGAAATCCGTTTGCAGATGCTACACCTCTTATGGGTGTTTTCGCCGCTTACCCACATGATGTTTTCTTCCTTGATTTTGGAAATTGCAACTTATCTTCCTCTGCAACCGAAATGTTGATGAATGCGATAAGGAGCAACGAACATCTATGGAAATTAGGCTATTTCCATATCCCTTACGCCAAAATCAACGACAAATCCGCTCAAATTTTCAAAGATCACCTCAGATCTTTAAGCCAGAATGGAATTCATTCACTCCACTCCATAGATTTCGGTGGAATACAGTCAGGAGTCCATCATATCCTTGAAGGACTCGTTGCATACCCACAACCTGTTGATACTTTGAGAATTAACGATTCAAAGATCAAACCGAACTCATTTAACGCATTGATCTCGTTGATAAGGAACTCTGACTTCCTTTCAGAGCTGAATATCAGCGGTTCCAGTCTCAAAATCGAACAAATTGTCCAGATCATCAAGACAATACAAGAAAACAGGAGCATGAAAAAGTTTACCTTGTATATCGGTGGTCTTAAGATCAATGGCCCGAATCTCGAAACAGTTCTTAACCAAATGAAGAAAACTGCGACAATTTGGGTCGGATTGGGCCTTGAAAATAACGGTTTGGAAGTGGCCGATGTAGAATTACTTAACCGAAAACTTCCAAAGTTTACAAACCTTTCAAAACTCGAACTTGCAGATAATTTCCATCATTTACAGAAAGGAATCGGAGATGCCCTTGCCAAACTATCAGAGCTCGAGTCATTGAAGTACTTAGGAATCAAAGGCTGCAAATCCAATGGAATGGAAACCGAAATAATTCCAATTCTTAGATCTCTCAGATCCAACACGAAAATAACCACTCTTGACATCAGTTTTAATTATTCCAGACAGGAAGGACTCGAAGCCATCGCAGAATTGATCAGAAAGAACAATTCTATCAAACAATTATTTATTGATGGAAACAGACCTAAAACCATTGATCCAATCATCGATGTCATGGATGCAATTAAGCTAAACAACACTATTTTGAACTGCCCGATACCAAATGACGACATTTACAAAGCAATTGCCAAAAAGAAGTCGAAAGAAAGGGCAAGATTGGAATATGTCATTGCGCAGCACCAAAATGATGATTACATCAAGTTATTGACCAACCAAGTTAATAATAACGTAACATCTTTTATGAATTTGAAGAATGTTCCTGAATTGGATGCAATGATTGAAGAATTGACTGGTCAATTGGCTGAAGAGCTCCAATCCCTTCAATTAACAATGCATTCCGCAAATTGCGAGTTAATTGGTCTAAATCTTCCATTCAAAGCTGAAACAGACCATGATCAGAATGGAGGAACAGTTGTTGATGTCGATACTGAAGCTGCTGACACTTACGGAACGAAAGAAGCGAAGAGACAAGTCATTGAACAGGTGAGTGAAGACGTGAGTAACCTGCAGATGTTATATACGAAAACGATAAAAACAGTTTGATAGAAAAGTGACAACTTTACGTGTCACAAATAGAAAAAGTGACATTTTATTCGTAATATTAAAATGAATCATCATAATCTTCTTCATAAGGGTCTTCATAATCTTCTTGATATTCTTCTTCATAATTTACTTCGTATTCTTCTTCTTCATTACTATCTTCTTCTATTTCAACCGGATTCGCCTTATTTTCTTCTTCTTCAACTTCCTCGCCTTCTTTTTCCCATTCATCTTCTTCGATTCCTTGGAGCTCTGGCATCTCATTGGCCATAATTGAACCTGGAAGAAAATCTTGAGAGACTCCATCCACAATCCATTTTGCCGGCATTCCCCTCTTCCAAATTGGAAGTTTCTTCCACATTTCAGATGGGCTATAGTGAATTTTTTTTCCATTCACATAATGAGTTGGTAATGCTAGATGAGGTTTAGCATTATAGTACTCAACCCATTGTTGAATCTTTGCCCATGACAACTCTCTGCTCTCTATGTTAGGCCACAAGCGCTCGATTTTCCCATTTTGGTATGGGCAATGGGGGACAATATATACATTATTGATCCCCGAACCCTCATAGCTTTTAGGAACTCGCCTTTATTCTCGCCGCCATTATCGGACCAAATTGTATGTGGTGGTCCATAACGGGCTATTGCTCTCTTAATTACTTTCACTGTTTGGCTAGCATGTTTTGACGAAAGATGCTGCCATTCTATGATGAGCCTTGTGCAGTCATCAATCACAGCATAAAGAATCTGACTTCTCTTTTTGCCAAGAAAGTGGATATCAACGTGCCATATTTGGTTAGGAAAGGCAGCTAAGTATCTTGTCTTTCCTTTTGGCCGATAGGGTCCCCTTGGACGTGCCAAGCCTAGCTCTCTAAAAGCTCTTTCTACCATATGTCTTGAGGGGGGATGTGGAAGAGGGTTTGTAAGATATTTAATGTTCCTCAGCTCAGATGGAAATGATAATGGAGACTCTTCAATCATAAGTCCGGAAGGAATTGTGGAAGAAATTTGATTCAGGGGCTTAAAACGTTCAATAGCGGAGAACCATGCTTGGGTAGGCGTTGGCTGTGGAACAATACCCGTCTTCATGTCCAAAAATGCCTCAAAATGAGATTTGGCATATTCGATATCTTTATTTATTTGGTTATAGGCGGAGATTATTCCAAGATGGGTGAGGCTGAGGCTGAGTATTGGCAGAGAGCTGTTGCTGTGGGGGAGTGTTGGCAGAGAGTTGTTGCTGTGCCGAGGTGTTGGCAGAGAGTTGGCGTTGAAGAGGAGTGTTGGCAGAGAGTTGTTGCTGTGGAAGAGAGTTGGCAGAGAGCTGGCGTTGTGTCTGGGTGTTGGCAGAGAGTTGTTGCTGTGCCGAGGTGTTGGCAGAGAGTTGGCGTTGAAGAGGAGTGTTGGCAGAGAGTTGTTGCTGTGGAAGAGAGTTGGCAGAGAGCTGGCGTTGTGTCTGGGTGTTGGCAGAGAGTTGTTGCTGTGCCGAGGTGTTGGCAGAGAGCTGGCGTTGAAGATGAGTGTTGGCAGAGAGCTGGCGTTGAAGATGAGTGTTGGCAGAGAGTTGGCGTTGAAGAGGAGTGTTGGCAGAGAGTTGTTGCTGTGGAAGAGAGTTGGCAGAGAGCTGGCGTTGTGGGGAGTGTTGGCAGAGAGTTGTTGCTGTGCCAAGGTGTTGGCAGAGAGTTGTTGCTGTGCCGAAGTGTTGGCAGATAGCTGGCGTTGAAGATGAGTGTTGGCAGAGAGTTGGCGTTGAAGAGGAGTGTTGGCAGAGAGTTGTTGCTGTGGAAGAGAGTTGGCAGAGAGCTGGCGTTGTGTCTGGGTGTTGGCAGAGAGTTGTTGCTGTGCCAAGGTGTTGGCAGAGAGTTGTTGCTGTGCCGAGGTGTTGGCAGATAGCTGGCGTTGAAGATGAGTGTTGGCAGAGAGTTGGCGTTGAAGAGGAGTGTTGGCAGAGAGTTGTTGCTGTGGAAGAGAGTTGGCAGAGAGCTGGCGTTGTGTCTGGGTGTTGGCAGAGAGTTGTTGCTGTGCCGAGGTGTTGGCAGAGAGCTGGCGTTGAAGATGAGTGTTGGCAGAGAGCTGGCGTTGAAGATGAGTGTTGGCAGAGAGTTGGCGTTGAAGAGGAGTGTTGGCAGAGAGTTGTTGCTGTGGAAGAGAGTTGGCAGAGAGCTGGCGTTGTGGGGGAGTGTTGGCAGAGAGTTGTTGCTGTGCCAAGGTGTTGGCAGAGAGTTGTTGCTGTGCCGAAGTGTTGGCAGATAGCTGGCGTTGAAGATGAGTGTTGGCAGAGAGTTGGCGTTGAAGAGGAGTGTTGGCAGAGAGTTGTTGCTGTGGAAGAGAGTTGGCAGAGAGCTGGCGTTGTGTCTGGGTGTTGGCAGAGAGTTGTTGCTGTGCCGAGGTGTTGGCAGAGAGCTGGCGTTGAAGATGAGTGTTGGCAGAGAGCTGGCGTTGAAGATGAGTGTTGGCAGAGAGTTGGCGTTGAAGAGGAGTGTTGGCAGAGAGTTGTTGCTGTGGAAGAGAGTTGGCAGAGAGCTGGCGTTGTGGGGGAGTGTTGGCAGAGAGTTGTTGCTGTGCCAAGGTGTTGGCAGAGAGTTGTTGCTGTGCCGAGGTGTTGGCAGATAGCTGGCGTTGAAGATGAGTGTTGGCAGAGAGTTGGCGTTGAAGAGGAGTGTTGGCAGAGAGTTGTTGCTGTGGAAGAGAGTTGGCAGAGAGCTGGCGTTGTGGGGGAGTGTTGGCAGAGAGTTGTTGCTGTGCCAAGGTGTTGGCAGAGAGTTGTTGCTGTGCCGAAGTGTTGGCAGATAGCTGGCGCTGAAGAGGGGTGTTGGCAGAGAACTGGCGTTGAAGATGAGTGTTGGCAGAGAGCTGGCGTTGTGTCTGGGTGTTGGCACAGAGTTGTTGCTGTGCCTAGGTGTTGGCAGAGAGCTGGCGTTGAAGATGAGTGTTGGCAGAGAGTTGGCGTTGAAGATGAGTGTTGGCAGAGAGTTGGCGTTGAAGAGGAGTGTTGGCAGAGAGTTGTTGCTGTGGAAGAGAGTTGGCAGAGAGTTGTTGCTGTGGAAGAGAGTTGGTAGAGAGCTGGCGTTGTGGGGGAGTGTTGGCAGAGAGCTGGCGTTGTGTCTGGGTGTTGGCAGAGAGTTGTTGCTGTGGAAGAGAGTTGGCAGAGAGCTGGCGTTGTGTCTGGGTGTTGGCAGAGAGTTGTTGCTGTGGAAGAGAGTTGTCAGAGAGCTGGAGTTATGTCTGGGTGTTGGCAGAGAGTTGTTGCTGTGCCGAGGTGTTGGCAGAGAGCTGGCGTTGTGTCTGAGTGTTGGCAGAGAGTTGTTGCTGTGCTGAGGTGTTGGCAGAGAGCTGGCGTTGAAGATGAGTGTTGGCAGAGAGTTGGCGTTGAAGAGGAGTGTTGGCAGAGAGTTGTTGCTGTGGAAGAGAGTTGGCAGAGAGTTGTTGCTGTGGAAGAGAGTTGGCAGAGAGCTGGCGTTGTGGGGGAGTGTTGGCAGAGAGTTGTTGCTGTGCCAAGGTGTTGGCAGAGAGTTGTTGCTGTGCCGAAGTGTTGGCAGATAGCTGGTGCTGAAGAGGGGTGTTGGCAGAGAACTGGCGTTGTGTCTGGGTGTTGGCAGAGAACTGGCGTTGTGTCTGGGTGTTGGCAGAGAGCTGGCGTTGTGTCTGGGTGTTGGCACAGAGTTGTTGCTGTGCCTAGGTGTTGGCAGAGAGCTGGCGTTGAAGATGAGTGTTGGCAGAGAGTTGGCGTTGAAGATGAGTGTTGGCAGAGAGTTGGCGTTGAAGAAGAGTGTTGGCAGAGAGTTGTTGCTGTGGAAGAGAGTTGGCAGAGAGTTGTTGCTGTGGAAGAGAGTTGGCAGAGAGCTGGCGTTGTGGGGGAGTGTTGGCAGAGAGTTGTTGCTGTGCCAAGGTGTTGGCAGAGAGTTGTTGCTGTGCCGAAGTGTTGGCAGATAGCTGGCGCTGAAGAGGGGTGTTGGCAGAGAACTGGCGTTGAAGATGAGTGTTGGCAGAGAACTGGCGTTGTGTCTGGGTGTTGGCACAGAGTTGTTGCTGTGCCGAGGTGTTGGCAGAGAGCTGGCGTTGAAGATGAGTGTTGGCAGAGAGCTGGCGTTGTGTCTGGGTGTTGGCAGAGAGTTGTTGCTGTGGAAGAGAGTTGGCAGAGAGCTGGCGTTGTGGGGGAGTGTTGGCAGAGAGCTGGCGTTGAAGATGAGTGTTGGCAGAGAGCTGGCGTTGAAGATGAGTGTTGGCAGAGAGTTGGCGTTGAAGAGGAGTGTTGGCAGAGAGTTGTTGCTGTGGAAGAGAGTTGGCAGAGAGTTGTTGCTGTGGAAGAGAGTTGGCAGAGAGCTGGCGTTGTGGGGGAGTGTTGGCAGAGAGTTGTTGCTGTGCCAAGGTGTTGGCAGAGAGTTGTTGCTGTGCCGAAGTGTTGGCAGATAGCTGGCGCTGAAGAGGGTTGTTGGCAGAGAACTGGCGTTGAAGATGAGTGTTGGCAGAGAACTGGCGTTGTGTCTGGGTGTTGGCAGAGAGCTGGCGTTGTGTCTGGGTGTTGGCACAGAGTTGTTGCTGTGCCTAGGTGTTGGCAGAGAGCTGGCGTTGAAGATGAGTGTTGGCAGAGAGTTGGCGTTGAAGATGAGTGTTGGCAGAGAGTTGGCGTTGAAGAGGAGTGTTGGCAGAGAGTTGTTGCTGTGGAAGAGAGTTGGCAGAGAGTTGTTGCTGTGGAAGAGAGTTGGTAGAGAGCTGGCGTTGTGGGGGAGTGTTGGCAGAGAGTTGTTGCTGTGCCGAAGTGTTGGCAGATAGCTGGCGCTGAAGAGGGGTGTTGGCAGAGAACTGGCGTTGAAGATGAGTGTTGGCAGAGAACTGGCGTTGTGTCTGGGTGTTGGCACAGAGTTGTTGCTGTGCCGAGGTGTTGGCAGAGAGCTGGCGTTGAAGATGAGTGTTGGCAGAGAGCTGGCGTTGTGTCTGGGTGTTGGCAGAGAGTTGTTGCTGTGGAAGAGAGTTGGCAGAGAGCTGGCGTTGTGGGGGAGTGTTGGCAGAGAGTTGTTGCTGTGCCAAGGTGTTGGCAGAGAGCTGGCGTTGAAGATGAGTGTTGGCAGAGAGCTGGCGTTGAAGATGAGTGTTGGCAGAGAGTTGGCGTTGAAGAGGAGTGTTGGCAGAGAGTTGTTGCTGTGGAAGAGAGTTGGCAGAGAGCTGGCGTTGTGGGGGAGTGTTGGCAGAGAGTTGTTGCTGTGCCAAGGTGTTGGCAGAGAGTTGTTGCTGTGCCGAAGTGTTGGCAGATAGCTGGCGCTGAAGAGGGGTGTTGGCAGAGAACTGGCGTTGAAGATGAGTGTTGGCAGAGAGTTGTTGCTGTGGAAGAGAGTTGGCAGAGAGCTGGCGTTGTGTCTGGGTGTTGGCACAGAGTTGTTGCTGTGCCTAGGTGTTGGCAGAGAGCTGGCGTTGAAGATGAGTGTTGGCAGAGAGTTGGCGTTGAAGATGAGTGTTGGCAGAGAGTTGGCGTTGAAGAGGAGTGTTGGCAGAGAGTTGTTGCTGTGGAAGAGAGTTGGCAGAGAGTTGTTGCTGTGGAAGAGAGTTGGCAGAGAGCTGGCGTTGTGGGGGAGTGTTGGCAGAGAGTTGTTGCTGTGCCAAGGTGTTGGCAGAGAGTTGTTGCTGTGCCGAAGTGTTGGCAGATAGCTGGCGCTGAAGAGGGGTGTTGGCAGAGAACTGGCGTTGAAGATGAGTGTTGGCAGAGAACTGGCGTTGTGTCTGGTGTTGGCACAGAGTTGTTGCTGTGCCTAGGTGTTGGCAGAGAGCTGGCGTTGAAGATGAGTGTTGGCAGAGAGCTGCGTTGAAGAGGAGTGTTGGCAGAGAGTTGTTGCTGTGGAAGAGAGTTGGCAGAGAGCTGGCGTTGTGGGGAGTGTTGGCAGAGAGTTGTTGCTGTGCCAAGGTGTTGGCAGAGAGCTGGCGTTGAAGATGAGTGTTGGCAGAGAGCTGGCGTTGTGTCTGGGTGTTGGCAGAGAGCTGGAGTTGTGTCTGAGTGTTGGCAGAGAGTTGTTGCTGTGGAAGAGAGTTGGCAGAGAGCTGGCGTTGTGTCTGAGTGTTGGCAGAGAGTTGTTGCTGTGCTGAGGTGTTGGCAGAGAGCTGGCGTTGAAGATGAGTGTTGGCAGAGAGTTGGCGTTGAAGAGGAGTGTTGGCAGAGAGTTGTTGCTGTGGAAGAGAGTTGGCAGAGAGTTGTTGCTGTGGAAGAGAGTTGCAGAGAGCTGGCGTTGTGGGGGAGTGTTGGCAGAGAGTTGTTGCTGTGCCAAGGTGTTGGCAGAGAGTTGTTGCTGTGCCGAAGTTTGGCAGATAGCTGGTGCTGAAGAGGGGTGTTGGCAGAGAACTGGCGTTGTGTCTGGGTGTTGGCAGAGAACTGGCGTTGTCTGGGTGTTGGCAGAGAGCTGGCGTTGTGTCTGGGTGTTGGCACAGAGTTGTTGCTGTGCCTAGGTGTTGGCAGAGAGCTGGCGTTGAAGATGAGTGTTGGCAGAGAGTTGGCGTTGAAGATGAGTGTGGCAGAGAGTTGGCGTTGAAGAAGAGTGTTGGCAGAGAGTTGTTGCTGTGGAAGAGAGTTGCAGAGAGTTGTTGCTGTGGAAGAGAGTTGGCAGAGAGCTGGCGTTGTGGGGGAGTGTTGGCAGAGAGTTGTTGCTGTGCCAAGGTGTTGCAGAGAGTTGTTGCTGTGCCGAAGTGTTGGCAGATAGCTGGCGCTGAAGAGGGGTGTTGGCAGAGAACTGGTGTTGAAGATGAGTGTTGGCAGAGAACTGGCGTTGTGTCTGGGTGTTGGCACAGAGTTGTTGCTGTGCCGAGGTGTTGGCAGAGAGCTGGCGTTGAAGATGAGTGTTGGCAGAGAGCTGGCGCTGTGTCTGGGTGTTGGCAGAGAGCTGTCGTTGTGGAAGAGAGTTGGCAGAGAGCTGGCGTTGTGGGGGAGTGTTGGCAGAGAGCTGGCGTTGAAGATGAGTGTTGGCAGAGAGCTGGCGTTGAAGATGAGTGTTGCAGAGAGTTGGCGTTGAAGAGAGTGTTGGCAGAGAGTTGTTGCTGTGGAAGAGAGTTGGCAGAGAGTTGTTGCTGTGGAAGAGAGTTGGCAGAGAGCTGGCGTTGTGGGGAGTGTTGGCAGAGAGTTGTTGCTGTGCCAAGGTGTTGGCAGAGAGTTGTTGCTGTGCCGAAGTGTTGGCAGATAGCTGGCGCTGAAGAGGGGTGTTGGCAGAGAACTGGCGTTGAAGATGAGTGTTGGCAGAGAATGGCGTTGTGTCTGGGTGTTGGCAGAGAGCTGGCGTTGTGTCTGGGTGTTGGCACAGAGTTGTTGCTGTGCCTAGGTGTTGGCAGAGAGCTGGCGTTGAAGATGAGTGTTGGCAGAGAGTTGGCGTTGAAGATGAGTGTTGGCAGAGAGCTGGCGTTGTGGGGGAGTGTTGGCAGAGAGTTGTTGCTGTGCCAAGGTGTTGGCAGAGAGTTGTTGCTGTGCCGAAGTGTTGGCAGATAGCTGGCGCTGAAGAGGGGTGTTGGCAAAGAACTGGTGTTGAAGATGAGTGTTGCAGAGAATGGAGTTGTGTCTGGGTGTTGGCACAGAGTTGTTGCTGTGCCGAGGTGTTGGCAAGAGCTGGCGTTGAAGATGAGTGTTGGCAGAGAGCTGGCGTTGTGTCTGGGTGTTGGCAGAGAGTTGTTGCTGTGGAAGAGAGTTGGCAGAGAGCTGGCGTTGTGGGAGTGTTGGCAGAGAGTTGTTGCTGTGCAAGGTGTGGCAGAGAGCTGGCGTTGAAGATGAGTGTTGGCAGAGAGCTGGCGTTGAAGATGAGTGTTGGCAGAGAGTTGGCGTTGAAGAGGAGTGTTGGCAGAGAGTTGTTGCTGTGGAAGAGAGTTGGCAGAGAGTTGTTGCTGTGAAGAGAGTTGCAGAGAGCTGGCGTTGTGGGGAGTGTTGGCAGAGAGTTGTTGCTGTGCCAAGGTGTTGGCAGAGAGTTGTTGCTGTGCCGAAGTGTTGGCAGATAGCTGGCGCTGAAGAGGGTGTTGGCAGAGAACTGGTGTTGAAGATGAGTGTTGGCAGAGAACTGGCGTTGTGTCTGGGTGTTGGCAGAGAGCTGGCGTTGTGTCTGGGTGTTGGCACAGAGTTGTTGCTGTGCCTAGGTGTTGGCAGAGAGCTGGCGTTGAAGATGAGTGTTGGCAGAGAGTTGGCGTTGAAGATGAGTGTTGGCAGAGAGTTGGCGTTGAAGAAGAGTGTTGGCAGAGAGTTGTTGCTGTGGAAGAGAGTTGGCAGAGAGCTGTTGCTGTGCCGAAGTGTTGGCAGATAGCTGGCGCTGAAGAGGGTTGTTGGCAGAGAACTGGCGTTGAAGATGAGTGTTGGCAGAGAACTGGCGTTGTGTCTGGGTGTTGGCACAGAGTTGTTGCTGTGCCTAGGTGTTGGCAGAGAGCTGGCGTTGAAGATGAGTGTTGGCAGAGAGCTGGCGTTGAAGAGGAGTGTTGGCAGAGAGTTGTTGCTGTGGAAGAGTGTTGGCAGAGAGTTGTTGCTGTGGAAGAGAGTTGGCAGAGAGCTGGCGTTGTGGGGGAGTGTTGGCAGAGAGCTGGAGTTGTGTCTGAGTGTTGGCAGAGAGTTGTTGCTGTGGAAGAGAGTTGGCAGAGAGCTGGCGTTGTGTCTGAGTGTTGGCAGAGAGCTGGAGTTGTGTCTGGGTGTTGGCAGAGAATTGTTGATGTGGAAGCGAGTGGCAGAGAGCTGGCGTTGTGTCTGGGTGTTGGCAGAGAGTTGTTGCTGTGGAAGAGAGTTGGCAGAGAGCTGGCGTTGTGTCTGAGTGTTGGCAGAGAGCTGGAGTTATGTCTGGGTGTTGGCAGAGAGCTGGAGTTGTGTCTGAGTGTTGGCAGAGAGCTGGAGTTGTGTCTGAGTGTTGGCAGAGAGTTGTTGCTTGTGCCGAGGTGTTGGCAGAGAGCTGGCGTTGAAGATGAGTGTTGGCAGAGAGTTGGCGTTGAAGAGGAGTGTTGACAGAGAGTTGTTGCTGTGGAAGAGTGTTGGCAGAGAGTTGTGTGTGGAAGAGTTGGCAGAGAGCTGGCGTTGTGGGGGAGTGTTGGCAGAGAGCTGGAGTTGTGGGGGAGTGTTGGCAGAGAGTTGTTGCTGTGCCAAGGTGTTGGCAGAGAGCTGGCGTTGAAGATGAGTGTTGGCAGAGAGCTGGCGTTGTGTCTGGGTGTTGGCAGAGAGCTGGAGTTGTGTCTGAGTGTTGGCAGAGAGTTGTT
This sequence comes from Trichomonas vaginalis G3, assembly GCF_026262505.1. Taxonomy (NCBI): domain Eukaryota; phylum Parabasalia; order Trichomonadida; family Trichomonadidae; genus Trichomonas; species Trichomonas vaginalis. Next base: position 19,669,743 of record NC_067207.1, read on the forward strand.
GCTGTGGAAGAGAGTTGGCAGAGAGCTGGCGTTGTGTCTGGGTGTTGGCAGAGAGCTGGAGTTGTGTCTGGGTGTTGGCAGAGAATTGTTGATGTGGAAGAGAGTTGGCAGAGAGCTGGAGTTGTGTCTGAGTGTTGGCAGAGAGTTGTTGCTGTGCCGAGGTGTTGGCAGAGAGCTGGCGTTGTGGGGGAGTGTTGGCAGAGAGTTGTTGCTGTGCCAAGGTGTTGGCAGAGAGTTGTTGCTGTGCCGAAGTGTTGGCAGATAGCTGGCGTTGTGTCTGGGTGTTGGCAGAGAGCTGGAGTTGTGTCTGGGTGTTGGCAGAGAATTGTTGATGTGGAAGAGAGTTGGCAGAGAGCTGGCGTTGTGTCTGGGTGTTGGCAGAGAGCTGGAGTTGTGTCTGAGTGTTGGCAGAGAGTTGTTGCTGTGGAAGAGAGTTGGCAGAGAGCTGGCGTTGTGTCTGAGTGTTGGCAGAGAGCTGGAGTTATGTCTGGGTGTTGGCAGAGAGTTGTTGCTGTGCCGAGGTGTTGGCAGAGAGCTGGCGTTGAAGATGAGTGTTGGCAGAGAGTTGGCGTTTAAGATGAGTGTTGGCAGAGAGTTGTTGCTGTGGAAGAGAGTTGGCAGAGAGCTGGAGTTGTGTCTGGGTGTTGGCAGAGAGCTGGCGTTGAAGAGGAGTGTTGGCAGAGAGTTGTTGCTGTGGAAGAGAGTTGGCAGAGAGCTGGAGTTGTGTCTGAGTGTTGGAAGAGAGCTGGCGTTGTGTCTGGGTGTTGGCAGAGAGTTGTTGCTGTGCCTAGGTGTTGGCAGAGAGCTGGCGTTGAAGATGAGTGTTGGCAGAGAGTTGGCGTTGAAGAGGAGTGTTGGCAGAGAGTTGTTGCTGTGGAAGAGAGTTGGCAGAGAGCTGGAGTTGAAGATGAGTGTTGGCAGAGAGCTGGCGTTGTGTCTGGGTGTTGGCAGAGAGCTGGCGTTGAAGATGAGTGTTGGCAGAGAGCTGGAGTTGTGTCTGGGTGTTGGCAGAGAGCTGGCGTTGTGTCTGGGTGTTAGCAGAGAGCTGGAGTTGTGTCTGAGTGTTGGCAGAGAGTTGTTGCTGTGGAAGAGAGTTGGCAGAGAGCTGGCGTTGTGTCTGGGTGTTGGCAGAGAGCTGGAGTTGTGTCTGAGTGTTGGCAGAGAGTTGTTGCTGTGGAAGAGAGTTGCAGAGAGCTGGCGTTGTGTCTGGGTGTTGGCAGAGAGTTGTTGCTGTGGAAGAGAGTTGGCAGAGAGCTGGCGTTGTGTCTGGGTGTTGGCAGAGAGCTGGAGTTGTGTCTGAGTGTTGGCAGAGAGTTGTTGCTGTGGAAGAGAGTTGACAGAGAGATGGCGTTGTGTCTGGGTGTTGGCAGAGAGCTGGAGTTGTGTCTGGGTGTTGGCACAGAGTTGTTGCTGTGCCGAGGTGTTGGCAGAGAGCTGGCGTTGAAGATGAGTGTTGGCAGAGAGCTGGCGTTGTGTCTGGGTGTTGGCAGAGAGTTGTTGCTGTGGAAGAGAGTTGGCAGAGAGCTGGCGTTGTGGGGGAGTGTTGGCAGAGAGTTGTTGCTGTGCCAAGGTGTTGGCAGAGAGCTGGCGTTGAAGATGAGTGTTGGCAGAGAGCTGGCGTTGAAGATGAGTGTTGGCAGAGAGTTGGCGTTGAAGAGGAGTGTTGGCAGAGAGTTGTTGCTTTGCCAAGGTGTTGGCAGAGAGTTGTTGCTGTGCCAAGGTGTTGGCAGAGAGTTGTTGCTGTGCCGAAGTGTTGGCAGATAGCTGGCGCTGAAGAGGGGTGTTGGCAGAGAACTGGCGTTGAAGATGAGTGTTGGCAGAGAACTGGCGTTGTGTCTGGGTGTTGGCAGAGAGCTGGCGTTGTGTCTGGGTGTTGGCACAGAGTTGTTGCTGTGCCTAGGTGTTGGCAGAGAGCTGGCGTTGAAGATGAGTGTTGGCAGAGAGTTGGCGTTGAAGATGAGTGTTGGCAGAGAGCTGGCGTTGTGTCTGGGTGTTGGCAGAGAGCTGGCGTTGTGTCTTGGTGTTGGCAGAGAGTTGTTGCTGTGGAAGAGAGTTGGCAGAGAGCTGGCGTTGTGGGGGAGTGTTGGCAGAGAGTTGTTGCTGTGCCAAGGTGTTGGCAGAGAGCTGGCGTTGAAGATGAGTGTTGGCAGAGAGCTGGCGTTGAAGATGAGTGTTGGCAGAGAGTTGGCGTTGAAGAGGAGTGTTGGCAGAGAGTTGTTGCTGTGCCAAGGTGTTGGCAGAGAGTTGTTGCTGTGCCAAGGTGTTGGCAGAGAGTTGTTGCTGTGCCGAAGTGTTGGCAGATAGCTGGCGCTGAAGAGGGGTGTTGGCAGAGAACTGGCGTTGTGTCTGGGTGTTGGCAGAGAGCTGGCGTTGTGTCTGGGTGTTGGCACAGAGTTGTTGCTGTGCCTAGGTGTTGGCAGAGAGCTGGCGTTGAAGATGAGTGTTGGCAGAGAGTTGGCGTTGAAGATGAGTGTTGGCAGAGAGCTGGCGTTGTGTCTGGGTGTTGGCAGAGAGTTGTTGCTGTGGAAGAGAGTTGGCAGAGAGTTGTTGCTGTGCCGAAGTGTTGGCAGATAGCTGGCGCTGAAGAGGGGTGTTGGCAGAGAACTGGCGTTGAAGATGAGTGTTGGCAGAGAACTGGCGTTGTGTCTGGGTGTTGGCACAGAGTTGTTGCTGTGCCGAGGTGTTGGCAGAGAGCTGGCGTTGAAGATGAGTGTTGGCAGAGAGCTGGCGTTGAAGAGGAGTGTTGGCAGAGAGTTGTTGCTGTGGAAGAGAGTTGGCAGAGAGCTGGCGTTGTGGGGGAGTGTTGGCAGAGAGTTGTTGCTGTGCCAAGGTGTTGGCAGAGAGCTGGCGTTGAAGATGAGTGTTGGCAGAGAGCTGGCGTTGAAGATGAGTGTTGGCAGAGAGTTGGCGTTGAAGAGGAGTGTTGGCAGAGAGTTGTTGCTGTGGAAGAGAGTTGGCAGAGAGTTGTTGCTGTGGAAGAGAGTTGGCAGAGAGCTGGCGTTGTGGGGGAGTGTTGGCAGAGAGTTGTTGCTGTGCCAAGGTGTTGGCAGAGAGTTGTTGCTGTGCCGAAGTGTTGGCAGATAGCTGGCGCTGAAGAGGGGTGTTGGCAGAGAACTGGCGTTGAAGATGAGTGTTGGCAGAGAACTGGCGTTGTGTCTGGGTGTTGGCAGAGAGCTGGCGTTGTGTCTGGGTGTTGGCAGAGAGTTGTTGCTGTGCCTAGGTGTTGGCAGAGAGCTGGCGTTGAAGATGAGTGTTGGCAGAGAGTTGGCGTTGAAGATGAGTGTTGGCAGAGAGTTGGCGTTGAAGAAGAGTGTTGGCAGAGAGTTGTTGCTGTGGAAGAGAGTTGGCAGAGAGCTGTTGCTGTGGAAGAGAGTTGGCAGAGAGCTGGCGTTGTGGGGGAGTGTTGGCAGAGAGTTGTTGCTGTGCCAAGGTGTTGGCAGAGAGTTGTTGCTGTGCCGAAGTGTTGGCAGATAGCTGGCGCTGAAGAGGGTGTTGCAGAGAACTGGCGTTGAAGATGAGTGTTGGCAGAGAACTGGCGTTGTGTCTGGGTGTTGGCACAGAGTTGTTGCTGTGCCTAGGTGTTGGCAGAGAGCTGGCGTTGAAGATGAGTGTTGGCAGAGAGCTGGCGTTGAAGAGGAGTGTTGGCAGAGAGTTGTTGCTGTGGAAGAGAGTTGGCAGAGAGCTGGCGTTGTGGGGGAGTGTTGGCAGAGAGTTGTTGCTGTGCCAAGGTGTTGGCAGAGAGCTGGCGTTGAAGATGAGTGTTGGCAGAGAGCTGGCGTTGTGTCTGGGTGTTGGCAGAGAGCTGGAGTTGTGTCTGAGTGTTGGCAGAGAGTTGTTGCTGTGGAAGAGAGTTGGCAGAGAGCTGGCGTTGTGTCTGAGTGTTGGCAGAGAGCTGGAGTTGTGTCTGGGTGTTGGCAGAGAATTGTTGATGTGGAAGCGAGTTGGCAGAGAGCTGGCGTTGTGTCTGGGTGTTGGCAGAGAGTTGTTGCTGTGGAAGAGAGTTGGCAGAGAGCTGGCGTTGTGTCTGAGTGTTGGCAGAGAGCTGGAGTTATGTCTGGGTGTTGGCAGAGAGCTGGAGTTGTGTCTGAGTGTTGGCAGAGAGCTGGCGTTGTGTCTGAGTGTTGGCAGAGAGTTGTTGCTGTGCCGAGGTGTTGGCAGAGAGCTGGCGTTGAAGATGAGTGTTGGCAGAGAGTTGGCGTTGAAGAGGAGTGTTGGCAGAGAGTTGTTGCTGTGGAAGAGAGTTGGCAGAGAGATGTTGCTGTGGAAGAGAGTTGGCAGAGAGCTGGCGTTGTGGGGGAGTGTTGGCAGAGAGCTGGAGTTGTGGGGGAGTGTTGGCAGAGAGTTTTGCTGTGCCAAGGTGTTGGCAGAGAGCTGGCGTTGAAGATGAGTGTTGGCAGAGAGCTGGCGTTGTGTCTGGGTGTTGGCAGAGAGCTGGAGTTGTGTCTGAGTGTTGGCAGAGAGTTGTTGCTGTGGAAGAGAGTTGGCAGAGAGCTGGCGTTGTGTCTGGGTGTTGGCAGAGAGCTGGAGTTGTGTCTGGGTGTTGGCAGAGAATTGTTGATGTGGAAGAGAGTTGGCAGAGAGCTGGAGTTGTGTCTGAGTGTTGGCAGAGAGTTGTTGCTGTGCGAGGTGTTGGCAGAGAGCTGGCGTTGTGGGGGAGTGTTGGCAGAGAGTTGTTGCTGTGCCAAGGTTTGGCAGAGAGTTGTTGCTGTGCCGAAGTGTTGGCAGATAGCTGGCGCTGAAGAGGGGTGTTGGCAGAGAACTGGCGTTGAAGATGAGTGTTGGCAGAGAACTGGCGTTGTGTCTGGGTGTTGGCAGAGAGCTGGAGTTGTGTCTGGGTGTTGGCAGAGAATTGTTGATGTGGAAGAGAGTTGGCAGAGAGCTGGCGTTGTGTCTGGGTGTTGGCAGAGAGCTGGAGTTGTGTCTGGGTGTTGGCAGAGAATTGTTGATGTGGAAGAGAGTTGGCAGAGAGCTGGAGTTGTGTCTGAGTGTTGGCAGAGAGTTGTTGCTGTGCCGAGGTGTTGGCAGAGAGCTGGCGTTGTGGGGGAGTGTTGGCAGAGAGTTGTTGCTGTGCCAAGGTGTTGGCAGAGAGTTGTTGCTGTGCCGAAGTGTTGGCAGATAGCTGGCGCTGAAGAGGGGTGTTGGCAGAGAACTGGCGTTGAAGATGAGTGTTGGCAGAGAACTGGCGTTGTGTCTGGGTGTTGGCAGAGAGCTGGAGTTGTGTCTGGGTGTTGGCAGAAAATTGTTGCTGTGGAAGAGAGTTGGCAGAGAGCTGGCGTTGTGTCTGGGTGTTGGCAGAGAGCTGGAGTTGTGTCTGAGTGTTGGCAGAGAGTTGTTGCTGTGGAAGAGAGTTGGCAGAGAGCTGGCGTTGTGTCTGAGTGTTGGCAGAGAGCTGGAGTTATGTCTGGGTGTTGGCAGAGAGTTGTTGCTGTGCCGAGGTGTTGGCAGAGAGCTGGCGTTGAAGATGAGTGTTGGCAGAGAGTTGGCGTTGAAGATGAGTGTTGGCAGAGAGTTGTTGCTGTGGAAGAGAGTTGGCAGAGAGCTGGAGTTGTGTCTGGGTGTTGGCAGAGAGCTGGCGTTGAAGAGGAGTGTTGGCAGAGAGTTGTTGCTGTGGAAGAGAGTTGGCAGAGAGCTGGCGTTGTGTCTGAGTGTTGGCAGAGAGCTGGCGTTGTGTCTGGGTGTTGGCAGAGAGCTGGCGTTGAAGATGAGTGTTGGCAGAGAGTTGGCGTTGAAGAGGAGTGTTGGCAGAGAGTTGTTGCTGTGGAAGAGAGTTGGCAGAGAGCTGGAGTTGAAGATGAGTGTTGGCAGAGAGCTGGCGTTGTGTCTGGGTGTTGGCAGAGAGCTGGCGTTGAAGATGAGTGTTGGCAGAGAGCTGGAGTTGTGTCTGGGTGTTGGCAGAGAGCTGGCGTTGTGTCTGGGTGTTAGCAGAGAGCTGGAGTTGTGTCTGAGTGTTGGCAGAGAGTTGTTGCTGTGGAAGAGAGTTGGCAGAGAGCTGGCGTTGTGTCTGGGTGTTGGTAGAGAGCTGGAGTTGTGTCTGAGTGTTGGCAGAGAGTTGTTGCTGTGGAAGAGAGTTGGCAGAGAGCTGGCGTTGTGTCTGGGTGTTGGCAGAGAGTTGTTGCTGTGGAAGAGAGTTGGCAGAGAGCTGGCGTTGTGTCTGGGTGTTGGCAGAGAGCTGGAGTTGTGTCTGAGTGTTGGCAGAGAGTTGTTGCTGTGGAAGAGAGTTGACAGAGAGCTGGCGTTGTGTCTGGGTGTTGGCAGAGAGCTGGAGTTGTGTCTGGGTGTTGGCACAGAGTTGTTGCTGTGCCGAGGTGTTGGCAGAGAGCTGGCGTTGAAGATGAGTGTTGGCAGAGAGCTGGCGTTGTGTCTGGGTGTTGGCAGAGAGCTGGAGTTGTGTCTGGGTGTTGGCACAGAGTTGTTGCTGTGCCGAGGTGTTGGCAGAGAGCTGGCGTTGAAGATGAGTGTTGGCAGAGAGCTGGCGTTGTGTCTGGGTGTTGGCAGAGAGTTGTTGCTGTGGAAGAGAGTTGGCAGAGAGCTGGCGTTGTGTCTGGGTGTTGGCAGAGAGTTGTTGCTGTGGAAGAGAGTTGGCAGAGAGCTGGCGTTGTGGGGGAGTGTTGGCAGAGAGTTGTTGCTGTTGCCAAGGTGTTCAGAGAGCTGGCGTGAAGATGGAGTGTTGCAGAGAGCTTGCGTTGAAGATGAGTGTTGGCAGAGAGTTGGCGTTGAAGAGGAGTGTTGCGAGAGTTGTTGCTTGTGCCAAGGGGCAGAGAGTTGTTGCTGTGCCAAGGTGTTGGCAGAGAGTTGTTGCTGTGCCTAGGTGTTGGCAGAGAGCTGGCGTTGAAGATGAGTGTTGGCAGAGAGTTGGCGTTGAAGATGAGTGTTGGCAGAGAGCTGGCGTTGTGTCTGGGTCTTGGCAGAGAGCTGGCGTTGTGTCTGGGTGTTGGCAGAGAGTTGTTGCTGTGGAAGAGAGTTGGCAGAGAGCTGGCGTTGTGGGGGAGTGTTGGCAGAGAGTTGTTGCTGTGCCAAGGTGTTGGCAGAGAGCTGGCGTTGAAGATGAGTGTTGGCAGAGAGCTGGCGTTGAAGAATGTGTTGGCAGAGAGTTGGCGTTGAAGAGGAGTGTTGGCAGAGAGTTGTTGCTGTGCCAAGGTGTTGGCAGAGAGTTGTTGCTGTGCCAAGGTGTTGGCAGAGAGTTGTTGCTGTGCCGAAGTGTTGGCAGATAGCTGGCGCTGAAGAGGGGTGTTGGCAGAGAACTGGCGTTGAAGATGAGTGTTGGCAGAGAACTGGCGTTGTGTCTGGGTGTTGGCACAGAGTTGTTGCTGTGCCTAGGTGTTGGCAGAGAGCTGGCGTTGAAGATGAGTGTTGGCAGAGAGCTGGCGTTGTGTCTGGGTGTTGGCAGAGAGTTGTTGCTGTGGAAGAGAGTTGGCAGAGAGCTGGCGTTGTGGGGGAGTGTTGGCAGAGAGTTGTTGCTGCCAAGTGTTGGCAGAGAGCTGGCGTTGAAGATGAGTGTTGGCAGAGAGCTGGCGTTGAAGATGAGTGTTGGCAGAGAGTTGGCGTTGAAGAGGAGTGTTGGCAGAGAGTTGTTGCTGTGGAAGAGAGTTGGCAGAGAGTTGTTGCTGTGGAAGAGAGTTGGCAGAGAGCTGGCGTTGTGGGGGAGTGTTGGCAGAGAGTTGTTGCTGTGCCAAGGTGTTGGCAGAGAGTTGTTGCTGTGCCGAAGTGTTGGCAGATTAGCTGGCGCTGAAGAGGGTGTTGGCAGAGAACTGGCGTTGAAGATGAGTGTTGGCAAGAGAACTGGCGTTGTGTCTGGGTGTTGGCAGAGCTGGCGTTGTGTCTGGGTGTTGGCAGAGAGTTGTTGCTGTGCCTAGGTGTTGCAGAGAGCTGGCGTGAAGATGAGTGTTGGCAGAGAGTTGGCGTTGAAGATGAGTGTTGGCAGAGAGTTGGCGTTGAAGAAGAGTGTTGGCAGAGAGTTGTTGCTGTGGAAGAGAGTTGGCAGAGAGCTGTTTGCTGTGGAAGAGAGTTGGCAGAGAGCTGGCGTTGTGGGGAGTGTTGGCAGAGAGTTTGTTGCTGTGGCCAAGGGTTGGCAGAGAGTTGTTGCTGTGCCGAAGTGTTGGCAGATAGCTGGCGCTGAAGAGGGGTGTTGGCAGAGAACTGGCGTTGAAGATGAGTGTTGGCAGAGAACTGGCGTTGTGTCTGGGTGTTGGCACAGAGTTGTTGCTGTGCCTAGGTGTTGGCAGAGAGCTGGCGTTGAAGATGATGTTGCAGAGAGCTGGCGTTGAAGAGGAGTGTTGGCAGAGAGTTGTTGCTGTGGAAGAGAGTTGGCAGAGAGCTGGAGTTGAAGATGAGTGTTGGCAGAGAGCTGGCGTTGTGTCTGGGTGTTGGCAGAGAGCTGGCGTTGAAGATGAGTGTTGGCAGAGAGCTGGCGTTGTGTCTGAGTGTTGGCAGAGAGCTGGAGTTGTGTCTGGGTGTTGGCAGAGAATTGTTGATGTGGAAGCGAGTTGGCAGAGAGCTGGCGTTGTGTCTGGGTGTTGGCAGAGAGTTGTTGCTGTGGAAGAGAGTTGGCAGAGAGCTGGAGTTGTGTCTGAGTGTTGGCAGAGAGTTGTTGCTGTGCCGAGGTGTTGGCAGAGAGCTGGCGTTGAAGATGAGTGTTGCAAAGAGTTTTGGCGTTGAAGAGGAGTGTTGGCAGAGAGTTGTTGCTGTGGAAGAGAGTTGGCAGAGAGCTGGAGTTGTGTCTGGGTGTTGGCAGAGAGTTGTTGCTGTGCCAAGGTGTTGGCAGAGAGCTGGCGTTGAAGATGAGTGTTGGCAGAGAGCTGGCGTTGTGTCTGGGTGTTGGCAGAGAATTGTTGATGTGGAAGAGAGTTGTCAGAGAGCTGGCGTTGTGTCTGGGTGTTGGCAGAGAGTTGTTGCTGTGCCGAGGTGTTGGCAGAGAGCTGGCGTTGATGATGAGTGTTGGCAGAGAGCTGGCGTTGTGTCTGGGTGTTGGCAGAGAGCTGGAGTTGTGTCTGGGTGTTGGCAGAGAGCTGGAGTTGTGTCTGGGTGTTGGCAGACAGTTGTTGCTGTGCCGAGGTGTTGGCAGAGAGCTGGCGTTGAAGATGAGTGTTGGCAGAGAGTTGGCGTTGAAGAGGAGTGTTGGCAGAGAGTTGTTGCTGTGGAAGAGAGTTGGCAGAGAGCTGGAGTTGTGTCTGGGTGTTGGCAGAGAGTTGTTGCTGTGGAAAGAGAGTTGGCAGAGAGCTGGCGTTGTGTCTGGGTGTTGGCAGAGAGCTGGAGTTGTGTCTGGGTGTTGGCAGAGAATTGTTGATGTGGAAGAGAGTTGGCAGAGAGCTGGAGTTGTGTCTGGGTGTTGGCAGAGAGTTGTTGCTGTGCCGAGGTGTTGGCAGAGAGCTGGCGTTGTGGGGGAGTGTTGGCAGAGAGTTGTTGCTGTGCCAAGGTGGTGGCAGAGAGCTGGAGTTGTGTCTGGGTGTTGGCAGAGAGCTGGAGTTGTGTCTGGGTGTTGGCAGAGAGCTGGAGTTGTGTCTGGGTGTTGGCAGAGAGCTGGAGTTGTGTCTGAGTGTTGGCAGACAGTTGTTGCTGTGCCGAGGTGTTGGCAGAGAGCTGGCGTTGAAGATGTAGTTGGCAGAGAGTTGGCGTTGAAGAGGAGTGTTGGCAGAGAGTTGTGCTGTGGAAGAGAGTTGGCAGAGAGCTGGAGTTGTGTCTGGGTGTTGGCAGAGAGTTGTTTGCTGTGGAAGGTGTTGGCAGAGAGCTGGCGTTGAAGATGAGTGTTGGGAGAGCTGGCGTTGTGTCTGGGTGTTGGCAGAGTTGTTCTGTGGAAGAGAGTTGGGGAGAGCTGCGTTGTGTCTGGGTGTTGGCAGAGAGTTGTTGCTGTGCCGAGGTGTTGCAGAGAGCTGGCGTTGATGATGAGTGTTGGCAGAGAGCTGGCGTTGTGTCTGGGTGTTGGCAGAGAGCTGGAGTTGTGTCTGGGTGTTGGCAGAGAGCTGGAGTTGTGTCTGGGTGTTGGCAGACAGTTGTTGCTGTGCCGAGGTGTTGGCAGAGAGCTGGCGTTGAAGATGAGTGTTGGCAGAGAGTTGGCGTTGAAGAGGAGTGTTGGCAGAGAGTTGTTGCTGTGGAAGAGAGTTGGCAGAGAGCTGGAGTTGTGTCTGGGTGTTGGCAGAGAGTTGTTGCTGTGGAAGAGAGTTGGCAGAGAGCTGGCGTTGTGTCTGGGTGTTGGCAGAGAGCTGGAGTTGTGTCTGGGTGTTGGCAGAGAATTGTTTGCTGTGGAAGAGAGTTGGCAGAGAGCTGGCGTTGTGTCTGGGTGTTGGCAGAGAGCTGGAGTTGTGTCTGGGTGTTGGCAGAGAATTGTTGATGTGGAAGAGAGTTGGCAGAGAGCTGGCGTTGTGTCTGGGTGTTGGCAGAGAGCTGGCGTTGTGTCTGGGTGTTGGCAGAGAGTTGTTGCTGTGGAAGAGAGTTGGCAGAGAGCTGGCGTTGTGTCTGGGTGTTGGCAGAGAGCTGGAGTTGTGTCTGGGTGTTGGCAGAGAATTGTTGCTGTGGAAGAGAGTTGGCAGAGAGCTGGCGTTGTGTCTGGGTGTTGGCAGAGAATTGTTGATGTGGAAGCGAGTTGGCAGAGAGCTGGCGTTGTGTCTGGGTGTTGGCAGAGAGCTGGCGTTGTGTCTGGGTGTTGGCAGAGAGTTGTTGCTGTGGAAGAGAGTTGGCAGAGAGCTGGCGTTGTGTCTGGGTGTTGGCAGAGAGCTGGAGTTGTGTCTGGGTGTTGGCAGAGAATTGTTGCTGTGGAAGAGAGTTGTCAGAGAGCTGGCGTTGTGTCTGGGTGTTGGCAGAGAGCTGGAGTTGTGTCTGGGTGTTGGCAGAGAATTGTTGATGTGGAAGAGAGTTGGCAGAGAGCTGGCGTTGTGTCTGGGTGTTGGCAGAGAGCTGGCGTTGTGTCTGGGTGTTGGCAGAGAGTTGTTGCTGTGCCGAGGTGTTGGCAGAGAGCTGGCGTTGTGGGGGAGTGTTGCAGAGAGTTGTTGCTGTGCCAAGGTGTTGGCAGAGAGTTGTTGCTGTGCCGAAGTGTTGGCAGATAGCTGGCGCTGAAGAGGGGTGTTGGCAGAGAACTGGCGTTGAAGATGAGTGTTGGCAGAGAACTGGCGTTGTGTCTGGGTGTTGGCAGAGAGCTGGAGTTGTGTCTGGGTGTTGGCAGAGAATTGTTGATGTGGAAGAGAGTTGGCAGAGAGCTGGCGTTGTGTCTGGGTGTTGGCAGAGAGCTGGAGTTGTGTCTGGGTGTTGGCAGAGAGTTGTTGCTGTGGAAGAGAGTTGGCAGAGAGCTGGCGTTGTGTCTGGGTGTTGGCAGAGAGCTGGCGTTGTGTCTGGGTGTTGGCAGAGAGCTGGAGTTGTGTCTGGGTGTTGGCAGAGAGCTGGAGTTGTGTCTGAGTGTTGGCAGAGAGCTGGCGTTGTGTCTGGGTGTTGGCAGAGAGTTGTTGCTGTGCCGAGGTCTTGGCAGAGAGTTGGCGTTGAAGAGGAGTGTTGGCAGAGAGTTGTTGCTGTGGAAGAGAGTTGGCAGAGAGTTGTTGCTGTGGAAGAGAGCTGGCAGAGAGCTGGCGTTGTGGGGGAGTGTTGGCAGAGAGTTGTTGCTGTGCCAAGGTGTTGGCAGAGAGCTGGCGTTGAAGATGAGTGTTGGCAGAGAGCTGGCGTTGTGTCTGGGTGTTGGCAGAGAGCTGGCGTTGTGTCTGGGTGTTGGCAGAGAATTGTTGATGTTGAAGAGAGTTGGCAGAGAGCTGGCGTTGTGTCTGGGTGTTGGCAGAGAGCTGGAGTTGTGTCTGGGTGTTGGCAGAGAGCTGGAGTTGTGTCTGAGTGTTTGCAGAGAGCTGGCGTTGTGTCTGGGTGTTGGCAGAGAGTTGTTGCTGTGCCGAGGTGTTGGCAGAGAGCTGGCGTTGAAGAGGAGTGTTGGCAGAGAGCTGGCGTTGTGTCTGGGTGTTGGCAGAGAGCTGGAGTTGTGTCTGGGTGTTGGCAGAGAGCTGGAGTTGTGTCTGGGTGTTGGCAGACAGTTGTTGCTGTGCCGAGGTGTTGGCAGAGAGCTGGCGTTGAAGATGAGTGTTGGCAGAGAGCTGGCGTTGTGTCTGGGTGTTGGCAGAGAGCTGGAGTTGTGTCTGGGTGTTGGCAGAGAATTGTTGATGTGGAAGAGAGTTGGCAGAGAGCTGGAGTTGTGTCTGGGTGTTGGCAGAGAGTTGTTGCTGTGCCAAGGTGTTGGCAGAGAGTTGTTGCTGTGCCGAAGTGTTGGCAGATAGCTGGCGCTGAAGAGGGGTGTTGGTAGAGAACTGGCGTTGAAGATGAGTGTTGGCAGAGAACTGGCGTTGTGTCTGGGTGTTGGCAGAGAGCTGGAGTTGTGTCTGGGTGTTGGCAGAGAATTGTTGATGTGGAAGAGAGTTGGCAGAGAGCTGGAGTTGTGTCTGGGTGTTGGCAGAGAGCTGGAGTTGTGTCTGAGTGTTTGCAGAGAGCTGGCGTTGTGTCTGGGTGTTGGCAGAGAGTTGTTGCTGTGCCGAGGTGTTGGCAGAGAGCTGGCGTTGAAGAGGAGTGTTGGCAGAGAGCTGGCGTTGTGTCTGGGTGTTGGCAGAGAGCTGGAGTTGTGTCTGAGTGTTGGCAGAGAGCTGGCGTTGTGTCTGGGTGTTGGCAGACAGTTGTTGCTGTGCCGAGGTCTTGGCAGAGAGTTGGCGTTGAAGAGGAGTGTTGGCAGAGAGTTGTTGCTGTGGAAGAGAGTTGGCAGAGAGTTGTTGCTGTGGAAGAGAGCTGGCAGAGAGCTGGCGTTGTGGGGGAGTGTTGGCAGAGAGTTGTTGCTGTGCCAAGGTGTTGGCAGAGAGCTGGCGTTGAAGATGAGTGTTGGCAGAGAGCTGGCGTTGTGTCTGGGTGTTGGCAGAGAGCTGGAGTTGTGTCTGGGTGTTGGCAGAGAATTGTTGATGTTGAAGAGAGTTGGCAGAGAGCTGGAGTTGTGTCTGGGTGTTGGCAGAGAGCTGGAGTTGTGTCTGGGTGTTGGCAGAGAGCTGGAGTTGTGTCTGAGTGTTTGCAGAGAGCTGGCGTTGTGTCTGGGTGTTGGCAGAGAGTTGTTGCTGTGCCGAGGTGTTGGCAGAGAGCTGGCGTTGAAGAGGAGTGTTGGCAGAGAGCTGGCGTTGTGTCTGGGTGTTGGCAGAGAGCTGGAGTTGTGTCTGGGTGTTGGCAGAGAGCTGGAGTTGTGTCTGGGTGTTGGCAGACAGTTGTTGCTGTGCCGAGGTGTTGGCAGAGAGCTGGCGTTGAAGATGAGTGTTGGCAGAGAGCTGGCGTTGTGTCTGGGTGTTGGCAGAGAGCTGGCGTTGTGTCTGGGTGTTGGCAGAGAGCTGGAGTTGTGTCTGGGTGTTGGCAGAGAGCTGGAGTTGTGTCTGAGTGTTGGCAGAGAGTTGTTGCTGTGGAAGCGAGTTGGCAGAGAGCTGGCGTTGTGTCTGGGTGTTGGCAGAGAGCTGGCGTTGTGTCTGGGTGTTGGCAAAGAGTTGTTGCTGTGGAAGAGAGTTGGCAGAGAGCTGGCATTGTGTCTGGGTGTTGGCAGAGAGCTGGAGTTGTGTCTGGGTGTTGGCAGAGAATTGTTGATGTGGAAGAGAGTTGGCAGAGAGCTGGCGTTGTGTCTGGGTGTTGGCAGAGAGCTGGAGTTGTGTCTGGGTGTTGGCAGAGAATTGTTGATGTGGAAGAGAGTTGGCAGAGAGCTGGAGTTGTGTCTGGGTGTTGGCAGAGAGTTGTTGCTGTGCCGAGGTGTTGGCAGAGAGCTGGCGTTGTGGGGGAGTGTTGGCAGAGAGTTGTTGCTGTGCCAAGGTGTTGGCAGAGAGCTGGCGTTGTGTCTGGGTGTTGGCAGACAGTTGTTGCTGTGCCGAGGTGTTGGCAGAGAGCTGGCGTTGAAGATGAGTGTTGGCAGAGAGTTGGCGTTGAAGAGGAGTGTTGGCAGAGAGTTGTTGCTGTGGAAGAGAGTTGGCAGAGAGCTGGCGTTGTGGGGGAGTGTTGGCAGAGAGTTGTTGCTGTGGAAGAGAGTTGGCAGAGAGCTGGCATTGTGTCTGGGTGTTGGCAGAGAGCTGGAGTTGTGTCTGGGTGTTGGCAGAGAATTGTTGATGTGGAAGAGAGTTGGCAGAGAGCTGGCGTTGTGTCTGGGTGTTGGCAGAGAGCTGGAGTTGTGTCTGAGTGTTGGCAGAGAATTGTTGCTGTGGAAGAGAGTTGGCAGAGAGCTGGAGTTGTGTCTGGGTGTTGGCAGAGAGTTGTTGCTGTGCCGAGGTGTTGGCAGAGAGCTGGCGTTGTGGGGGAGTGTTGGCAGAGAGTTGTTGCTGTGCCAAGGTGTTGGCAGAGAGTTGTTGTTGTGCCGAAGTGTTGGCAGATAGCTGGCGCTGAAGAGGGGTGTTGGCAGGAACTGGCGTTGAAGATGAGTGTTGGCAGAGAACTGGCGTTGTGTCTGGGTGTTGGCAGAGAGCTGGAGTTGTGTCTGGGTGTTGGCAGAGAACGGCGTTGAGATGTTGGCAGAGAGCTGGAGTTGTGTCTGGGTGTTGGCAGAGAGCTGGAGTTGTGTCTGAGTGTTGGCAGAGAGTTGTTGCTGTGGAAGAGAGTTGGCAGAGAGCTGGAGTTGTGTCTGAGTGTTGCAGAGAGTTGTTGCTGTGCCGAGGTGTTTGGCAGAGAGCTGGCGTTGTGGGGAGTGTTGGCAGAGAGTTGTTGCTGTGCAAGGTGTTGGCAGAGAGTTGTTGCTGTGCCGAAGTGTTGGCAGAGAGCTGGCGCTGAAGATGAGTGTTGGCAGAGAGTTGGCGTTGTGTCTGGGTGTTGGCAGACAGTTGTTGCTGTGCCGAGGTGTTGGCAGAGAGCTGGCGTTGAAGATGAGTGTTGGCAGAGAGTTGGCGTTGAAGAGGAGTGTTGGCAGAGAGTTGTTGCTGTGGAAGAGAGTTGGCAGAGAGTTGTTGCTGTGGAAGAGAGTTGGCAGAGAGCTGGCGTTGTGGGGGAGTGTTGGCAGAGAGTTGTTGCTGTGCCAAGGTGTTGGCAGAGAGCTGGCGTTGAAGATGAGTGTTGGCAGAGAGCTGGCGTTGTGTCTGGGTGTTGGCAGAGAGCTGGAGTTGTGTCTGAGTGTTGGCAGAGAATTGTTGCTGTGGAAGAGAGTTGGCAGAGAGCTGGAGTTGTGTCTGGGTGTTGGCAGAGAGTTGTTGCTGTGCCGAGGTGTTGGCAGAGAGCTGGCGTTGTGGGGGAGTGTTGGCAGAGAGTTGTTGCTGTGCCAAGGTGTTGGCAGAGAGTTGTTGCTGTGCCGAAGTGTTGGCAGAGAGCTGGCGCTGAAGATGAGTGTTGGCAGAGAGTTGGCGTTGTGTCTGGGTGTTGGCAGACAGTTGTTGCTGTGCCGAGGTGTTGGCAGAGAGCTGGCGTTGAAGATGAGTGTTGGCAGAGAGTTGTTGCTGTGGAAGAGAGTTGGCAGAGAGTTGTTGCTGTGGAAGAGAGTTGGCAGAGAGCTGGCGTTGTGGGGGAGTGTTGGCAGAGAGTTGTTGCTGTGCCAAGGTGTTGGCAGAGAGCTGGCGTTGAAGATGAGTGTTGGCAGAGAGCTGGCGTTGTGTCTGGGTGTTGGCAGAGAGCTGGAGTTGTGTCTGAGTGTTGGCAGAGAATTGTTGCTGTGGAAGAGAGTTGGCAGAGAGCTGGCGTTGTGTCTGGGTGTTGGCAGAGAGCTGGAGTTGTGTCTGAGTGTTGGCAGAGAGTTGTTGCTGTGGAAGAGAGTTGGCAGAGAGCTGGAGTTGTGTCTGGGTGTTGGCAGAGAGTTGTTGCTGTGCCGAGGTGTTGGCAGAGAGCTGGCGTTGTGGGGGAGTGTTGGCAGAGAGTTGTTGCTGTGCCAAGGTGTTGGCAGAGAGCTGGCGTTGAAGATGAGTGTTGGCAGAGAGCTGGCGTTGTGTCTGGGTGTTGGCAGAGAGCTGGAGTTGTGTCTGAGTGTTGGCAGAGAATTGTTGCTGTGGAAGAGAGTTGGCAGAGAGCTGGCGTTGTGTCTGGGTGTTGGCAGAGAGCTGGAGTTGTGTCTGAGTGTTGGCAGAGAATTGTTGATGTGGAAGAGAGTTGGCAGAGAGCTGGAGTTGTGTCTGGGTGTTGGCAGAGAGTTGTTGCTGTGCCGAGGTGTTGGCAGAGAGCTGGCGTTGTGGGGGAGTGTTGGCAGAGAGTTGTTGCTGTGCCAAGGTGTTGGCAGAGAGTTGTTGCTGTGCCGAAGTGTTGGCAGAGAGCTGGCGTTGAAGATGAGTGTTGGCAGAGAGTTGTTGCTGTGGAAGAGAGTTGGCAGAGAGCTGGCGTTGTGTCTGGGTGTTGGCAGAGAGTTGTTGCTGTGGAAGAGAGTTGGCAGAGAGCTGGCGTTGTGTCTGGGTGTTGGCAGAGAGCTGGCGTTGTGTCTGGGTGTTGGCAGAGAATTGTTGATGTGGAAGAGAGTTGGCAGAGAGCTGGCGTTGTGTCTGGGTGTTGGCAGAGAGTTTGTGCTGTGGAAGAGAGTTGGCAGAGAGCTGGCGTTGTGTCTGGGTGTTGGCAGAGAGCTGGCGTTGTGTCTGGGTGTTGGCAGAGAGCTGGAGTTGTGTCTGGGTGTTGGCAGAGAGCTGGAGTTGTGTCTGAGTGTTGGCAGAGAGCTGGCGTTGTGTCTGGGTGTTGGCAGAGAATTGTTGATGTGGAAGAGAGTTGGCAGAGAGCTGGCGTTGTGTCTGGGTGTTGGCAGAGAGCTGGCGTTGTGTCTGGGTGTTGGCAGAGAATTGTTGATGTGGAAGAGAGTTGGCAGAGAGCTGGCGTTGTGTCTGGGTGTTGGCAGAGAGTTGTTGCTGTGCCGAGGTGTTGGCAGAGAGCTGGCGTTGTGGGGAGTGTTGGCAGAGAGTTGTTGCTGTGCAAGGTGTTGGCAGAGAGTTGTTGTGCTGTGCCGAAGTGTTGGCAGAGAGCTGGTTGAAGATGAGTGTTGGCAGAGAGTTGGCGTTGAAGAGGAGTGTTGGCAGAGAGTTGTTGCTGTGCCGAGGTGTTGGCAGAGAGCTGGCGTTGTGTCTGGGTGTTGGCAGAGAGCTGGCGTTGAAGATGAGTGTTGGCAGAGAGCTGGCGTTGTGTCTGGGTGTTGGCAGACAGTTGTTGCTGTGCCGAGGTGTTGGCAGAGAGCTGGCGTTGAAGATGAGTGTTGGCAGAGAGTTGGCGTTGAAGAGGAGTGTTGGCAGAGAGTTGTTGCTGTGGAAGAGAGTTGGCAGAGAGTTGTTGCTGTGGAAGAGAGTTGGCAGAGAGCTGGCGTTGTGGGGGAGTGTTGGCAGAGAGTTGTTGCTGTGCCAAGGTGTTGGCAGAGAGCTGGCGTTGAAGATGAGTGTTGGCAGAGAGCTGGCGTTGTGTCTGGGTGTTGGCAGAGAGCTGGAGTTGTGTCTGAGTGTTGGCAGAGAATTGTTGCTGTGGAAGAGAGTTGGCAGAGAGCTGGCGTTGTGTCTGGGTGTTGGCAGAGAGCTGGAGTTGTGTCTGGGTGTTGGCAGAGAATTGTTGATGTGGAAGAGAGTTGGCAGAGAGCTGGAGTTGTGTCTGGGTGTTGGCAGAGAGTTGTTGCTGTGGAAGAGAGTTGGCAGAGAGCTGGCGTTGTGTCTGGGTGTTGGCAGAGAGCTGGCGTTGTGTCTGGGTGTTGGCAGAGAATTGTTGATGTGGAAGAGAGTTGGCAGAGAGCTGGCGTTGTGTCTGGGTGTTGGCAGAGAGTTGTTGCTGTGGAAGAGAGTTGGCAGAGAGCTGGCGTTGTGTCTGGGTGTTGGCAGAGAGCTGGCGTTGTGTCTGGGTGTTGGCAGAGAGCTGGAGTTGTGTCTGGGTGTTGGCAGAGAGCTGGAGTTGTGTCTGAGTGTTGGCAGAGAGCTGGCGTTGTGTCTGGGTGTTGGCAGAGAATTGTTGATGTGGAAGAGAGTTGGCAGAGAGCTGGCGTTGTGTCTGGGTGTTGGCAGAGAGCTGGCGTTGTGTCTGGGTGTTGGCAGAGAATTGTTGATGTGGAAGAGAGTTGGCAGAGAGCTGGCGTTGTGTCTGGGTGTTGGCAGAGAGTTGTTGCTGTGCCGAGGTGTTGGCAGAGAGCTGGCGTTGTGGGGGAGTGTTGGCAGAGAGTTGTTGCTGTGCCAAGGTGGTGGCAGAGAGCTGGCGTTGTGTCTGGGTGTTGCAGACAGTTGTTGCTGTGCCGAGGTGTTGGCAGAGAGCTGGCGTTGAAGATGAGTGTTGGCAGAGAGTTGGCGTTGAAGAGGAGTGTTGGCAGAGAGTTGTTGCTGTGGAAGAGAGTTGGCAGAGAGCTGGCGTTGTGGGGGAGTGTTGGCAGAGAGTTGTTGCTGTGGAAGAGAGTTGGCAGAGAGCTGGCATTGTGTCTGGGTGTTGGCAGAGAGCTGGAGTTGTGTCTGGGTGTTGGCAGAGAATTGTTGATGTGGAAGAGAGTTGGCAGAGAGCTGGCGTTGTGTCTGGGTGTTGGCAGAGAGCTGGAGTTGTGTCTGAGTGTTGGCAGAGAGTTCTTGCTGTGCCAAGGTGTTGGCAGAGAGCTGGCGTTGAAGATGAGTGTTGGCAGAGAGCTGGAGTTGTGTCTGGGTGTTGGCAGAGAGCTGGCGTTGTGTCTGGGTGTTGGCAGAGAATTGTTGATGTGGAAGAGAGTTGGCAGAGAGCTGGCGTTGTGTCTGGGTGTTGGCAGAGAGCTGGAGTTGTGTCTGGGTGTTGGCAGAGAATTGTTGATGTGGAAGAGAGTTGGCAGAGAGCTGGAGTTGTGTCTGGGTGTTGGCAGAGAGTTGTTGCTGTGCCGAGGTGTTGGCAGAGAGCTGGCGTTGTGGGGGAGTGTTGGCAGAGAGTTGTTGCTGTGCCAAGGTGGTGGCAGAGAGCTGGCGTTGTGTCTGGGTGTTGGCAGACAGTTGTTGCTGTGCCGAGGTGTTGGCAGAGAGCTGGCGTTGAAGATGAGTGTTGGCAGAGAGTTGGCGTTGAAGAGGAGTGTTGGCAGAGAGTTGTTGCTGTGGAAGAGAGTTGGCAGAGAGCTGGCGTTGTGGGGGAGTGTTGGCAGAGAGTTGTTGCTGTGAAGAGAGTTGGCAGAGAGCTGGCATTGTGTCTGGGTGTTGCAGAGAGCTGGAGTTGTGTCTGGGTGTTGGCAAAGAGAATTGTTTGGATGTGGAGAGAGTTGGCAGAGAGCTGGCGTTGTGTCTGGGTGTTGGCAGAGAGCTGGAGTTGTGTCTGGGTGTTGGCAGAGAATTGTTGATGTGGAAGAGAGTTGGCAGAGAGCTGGAGTTGTGTCTGGGTGTTGGCAGAGAGTTGTTGCTGTGCCGAGGTGTTGGCAGAGAGCTGGCGTTGTGGGGGAGTGTTGGCAGAGAGTTGTTGCTGTGCCAAGGTGTTGGCAGAGAGTTGTTGCTGTGCCGAAGTGTTGGCAGATAGCTGGCGCTGAAGAGGGGTGTTGGCAGAGAACTGGCGTTGAAGATGAGTGTTGGCAGAGAACTGGCGTTGTGTCTGGGTGTTGGCAGAGAGCTGGAGTTGTGTCTGGGTGTTGGCAGAGAACTGGCGTTGAAGATGAGTGTTGGCAGAGAGCTGGAGTTGTGTCTGGGTGTTGGCAGAGAGCTGGAGTTGTGTCTGAGTGTTGGCAGAGAGTTGTTGCTGTGGAAGAGAGTTGGCAGAGAGCTGGAGTTGTGTCTGAGTGTTGGCAGAGAGTTGTTGCTGTGCCGAGGTGTTGGCAGAGAGCTGGCGTTGTGGGGGAGTGTTGGCAGAGAGTTGTTGCTGTGCCAAGGTGTTGGCAGAGAGTTGTTGCTGTGCCGAAGTGTTGGCAGATAGCTGGCGCTGAAGAGGGGTGTTGGCAGAGAACTGGCGTTGAAGATGAGTGTTGGCAAGAAGAACTGGCGTTGTGTCTGGGTGTTGGCAGAGAGCTGGAGTTGTGTCTGGGTGTTGGCAGAGAACTGGCGTTGAAGATGAGTGTTGGCAGAGAGCTGGAGTTGTGTCTGGGTGTTGGCAGAGAGCTGGAGTTTGTGTCTGAGTGTTGGCAGAGAGTTGTTGCTGTGGAAGAGAGTTGGCAGAGAGCTGGAGTTGTGTCTGAGTGTTGGCAGAGAGTTGTTGCTGTGCCGAGGTGTTGGCAGAGAGCGTGCGTGTGGGGAGTGTTGGCAAGAGAGTTGTTGCTGTGCCAAGGTGTTGGCAGAGAGTTGTTGCTGTGCCGAAGTGTTGGCAGAGAGCTGGCGCTGAAGATGAGTGTTGGCAGAGAGTTGGCGTTGTGTCTGGGTGTTGGCAGACAGTTGTTGCTGTGCCGAGGTGTTGGCAGAGAGCTGGCGTTGAAGATGAGTGTTGGCAGAGAGTTGGCGTTGAAGAGGAGTGTTGGCAGAGAGTTGTTGCTGTGGAAGAGAGTTGGCAGAGAGTTGTTGCTGTGGAAGAGAGTTGGCAGAGAGCTGGCGTTGTGGGGGAGTGTTGGCAGAGAGTTGTTGCTGTGCCAAGGTGTTGGCAGAGAGCTGGCGTTGAAGATGAGTGTTGGCAGAGAGCTGGCGTTGTGTCTGGGTGTTGGCAGAGAGCTGGAGTTGTGTCTGAGTGTTGGCAGAGAATTGTTGCGTGGAAGGAGTTGGCAGAGAGCTGGAGTTGTGTCTGGGTGTTGGCAGAGAGTTGTTGCTGTGCCGAGGTGTTGGCAGAGAGCTGGCGTTGTGGGGGAGTGTTGGCAGAGAGTTGTTGCTGTGCCAAGGTGTTGGCAGAGAGTTGTTGCTGTGCCGAAGTGTTGGCAGAGAGCTGGCGCTGAAGATGAGTGTTGGCAGAGAGCTGGAGTTGTGTCTGGGTGTTGGCAGAGAGCTGGAGTTGTGTCTGAGTGTTGGCAGAGAATTGTTGATGTGGAAGAGAGTTGGCAGAGAGCTGGAGTTGTGTCTGGGTGTTGGCAGAGAGTTGTTGCTGTGCCGAGGTGTTGGCAGAGAGCTGGCGTTGTGGGGGAGTGTTGGCAGAGAGTTGTTGCTGTGCCAAGGTGTTGGCAGAGAGTTGTTGCTGTGCCGAAGTGTTGGCAGAGAGCTGGCGCTGAAGATGAGTGTTGGCAGAGAGTTGGCGTTGTGTCTGGGTGTTGGCAGACAGTTGTTGCTGTGCCGAGGTGTTGGCAGAGAGCTGGCGTTGAAGATGAGTGTTGGCAGAGAGTTGGCGTTGAAGAGGAGTGTTGGCAGAGAGTTGTTGCTGTGGAAGAGAGTTGGCAGAGAGTTGTTGCTGTGGAAGAGAGTTGGCAGAGAGCTGGCGTTGTGGGGGAGTGTTGGCAGAGAGTTGTTGCTGTGCCAAGGTGTTGGCAGAGAGCTGGCGTTGAAGATGAGTGTTGGCAGAGAGCTGGCGTTGTGTCTGGGTGTTTGGCAGAGAGCTGGAGTTGTGTCTGAGTGTTGGCAGAGAGTTGTTGCTGTGGAAGAGAGTTGGCAGAGAGCTGGCGTTGTGTCTGGGTGTTGGCAGAGAGCTGGAGTTGTGTCGGGTGTTGGCAGAGAATTGTTGATGTGGAAGAGAGTTGGCAGAGAGTGGAGTTGTGTCTGGGTGTTGGCAGAGAGTTGTTGCTGTGCCGATTGTTGGCAGAGAGCTGGCGTTGTGGGGGAGTGTTGGCAGAGAGTTGTTGCTCGTGCCAAGGTGTTGGCAGAGAGCTGGCGTTGAAGATGAGTGTTGGCAGAGAGCTGGCGTTGTGTCTGGGTGTTGGCAGAGAGCTGGAGTTGTGTTCTGGAGTGTTGGCAGAGAATTGTTGCTGTGGAAGAGAGTTGGCAGAGAGCTGGAGTTGTGTCTGGGTGTTGGCAGAGAGCTGGAGTTGTGTCTGAGTGTTGGCAGAGAATTGTTGCTGTGGAAGAGAGTTGGCAGAGAGCTGGAGTTGTGTCTGGGTGTTGGCAGAGAGTTGTTGCTGTGCCGAGGTGTTGGCAGAGAGCTGGCGTTGTGGGGGAGTGTTGGCAGAGAGTTGTTGCTGTGCCGAAGTGTTGGCAGAGAGCTGGCGTTGAAGATGAGTGTTGGCAGAGAGTTGGCGTTGAAGAGGAGTGTTGGCAGAGAGTTGTTGCTGTGCCGAGGTGTTGGCAGAGAGCTGGCGTTGTGTCTGGGTGTTGGCAGAGAGCTGGCGTTGAAGATGAGTGTTGGCAGAGAGCTGGCGTTGTGTCTGGGTGTTGGCAGACAGTTGTTGCTGTGCCGAGGTGTTGGCAGAGAGCTGGCGTTGAAGATGAGTGTTGGCAGAGAGTTGGCGTTGAAGAGGAGTGTTGGCAGAGAGTTGTTGCTGTGGAAGAGAGTTGGCAGAGAATTGTTGCTGTGGAAGAGAGTTGGCAGAGAGCTGGCGTTGTGTCTGGGTGTTGGCAGAGAGCTGGCGTTGTGTCTGGGTGTTGGCAGAGAATTGTTGATGTGGAAGAGAGTTGGCAGAGAGCTGGCGTTGTGTCTGGGTGTTGGCAGAGAGTTGTTGCTGTGGAAGAGAGTTGGCAGAGAGCTGGCGTTGTGTCTGGGTGTTGGCAGAGAGCTGGCGTTGTGTCTGGGTGTTGGCAGAGAATTGTTGATGTGGAGAGAGTTGGCAGAGAGCTGGCGTTGTGTCTGGGTGTTGGCAGAGAGTTGTTGCTGTGGAGAGAGTTGGCAGAGAGCTGGCGTTGTGTCTGGGTGTTGGCAGAGAGCTGGCGTTGTGTCTGGGTGTTGGCAGAGAGCTGGAGTTGTGTCTGGGTGTTGGCAGAGAGCTGGAGTTGTGTCTGAGTGTTGGCAGAGAGCTGGCGTTGTGTCTGGGTGTTGGCAGAGAGTTGTTGCTGTGCCGAGGTCTTGGCAGAGAGTTGGCGTTGAAGAGGAGTGTTGGCAGAGAGTTGTTGCTGTGGAAGAGAGTTGGCAGAGAGTTGTTGCTGTGGAAGAGAGCTGGCAGAGAGCTGGCGTTGTGGGGGAGTGTTGGCAGAGAGTTGTTGCTGTGCCAAGGTGTTGGCAGAGAGCTGGCGTTGAAGATGAGTGTTGGCAGAGAGCTGGCGTTGTGTCTGAGTGTTGGCAGAGAATTGTTGCTGTGGAAGAGAGTTGGCAGAGAGCTGGCGTTGTGTCTGGGTGTTGGCAGAGAGCTGGCGTTGTGTCTGGGTGTTGGCAGAGAGTTGTTGCTGTGGAAGAGAGTTGGCAGAGAGCTGGCGTTGTGTCTGGGTGTTGGCAGAGAGCTGGCGTTGTGTCTGGGTGTTGGCAGAGAATTGTTGATGTGGAAGAGAGTTGGCAGAGAGCTGGCGTTGTGTCTGGGTGTTGGCAGAGAGCTGGAGTTGTGTCTGGGTGTTGGCAGAGAATTGTTGATGTGGAAGAGAGTTGGCAGAGAGCTGGCGTTGTGTCTGGGTGTTGGCAGAGAGCTGGCGTTGTGTCTGGGTGTTGGCAGAGAATTGTTGATGTGGAAGAGAGTTGGCAGAGAGCTGGCGTTGTGTCTGGGTGTTGGCAGAGAGCTGTTGCTGTGGAAGAGAGTTGGCAGAGAGCTGGCGTTGTGTCTGGGTGTTGGCAGAGAGCTGGAGTTGTGTCTGGGTGTTGGCAGAGAATTGTTGATGTGGAAGAGAGTTGTCAGAGAGCTGGCGTTGTGTCTGGGTGTTGGCAGAGAGTTGTTGCTGTGCCGAGGTGTTGGCAGAGAGCTGGCGTTGAAAATGAGTGTTGGCAGAGAGTTGGCGTTGAAGAGGAGTGTTGGCAGAGAGTTGTTGCTGTGCCGAGGTGTTGGCAGAGAGCTGGCGTTGTGTCTGGGTGTTGGCAGAGAGTTGTTTCTGTGGAAGAGAGTTGGCAGAGAGCTCGAGTTGTGTCTGAGTGTTGGCAGAGAGTTGTTGCTGTGGAAGAGAGTTGGCAGAGAGCTGGCGTTGTGTCTGGGTGTTGGCAGAGAGTTGTTGCTGTGGAAGAGAGTTGGCAGAGAGCTGGAGTTGTGTCTGAGTGTTGGCAGAGAGTTGTTGCTGTGGAAGAGAGTTGGCAGAGAGCTGGCGTTGTGTCTGGGTGTTGGCAGAGAGCTGGAGTTGTGTCTGAGTGTTGGCAGAGAGTTGTTGCTGTGCCGAGGTGTTGGCAGAGAGCTGGCGTTGAAGATGAGTGTTGGCAGAGAGCTGGCGTTGTGTCTGGGTGTTGGCAGAGAGTTGTTGCTGTGGAAGAGAGTTGGCAGAGAGCTGGCGTTGTGGGGGAGTGTTGGCAGAGAACTGGCGTTGAAGATGAGTGTTGGCAGAGAACTGGCGTTGTGTCTGGGTGTTTGCAGAGAGCTGGCGTTGTGTCTGGGTGTTGGCACAGAATTGTTGCTGTGCCGAGGTGTTAGCAGAGAGCTGGCGTTGAAGATGAGTGTTGGCAGAGAGCTGGCGTTGAAGATGAGTGTTGGCAGAGAGTTGTTGCTGTGGAAGAGAGTTGGCAGAGAGTTGTTGCTGTGGAAGAGAGTTGGCAGAGAGCTGGCGTTGTGGGGGAGTGTTGGCAGAGAGTTGTTGCTGTGCCAAGGTGTTGGCAGAGAGTTGTTGCTGTGCCGAAATGTTGGCAGATAGCTGGCGCTGAAGAGGGGTGTTGGCAGAGAACTGGCGTTGTGTCTGGGTGTTGGCAGAGAGTTGTTGCTGTGGAAGAGAGTTGGCAGAGAGCTGGCGTTGTGTCTGGGTGTTGGCAGAGAGTTGTTGCTGTGGAAGAGAGTTGGCAGAGAACTGGCGTTGTGTCTGGGTGTTGGCAGAGAGTTGTTGCTGTGGAAGAGAGTTGGCAGAGAGTTGTTGCTGTGGAAGAGAGTTGGCAGAGAGCTGGCGTTGTGGGGGAGTGTTGGCAGAGAACTGGCGTTGAAGATGAGTGTTGGCAGAGAACTGGCGTTGTGTCTGGGTGTTTGCAGAGAGCTGGCGTTGTGTCTGGGTGTTGGCACAGAATTGTTGCTGTGCCGAGGTGTTAGCAGAGAGCTGGCGTTGAAGATGAGTGTTGGCAGAGAGCTGGCGTTGAAGATGAGTGTTGGCAGAGAGTTGTTGCTGTGGAAGAGAGTTGGCAGAGAGTTGTTGCTGTGGAAGAGAGTTGGCAGAGAGCTGGCGTTGTGGGGGAGTGTTGGCAGAGAGTTGTTGCTGTGCCGAAGTGTTGGCAGAGAGCTGGCGCTGAAGAGGGGTGTTGGCAGAGAACTGGCGTTGAAGATGAGTGTTGGCAGAGAACTGGCGTTGTGTCTGGGTGTTGGCAGAGAGTTGTTGCTGTGGAAGAGAGTTGGCAGAGAGCTGGCGTTGTGTCTGGGTGTTGGCAGAGAGTTGTTGCTGTGGAAGAGAGTTGGCAGAGAGCTGGCGTTGTGTCTGGGTGTTGGCAGAGAGTTGTTGCTGTGCCGAGGTGTTGGCAGAGAGTTGTTGCTGTGCCGAGGTGTTGGCAGAGAGCTGGCGTTGTGTCTGGGTGTTGGCAGAGAGTTGTTGCTGTGCCAAGGTGTTGGCAGAGAGTTGTTGCTGTGCTGAGGTGTTGGCAGAGAGTTGTTGCTGTGCCGAGGTGTTGGCAGAGAGCTGGCGTTGAAGATGAGTGTTGGCAGAGAGCTGGCGTTGAAGATGAGTGTTGGCAGAGAGTTGTTGCTGTGGAAGAGAGTTGGCAGAGAGTTGTTGCTGTGGAAGAGAGTTGGCAGAGAGCTGGCGTTGTGGGGGAGTGTTGGCAGAGAGTTGTTGCTGTGCCAAGGTGTTGGCAGAGAGTTGTTGCTGTGCCGAAGTGTTGGCAGATAGCTGGCGCTGAAGAGGGGTGTTGGCAGAGAACTGGCGTTGAAGATGAGTGTTGGCAGAGAACTGGCGTTGTGTCTGGGTGTTGGCAGAGAGCTGGCGTTGTGTCTGGGTGTTGGCAGAGAGTTGTTGCTGTGGAAGAGAGTTGGCAGAGAGCTGGCGTTGTGGGGGAGTGCTGGCAGAGAGTTGTGGCTGTGGGGGAGTGTTGGTACTGCTGGCTAATGAAAGCTGGCGTTGAAGAGGAGCGTTGGCAGAGAGCTGGCGTTGTGCGGGGTGTTGGCAGAAAGTGGGCTTTGTAGAGGAGCGTTGGCTGTTGAGAGCTGTTGCTGTGGAACAGAGTTGGTAGTGCTGGCTGATGAAAGCTGGTGTTGTAGAGGAGTGCTGGCTGATGAGGGTTCTTCCTGTATACGAGAGTCGTTTGAACTTTGTAATATCAAATAATCGGTAAGGAGAGTGTCATCTCTGTGTTTCAAAATGGATGAACACTCGTAGAGTCGATTATTATATTTAATGTAGAAAGTAATAAACTCTTGAAGTTTGTATGTATGATGTAAGTACTCTTCAATAGTAATTAGTCTATTACATAAAAGAGCTTTGTAAAATGTTATCTTGTTAATTGATGAACAATGGCTAACGGTGTGCGCCTTTGAAGATTTAGACAAGAAATAGTGCAAAGAATTAGAATTAACATAAAAATCGAAAATTTAATAAAGGAGAGATAAAATTATTGTAGTATTCAATTGAAAAATTTTATAAAATAAGGAATATTGGTAAACAAATAAGTTTCATCTAAAAAAAGGAAAATAAAAATATAAAAATTGAAATAAAAACAGAAATATAAAATATTTTTAAAATGCAAAAAAGTTTCATACTAATCGTTTTTGTATAATATTTATCATTGAAAGATTATTGAAAGATATTTTGAAAGAAATCGAAAAAGTTAAGAAATATTGAGAAGAAGGACAATTGAATGAATTTTTGGCCGATTGTGCTATGCAAAGTTGATGATAATTGCAGGAAATTTTGAGATTTTCGAGGTTTTGGAGGGTGTGAGTACTATTATATGTAATAGTATCTCACACCCTCCAATTCATCCTATGGCGTCGAGAAAATTTTGGTGAAATGTCGTCGCATTTCACCAAAATTTCTCGGCGCCATATAGAGAACTAGAGTCTGCGAGGTACTGATTCTATCTATGTACCTCGCAGACCCTAGTTCTCAGCCAAAATGGCTAAAAATTGCTCGCAATTGTTTGCCATGTAAACTGTCACTTTTTGAGGAGATTTGACATTCTGTCAAATCTCCTTTTTTCGTATATAAGACTAAGAGTAGCAAAGAATCTGACGAAGAAAAGAGCGAAAGTGAAAGTGACTCAGTAGAAGAGTTTAGACCAAGAAAGAGGAAAAATGCACAGATTTCATCTTTTGCCGCTCCTTCAGATGATAATTGATTTTATTTTTTAAAATAAATTAAATATCATGTTTTTTATATTTGTCATTTACATCTTGAGTCTTTTATCAGAGATCTTTTTTTGTATTTTCAAACAGTGAAAAAGATATAGTATGCTATATTCACGTTTAATCGTATAAAATGAAGAACTGTTTGATAACCCATTAATTATCGAAAACATCGAAAAATTGAGATTAAGATAGGGCTGTACAAAATCGAGAAAAACATTGCCGTGCGGTAATATAGGGTCAAAAAAATCGCGCCTCGGCGGCTCCGCCGCCTCGGCACTATTAAGTGCGCATTATATTTAATATGTCCTTCTTTTTTTTCTTTTTTCTTCTTCTTTTCCTTTCCTTCTTCCTCTCCTTCCTCTTCTTTCCTTCTCCTTCTCTTTTTACAACAACGTCGAAGATCTTCGAATTTGATTGTTGGAAAAGCATCTATTTCAGATAAAGGATGCCTTTCACAGTCAACATACGAGGGTCCTGGCTGAAACGTTCTTAAAAAGCCTGAGATGGTAATTCTCTGATCACTCATAGCTGGGCAGGTAGTCATTGCTGACAATACCTGTCTTTATGCATGCACGCTTTCATGTATATGGGTTTACACTATCAATTCGCAAAGTTGTTCCGAATTCTTCCAAAATGGAAGGACCCGAAACAACTTTGCTTGTTAACGATACAGACGCATTACTTTGCATTGATACTGTGCTGAGTTGTGTAGAAAGTTTGATTAGAGTTGTTTTGTTCTGGTATCTCTCATCTTCTGATGAGAGAAATCAAAGCAACACAACTCTAATGAGTTTTTTTCACTCATTTGTATGTAGGTTTTTAGTTCGATTGGAGCTGCTTCATAATGAGATCTCCATCAATTGATGAGGGAGATCATAACAAAGCAGCTCTAATGTATATGCTCGTATTAACCGGGTTGTAATGCGTTGTAACGTCAGCTTGTAGTTCGTTTGGGGCCACTTCACATTGAGATGAGAAGAAATGATTAAAGGACTCTGAAAGGCTTTGGCCGTTGATGTTGTAATCGCATTACTTGGAACTAGCTGGATGCTAAGTTGTGTAGAATGTTCGATTAGAGCTGTTTTGATATGATTTTTCTCATCATAAGATTGGAGGAATCATAGCAAAACAACTCTAATGGGTTTACCATCATCTACTTGTATGTAGATGTTTGGGAAATTGTCTTGTTAATCGATTTTCGAGATGACTTTCAAATGCTATAATCAAATGACAAACAAGTCTAAGATTTCTCGACAATACATCAAATCATGATGTTTGTAAGTGCGATGAGATTAGAGTTTTTGAAGGAATGACAAGAGAAGTAGGGAAGCTCGGCATTCACCGAGCAAATTAAAAATTAACGTATGGATTAAATTTTAAGAGGAATTCAATTTTAATTACGGGTTGTTCAAATATTGATTAATATAAATTTATTAATAAGAATAAACAATTTTTGTTTTTGAATTTATTCAATTTATAGCTTTACATATAGTTTCAAAATTGTACAACTATGATTATTTCAACAAAAAATATCTTACTTTTTCACTTCACTTTCACCCTCACTTTTTCCGTAATTCAAATTTCAACATTATGTATTTTAATTCCTTATAGTATTTTTAACATAATTAATCAAATAATAATTGGAAGTTCTGAACTCACTTTTTCCGTAATTCAAAATCAAAAATATGAATAATATATCTATTTATTATATACTAATGCTATTTTCAACTAGAAGTGAGGTACGGTAATCTTACGGATTCCCGTAACTCAATTTTACGGAAAAAGTGCAGTAAACTACTCAATTTACGGAAAAAGTGTCGTAAACTATTGATGTGGCGGTAAAATCACGGTAATTCACGGAAAGCTATATGCGAAAATTTGAAATTATACAAAATCGAGCGAAACACTTTTAAATAGGTTGTTCTCGTATTTCAAATACTATTCCCAGATTTATTGTCGTCAGAATATTTCCAAATTTTTGCCGATTTACAAAAAATGATTTACAAAGCATATTTTTTAATCTAAAAAATTCCTAAAAAAAGGAACCGGTGTGCGGAAACCTCGGTAAATTACCGCGGTTCCCGTTGGGACTGCCATAGATTAAGAAAGAAATCTACACAAATGACAAATAGAAAATCAATTGATGAATTCCTGATTCAAACTCTTTCCGATATCAAAAATTTGGAGAATGAAAAACGCAGAAATAAGATAATTAAAGATCCTGATTATTTTGTTACTTCAACTGACGAAGGGACCGTTGACAAAAGTAAACATAGAAACAAAAACGATTATTCTCGTGAGTATATTATTTGTGAATAATTTTAGTAAGTTAAAGCAGTGTGTTGCAATTAGTGTAAGTGAATGTTGAATACAATTTTTTGAAAGCATTGATGATTTTAAGGATGGGCACTCATAGGCTCCTGACAGCATAAAAATGTTATTATCTCACAATATAAAAGGAATCATAGGAATCTACAACTATATCTATATTGTTGGAAGAATTCTTAATGTATCATGCATATAAGTTATATCAATAACTCCATTATGTTATATGATTGTAATCATATTTTCGTTTCATGTTCAAAAACATTAAAATCATACTAACTATATGAGTATTATATTTAGGAAGCTGATATATAGATATGATAACATGCTAGGTTTTGTGATTAAGAATATATACTTATCTTTTAGAAAATAATACTTTTATAAAAAATTATATCTTATATAATCTAAAAATTTTGGACAATTAAAAAACATTAATTAAAAATAGAAGGTGAAAGTGTTTATTCAAAGAAGGTGCAAGATTATGATGTTTTGAGGGTGAAATAAATTTAATAATTATTTATGTGATTTAACAGTAATACGATCATCGGTAGCTTGAAGACCTCTCTTTATAGCTCTTAATGCCGCAAACTTTTTTTGAACTTGCTTTGAATTTTTGAATGCTTTGATTAAATCTTTTGTTGTATCATACATTCTGAAATATCTGTTCATCATTTCTGGCATTGTTGGTAAATTTAACCTGTATCTTATTGCTACAATCGTTTCAAACATACTTTCATTGAAATGCAATATTGTGACTGCCATCCTAATTGGCCAAGAAGCATGCCAATTAATATTTTTATTAGCAAGCATTGCTTTGATATGGTTTATCGATTCAACTACTTGAGTTGAATGAATCTTTTTTACCATATCAAAGATTTTTACGGTATCTTCGAGGAATTTTTTAAGTGTTTTTATAGCAGTTTTATTTTTTGCATATTTCCATGGTTTAATCATCTTGCATTTTTCAGGATCTGGACAAAATTTATGATTTCCGGCATAATGTTTAGCGGAATTCAACCATAAAAACTTCTTTGTTTTAATTGACATATGTGTGTCATTGAGAAGTTGCCTAAGCCAACGCAATAAATTCTTTGAAATGCTAGATAAGATTCTGAATTCTGGCAGTTTGAGCTTTTTCTGTATATTGTTAAGAAAATGTCCAGGATCTCTGTATTCTCTGATACCTTTGAACGTATTTTTGATTGTAGAAACAATTTTGACATCGCCATCATGCACAAAAAAATTTACACGTTTTTCATTATTCCAACGCTTCAGCATTCTTTTTAAGCCTTCAAATTCCATTTCATTTGATTTTCCGTTGAAATTACCTTTGAAATTTTTAAAAGATTTAGATATCACTTCCCAATCTACAATTTTTTTGAGTTTCTCTTCTACAAATTGTACATAGCAAAACATTGCATTTCTTCTCTGACTCCAAGAACCGTCAAACAAAAGTCCCGAACATTTTCTCATTCGAGATTTCCAATAATTAACAGATTCTCTGGCAACTTCTATGATAACACGACCAACCTTTTCTTGGACTCGATGAAATGTAGCTTCTGACGGAACTTTGATGTTATTCAGCATGAATTGAAATTCTGATTGGCAAAATGTAGCGCCGCTCAATAATACAGATAGCACAAATTCAACAGTGTTGACGACATATGGCTCTACCCTATTTTTCGCGCTTTGAACTAAGTTCTTTATACGCTTTGCAACTGCTTTTGTTCGCCGCGGCATGAAAAATGAAGAATAACTTGACGGTTTCTTGAACAAATGGTCGCACATTCAAATATTGTGATGTACGATCAGGATAAAAGAATGTTGTTGCCGTGAATTTAGAAAATAGCAAAATTTCAATTTACGCAATCGAGATATAACTTGATCGTTTGAGCGATAACCATGGCACCCATAGTATTAATGAAAGTACTCATACTTACAATTATTTTCTCCCATAGGAATATTGTTCAATATACTTCACCTATAGAGGAAATCTCGAAATAAAATCGAATTTTTTCAAAAATTACAAAAATCAATTTTTTACAAAGATGTTCGAAAAATAACATTATATACGCATCAAATCAAAGCATTATATGGAGCATTATAATTCTATATATGATTGTCCATCTTGCTGTTGTGCTATTTTTTTTAAACAATAATTTCATTGTTGAAATTAAATTTGCAATTTCAGTAAAAATTGCGACCCATCATTTTGAATATAATTGAATTAATACATTTATTGTAAGAATATTATATACCAAATATTAGACTTCCACATGAATCCTGGTATGATATTATAAGTATTGCAAAATTAGAAAAAAATATGCTCATGATATACTAAAATTCATGTTTCAAGGTTAACTTATAAATAAAATAAGTTCGAGAAATGCATCACTAAATATTTGAGCTTGTGCACTATAATGCTATATAACAGTCTTCACTGTTTTTAATATATTGACTTTGCTAGACTTGATTTTTTTCAGCACCCTAATGAGTGCCCATCCTTAACTATGTTTATTTATTCATAGAAGAATGAAAAATATAAAGGGAAACGAATTGGTTAGATTAAAATATGAAGGACATATCTTTATTGAGCACTTCATAAATTTATATATGCCCAATGTACCAATTGTAATATTATCAAGTGCAATTTCATTAAAATCTGGTAAATTTTGTGAATTTCCATCATTTAAATCAATAAATTTTATCGATTTATGCTGAAGCAATACATAGATGTTGGTGTATATGTATTTAATTGCTGAACTATTAATATTTGATGATTCAAAATTAGTTGCTGGATCTGAAAAAAATAATGAACCTGTATCATTCTTAAATCTATATATAACAATAGAGTTAAGCACTGGAGTACGCATGGCAAGGCCACCACCTATTTTGGTGATAGATTGTGGGAAAACCAGTTGCTCTAAATAGACTAAGTCAACAAATGAATTAGGTGATATCGTTTTTATTCCAAATGGAACGCTATAAATTTTATCAAGTTTGCCGCTTGGATAAAATATCAAATTTGTTTGAGATTTATCGAAAAGAACACCTTCAATACCTGAATAATGTATGCATTCTGGATCTACTATAAATTCCTCTAAGCTTGGAGAAAAATCAAAGCTAAATTGAGAACTTAAATTTATTAAATTTTTGGGAATTCGAAATTTTCTAACAAGAGTATTGGCAAATATGTTATTTCCAATACTTGTAACACTATCTGGGATTTCAAGGTACTCAAGATTTAAGTATCCGTTGAAAGCATTATCTGCCGTACTTGTAACATCTCCAATAACAATAATTGATACTGCATCTTTATGTAATGTTTGTTTTGTGAGAGTACCTGATGCTTCAATAATCCATTCTTTGGTTTTATCATTCCAACTCAAACTCGAAAAACTAAAATTTAAAAAATCTGATCCGAAAAAATCTGACAAAATACATCGAGTAAATATTTTTAGTACAATAGATAAGTAAGAATATCTTTTGAAAAGATTCTTTTCTGGTATTTTTCAAATTCAAAGATGTGAAAAATATTGAATATGATATGTATAATTCTCTTTTGTTATCAGCGTATATCTATTCGTGTGTTTATTTATAATAAAAAGAAAATAATTAATGGAGTTGAATTTAATAGACTAAAATATGAATGGCAAATAGCTGATGAGCACTTGATAAATTTATATATGCCTAATGTATCAATTATAATGTTATCAAGTAAGTTTTGTGAATTTCCAATACTTAAATCAATAATCTTTACTGACTTATGCTGGAACATCACGTAAGTATCAGTTCTAATATAATAGCAAAGAGCCATAGAGTAGACACTTAAACAAAAAGTAATTATCTTGATATCTTTTCTCTTAATGTTTTTGAAATTTCATATCAGTAATTCAAACATAATTACGAGCTATTACAATATATATTGTACATTCCACTTAGATAAACTCTTGTCACTTTATCTGAATGAAAAATGTAAGATTGGCAGATTTCGGACCGATTCTTTAAAATGGAATATATGTTTAGTCATTTTAAAATAAAAATCATTAATGGTATTAGATGAGAAAGATTAAAATATGTACACCGATTCATTGTTGCGCATTTCCTAAATTTATATACACCTAATGAATCAATAGTAATGTTATCAAACTCAAAATCATTAAAGTCGGATAAGATTTGTGAATTTCCGCTTCCTACATCCATAAATCTTACGGATTTACGTTGAAACATTACATACATATCTGTATTAACATATTTAATTGCTGAACTATTAATAGTTGATAAATCAAAATTAGTTTTTGATTCTGAAAAAGTTAATGTGCTTGTTCCGTTCTTATATCTATAAATAACGATATATTTCATGATTGATGTTCTTACTACAAAGCGGCCGCCTATTGTAGTAATAGATTGAGGAATTATCAATTGCTCTAAATGAACTAAATCTGCAAATGCGCCGGTTGAGATTATTTTAGTTCCAAATGGAATACTATAAGTTCTTTCAAGCTTGCCACTCGGATAAAATATCAAATTTGTTTTTTCTTTGTTAAAAAGAACTCCGTCAATACTTGTGTAATGAAGACACCCAGGATCAGTTATGAACTCTTCTAAGCTAGGAGAATAGTCTAAGCTATTTGAAGTGCTTAATTTAACTAAATTATTCGGTATCCGAAATTTTTTAATGCGAGTATAGGAAAAGATATTATTTCCGAATTCGGTAACACTGTCTGGAAATTCAAGATATTGAAGATTTGAATATCCATTGAAAGCATTGTCGTCAATACTTGTAACTGCGCCAATTACAACAATTGAAACAGCATCTTCATGTAATGTTTGCTTTGGAAGTGCACCTGAGGATTGAATAATCCATTCCTTTGTATTATTATTCCAACTCAGCTCCGAAGAGCGAAAATTTCGGAAATTTCATAATGTTCTCAAAAAATTTGGTCGATGTATTTTGTCAAAAAAAATTGAATGACACAATTGATGTATAAAGTGTGAAGAAGAATGACATAAAAAGCTCATCTAACTATACCATTGATATTAAATGTTTGGCCATTATAACAAATATCAGAAGCTCGAATTGATATCTTGAAATTTGATCTATTTTTTATTTTGCTAGATCAATAGGGGCTTTTGTATCATGACATTCAAACAGCATATTGATGATGCTAGTTCAGTACAATTTCAGTAAAATAATATTCATATAGTTCGTTTATTCAAAATTCAAAACATAACATTTAAATAAATATCAAAATTACTATTTTAAGTTGAAGGAACATATTATTTGTCAAAATGAGACTTTGGATTAATTTGTCCCTAAATATTCTTTGTTGCTTATCTGTGAATGCTTGAATCAGATTTGTCTGATCATTTACATATTTTAATGCTCGTATTTGAGTCATAATTAATTAATAAAAAATAAAATATTAATCAAATTAAAATTGAGCATAATGTATAAGAAACAGCAATGCCTTTTGTGTAAATATTACTGTTGTTATTGGTATCTAGAGATGATTTGCCGAAAATTAAATAAATAAAATTATTTTCTCAAATTTCCCAGAGTTGAACTGATTGATTAACGTTTCCTGCTATAACCATGTTTTCTGCGCATGTCAAAGCAGCTATCTTTGCATTTCCAGCCGGAGATCTGAAATTTTGTTTTCCATTTTTGTCGAAAATTGTGAAACTGTTATCATCAGATGTTACGCAAATCATTTTTCCACATGGAGATACGGCCATTGTCCTTCCAAGATCCCTTCCAAGGTCGATGTCAAAAACGGTTTCGGTTCCAATTTTTCTGACATCGAAACACTTCAAAAATCCTTCTCCTCCAATTGTATAAACTTCGTATCCGAATATTGGTAAGCAGAGCATGAGTATCTTCTGGTCATGAGCCTTTTCCTTGTAAGTGACTTTACCTTGCCTCGTATCGAACAGAGCCAAAGTTCCATCATTGCAACCGCAAAAAACAATTTCATCCAAAGATGAAGCGATGGAGTTAGTAAGGAAAGGTGTTGGTACTGTATTCAAATATTGTCTTGTCATGTCCAATACTTTCAATGTCCTGTCACTGGATGACGCAACAACGAATCTGCCAGAAAAATCTAAATCTAAGAAATCTGTCTTAGAAGGTATTTGAAATGGCTGCGATAAAGTGGATGTATAAAAGTCATATTTCCATATCAGACCACTGTCGCATGAAATTAGACAATAAGGATCATTTGGATGCATTTTTATCGTATTTGGAGTGGCCGCTGTCTTGTAAACGCTAGGAGTAGTGACATCTCTGAAGTTTACAAGTGTCAAATTACCTTCATTTGAGCCAGAAACCAAAGTTTGGGAATCAAATCCAATTGAAAGACAAGTAAGTTGGAAATTTGACTGTTTCTTGCACATTTGGAATGTATGCAATAGATGTGGATTCATTTCAGTATCGTTTTGATTTATTAAATTAGTATATTCTGTTTGAAGTTGAGATAATTGTTCATTTGCATATTGAACTTCTTTATACTTTATTGGAACTTGTGTTGTAATACGGTCTATGTCAGCAAGATGACTAAAGCAGTCATCATTTTGAAGATTTTTATTTTGTATTTCAATATGTTCAAGGAATTTTTTGTTGGATTCTATCTGTTCTTTGATGCTATCATTTTCCTTCTTTCTGTCAGCGATCTCTTTATTTTCTGCGTTCAAAGTTGTTCTCATTTGATTTAAACAAAAGGTTCTATGATCAATTGTAACATTAACATCGCTAATCATGTGTTGTAGACCAATATATTGATTCATTAATTCGATTTTTTCGGTATCATTTTTATTAATTTTTGATAAATTTGAAAAATTCTCTTTGTAGTCAAATAGTTGCTGCTGAAGTTGATAGATATCAGTTTTCTTTTTCTGGTTCTGCTCTTTTAATGCCGTCAATTTGTTCTTTAGCTGTTGCAGATCATCCATCAAAACTTCAACTAAGAACTAATAATCGATTTACTTAAAAATTCATTTGCTTCAAATACATGAAGTGTTCTTTTCGATCGCCGTAACAGGAGTTGAAATAACAAAGAAAAAATAAATAATCTTGTTTTAAAATACATAAAAACTAGGTAACAATTTAAACAAACAGAACAAAAAAAAACAAATACAAACAATGGGAGCTCTTAATTAAGAAGTGCCTTTTTCATAATCCAATCAAAACCTTCATTAACACCTTTTCCTGTTTTCGGATCACATGGCATGAGTTGATATGTTATACCACTTTGCTTTAATTCCAATTTCTCTGTCAATTCTTCTTTAAATTTCTCTAATGTATCTGGCTGAGATCTGTTAACGTAAATGAGAACTGGTAATTTTTGTACGATTGGATTAGATAACGTCTGTTTTGCATGATCAATAAAAGAATTAAAATCCTTCTCATTTGATGAATCGACAACAAAAACGATTCCGCTTGCCGAGTTATAATATTTAGACCAATATGAGCAATCTCTGCCCGAAACATCCCATATTTCTACTCTTTGATCTTGAAAAATGGCTGTCGAAATTTCGACACCTAATGTAGGATGGGTTAATCGGAAAACTTGATGCTCAATGTATGCAATAATCGTGGATTTACCAGAATCGCATAGTCCTAGGAATGCAAGAGCTGGAAGCTGCGCAGTACTATTAAAGCACCCCATTAGAAATAAAGGAACTTTCCCCCCCCTAACAATTGCTTCTCACTTTTTTTACGAATTAGAAATTATATTCTCTGTATTATATCTTTAAACATTTGTGAGCATAAATTAAATTGTAAAATGAATGGAAGTGGTTTTGATTGTTATAGACCGAAAATAGATTTTTTCGGTTTTCTCTTCAAATAATTGAAAGAATGATACTATTATAGGTTTATTATATTATATAGCATATAATCATGCTATAGCCGAAAATTATAAGTTTTGAGAAGATTGAATATAACACAAATAAATTTGAATGTAAGTTAAATTGCTTGTTGTTTTTAATAGCTATTTAATGAGAAATCCAATATTGCAAAATTCAAATTGAATGATTGAAAGAACAGAAAAAGTCATTCTTTTCAATTTCGAATATGTTTCATTGTATTTATAATTATATGGCAAATAAGATATTTAAACTTGATTTTTGAAGGAAAATTCACAAAATTGAATAAATTCAAATAATTTTTATTCAAAAATAAACTAGTTATTTGAGTTTAATACTAATTATCTATTCAAACTACAAAGTTTGTAATTTAAAATATTTTGTGAGATCAGATCTGGAAAAAAACAAAAAAGTTCAATAATGTCCTTTACCCAATTCTGACTACTAAAAATTCAATAAAAATCAATCAATTAAAAAAGTCTTATATATTCGTTGTGAATATGAAAAATTGAATATAAAGTGATATTATCGAAATTTTTGAGAATTTATGCCGTTCAAAAAAGATAAGGCCTACAAAAAGTATTGAATAAAATCAACCTAATTTTGATTAAAATAGCACTTTTTCGAAAAATTCAGAATTCAGAATGGTCTCATTGGCTTGAAACTAAGTTTATTGGTTCCGATATTGCATGGTTTGCTTTATTCCTTGTGGGAAAGTCGTATAGCGTTTACAACATCAAAAGAAATTTAATGAATCACTTAGTTTTTTAAAGAACATCTATTGTCTTGTATAATAGTGATGTAATCACCTATTTTTATCAGCTTTATTTGATTTTTATTGATTTCTGAGGAATCCGAAAATTGATATTATCGAGTGTCAACTGAATTATAACTGAGAAATAAAATATGAAAATTGGATCAATTCTGAGTGGATGACATGTCAAATTTTTTTAGATCCAATGAGAGCTGCAAACGCCAAGGCCACAAGGACAGAGAAAATTGTTTTCCTTGGAGCCCAATCTACAGGAAAAACTGCCATCGTTACAAGATTTCAGTATGACACCTTCACACCAAACTCAAACTCAACAATTGGTGCCGCATTTGTTTCTAAAGATCTTAACGTAGACGGAACGGTCATTAAGTTAGACATTTGGGATACAGCCGGTTCAGAGAAGTACAAATCCCTTACACCAATGTACTACCGTGATGCCCGCGCCGCCATTATTGTTCTTGACGTTACAAGACCAGAAACAATTCAAGCAGCTGGTGAATGGATTTCCGAATTACGTGAGCATGGAAAATCTGACTGCATGTTAATATGTGCTGCTAACAAATGCGATTTAACAGGCGAAAGAAAGGTGACTTCCCAAGAGGTTCAAGATTTTGTATTTGCAAATCAGATTTCAGCATACAAAGAAACATCTGCTTTGAATGGTGAAGGAATTAAGGAACTTTTCAACGAAATTGGAAAGTTATTATTAACTCTCCCAGCAGTTGAATCTCAAGAAGATGCTGAAATTGCCGGCCTTGTTGGTGACCTTGATACTAGTGCTAAGCCACCACAAAAAACCGGCTGCTGCTAATTTATATCCTTTTTAAAACCTTTCATTTCAAATATCATGAACAACAATTGGATTTTTAGTTGTATAAAGGTATTGCAATATCGACAATATTTTTAAAATGCTTGCAATCAAGTTTTTTTAATTGCGCCATAATGGCAACATTATAAATTTCATTGATAGGAAAGACTATGGTAAATTACTTCATACTGCTCAGTTTTATCGAATTTTATCAAATATTGGTATAAAAATAATATTGCCATTCATAAAAACACTAAATATGAGCATATCAATCATACCATAATTTTATATTGGAAGAGTTATAACCATTTCTATAGTTAATAATTAATATATTTGATTGTGATAAAATTTCAAATTCAAAATCATGCTTAAGACATGTTATTTAACTGAAAATTTGCTTCATTCGTTTCTCTTTGATTTATATTCCAGCTAAATAATAATCTGTGAAGATCATTTGTTATTTTTGCATGAGCATTTCGGAAGAGATTTCTTTCTCGAAAATGAGAAATTTCCGAGACATCGGAGGATTCTTAGCATCAAATGGTAAGAAAGTCAAGAAAAATATCTTCTTTAGAGGTCCTGCTCTTGATAATTTAAGGACCAAAGAAGATTTCGAAAAATTTAAGAGTTTCAATATCAAAACTATATACGACTTACGATCTGATAGCGAAAGAAAAGTTAGACCAGATCCAATATTTCCTGGTGTAAAGCAAATTGGAATATCAGCTTTGCAAAATTGTCCAAGCAGTAAAATAGATGTCACAATACACTACATTAGGACTCTTAATCGCGAGCAGATTGCAGAACTCAATAAAATGACAGCAGAAAGATACAAATACATTCCTTTCAAAAATAAAGCATACCAAATGATTTTTGATGACATAATTGATAAGAATGTACCAATCTTATTCCATTGCTTTGCAGGAAAGGATAGAACAGGTTTAATTTCTGCTTTCATTTTATCAATGCTTGGTGTTCAATATGAAGAGATAGTTAAAGACTACCTAATTACGAATACCTACATGAAATATGCCGTTGACAGAGTTAAGCGTCAATTAGAAAAAGTCCTTCCTCCTGGCAGCGATGATGTCATAGCCAAATTCGCTGGTGCACAGAGAAGTCATCTTGATACCGCTTATGAAACGATTTACAGTCGTTATAAGGATTTCGATTCTTTCCTTGAAGATAACTATGGAATCACACCACAAATCAAGGACAAATTGATGGAAACATACCTTGAATAGTTTCATTTCTTCCTTTAATCCAAAATTATTCACTTTTGATATTAATCAAGAGCAATGATTTTGGGGTATTTAAACATATTACAAACTTAGAGTTAAGCATTCATACAACTAAAAGTTATATTGTTTAACATATAAAAATATTTTTTATTAATAACAGCTAAAATATTCGGAAATCTTCAGCATTAAACTCTTTTAAACTTTGTTTTGAGAATTTTCTAACATCCCCAAGAATGAATTGATTAATCGAACAAATATCAAAAGATATAATTTCGGTAAGAAGAGCATTTATATTAGAAAAATATTTTGAAAAGGCTGATGAATCTGAGAATGAAGAATTGCCTTGAAAAATCAACGAATTCAATCTAAACTATGTAAGCTTCATTCAAAAAGACATTAGATTAAAAATTGTGCCTGAGATGTATTTAAAAAAGAAAATGAAGAAGGAATTTTGAAATTATTAAAAATTATTTATTCAAATAGGGCAAAGCAAGCAAACAGGGTAAGGAAATAGGGCTTGGGTCCCTATAAATGAGGTATAACATAAAGTTATAGATAAAATTGTTACGAACTAAAGTAAATAATTCTGTGTGTTAGTTTTTAAAAAAATTGTTCCGATGATTCTCAGATTTCCGACTATCGTCATATTTCAGACCGCCCGTCGGGGTAATCCTCATCGAAAAAGGAGATACATACTATTTAGAAAACTCTAAGTTTTATGGCCATGCAAAACTGCTTTTTTTCAAATATTTACAACGGACGAAAAATGAGTTTCTCATTAGATTCTACAAAACGCTTAGCCTACATAAGAAAATTATAATCTCTTAATCTCGTCTCAATTATCCCATCTTTTATTGGTTTGTTAAAATATTGTCTGACACAATATTTCATTAGACTTATTTAACTTATTCTATTCGTTTACTCAAAACGTTTATAATGATATTCTAGCTATTTGAGCATCCATAGGATAATTTATTTAACGTGTCATATAACATCGATTATGAAGTTAAATATAACCGACACATAGAGTCTATTATTTCATTAAATGCATTTATTACCTTTCGCATGGTTATTTAAGATTAAATTCATAAATCCAAATTAAAATTCAATCATCAATCAATATTCAATGTAATATCATCTGGCTTACAATTAATATGAACATTAACACATAAATCATCTAGTATTTGAGAGCCCAAAACTCATTGAAGGATCGAATATTGATAAAACTGTGATGTGTGTTTCGGGTAGGAACTGATCTTACATCCTGTTCTCGGAGCACAGTTACATGTTAAATGTTCATCTCTATTGTCTCCCGATGATAAAATTGATTACCTTTGATTTTTTTTTTCAATTGATTCCGAAAATTTCACCGCTTTTGAATAAAAAAAATTTTACAACAATATAAAAAATGTTTGAAGACCATGTTCGCTATGAGCTATTCAAAGTTACAAAGTCAGAAAACAAGAACTACGTTGTGTACGAACTTGTGATGAAGAAAGATGAACCAGAGAAAATGGAAACAGTACATGCATTCTGGATCAGAGCTGCAGAAGATGGTGCTAAGAGAGATTTAAAGTGGATAGAAAAGTAAATTGGATACGGTGTTAGAATTGATGAAGCCAAAGACGATTCCGTCAAATTCCATGTTGTGGCCATTTCAAGAATCAATCTTACAGCTATTAAGAAAGATGATAAATACATTTGCACATGTCTTATTAATGGTGTTGATGCTGTTATTGAAACAATTTACATTGATGTTGTTACTTCCATGTTTGTTCCACATGTCAACTCTATTACAGTTTCAGGAAAGGCTCTTGATGATGGCCGTGAAGTATCCGAGGTCATTACAAAAGCGTAAAAAAATCGGAAAAATATTAATACTCCAAACACTTATAGATTGTGTATAATATTAGTTTCATTATAATAAAGTGCTTGTTTATGCATTACTATATAATCAAATGCAAATTATATTCTAATATCAAAAATTATCTCAGCATAAAACAATA
Organism: Trichomonas vaginalis G3; assembly: GCF_026262505.1. NCBI lineage: Eukaryota > Parabasalia > Trichomonadida > Trichomonadidae > Trichomonas > Trichomonas vaginalis. The sequence goes on from NC_067207.1 coordinate 19,711,729, forward strand.
AAAGAAAACAGCTTACGAATTAAATAATCGAATAAATTGCATACGTATTATAAGTGCTAATAATACCAATCGATTATATATAGACGCGAACAATAATTGAAATAGATACGACATGTCGAATTCCAATAACTTATAATCAATTTCTTATAAAGTAATATGCATTGAATGTTAGAATTAATAGAATAAATGTGAAATTTTATCTGAAATTTAGAAAAAAATCCAAATTGCAAACGAAAAACATGATGGAAATTTTGACCAATTGAAAATAATGATATTTATTTAAAGAAATATTTTTGGAATTGATTGAAGATAAAAATATTTATGAAATTAACATTCGAAAAATGAAAAAAACAGCAGTAGTGAAATAAAGAGCAATAAATTGTACGATTATTTGTGTTGCTGACATTAGTGTTTTCAATTTTGACTAAATTTTATTTAATCATAGTTGGTGGTGTAAATCTTATAACATTAAATTTGAACGACTTTGAACATTTTAGTAGTATATGTGGAAGGGTTGTGTGACTTTTTTTGTAAACGTAAGAATTCATACAATATTGAACGATTTTGTATCATTTTTTTTAACATATGAAGTAAAAAATGTATGATTCTTACGGTTTTTATTCTTACGTTTTTGAATAAATCAAGATTTAAAAAATTGACTTCTTACGTAAAATTAAAACTAAGTTAAATTTATTTTTTTTATTTTTTTAATTCGTAAGAAAATGAGTGGATCAAGATTCGTAACCGTCAATCAATTAATGGATGCTCTTTCACCAATTCTTGAAAATGTTAAACAAGTAGATGTTTATTTCGATGATTATGTAGAAAGTTTATATTATAAAGGTAAGTTTAATATTAAACCTATTGCTTTTGCATTTGATAATAAATTAATTGAAAATGCAAAAAATTGGGAATTAATTCCGAATATTGAATTTATAACAAATATTAATGATAAATGGTTTAAACGAATTCCAACCACAAAAGTTCTTTGTAAATTAATGATCAAAACTGAGGAAAAAGAATTTAACGGGTTTAAATATCATCCAAATAAAGTTTCAGAACTAGAAAATGAAAAACTTCAGAAAAAATTAAACGATAGACTTTCAAATGATCGTATTGAAAAAATAAATAAACTAGCAGAAGTTGCATTTAATAGAAAAAACCAGAATTTTCGAAAAAGTGACACCAACTATTAAAGTTATTTTATTACTAGATTTATTTACAAATTATAAGATAATATCATTAACCGAATATATTTTTAATATAAATAAAAAACTTTTTTTATACAAAAAATTCCAATCAATCGATAAATATTATAAAACATTTATTCCAAAAAGATTAAGTAATAGGTGGGATCCTGCATATAATATAATTTTATGTCATAAAGCTTACAAATTTTAGATGGACCACAGTGAGAATGTGAGTGGTTAATTTAAAGGTGGTCTGATAAAGATATCGAAGCTTACTCAACACAGCATGAAGCAGTTTCTAATACACAATCTTACTAGTGGTGTTTCGGTCGCCAGCGCTCTCATAGGGTGCTGATTTCAAAAACCACTACTTCAAATTATTCAACAATACTCAATGCAGCATGAAGCAGCTACTACTGCTGTATCTTACTGGTAGTGTTTTGGTCGTTGGCTCTTGCACAGTCTCTCAGATTTTCAAAAATTTTTTCAACACTATCTTGTTTCGCTCTCAGAAAGCTATCCTACAAAGACATCGAAGCTTACTCAACACAGCATGAAGCAGTTTCTAATACACAATCTTACTAGTGGTGTTTCGGTCGCCAGCGCTCTCATAGGGGTGCTGATTTCAAAAACCACTACTTCAAATTATTCAACAATACTCAATGCAGCATGAAGCAGCTACTACTGCTGTATCTTACTGGTAGTGTTTTGGTCGTTGGCTCTTGCACAGTCTCTCAGATTTTCAAAATTTTTTTCAACACTATTTTGTTTCGCTCTCAGAAAGCTATCCTACAAAGACATCGAAGCTTACTCAACACAGCATGAAGCAGTTTCTAATACACAATCTTACTAGTGGTGTTTCGGTCGCCAGCGCTCTCATAGGGGTGCTGATTTCAAAAACCACTACTTCAAATTATTCAACAATACTCAATGCAGCATGAAGCAGCTACTACTGCTGTATCTTACTGGTAGCGTTTTGGTCGTTGGCTCTTGCACAGTCTCTCAGATTTTCAAAATTTTTTTCAACACTATCTTGTTTCGCTCTCAGAAAGCTATCCTACAAAGACATCGAAGCTTACTCAACACAGCATGAAGCAGTTTCTAATACACAATCTTACTAGTGGTGTTTCGGTCGCCAGCGCTCTCATAGGGGTGCTGATTTCAAAAACCACTACTTCAAATTATTCAACAATACTCAATGCAGCATGAAGCAGCTACTACTGCTGTATCTTACTGGTAGCGTTTTGGTCGTTGGCTCTTGCACAGTCTCTCAGATTTTCAAAATTTTTTTTTCAACACTATCTTGTTTCGCTCTCAGAAAGCTATCCTACAAAGACATCGAAGCTTACTCAACACAGCATGAAGCAGTTTCTAATACACAATCTTACTAGTGGTGTTTCGGTCGCCAGCGCTCTCATAGGGGTGCTGATTTCAAAAACCACTACTTCAAATTATTCAACAATACTCAATGCAGCATGAAGCAGCTACTACTGCTGTATCTTACTGGTAGCGTTTTGGTCGTTGGCTCTTGCACAGTCTCTCAGATTTTCAAAATTTTTTTTTCAACACTATCTTGTTTCGCTCTCAGAAAGCTATCCTACAAAGACATCGAAGCTTACTCAACACAGCATGAAGCAGTTTCTAATACACAATCTTACTAGTGGTGTTTCGGTCGCCAGCGCTCTCATAGGGGTGCTGATTTCAAAAACCACTACTTCAAATTATTCAACAATACTCAATGCAGCATGAAGCAGTTTCCAATTCAACAATACTCAACACAGCATGAAGCAGTTTCTAATAAATATATACATATATAAATATATACATATATAAATATATACATATATACATATATACATATATACATATATACATATATAAATATATACATATATAAATATATACATATATAAATATATACATATAAATATATACATATATATATATACATATAACATATATACATATATAATATATACATATAAAATATATACATATATAAATATATACATATATAAATATATACATATATAAATATATACATATATAAATATATACATATATAAATATATACATATATAAATATATAAATAACAAAATACAATCAAAAAATAGTGTTTGGAAATTTAAGGTTAAGTGTCACTTTTTCGTAAATTCTACCACACTCCATTTAATAATGAAATATTTGATGAATATAACCTTGAACTCAGTGATGGGTTTTAAGGACCCGGGCTCAACGAGTCATGATTTATGAAATCAATAATTTGATTTATTCGCTCTTCAATAATTTCTATTCTTTTTGTTAAATCATCAATTTTCATTAATGAGGTGATTCTTGATTGAGGAATAGATTTCAAACTAATCACCCCTTTTATTTTTGAAATTTTGAATCCATCAACTTTAAACATTTTATTCAATTTACATGTTGTCAATTCTTCAAATAATTTTTTATTATTGGCATAATAGTCATTAAATTCTTCAACAGATGAAAAAATTTTTGTTTCAGTAATTGGTTTAACAACGTTTATTTTTTGTTGAACATTTTCACTTTCATTTATTTCTTCCTCCTCTGTTTCATTTATTTTTAAAATTGGTTTCATTTATCATTAAATAAAAATTAGAATATAAGTGATGAAATATATTTTTTAATTAATATTAAATCAGAAATGGCTGCAGGATTCTTTAAAAAATTATGGGATGGAATTAAGAAAGCTGCGGGTTGGGTTTATAAAAAGGTTATTAAACCTGTTGCAAACTTTTTGGCACCAGTAGCGAAAACGGCAGGAACTATCATAGGTGGAGTATTAGGTACAAAAGCAGGTAATCCGGCAATGGGAGCACAAGCAGGTAACGCAATTGGTGGAATAGCTGAAGGAATACTTAATAAAATAGGAGGTAGATAGTGGAAAAATAAATAAATATTATTTTTATCTTAGTATCGGTTGTAGTCTTTGATAAACTTTTTCTCCTTTATTTAATATTTCTCTTATTGGGGCGGCTTTTGGTGTTATTGATTCAGCAACGTCACTAATTGCTTCTTTATTCTTAAATATCCAATTTTCTCCTTTCTTCATTGTTTCCCAAACTTTATGCGCTCCTCTTTTTACTTTATCCCACAGTTTCTTAAATATACCTGCAGCCATAGTTGATTATTTCATTAAAATTAAAAATTCATTTTCATCTTTTAATTTTGATTTTTTATTTAATAATAAATGACGACTAACTATTTGGTGCCAAACACTAAACCGATTAATGGAAATATATTTCATTCATTCGAAAAGATAAATGAAATATTCGCAAAGAATGATGGTAGAAGATATTATAGAGAACTTGAAAGTTCATGCTATGACTCTGATACTCCATATTTTGATGATAAACAAACTCATTTAAGAATTACAAATCCAGCTCATGATGTGAACCAATTAGGTGACACATATATTAAACGCAAAGTTAAAGCAACTCTAGTTTCAAATAAAGCTTTCACATGTGATGCCGCTTTTAAATGCATGCGTTTATTCGTTGGTTACAAATCATCAAATCAAAGCTTTAAACAATTAGAAGTAGAAACCGAAAGAGGTGATGCCGGTTATCTTCAGATGGATTGTGCCCGTGAATCTTTCGCATTTGCAACATATAAACCAAAATCAGAAAGGAAAGTTAAAAAGTTTGTTCATTCGTTATATAATAATGTTCAAAAATATGATAACTCAGTATGTGGTAAATATATTGACCCTTCAGAAGTTTTCAAGAGAGCAAATGAAGAAGTTGATGTCACTTTTGATATGATTATTCCGGTAAATGATTTGTTAGCATTTCAGGCGTTCGATGATTATCCTAAATCATTTGGTGAAATCATTCTTAAATATTATGTTTTCAGGGATACTTTAGTATTTTGTCAGGTTGACCCGTTAAGAGTTGCTGATTTACAAAATTACGTTTATGAAAAGATAACTGATGAAAATTATGAAAAGATTATGAATCATGTTTATAAATATGATCGCAAATTCCAACAAATCGGACTTCCTGCCAAATTAATTACAAGCTTAGCCGCTACATCTGCTGACGCAACAGTTGAAGACGTTATTATTTCATGCACAAAGATGGAAGTTTTAGAGGATAAATGCATTACACCAGGATACGGTTTAATTGAAGAATCAGTTAAAGCAATACCACGTTTATTCAGTAAGGAAGATCCATTCATGATTCCAGCTCAACATATTGACGTTCGTTCACTAAATGGAGGTTGCATCACTCCTGAAGGTATTAGCTCAGATTTCTCATACGCTCTTCATAATGTTACAGATGTTGTGTTAACATTTCCGAAGAATGCAATGCAAAGAACGGTTTTAGAAAATCCAATGCTTCGAGGTCTTCAGGTCACTATAGATTCCAGAAACTTCCCCGATCAAGCGATGACCACAGTGGGTGACATATTCTTTACACGTATGCTTCAAGCTTCTGATTTAGATGGAGTGAATGAATGCACAGAAGAATATGAGGACTCATTAACTAGACCACTGAATGATGATAATGGCACACCATTAGCTAGAACATGGAAAGACCAAACTTCATTCTTATGCACTATTCCAGTTCAACGTGATGGAGCGGGTATATTCTTTGATGGATTAGAAACTTTCAATTCACAAGTTACAGTACAAGTGAAAGCTTATCCAATCATTCAGGGTGAAAATGACACTTACTGTTCAAAGGTGACAAATCCTCCTCAGGTTTGGTTTACTAGGACTACGTATTGGACATGGACACCGGATGAAGGTTTGAAATATCATCCAACAGGTACACCACCACAGTATAGAAGTTCATATGATGAAATATTGATGAATAGAAATGTTTAAAATTATAAATTTATTTTTGATTAAATGGATTTAAATTCATCCACCCCTTATGAAGAATTAGCGGGAGTATATAATACATACGTAGATGATATGATTAATGAAGCATTGAGTGATAATAGAAATGCTCTATCTAAGGAAAAATTAATGAAAATTCCATATTCTGAATGTTACTTAAATTCAATCACTGCAGCAATTGGTAAACAAAATAAAGGTAAAACATTAACGGTATTAAAACAAATTATCATTATTGCTAACACTTCCCCCTATTCACATGTGTTAATTTATATCAACCGTTCAGGTTCACCTTCAGATGATACATTTGAATCTTTAAAGCATTTAATCAAAATTCCAATTATTTATTTATCACAAGAAGAAGCAGAAGATTATTTAAAAAACTTTTTAATGTATAAAGAATTATATAATACAATCAAGAAGCAAGGATTAGAGGATAAAATTATTGATAAACAACGGGATGAATTATTTGAAACACTTTCTATTTCAAATTTTGATAGAGAATTTTTGCATTCACTCATTTTTCTAGATGATGCGGTGAAATCAAAACTAATAACAAATGAGAAATCATATTTTAATCAGTTATTAACTCAATGTCGACACATTCAGTGTTCATTCTTTATGGCTGTTCAATATTTCAAAGCATTAAGCACAAACATTAAATCAAATCTATCAACACTTTTCATTTTCAGTGGGTTTAGTCGTCAACAGTTGAACGTTATGCTTTATCAAGTGAATTTACCAATGAGCATTAATGAACTTTACACACAATATCAGCAATTAGGTGAACATGGAAAAATAATAGTTGATTTAAATAAAGGAAGTGTTAAATTTGATTAACTTTTTATAATTAATTTTTATTTTTTATTTATAATTAAACATGACAGAAATGGTAAATCTTCTACAGGTTCCATTAAAACAAGGGACAAACAAAAAGGGTGCATATAATAGAACTATGAAAGTTCCTGATGGAATGAAAGAATTAGTTCATATTGTTGCTGGTCTTCAAAAAGATGTTAAACAAATGAGAAACGTTTTAACATTACCAGAAGCTCAAGCATATGCCAAACGTCAAGGTCCAAATTGGGAAGCACACGAAGCAGACATTACGGGTCCAAATGGAAAACCTGATGGTATAAATGAAGTTTTCGTTACTGATGGTCAAGGTAATATTAAAGTCATAAATGGTTATAAATTAACTATATCTGATTATCCTAAACGTAAAGTATATAATGAACGTTATCCTATGCAATTTGATGAAAATGGAAAAGCTGTTAAACAATACATTGGAGAAGGTGAAAATGGTCCAATTAATTCATACCGTCGTAATCCATATTCTTATTTCAATGAAGAATTAAATGCTATTGAAGAGGGACCGGATGGATTACCACGATATTCTAACCAGTTTGATGGTCAATATGCAAATATTAGACCTGAAATTTCAGCTAAGAAATTCTTTAAAGTTGCTTTATTCGATCCAGTTTTCGCAAATGTTAAAGATGAACTTAAACAGCAATTCCAACCAATTATAGTAGCAAGAATTGCATCAGGTGCTTTATCTCAAACATTCAAAGATTTAATTAAGAAACCATTATATCAGCAACGAGGTTTAACTTATGATTTAGTTAAGGAATCAGATAAAAGAAAATTTGAGAAATCAGATGATTATAAGAATGCAATTAATGAATATATTCGGTCTATTAATTTCGATGAAAATGCTAAAAATCAACTTCATGAACAAATACAGGGAATAATAGATTCAAAAGTTCCAGCAAAATAAAAGTTTAAATATATTTTTTTTATTCGATTATAAATGAGAAGACGTTTCACTAGTCAAAAGAACACTAACGCAAAAGCAGAGATTACGGTTGGTTATAACGTAAATGATGATAAATCACGAATTATTCAAAATGTTAAAGTTAATGTTAGCCCCGAATTAACAAGGTCAGCAACTCAACCAAATTTATTAACTCGTGACTTACCGAAGAATGAGGAGAATGGAGACCCAATCATTTTATCTGAACCCGGTAAAGAACCTGTTGAAATTCCCACTTATCCATCATACCCCCCACCTCTTTCATCAAACATCGAGAACCCATATAAAATAGACATTAATTCTGAATTAATGAAAATTTACCGTGATATAATAATTAATAATTATGATTCAATAATAAATTTAATTGATCAATCCGGTTTAATTATTTTACCTTATGAATCATTAATTCACATTATAGCCATTCTTTGTGATGTTCAAGATTCAGACGTTAAGATTCAATTTTTCATAGATGATGAGGTTTCATGCTGCGGAACAGTTGCAAAAATAAATCCTATAAAGGATATTAGCACAATTAAGATATCAAAGAATGGAACAACAACTGAACTTCATTTAACATATAATGATATTTATAATAAAATAGTTGATGAATATAAAATATCACTTGAAAAATTCTTTGTTAAGGCTATTTAATATTCAAGCATTAACATTATTGAATAATAATCCTTTGAATCATAATCGATAATAATTGACCTTTCACCAGTTTCTATCGTTTGTTTTATTTCTTTTTGTTCCCCACTATCCGGATCGGTCATTGTAATTGTTTTTGTTATAGTATCAGCTTTATCTTTAACTTCAATCTTTTTTCCATCGGGATATTTAAACCAAAATTCCAAAAATTCGATATTGTCAATCTGTTCATATTTTAATCTATCAATTACATTTTTAATACCATCTGAAAATCTTATGAAATGGTCATTATATGGGTTTGATTGAACTAAATTTGAATGAAGTGAAATATAACCTGTTGATGAATATGACATTGACTCATATTTTCTGAAAACACTAAAATTTATAACATGAATGAATTTCTTATTCGTTGAATTTATGAATTCTTGAGGTAATCTTATTCTAGTTTTATTTATCACTGGAAAATAACGCTTTACCATATTTTTAATCGTAATAAAAATGTCAATTATCAATATTATTTCGAATAATAGCTGTGAATTAAATTTAACAGTTAGCGGAATTTATAATGTTACTCTCGTTTCTGTGAGTGGTAAATTTAATCCCATTCTTTTAGACCCTTCATATTATATATCATTTATTAAAGATGACCTTGAAAAAACGTATGATATGTATATAAATAATGTGATAGCGAAATGGGATATTAACATGATTTTAAGTTATTTAAATGAATCATTTATCGTATGGTATGAAGAAAATTTTAAATCAAAACCCGATAAACTTTTTGAACTTGATGAAATAAATAACCTTATTAAATTCCCGCTGAAAATTAAATTTTGTACTCCTCATCTTCGTTCATTGTTGGGGATATTAAATTTTGAAAAAGATGTTGGGGATGTTTTGTATTCTGACACTGGTTCCAATTTCATTTTAATCAAATGTGATAAAGTTAATACCCCAATGAGATTTTCACATCAAACATTAGACCCTAACTCTTACCCATCAATACAAAACATTTTATCCATCAACTTAAACACATTTTCTTTATCATATCCGTTTCAATTATCCGGGAATTCATTTATTCTTCATTCAAAAGATTTATCAAATATTAAATTTAGAATAACTGACCTATTTGATTGTGATTTAGAATTTATGAATGAAATATTATGGCAATTTCAAATAGAGAAAATAGCTGATGAGATAACGGATTAAATATTTATTTTTAAATCGTAATAAATGATTAAACAACAGCAACCACAACAACTTAAGGCACAAAACACCCAGGTCCCTCAGACCATTACATACGCCATATATGCATATAATTCAAAGACGGCAGAACAAACGCAAAGGTTGAAATATGGAGATTTGGAGATAGTATTGAAAAATGAACATTTCGAATTCGTTTGCAAAGGTGGTGCAGTGATATCAAATATAAAAGAAATTTTATTTATGAATTCAAAAATTAAAGGAATAACGGATGATATAACATCAATTCCACCAGAAGAACAGAGATATTACGCATTAAATGCATTTCCTAAAGTTTTGAAGATTGGAAGATTTAATTTAAATGAGGAATTCATAGAAGGTTTCCTAAATGACATAATGAAGAGGGCGGATAAGGAATATGTGGATAGTGAGTTAAATAAGAAGGCAAATTTGGTTTATGTTGATGAAAAAGATAATGAAATTAAAGAAAAGGTTGAATGGTATCATGAATGGACATCGGAGACTTTTAAAGTTAAAGCTGATACAGAATGGGTTTCAGGATGTTTAGACCTTAAAGCAGATAAGAACCATACACATAACTTCTTCTCAACTGTTGCTATAGAAAGTATTGAAGGAACGGTTGACGGAACTGATGGGGATGCATTATATTATAATCCTCCTAACTTTCCACAAGGTTTAACATCGAATGAAAACATAACAACGATGAAAAAAATTAGATGTAAAAATGTTTATGTCATGGATGATGAAAATAAAGTTAAATTCACTGCTCAAGATTTATATGATAAGAAAGCAGACAAAACAGAGCTTCAAACATTAAAGACTGAAATACTTCAAACATTATATCCTGTTGGTTCTATTTATACGTCAATGAACTCAACAAATCCATCAACAGTTTTAGGTTTTGGTACGTGGAAGCAGATTGTAGATAAATTCTTATACTGTGCTAGATATTCAAAGCAAACAGGAGGTTCGAAGAAAATTAAAGAAGCAAACCTTCCACCGCACACTCATACAGGAACTACAAACACAACAGGTAATCATTCACATTCAATAACAAAAAGAGGTTATATAAATCTTGCAGCGGGTTCGGATAGATGGGGAATGAATAGATATGATATCACAACTGACCCAGTAGATTCAAGCACGGGTATTTTCTGTGGAACCGCAGGAAATCATTCACACACTTTCACAACAAATCCAACAGGCTCGGGTAAAGATTACATGCCACCATTTGTGACTGTATTCGCATGGTACCGCGTTCAATAAACACACTTGAGCCCAGACTTTTGGGTCAAGGCTTACCGAATGAACTAAATATATTTTATGTCTGTAATTAATTAGGTAATGAAGTAATGGATGAACTGCAGAAATAAATGTTTACGTTAAGTGACTCAAAGAGTCCGGAGACAAAGTCTCATGGTTTCAGGTTATTCAATAATTAATTATTTTTGAAGAACTGAAGGTGTCACTACGTCACCATGTGTCACTCGGTTAATTAACTTCTCTGAAAAAATGAGACAACATGACATTTTGACAACAACACAGGAGGAAGGCAGTTATGAATTATTTTTGAAGAACTGAAGGTGTCACTACGTCACCATGTGTCACTCGGTTATTTAACTTCTCTGAAAAAATGAGACAACATGACATTTTGACAACAGTCCTGGAAATATGATGTTTACGTTAATGTTTACGTTAATGTTTTGTGAAGAATATAGCAACCATCTGAATTCCGGCGGTTGTTTTTTTATACAAAATTCTGAGTAAAATAATTTTTAGGGTAGATGGTTAGATCTAACCTCATTTCTAACCTCATTTCTAACCTCATGACATTTTGACATGACTTCATCGTAAATGATTTGTCATGACTTCATCGTAATGAGTGTAAATCAGACAAAAACAAATGTTTACGTTAATGGTTTCAGGTTATTCAATAATTAATTATTTTTGAAGAACTGAAGGTGTCACTATGTCACCATGTGTCACTCGGTTAATTAACTTCTCTGAAAAAGTGAGACAACATGACATTTAGACAACAGTCCTGGAAATATGATGCAGTTCAAAAATAAAGTTAGTTTTAAAATTATTTTTATTTTTTTATTCCTATATAAATGACAGCAACAAACAACAACAGTAACTTTATCATTTCTGATGAACAAGTTATTGATTCATTAGCTGAGGAATTAGTTGTGGCAGAAACTAAAACCCTCAACGAAAGAATTGGTGAAAACAAGATTGATTTACATAACTACCTCAAACATGATGGAGGAAGAGGAAGGAAAACTGGTATGGCTTTATTAGTAAATAAAATTTCAAATTTAACGATTATAGATGTTGATATCAATAAATCATACAATGATGAACTTAAAGAAACAGTTAGAAAAGATATTTTATCAAAACTTTCGGATAAAGATGTTATCGTTAAAACCGCTTCAGGAGGTCTTCACATTTATTGCAACACTAATTTCTTCTATGCAGTTTCGAACAGAATGATTAAATGTTATTCTTGCAATGATTATGATATTGACATAATGACTTCTATTGATGATTCAAAGCGTTCTTTAGTGGTTATGGCTGATTCAAGAGTTCGCAAGAATGCATCAGAACCAATCAATACATACTCATTCATTCGCGGAAGTTATGATTCAACATTAACCAGAACAGTGAATGATATATTAAATGATTTGAATATTAAGGTAAGAGTTGAACAAAAGAACGAAGAAATAAAGACTATCATGAATGAAAACAAAGATGTAAACATTGACGATAAACTTGCCCAGAGCATAGTTGATGGCATCAGTGATTTTGAAGTACATAATGACGGTGGAAACATGAATTTGGAAAAGAAATAACATTATTCACACTGTTTCAAGCAATTAATTCGTTACCTAATCATTTAATTAATGAAGCATACGATAACGTTTATAACTTCTGCAATTTAACAGAAAATGCAAAAAGTAATTTTGAAAAAGCACGTAGTAGATATGCACATTTAATGACTTCTCCATTTGTTTTAGTGAAGATTCTGAAACTTTATCAAAAAGAATATTATGATGAATATGTTTTACCTTTATTATGTAAACCAAAAATAACATTTGATATAAAACTTGATGACTCGTTTTTGATAACAGATATTAGACGCAAGGCTGAAAATCATCAGTATAAAAACAGTTCTGAAGTAATTGAGGATTTATCACGTGTAATCCGTTTTGTAGATTATGGAAACAAATACTTCATTCAGAAAGATTACAACATACACGACAAAATGAATCAAATATCATTTGTTCTTCAATCAAACATGAAAGAGTCACTCAAAATGATTAAATTATTTAAAGAAGAAGGTAAAACAATAACAGCATGGGATGTACTACTAAATCAATTGTCTTCATTAACCGTTAAGGGTGTTTGCTTTAAATCTGATTCTCCAGATGTTTTCTCAACGTTTCAAGGTTATAAATACAACGTTCTCGAAAAGCCTGATTACTCAAAAATTGAGATGTTTATGAATTTCATTAAAGAAGCCATTTGTGATAATAATGATGAAGTGTATAAATACCTACTCGGCTGGATTGCATCAATGATTCAACATCCTGGAATCAAGAATGAAACAGCAATTATTTTGAAAGGACTTCAGGGAACAGGTAAAAACAGATTTACAGACATTATTTCTGAACTTCTCGCCGGTTATTCATGTAAAAACATTACTGAAATAGGTGAGCTAACGGGTAATTTCAATTCAGTAGTTGAGAATAAAATGTTTCTTGTACTTAATGAACTCAAGAATGTTGGTGAAGATAGACTCGCAAACTTCAACGCTTTGAAATCAATTATAACGGATAATGAGATTAGAATTAATGAAAAGAATCAACCCAGAAGAACTGCTCAGAACGTTGCAAACTTCATTTTCGTAACTAATAACGTCTACCCTGTCAAAATTGAAGTTGGAGACAGAAGATACGTAGTTTTAAGAGTTAATGGTAAATTCAAGGGTCAATTTGATTACTTCAAGAATTTGATGAATTCATGCACAAAGGAATTTTATGATAATTTACTAACATATTTTATGCAATATGACCTTTCATCATTTAATGTATGAATCATACCGATGACTGAAGCCAAACAAGATTTAATTGAATTATCAACAAATCCTTTAGATGTATGGATAAATACACATTATGATGAATTGTGTGCAGGTATGACGTGTAAAAATGCTCTATTCTGCAAACCATCAGACATGAAAGACAAAAACTTTCAAATGAGTATTAAGGATAAATGTGATAAGAAACAGAGAAGAATAGATGGTAAACAAACATGGTGTTATGTTTTGAAAGAAGAAATGAAAGGATTATATAAACAGGTTGAACCAAACGATAATGAGGATTCATTTACTGACGATGAAATACCTGTAAATGAAGCTTTATAAAGTATGATTGGAATTTATTTTTGCCTTCCTCCTGTGTTGTTGTCTAAATGTCATGTTGTCTCACTTTTTCAGAGAAGTTAAATAACCGAGTGACACATGGTGACATAGTGACACCTTCAGTTCTTCAAAAATAATTAATTATTGAATAACCTGAAACCATCTACCCTAAACATTATTTTTGCTGAATTCAGCAACAAAATGAACGAGGTCAGGATGTATGTAAATACCTTTGAATTCATTTATAACGCCCTTAGTAAGCTCATAAAATGCTTGTTTTGAGGTGGAGCCAAAAGTGGCTCGACCGTATTCTTTCAACCAAAACTCAAGAATTTCCTGCATGAATTTTGTATAAAAAAACAACCGTCTGAATTCCGGCGGTTGCTATATTCTTCACAAAATGCCTTATAATACTCTTCCCAGGACTTATTTTCCAACAACTTTCTAAAGTCTTTCCTAAACTGACTGACTGACGGCACAAAGTGGCTTAACGAAAACATTAATATATAAAATTCATGAGGGTAGAAATGAGGTTAGAAATGAGGTTAGATCTAACCATCTACCCTAAACATTTATTTCCTGTGTTGTTGTCTAAATGTCATGTTGTCTCATTTTTTCAGAGAAGTTAAATAACCTGGTGACATGGTGACATAGTGACACCTTCAGTTCTTCAAAAATAATTCATAACTGCCTTCCTCCTGTGTTGTTGTCTAAATGTCATGTTGTCTCACTTTTTCAGAGAAGTTAATTAACCGAGTGACACATGGTGACATAGTGACACCTTCAGTTCTTCAAAAATAATTAATTATTGAATAACCTGAAACCATTAACGATAAAATATATTTTTGGTCGTTTATGACAAATTTTTATTTTTATCATAAATGGATACCCCACAAGCTCAAAATTTACCACGAATCATAACAAGGGAGGAAATGATAAAAATGATGCAAGAACATGTTAAAAATAACAAACCACTAAAATTGAGAAAATGCGGTTATGCAGTAATGATGGAAAGAGAGATGTTGTCAAAGAAAAATAAAAATTAAATTTGGATTGAGTTTAAAAATTCATCTTTATTAAATTCATCTCTTCCAATCAATTTATTTATTCTATTAAATTCTTTTATTTTTGCTTCACTCAGTTTAAGGATTGAACGGTAAGTTTCTAATTTTTCGATTATTTCTTTATCGTTTTCAGTTCCATTAGTTTTATTGTTTTCAACCCCACCGCATTGCGGCTTCTTTTTGTAATAGCATATTTTTGATTTAATTCTGTTTAGTTTCTTTTTATATTCATCGTCTGGACTCTGAATCTTAATTGAATCAGGACTCTTGGATGCTTCATTGTCACTCATTTCTTACGAAATAAAAAAAATTAAATATTATTTAAATATAATGGAGTAATAAAATAAATCGGAATTTCTATTAATTTATTGTCAACTTCAACTAATACATTACCGTTAATATATCTAACAAATTCAGCTATTGTGTCAAATCTTCGTCTTCTTTTTGTCATTGATTTATCAGTTTTTCCATAATCGAGATGAATCAAAACTTTATCCCCTTGTTTAAAATTCATGAGCCCCGAATTAATTTGTTCACGTTTAACATCATTCAACCTTTCCATTTGCTTTCTAATATATTCCCATTCTTTTGAAATATCATTTTTCATTTCCACTGGTTTCATGTTTATAGTTCTATGCCATGTATTATTGTAATAATATACTAACTGTTGTATGATGGAGTCATGATTTCCATTCCAGTATATCTGACCGTTAACCCCTAACGCATCTCTAAGAGTTCTCATTACCGCATCAACTATTTTATTATGAAACGTATATGGAGAGGATGAAAAGAAAAAATTAATTTGTGGGAAATAATGAGCCATAGCTGCCTGAAATCCTTTATCACCATCACCCCTGATATTATCTACTCTTTCATGATCTAGTAAGTATTGTATAGCTCTTCTTGTTTCCTGTTCTGTTTTCCCTTTCACTGGAATGCAATATAAATATCTAGTGTTAATGTTAATGGCAAATAAATAAGTAACTTTTCCTTTTGAATATTCCAGATGATCGATTTCGTATGAATATGGATATGGAGCAAATGAAGGGCGACTAAATTTTTCCTTTAACGGTTGAATTTTCGGGTCAATTGGTTTATTTAATATCTTGAAATCCTTTTTAAAATCTTTTTGCTTCTTTAATGTTTGAAATGGATATAATAAAGTGAATGATGAAGGATTAACTGAAGGAGGAGGCGGTACTGTCGTTGGAGGTTTTGGTGTTGCAAGTGGTTTAATTTTATCTGCTTTGATTTTGGATTTCATTCCTTCCTTCATTAATTCTGGATGTATTCTATTCATTTGTTTTAAATATGCTGTATATAAAGGTTTGATATACTTTCCCGCTTCGAGTTTATGTTGAAGGATGAATTCCAAAAGTTGATCTTCATTTAAAAGTCGGGCTGAATATGGTTTAACTAATGAATCATAAATTAAAGCTTGTGCTTCATTTATGGTCTGAAGGACCTGGGTGTTTTGCATCTTTTGTTTTTGTTCTTTTGGTTTTTGCGGCTCAGGATTATATAAATTATATAATTCATCAATATCTTCTTCTGTTAATACTTTATTTTTGAAATCTTTCAACTGTTTAAGTTGTGATTTAGTTTTTCCCTTTGTATATTCATTATTTTTAATTTTGTCTTTAATTTCAGAAATTATTTTATTATGATATTTCAAAATTTCATTTTTATAATATGGATAATAATATTCCATATCATCACCCGTTATATTTTTATTATGTTTTTGGAGATATGATTTTAATTCATAATAACTAAGAAAATTTTGATAAAGTACTAAATCATCAATTAAAATTTTTAAATCTGTGTTATCCATTTATATAAAAATAAAATAAATGTTTAAGGGTGCCCACCTCTTTGAATCATAGTATCAAAACCATCATTAACGGTTCCTTTTGTCTCTTCTGTGGCATTTCATTAAAAATAAAATTTTAAATTGTATTAAATAAATGGCATACAACATCCATTTTCACAGCATACAGCCTTAGTGTGTGCTCCTGTTAATGCAGTCTTACCGATTGTTAAGCGAGTCATTGACCCATTTTTAAGTTGTAAATTAATATTCTGACCATCAAATATCACTTTATCATTTATTATATCCAAATATTTTTTAGGTGTTAATTGTTTATTTTGTCGTAAACTAACACCCTTCATTTTTTGTGCAATCTTTTTAAAATCACTTCCATCAATTGAACCGTTGAATGATGTATAACATTTAGGACATAAAGCAACCATGTTATCACCTTGTTTCTCAATTGCTAAACCCAATAATTTTTTCTCATGTGCTTTTTCTTCAGCTTTATTCTTTAATTTAGGTTTAAATTTCTCATCAAAACAGAAGAAATCAAATGGTGCGAATTTGAAAATGTTTTTATCATAAAATTGTTTATCGGTAACAATTGCTTGAAATGCTTGAGTGTTAGGAAGATTTGGGTCGCCAGCGATTGCCCAATAAGATGAATCAGTATCACCTTCAATGAAATGAAAACGATTAACATCCATGCATTTATACATAAAATCATAAATGAAAACCAAATACCAGTATTTAGCATTATCTAAAGTGAAGAATGCCTCTTGTAAACATGTATCACATCTATAAAATCTATCTTTAAGCATCACTTGATATGTATCTTCACCTATTTCTCTTATGTTTTTAAACTTATTTGACATACATGCAACGCGTGCCTTCTGTGCATTCATTATTTTAGTCTTTGCGTAATTTTGTGTATTCATTGCATCGTAACCATATGATCCATTAAGTGAAATCTTGCAAAATAAACTTTTTCCTTTATTTCCTTCTAATTCAGCCTTTTGTCTTTCGTTCATAAATTTGTTCGCAAATTCATTAAAACAAGTGTTTTTCGTAAATGTTAAAATTGATTGAATGTCATCGATGATAAAATGAAATCTGTCGATTAGATACCAAAGATAATAAGAAGAAAATGGTTGATATTGGTTGTGTGTTGATGCTAATTGAGTTAATTTTCTCTGTTTCTGGTCAACTGGTAGATTGTTTGATTTCATGTAATTATACATAAAACTGCCAATTGTTTTTTCATCTGTGATAATATCTAAGTTTCTTATTATCGGTAAAAAGTTTATGTAATCATTAATGTATTTTTCATCAATGTGACCCTTTACTTCAGCCACGAATAAAGTATTTTTCTTCTTAATTATTCCCAGTGCTTTTGCTTTCTTTGTTGCTGTATCACAAATGATAACACCATTCAATCTTCCCGGCATATACATTTTATGGTCAGTATATTGAATGAAATCATGAGGATTAGATGAAAATGATGAAGGATATAATGAATTAAAATCAACACCAACGAAATGAGTCATAATGTTGGAAGTGTCCTCATTTGATACAGTTTTAGTTTCTGGACTATATGAAAGTTTATTAATGTGCGTGATTCCTTTAAGATTTACTCTATGTTGAACATTTGATAAACCACCAGTAATTCCATTACGGAGAATGTGATAAGCTTCAACTGAATCTAAAGTCATTGGTAAATTATTTTTTAATGCATAATTTCTTAAATTGATTCTTAAACGTTGAACATCTTCATCTTTATTTGATTTTACGACATTGCAATAACAACACATTAACTGACAATTTTCTTTAGTATGTGGTTTTTCATTATCGATTCTATCCAATGTTGGTTTATTTGCATATGTAAACGCTTTACCACACATTTTGCATTTAGATGAAAGGATTAAATCGTGATAGTATTGAAAATCATCCATTGAAACATTATTTTTAGTATCCCTTTCTGCTTTTTCATCTTGTTTCTTATATGATTCAATTTTATATTTCCAATACTTTTTCGTTAATTCAAAACTTGATTCTATCTCTTCCTCAGGATATTTTTCATTAGGATTAAAGTCTTTATATGCTAAAGCGTAACGAATCATTGAAGCACTCGATGATAAAGAAAGATTATGAAGCATGTCAATTTTATAAACAAATGTTTCTTCAATAATTTTATCAATTGGGTCAATCATAATTTCAACATCTTTATTGCAATAATGAATAAAATATTCTAATCTATTCTTAAAATTTTTAGCATCATTGAGATATATTTGATAATCACTATCTGATATAGTTTCTTGGGTTAATGCTGAATAAAATGAATCTTGAGTGAATGGTTCCACTTTATATAATTCTTCTTCGTAATTTTCCCATGTGATGAATTGATAAGGGAAAAAGGATTTAACACGTGATTTATTGTTTCCGAAATCTTGAGTGAATTGGTCTAATGTCCCACCCGCTATATAATTTCTGATGTCAATAAATCTCAATTCATATGGAACGTTTGTTTTCTTTACAATGATTTGCTTAAATTGTGAAGATGAACCCAGCATTGATTTTATTTTCCATTTTGCAGTGTTTAAATCACGAAGAATTAAATTTAAATCAAACTTTCCCGAATTAAAACCTATGATATTCACTTTATTGAATTCCTCATCTAGAAGTTCTTTAAATGCTTCCTTTTGTTTTTCATTTAATGTTTGCGACTTCATTAATTCTTCATATTGTTCAATATTTGATTTAGCAACTAATGAACAGGTTGAAAATAAAAACTCAATCCAATCAGAAATAAAAGAATCACTCGAAGTTAAGCAAAAATTCCTCGTATATGTTTTATCATTTAATTTAACCGTTGATGATACCATGAATGGTTTTAAGTAAGCGTTCAAAGTTGCACACTCAGAAAGTTGTAATTCTTCTTTAGTCTCTAATGTTTCGAAGTCAAAAGTAATATAATATCTTGTCGGTTGATAATATTCCTGCAAATTATGAGCTAATAACCACTGATATATCTTCTGTTTCGTAATATGTGGTGCATATGGTTGCTGTGTCTTTTGCAACTGAACGTCTTGAATTAATCTTCCATTATTTTCTTTACATTTCTCACAATGCTTTAAAAATCTTCTTTGGTTTTTCCTTTCTGGATCATCACGGATAGAATAAACTTCTTCTTTACAATATGGACAAACTTTATAGCCGGTGAGTGCTTCAACGTCTGTTATTCTGTCAGCGTGAAGTTTTCCACATGGACTCTGTGTTAATAAAATATTTACTGTTTCAAATTCTGGATCTATCATTATTGATTCCACTAATGGAAAGTCTACCTTATTTATGTCCACGTCTTCTGGTTGAGGATCACAATAATAGAAATCAATATTAACATTTAACATTCTCGCTAATCTCTCACTTTCTGATGAAATGTCAAACCCTTCATATGAATCTATTGCTTCATTTAAATAACTTCTACGAGTTTTAGGATTAACACCATCAGGAATGTTATAGAAGCGTTTAAATAACCTTCTACCTTCTGCTCTAATTTGATTATCATTCATTTTAGCTGTTCCGTTTTTGTTCATTTATGTAAGAATAAAAATTAAAAAATAAAGTTTATTTTTTAAAGCCCATAAAATGAATTAAGAACACATAAATTTTTATCATCTGCGACGTGACGAATACATTTTAATTTACTCAAGAATGCGTACCCTGATACATTAAATCTAATTCCTGTCTTATTTAATTTCACAACTTTGAAAAGGAATGTATGAATAGCTATAAAAAACATATAAAAATGATGAGAAGATGTTTTATGGGTTGCTTCCATTTTTTCTGAAATAAATGAATAAATATAATGCTTATACGTTTTCATATCTTTTATGTTCTTAATAACGAATGGTATAGACCTTTCCACTTCATCTTCCTTCGGTGCTGTTCTTTCATATGAAACATTATTGGTATCTTCAATAATGAAACCACAATCACACAAAATTTTATAGGTTCCAATGGTTTCTTTTGATATTTTATCTAATAAATCAAAAACTTTATCAACACCTGTGCATTTATTTAAATAATAATTTGTGTAAATATCATGATCTTCTTTCTTAATCGTATTAGTTGCATATGTCACATTTTTAAGAGCTTTTTTGAATTTCTCAGAATCGAGAGGGGGTGAAAGTAAGATACAAGGGTATTTTTCATTATCAATAAATTGTAACTTATGTTTACGAATAAATTTAGTACCTTCTTCTGAAAGTGTTTCATCTATTTCGCCATCTAATAAATTTTGTGTTGATTCTGAGACATAATTTTTATATCTTTCTTCATGAGATTTCTGAACTGCTGATTCTGAAGCTGGGATATTCATTAAACCCTCTACTTCATTTTCATTATATTTTTCAACTTCTCTTAATTTCTTAATTTTTTCATTTATTTCATCTCTTATTTTTTCCAGTCTTTCAATTTCAATTTCATCGTATTCATCATCTTTAATCCGTTCTTCATAATATTCAGGGAAAACATCAGGTTCTTTAGGTTTTTCTTCTTCAGATGTAGGATATAAGAAATTTATAACATCATCTTTATTCATTTTTCCATCATAATCAAATTCATTTAAGAACTCCGCGAATTTTTTACAATTTCTTAAATAATATTTACTAACTTCATAACCCGCCTCCTCTAATATATCCTTTATTTCCTCATTTGTGAATCCCAATTTTTTAACGTCGTTAGTTTTGACGCTCATTTCATACAAAATAAAAATAAATTATTCAAAAATGTAAGACATAAATTTTAAAAGTTTATTTTTTTATTTTTTTATTATGGTAGTGAATCTTTCATTCATGAAAATAATTATATCTGATTTCTTTTACTCTCTCGTACATACTAGATTTAAAGAATTCAGAACTTTTACCATAATCTCCTAAATGTTTTCTTATCCCTAACGTGTGCCAGTTATTATATGAAACTGAATAAACTTTATCTTTATCTTTGCATCTTTCATCACTTCCAATATATTTATATCTCAGTTTTGATTTAGCATTTTCATATTCATTAGCGTTTAATAATTCACAGTCTTCCTTTTTAAATTGATGTTTAAGATATTCAGGATTTAATACTCTACGTTTATATGCTCCTAACTTAGTTCTAAAGGTTTTTCTACAAAATTTAGGAATTCCATCCTCTTTAATGTCATCAATGATTTCCATTTCATTATTTTCAATTTCTTCTTCTCGTTTATGAGGTCTTTGATTATGACTCCATTGATTCCATGAAATTAAATATTCTTTATCATTATATTTATACCTCATTAGCTTATTTTGGCTTTCATATTCATTTAATAATTCACAATCTTCATTTTTAAATTGAAGTTTAATCCATTCATGATTTAAACAATGTTTAATTAATCGCGGAATATCTGACATCATCTATATATAGCTTCTTTTATAAAAGATAAAAAAATAAATTATTTTAAAATTAATGTTAATTTTTTAATAATGTGTTTAGTATATAATATTTATTACTAATTTATTTAATAATGTCGCACTTTCTTACAAATTCATGACTTTTAAAAAACGTAAGAAAAAATTTTTATATCATCTATATATAGAAGATGCATTAAAATATTCATGTGATTTTATCCCAAGCATATGGGGATTCTAAATTTTTGTCCCTATCGTTATCCCAATTGAATTTTTTTTGGAATTTAAAATTTTTTTTCTCCATGTAAACTTAAATTTTAATTTTTACCACTAAAATGCAATATTTCAACAAATTAATGAGTAATAATATTTTAATTTATAATAATTATTATAAATCTCCTCAATTTAATGTAATTATTGTATTAATTTTTGTTGAAAATATAAAATCTTCAAGTAAATGATGTGAATTTAATATTTTTAGAATGTTGTTTAATTGTACTATATTATGCATGTAAAATTTTGTTACAATACATTTTATATGGGATCCCCATTGCCCAATTGAGAGAAAATTGAGAGGTGGGATTGGGCTAGCCCAATTCAAAATATCCCAGGTGGAAATAAAAAAATTAACAATTCAACATAAAAAAGCATCTTAAATAATAATGATAAAAAAAATTTGTATGAATTTCAATCAAATTTGTTTTTATTCAACTTAAGAAATCACTTCATTAATGAAAGAAGTCGGGTTCACAACATATCCCGATCTTGAAACGAAACAACATGTTTACATGCGATATAAACATGAAGGTAGTCCCAAGTGGTATGTAAAATGCAATGAACTTGTGACACGATCTGATGGCGTAGTTTGCCGGTGTTCAATGCAAGAACAAAGGGAGGATCATTATAAAAACTGGCTTAAGACTCATGTTCACACATGTCAGGCCGGAGAAGCATTATCGCAGCAAACATTACTTGACTACTACAATAAAGGTAAACAGCCAAATGATCCAATGTTGGATTTATCGAATGTATACGATGAAATGACCATTTTTACCGGTAAGTTCAACCTTGCCTTAGACACATTTGCATCCCCAGAATTCACGCATGTTGCAAAGATTTTCATTATGTTCACAATATATCAAATGATGAACAAATACAAACAACTTCAGTCAGCTAATATCAATCCGGAAAAACTTGCTGACAAATTATATAAGCCTATTACACGTGATGAGATCCGAAATAGAATGATTGCTATTGCTAACAGCATACACCTTGCTAAAGTTCTCGAATTCGCCAAAAAAGCATACACTTGTGTCGCCATCGATGAAGGCAAGACACATGATTACCACAATCTTGATTTTGTCTTAACAAATCCGTTGGAGCAAATGAAGCCATACCCAGTAGAGGCGATAGATATGAAGGATGGCCAGACAAGTCAGGATTATAAATCCGCAATAACAGCAGGATTTAACAGAATTGACATTAGGAAAGTCAAGATAGGTAGTGTGGTAGTTGACGGAGGACCAGCACAGTTAAAATGCTTCAAAGATACTTGGAATGATTCATTCTATCATGACAGAGATCCAAAATACTACAAGATATTGCTTATTCCCTGTTTGTGTCACAGAATCCACAACAGCTATCAATATATTGCTGGCAAGAACAACCAGTTACAAAGTTTAGTAAAGGATGTGCACAGAATTGCAGAACTTTGTCGCATTCATGCTGACGATATAGGTGCACAATGTCCACAGCATGTATCCACCAGATGGATATATGACTATAATATATGTGTCTTTATTCTTAAGTACGAAAACAAAATCAAGCAATATATAAATGTAGATCACGATAAAATCGTACAATTGAAAGATTGTTTAGCTGTTCTTAAAAAGCTAATCTTAGTATTCGAATCGGATAAGGCATTGTTGGCAAATTGTTACATTTGGCTTCGTAAAGCCATATCAGCTCTCAATCTTTTGACATCCAATTTGCATAATGCATTCGGATCCATCTTGGCATCTTCATTGGATAGCTATACCTTGGACTCTGACTTTGGTGGGCTATGGTGTTTGGCATTCTCTCTCACGCCGAGAGGAAGGTTCTACTTCCATAGAAAGTTTGTTAAAAACGAAGAAGTAGAAGATTTGGCCGATCCCTTGAGTTCCTTTCAAAGTGAGCATATTCCTGATAAAGATCCGGCAGAAGATTTACAGGACATTTACATGGATTCTATTTTTGAGGAAGGTAACACAAACGCTGTAATTGATGTAACAGATGAAGGCACATTTCGTAGAATTGTCGAATCTGATGATCAACTTAGGCTTACATTGCAAGATGTACGCGAGGATAATCATCAGACTGCCGAAAATGATCTAACAGCAGCTAAAGATTACCTCAAGCGCATTTTGGTTCAATTCCGATTGAACGAAAGACAAAAAACGCTTGTACTCTCGTTATATAATACGTTCATCAATAAGGAATCAGACATCTTTGAGAACGATCTGATGGACGAGGCACAAAATTATGCTTGGGAAGAGATCTCGCATAGAATTGGAGAAAAATCCATCCTTGCGGAAATAGCATTACGCTTGTTATGTTCATCTCCTTCGGAGGCAACATGTGAACGTAATATCAAAGCACAAAGGTTAATTTTGAACGTTAGGCGGTTAAGATCCAAGAAAAACTTGTTAAATAGCCGTCATATCTTAATGGCAACTAAATGAAATAAACATTTTGTTATTATTTATTTTTCAATATTAAATAGCCATTTTCTTCACAAATATTTCAATGTGTTTTTACAACAATTTAACATTCAATAATTTATAATGAATCGTTCTCTTTCATTAAACATTAATTAAAACCTCCGGTCATGAATATTTTTTTTGTTATTATTATTTTGTAATTTAAAATCTAATAATATATAAGAGTAATATTTATTATTTTATATTTTAATTCGTTATGATAATCTTTATATTTACAATTTATAAAGCACCGATCCACAGATAATATAGTTCAGTGGTAAGAGTCATAGTATAAGCCTTAAGTTCCCCAGTTCGACCCAGGGCCTTTTCGTTTTTTTCTTTTTAGATTTTTTTTCTGAAGTTTATTTTTAAGGTTCTCGCTGGCGACCCCCCGTTCACCAAAAAAAATTTTCGATTTTTGCTGGCGACCCCCCTTCGCTCGATATTTTTTTTTGTGAACGGGTGGGGGGTCGCCAGCAAAAAAAAAGATGTCAAAATTTATCCCAAAAATTTTAAAAAAATCGAAGAAAGTGCATCCCAGGGATTATAAAATTTAAGTTTTCACATCTCTACATTAAAATATACCTTCATCTATATATAGACGTAACAAAAAAAGTCACACACCCCATCCTATCCTACTACTCAAAAATTTTCGTGTTATTTTTTGTGTTTCAGCATAAATTATGTATTGACTTATGAAAGATAAGCATTTTATTCATTATCATAAAGATATACCAAAACAAATTGATAAAATTTTAAAAAATGTGTATTTTAGTGGGTATTATTCTGGCTAATGCCCAGTTTTAAACGATTTAATATTGACCATATCAATAGACGACTCAATGTAAAAATTTAGATATTATTTTTTTCATTATTCAAACTTTGATAAAGTTTAGTATAATGAATGATTTTGTTTCGTGTATGATACAGAAATGAAAAGCTTAATTAATATCATTTTGCATTTTTTCAAGAATGTTAGAGTACATCTACATTAAAAAATCGGATTCGAATTGCAATACTGCATCAAATTGTTGCACATCTGATAAGGATCTCAAAAGAGTAAAGTTAATTTTTTTGTGTTTTTTTAAGTTTTGGGCCTTAGTAAAAACACCATCTTGAGCAATATTTTTGGGACGACGATAGGCCTTATTTGGCCTTACAGTGGACCCTTAAATTATTTATCAAAATTAAAATTTAACTTGAAATTTATAATTATTTAGTCATATTTTGCATAATTCTAAGTAGATTTTGTAAAAAATCAAGAAAGAAAAATTTTAACGTGCTTTATTTTTTCTTTTTTATAATAATACATATTATTATATAATTAACATATTCATAATGTTTCACCCTTTCAAAAATATAATTCTCCTCCTCTCAAATAAACGTACATACGGGTGGCCTCTTTTTTCAAAAAATTAAAATTTGAAATTTTGGGCTCAAATATTAGAGATTTTTTCAACCTTCAACGATATATGTTGTCTATATCAGACCTCCTTTCTTTTTGATACTTAACATTGTTCCTAAATCTTAGCCGTTAAGGCTGTTCTGAAAATATTTTTTTTTCAAAAAAATTCGAAAAAAATTCTTAAAATTCAAAAATCCAATAATTCCTGAGGATTTTGGGAAAAAGTTTTTACATGAACATGTGTATATTATATGAAGTATATTGATAAGGTAAAAATCAAATTTTATTGCATATTCATCGAGAAAATAAACTAACGAATCCCTCAAAATTGAGAGGGTAATCCTCCTCCTCTCAAATAAACGTACATACGGGTGCACCCTTAATTTTTATAAAAATCTTATTACATTTTTCCTGAATTTTTAAATTGTACAATAAAGATGGAAGGCTTTGGGGTACATATTAATATAATATACCTCAAAGCCTTCCATCTCCACTACAAATGGGAGAAACTTTGTCCGAATAGTTTAACATTCGGACAAAGTTTCTCCCATTTTAAGAAGGAATTGCAGGGTAAGAGGTACATAGTATGAATATATACCTCTTACCCTGCAATTCCTTCTAGAAAGTTCCAAAACTTTGGGTTAATGTCTTGCAATTAACCCAAAGTTTTGGAACTTTCAAGTGGAGATGGAAGGCTTTGGGGTACATATTAATATAATATACCTCAAAGCCTTCCATCTCCACTACAAATGGGAGAAACTTTGTCCGAATAGTTTAACATTCGGACAAAGTTTCTCCTATTTAAAGAAAGAATTGTTCCTTATGAGGTATATATTCATACTGTATACCTCATAAGGAACAATTCCCTCCTTAAAACGAGAAAACTTGTTCGAAATTGTTTATCATTTCGAACAAGTTTTCTCGTTTTTAATAAGAAACTAAAGGCTATGAGGCACTGATTATATATTAGTGCCTCACAGCCTTTAGTTTCTAATAGATAGCTGGGAAACTTTCTCCAAATGATAAGTTATTCAGAGAAAGTTTCCCAGCTATCAAGAGGGAATTGTTCCTTATGAGGTATATAGTTATAATGTATACCTCATAAGGAACAATTCCTCATTAAAATCGTAGATATTTTTTACTTATTACTCATGCTTTCAAAATCACAATCCTCTGAAAAGTTATTTTTTATTAAGAATTTAGAATTTTGATAAATACCTTTTTTCAATTTGATATAATACTTATATATTTTCAAAAAGACATTTTGAAAAGATATCTCAAAAGTTCTCTGAAAACCTATTTTTGATTAATTTTGAGAAATATCCGTATTAAATTAATCAATAAATTCATTCAACACTACTTTAATTTTTAAATTCAAAAAATTATATGTGCTTCTTAAAATGTTTCACAAAAATTTTATTATAAAATTATATACAATATTAAAAATCCCACAACATTTTTTTACTTTACATAATCGTACTTCCTCGACGATTAATTTCCCCTCAATTCCTATCGTTGACCGAACTTAGCATGCAACACTATTACTTGAATAATATAATTTGTAAACTATTGATTATTGCTCAAAAGGAATTTCACTCCCAACTTTTGAAGGTGTTTGTATTTCTGAAGAAATAGTTTTTCAAACCAATGTTTAGTTGTATGGATTCATTATCATATGTATTGCACGTCCACAAAAGTGGATTTCAAAACAATTGAAGGAACTATGACGAAAGGATAAAACTAATATTGAAAAATAATTAGAACACATATCTGAATAGGAAAACATTCATTAATTGGTCTAATAAAAACATTTCGCAAAACAATCATTTATCACTAGGAGGATGTATAATTCCGTATTATTAAATACTGGCAAATACCTTGATGTATTTATTTGCACCAACCTTATGCCTGAGAATTAATTAATCAAGTCAATGAAAACAATGAAAAAATATTTAATATTCTTTCCGAGATATTATTAAATAATCTTTCAAAATTCTGAAAAATACGGAATAATAATTAAAAATTCGAAATACGGTTAAAATTCTCTCGTTTAGTCATAAAATTGAATAAATGCATTAATTCTTTTCAATCATAAATGTCACTTTTAAAAAAATAAAAAAGAAGAAATATTTCAAATTATTCGTTTGGAGATTTATTTTCATATCATTGAAAAATCAAAAAGTGACTATTATTTTTTTCCATTATTTATTTTTATGAATGGACAATTTGAAAACGGAAATGATAATGATTATTTGATACATGAGATAAAATATCTCAAATCATGCTTCCAATCAATAATACAATCGCTCGAAGATGAAAGATCTATTGCTTGTCTGGAAAAATATGTAACATCAATTGTCGTTGATGCAGAACCTTATCTAAAAGAAAGATATCAAACTATTATTTCCAATACTTCATATTTCCATAACAATTTACTCCTTTTTATTCAAATTTTTCAACC
The DNA here is from genome assembly GCF_026262505.1 of Trichomonas vaginalis G3. Lineage (NCBI taxonomy): Eukaryota > Parabasalia > Trichomonadida > Trichomonadidae > Trichomonas > Trichomonas vaginalis. The sequence goes on from NC_067207.1 coordinate 19,740,805, forward strand.
AATTACAACCTTCTTTGATAATCAACGCATTAATAGGAATTTTCAGGTATCAACATTTACATCCAAATACGACGAAATCGAAAAACAGATTGATTCAATAAGAAATAACTTAAATCCACTAGATAACATCTTCAGAACAGCTATGAACAATTCTGGAAATCTGTTTAAAATAAGTGAAGATATATCAAACTTTAGAATCAATGAAGAAAGTGGAAAAAACAAACTGAAATTAGAATTATCGATATATCAGACTTCTATGCAAAAATTCAACGAATATCGATACAAAATGGAAGCAATGGAATTAAAAGATAAACAATACGTCGAATCTTTCTGTCATCAAGAGAAAGATTTGTTTCATTTATATAAAAGAGATGTTGGAAAGATGTTCAAAGAATTAAACGCCAGGATACATAAAGTAGGTCAAAATCTTAGCGATATACGTACTGTAAACACATCAGATGATGGTTTTGATACAGATTTTCGTGAATTTTGTAAAAACAACGAAATTGCGATCAGAGATTTTGCTCTTCCAACATTTCGTAAAATTTATATCAAACATCTGTTGAAAAAATTCTTTCCTATCCAAGACATTGGTTTTGTTGTTGATATTTATCCGGAAGCATTAGCAAAAACCACTGAAGACTGCACATCATTGGATGGACAGACAATTTACAAGAAGGATACAATACTTATGGTCTTTGGTTCATTTGAAAAAGAAGAAATTTTAGTTTCTGACACGGAATATTGTTTAAAGAAGTATGTTAGTGCGAAATCATTGAATATATATAGAACAGGAATATGTTTTTACAAGGACGAATCATTATTTGGAACAATTTTAGGAGAAAATAATGGAAATTACGAGATCTTGTTAACTGATGGTCAGACAGTTGATGCTAATGATACACAGATATACAAATTGTAAATGTTTGTAATTAATAATTCAAAAATTCTAAATTTGAATAAATTATTTTTGGGGTTAAATTGTTCAACTGTTTTATGGTTTGAGTCATTTGGTGTTTCCAGAATACTCCACATTGATCTCAGCAAAATCCCAAAAAACAAAGAAACCAAGCAGAAAAAGAGCCAGTGGCGGGACTCGAACCCGCAACCCCAAGATTAAGAGTCTTATGCTCTATCCGGTTGAGCTACACAGGCTTCTACATTTATCAAATGTATTTTTAATTTTTCAGATTGTATCTCAAACATTTGGCCATTTATTTACATTTTTCACAATTTTTTCCCTGTTAATAATTTTTACTAAATACTTCTAAATTCCAATTCAAATGCTCAATTCTCAATTTTTCTATATTTGTATCAAATAACGAAGCATCTCAATTTTGACTTAATGATTTTTAAATAATTTTATTTCCTTTTGTTATTCTAAATAACTTTTTCTACTTGCGGTGAAAAAATATTTTCAATTGCCAATTCAACAACTTGAATTTGGAACATGACTTTCGTTTCAATTTTAATCAATTAGTTCATTCCTCATCTATTTTTTGTTGTAAACAGAAATTCATCAAAAGTGACACCTCAGAAAAGCTAAAATATTGAATTTTTGGAACTTTTGATAGAGCACGTTTTTAAATATTAATTAAAGTAAATGTATATTTTGTAAAGATTCTTTTTAATAAAAAAATAAAATTTTGAAGAAGAACACAAAATCTTCTGAAAAATAATATCACATAAACTCATATTATTTTCTAATATATAACTATTTTATATAAAAATCAAATTCAATGATCTTAAAAGCGAAGGATAAACCTCAAAATTTACGAATATAATGAGTGGGAATATAATGCTTATCTATCATAAAACCATATGAAATATCAATTTTTGCTTTACGCCTAATTTTTGACGACAATTAGCAAAAAACGTTAAATGTTAACACTCAGTCCATTTGAATATGAAAAATAAAATTGACTTTGATTAAATGTTTTTATTTATCATGCAATTCTTCTTGCGACCAAAGATTTGAATAAAACTTCAAAAAATAAGATAGCTTAAAAAATAATATACGGTAGTGTTTACTAATAAATGAATAGTATATAAATTCTATTAAAATGGATTTGATCCAAAAAAATATATAAAATTTGATCATAAATAAAATTGTTTAGTAGTCATTTAAAATGATGTAATTATTCAAATTTTGCTAAGACCCATTCGTCTTTGATATATAACTCCCATTTTTGCATTTCTGGCTCGTACCAAAATTTTGAAACTTCGAATAATTCGTTAGGAGTGTAATTACTATTCGTTTTTGGATTAATATCGAGAGATAAATGTGGTGTATTGGTGTATTTTTCAATGAACTGCTGAACCGAGTCCTTGATTTATTGAATATCATCCAACTCGTCTGGCAAAAACTTTTCTAAGCTTGGCCACAGGCGCTCCACCTTGCCGTTCTGTCTTGGCATATACGGCAAGGTGTGCTTCAAAACTATTCCGTTTTCCTGCATAACCTGGCCGAATTCACCGCGGTTTTCACCGCCGTTAGTTAGTATGGCTAAGTCGTGTACTGTGGCACTGCGTTTCTCCGTACGCAATACTTGTGAATTTGACACTTTACAAAACTGTTAACGTAAATTTTGCAACACAAACGACAACACTAACTTAACCTTAAATATTTACAAAACTGTTAACGTAAATTTTGCAACACAAACGACAACACTAACTTAACCTTAAATATTTACAAAACTGTTAACGTAAATTTTGCAACACAAACGACAACACAACTTAACCTTAAATATTTACAAAACTGTTAACGTAAATTTTGCAACACAAACGACAACACTAACTTAACCTTAAATATTTACAAAACTGTTAACGTAAATTTTGCAACACAAACGACAACACTAACTTAACCTTAAATATTTACAAAACTGTTAACGTAAATTTTGCAACACAAACGACAACACTAACTTAACCTTAAATATTTACGAAACCGATAACATATATTTTACAACACAAACGACAACACTAACTTAACATTAAATATTTACAAAGCCGCCAACCACTTCACTAACGAACTCACTAATGTAAAAATAAACGTTCTCACTATCGTTCTCACTAACAACTTCACTAATGTTCTCATAAATTTTCCTCAATATCTTCATCATCAGTGTTAACCCTATTGTAGTCATACTTGAAGCCATAAACTTTCTCTAACTTCTTAACGTACAATTTACATAACTTACCTTCGTCATCGTATGGTTTAATGATATAACTATTTCTATCTTTATACACAGTCAATGAAAAGTCAACTGGTCTCGGATGTATTTGAAAGAACATGTTATGCTCAGGAAGGAAGAATAAATGTTTAAATGTATGTTTGTTATACTGTGGAATTCGAATGAGTTGCTTTTGTTCTGTCATTTACATAAAAATAAAATAAAAATAATTTATATAAAAATAAACTTAAAATAAATGATATCACCACCCTCACACGTATGAAAACATCCATTTAAATTTAGGTGAAGTGGTGAAATCTCACCTCTTTTTTCACCTCTTTTTTCACCTCATGAATTCATTACTTTATAACTCTCTTCCTTTCTCCAACTCTTCTAACTTCTTCTTAAGTTCAGCAATGTTGTCCTCATGAAGTTTAATCTTCCTTAATATACCTTCTCTATCTAATGGTTGCTTTATCTTTCTAAACTGAACTCTACCATCCTTCATAGTATGAACGTAAAAACCTTCTGGAACCGCTCCTGATTTAATGTATTCTACCAAAAATTTTTGTTTCATTGCTTCAGTGACTTTAGTCGTCATTTTACTCTAAATAAAATGTTCAAATAAAATAAAACTAACATTATTTTTTCAGTAAGGAAACGCAGGAGTTTTACGATTTATTTGAGGAGTAGGTTCTGGTTTAAATGTTGGAGTCGGTTTTTGGAGTTGACTTTTGAACAGGAGTTTGTACTTTCATAGGTTCAGGAGTCATTGAAGGTGTTGTTTGTGAAGGCGTTGGTTTTGACGTTGGTTTTGGCGATGGTGTCGGAGTTTGTTCAAATTCAGCTACTTCAGTATTATTTATAACATTTGCTTTATTTCTTTTCAACATCATTACTGCTCCTGCTGTAGCTAGCAAACCTAGTGGGAGACCATATTTTATATAAGGACTTGACCAAATGCTATTTTTGACAGGAGCTGGTGGAACACCTAACCTTGTGAAACTGCTCTTTGCCATTGTGCAGCTCGTAAGAAATATTCAATAGGTGCTCCATAATCGTTTGGTAAAGTTTGTTTCATAGATGGTGAAGGTTCACGAGAGCTTGATGAAGAACTCATTTATAAGCTTTAAAAATAAACGTTCATCCTTTATTCCTCACTGTCGTCAGTTGCTAAGTTATAGTCGTCAAGTCTTATTATTGGTATGCCTGACTGTCTTACTTGTATTGCAAAGCAACAATCCTCATAAATCCAATAAGTGGCTTTGGTACGTTTTCAGTTGCTAGTTCAATAGGTCCTTTAACAGACAATTTGTATGTTATTGGAGCAGTAGATGTTTGACCTTGCTGGAAGCAAAAGTCCACTTCTGTTGGAAAACCACATAAGAAATGTGTGTTGTCATAGCTATCCCATTTATGTTCCACACTACCATCATCCACCAATGACCTCATAACATCTTCATTAAATCCTATCATATCATTGTTTGTATTGCAAGCGTTCGCAACCATTTCATAAAATACAGGTCCATATGATTTTTCAGGTTCTGCAGGCATATTTCCATAAGCTCCCATGGAAAGCTGAAGATATTTAAACTTAGGGTTCTCAAAATTAACATAATAGTTGTCTTTCTTTCTAAATAGTGCCCAAATACTTTTAACATTAATAGGCGTATAAGCTGCTGTAAATGTTGCACTTGAACTATCTGTATTCTTTGAGAATGAACCGTCCATAGGAATCCAATCCATAACTTTAACAGGAAAACATAAAGCCTCGTTTGTATAATGTTCTACAAGTTCTGTATAAATGTTAGGGTCTAAAGAGAATGACTTTGGATGAATGAAACATTCATTAAAATCCATCTTTGTTCGAAATAGTTGCTGGGTTACAGTTGTAATAGTAACTGTTCCACTAGCTTCTACTGCCTTCGTTATCATAGTGAATGGTTCATTCCATGGAACAAATTTATTTGTCGGTGGATTTGAATCTGAAGCAAATGCAACTTTAAGAGTTGGATTGAAAGCAATGATATCATTTACAGATATAGATGTGCATTGTAAGGCGTCGCTACTGAACTTTACTTTAAGCTGAATGTTTCCTGCAAAAGCTGGAATAAATCGAATAGCTTCTAATGGAAGGAATCTTCTAACAGGAATTCTTAAACGAAGCTTAAAATCAAATGATTTTCCTGCTGTAATTGGACCACTAACAATTTGTCCTGTTCTGCATGTTCCCGAATGACTCCATACATCTTCATGTCGAGTCTTTGAAAAAACATCTACTTTCTTTATTTGTTCGGTAGTTTGTGAGTTTGAAGTTATATATGCTTCTTCTCTTGCGTTGTCTTGAGAATATACGATACGACCATTTGCAAGGATTTGATATCCAGCAACTGCATAGAAAGCGTCATCGAAACCAATCCAAAATCCTGGTGGGTTGTTTTATTGGAACCTGAACCAATTTCTTTATCTGCAATAAATTGACCTTCCATTTTATACGTAATGAATGTATTGTAAAGGTCCAACATATTTTCACCAGGAGGTGAGAGATTGAATGTTACCCATGTGTTATCTTTAGCAGTTCCAGGTTGTGATGGAATCTTTGCGTCAGAATATTTTCTATTAGTGTCACCAATTTGAACTGCATTGTCTATGATATCGAAATATGAGCGAATCTGATGAATATGCTCTGCTGGAGTAAATTCGTTTAACTGTTCGTTCTGCATGTATTTACTTCAGATAAAAATATCTATTTACTTCATTATTCTCACTCTTCTTCTTGGCATTCGTGGTGGAAGTTGTTTCTTGACATTTTCAATGAACTGTACATTCTCTTTTGTCTCAACTTCTTTCACTGGCGGGTCAGGGTTCTTTGACTCGGTTTGTTTTTCAATGAAATTCACGAACTTTGCAATAAGCTCTTGGTTCGTTATTGAAAGTACATCTGGCTTCTTTTCTTCTGGTTCTATTGACTTTTCAGTTTGAACAGAAGGTTTTATATGGGCTTCGTGGGCTTCACCCTTGCCATGCACCTTAATGTTGTCGCTCTCTGTATTCGCTAATGGAACCTTTCTTTTTCTTACGTATATTTTACCATCTTTACTCTGACTTACGTAATAGAAAGGATGTTGTATTCCTCTGGCGTCATTTAATATAATAGACTCTCGTTCTGATTTTGACAAGCTCATTTTACATCGGTTAAAGTTTTAATTTTGTTTTTTATCTGCAGTCAAATGACTCAGACAAGCCCTACGGACAAGACCCAAGGTGTCATAGATGTTGAAGCATTGAAGAAAGAAATTCGCGAGCAAATTTTATCCGAACTGAAGGAACAAAAACCAGAACAAAAGCCAGAGAGACCAAAGAGAAAACTTAGTGAAAAACAACTTGCTGCATTAGCTGCTGGAAGACAGAAGAACCCACGTTTGCTGGCGAAAAAAGCTAGAGAAGAAGCAAAAGCTAAAGAAGCTGAAGCAAAGAAAGAGTAAATGGTTTATTTTTATCCGAATTAAATGTATAGACAAATACCTTTATCTGTTGCGTTCAGTAGTGAAAACCCTGACGTCAAAATAAAGGGGAACAGAGTAACGTTTAAGTTTCCAACAGACTGGATTGTGAACATAAATGAAGAGAAGTACATTGCATAACATCTATGTATATAACACGTGCTTTCAGAAAGGTTGACTTTATACTTCAAGTCGAGATAGAAAATGACGAACAGTCTTTAAGCGCCCAAAACATTCACATATACAAATACTTTAAAGACGATACAACATTGTTGCAATGTATGATTTCATTTAATGATATGTTCGAGAAAAAGTTCAACATTGAAGTACAAACTTTACAGCTTTACGTGAGTTTCTTGCACAACTGAAAGAAGAAGGTAGTCAGCCACAACTTATAGACTTTCATTAGAATTTAATGAAAATGAAGATGGAACTCATGACTGTCAATCATTGTATTCTCACCATTCAATGAAGTAGCTAAAAAGAAAAAAAATCCATTACGTATAAGATTTCAAATCTCCGAACCAAGTGATGATTTTAAGAATGTTTTCAATTATGATGCAATGCTTCCGAGGAAAAATGAATTTTCAAAGATTGTAACACCTGGCATTTGGATAGAAAGCAAGCTATATTATATTCAAACTTAAGTAAAGGAGTTGAAAATGAGTTCATTGGTCATACAAGAACTTCACCACTTCCTAACCCTAAATACTATAAATTAACTGGCTTCAATCGTGAGTTTTGGATAGACATGTTCTCCACTCATGACCATAAATGTCCAGTGTTCTTGCCTCCAGACCATAAGGACTGTCTCTACATTGAAGCACAACTCTTAAACTCTACCATCGCAGTATTGTAAAATCTACGCTAGCTTTATTTTTATCACGAATGACCTCATTGCTGACAAAAATAAGCCGCTAGCGGCAAGGCGAAGCCCATGACCTCAGAACTTCAACTTACGAATAAAGCTTGTTTTAGTCGTTATTGAAAAGTTGAACTTTTCAGCAAAGCAAGGTTGACATGACTTACATAAGTCGAATGCAATCTCTTGACCATCATAAAGTGCTTTGTAAAGTTTCATTAAACTGAACTCAGAGTCTTTGTCATATGTTCCAACAGGTATGTGAATGTTCTTATCTTCATTGTAATAGCATTGTATAGCTTCAGGAAACATTTCATTAGCGGTTAAAGCAATAACATCTTGCTTCACGCCTTTCATTCTGCAGTGAAATGCAACTTCATTTAAATCGTTAGTGAGTAAGTCTATGTAGGTCTTCTTTCCACAGAAAATACTTTTATAAGCTAAACTTTGTTTTCCAGGTGTTATTTCTGCAAAGTCGCTATGAAATTGACCAAGGTTCTTTCCTATAAGTTCGCGACCATATCTCTTCTTAAACTCTGCTGCAAGCTTTGGTATGTCTTCATTATATAAGTGCATACTGTCGGTATCCTGGTAAAAGATTTGAAGACCCATATCTTCAGCAGTACAGAATACTTCATTCATAATACGTTTTGACATAGACAGAATATTAACCAAGTGGACAGAAGTTAAAGTGTCTGCAAATGCTTTTCGTTAGCTTGAAAATAGTTTTATCTGAACCATCCAAACCTTCGAACTTCACTATATGGTTGTAATTTCTTATAGCATATCTTATAGCATCTTTGTCATTTACTATGGTTATTTTTGACTCAATAGGAGATAGAATAGTTTTGCCATAAATGCTGTTCAGAATGAGTTTTATAATTTCTTGCAAAGGATTTCCTTCTTTCTTATACTTTAACCTTAACTCAAACAACTTCTTTACTTCATCTCTTATTCTCATATCTCTGTTTCCATCGTAATAGTATCCTTGCAACACTTCACATTTGACACCTTGATATTTTATGAGGTCTTGTAATGTTATATGGTCAACATACATGAGACAGCAAGTGTTTGAACTTCTTGGAACGTTAAGTTCTGGATTTAGTTCAGGGTCGCAAAACTATTAAATGAAAGTGTCTGGGTATACCAATCTCTGTTATCTTAATGAGAACAAAGAAGCCAGACATAAACTTTTCACCAATGGGTTCCTTTTGGTCGTCATCGAATAAATGTCTCATGAGATACTCTGTGCTTAACATCTCATCCTTCAATACTTTTGGAATTCCTTCTAAAGTATAAAGTCTTGCTATAGCTGAAGGATATAATGAAACAGTGTCGAAGTCAGCAATGAGTTTCTTTTTGCTCTTTTGTTTCATGTTATCTGACAACATACATCTTCCACCTTGAATGCATCTCGAAATAAATTCTCTTGGTTTATTTGAGAGGTCATAAAGATTTCCATTCGGGAAGTATACTCTGTTCTCAAAACAATTTGTTAGCAATAGAACAAATACTAACGTAGTCATAAACGTTTAAATCAAACTCTTTCAATAAGTCATTGCGGAACTTTACAAAACCTTCTCTTAAAATTCTTACATCTTTTTGCAGTAAAACGTGCTATATTTTCTAAGTCGAAGTGGTTTTCATCTATTCTGCAACCTTTGATGGAATCTATGTTTTTCATGAATGTATCTGCATCATGGATAAACTTACATGCTTCAGAAATGACACCAGTTCTGTTGTCATTTGCTAACAAAACACTGCTGTAGTAGTTATATGGAAATACTTCTTTCGGTCCTGTTTGTAAGTTAAACATAGCAGGAAATAGTTTAAGCTTCTTATTTATAACACTGTAAGAGTCTTTTATAATAATTGCCCGTCCTTTATATAAACCAGTTATTTGCATTGTTCGTGAACCTTTAATGATGGGAGTTCCTTTCACTTCTGTCATGTGTCTTAAGATGAAGTTTATGTCATAACTGAGGTTGTGAAAATATATTAAACTCTTGTCAGGGAGTCTTTCCAAAAATTCTGTTGCACAGTTTTGACCCCAAATGCTTTCACTAACTGAACCATCTTCACTGTCATAACAGATGTTAAAAGCTTTATGAAAGCCATCCGTACTACACTCAAAGTCAGCAAAGAAAACGTGCTCAGGAATGAATTTACATTTAGCTTTATTTACTTCTTTTGACTCTGCTTTCTTCTTCAGTTGTACACAATACTTTGGAGCATATGTCAAATCTTTAAATGGTGCAAGGTTCTGTTTATATAAGTCAGTAGTATATGTGAAAAGTTCTCCATAAGAAATAGGTTCGAAATATTTGCACTCCCACAATGTTTTCATAACATCCCATAGCGGTGTTGTTCTATCATAACGAACTACATATTTATCTTCTCTCTTTGTATAAATCTTCATCTGTTTCTCAATGTTCATTCCACCACACTCCTTCAAGATTTCTATATAGTTTCGAATGAAGTATGTTGTTGTCATTGGTAATCTTTCATTTAGCATGTAGTGGTCTTCAACAAGAAGTAAGTCAATAGTTCGAACAGTTTCACATTCTTTTGGTATGTATCTCTTTATTTCATTATGTCTTGAGTCATTGAAGTAACAATGGTAACATTAAATGCTATACCTGTTGAATCGGAAATTTCTTGTACTTTACTTTGAGGAAAGTCTCTAAACGAATGACTTCTCTCATGTGGTCAATAGTTTCTTCATTTACTCCAGCCTGAATGCAAGCATAACGAAACAATTGTCCTCTGTCATAAGTGTTGCAGTTCTTTTGTTCAGTTCATTGAAGATTTGGTAGCGTTCAAGATTTATAGGTAATGTGCAAAGATACTTCCAGAACTGACCGCTTCTCTTCTTATAAACTTCTTTTCACCATTATCTTTCCAAAAGCTTTCTATAAGTGCTGGGTTTCCTGTTTGCTTAAGAGCTTCCAAAATGGCTTTCTGGTCATTTGTCAGTGTGCTTTCATCTCTATATGGTCTCTTTTTTGGTTTGCCTTTCTTTACATCTGACATCGTTAAGCCTTCATATTCTGTTAAATCATACATCTTTATTTCGGTAAGATTCTTTATGTTTGTCAAGAAGAAGTCATAGTGCATTTCAACAATACCTGCAGCATTTGCTTCTATCTCTGATATAAAGTTCTCCTTCAAGAGCTGATGTAGTAATGTTCCAATATTATTGAGGTTTAACGTAGAACATTCATACTTTCCACCAAGTTTATAACATACCATCCATCTCTGTTGTGCGAGTTTATTTTAATTTTCTCTAAGAGTCTCATGAAAACCTTACCGAAATGTTTGTGTAAATATTCTCTGTTTGGTTCATCTAAAGCTTCGATGTTAAAGTCAATGAGTCTATTGCCTGACTTCACATTTCTCTTCCTATTCTCTTCATCTTTCTTTAACCATCTCTCACCTTCTTTTGGTTTGTCGTCAATGGAACGAATGACATCGTTAGCTTTGCGAACTTGTTCTATAGCACTTTTAAACATCTCTCTTCTCTGTTGTTTCAGTGTGTCGTCTCTTCTTCTTGTTTCACCAACGTTTGCATGGGCTACGCCCGCGCCGTCATGCGGCTTTGTTATGTCAAACATCTCTCTTCTTACTTCATGAGGTATTGAACGTCTATGATATAAGTCAATAGCAATGTCATTTAAAGGAAATGTTTTGTTATTAATGTGATCATGAATTCTATCATAAGTTATTGCACCATTATAGTCTTTAATGAAGTCAGCGAGTGCCTTTTTGTTTGTTGTGTAATGCTTTGCAACATCTATATTAGCTTCTGTAAGAAGTTGTTTTATTTCCGAGTGTTCTAACTTAGACAACTTCCGATACATCTTTAGTAGGAAATAAAAAAATATTTTTTGAAAAATTAGATTAGATTTTTTTTAAGTTATTTTTCAAAATAATTTAATATTTTTATTTTAATGAAACACATGCAAGATTGCAAGTTCTTTTCATACAATGCTCTCGCTACTGTCATCAAGAATGAGTTCAATAATGCTTCAAACGTTAATGTTATCTTTAACAAGAAGTTTGTGAAAGAATCTAAGTTTGGTCAGTATGTCAGACCATTAGCTATCGTCATTGACCGCAAACGTTATACTTCACAAGAGTTAGCAGTAGTTTTGAAACAAAAGGGTTTCTTCGTGAATGTCAAAGATACACACTATACTGTCATAAAGAACTCCAACATTGACTTCTTCAGTATTGCTATGAATCTTTCCGAACAGAAAGAATATAAGAAGGGTGAAACATCTGTGAAATATTATCCTTCATCTCTGAAGACAATAACGAACAAAGATGTTATACAGAAATTCTTACCAAAGGTTGAAGAAGCTTCAATTGACATTGACGAAGGAAGTGAAATGGTTGAAGAAATTGACCCTGAAGCTATTTAACCAAAAATATATTTTTGGTGAAGAGGTGAGATATCACCTAATTTCTGACCCTTTGGGTCTGTTTTTTCACCTCATTCTCTCTTCGTTAATGTTGTCGTGACTTCTTCGTTAATGTTGTCGTGACTTCATTCTTCCTCTTTGAAGTTATCGAAATATTCTGTTATTTTTTCCTTCAGTAATGTTAAGTCTTCTTTGAAGGTAAGTATTGTGCAACCTTTGATGTCATAGTGTGTTTGAGGAAGAGTATTTTTGACAATTTCTTTTATTTGCTCATTCGGTGTCATTGAAATCGGTAAGTTTTCACGATAGAACCAGTTTCTGTCAGATTTATATATTTTAGCAAGGTCGTAAAAGCTTTTGTTGTTTCTTCTGACTAAATGCAACATAACCATATCTCTATCTTCTTCATTTTCCATCTCTTCAGTATAAATCATATACTTATAACTCTTTTCCTTTCCTTTTGGTACTGAACGTGGTATTCTTTTCTGTATGCTTTTGTCTTTGGATTCAATGACTTCATCTTTTGCTTGAAGTTTCTTTTCCATCTCTCCACGTTCTGCTTTATATAGTTCATCTAACATCATGAAAATATAACAAGCATAACGAGGTGAAGCCCACATTGCTACAGCATTTACTAAAAGTCTATGAACATAATAACCTTTCAAACCAGGAGCCAAATTCTTGCGATTTTCGTACGGAATCTCTTCCCTCGGAAAACCGAGGGAAGCAATCATATGAGGAAATTCTTCTAAAAGTTCTTTTGCCTGTTGGTTTTCAAACCAATGATATGCTTGCTTTGTAGAACGAAGAGCGTTCATTATACTTTGCATTTGATACATATCATCTTTGACTGAACGAATGAGACGTAACTGTTTGTTATACTGTATGTATTCGTATTCTTCATTTATGGCTTCATGAACGATAGCAGTTGTTGTGTTCTCTAATGTTGACATTACTGTTCTTACATACAGGATAAAAAAATAAATAAAATAAAAACTAACTTTATTTTTTCTGAGATAAACACTATTTCTTCACAACATTAAATTTTATCCTGTATGAAATGACTTTAAAAAGATTATTGACTGACTTCGAATACTATCTCATTGACGCACTGACAGACCCTCAAAACTGTGTTGAAAGTTCTTTAAGCTTTAAGATTGAAGGTACGACGCATTTTGTCTTCACTTACGTATTGAAAGAATATGACCGTTATCATAACGAAGTGAATCAAACACTAATAAAATTTGTAGATAAAAAATTGGTTAACAATGAATATTTTAAACGTGAAGACCCAAACACTGCTGGAGATGATGAAGAATACAGACAAGTTATTGAAAAAAATAACGCAAGATTAGATGCAATAGAAAAGAAGTTTAATGAATGTCTTACAAACACGTATGAATATCTTATGCAGTGGGAAGCCAGATGGAAATAAATTTACGTCAAATATGCAATTTATAAAATCTTATGTCGACAGGCTACGTAGCACAGTGGTCAAAGGTGGTGTTATGGAGGGGTCAGGGTCTGTGGTTCGAACCGCGACAGCGCCGTATTTTCTTATTTTCTTTATTTGTCTTGTTTGTCGTGAATAAAAAGTGTCATAAAAGTGCTCTATCTTCCACGGGAATAAATAAAAAATTTACTTTATTTCTTCTTTATTTCTTCTTTATTTCTTTGTTCCCGTGGAAGAAGGGTTTTGCTGTTTTTTCTCAGCCGAAATCAATGATTTTTTCATTTTTGGAATCCTTAGCGAATGAGGAATCTTTTCTCTCGTGGAAGCTTTGACCTAAAATAAGCCGCTAGCGGCAAGGGCGAAGCCCATAATTTAGGTGAAGAGGTGAGATGTCACCTGTTTTCTCACCTAATTTCTCACCCTCAGCCGCTAAGCGGCGAGACCCAAAGGGTCTTGAATTTGTCATGAATTTTCACAAAAGACCAAAAATAAAGTTAGTTTTTATTTTTATTTATTTTTTTATTTTGTATGTAAGAACAGAAATGTCAGTCGAAGCAAAAACATTCACGAACAAATCTAATGGTGAAACATTCACAAAAGGCACTTATAATGGTATTGAAGTCTTACGTAGAGACAAGGATGGTTACATTAATGCAACAAAGATGGCGAGAGAAGCAGGAAAGTTAAACCATTTAAACAGATTTCTCAATAGTACTAAAATGCAGGAAATTCTTGAGTTTTGGTTGAAAGAATACGGTCGAGCCAAAAGTGGCTCAACCTCAAAACAAGCATTTTATGAGCTTACTAAGGGCGTTATGAATGAATTCAAAGGTATTTACATACATGCTGACCTCGTTCATTTTGTTGCTGAATGGTGCTCTGTAAAGTATGCATTTTATGTCAAAGATATTATGGACTCCATAGACAAGAAAGTTCATGAGAAGTTAGATGAAGAAGAACTCGAAGATACAGTGGAGAATGCTAAACCTTTGTTCGAAGAAGAAGTTGGAAAAATGTGTGAAAAACAATTAGAACATGAACGTGAGATATATTATGGTTATAGAGATTCTCCATACGAACTAGACCAATGGGAACAAGAAGATTTAAAGAGAGAATTTAGAGAATATGAACTCGCTAAGATAGCATTTGAAGCTGCAGAAAAGAAGTTAAAAGTTTGGGGTCGTTTTGTACAAAAATATTGTGAGTAAATGAACCATTTATTTTTATTGAATTCACCAAAAAATAATGTTTAGGTGAAGAGGTGACATCTCACCTGTTTTCTCACCTAATTTCTCACCCCAGTTTTTCACAAGCGTTTTACATGAATTGTACGATGTATATTTGAAATCCTAAACAGTTTTGTAGCTTCTATTTCTTCGCTGAGGATATCGAATGTTTTAACGATACCGAAAGTTTCTTTATACTTCTTCTTGACGTCAGATAATAGGAAATCTTCTGCTGTTGGATAGTTTTTGTTCAGAAATGCTAACATGTCCATTTTATTTTCTGCTGGCTTTTCTGCTTCTTTCTTTAAGTCTGCATAGTCGTTTCGCATTCTTTCTATCTCTTTGACGGAGTAGTTATATTTCCTCATTGCCGCTTTACATTTAGAACATTGCGGATTCATTTTTGCGTTATATTCTGAAACCTTACCTGCTAAAACAACTAAGGCGTCAATGGTTTTCTTTAACTCAAAAGTTGCTGGTTTTATCTGTTCAGTCCATATCTTACCTCTTCTATCTTTATCTCTTATCTGCCATACACATTCAGCAACTAACGAAACAAAGTTATCGTAGGTCTTAAACTCCCCGGATTTATATATGTCAGAAACATTCTTATATACCATGTCGCAATCTTTGTCCATAACCTTATGGTTGCAATGATATCCTAGAAACTCATAGTTTACCTTTCGAATGAACTTCTTTATTTCTACTGAGTCAGTTGGTTTCACTTCTATTTCATCGAATTCAGGAATAGTTAGTTTTTGATGCTGAATTTCAGGTAGTTTAGGTAAATGGTCAATAATGTCCTGCATTTCATAAAGATACTGTTCATTTGTTTCATCTTTCGCACTACAGTTTAAATTAGATGTTAAAAGTTCTTGCTTTATCTTCTGGATTTCTGTTTCGAAAGTATATGAAGAAGGAATGAAGCTTTTCATCTCTACTAACATAGATGTTGGATTCATGACTAACGAGTTTGGTGCTGTTGTTGTGGACAGAGTCCCGCCGTTCGCGGCTTGAATTGTTGTTGTGCCGATTGTTGAAATCATATCTTTACATACAAAATAAAAAAATAAATAAAAATAAAAACTAACTTTATTTTTCTATCTTAAGGAAATGTCAAAAATTCAAGACCCTTTGGGTCTCGCCGCTTAGCGGCTGAGGGTGAGAAATTAGGTGAGAAAACAGGTGACATCTCACCTCTTCACCTAAATTTATTTTTGGTCATTTACACTCATTTACGAAGAAGTTATGACAAAGCATTTACGAAGAAGTTATGACAAAGTCACGAGGGTGAAAAAAGAGACCCAAAGGGTGAGAAATTAGGTGAGAAAACAGGTGACATCTCACCCCTTCACCTAAATTTATTTTTGGTGTAAATTTATGAAAACATTAATAATACATGACTGTTCTCATTCATGTCTGATTTACATCCAACGAAAAAGTTTAGAAGAATTTTCTTATTCTTTCTGGCATGTTTTTATCTTTCCAGTACTCCCGCTCTAATGGTCCCAGATGAGTTGGTTTAGATTCTCTCAAGTTCTTAGATGGTATAACATCTTCAACGCCTCCTTCATATCTTACTTTATAAGTGTCATCGTTTGTGTTATAGTCAAGTATTTCAATAACCACTCCTCGCTTTGCTTCGTCAATGGTTTCAGCAAGTTTGCCATTACTACTTTCGACTAATTTATGTCGAGGGTAAAATGCTATGGAGTCGTCAGCAGCTTTTATAAGATATCCATTACCTTGCGTAGAGTCTACGATATAATAATTTCGACTTAACCTTAAACGTTTCTTTGTCAACGGTTTGTCGTCAAGAACTACACGAACTTTTGTACCAGGAATGAGAGTAAATTGTGTTGAATTTCTGATATTTTGTGTTTGACTTCGTTTCTTTTGTATATACTTTTCTTCTTGTTGTTGTGTCATTGAATTTGGTGTATGTCCTGTTGTAGAATGTGTTGAGGAATTATATACTTCGAGAAAATGTTTCATTGTTTCTTCGGTAAAGTCTCGCTCTTGATTTAAATCTCTGAGCGTTCTTATGAAGCGATTAATGATACGAGTATGTTATGGTTATGGTCTTCAGTAGTGTAGTGAGTTATGTTATGCTTAATGAGAAATTCTGTGATTTCATTGCTGAGGTATGCACCGTCTTGGTCTGATGTTAAAATACTTGGGCTATGTTCTGCTACAAACTTTTGTAAAACTCTTAACACTTCATGAGTTCCTTTATTTCTCATTATATACGCATATGCTTTACGAGTGTTAACATTTATGAAGATGAGGAATGGTTTATGTCCTCCTTTTCTGCTTTGAATGAGAGTGTCAAATTGGTATGCGTCAGGAGTGTTGGAGTAAATTGGTAAAAAGTAGTCGTAAGGATTTATTTTTGTTTGATGTACAACATTTTTGTCAAAGAACCTTTTCACTTCAGCTCTGTTAGTAAATCCCGAACTCTTTGCAGCTTCATTGAATTTCTTAAAAGACCTCCATGGATGTTGTTCGAATACTTCTTTCAAGCTCATTTATGTAAAGTTAAAGATTTTATTCTAGGCTCAAGCGCGTTCATTGAACTCTATTCCATGCAAATACAGTCATAAATGGTGGCATATAATCTGCACCCGAGCCTGTTGGATTTGTTGTGAAAGTATGTGAATGATTTCCTCCTGGTTCAGTTGGTCGAAAAGTCTTTTTTGCTGCATTGTTATAAGATGGAGATAAAACGTCATTGCCAGCTTCATATTCTGAGTTGTATAATGGATGGTCTCTTAATGAGTGACTATGGTCGCCAGAAAAGTTTGTCGTTCCTGTATGAGTGTGCGGTGGAAGGTTTGCTTCAGTAATTTTCTTCGAACCTCCTGTTTGCTTTGAATATCTAGCACAGTATAAGAATTTATCTACAATCTGTTCCCACGTACCGAAACCCAGAACTGTTGCTGGATTTGTTGAGTTCATTGACGTATAAATAGAACCTATAGGATATAATGTTTGAAGTATTTCTGTCTTTAATGTTTGAAGCTCTGTTTTGTCGGCTTTCTTATCTAACATTGCTGGTAGTTCATATGCTTCAAAGTTTCTGGCATGATCTTCGGTATTCCTGCAACTCTTATCTAAATTGTTAAGAGTATCTTTTACGCTTGTACTTGGATTTTCTAATGGTGCACTTGAACCAAGGTCAAAGTTCAATATTATGTCGTCTGCTCTAACAGTAGTGAAGGATTTATGTGTATGGTTCTTGTCGGCTTTCTTGTCATATAAATCTTGAGCAGTGAATTTAATATTATGTTCATCCTTCATGACATAAACATCTTTACATCTAATGTTTCTCATCGTCGTTATGTCGTCATCCGATGTTAAACCTTGTGGAAAGTTAGGAGGTTTACAATATAATGCAGCCGCGTGCGGCGGGGCTCCGCCCTCCCCACCAGTTTCTTCAACCGTTCCTTCAATACTTTCTATAGCAACAGTTGTGAAGGATTTATGTGTATGGTTCTTATCTGCTTTCTTATCTAACATTGCTGGTAGTTCATATGCTTCAAAGTTTCTGGCATGATCTTCGGTATTCCTGCAACTCTTATCTAAATTGTTAAGAGTATCTTTTACGCTTGTACTTGGATTTTCTAATGGTGCACTTGAACCAAGGTCAAAGTTCAATATTATGTCGTCTGCTCTAACAGTAGTGAAGGATTTATGTGTATGGTTCTTGTCGGCTTTACTGTCTAATGTAGCTTGAAGTTCATTTATATCGGAGATGTTGTGTTTATGAGATTTCAAAACTTTGTTCGTTGCTTCGAGTTCAACTTTGTCAGCTTTACTTTTAATAGCATCTTCAAACGTTATTTTTGACTTAACTCTCAAAGTAAATCTTGGTTCAACTAATACACCGTTAACAGAAAGTAGAGGCATAAATTTCATCGTTATAACAAATGCTTCTGGTGCTTTAGCTACATCATACTGTACAGTACAGCTTATGTCATAACCTTTAGCACGAATGTATTTATATCTTCTTTCATTAACATTTTTTGTCTTCACTTCATCACTTCGTGTTAAATATCCATGGTAGTCCGTTATAATCTGTTCGTCTGAAGTTATATAATGAATGGTTTTATCTGCTTTTTCGGCTAATTTCTCATTAACATCATTCACTTCTAATTCAACTCTTCCGCCAGAACTCTTATTATCATTAATCTTTTTCATTAATTCGGTAATTACGTCATAAAGACTATATTCTGTTTTCGGTTTTGTAAATAATGAGTCAAAATTTCTTTTCATCATTACATCGCTGACATTAATGATATCACCAATTCCTTTTTCATTTATTCTCTTCATTAATTCTGCAATAATGACGAATATATAATCTGTTAATTTATTCTCTTCATCGAGGGTTATAGAATGTTTTGAAATTGAATCATTAACTCCTCTAAATAAATCAATAACTTCAGGATACACGTTTTTAATGTCTTGAATAACCCGACCAGTATCCTCGCCACTATGTGGCTCTGAGCCCGTTGGGCTCTGTTGTTCATGTTCTTCGTTCCCGTCGTTACGTGGTTTTATATCTCTAACCATCATCAACGCAGCCATAACCGGAGGGTTTGTTGCTACCTGTTCGAAAATCCGTCCGTTATGTATGGTATATCTAAATAATTTCTTTGTGTTTGTTAAAACATTTGAAACAAGTCTTTTAAAACCATCTACAAAATTTCCTGTTTCACCTAATGTTCTTGCAGCATTTACAAGCTCACCCATTCCCGCTTTTGACCCCAAAAACGTCCATATTGCATTTATTTCACTCTGTATAGTTGTCCATTCAGCGAAACTAACACCCGCATTCGCTAAGCTGAAAATGAAATTCAGTGGATCGAACTTAATTCCACCTTCTTTTTCAATTTCAACGAACTCACTAACATGAGATTTTAAATATTCTTTCGTTAAAATTGTTTTCCCCGATGTTATGTCATTAACGAAACTATCACCGTCAAAAGTTAACGAATTCAATTTCGTCGTTGATGCTTTTATTTCATACACCGCTTTATCGATATTTTGGCTCACCTTCTTTAGAAGCATATGAAACATTAATGAATGAATTATATGTATTCGTGAATGAGTTAAAATCAATGATTTTCATTAATGACGCCTTTAATGATTCATTAACTGTTGAATCCCTTAAAACAATTAATGAACTGTCCTTTATGAAAGGTACACTGCAAACCGTCGAGTTTGGATCAAATGCTGTAGTTGGTGCAGGAATATTAATGATATAAGTCATTAAATCATTAAGTGACGTAAATAATGTTGTCGTTTTTGATTTAATTTCTTTAGCATCTGTTATATATGGTAATTTTATTTCTGTAGTTTCTGAATTAAAGATATTCGCTAAAATGTTTTGTAAACTGTTTTGAACAGCTGTGTAAACCGTTGAATCCGGAACTCTTACGATTTCACCATCCTTAATAAAAGGCATTGTACATGACGTAGTGCTTGGGTCAAATCTTTCGGGATTATAATTCAACATATATTCTAACGCTTCATGAACAGACTTATATACTGTTGTGTCGTTCTTCATGACAACTTCACCATTTACAATGAATGGCATTGTACATGGAGTTAAAATAGGGTCAAACTTTTCATAGTCCTTCCATGTTATGTATTTCTCGGTATTTCCATCAGAAATAACAATATATTTGTCAGTAAGTGTGAGAGAGTATTGACCAAAATATAAACGTTTAGCTCTGTCAGCTTCATACGCATATGCAGCAATACTCATATTTTAATGAGAATAAAATGTTGTTCTATTTGCAAAGTACAGACCCAAACGAATACGGGACAGTAAAGCTACAAACAAACTTAGGTCTTCAGAATGAGCACTTGCTTTCAGAGTTGTTGACTTCAATACTATCGCTTCATTCGTTATAACAGATGAAACAGATTTCATGGAGCTTGAAATAGATGGAAAGAAGCACGAAATAAGATTTCACAATAATGTAGAATATAAGATGGAAACATTAGCTGGAGTGTTAAATGCGCTCATAAATACTACAATAAACAAGGAGAACGAAGAAAACTTAATGAATGTTAAACTTATTGCAGGAGTTTTGAAGTTCAGTTATGCGAAGGAGTTTAAGATAACACGAATGAGTCATAGAGTTCAATTGCTTCTGGGAGCATACCATATGACATGTCCTTTGAAAAGTGTTGACAAAACGATTGAGATGAAATCTGTTCCATACGTATGTTATGGTAATTGTTTATACGTTGAGTCAAAAATAGCTAATGTCACAGGTATTTCAGGAGTTAATAGTAAAGGTTCAGTAGAATATAAATCCTTCTGTTATGCAGTCAATTCAATGTTCATTCCAAACGTTCCTGTCATAGCAACTCATTTAGGTAAATGGGTTCGCATTAGTCCTCATAATTTGAAAGACATGCAATTCAGACTTGTTGACTTTCAAGGAGAGCCTGTAGAACTGAAGGCACCAGTGCGAATGACTGTTGAAGTTGACTTTTTAGAAAATATTAAATGCAACAGCTTACAAGAGAACTCAGAGCTAAAAATATAAAGTATGAATGTTATGTATTAGGTCATGAACTTTGGTTATTGCTGTTTGATGAAACAAATGAGTTAGTTATGTCAGTCAAGAGAACAGAAAAAGGCGTCAAAGGCGCCGAGCGCAAAGCGCTATATTGTGTTAGTGAAAACTGCACCAAGTCAATAAGATTAGGTTTGCATTATGAAGATGAGTTCGATACTGTTGAAGAAGTTTTGGATAGATATTACAAATTGCTTTAATTTACTAAAACATATTTCAAACAAAGTTTATATTCTGTTGAAAGTTTTGTATACTCGTTCGAATATTTATACTTAAACTCAACTCCTGTAGTTCCTGTTTCAATGATGCGGATGTTACCTATTTTCATGAATGGTGGCGTTTGACCACAGCATTCGATTTCAGGGTCGAGATAGTCAATGACACATTGTTTCCCTGTTATTCGTGATATAACATTTTCAAGGTCCTCCTTTGTTAGAATTATTTGGTTCTTGCTTATAAGATTTGTCAAAAGCTTCTTATCGTCTTTGAGTAAAATTGTTTGGTATAACTGAAGAAGGTAATGGTCTACGTTATCTGAAGGATTTGTTTGAACATTTGTGTAAGGGTTGTCGTTGGCTTCTCTTGAAAGAATTTGGTCCAGTGGTGGATACTCTAACTTAACATCTGATGTAGCGTTAGCGTTTGAAGCTGTTTTAAATTCACGGATTTCAGTTCTGGTTCTTTTTCTTTCAAACACTCTGAACTATAGTTCTTTATGACAATATTGTTTGTCGTTCGTGAGTCAACATTTGATGTTGGTTCAATTGGAACATTAACGGCACCAGCTAAGATGGATTTGCTTCTCATTTCATATAGAATAAAAACCTTTTATATGTATGAAATGAACAATATACTCGACAAGGGTTTGAATGTAAAGCTAACGAATGAAAATATTGTTGAATTCACTGAGACAGGTGCTGTGTATAAAGATGTAGAACTACTGAACAAAAGAGCTAAGGGAAGAAGCAGGAACATGAACAAAGGGTGGAAGCCTATAAAAATTTATGTCAATGATGGCTCAGGAGGTTCAAACATAAAGTATGCAGAAAGTTATAGAGTTTATGCTCTCAAAGGTGAAAAGCCTTCATTTAAGAACAGCTATTCTAACGCATATCCTCAAAAGCTAACGGATGGGAAGTGGATGATATGAATGACAGCAAAAATATTAACAGAAATGGCGACAGAGATGCATGGAATTTGTTTACCATCAGTCAATTGAAGGTTAAACTTTAAAACAATGTTGGTCGTTCCCATGGAATATTTTTGACTTTAATGGTATTAGTCATGATATGAATCTCAAGGTATGAACGAGGAGAGATGAGAGACTTATATGCTTCCCAAATTTCTTCAAAAGGTAATGTTATACCTGACTGTTTCCAAATGAGTTCAATATCATAACGTGAGAAACCTTGAAAGATAACGAAGTCAGTTATGAGACGTTTTATGTTTAAAGCTAAAAACCTCCATGTTTGCATAAGTATTGCTACAGTTAAGTGGTAATGTCTGACTTTAGTAATGATGTTAGCTAATGGTGAGTCAGGCTTTGACACTAAACCTTTTCCGGCGAAGTCGTCGCAAACGAGCAGAGTATTTGAAGGATATTTTTGAAGGGGTATTTTGAAAGTTTTGATAGAATGTAGTTTGTAAGTCGTTTCATATCGTAAACTCCTGAGTATTGACGTAAGTGGTGTTTGTCAATAATTCTTTCCATCTCTTCTGAAGTCTTTTGCATTCCTGACTGTATAAATTCAACGATGGCATAATATTTTCTCTTACGTCGAATGTAACGTTGAAGAAATTCAATGAGTTCACTATCTGGAACTTTAACGACAGAGGCTTGAACTTTTGACATAAATGTTTTCGCTGTTGAGTCCATAGAGTCTGAAGTTGCTGATATAATGATTTGGTCATAATATGAATCTTTCCTAAACGCTCTGTTATGAGTATATGACGAATGAGGTTAAATGTCTTACCTGAACCCATCTTTCCACAATAGAAATAACACCATTTGAACAGAACTCATAGTCCTTACTGAAAGGAAGAATGAGAGAAGAGTTAAGTTTGTCTGTAGTTTCATTCATGTCTTCATCTACGTCATGTATTAAATGCTTCATTTTATCTCCATTAAAAATGCAAGTCAGAAATATTCAGAACATAGCACCGAGTCTAACTGACAAGAGTATAAAGATATACTATGAACACGTTATGATGAAACCAACCAAAATTCAAGAAAGTCAGTATACTTATGAATATCCAAGACACTGGGTAGAGTATGTAGGAGGTGAGAAAGCTATTGAAATCAGACAGGTTCGAAGTATTCCAGCAGGAAGAACAATATTATTGAAGAACTTTAATGTTTTGAGGTATAATGATGAAACAAAGAAGCAAGATAGTTTTCCCATTGCTGTGTATGTGAACCTAGACACAGGAGATGACATGAAAGTTTTTAACACAAAGCTTCAAACGGTAGTGAGAGAACAACTGACTGCGGAAGGACATCCATTACCTTCAGAAGTTACCATAGCATATAATTTTGAAACAAACTCAATAGATTTTAAAGTCATCTCTGCAAAGAAGTCAGGTTTTACATTTAATGAAGCAGATGTATATTCGAATGAAAACTTCAAAGCTATTGCATGGTTAGATAATGACGATTGCTTTAAGAAAATATTTAAATTCAGTGACTCAACGATGTCAATAGATGACCTTCGTGGAATGTTACCATCGACGTTTACAGTAGAAGGTTCAGCAGGATTGCTTACAAGATTGTCAATTGGTGGTATTTGGTCTCGTGAGAACATTGTTATAAAATCCAGTATAAGTGAATTTGCTGAAGAATCTATATTATGTCTTTCAAACTACATGTATTCGCCACCGAAGCATTATAGTATAACAAACTTTGTCAGTAAGTTTAACATAAGACTTGTCGAACCTTCTTCAATGAAAGATGTTGTGCTACCTAAAGATGGAAAGGATGGACTCATTATTGAGATGATTTTAATAGCATATTAAATGAGCTTGTTCTTGAAGGTCATTCATGATGAAATAACTGTTGTAGAAGATGTTAGCAATTGTTCAGACATTTTGAAGCGAATAGATGAGATAAGAAAGAAGTTAGATAGACCGCAAACGGACTCTTTGAGTCCTGAAGGTCTTTCAGACCGAAGCGGCGAGGACGAAGTCCATGAGAATGTTTATGTTTCATTGACTTTCTCCAGTAAAGAGAACTTTTATGAGATAATATTGAAGAGAGATGATTTTAATATGGTGTAAATGGTAGCTTGGGCAGCTTTAGGCGCAATGGGAACAAAAGCATTAGCATTTGGAGCAAAAGCACTTGGAGCTTATGACGCAGTAAATAAAATGAGTGGAGGAAGAGTTTCGAAGACATTAGATGCAAATAAAGGAAAGATTGGAGGCTGGGTTGCAAAGAAGTTAAGATTAAATAAAATAGGACTCATAAATAAAGCATCCAATTTGGTTGCGACTGAGTCGGAAAATGCTTTAGGAAAGGACGATGAGTTTGCAAAACATGCAAAAGACTTTAATGACCAGATGAAAGGTGAAACAATGCATTTAAATAGAGTCGATGGAACTCTTCCTCCACCAGCAGTTCTTCCGTATGGTCCCTATGGAATGTATGGAAACCCTTACGAAAGACCATTTGACCCATTGACTGGTGGAAGTAACTGGTATCATTACGGACGAAGAAGAAAGACAGTCAAGTTGGAGACAGACGTGAAGAAAGCAACTAAAAAGAAACCAAGGAAGAGAGTTATAAAGTAATGAATTCATGAGGTGAAAAAAGAGGTGAAAAAAGAGGTGAGATTTCACCACTTCACCTAAATTTAAATGGATGTTTTCATACGTGTGAGGGTGGTGATATCATTTATTTTAAGTTTATTTTTATATAAATTATTTTTATTTTATTTTTATGTAAATGACAGAACAAAAGCAACTCATTCGAATTCCACAGTATAACAAACATACATTTAAACATTTATTCTTCCTTCCTGAGCATAACATGTTCTTTCAAATACATCCGAGACCAGTTGACTTTTCATTGACTGTGTATAAAGATAGAAATAGTTATATCATTAAACCATACGATGACGAAGGTAAGTTATGTAAATTGTACGTTAAGAAGTTAGAGAAAGTTTATGGCTTCAAGTATGACTACAATAGGGTTAACACTGATGATGAAGATATTGAGGAAAATTTATGAGAACATTAGTGAAGTTGTTAGTGAGAACGATAGTGAGAACGTTTATTTTTACATTAGTGAGTTCGTTAGTGAAGTGGTTGGCGGCTTTGTAAATATTTAATGTTAAGTTAGTGTTGTCGTTTGTGTTGTAAAATATATGTTATCGGTTTCGTAAATATTTAAGGTTAAGTTAGTGTTGTCGTTTGTGTTGCAAAATTTACGTTAACAGTTTTGTAAATATTTAAGGTTAAGTTAGTGTTGTCGTTTGTGTTGCAAAATTTACGTTAACAGTTTTGTAAATATTTAAGGTTAAGTTAGTGTTTGTCGTTTGTGTTGCAAAATATACGTTAACAGTTTTGTAAATATTTAAGGTTAAGTTAGTGTTGTCGTTTGTTTGCAATTTACGTTAACAGTTTTGTAAAGTGTCAAATTCACAAGTATTGCGTACGGAGAAACGCAGTGCCACAGTACACGACTTAGCCATACTAACTCCGTTATCGGTCCAGATGCAGTAAGGAATAAACTCCTCTAAAAGTTTTCTTAAAACCTAGTTAGTATCCCTAAGTCGCGTACTGTGGCACTGCGCGCCTCCGTACACCACTTAGCGGTTTTGACACTTTACGAAACCGGTAACGTATATTTTACAACACAACCATAACACCAACTTAACCTTAAATATTTACAAAACCGTCTGACACATAAACGACTTCACTAATGACTTCACTAACGACTTCACTAACGAATTCACTACCGTCCTCACTAAATAAAAATAACCTTATTTTTATTTTTTTTTAATTTTTTATTTCATTACAAAGACATGTCCGACTACATTTACTATGACTCTTTCCCAGAACGTTTCCGTGAACTATTCAAAACTCAAGTAAAACTGAGAAACATGCATTTTAACAAAGACAGACCCATTGACGATGAAAGAAACCCTGAATATATTACAATCCCTTATGACGCAAAGTTCATTGCATACATTCCTTATGGTCGCAGAGGAACGAAAACTATTTCAACAAAGAACAAAAATTATTTCTGGAGCGATGAAGAAAATTGCCTTATCTACATAAATGCATACTTAAATAAAGCTACATATTGTACAAAAGAAGGTTGGACTGGATTTGAGCTCTACATATACGACGACGATGGAAACAGACGTTGTGTATGAGAAAGGGACAGACTAGCCCATTGTCACTTTTTAATTTAGCAAATGAACGCTTATGGAGTGGAGTTTTTGGGTAAATCTGATTTGCTTATAAATGAAATAAAATCAAAAGAAACCATATTGGCATTATATTATGCAAAAATAAATGATCTTACTTAGTACTTTTAAAGTTAATTTCAGAAAAAATTTGACACAATGGTATCCGGCACATACAAGTGGTGTACAACCAAAATATAAGTTGGTTTAAACATATATTGCTATATCTCATGATCTTACTTAGTACTTTTAAAGTTAATTTCAGAAAAAATTTGACACAATGGTATCCGGCACATACAAGTGGTGTACAACCAAAATATAAGTTGGTTTAAACATATATTGCTATATCTCATGATCTTACTTAGTACTTTTAAAGTTAATTTCAGAAAAAATTTGACACAATGGTATCCGGCACATACAAGTGGTGTACAACCAAAATATAAGTTGGTTTAAACATATATTGCTATATCTCATGATCTTACTTAGTACTTTTAAAGTTAATTTCAGAAAAAATTTGACACAATGGTATCCGGCACATACAAGTGGTGTACAACCAAAATTTCATATCCCTAGTTTTACATTTATGTTTAGTTTTATTTCACCTAATTTTCAAAGATCATAATTGAATTAGATGGCCAAGCTATTCAAAACACGACCAAGCTTATCAAAATAAGACCAATATATTCAAAATTCTTTATTCTTTCAAATCATTTCATTTTAATGCAGATCCAAGATCACGAACTCACATATATCGAGTTGCTTAAGTATGGAGTGCAACAAGAAATCCAAGCAGGTTGTAGTTATTCATATAAAACTAGGAAAGAAAGAAATCAAATCCAATTTAATTGTAAGTGGCCGAATTGTCCATGTCGCTTCCTTGTTGATACACTTCCCGATGACAAGTACCACATACGAAAATGTATTAACACCCACAATCATTCTGCCCCTTTTCCAAACAAATCACAACAAATTACATCATATTTTTATAGATCTTATTTAACAAGATATTTTGAATCAAATCAAGACCGTGTTTACGCACAATTAAGGTGTTTCAAAGATCTTAATATCCCATTTGATAGTGGGATCATTCCGGAAATGTTTCAACAATCTACAGATGCTTTAAAAAAGTTTTCTAAACGCCTTCATGCAATCAATACCCGTTTCTCAGCGGATGATGTTACATCTCTTGCAATTTTTGTCGACATGGTTAAGAGTCATTCTCCAGATGATCTCATCGAGTTTATTCACGAGCCAGATCGTATGATTTTCTATTACGCCCCATTCGAAGCAAATGCTTTTTCACATCAAATACAAACTTATCACATTGATTCCACTTATAAGCTCTTGCGCTCTCGCATACCATTTTATGCCGTCACTGGCAAATTCGCGGAATCAATTGTTTTTCCGTTTTTGTATTTTTTCGTTTGGCCCGACACAAGTGAAAATATACAAGTTTGTCTCACAGCATATTTTGGCTCCATCAATCGCGAACCATCTTATTTTTCAATGGACTGCGCACCTCAAATCACAAATGCTGTTGAAACAGCCATCCCCTTATGCCAGATCATTTGGTGTGGCGTTCATGTGTTGCGCGCTGTCATGAGAAAGGCTGAAAAGTTTCAAGATCGTTCCAACTTCGAAACTTTCTATAACTTAATGAAGTTATTGGTCTTTGGTTCTGAAGAGGAAGAAATTGATCCTGATGAAGTTTACAACAATTTAGAAGAAATTTTAAATGAGGAACCTGCTGCCCGTGAATACTTTGACCGACAGTGGCGCCATCATCTTGACAGGTGGATGCTTCGCTATATAAATGAAGGAGATGGAACAAACAACATCTCGGAATCACATTTCAAGGTTTTGAAGCACCAGTACTTCCCAGAAAGGCGAAATCTTCGACTCGATGAACTTGTCATCGAGTTATATTCCAGTGTTGTTCCTTCATTCCTGATTAAGTTGCAAATTAAAGGTCTGGATTCAGAGAGAAGTGTTAAAGTTATCAAAAAAGTCACAAGAGATTTCGAAGAAATGACACAATTTAAAAAAGTCGAATGCATCAGTATGCTTGAAGCTGTTCAGAAAGGTCTGAAAAATGATACACTTGATCCCAACATTGTTTACTCAACATTAAAAATATTATTGCAAAGAAAACATTTGATTTAATAAACATTTAATTTATTATAATTAATTTTTTATTACAGTATAGTAAAAAATGCTATAAATAAATTATTATATTTTATTAAAATGTGACTTTTAATAGTAAGTGAATAAAATAAATCAGGAATTGAGAAAGAAATAAGGTTAATTAAAAATAATGAAAATTACAAGTTTAAGGTTAATGAAAAAGTGACAATGGGCGAGTTTGTCCCCCACTCCGTTGTGTATACCCATACGATAATATGTACCATTGTTTTCATCAAGCATTAAACGAATACATAGTCAGTAAGGGTCTCATTCCTGTTGAGTAGATATGCTTTATTTTTGTTCCCACATTTATTTAAAAATTAATGATATCACCACCCTCACACGTATGAAAACATAGCACAAAAATAAATTTAGGTGAATTGGTGAAATCTCACCTCTTTTTTCACCCGGTTTTTCACCCTGTTGAATTCATTGCTTTATAACTCTCTTCCTTGGTTTCTTTTTAGTTGCTTTCTTAACATCTGTCTCCAACTTGACTGTCTTTCTTCTTCGTCCGTAATGATACCAATTACTTCCACCAGTCAATGGGTCAAATGGTCGTTCATAAGGGTTTCCATACATTCCATAGGGACCATACGGAAGAACTACTGGTGGAGAAGAAACATTTTCTTTAGTTCCATCGACTCTATTTAAATGCATTGTTTCACCTTTCATCTGGTCATTAAAGTCTTTTGCGTGTTTTGCAAACTCATCGTCCTTTCCTAAAGCATTTTCTGACTCAGTCGCAACCAAATTGGATGCTTTATTTATGAGCCCTATTTTATTTAATCTTAACTTCTTTGCAACCCAGCCTCCAATCTTTCCTTTATTTGCATCTAATGTCTTCGAAACCCTTCCTCCACTCATTTTATTTACTGCGTCATAAGCTCCAAGTGCTTTTGCTCCAAATGCTAATGCTTTTGTTCCCATTGCGCCTAAAGCTGCCCAAGCTACTATTTACACCATATTAAAATCATCTCTCTTCAATATTATCTCATAAAAGTTCTCGTTACTGGAGAAAGTCAATGAAACATAAGCGTTCTCACGGGCTTCGCCCTCACCGCTTTGCGGTCTATCTAACTTCTTTCTTATATCATCTATACGCTTCAAAATGTCTGAACAATTGCTAACATCTTCTACAACAGTTATTTCATCATGAATGACCTTCAAGAACAAGCTCATTTAATATGCTATTAAAATAGTTAGTATGGGTTAGTTGGGTATGGTGGCACTGCCTTCCATCTTACCCATTATATGTGAATTTGACACTTTACAAAACTGTTAACGTATATTTTACAACACAAACGACAACACTAACTTAACCTTAAATATTTACAAAGCCGCCAACCACTTCACTAACGAATTCACTAATGTAAAAAATAAACGTTCTCACTATCGTTCTCACTAACGACTTCACTAATGTTCTCATAAATTTTCCTCAATATCTTCATCATCAGTGTTAACCCTATTGTAGTCATACTTGAAGCCATAAACTTTCTCTAACTTCTTAACGTACAATTTACATAACTTACCTTCGTCATCATATGGTTTAATGATATAACTATTTCTATCTTTATACACAGTCAATGAAAAGTCAACTGGTCTCGGATGTATTTGAAAGAACATGTTATGCTCAGGAAGGAAGAATAAATGTTTAAATGTATGTTTGTTATATTTTTCGATTTGTATGAGTTGCTTTTGTTCTGTCATTTATATAAAAATAAAATAAAAAATAAACTTAAAAATTAATGATATCACCACCCTCACACGTATGAAAACATAGCACAAAAATAAATTTAGGTGAATTGGTGAAATCTCACCTCTTTTTTCACCCGGTTTTTCACCCTGTTGAATTCATTGCTTTATAACTCTCTTCCTTTCTCCAACTCTTCTAACTTCTTCCTAAGTTCAGCAATGTTGTCCTCATGAAGTTTAATCTTTCTCAAAATTCCTTCTTTATCTAATGGTTGCTTTATCTTTCTAAACTGAACTCTACCATCCTTCATAGTATGAATGTAAAAACCTTCTGGAATAGTTCCTGATTTAATGTATTCTACCAAAAACTTTTGTTTCATTGCTTCAGTGACTTTATTTGTCATTTTACTCTAAGGTGAAGCTAGCACAGCGATAATGGATTTCATGACTTTTTAGTATTTCATGCAATCATAACAGATAGCCTTACAAGTACTTCCAGTGTCCCTAGCTGTCCCTCCTTTTTATATAACTCCATGACATTTATAATCTCGCGAAACTTAACAGGTAGCATAACAGATTAAAATCAGATGAGGTTTTGAACCAAAATTTCTAAGCAACGTTGTCAAGGATTTTGAGGAACTAGGGACAGAGTGTGGCAAAGTCCAAGATTTAATTTATCTTCATCTGTTTCATCAGCTATCTCATCTAATATGCCAATATTTTATTCATAACTCGTGGCAAACTCACTAACTTTCATTATGTTCATCTGCATGCTTCATCTGATAGAAAGTATGACTTTCATTAACTCTGTGAGATAATGAAAACTACTAGGGACAGAGACCATGGCAAAGTTTATGACTTTCATTATTTCCAGAACTTAATGAAAACTACTAGGGACAGAGACCATGGCAAAGTTCATGATTTAATTTATTCTCTCACTAACAACAAACACAAACTCCAACACTAACGACAAGTACTAACCTCAGCACAAATGACAAAACTTCATCGTAAATGTTTTGCCAAGACTTCTTCGTATATGTTTTGTCATGACTTCATCGTAAATGTTTTGTCAAGACTTCATCGTAAATGCTTTGTCATGACTTCTTCGTAAATGTTTTGTCAAGGTTTCATCGTAAATGATTTGTCAAGATTTCATCGTATATGTTTTGTCATAAGTTCTTCGTAAATGATTTGTCATGATTTCATAGTAAATGATTTGTCAAGATTTCATCGAACTTCTTCGTAAATGATTTGTCAAGACTTCTTCGTAAATGCTTGTTTTGAGGTCGAGCCACTTTTGGCTCGACCGTATTCTCATTGTAAATGTTTTGTCAAGACTTCATCGTATATGTTTAGTCATGATTTCATCGAACTTAAACGTAAATGTTTTGTCAAGACTTCATCGTATATGTTTAGTCATGATTTCATCGAACTTAAACGTAAATGTTTTGTCAAGACTTCATCGTATATGTTTAGTCATGATTTCATCGAACTTAAACGTAAATGTTTTGTCAAGACTTCATCGTATATGTTTAGTCATGATTTCATCGAACTTAAACGTAAATGCTTTGTCAAGACTTCATCGTATATGTTTTGTCATGATTTCATCGTATAGGCTTTGTCATGACTTCATCGTAAATGTTTTGTCATGATTTCATCGTAAATGTTTTGTCAAGACTTCATCGTAAATGCTTCATCGAACTTAAACGTAAACACTTTGTCATGACTTCTTCGTATATGTTTTGTCATGACTTCATCGAACTTCATCGTAAATGTTTTGTCTAGATTTCATCGTAAATGTTTTGTCAAGACTTCATCGTAAATGTTTTGTCAAGACTTCATCGTAAATGCTTCATCGAACTTAAACGTAAACACTTTGTCAAGGTTTCATCGTAAATGATTTGTCATAACTTCTTCGTAAATGTTTTGTCATGATTTCATCGTAAATGTTTTGTCAAGACTTCTTCGTATATGTTTTGTCATGATTTCATCGTAAATGTTTTGTCAAGGTTTCTTCGTATATGTTTTGTCATGACTTCTTCGTAAACACTTTGTCATGACTTCATCGTAAATGCTTCATCGTAACTAAACGTAAACACTTTGTATAAACTTCATCGTATATATTTTGTATAAACTTCATCGTATATATTTTGTCAAGGTTTCATCGTAAATGATTTGTCATAACTTCTTCGTAAATGTTTTGTCATGATTTCATCGTAAATGTTTTGTCAAGACTTCTTCGTATATGTTTTGCCAAGACTTCTTCGTATATGTTTTGTCATGATTTCATCGTAAATGTTTTGTCAAGACTTCATCGTAAATGCTTTGTCATAAGTTCTTCGTAAATGATTTGTCAAGGTTTCATCGTAAATGATTTGTCATAACTTCTTCGTAAATGTTTTGTCATGATTTCATCGTAAATGTTTTGTCAAGACTTCTTCGTATATGTTTTGCCAAGACTTCTTCGTATATGTTTTGTCATGATTTCATCGTAAATGTTTTGTCAAGGTTTCTTCGTATATGTTTTGTCATGACTTCTTCGTAAATGTTTTGTCAAGGTTTCATCGTAAATGATTTGTCAAGATTTCATCGTATATGTTTTGTCATAAGTTCTTCGTAAATGATTTGTCATGATTTCATCGTAAAT
This sequence comes from Trichomonas vaginalis G3, assembly GCF_026262505.1. Lineage (NCBI taxonomy): Eukaryota > Parabasalia > Trichomonadida > Trichomonadidae > Trichomonas > Trichomonas vaginalis. The sequence goes on from NC_067207.1 coordinate 19,773,970, forward strand.
GATTTGTCAAGATTTCATCGTAAATGCTTTGTCATGACTTCTTCGTAAATGTTTTGTCAAGGTTTCATCGTAAATGATTTGTCAAGATTTCATCGTATATGTTTTGTCATAAGTTCTTCGTAAATGATTTGCCATGATTTCATCGTAAATGATTTGTCAAGATTTCATCGAACTTCTTCGTAAATGATTTGTCAAGACTTCTTCGTAAATGCTTGTTTTGAGGTCGAGCCACTTTTGGCTCGACCGTATTCTCATTGTAAATGTTTTGTCAAGACTTCATCGTATATGTTTAGTCATGATTTCATCGAACTTAAACGTAAATGTTTTGTCAAGACTTCATCGTATATGTTTAGTCATGATTTCATCGAACTTAAACGTAAATGTTTTGTCAAGACTTCATCGTATATGTTTTGTCATGATTTCATCGTATATGTTTTGTCATGATTTCATCGTATAGGCTTTGTCATGACTTCATCGTATATGTTTTGTTCTTGAAGATGAAATAGAAAACAGAATAGATGAGCTATTAAAGGACAAAGAACTTTTACATAAATATAGTTGCGCCAAATTTGACATAACTCCACCAGAAAAGAAGAAGAGAGAAAAGAAAGAAAAGAAAGTAGAAGAAGAGAAGAAAGAACCTGAACGAAAAAACCAGAATTTTCGAAAAAGTGACACCAACTATTAAAGTTATTTTATTACTAGATTTATTTACAAATTATAAGATAATATCATTAACAAAATATATTTTTAATATAAATAAAAAACTTTTTTTATACAAAAAATTACAATCAATCGATAAATATTATAAAACATTTATTCCAAAAAGATTAAGTAATAGGTGGGATCCTGCATATAATATAATTTTATGTCATAAAGCTTACAAATTTTAGATGGACCACAGTGAGAATGTGAGTGGTTAATTTAAAGGTGGTCTGATAAAGATATCGAAGCTTACTCAACACAGCATGAAGCAGTTTCTAATACACAATCTTACTAGTGGTGTTTCGGTCGCCAGCGCTCTCATAGGGGTGCTGATTTCAAAAACCACTACTTCAAATTATTCAACAATACTCAATGCAGCATGAAGCAGCTACTACTGCTGTATCTTACTGGTAGTGTTTTGGTCGTTGGCTCTTGCACAGTCTCTCAGATTTTCAAAATTTTTTTTCAACACTATCTTGTTTCGCTCTCAGAAAGCTATCCTACAAAGACATCGAAGCTTACTCAACACAGCATGAAGCAGTTTCTAATACACAATCTTACTAGTGGTGTTTCGGTCGCCAGCGCTCTCATAGGGGTGCTGATTTCAAAAACCACTACTTCAAATTATTCAACAATACTCAACACAGCATGAAGCAGTTTCTAATAAATATATACATATATAAATATATACATATATAAATATATACATATATAAATATATACATATATAAATATATACATATATAAATATATACATATATAAATATATACATATATAAATATATACATATATAAATATATACATATATAAATATATACATATATAAATATATACATATATAAATATATACATATATAAATATATACATATATAAATATATACATATATAAATATATACATATATAAATATATACATATATAAATATATACATATATAAATATATACATATATAAATATATACATATATAAATATATACATATATAAATATATACATATATAAATATATACATATATAAATATATACATATATAAATATATACATATATACATATATAAATATATACATATATAAATATATACATATATAAATATATACATATATAAATATATACATATATAAATATATACATATATAAATATATACATATATAAATATACACATATATATAAATATATAAATAACAAAATACAATCAAAAAATAGTGTTTGAAAATTTAAGGTTAAGTGTCACTTTTTCGTAAATTCTACCACACTCGAACTTTTACATAAATATAGTTGCGCCAAATTTGACATAACTCCACCAGAAAAGAAGAAGAGAGAAAAGAAAGAAAAGAAAGTAGAAGAAGAGAAGAAAGAACCTGAACCAGTTCCAGAGAAAAAGAAATTTGACATGTAAAAATAAAATTTTATTTTTAGAACATTTCTGGGTCAATGTCAATGTTCTCTTCCTCTTTAGGAGTAAACACTGGCTTAGACTCTAAAATCTTTTTACCCAATTTACCTTGAACTTCAACTATCTTAGACTCATAATATTCATAGTCGTCTGCTTTCTTTGGTTCATAAGGTATAACAAGTTTGTATGCTTTACCTTCTTCGAGTTTTGAGAACTTTCTGTCAAAATTTTCTTTGACTGTCAACATACCGTCAATGTATAAGTCTTCAAAAGTTGCACCACTTTTTAACAACAGCAAACTTAACTGGTGCAATGTTCCAAATTTTGTCAAATGTAGACTTTTCAAAATTGTAGAAGTAAACATTCAAATATGCGAATGGAGCTAACTTATCTTTGACTTCTGTCATGTACTTATTTACTGAGATGAATTTTGCCATCTTTTCTATCGGATAAAAAATATTTTTTTTTAAATTTACTCATAAAAATTTTTCTTTGTATATACACCATTCTGAACATCTAAAAGACTTTTGACATTTGCCAAGAATGTTCGTTTAGAAGCTGCCATATAACCATATTCTTGACAATATTGTTTATACGAATCGTACAATGACCTTTCATCTAATGACACAAAGTCAGTTTCATCTATGAACAGTTCATATACACTCTTGTTTGCTTCTAACAATGTTTGTCTCTCTTCGGTATGTGGAATTTGTCTTGGATTGAACTTAGAAATATCTAATGTCATGAAATATGAGAACAAGTGGTTGTAAAAGTCAGATGTCAAAGTTTCTGCTAAGTCGTCAAAATATTTTGTATCTTGCATATGAGAATCTGACGTTCTGACAACTACATATCTTCTGTCAGAACTTTCTAACTTCATCGGAACAACATTGTTTGAAAACATAATGAAGTTTGCAATATTTTCACAAACTCTTTGGTCTTTATACTTTCTTTCAACAACTCCAACTTTGTCTGTTATAAGACTCTTCAAAGCATCTGAGTTCAAAACTTTTGTTGTATCTATACTTTGAAGTTCATTGCAAACTATAAGTTTCATATTCTCTATTGAGGAGTTAAACTTGCCACAGATGTTTTCTAAGTTTGTCATATTCGGATTCGAATAACCTTCTAACAGTTTGCACAAAATATCTGTAAAGAAAGTATTCTTACCTGTTCCTTGTTTTCCAATTATAATGAGAGCAGTTTCATTTTTAGCACTTGGATGTTGTAAGATGTTTGCAAACCAACATAAGATATACTCATAAACCTTTTCGTTTCCATTGCATATAATTTCTTTGACATGGTTTAACCAAGCTTCTATAATACTGTGTTTCCATTCTACTTGTTCATATTTATATCCAGTGAAGATAGAATAGAAGTTTGGAGAAGGTGTATAGAACTTTATACCTCGAACTGAAAAATCTTCTAACTTTGACAATAAGATATCCCAAGCATCTAACATCTTCATTCCAACTTGTACAACTTTTATTTTCTTAAGTTTCTGTCTACATTCTTGTTCAGACACTATTGTTGCTCTTGGTTTGTTAAAGACAACATCCCATTCTTTCATGACATAACATTCTGGGGCAGAGTCAACATAAATGACTAAACGTTTCAAATTCTCGACTGCTTTGTTATAGTCTCTAAATGGACACATATTTCTGAATGCTTGGAAGTCATAAAAATCTGAAACATCTATTCTGTACATTTTTATAAAAATAAAAAAAAATATTTTTTTTATTCTTGACTTTGTTGTTGCATTTGTTGTTCTTGAGCTATTTGTTGTTGAAGTTGTTCTTGTAATACAATACTTTCACCAGTTGCATCTTCCAATTCGAAACTTTCTGCCGTCATTGACAAATACATAGGACATAAAAGTTTTACAGGAACAAAGTTTGCGTCAACTAATGTCAACGTTATACTTGCCAAAGTGTTTGAGTTCACTAAGGTTGAAAATTCTGCATTCGAATGAACAATAGGCAAACCAGCAGAGAAAGTATTGTTTATACGCATAAGTATCTTTTGGTCATAATAGTTTCTGTCGACATTCGAATAACACTTTGAACCTAAGTTTGAAACAATATATAAGATTGGTGTGCTTAATGTCAATGGAATAGACATTCCTTGTATGACACCTTTTCCTGTTATAGGAAACTGTTGGTAGTAAAAACCAGAAATAAGTTTTGTATTATAGCTCATATCGTTTATAGTAAACTCAGTCGGACATCCAAACATAATGAAACCTGCTCTAGTTGCAGCACATGTTACACTCGTACGTAAAGTATTAAATAAGTCAACAAAACCTGTTGGTGGTATATCTGAGTAAGTATCTTCAAAGGAGTATTTTTTTACCATTCACAACAATAAAGTCTTCTGGTGTCAAAAGAGCAAAACAGGCTTTAGTCGTCATTGTGTTTAAGGTTAGTTTACAATATCGTTCTTGAGGACTTTGTAAGTTTGTTGTTATAGAATTATATGACTCAGGGTTTTTTAGTCGTAATAGTATAAACCATTATGTCTTCTGCCATTTACTTAGCAAATAAACTTTAATGAAATGTTGTGGTCGTCAAATATTTTTAAACGTCTGGGAAACTATATTTTAAGTTCAACGTTTCACCTCCTTTCATAACGTATATCTTGTCAATGGCATTATATGAAACACCACAGCAACTAATGTCGGGTTCTATTTCTTTTGATGTTTATATCGTCTGCCTCTGTCAAAAGTTTCAATAGTTCTTTCAAAACTTCATGAGGTGCAATGACATATGAGTTCACTTTTACAGGGTTGTGTTCGACCAAGTTTAACATTATACTTAAAGCTTGACAAATCTTCTCCTGAGTTTGAAGTTTGTCTTTCAGTTGTTGGTAGTCGTTTCGAATATCTGCAACAGAACTTAAGTCTCTGCTAACTTCAGGATATGTTGGTTCTTTTACAGGAACAATTGTTATACCATCTTCGTCTTCGTATGGTTTCCCCACTTCAACATCTCTGTCTTTGACATTGACAACAACACTTTGACTGTTTGTTTGAGTTGGTGAATTTAACTTCACATCTGCCACCGCCATTAAACCTTTTGAAACACTTACGCTTCTATTTTTCGGAAATGACATTTTACTTAGAATAAAAAGATGGACGTATTCGGATATCTTATTGAATTGAAGCAGAACAAAGTTTATACTCACAAACAATACAAATACATTGACAGAATAGTTCTTTACACAAACAATGGAAAATGTTATAGAATAGCAATATTTGCTGAACCAAAATATTTTCATAAAGCAAAGAAAGTTGGTATAACTACTGAAATGGTGAAAGTTCTTGAAGCAGACAAAAATATAACTTCAAAACTGACCGATATTACTAAAGGAAAGTTTATACAATATTATGTCAAAACTGGCGTACTGTCAATATTTGACGGAGAGAAGTCAGTTCAAGAACAACTTACTGACCTGCTGCCAAAATCTGCTCGATGGAAGCTGTCGTTATGCCAATCTGAGGAGCCCCAGCAGGTTTCATCGAACGAATCTTCAAAAGAGCATCTTCCGTGAAAAGTGCTATTGGTTTTGTAAACTTCTTTGCTTTCAATTCATCTGGACCGTCTCTGTCACCAGTATATTGTATTTGTACAGTACCAACAGTTGAAATACCACCCATAAAGTCTTCTGAGTCAGCAAATGGAATGCCAAGCCAAAAGTTTGAACGGTCTCCATTTGTATATTGAGTTTTTGACCTCCTGTATGAGTCCATACTTTCACATATGGCATAATAGAACTTTGCATTTCAGGGTTAATGGTTGTTGTGAGGTTGTTGTTAAAGTTCATAGCATCTAATGTCAAGTTGTATGACCTCATATCCTCAACTGTAGAATATTCTTCTCTTGGATAATATTTGCCATCTATGTTTATATGATATTTAATACCAGGGTTGTAGAAACAAGAATAGTCATTTATAGTTCGTCTGAACAGTACAAACATAGTATCTGCATGTTTCATTGCAGTTGTTAAAGCAATATCTGTTCTTGCACCTTCGGCTCCTGGATTTTGGTTTCCAACTTCACCTGCAAAGTCTTTGACAGATATTTGGTGTATAGGGAACATAAGTGGAACTGCAATATATTTGGCAGCTAAAGCATTTGAAATATCTGGGTCCAACATATAAACGGCAAGTCTGCTTTCTATTCTCTTGCATTCAAATTTTTCGCATGTGAACTTAACTGGGTCCCAAGCATCTCCAGCAGCATTGAAATAATAGTTTACTTCAGTGTTGAGGTTTGAGAAACCAAAGTCTAAGTCAACTTTGTCTTTGCAAAATTCGGCGAATGACGTTTTATTTGTTCCCTTTACGTCTGTAAGAGTGAATGGGTCTTGTGTTGGTGCAATGACTAAGTTATTTTTGCTTGGAGTAAGTTCGATAGAAATTTTTCCTGCCCAGTTTGGCAAGTATCTTAAAAACCTGAAGATGAGGAAAGATGACAAAGGAACTCTTAGTTTCAGTTTTACTTTGGTTACTGCTGCTGCAGTTTGTCCAGAAAGGTCAACATAAACTCCTGGAACGTTAGAGGTCAAGTCTTCTTATTTTCTCAATAGTTGCATACTGGTCTGTTGTTCTCCTAGCTTGTGGTTGTACTGAGTTTCTCAAAGCGAACCATTCATAGTTTGTCCATGTTACTGTTTGAACTAAGTCAGAGTTAGAATAATATCTTATATCCCATGAAAACTTCTGGAGCATATTGGTATCCGACATAGAAAATTCCATTGCAACCTTTCTTGTCAGACAACTTGGCAGAAGGTTTTATTTCAATGTCTTGTTCCACGTATAAGAATGAGTTGTCAATAGAAATAATATGAAACCTGTCGCAAGCAATATCTACTGTTGTTGAAAGAACCTTCTCCAAACTCACCTACGTTTCCATAAGAAACAGCAGTTGTATATTCGTAAGTTCCAGGAACTATTTCTGACCTTCTAATGGCATTGTCGCATTCGTTATACCATTCGGAAACATTTCCGTTCATGGCATCCAAAACTGTTGGCGTTATATTCTGAGCGGCGTACATTTCATATGGGTAAAAATATAGAATAGTTGGATTTATATATCATAATAGAACCCACTCGGACCAAGCTTTACTTTCTTCCTGACTGAGTTTTTAACTCTTCTTTTTCTTTCATTGCCACTACTTTCACTAGATGAAGTTACTTCTTCACTACTTTCACTTTGTTCTACTCTTCTCTTCTTCTTTGGTGTCGCTTTTGGTAACTTGCCCTCTGCTTCAAGTTGTTGCATCTTTGCCTCATGTTCACCTAGTATGTTGTAAATTTCCCATGTCCTTTTTGCCTTTGGGCTCTGGTCGCCCATCTCAGGTAACCTATATCCTAGAAAGATTTTGTCATAGTTTGTATTTGAGTCTTCGCGTATTGTTTGCATGACTCTTTCCTGAGTTTCCGGTTCAAGCTCTTCAAACAGAGCTTGTCCATATGGAATAAGCTCGTTTCCAAATATATGTTTTTGTAGCCATTCTGGTTTTCTTTCCATGTTACCAATAATATCTTTTGTGAATGGGAAAGCTTTTACCCAACATTTCAGTCTTGCGTCATTTATTTCTGTAGTTGGTTTTATTTTGTCAAGGAACATGTTTTTCAATACTAACATTTCATTTGGTACTGTCCATTTGAGTTTTCTTAAATATTCATCCCTTCTCAGTTCATTGTCTGCAAAGTAAGTTTTTATGACATTTTGCAAACTTTCGTTTGCAAGGTCATGTACAATAGGTTCTCTTCCTTCTCTCTCCCTAACTTTCTTTCTAAACTCTTCACCAAATATACCATCTCTATGGTTCTGTGTAGTTCTTTGAGATAAATGTTCTAGAACGTCAGGTGTTATATTTCCCTCAGCCATGTTCATTTCATACTGGTCCAAAATATCTGCATGTTTCATATCTTTCAATGGCATTAAAGCCGCGCTGAAAATACCAGCTATATCTGGTTCACCATTCACTTCCATTGCGTCTACAACTTCTTGGAATTGAGGTTGTAAGTTTATGAACCACCTATCCGGATTAGCTTTATGACCCCATCTCATTGTAGTTCCATAGTCTGCAGAAACAAAAGTAGGTTTGTTTCCATATTGGTTAGGTTCTGAATGAACTTTAAACAATGTTTCATTTCTATATGTTTTGTTGAAATTTAACCTTTTATTTTCACCGAGTTCAGCCAAAGATTGAACGTTATATGGTCGTAAGTAAAAAGGATTATTGTATTTGCGTACATTATCTTTCAGTACTTCCATTCTATGCTGAATATTTTCATCTGATGTTGGAGTCTTTTGTATTTCGGCGAACATTTTTCGATATTCTTCTACTATGTCAGCCGAATTTTTCTTAGACTCTTGGAAAGATTCCATATTCTCCGCATACACTTGTTGAGGGTCAAGATTTTTCGGCTGTTCCAAATCTTCATCTAGTTCTGTGAAGTTAGTTTCCAAAGGAGGGATTTGTTCGTTTCCTTCAGGCTCTTCTAGCTGTTGTTGCTGAACTATTTCTTCCATGTCTGGTTGTATCTGAACTTCTTCCTGTTGAGTTTCTTGTATCTCATCTGCTGGCATTTCATATATTCCGAGACCGTTTTTAACAAGTTCCCTATCTAAGTCATCCGGACTCATAAACCTTTCTTCTTTCGTTCCGTCTCTATTTTTTACGCGTTTCATGAAGAGAGTTGAATTATCATTTAGCTCTGACACCAAATATCTCGGAGTAAATTCATTCATGTCATTTGGATGATATGCTATTAAATCATATCCCTTAGCGAGCTTGTATTTTCCAGGTTTGAGATTATATCCGATTTTATGCTGAACCATAAAGCTAAATAGGTTCGGGTCAGTATTTCCTTCCTTGAACTTTCTAATAGCTTCTTTATATCTGTCACTAAAGTCAAGAGTATCTGGGTAACCATAATCTTCCTTAAGCATTTTTAAGAATTCTTGGTTTCCTTTTTCTCTACTTCTTTTATGTCCTTGCTCTGTTTGTGGTTGTTGTTGTGCAGGGTTTTGAACTGTTGGTTTTGGTTGTTGTTGTTGTTGTGCTGGATTTTGAACTGTTGGTTGTTGTGCAGGATTTTGAACTGTTGGTTTTGGTTGTTGTTGTGGTGCTGGATTTTGAACTGTTGGTTGTTGTGTTGGTTTTTGTGCATGCCTGTGTCTGTGTCCATGTGACGATGTAAATGTTTTAGGTAGTCCTGGTGCAGGTGCTTCTCTTGGAGGGTTTGGTGGTATATAAGTTCCACCAGCTGGCACATATGTTCCATCTGCAGCATAATGTCCTACCTGACTTTTCGTTTTTAAGAAAGCATTTACTAGGTCTGTTTTGGTCTGTTGTAACTCTTTTTCTTGACTTTCCACAACAGTTGCTCTAACGGCGTCATAGGCACTTTGAACTGCCTGTCTCGTTGCTGCATCTGTTATTTTCGTCATATTTTGTGCTACTTCTCTTAACTCTTTGTCGAAACCTTCAGACTTCAGTTTCTTTCCAGATGAGAAGTCGTTCACTAGTTTCACCTTACTATGAAGAGCTTCGAAGGCATTCTTAAAGTCAGCATTCATTAAAGCTTCATTTGAACTGTCTTCATCCGCTTGTATTTTTGTCCTTATTGACCCTATAAGTTGGGCTGCTTTAGCGTTGGCTTGGGCATCTAACCAGTCATTATTAGCTTTTATAATATCTGCGCTTTTCATTGCCTTTTGCATGGCTGCGTCGTTATTTTTACTTTCTTGTGCTAAGTTTTCATACTGTACGGTTTGGTTTTGCAACTGTAAAAGTTTTTCTGCCTTTACATTTGCTTCAACTTCTTTTTTATACTCATCGCTATCCATATATGTCTTCAGGGCTTTTTGTTTTATTTCTTCATCTTTCAGTACTTTATATTGAGTAGTATGGTTTTTCAAATTTATAACATCTTGTTCCATTTTTGCTACTTCTGCTGCTTTTTCTGACACTTTTTTCGCATATTCCTCTGTACTTAGTTCTTTCAGTTGTTCTTCTTTCTTCTTTTTCTCTACGTTTAACTCATTGAGTTTCTTTGTGTGTCTGTCATATTCTAGTTTCTTTTCGTTTTCACTTATTTGTTTCTGTATGTCTATGTTTGACTTTTTGACATCTGTTATTTGATTTTTGAGTGAACTCAAATTCATTTGACTTTGAGGGTTATAAGCTGTTCCGTCTGCAGCTCCACCATAGCCTGCCATTTTCGCTAAAAGTGCCGCTCTTAAACCTCCACTCTGTGCACCAATAACTCGGTTTAAAAGCATAGGGTTGCTTGACATTTGTTGCAACATAGTGGGGTCATTCATCATTTGTTGTTTGCAACTGTTGTTGTGGTGTCAGTTTTACTATTGGATGTTTCAATGCTCCCTTCCTCTTACGTATATTCTTACGTAGCTTACGTGGCATTTTAAGTGAAGTAAAAAACGGTTTTTGACAGATGTTTATATGACACTTTTTGTTCAGCACAAAAAACTACTCGGTCAAAGTGTTGTCAGTTTTGTAAAATAACCGTCCTATCTCATTCTATAAGGGAGAAAAGGCTTCTCAAAGTATACTTCCTTGGAACGCCTGTAACTTTTCCTGTAGCGACGATAGACCCTTACTTGTCAGGACAAAGTTATACTATTTTGAGTGCTCTACAAAAAAGTCACCGGCTGGTCGGCTGGGGTTCGGTCCTCCTCTTGGGTCTTGGGAAAAATTTCTTATGGGCTAGAGGGCGCAACGCGCCTGGAAGCCCCACTACCTTTTTTTTTATTCATCTATTAGTAAACACTACCGTATATTATTTTTTAAGCTATCTTATTTTTTGAAATTTTATTCAAATCTTTGGTCGCAAGAAGAATTGCATGATAAATAAAAACATTTAATCAAAGTCAATTTTATTTTTCATATTCAAATGGACTGAGTGTTAACATTTAACATTTTTTAAAGGTAACTAAACTCCTTTCGCCGATCCGATTTGCCCCATATTTAAAATATAGCTTGCATATGTAGAAGAAAAGCTAATTTTGAAGTACGCCCGAAATCCACCAACAGGATTTCGAGCTACTAAAAAGGTACTTTTAAATGTGATTTTTTTATAAAAAATTAAATTTATTTTAAGATCAGACTAAAAACTAATTTTATGGAAAATCTATATCGACAAATTTATTACTTATTGGGTATATAGATTTTTTGATTATGGCGATTATGTCTGATATGCTTCCAATAAGCCAAAACACATTTCATACTGATTTCTATAAAAGGTATCTTTATTATAGAAGTGTAAGCTATATCTGTTTGTTTTTTTATTATAACAAATTCAAAATTCTCTTATAAGGACTAGATGAAATCTGTATTATTAAATCATTAGCTAAATGAAGGTTCAAATAGAAAGTAAATATCAATTTATATGATACTGAAACCAAATAGTTCTTTTAATAAAAGATAACACGCTGAAAATTATTGAGTATTTGCAAATCTCAAAAATCTATTGGTGAATTTGGCTCAACTTTTAAAATTATAACATCCATATCAAATCATAAAAGCAGACAAAAATTAAAGCCAAACCTATCGGCCAATTTTTTTTGATATTTTGATTTTTGAGGTATACTTTTAAAAGTGGATTTAAAGCACTTATGAAAAAACATTAACTTCTGTCGTTATGATTATTGATTTAGACAATAATGATTTTAATCTTTGATTATCAAAACACTAAAGTCATCTTTTTAACATTTGCTTGGTAGCATTAACTCAAGTCTAAAGTACTATTTTATGTGGCACTCTTAGAATTTTTGTATTCATTGTACACGCTGAAATAGTACCATTAAAGTTATGGCGGACTTTCAAAAAATAGTTTGGTCACCTTTATATTGTTGGAATTTATGCTGAAAGCCTGAAGTTAGATATTGCAATGATAATTTCTCCTCGTTTAAAGTTGTAAGGAACAAATATATTTAGTGTATTTTTTGTTATTAAAAATATTAAATTTATATCAAGGTCAAAATGACCCATAAATCAAATAAAATGCTTTATTTCAATGGCTTATAAGTAGATGTGCTAAAGCCAAGTCTTTACATTAGTTTACATCTCTTCTCTACTCTTGGAATAAAAAAAATTGAGAAAGGGACAGACTAGCCCATTGTCACTTTTTAATTTAGCAAATGAACGCTTATGGAGTGGAGTTTTTGGGTAAATCTGATTTGCTTATAAATGAAATAAAATCAAAAGAAACCATATTGGCATTATATTATGCAAAAATAAATGATCTTACTTAGTACTTTTAAAGTTAATTTCAGAAAAAATTTGACACAATGGTATCCGGCACATACAAGTGGTGTACAACCAAAATATAAGTTGGTTTAAACATATATTGCTATATCTCATGATCTTACTTAGTACTTTTAAAGTTAATTTCAGAAAAAATTTGACACAATGGTATCCGGCACATACAAGTGGTGTACAACCAAAATATAAGTTGGTTTAAACATATATTGCTATATCTCATGATCTTACTTAGTACTTTTAAAGTTAATTTCAGAAAAAATTTGACACAATGGTATCCGGCACATACAAGTGGTGTACAACCAAAATTTCATATCCCTAGTTTTACATTTATGTTTAGTTTTATTTCACCTAATTTTCAAAGATCATAATTGAATTAGATGGCCAAGCTATTCAAAACACGACCAAGCTTATCAAAATAAGACCAATATATTCAAAATTCTTTATTCTTTCAAATCATTTCATTTTAATGCAGATCCAAGATCACGAACTCACATATATCGAGTTGCTTAAGTATGGAGTGCAACAAGAAATCCAAGCAGGTTGTAGTTATTCATATAAAACTAGGAAAGAAAGAAATCAAATCCAATTTAATTGTAAGTGGCCGAATTGTCCATGTCGCTTCCTTGTTGATACACTTCCCGATGACAAGTACCACATACGAAAATGTATTAACACCCACAATCATTCTGCCCCTTTTCCAAACAAATCACAACAAATTACATCATATTTTTATAGATCTTATTTAACAAGATATTTTGAATCAAATCAAGACCGTGTTTACGCACAATTAAGGTGTTTCAAAGATCTTAATATCCCATTTGATAGTGGGATCATTCCGGAAATGTTTCAACAATCTACAGATGCTTTAAAAAAGTTTTCTAAACGCCTTCATGCAATCAATACCCGTTTCTCAGCGGATGATGTTACATCTCTTGCAATTTTTGTCGACATGGTTAAGAGTCATTCTCCAGATGATCTCATCGAGTTTATTCACGAGCCAGATCGTATGATTTTCTATTACGCCCCATTCGAAGCAAATGCTTTTTCACATCAAATACAAACTTATCACATTGATTCCACTTATAAGCTCTTGCGCTCTCGCATACCATTTTATGCCGTCACTGGCAAATTCGCGGAATCAATTGTTTTTCCGTTTTTGTATTTTTTCGTTTGGCCCGACACAAGTGAAAATATACAAGTTTGTCTCACAGCATATTTTGGCTCCATCAATCGCGAACCATCTTATTTTTCAATGGACTGCGCACCTCAAATCACAAATGCTGTTGAAACAGCCATCCCCTTATGCCAGATCATTTGGTGTGGCGTTCATGTGTTGCGCACTGTCATGAGAAAGGCTGAAAAGTTTCAAGATCGTTCCAACTTCGAAACTTTCTATAACTTAATGAAGTTATTGGTCTTTGGTTCTGAAGAGGAAGAAATTGATCCTGATGAAGTTTACAACAATTTAGAAGAAATTTTAAATGAGGAACCTGCTGCCCGTGAATACTTTGACCGACAGTGGCGCCATCATCTTGACAAGTGGATGCTTCGCTATATAAATGAAGGAGATGGAACAAACAACATCTCGGAATCACATTTCAAGGTTTTGAAGCACCAGTACTTCCCAGAAAGGCGAAATCTTCGACTCGATGAACTTGTCATCGAGTTATATTCCAGTGTTGTTCCTTCATTCCTGATTAAGTTGCAAATTAAAGGTCTGGATTCAGAGAGAAGTGTTAAAGTTATCAAAAAAGTCACAAGAGATTTCGAAGAAATGACACAATTTAAAAAAGTCGAATGCATCAGTATGCTTGAAGCTGTTCAGAAAGGTCTGAAAAATGATACACTTGATCCCAACATTGTTTACTCAACATTAAAAATATTATTGCAAAGAAAACATTTGATTTAATAAACATTTAATTTATTATAATTAATTTTTTATTACAGTATAGTAAAAAATGCTATAAATAAATTATTATATTTTATTAAAATGTGACTTTTAATAGTAAGTGAATAAAATAAATCAGGAATTGAGAAAGAAATAAGGTTAATTAAAAATAATGAAAATTACAAGTTTAAGGTTAATGAAAAAGTGACAATGGGCGAGTTTGTCCCCCACTCAAAAAAATTCAATAATGAGTGCTGATTTCGATAAAGCTTTAGAATGTCTAAAGACTGATGATATTGATTCATTCAAAAGTCTTGTTCCTTCTAAAGTTCCTTTAACAGCTGTGGTATGTTTTTAATTCTAACTACTTAGAAAAATCGAATTTATCAAAATTTTATAGAACTCTTCTTATGTATTCAATTATTGAGCATGCAATTGTATGTTTTCATTACCTAGTGGAAAATGGTGCTGATACTAATGCAAAAGACATTCAATTTCAATTCAACATATTCTATATCTTATAACCGAAAGTTCAAATGTACTTAATGGGATTCATTTTTAACTCAGTATTCCGCTATTCATCTCGCCGTTCAAGATAATTTGATGCCGTATTTATTAATTCTCTTAGAATACAAAGTAAATGTTAATTCGAAGGATGGCACAGGTATGACTCCTTTACATTGGGCAGCTAGAATGCAAAATCGAGATATGATTAAGCTCTTACTTGATTTTGGTGCAGATCCTAACATACAAGACTTTGAAGGCGCTACTCCACTGCACATAGCCGCTGACACAGTATCATATGACTGTGTTGAAACATTAATTATTCATGGTGCTAATCCAAATATCAGAAATGAGTTTGGAACCAAAGCCATTGAGTTAATTAAAAAGCGTGGGCATGATAAAGCGCTCGAAAAATCAAGATTTTAAGAAATATATTTGGTTGTTTAAAATTAATCTGTTTAAAACTTTAGCAATATTAATGGAATGTCCCTGAATGAGTTTATCAATATGTTATAGCATTGCTCAACTTTTCATTTGCTTTTTTTTCAAAACAATAAGATTGTCACTTTTACCAATCAAAATATTTGACAGAATTTTTTATCGTTTAGATAAATGAAACCAACTTCTCCACGTAGAGGGGATTCTCCAAACAAATCATTCAAGGATGATAGTCAATATACCGAGAAAATTGCTCTTCTTGAAGGAGAGCTTCAGGAAGCGCAGCGTTCCAAATTTAAACTTTTAAAGGAGATCGTTGCTCTCAAAAAAGGCCAATATGTTGAAGAAATTATCAAGCTGAGAAAAGAAATGTCAGAAGTTAAAGCAGCTATTGAAGAATCTTCTAAAAACAGCGAAATCATTGAACAATTAAGAGCCGAAAACGATCAATTACTTCAAATCAGAAACCAGCACGAAACTGATATGAAGTTAATTGAGGAATGCAAGACTATTTCACAAAAGGGCGATGCTTCAGAGGCTTTCTACGATAAACTTGATCGTCTTGAAGAGGAAAACGCAGAGTTAAGGCGCAAACTTGCTGAACAAAAAGAAAGCAACGATGAAATTTTCGAAAAGGCTGAAGATGCTGAAAGAATTGGTATCATTATCAAAAATTCGGACATTTCATTCACTCCTAAGGAAGTTTTAATAGCATTAAAATTCCGTTTACATCAACTTCAAGACGAGCATGATGCTCTTGTCGATGAAGAAGAAGATTACGAAGAAGAAGAGATAAATGAAGAAGATGTGCAAGAACTCAGAAAGCGTATCAGCCAATTAGAGCTTAGAAATGCCCAGCTCAACAAGGTTGCCTCTCCAAACTCTTCAAATACTGCTTCTCCGCAGAAAATTGAATCCATTATTCGCGAAATCAACTCAATCAAGGAAAAGAATGAAGCTCTTCGTGCTTCTGGAGCATCAAAGGGTATCGGAAAGACAAAAGAATACCAAGAACTTACGAAAATTTACCAAGATTTACTAAATCGCTCCCCATCAAAGCAGGATGCAAATGGAATACAGCGCCTCTTCAAGGCTATCGAAGCCCTTACAAACCGTGTCGATGCAGAGCTCTCCAGCGATGAATACTCGATAACAGATGATAATGAAAAAAGTGACAAAGAAAACGATAGAATTGAAAACCTCAAAGCACAGATCGAGCATCTTCAAAGCAGGTTAGAAGTGCTTGATCGTAAGGAAGCTCCAGCAGATGCAGCTACTCTTTTCCGCGAAAACCGTGAATTACGAGAAGAAATTATTGCTTTGAAGAATCAGCTCTCTCAGGTCGAAAACATCGAAGAACCAATGCTTGGAGAACGTAATTATGACGATTATCCATTCAAATTCGATAGAAAAGGATTTAATTTCTACGATGGAAAGAATGAAGTAGTTTTCAACGATATTGAGGAAGAGGATCAAGAAGAAGACTTCGGAGATGCTAAGGAACCATTCAGAAGTAACGTTGATATCGACAATGACGAACCAATCGGAAAATACGAAGAAGAAAAAGAGGAAGAGGAAGTAAAAAGTGACAACTTAAATAGCGATGATGAAAAAGACCATAAAACATTCGGAGGAACGAAGATGACACAAGAAGACTACAGGAGACTCATGATGAAAACACTTTCTCAACAATCTGACCACACAGATAGCGAAGAAAACGATCTCGGAGTAGAATGGCAGGATCTTACTGATGAAGAAGAAGAAGATCAAGAGGAAGAGTCTATTCAATCGGCTCCAGATTTCTAGATCTAATTCATGAAAAAAAAAACTTTTTATTTTATTATTTTCTTTTTAGGTATTGAGTTATGTCAAATTGATGAAGTTTATACTTATTTGTCACATGTAAAAGCAAATGTTTCTTTGATCTTAAAGTTTTTTTTTACAAAATTTTAATTTCCACTATAAACTGTTTCTTTCGCCTTTAATGTAAAAACTCATTCAGGTATTCATTAAATTCAGAGCAATCACATATCAAATTGAAATAAAATAGGATAATTCATTTGTGATTACTAAGTATTTGCCTGTTTCCATTCAACACATCTAACAAGAAATAATATAAGTACATTCTACATGTAATACTAAGAATCTCTTATTGAATAGGTTAAATTGCTCAAAAACATATTGAATCATTTGAATGATTCTAGTTTTATAATGATTTATTCGAAAGCATCAAACAATGGATTCAATTGATACTGAGAATTAACTAATATCTATCCAATTTCAATTAATCATTAGTTGATTTTCAAATAAAAAAAAGTTATTGAATTTGTTCAACAGGAATCCTTAATTATTTAGTTTAAAGATATTGCTCAAGGCGGTGGAAGATATCAGCGCAGCGGCATGAGTACATCCACTCGTTATCGTACCAGGAGAGAACCTTGACGAGTGTGCCCTGGCCTTCTGGGTTTGGAAGAACCTTTGTGGAGAGAGCATCAACGATGGATGAGTACTGGCAGCCGATGATATCGGATGAAACGATTGGGTCTGTGACGTATGTCATGATGCCCTTGAGGGAGCCTTCCTCTGTAGCCTTCTTGAGGGCAGCGTTGACTTCCTCCTTTGTGACCTTGGCGTTAACGTTGACTGTGAGGTCGACGAGGGAGCCTGTGATTGTTGGGACACGGAGAGCGAAGCCATCGAGGGACTTTGGTGGGAGACCGTGGCAAACCTTTGGAAGAGCGATAGCAGCACCTGTGGATGTTGGGATGATGTTCATGCCAGCAGCACGAGCACGGCGGAGATCCTTGTGCATTGTATCAGCGACAACCTGATCGTTTGTGTAGGAGTGGACTGTTGTCATGAAGCCGTTGCGGATTCCGAAGGCGTTGTTGAGTGTCTTAGCGACTGGGCCAAGGCAGTTTGTTGTGCAGGAAGCGTTGGAGATGCACTTTGTCTCTGGCTTGAGATCTTCATCGTTGACACCGAGAACGAGTGTGCATTCGATCTCATCAGCAGATGGGACGGAAAGGACAACCTTCTTAGCACCAGAAACAAGGTGGCCATCATAACCATCCTTTGTGATCTTGCCTTCAGCATCCTTCTCGGCCTTTGTACGGAAGATACCTGTTGACTCGAGGACAACATCGATGCCGAACTCCTTCCATGGGAGCTGGGATGGGCCAAGGCGGCCACCGATGGACTTAACAACCCACTTGTCAGCGCCTTCACCGACTGTGAATTCCTGCTTAGCCTCATCGACTGTGACTGGTTCTGGGAAAGCACGGTGAGCTGTATCGTACTTGAGGAGGTAAACGTTTGTCTTGATGTCACCAAGATCGTGGATAGCGACAACTTGGACATCCTTTGGGTAGAGCTTGCGGCAAGCGCGGAAAACGAGACGGCCGATTCTGCCGAAACCATTGATAGCAACCTTAACAACCATGTTTAGGTGAAAGTGAGATGATATTTTGTCTCTCAAATTTGAGAGCACAATTTGAATGATGGCTGGTCATATCACATAGAATTTAATGGGTAACATCAACCATATTCCATATATGGTGCTCATCACGAATATTAGCAATTGATGCTTATATTGAGCGGTTTTTCATCGTTGATTTTCAAATTTTCAGGGAGTAGGGGTAATTTTAGCTAAAAGTGACACACCTGTAAAAAGTGACACACCCGTGAAGGGTGTGATTACCGATCGGTAATTTCGACAGTTTAGAATTTAAAAATTTTTATGGAACTGTTGCGAGTTTCATAAAGAATTTAAGGAATATAAGCAAAGATTTGAATCAAAATCTTAGACCTAAGCCGCTCGATTCGCTCGCGGCTTCCGCGAATTACAGATCAGCAAAGATTTGAATCAAAATCTTCGAACTAAGCCGATCGCTTCGCTCGCGGCTTTCTTTATTATTTTAAATTTGCATATTTCCATCAAAAGTTCATAAGGTAAAAAATTTTGTTTATTTTTACTAAGAAAAAAAAGGTTTTTGATAATAAATTTATTTTATTTCGAAAAAGTAGCAATAATCGTAAAAGGGTATTGATAGGCTTGCTAAAGTAACTAATTTTAGCTGTCAAATACTTTTGTATTTTGAAGTAAATTAGTATAAATTTGTTTTTACTTTTATTTCGAAAAAGTAGCAATAATCGTAAAAGGGTATTGATAGGCTTGCTAAAGTAACTAATTTTAGCTGTCAAATACTTTTGTATTTTGAAGTAAATTAGTATAAATTTGTTTTTACTTTTATTTCGAAAAAGTAGCAATAATCGTAAAAGGGTATTGATAGGCTTGCTAAAGTAACTAATTTTAGCTGTCAAATACTTTTGTATTTTGAAGTAAATTAGTATAAATTTGATATTATTTTAACTCCCTTTGAAAAACTCAATTTTCCATACAGAGGGAACGGGAATAGCATCCAATATTCCCTGAGAATGGTTGCGCATTCTCAGTTCCCTCTATATTTCGAACGAAGCTCTCATCGGTCTTTTTTTTTAATACTAAACGTTTTTTTTTCCCTATCACTTTTAGCTAAAATTTGGGTTTGCCATTTTCAGGTGAGGCTTGCTGAAATATTATTTGTTATTCACATAGTAGTGCTTGGCCAATTAATTGTTCAAAATTCTGTGTGAATTCATTTTTTTCACTAGTGAAATAAAAAATATGATTGAATTCACGATACAAAGAGTGTAATGCCAGCCGATTGCGATCAATGCAAATGTGACTCAGATTGTCCGCGCAACTATTGGAATGCCTATATTATTTAATGGCCATAACTCGCACAATAAGAATTCGATTTTTTATTTTTCCTTTGGAGAAATGATTTTAAACTTGGATAAGGATGTCAATTCGGAAAATCGTTTTCATTTTAGGAGAATATAATTTTCCTTTTCGAAAATTTAAAAAGTGAGACGCGCAGGATTCGAACTTTTTTAAAAGTTGATTTAAATATATTCTAGTGTGGATTCTAAGGATAATATCATATTTAAAATAAGAATATACTAGTTTAGGTGGTATAATTTTTTTCGATAAATTTGAGAGCATGTACGTTTAGGACATCAAAAGTGTCAATTCGCTCAGCGAAAGCTGAGCTAGCTTCGTTCTCGAAAGAATAGGGAAGGAGTGAAAGAGAGTGATACAGATGTTGACACATTCATATCATTTCAACAAATTTTGATCAAATTGAAATTCAATGAAATTCAATTCACTTCATATCCTTCAGTCAGTACATTGACATCCTTCTACATCACAATGATAACTCGTGCATCAATAGTTCTACAACTAACTCAGAAAAAACAAGATTTTTACTTCCAGCCTACAGCTTTTAAAAAGTTTCGATGATAAAAATCACTCTACTCTTGTTTATCGATATGTTGTGATAGTAGGTAAACGTATTCTTATCAATATTAATAAAAATATTTTTACGAAAATCTGAACCAATTACAGAGTTATTCATAAAGTTTATGATAACTGTAATTACTTCATCTTTGTTTTATATTTGAATAAACAATTTAATTTAATTTGCATAATTTTTTTAGTTGAAAGACATGAAACTTAGTTGAGTTTGTATTATTTTTATCGTTCAATTCATTGTATATGTGAGTGATCCAGATATTTAAGATATTTAGAAAAAATTTATTAATTTGATTAACAAATTTTAATCAAAATAGCAAAAATCTATTTGATAGCTGTAAGCAAACAATAACTTTTATTTCAACCAAAATCACTTATTTTCATCTAAACGTATAAAATTGTCAATTTTATGAGAATAAATTTAAAATCTCATGAAATATAAAGGAGAGTAATATTTTTCAATTTTCTTTTTTTCTTTGTCTCAAATATTTTCTGTTGGGAATTTTCTTGTTATCAAAAAATAATTTTAATATTTGTTTATTTCATTACATACAATAAAATTTTAAAAACTCTATTTCTTCACAAGAAAATTTTTTTCCTTCATATGAAGAAACATTTTGTTCTCCATTTGATGCTGAGTCTAAATCTCGATTTTTGAATTTTCTTCTTTCCAAATTTCTTTTTTCCAAATTAGAAGTTTAATTCAAATTTTCAATAGTTTATATATTTTCTCAAACCGTCTTAGATTTTCTCACTTTTTAGGGATTTTCTCTCAAAATATACAAAAATAGTAATACCAATACATGTGTCTAATATACTTTAAAACCATCGTGATAAAATTCAAAAACGAAGAGTTCTTCTCTCCAAATTTTTTTCAAAATCAAAAAAATGAGATAAAAAAATGCGTTTGGAAAATTCATTTTTAGCATTTTAGGAATTTTCTCACTTTTCTTCCAAATTGACATCCTTAACTTGGACAATTCAAATTTATTGATTGATTAACTTGAAACCGAATTACTCTTATAAAAATTATCAAGTTTTCGCAAAAATTTCGTTTTGCTCGATGAATGATTATAAATGAAAGGCCAATATTTATTAAGTCATGATATCCATATATAACTTTACTTAATTACAAGATGTTGTCCCAATGTTATTGATGGCAAACCCAAATTTTAGCTAAAAGTGATAGGGAAAAAAACGTTTAGTATTAAAAAAAAGACCGATGAGAGCTTCGTTCGAAATATAGAGGGAACTGAGAATGCGCAACCATTCTCAGGGAATATTGGATGCTATTCCCGTTCCCTCTGTATGGAAAATTGAGTTTTTCAAAGGGAGTTAAAATAATATCAAATTTATACTAATTTACTTCAAAATACAAAAGTATTTGACAGCTAAAATTAGTTACTTTAGCAAGCCTATCAATACCCTTTTACGATTATTGCTACTTTTTCGAAATAAAAGTAAAAACAAATTTATACTAATTTACTTCAAAATACAAAAGTATTTGACAGCTAAAATTAGTTACTTTAGCAAGCCTATCAATACCCTTTTACGATTATTGCTACTTTTTCGAAATAAAATAAATTTATTATCAAAAACCTTTTTTTTGAGGATGTTTTATTGTCGTCTGGAAAAGTGACAAAATTATTATTGTCGTCTAAAAAAGTGACAAATTATTATTGTCGTCTGGAAAAGTGACAAAATTATCATTGTCGTCTAAAAAATAGATTTTTCAAGCATGTTTCGGTACCTAAATAAAGGAAGAACATCAATTCCATCTATGTATATAGTATGCAAACACGCATGATATATGGAGTAGCCCTTTATCTGGCTAAAAATCCTATTATTTGAAAATTCGCATTGTCGTCTAAAACCGCCAGACGACAATAATAATACCCCTTTTTTTTCTTAGTAAAAATAAAAATGTTATTTTATATCAAGTTTTTATTCATAAATTTTTATAATGTTGTATAAATTTCATTAAAATTTACGTACATATTAAGGTACTTATCTTAATAATGAAGATTTTATTTTGCAATAATATAAACGAAATTTTTTACCTTATGAACTTTTGATGGAAATATGCAAATTTAAAATAATAAAGAAAGCCGCGAGCGAAGCGATCGGCTTAGTTCGAAGATTTTGATTCAAATCTTTGCTGATCTGTAATTCGCGGAAGCCGCGAGCGAATCGAGCGGCTTAGGTCTAAGATTTTGATTCAAATCTTTGCTTATATTCCTTAAATTCTTTATGAAACTCGCAACAGTTCCATAAAAATTTTTAAATTCTAAACTGTCGAAATTACCGATCGGTAATCACACCCTTCACGGGTGTGTCACTTTTTACAGGTGTGTCACTTTTAGCTAAAATTACCCCTACTCTGTTATTGATCATCTTCTATAAATTTTATTAAATTTCTGATGATTTCGATTTTTTAAATTAAATAATTAAAGTATAAATAGTTTGCATTATATTTCATCCATTTTTCCTAAATATCAAAATTTTGAGAGAAATTTTTGGGCGGACACTTATACTAAGAAAAAATTTTGATACTATAAATGCTCGATCTCTAATGTCATTTTTTCAATGGCACGTGACTTCTACAATATACTCGGTGTATCAAGAGATGCTAACGATGATGCAATCAAGAAAGCATATAGAAAACTCGCTATGAAATGGCATCCAGATAAAAATCCAAACAATCAAGCCGAAGCACAAGCAAAGTTTCAAGAGATATCAGAAGCATATAATGTATTAAGTGATCCACAAAAGCGTAAGATCTACGATCAATACGGTGAAGAAGGTCTCAAAGTTGGTGGAAATCCAAACCCAGGTCCACAATTTGATTCCAACAACTTTGGAAGAGCTGGTCCACATACTCAATATTATACATTCAACTCTGATGATGCTGAGAAAATCTTCAGACAATTCTTCGGTCCAGGTGGCTTCGGATTCGGATCATTTGGCGACAATGATGATGTTTTCGGATCAATGTTCGGCAACGCCCAGAGACAAGCAGGTCGTCAATCAAGCGGTCCACAGTACCAAAGATTTACATCTGGAAATAATGGCTTCCCAGGAGCACATTTCCAGCAATTTACAGAAGCTCCAGAAGCAAATGATGGTCTATTCCAAGGCAGAGGCCATCGTATCGGTTCGTTAGACCCTAACTCAAATGATTTCTCAAGATTTTACACTTTCAGAGACAAAGCTGATACAAAACAGAAGAAATCACAATCACCAATGATTGTCGATGTAAACTGCACACTTGAACAGCTTTATTCCGGTTGCACAAAGAAATTAAGAGTTACAAGAGATATTAACGGCAAAAACGATGCCAAGCTTTTCCAGATCGATGTGAAACCAGGTTGGAAGGAAGGAACAAAGATCACTTATGATGGTGAAGGTGATATTAAGCCAGGCTACAAACCACAAAATCTAGTCTTCGTAATTAAAGAGAAACAACATCCATTGTTCAAACGCGAAGCTGATGATTTGATCTACGAACAGACAATTCCATTGAAACAAGCACTTGCAGGAACAAGAATTGACATTACAGGTGTTGATGAAAAGTCAATTAACTTAAGCTTCAACGAAGTCATTTCTCCAGGATTCTCAAAGAGAATTCCAGGCCTCGGAATGCCAAGAAAGGCTGGAGGAAGAGGTGATTTGGTTGTGAAATTCAACGTTGAGTTCCCTAAGTACTTGTCTCAGGAACAGAAAGATGCTATGGTAAGATATCTTCCAAACTAAGCTAAGTTTTTTGTTTATTCCTTTGTTTACACTTTGTTTTACGAATAAATTTTAAAATTTTTGTTTAATTAACACATTTAATTGATAATATCTTTTAATTACTATGTTTTCATGTTGTTTTGAGATCATATTTATAACAATTTACATATAATTTATTCGTTCAATAGAATTGTCATCAGCAATTCATGTAAAAATGTGTATTTTGATGAACAAATTCATAACTATCTTTCTTTGATGTATTGTTTCTGATATGTCATAAAAATACACATTAATCTAAGTTTTGGACGCATATTTGAAATGAGATAAAGTTTATTATATATGATTTCAAAGCAATTATAATGTAGTTGAACATAATATCCGTTTTCATACATAACAATGCTGAAGTTATTATAATACTTGATCATGTCAAATATCCAATAGAAACAATACTTGTTTTTGTGACGCAAAAATGTTGAACTATATTACACTCTAGATAATAAATATGGTTATTTTGATTATCCAAGAAAATAACTGAGAAGTTTCATTTTTTAAAAATAATCATATATATTTATAGGTTGAGTAATTCACGCAATGCACATCTAGTATTTATCATGAAGTTTGATCTCAATATGTTATTGTGCTTTTAAAATATTGAAGTCAAAGGTACTTTCATTCTGTCTCATAATTGAAAATCTAATTAACGTGATCTTGCACTGGAAATTGATCTGCTTGTTGGGAGGCATATTATTTCCAATGAAAATATGGGAATATCTTAACTGTTTGAAACAATATAATTTCAAATTAACATGGTTGTTTTTAAACGAAAAAATGTCACCAATAAATGTGAGTTGAAATTTAGATAAATTTATGAAGATGAATACGGTTGAATAGTTAGTAATTTGATGAAATGTTATACTGTTACATACGGAATGGGGTAAATTCGGCAATTAAAGCCTGAACCTTTAGGCTTATAGATGAATATCGGAGAAAAACGATCATCTCGTGCACAATTTTCGAGAATTGTTTGAGATATGTTTTTTCGATCAATTTCCAACTTACAAATCTGTTTTCGTTTTACTACGTGATATGTTATTCGAAATTACACCTCATCAACAATTTGAAAAGAGAAACCAGGATAAAATTAAAAAGCGCAAATATGCATTAATTATCTATGAACAATAAAATAAAAGCAAAACCAATTGAAAGAAGTTTTGAATAGAAAGTCTCATCACACTTTTCAATGCTCGATTTTTAAAAACTGTTTAAAAATGGAGCTTATATTGAAATAGTGTAGAGACTAAAAATTACCACAGACTATTTCAGAGGATTGAGTTGCCACTCAATCCTCTGAAAAGTCTGAGGTAATTTGCAAAGTTAATTAGCCAACTAAATATTTTATATAGATAACTTTTGCTATTGTGTATATTTGGAATTCTCAAACAGTATTAATAATCCACAAGTGAATTTGAAGCATGTAAATTTTTGGGGTTTAAATTTTGAACTTCGGTAATTTAAGTCAAAATTGCATAATTTTATTAATCATATTATACTGAGCAGATAAATATTTCTTCATAAAATTTTGTAAGAGATGGATTTCTGAAAAGTTAATCGTAATGTACACGATTTTTTCAATACAATTGGGTACTATTAGAAAATCGTATCGTTCTTTTAATCTGGTTGCTATTTTAATTGTAATATCATTCGTGTGAATATTTCGAAATTTTTCGTTTTAATTTTACGTGTCTCGATAGAAATTTTTGAAAACCAAAGATTTTTGATGTGCGTGACGAACCACAAGATCAGGTTCGAAATGCGAGAAGGTTTTAATATATTCGAAGTAGATGGTGATGTATATCCTCGCGTCTTCACTATCCTATTTAAACAGAAAGCGAATCTTGTTTGGTTAACTCAACAACTTGGAAGAGCCAACAATAAAGCCCCATCGAGAATCATTACCGAAATGATCGAGCTTGCGAAATCGCTTATCCAATGCAGTTACGCAGATCTTTTTACTACAACCACAAATATTTTACGAAGGTGTCAAGAGTTATTCACAGAGAAAGATATCACAAATGAAGAAAAGAATTTCGCAAATTCGATTCTTAAGTTTACTTATACTATTTCCAGAATTTTCAGTCAAAATTCATCCAAAATCCAAAATAGTAAAGCAGATAGCGAATATCATGTACTCGAAGAGGAAGAGTCCGAGCAAGAGGTTGATGAAAATGAATGTGTTCTATGTAGAATCTGCGAACAATTAATTCCAATCAAACTTTTACACGCCCACAATCAGAGCTGCCTCAAAGCATACGAATCCGAGTTCAACATGATAACTACCGATGAAAAAATCAGAAAACTACAGAATTTCATATCAAAAACAACATTAGATATTCCATGGCCCGGAGAGAAAGAAAAAGCCATCACAACAATTCTTCCTATTTTCCATTGTTTGTTATTACTCGATCACGCGTTAAATGGTGAATCTGATACCATTGATCACGTATACAATACGATCAAATTTATTCGAGTTCCATCTGAAGACCATATCCTTACAAGAGCCAGGAATCTTGTTCTAGAGAAGATGAAGGCTGCTCAGAACTACGCAGAAGCTTCCCAAAGATCACAAATGACTCGTTTAAGAAAAACAGATTTCGGAGTTCCAAGTTTACAAACAACCATCGCAGATTTCACTTTTATCAAGAGAATATCGAGCGGTGCTTACGCAAAAGTTTATTTAGCGGAGAAAAACAGCACAAAAGATACTTACGCAATAAAAGTTACTCCAAAGTCAGAATTAAGACAGAAAAACGAGGTCAGAAGAGTTCTTACTGAAAAAGATATTCTTCTCAAAAATTCAAACCCTTATATCGTAGAAATTTATTATTCCATCATCGGAAAACACAATCTGTATTTGGTTATGGATTTTGTACCCGGTGGCGATCTCTACTCCTTATTACAGAACATTGGAACTCTTGATGAAGATTCATCTCGAATTTATATCGCGCAAATCGTTCAAGCTTTGGATTTCCTTCACGGAAAAGGCATATTACATCGAGATCTCAAGCCAGATAACATTTTAATCTCCTGCGAAGGAAAATTAAAACTTACGGATTTCGGTTTGTCGCTTTATGGAGCTTTTGACCGTGGAAACAGTGAAGGCCTTGTTGGAACACCAGGATACATGGCACCAGAAATCATTTTATCGCAGCCACATAATCAATGTGTTGATTATTGGTCTTTAGGTGTCATTTTATTCGAATTGCTTACTGGAATTCCACCTTTCAACAGGGCAACTGAGCAGGAAACATTCCAGGCCATCGTTTCCGGAAAATGCGATTGGTCATTATTGGAAGACGTTTCAAATGACGGAATTGACTTCATAAGAAAGTTGCTTACTGTTGATCCTTCGAAACGCCTGGGAGCGAATGGAATTAGCGACATTAAAAACCATTCTTGGTTTAAATCAATTAATTGGGACAAAGTTGAGGAACTCCCACCGCCTTTTGTTCCTAAAGTGACTCGTAATAGCACAGAATACTTCGAAGAAAGATACGAGTTCCTTAAAAGCGATGTAATCGAAAAAGATATTATTGAAGATATAGAAGATGCCAGAAAGGTCGTTCCTAGATCTGTATCAATGACTGACCTCTCTAAGCAGCAAAGCTTCATGAGAAACTCAGATTCTGACTCTTCAGACGATTCAGAGATTATTGAATTGTATCAGTCTATTTCTCTCAAGAACTTATCAAGAAAGAGCACAAATGCTGTAAAAACTAGAAGAATTAGCAGCAAAAGTGAAGATAAGACGTTTTATAAGCTTGGAACGTCTAATAGCTTCTGTTTACCACCACCTATTCCTACTAAATAATTGTTTTGTACTTTTTTGCGTATTTTTGATTATGTTATGTATTATAAAGTTGTTATATTATGTGAAATCTTGACTTTTTTCAAGTTGTGCCTATAATGTCATGTGGACATTAAGCAACAAAACTCATTGGTGTAGAAAATTTAATCATTTCGGATTCAAAACGAGTCATCGAAAATAATCAATCGCTACGTTCCTATAGATCAATAAATTTCGTTAAGTTTGTCTATGATATAGTTGTTTGAGATCGTTATTTTAAGTAACGAATTTAAAATTTCGAATAAAAATCTGGTATATATATGAGATAAACGCTCGATTTACTGTCTAATGCTCAAAAATGTATTGATCTCTTCTTTCTTGGTCTAGACCAAAAGATAGCTCCTCCAAATTTTTCTTATTTTCAAGGAAATGAAGACAAAACACTATAAAATATAAATGAAAAAATCATTTTTGAATTTTTTTTGGAAGTTTTTAAGTTTGATTTCATTAATCTCAAACATAAACAAGAATTCCCTTGATTCTAAATAGGTAAATTATCATTAATTTATGTTTAGAATCTCGAGATGCTTACGAAATATGAAATTATATCAAAATTTATGAGACGATTATATTGATTATCGTAAAAATCGTTCATGGCTCAAACATTTGTGTATTACATTAATTAATTTAACATAAAATTAAGAAATTAAATATAATAAGTTTACGTATTGACAGTCGTAAAAATTATTTTGGTTGGTTGATAGTAATTGAGTATCCCTGCTGTGGTGGATATCCTGGTTGTCCTGGATAGCCGCCCTGTGGTGGATAGCCTTGTTGTGGTGGGTATCCCTGCTGTGGAGGATATCCCTGTGGAGGATAGCCACCTTGTGGTGGGTAAGCTCCTGGTGCTGGTGGGTAAGCACCCTGTGGTGGATAGGCACCTGGTGGTGGATAGGCACCTGGTGGTGGGTAAGCGCCTGGTGGTGGATAAGCACCCTGTGGTGGATATCCTGCTGGTGGTGGTGCAGTTACATTGATAGTAATTGGGCCTGTTGGAGCACCTGGAACTGTAGCGCCTGGAACTGGTGCACCACCAATGACTGCGTTTTCAAATGGCTTCATATTCTGAGTGGCCAAATGAATGACAAGGTGAATTTGGCCTGCGCTTCTGCCAGCCTTGTAGGAGTTAAGCATGTACCACTTGTCGACAACCTGGCCGACATTGAACTCTTGCTGGTTGAAGTGGATGTAAGCGAAGGCATCATTTGAACCAATAAAATCATAATCGACAACTGTGATGTTAAGTGGGGCCTTTGGGTTGGTAACTGGAATGCTGAAGGTTTCATTCC
This sequence comes from Trichomonas vaginalis G3, assembly GCF_026262505.1. Lineage (NCBI taxonomy): Eukaryota > Parabasalia > Trichomonadida > Trichomonadidae > Trichomonas > Trichomonas vaginalis. Next base: position 19,803,481 of record NC_067207.1, read on the forward strand.
AGACTGGATTGTAGGATTTCTTGATGACTTTAGTCTTACACTTTTCGTTGCCAAGCTGGATCTGAACGTATGGATCGACCTTTCCAAATGTATCGACCTTTGGGAGATCTTTGGCTTCAATGACCTTGATGTTGAATGTAAGTGTCATTTATCAAAAATGATTTATAACTGGCTTTTCTATTCGCTGTTTCAGAAAAATTTCTAGCCAGTTCACTTTTGTGAAATAATCCAATTGTAAAAAAATTATTAATATATTATACAAGTATTAAAATATCAACAAAAGTTTAGATTAAATGATCGTAACTTGAAATTTTTCTTCCAAAAAACGTGCGAAAGTTTAATATAATGATATTGTAATAAACAGAAATTCATCAAAAGTGACAGCTCTCAATTTTTTGACATTTGTAAATTCTAAATTGAATGAGAAAAATGAAATAATACTAAGCATAATACAATATTCTAGATTTAATTATAATTAGGAAAAAGTTAGTTTTGAGAGTACTTTTCATAGGCATATAGAATGAAATCTTCTGAAAAATCAAATTCAATGATCTTAAAAGCGAATAATAAACCTCAAAATTTACGAATAGAATGAGTGGGAATATAATGCTTATCTATCATAAAACCATATGAAATATCAATTTTTGCTTTACGCCTAATTTTTGACGACAATTAGCAAAAAATGAAAGGTGACCAAACTATTTTTTGAAAGTCCGCCATAACTTTAATGGTACTATTTCAGCGTGTACAATGAATACAAAAATTCTAAGAGTGCCACATAAAATAGTACTTTAGACTTGAGTTAATGCTACCAAGCAAATGTTAAAAAGATGACTTTAGTGTTTTGATAATCAAAGATTAAAATCATTATTGTCTAAATCAATAATCATAACGACAGAAGTTAATGTTTTTTCATCAGTGCTTTAAATCTACTTTTAAAAGTATACCTCAAAAATCAAAATATCAAAAAAAATTGGCCGATAGGTTTGGCTTTAATTTTTGTCTGCTTTTATGATTTGATATGGATGTTATAATTTTAAAAGTTGAGCCAAATTCACCAATAGATTTTTGAGATTTGCAAATACTCAATAATTTTCAGCGTGTTATCTTTTATTAAAAGAACTATTTGGTTTCAGTATCATATAAATTGATATTTACTTTCTATTTGAACCTTCATTTAGCTAATGATTTAATAATACAGATTTCATCTAGTCCTTATAAGAGAATTTTGAATTTGTTATAATAAAAAAACAAACAGATATAGCTTACACTTCTATAATAAAGATACCTTTTATAGAAATCAGTATGAAATGTGTTTTGGCTTATTGGAAGCATATCAGACATAATCGCCATAATCAAAAAATCTATATACCCAATAAGTAATAAATTTGTCGATATAGATTTTCCATAAAATTAGTTTTTAGTCTGTAGGGTTGTACAAACTGGCACAATTTTGCGGGCCGCGTGCCAGGAGCTGGCACGCGGCCAAAATCAAAAAAGTGGCCAAAAATCGGGCTCCACCCTTTCCACGCCACTCGGCCTATGACCACAATTATATAATATGCTCATTATTATTTTTTCTTCTTTTCTCTTCTTTTTTTTTTCTTTTTCTCTTTTCTTTCTTCTTTTTCCCTTTTCCCTTCCTTTTTTTCTAGTTTTGGAAAGGAAAAAGTAAAAAATTTAATAATTAATTTTATTACTATGAAAATATACTTTTTAGCTTATATTGTAAGCTGTGAGAGTTTTAAGTGATGGAAGATATAAATCAAATTTGAAATTCAACAAATCTTGTTATGATTAAGTTGAATATTGTACTCTAATTAAGAGTTTTCAGTTATGAACTCAGGTATTATATAATAAAAGTATAACTCAAGATAATAAAGAGGTTTTTAAAATGTAGATCTGAAAATCAAACTATGCTTGTTTGATATGATTAAGTTGAATAATGTTATTTTATTAAATGGTTCAAATCTGTGAAATCGGCAATTACAAATTAAAGGCGTAGTTCAAAAAATTAAAGAGATTTTAAAAATTTAATATCAGAATTAAACTAAAAAAAGGATTTAGTTATTTCAGTAATTATCAGAAAAGGTTAAAAAGATAGGAGTAAGTAATGAGACTTGAGTGAGATGTGAGAAAATCAATAATGTAAATAATTAAATCTTAGAAAATCGAGAGAGTAAGTAGTAATGAGAGTTAAGATCTGGTTAGTAAGGTAGTAATGAGAGTTAAGATCTGGTTAGTAAGGTAGTAATGAGAGTTAAGATCTGGTTAGTAAGGTAGTAATGAGAGTTAAGATCTGGTTAGTAAGGTAGTAATGAGAGTTAAGATCTGGTTAGTAAGGTAGTAATGAGAGATCTGCGGGCAGTAATGATACATCTATGAGTACATAACTAAAACCTGAGTTCTATGAGCGAAATCTGAGAGCTAAAAGCTGAGAGATCTAAGGTAAGTAATGAGAGAAGAGAATTTGAAATTTTACAAAATACGTTTACTCATACAAAATAATTCGCATTCTTTTATAACGAATCTCAATGCCAATTAATACATAAAACAGATTTTAGCAATCAATTGTAAGATTTAGAAAGATTTTATTTATAATCTCAGCCAAATTAACAAATATTTTATTGATTTCGTAAAAAATAGCAATAAAACATAAAAATATGACATTCTATTTTTCCAAAAAAATTTCAAAAATCATTTTTTAACATGAAATTTATATTTTTTAATATTATTTTTTAAATTTTGAATTTTTTTTGGAATTTTCAACCATGTCAAAAGTCGGGATCTACAAATGTATTCTCTTTGACATAGGATAAAAACATCCTTTCTTATAATTTCATTGTAAAATAAAATTTTCTTAAATTTATTGAATCCAAACTCAACTTTGCAACATTTTATTATCATAAAAACTAAGAAACATCAGGTAAACTTCAATTTGGAGAGCTTAAAATCATATCTAAATTGAAAAATAAGGGGAAAAAAATTGTAAAAAAAATCTCATTAGATGGGGCAAAAAGTGACTTTTTTAATGTGTTTTTTTAAAAAATCGTGCCAGCTGGCCAAAAAAGGTGTGCCAGCAGGCGTGCCAGTTTGTACAACCCTATTAGTCTGATCTTAAAATAAATTTAATTTTTTATAAAAAAAATCACATTTAAAAGTACCTTTTTAGTAGCTCGAAATCCTGTTGGTGGATTTCGGGCGTACTTCAAAATTAGCTTTTCTTCTACATATGCAAGCTATATTTTAAATATGGAGCAAATCGGATCGGCGAAAGTAGTTTAGTTACCTTTAACAATATTGTAATTAACGATATAAGCCGAGAAATAACTTAACATAGGGTATGTATCTATATGTAAAGGAGTTATAATATAGTTTCAGACCGGCTGATCAAAATTAATCTCAATAGGGTCAAAATTCCTGTAATCGGCGGATACAAGCATATATCTTGTATTTCCTATCTTTGTGTCACAGCCTGGAATGTATTCTTTCTGTCCATGAACGTGTCCGTAAATACATATATCAACATGAGCTGCTTCAATCATTGAAGTAAAGATATTAGGTTCTCCTTTATCAGAAATTGGTGGGAAATGAAGCATAAGTATTTTCTTGTAAGAATCATCGTATGAAGTTAAAGCTGCAAGTGCTTTCCTCAAGATTTCGAGCTCTTGGTTTTGGTGCTTTCCAAGGCGTCTCATAATACCAACATGACCTTCCCAAGGAAAAGCGCAATTAAAACACCAAAACATTGCTCCGGATATTGCAACATTTCCAATAGTAATAGCTGTTCCTCTAAGAACTTGCATGTTTGGTGGTAAAAGTGTCTCGTAATCTTCTGGATTTCTATCTGCCCATTGATCATGATTGCCTTGACATAAAATCACTCTACATGTTAGTTTTTCAATAAATTCGAAGCTTGGTTGTGCAATATCTGGATTGTTTGCGTTAATTAAATCACCTGGAGCTAATAAAATGTCTTCTTTTTTGAGTTTTTTACATATATTAACACGTAACTTTTCATGGTGATCAATCCATTCTGGTCCATATTGATCCATAGTGTGACCAGGAATGTGCCAATCACTCAATGCATAAAATTTTGTCATTCAGTTATTAATATATCCGTGTAAACATCTCAAATTAAATCTTCAGATTTACACTTCTTTTTACTCTCCGGAAACATAATCTAAGTTCGTTATCATTACCATAGCTCCTCACACTATTTTTAAAGAGAAATCCACTTATAATGCTAGCTACTATACGATAATTTTGATAATATATTTCAATTACTCTCTATTTGTGAATTCGACGAACATTGTAATCTAATTAACACACACATCTATGCATAAATTTTTGCTCTAATAAGTTACAATGACATTCAATAAATTTGGATTTGAAGATATGCTATTCGAACTGGTTTCATGTGTGAAATCATGTTTTATAATCTATACTTAGTAATTACACACACTATTTTAATCTATTCAATCAAAAAATGACGGGGAACCGATCATTCCAATAATTTTGTCACTTTTATAAAATGTCAAGTTACGAAGCTGCTATTGAACAACTTTCAGAGATGTTTCCAAATCATCAAAAGAGCACCATTGCATCGACATTGCGCTCGAAAAATGGTGATCTTCAGAATACAATCAACGCACTTTTGAAAATGAAACCAGATAAAGGACCGAAAGTCATTGAAGATGCACAATCACAACACATATTCCCAAGTGATTTCATGAGATGGCCTAAAGATGTTCAATACGTTAAAGTTTTTACGGATAATAATTCAAATTCACTATTCGATGATGATTCTCAAATGATTCCAATAGAATCAAGCAATGTACCGACTGTTGCTGACGAAAAGACCTTATCTGTAGAGCATTTCAAAGCTACAAATTCATCTACTTGGGAGAGCTTTAAACAGAAGTTCAAACAAGGAAGATCCTACGATCAGATATAATTTATATACTTTTGTATTGTTATTTTTAAATATTAATTCATTTTCGTTCCTTAGTGTTATTTTTGAACTAAATATAGATAATTCAATGAGCATGTACGAGTGAAATGCATAACTCAATGTAATTTTTATAATTGAGTGTCTATATTGAAATTTTTAAATATTTTTCTTGAAATGCAGTATTAGAAAGCTTGCATCTTTTTTTATTTGACAACATCTTCATATGTTTCCTACTTTTGTTCCATTTATTCATAAGTGATGACTTCTTCCTTATCTTTGTTTCTTATGAGTAATGTTAACCAGCTTCCAAACCCTTCAAAACTGTTCAGAATGGGTGATGATGCATATTTTATTTCAAACGAACATAATTCATTCGGAGTTGCAGATGGGTTTGGAGTATTTGATCCAAGCCATGGCGACAATTCATCGTATTGGCCAAGAGAATTCATGAGTTTATGCAAAGAACATTCAGATTTAAGCACATCTTATGAAATTGCAAAAACAGCTTACGAAAATTTAGCAAGGAATAGATCTGGATCAACAACATTCTCAATTGTTAAATTATCACCAGAAAAACTTTACTTCTATACACTAGGAGATTCTTCTTGCGCAGTTCTTAGAGATTATAAACTTGTATTTAAAACAAACAACACAGTTCACGACGAAAACTTTCCATATCAAATAGGTACAGTTAACAATGTTTCCATTGAAGCAGGTACAAAACAATGGGTAATTCCTGAATTTGAAGACACTATTATCTGCGCAACAAAAGGTCTCTGGAAGAATGTTGGTAAGCAAGAAATAGAAAGAATTGCCACCAAATCTTGGATGGCAACAGGAATTCCATATCAATACACAAAATTATTAGCAAAGAATTTAGCTGATGCAGCTGTTATTCATGCAACATCAGTTAAATCAAAAGCTTCTGATTCTGATGATTTCATTCATGAAAATCTTCATGATACAACAGTTGTTGCTTCATATGTTTGCACAAACGAAGACCAATAACTTATATCATACATTGTTATTACTTTATAAATACTAATTCTTAATTATTAGTTTTTATTTTTAAATATTTTAAATTACGACGGAAAAGCATCAAAACATATCTTTCCATCTTCTCATTTTCATAATGTATGATCTCATATTAATCAATTCCTATCAAAACAAATTTCAAAAAATATTTTTTCTTTATTCACAAAAAAAACATGAATTAATTACAGATATCTCTTTGAATTAGGACGTATTTATAAAGTACAGCCAGTAAATTATCTGTTACCATATTCATTTATGCCCAATAATTGATTTTCATAATAAAACAATTGCAAAACAGAAATTTATTATAAAATATTATAATTTACAAACATAAAAACAAAATTATATATCGTATGTAATTGAAACATCATCATCAGTCAAAACTTCCAAAACATCAGGACATAAGCGAAGTAGTACATCTAATTTATCGGAAGTAAGATCTAGATGACTATGATTTGAGTATTTAAAGCTTGTACTTGAATTACTTGTCTTTTCTTCTTCGTCAGATTGGTCAGATTTTAAGTAGATTGGAGATAAATCAAAGTTAATATCGGAATCATTCAGCATAGTTATATTAGTATCAAATGTTACTTCTCTTGTTCTAATTTCAATATTTTGATCATTTGATGGTGAATCCATTGGTTTTTGAGTATGTCCAAATGCATTATTTGGTGGTGTGTCGGGAATTGTCTCTGATTTCGTTTCAGGAATCTTGTTTTCTTTGACAGTATTAACTTTAGTTTTCTTGGCTTTATTTGTATGTTTTTTAACTGATTTCGCCTTAGATTTTACTGATTTATTATCGGTTTTTGTATTTGGCTGCGTTTCTTCAAGACAAGTTGATTTTATATTCTCAATTGCTTTATTATATCGTTCAAGTAAAGTTTTACTATCAGTTGTATTAGATTTTGCTAAATCTTCTTGTTTTACTTTCTGTGACTTTGCTTTATTCTTTCCTGTCGTAATTTTTGAATGTTTAATTTGATTTTTTGTATCATTTGGATCGATGTTGGATATATAGATAGTCTCACCAGGAACTACATCTGATATTGATCGAATAAGTTTGCTTGACGAGGAAAATAACGATTTAAATTTATAATTGTTTAATTTTTTCCGTATTGCTGCCACCAAAGCATCAAATGTTCTTGGAATCACAATTTTAATACCCAAATAGTCATTCTTTTGGTTATCTTTAACGAATATGTAGCTAAAACTTTGCATAACCAAAAAGAATTATTTTTGGCAGTTCTCAATGAAAATTCAAATTTGATAAACAAAGATCTACAAACATATAGAGAATTCGATTATAATATTTTTCTATATTACATCGTTTTATTTATTTCTAATTTTATTTCCGTATGACAATCAATAATTGAATAAAATTATATGCATATTCGGAATAATAATTAAATTGATTGGTTTTAGATGATATGCTATTATAAGTTGTTTTATTATGAAAATGCAATGGCAAGCATGCATATATTCATGATCTTTCATTTGGTTGAGCGAACAATCTATATTTGGAAACGATCTTTATTTGTTTTTATTGATAACTATTAATAGTAGTTTCACTGATTTTCTATATTGTTATCAATGGTATTTTTCTAGTAGAATTGAAATCCAAAACTTTTGAATTCAATATTTGTTATCAAATTCAATTGACTCAATTGCCCATAGGTGAAGGAATCTCTAAAATAGAAACATGGACCAATCATATTGTTTCAAACATGTCTTTTACAAGAAATATGAGATTTTAAGAAAAATGAATATATTATCTCTGCTATTATTACAAGCTTAAAGTTCATCAAATGGGCAGTTGTAACCCACCATTCATTTGCTCAGCAAGGTCATGAATCAATTATTATAACTTTATTTCAATAAAATGTCTTATAATAGCGTTGCAAAAATAGATAATATTTTATACACACATAAATTTACATACTTAAAACAAAAACATATAATGTTTTATTCCAATATTTTGAAACATATGTTATTTTCCAGAACAAATGAAACACCATTGTAATAATGCTCGAGATAGAAACAAATTCATTCTATGTTATCCTAAAATGACTTTTTTTATATCAAATTCTTCAACAATTACTGAAATAAGGTAAATACTTAAAAGAATTTATGTATCTACATAGAACACTTTAGTATGATATCTGGCACCACACTTCCGATAATTCTCCTTACCGCTATTCAATTTTGGCTAAATTTGTGACAAAGGTTAAATTTTTTCATAACGCGGTAGTAAAGTTTTGAATACAATTCAAATTTGATACGATTTTCGGTTGGTAATTACATCATATCATTAATAACAATGAAAGAACTCGCAGATAATCCACTTCTTGATTCACAAGATGAGCTTGAATCAGTAGAGCGCGAAAGTGAAGTTCCTTTTTATAAAAAGAATTATTTTATTTATGGAACTATGATTTGTAATTCTATTTTGATTGGAGCAATCATCAGCATGATCATTACATTTTCAGTTAACTCCAAAGTATCATCTATCTCCAATCAATATGATACACTTCCAAATTGTGAATCATATTCATCATTCACTTGCAATGGTTCATCATCTTCAATGGATTACAAATATTATAATAATACTTGGAACACTCCAAAGCGCGGTCAAGATCTATGGAAGCCAGGATTCCAGGATATGTCTACCTTAGTAGGATATGCACAATTAAAGTATGCTTCTGGAATGAAATCATGCACAGTAAATATTCTTACCAAGACATCAACATCACTCAATTTAACATATTATTTTGATGATGTTGCACAAACATCAAATTCAAAGACATTTGATTCCTCTTACACAAAAACACTCTCAGTCAAAGTTGTTGCCGAATCAGGAGAGACTCTTATACTCGACGGTGTTGACTTCATTTGGAATGTAGCGTCAATTAAGTCTCGTGATTATGATTACAGAAAAGGACAGAAAGGAGCAATTGTTGAACTCTTTGGTTGGCCAGATGATGATGTTGCACAAGAATGCAAGTTCATTGCCGATGCAGGTTACATGGGCGTAAAAATATTCCCACATCAAGAGCAAATCATGTCATATCAACCAATGGAAAACATGATGAATCCTTGGTATTTCATGTATCAGCCAGTATCATATAGATTACAAGGAAGAATGGGAACTCGCGACCAACTTAGAACTATGATAAATACATGCAGAGCTTTAGGTGTCAGAGTTTATGCTGATGCTGTTGTTAACCATATGTCAGGCAATGGTAATGATTTATCAAATCACAGAAATTCAGGTTCAGGTTGCACAACATGGGGAAATAAGACATCATCTGCTTATGAAAATGGTTCTCCATATTATACACCAGCTTACACTTATGAAACAAATCCAAATACAGGAAGAGGAACAAATGTTTTGGAATATCCAGGCGTTCCTTATGGTCCAGAAGATTTCCATTGTGACAAGGCTCTCAACTCATGGAATGATGCAAACATTCTTGATAGCGGTTGGCTTTCAGGTCTGGCAGACTTAGATACATCTAAGGAATATGTTAGACAAAGAATTGCAGATTTCATGATTGATCTCATTTCAATCGGATTCTCTGGATACAGAGTTGATGCTGCAAAGCACATTAGACCAACTGATTTAGCTGCAATCTTTGGCAAAGTTAAGGAAGGATTAGGAGGCTCTTTACCAGACGATTTCATTTCATGGTTAGAAGTTCTCACAGGTGGTGAATCTCAACTATTAGTTCAAGGTGATGGTGATTACTCATTTACAGGCGGATTGACTAAATATCTTAAGGCAAATAACTTCACTGATGATGATGTTCTAAAGATCAAGATTTGGTGGAGCGGATATCCATCTGAGCCAAACAATGATAATGGATCCCTTGACATCAGACGTAAAGCAATTCAAAATGATGATCATGATCAACAATCTGATGGTTCATCATCAAGAGATATGCATGATCAAGGTTGTGTTCTCATCAAAGGATGTGATGCTTCTACACATAGAAGCTTTGAAGTTAAACTGTTCGAATCTCCAAATGGACTATCCAATCAGAATGGTCCTTTCATCATACTATAAGGGAGAAACAGGATCAATGGGTATCCCTGATGGAATGTCAACTTGTGACAAATGCACTACAACATGCTCAGGATGCAAAGATAGGCCATATGTAAAGGCTTATAGTGAGTCTGCTACATCATACCCAGGTGGTAGTGGCTACACATATGTCCACCGCGACTCATCAATTATTAGTGCTATGCAAAACTGGATGAAATTATAAATATTTCATTCTAATTGAAAACTTAACTAAAAAGTACTTTTCTTCAATTAAATATTATTTCTAGCAATACTACTCTATATATATAATATGACTTTTGGCATATCTCCATTAGAAAAAGAAAATCTCTAAAACTTTTCGAATTTTTCGAGTAGGTGACAAAAGTGCATACTCTTAAACAACCGTCGGATTTCCGGGTGAAATCGTGACACACTTTCGTCTTTCGTAGGCAGTGGTGGTTGTTACAAAAGGTAACTTCGAATGTAGCGTGAAATCTGCAAAAAAAATTCTGAAATTTGAATGGAGAACACAAAAATTGAATAGTTTACGTCAATAAAAAAGAGAAAAATGAAGCCAATGTGTCTCGAACCTAGGACTTAGAGCAGCAATCACACTGTTTATAACATTACACTACATGCATCTCTCACCTCAGTGAATGAGATCAACTATATGATAACTTTTTCCCCATTAGATTCTTGTGGAAAAGTGACAAATAGCAACTTTGACCCTCTCTCCGAATTTTTCCCAAAAGTATTGAGCAAATTTACTAGATAGAAGAGAATTGATTCCAGAAAACGATGTTTAAACCTCCTGAAATTTGAGGTTTCTTTACAAAAATTTCAATTAAATGTTTTGCTTTTTACTTTTTTCAGGCATTTCTGCAGATAAAACCCTTTCACTCCCGCATCAAAATGCTGTAACAACATATTGCAGTCAAGTGGATGGTGAAATTATTGAGTTTTTCACTCCAATTGGCGCATCTCGATTTTTAATGACAATTGTCGGCATTTCAGAATATGTAACAAGCTATCTTTACAGAAATGTACTCGATGATGGTGATCCTTTTGATCCATCCCAACAAAATACATTTATGTTTTCAAATCCCGTGGCAAAACTCCAGTTTAATTTTGTTTCAAAAGGTTGTGTTAGCGTTGCATCAACAGAATTTTCGCAAAGCGAATGCTATTCGGGCATAGAAGTCGTTACAAAACTTGAATCTGACGCTTTTTACCAAGTCCAACCAGGAATGGACCGATGTATATTCTTTGCTACAGCGTCAGATGGCATGTACTTCATTGCTAATGAATCAAATTTAGGTTCAGACACTTTAACAGCGTTTAAAACGTCAATAATAGGAAATTACTACATAAAAATGAGAAACTCAGATACTCACACTTCTACATTATCAACGGGACCATGGTTATTTAGATTACAAACGTCAAATTCGAGTTCAAATTACAATGAATCAGAACCAAAGGGAATTCACTTATATTTCATGTCAAGAAATGGTGCAAATTATGCTATACAGAGCTCATCCACCCCAGAATACATCGAAGCCACTCACGAAAACACAACAATTTCAAAAGGTTACACTTTGCCTGTTTTTGGAGCCGCTACACCTGTCATAATGTTGTGTTCTTTCATATACACAATTATACATTTGTTAAGAAAGCCAAAACCAAAGAATGATGAAGAAAAAATCGAAGAAGTAATTTCTGATAAAAGTGAGACTAAATCGAGCCCAAAGACCGATGATAAACTAGAAAAACTTTCTACTTCTGAGTCATCAGCAGAAGACCAATGACTATTCCTATATTTTGTTTGTATTTTGTTTTGTAAATTTCTATTTATTCAATTTCAAGATTTTTAACGCATTACAGTCTGTGAGTATCCTTATTGTTTGTGTTTTTTGATTGAAATAGGTATTAAATATCAAAAATTGAATTAATATTTTTGCAAAACCAAAATATATGCCTATTATTGAGAATAATATTGTTTACCTGAATGTTTTGAGCAATTTTAATGTATGTACCCTCATTAAGATGTTAAATTTGAAAAATATAAAATGAAATTCATTGAACTCTCAATCAGGTTGAAGCATCATAAGTATAAGTAGAATCAAACTAAACATACATATATGTAGGATTTTTCAAAGGTGTTATGCAAAACATTTACATCATATTTACAAAATCAGATTTTTGAAGTCATTAAATCATTATTATTTTGATATTCATAAAAATTTAGGAATATTTTAATTAAAAAATCAAACATTTTATCTATATCAAACAAAAAAAAATATCAATAAAATCAAGCAGTCATTTCTATTTCATCTTTGAAAGTTGAATTCTTCGTGAAACCATTCACTTCATCACTTCTTTGGTTTCCTTCACTAGAATTCTTCTTTTTCTGGCACAGTTTCTTGTAATAGAACAAGAAATAAACAACGAAAGCAATCAGAATTCCAGATACAAGTAAAATAACAATCAACATAAATATTTCATTCTTTGACAATCCGAAAACATTTCCTCCAACTCCAAAAGAATGTTGAACGTTGAAATCATCACATAATTTCTCATCACCGCGTTCAACATTCACACCAAGAGCTGTTGGATAAGGGTAGTCATAATCAACGAAAACTCTATACATTTCATTCACGTCAACTCCATCGAAATAAGTTGAAGAATCTCCTTTGACGCACAAAGCGAAAATTCCGAATTGCGCAAACATAGAATTATCATCAGACAAGAAATTTTCATGAACAATAAATTTCGATTGCGGCAATCTTGCAATATAACTCAATTCATTTTCATAATACATTTGAGTTACCACATCATTGCTACTTGCTGTTGTTACATTTTCAGGAATTTCAATAAAATCTTCACCATTATAAGCAACAATTGATTGAACAACACCTGTTAACTTATCAACAACAAAGAAATTATCCTGAACTTTTAGATAATAATTATCATCAGCGATTTCTATTTGTAATTCACTACTTTTCATTGCTTGCAACAAACTCTTAAATATATTTGTATGAAAATGTTTTGAGAAGTAAATATAATCTATATCACATCTATTAAATACAGCAGAAGCAGCAAAAGAACAATAATCCATGAAATAAACTTTCTTAAGTGTAGAAATGTTATCAAAACAAACATCTTCTAAATAATATCCTGTATAAGGATTAGACAAATTTAAAGATTCTATAGAAATGGAATGGAAACATCCTTCTTCATATCTTTCAACAGTATTTGTTAAATGTAATTCACTCAGTTTGAAACAATGCTTGAAACTTTCAAAACCAAGGATTTTCGCATGCGAAAGATTTATCTCTTTCAAACTAATACATCTCCTGAAACTTCTTGTTCCAAAATACGTACAATCACCTGTTCCTTCGACTTCTTCCAAACTAAAACAATAATCAAAACAAAAATCATCAAAAAATAAAATTTTTCCATTACATAAGAATTTCTCTAAATTCGATGAATTCGCGAACATTCCATTAGAAATAACAAAGTCTCCTGTATTATCTATCGTGAATTTCTCTAATTTCGGCATTTTGCTGAATGAAAATTCGCCAAAAACAACAGAATTCGAAACAACAACTTTTTTTAATTTTTGATGAGATTCAAATGCATAATCAGCAATTTCTTGAACAGATGAAGGTATTTCTAGTGATTTATTGGATGATGCTCTCATTATTCCATATAAAATCTTCTTGTCTGATGAATACAAAACAGAATTTTCAAACAAAAAATTCGAATTTTTTTCGTCAATTTCGATTTTTTCGAGTTTTGTACAGTTTGCGAACGCGTTAAAAGATATATCAGTAACATTAGGTCCTAAATAGATTGTTTCAAGTAAATAACAATTGTCAAATTGATGATTTGAAACAAAATTATTTTGAATTTGTAATTTTGTAATTTTTGTTCTTTGGAAAGCTCCAAAACCAATATTTGTAAGATTATTTAGATCTACTTCATTAAACGGACACCCGAAAAATGAATATTCCCCAACTTCATTCACAACATCAGTAAAAGTGACACTTTTTAAATTTTTACAACCTTGGAACATTCTTTCACCGATTTTTCCATCGGAAAGAGGGTCAATCACCACGGATTCCAGGTTGACGCATCCTGAGAAACATAAACTATAATTTACTGAGCTTGAAATGAAGATTTCAAGTGATTTTAGACCAGGACACTGAACAAAACTTTGTTTGCTTAGTAAATGCTTTGTGTACTTAGTTAATGTTATTTTGTTACATTGTACAAACACTTTGTCACCGAGTTTTAAGTCGTTTTGGCGATTTTCGAGTAGATTTAATTGTAATTTCGAACATTGCCAAAATGCTTTGTCTCCTATTGATGCAATTGAAGGGATATCAAGTGATTCGAGGTTGGAGCACCCATAAAACGCATTTTCATGAATCTCGTGAACGTTTGGAAGAGATAAATTTTTCAAATTTTTGCAAAATTTAAATAAACTCTCAGGAATAACGGAAACAAAGTCTGTTAGCGTGATATCTACTAGGTTGCAGCATTCATGGAACACGCCTTTGTTTAATTCAAGTTTAATCGGGATATTAATTTTTTTAAGGTTTCCGCATTTTGAGAATGTATATTCGCCCAACGTTAATGAAATATGGTCATCAAACGTTACATCGGTGAGTTGGGAGTTTTCAAAGCAGTAGGTTCCGATCGATCTGATTTCCGTTCCAAATTTAAAGGATTTGATGCCTGAGTATGCGAAACATTTATTTCCTAATGATCCAATCTCTTCGAAATTATATGTAAATGTGTTCAGATTTTGACAGTTGTAGAACATTTTTTCACCTATTATGGAAGAATCACCGAAATCAACAGTATTAAGAAAGAGACAGTCAGAGAATGCTTGGTCACTAACATCTGTTAATGAGTTACCGATAGATAGTGATTGTATCGAGGAATATTGAAATGCATTTAAACCCAATGTAGTAATGTTGGGTAATTCAATATTTTTGAGATTAACACAGCTGAGAAATGCATAGTCCATGATAATTTCAATATTTTGGAGATTGATTTCTTCTATTGCGGAATTTTGAAAGGCGCGAGAATTTATTTGAACGGTTTCTTGTGGAAGAATGACTTTCTTCAAGAAATGACAATCTTGAAAGCAATTATCAGGGATTTTTGTTAATAAATTATGACGAATTTCCAAAGTATTAATTAATTTAAACCATTTGTATGTCCTTATGTTATCAGGAAGCGATTCGTTCAGTAAACATTTCGTTATTTTGGCTAAATATAACTTTTTGAATAAGCCAGGTGTATCGTATTCACTATCGCTATTAAATATGATGGCATCTCCTGAAATTACCGGGTCTGCACTAATTCTTATATCTCGGGCAAGCAAGCGCGATATTATAAGTGTAGAGCGCATAAATATCTACTTTTTTTGAGGGAAAAATTTCAATAAAATTTCATAATCCTCCGATTTCGCAAAAACTATAAATTTGGTGATAAACAATCAATAGGATAAATTCAGTTCTATAAATAAATTATTTTTGAGAGCAATTCAAAATTTTTAAAGATATTAATGATTGTGAAAATGAATGCATTAAATTATTCCAAGCAATTATTGATAACAGTCAAAACCGCTGATTGTTCAGTCATTATATTTCTCTTTCTAATACATGTGTTAATATTATTATTACAAACTTTGGAGTTGAGACTTTTGAGAGATCTATCGTCTATTGACAAGGTTATTTACAGTCAGAACAGATGATTTAGAATCGATCAATATAAAGATGCACCCATCAAAAAAAAAAAAAAAAAAAAAAAAAAAAAAGGTAGTGGGGCTTCCAGGGGCTGCGCCCCTTCTAGCCCCGAAGATGTTTAGTATAAATGAAGTCTTAGAGGACATACATGACTATGAGTTTTGATATGACAAGATAGAATATGAGAGAGGTCCTATAAACCGGAGAAAGTGTCATATAAACATCTGTCGTTTTACTCAGAATTTTATACAGAATTCGACAAAAATATATTTTAGGGTAGAAGGGTATATCTAACCTCTTTTCTAACCTCTTTTCTACCCCATATGTCCTTACTGAAAATATGACCTTAACCGAGTAGTTTTCATGTTTTGTCACTTTTCTGTCACTTTTCAGGAAAAAACATTTTTATTATATATATAAAATGAATTTTACAAAACCACCGTTACCCTTCTTTGGAAATAAGAGTAGATGTAAAGATATTCTATTGAGAGAACTTAAGAAACTACCGAATGGTCTAACATTTGTAGACTTGTTCGGTGGAAGTTTCTATATATCTCATTTGTGCCATACAATATTTCCTGACTCAAAGATTATATGCAATGACTTCGACAACTATATGGACCGTCTCAAACATATACCAGACACAAACAAAATATTGAAAGAGTTAAAAGAAAAGATACCTATAGGTAAGATGGAACGTATACCATTAGATAAGAAAAATACTGTCAGAGAGGTTTTGAAAAAGGCAGAGTATATTGACTGGGATAGTATATCTGCTAGACTATTATATAGTGGTGCTATAAGAGTTCATGACATTGAAACACTTATGTCAAAAGTTTTATATCTTAACTATACAAATGTTTTCAAAGAGGACATAGAAAAATATATTGAGGGTATAGAGTTTGTGAGATGTCATTGGACAGATTTGTATGAAAAATATAAAGACAAGGAAAATGTTTTCTTTATAGTGGACCCGCCGTTCTATAACACATGGGATTTTCAATACCAAGTAGACTGGACTTTGAGAGACTCTTTAGAAACTTTAGACGTTTTACATAACCATCCATGCTTTTACTTTACATCCGATAAAAGTGGTTTGGAAAGTGTTATGAGATGGTTAGAGGATATACATGACTATGATTTTAGATACGATAAGATAGAATATGAGAGAGGTCCTATAAACCGGAAAAAGTGTCATAACAAAGAAATTTTACTAGTAAGTAAATGTGGTTTGAAATAGGACTACTTGTTTTAGGTTTTTTCCATTGTGTCATTTACTTATTTGACGTGGCAGAAAGATATAGAGAATATGAAGATGAACCAATGCCTGCAAATGTTCAGCATATGTACTCGTAAGAGATATTTTTATCTAATATTAAATGGACGCACAGAACTTAGCGAATGCACAGCAACCTGGACAACCAAACCCAGAGAATATTCCAAATGAAGTTAGAATACAAACTGCAATGGCAAACTATGGTCAAGTGCCAACAGATGTACAAATGCAAACTGCCATGTCAAATGACGCTGCGTTAGGTTTGCCACCATGGTATGCAAATATGAGATGGAAAGAGTTTTATACAAACCCTGAAGTGGGATATAAACAACTCTATGCAGATGACGCGAACACAGGAGTTGACCCAGAGTATGTTTTCTACCAGAGGAGAAATAGAATGTATGAGCTCCAGTTAAAGAATGCTATGGAACTCAGAAGGAAACGTAAGAGACTAGGCGGACATTAGATTTTTACATATAGTAAAATGGGTTTCTTCAGTAGTATTGGAAACTTCTTTCGAAATGTTGGAAGAGGTATATGGAATGGAATAAAAACCGTAGGAAGAGGAATTTGGAACGGTGTCAAAAATATTGGTAAAAGAGTAGGTCAGTTCGTTGGTATTATACCTAAAGACCCTGAACCAGAAGAACAAGCTCCTGTTATACAACAGCCTGAACCTGCACCACAGTCTAGTTGGCAACCAAATCCAACACCTCAACCGTATTAAAATTATATTTTTACCGTTCGATAGTAGTTGTATATGAGACTAAGTTCTAAGTAAAACGCATGGTATAATGGAACTATTCTCTTTCTTCCATCTGTAGTAAACCATACTTGAAAGTCTGAAATACTTCCACTTGGTGGTTCGTATAGCTTTGTAGGTTTTTCGTAAAAGTCATTTGCCAAGCATAAAAAAGAGTTTTGTGCACCAGAAAATGAAGCATGAACTATAATAGCATCTGAGTCGAAAACATTTTCATATGTTCCATTAGGGTTTTCGACTTCATAAAAGTTCGGGTGTACTGGATATTCTGCAGGCTGATTTAACATCCTCAAAAATCTATACCATGCCAAGTTGTTATATTTTGTAGAAATATAAACGTCTTCTCCAAGGTCTTCTATTCTATTGATTTTAACAGTTGCATTTTTCCTGTCATAAACAATATCGAGATGGTACTCTCCTTCGTCAATGTTGTACTGTTTTGCATATTCGAGATAGATATCGTTTATTTTTTCTTGAAAAGCTTGAAGAGTTGTTTCTAAGTTTACAAGCAAATTCACTTGTAAAAGTTTTCCCTGTTCAAATTTCTCATACGTACGTTTCTCTTTGTTATAGTATCGAATTTCAAAAGCGACCGTAAATGGGAAACCATGTATGGCTTCTGAAATGAACTTCATTCTACGAAAGCCAACAGCTTTTGTGACGGATGGGTCTCTTAACCATCTTAACGGGTAGTCAAAACGATAGCCTTCATGCTTTACGGTCTCTGTCTCAAACTTTTGACCGACATTAGTAAAAAGTTCATCTAATGGTTTAGTTGTAGCAACTCTTGAATTTTCTTTTTCTATTGAAAGCATATTTTATCTAGAATAAAAATGTCGAAAGAAACAGCGTCTATGAGAGAAATACAACACAACCGACAACTCATTGTGCAAGCTCTAAATAAGAACACAACAAACTTTTCAAACTATTCTAAGATATCTGAGTCATTGAAAGAAGGAAACTTAAAACTGACGATAAACCCATTGACAGACGAGTTTCTGTTTCAAGACAGTAAGAACCATACTGTTTGTATAAATCCAACAAAAGGAACTTTAAACGAGAAACCTATAGATGAACTTCTTTTGAAAGCAGATGTTGACAACAAAGCTGACAAAGAGTATGTCATTGAAAAAGTTCAAGAAGAACATGACAGAGCAGATGCAACATATGCAACGAAAGAACATACTCATCCTGAACTAGCAGACAAAACATATGTTGACAATAAAATGTCAAGTGAAGTGACAAGAGCTGAAAACGAATATTCTAAAAAGACTCATATACATACCATTGCAAATATTACAAACTTACAAGAAACCTTAAACAGGAAAAGTGACGTTGGACATACACATTCTATATCTGAAATAACAGACTTAAACGTTAGCCTTGAAAAGAAAGCTGACAAAACATATGTCAACAGTGAGTTAGAGGAGAAGGTAGATAGGGGTTGTATGGCTAGTGCGTTAGTGAAGAAGGCAGATAAGGAATATGTGGATGAAAAAGACAATGAAATTAAAGAAAGGGTTGAATGGTATAATGAACGGACATCGAAGATTTTAGAAGGTAAAGCCAATACAGGGTGGGTTTCAGGATGTTTAGACCTTAAAGCGGATAAGAACCATACACATACCATTGCAAATATTACAAACTTACAAGAAACCTTAAACAGGAAAAGTGACGTTGGACATACACACGATTTCTTCGCAACTGTTGGTATAGAAAATATTGAAGGAACGGTTGAAGGAGCTGGTGGGGATGTATTAGATTGGAAACCTCCTAACTTTCCACAAGGTTTAACATCGGAAGAAGACATAACAACGATGAGATACATTAGATGTAGAAATGTCTATGTCATGGAGGATGAAAAAAAAGTTAAATTCACTGCTCAAGATTTATATGATAAAAAAGCTGACAAAACAGAGCTTCAAACGTTAAAGACAGAAATACTTCAAACACTATATCCTATAGGTTCTATTTACACGTCAATGAACTCTACCAGACCAGAAGTAGTACTTGGTCTCGGAACTTGGACTCAAATAGTCGACAGGTTTTTGTATTGTGCAAACTCTTCAAAGGAAACAGGTGGAAGTAAAACGATTTCAGGTGAAAACTTACCTGCGCACAGTCACTACATAAATTTAAGTACATCTGAAGCAGGTTTGCATAGTCATAGATTTTGGGATTGGTCAGGAATGACAAAAGGTAAAGGATATGATGTTAAAGAGGACGTTAAGTTTGCTATAAATTGTTACTGGAGTAACACTGAGGTAGGAGGAAGCCATACACATCGCGTTTCAGGGTATACGCAAACAACGGGACAAAGTAAAGACTACATGCCACCTTACATGACAGTTTACGCATGGTATAGAAATGCTTAGTCGTCATTTTCAACTTCTTTAGCATATTCGTCAGGAGTTGTCTTATATTTGTTAGGAACTGTCTTTGAAAGTATACCACCTTGAACCTTAACAAGTTTGAAACGAGGTCTGACAATAGTAGTTTTATCTTCTGCTTGCAGTGTGTACATTTTGCCATGTTTGCCTAAAACTTCATAATATTCTCTTGTATACTTTCTTCTATTTTTACGAACACGAATGCGAGTACCTGTCGAGTTCCCATTGTTGTCATAGTCAATAGTATTTTCATATGGGTCGCGTTTAGGTATTTCTATTTTTACTTTGTCACCTTTCTGAAGTTTGAAGCCCGGCATTCTTTCTTGTTTGTCTCTTTTGACTAAACTATTAAATATATAGTCTTTCTCTAAGTCGGGGTTGTTTTTCATTTCTTCAGGGGAGTGGTTTCCCAAACCTTTTTGTTTACGGCTATTGTAAATATTTAAAACTTGTCTCATCTTTGCCATGGAGAAATGTCTATACTTGTCGTCATATGACATTTCATTTACCTCACCACTTTGTGGTTGGTTTAAGTCTCTTAAGATTTTTATACAACTGTCAATGACACCAAGAGCAGAATGGTTTTGGTCGACAATGAAATATTGGTTTACATTTTTTGAACGCAGATAGTTTTTTACATCATCTGATTTGAAAGAACTTTCACAGTCAGATGTCAGTTTTGTTGGATGGTATTTGTCAACGAATATTGTCAAAGCAGTTTTCACATCTAAAATATTTTTGGACTGTAATGGTATGGCTTCACAGTATCTTGTGTTTTGACCGACAAATATAAACCAGTATGGAGGTCCATCTTCTCTATACCTCGGAATGTTTTCCAAGATATCCATAAACCAAGCATTTGGTGTTGAACTAAAGATTTTTATCATGAGTGCTTTCTTTGTCGCTTTAGAAACATAGGGGTCCTTGTTTGGATTCGTCATTTTTATCCTATAAGAAATGGGTTTATTTGGCGCATTAGCAGGAGTTGCATCTAGATTTTTGCCAGCAGTGGGAACACTAGCCAGAGGTGCATTTGGAATTGGAAGGAAGATTTTGAGTACATTAGGTATACTGAAAGAGAAAGCACAACCTATTATACAAACTGTACAGAAAGGTTGGGATGTAGCACGAGATGCAGCAAATCTTATTCCAAATCCTGAAACAAGAGGAAAAGTTCAAGGATGGATGGACAATGTAGGAAGACAAGCAGGAAACTATTATAACAAAGCAAATGACTACTATAACCAAGCAGGGCACTATATGGACCAAGGTGAAAGATTCTTTAACAGAGGATATAACCATGCACAACAGTGGGTAAGCAATAACCAACCGCAACCACCTCAAACTTGGGGAATGTAAAATTTTTTACTGAGATGAAATGAACAATACAGCATTGAGACAAATGGGTTCAAGATGGATTTGTCGACTTCCAGCAGTTACACAACGTGTTTGTCAAGTCTTCCTATACCTCAGGAAGTTTTAGACCGACTTAAAAAACCAAACAACCAAAACAAACTAAACTAAAATTTTTTACTGAGATGAAATGACCGAAGAAGTTGAAACGGTAGATTTGACACCACAAACAAAAAGTTCAGAACCATTGTCAAAACCTGTCAAAGAACTTACAGATGAAGAGAAAAATTCAATAATAGAAAGTGCCAGGTCTGGAAATACAAACCCTAACTACAAAGTCACTTTTCATAGAAATGGAACGGCTAGTATCTCAAAAAAGAAACAGACTCTCACAAATAAAATATTGAAGTCTGAAGGAGCTTTCGAGACAACAGATGGAAAAGTTTACTTCACTGACCAACAGTTCATTATAGAACATCTCATTGACTTAGAGTCGAAATATTCTAAACTTTACAACAAACACAAAAAGTTGAAAGGAAAACAAAAACAGATGGCATATGATATTTATGAAGATGTTGACGACACAACTGTTCCTGCAGGTGAGGTAAAGCCAGAAGAACCGAAAAGTGACGAAAAACCGATAGAAGAAGGGAAGCCAAAAACTGAAGATAAACCAAAACCAAAGTTTAGTTTCAATACTAAAAGTCAACCTTCATTAGCTGGTATGGGTTGGCGTCAAAGACTTTTGGCAGCGGGTGGTTACGTAAAGTAAAGAAAAAAACATTTATTTTAAAAATATATTTTTTTATTTTATTTGAAATGTACGCCGAGTTTGTTGGAAAAGACCGTTGGGAAACTTGTTTGTTAGATGAGAAATATGAAATTCACTGTTGTGAGTCATTTGAAGTCAGAAAAAAAAAGACAAAAAGAGTTTTAAGCGAATGTGAGCGAAATGACGGATATGCTATTATGAGTATGAGTGGAAAAAACTATCTTAAACATGTTGTCATTGCAACTCATTTTATACCGAATCCTAACAATCTACCTCTTGTAGACCATATAAACCGTATAAGAAATGACAATAGACTTGAAAACTTACGCTGGGTCACTTGTTCTGAAAACAGTAAGAACAGAGGCAAATTTGGAGATATAGTATTCGAATTTGTCGACGAACTAGAAGATGAAGCAATTGAAATTACAGACTATGGTAAGCATACGTTTGAGTTTTACTACTATAGCGAAGAACAAGACTCTTTCTACTTTTATACCGGCGTAAACTATAGAAAATTACAAGTATGTTTTACTAAGGCGGGCTATGCTTATGTAAGCACTAGAGATACAGATGGAAAACGCGTTCAAATATTTCTTAACAAATTCAAGAAGCTATATGGCATACCATTTTAAAACGTTTTTAAAACAGTATATTTTTACATATATTAAATGTTTCAGGTTGAAAAACAAAGAACAAAAGTAGCAGATACAAAACCGTTAGACTATATCTTTACAAACGCTGGTAGGACTATATCAGATGAAGAAATTTCATCCGGTGCTTACAGATTTGACAGTTTATAGAAACGTGTTTGACCCTCAAAATGTCATGTGTCATGCAAGTTTCAGTTCAAGCAACAATAGTTTTCTTTGTATCGGTAAGGACTTTTATGACTTTGCTTCTAAATTCTACGAACCACCTAGTAACAGTTTCTCTGACTTTCAAGTCTGGTTCACAACAAACGGTGTGCAACATATTATTCCATTGTACTATGACTTTTATCTCGAATTGTCTTTCATATACAACTACGGAAAAGTGCTGAAAAAGTATTGAAAAATATATTTTAGGGTAGAAGGTTAGATCTAACCTGTTTTCTAACCTGTTTTCTACCCGTTGAATTTTCATGAATTTTGTGCTGAATTCGACAAAAATGAGTTTTTGGTTGAAAAAAGAGGTGGAGCCAAAAGTGGCTCGACCTCAAAACAAGCATTTTGTGAAGAATATACCAACCCGCGGAAAACAGCGGGTTGCTTTTTATACAAAATTCAACAGGTGAATTTTCATGAATTTCCTTAAGATAGAAAAAAATATATTTTAGGCGACCAGGTCACTCGGTCACTCGGTCACTCGGTCATTTTAACTTCTCTGAAAAAGTGTGACAACATGACATTTTGACAACAACACAGGAAATAGATTTCATCGTATATTTTTTGTTAAGACTTCATCGTAAATGTTTTGTTGAGACTTCATCGTATATGTTTTGTCGAGATTTTTATCGTTGTGGTCCGACGGTTAAGCCACAAACGAATGTCCGACGTACCACCCAAAAATATTTTTTATTTTTATTGTAAGAACTGAAATGACAGTCGAAGCAAAAACGTTCACGAACAAATCTAATGGCGAAACATTCACAAAAGGCACTTACAACGGTATTGAAGTCTTACGTAGAGACATGGATGGTTATATAAATGCAACAAATATGTGTCAGCAGTTTAGGAAGGACTTTAGAAGGTTGTTGGAAAATAAGTCCTGGGAAGAGTATTTTAAGGCATTTTGTGAAGAATATACCAACCCGCGGAATTCCGCGGGTTGCTTTTTATACAAAATTCATGCAGGAATTCCTGATGAAATCAAACAGGTTAGAGGAACGTATGTAGACCCAAGACTTGTAAACTATATAGCAATGTGGGCTTCTCCAAAATATTGTATAGCAGTTGGAAAAATTCTGGACTCCATAGACAAGAAAGTTCATGAGAAATTAGATGAAGAAGAACTTGAAGATACAGTAGAGAATGCAAAACCTTTGTTCGAACAAGAAGTTAGAAAAATGTGCGAAAAACAAATAGAACATGAACGTGAGATATGTTCTGGTTATAGAGACTCGCCATACGAACTAGACCAATGGGAACAAGAAGATTTAAAGAGAGAATTTAGAGAATATGAACTCGCTAAGATAGCATTAGAAGCTGCAGAAAAGAAGTTAAAAGCTTGGGGTTGTTTTGTACAAAAATATTGTGAGTAAATGAACCATTTTGTTGCTGAATTCAGCAAAAATATATTTTAGGGTAGAAGGTTAGATCTAACCTGTCTTCTACCCTCTTTTCTACCCTCTTGAATTTTCATGAATTTTCATGAATTTCTTCGTATATGTTTTGTCAAGACTTCTTCATCGTATATGTTTTGTCATGATTTCATCGTAATGAGTGTAAAGGACCCAAAAATATATTTTAGGGTAGATGGTTAGATCTAACCTCTTTTCTACCCTTTTTTCTACCATCGTAGAAAACACACAAAACTCATGAATTTTTGACACTTTCACAAAAAACATAAAAAATAAAGTTAGTTTTTTTAAAAAAATATTTTTTATTTTTATTGTAAGAACATGTTAGCAACAACAGCACCAAACTCGTTAGTCATGAATCCAACATCTATGTTAGTAGAGATGAAAAGCTTCATTCCTTCTTCATATACTTTCGAAACAGAAATCCAGAAGATAAAGCAAGAACTTCTCCAAGGAGATCTAAACTGTAGTGCGAAAGATGAAACAAATGAACAGTATCTTTATGAAATGCAGGATATTATTGACCATCTACCTAAACTTCCTGAAATCCAACAACAAAAGCTTACTATTCCAGAATTCGATGAAATAGAAGTCAAAGCAACTGACTCAGTAGAAATAAAGAAGTTCATACGAAAGGTAAACTATGAGTTTCTTGGATTTCATTGCAACCACAAAGTCATGGACAAAGATTGCGATATGGTATATAAGAACATCTCTGACATATATAAATCTGGGGAGTTTAAGACCTACGACAACTTTGTTTCGTTAGTTGCAAAATGTGTATGGCAGATAAGAGATAAAGATAGAAGAGGTAAGATATGGAATGAACAGATAAAACCCGCAACTTTTGAGTTAAAGAGAGCAATTGACGCCTTAGTCATACTAGCAGGTAAGGTTTCAGAATATAACGCAAAAATGAACCCACAATGTTCTAAATGTAAAGCAGCAATGAGGAAATATAACTACTCCGTCAAAGAGATAGAACGTATGAGAAACGACTATGCTGACTTAAAGAAAGAAGTAGAGAAACCAGCAGAAGATAAAATGGACATGTTGACATTTCTGAACAAAAACTATCCAACAGCAGAAGATTTCCTTCTATCTGACGTCAAGAAGAAGTATAAAGAAACTTTCGGCATTGTTAAAACATTCGATGTACTGACAGAAGAAATAGAAGCTACGAAATTGTTTAGAATTTCACGAATTCACAATGTTTACCATGTAAAACGCTTATAAAATAACTGGGGTAGAAAAGAGGGTAGAAGACAGGTTAGATCTAACCTTCTACCCTAAAATATATTTTTGCTGAAAAAAATGACCAAATTTCATTATATAACTGTATTTTTTTGACGAAGAGAACTTTTGCACTTCGTAAAAAAACTCTATGAAATCATATCTTTTATACAAAATTCAAGAGGGTAGAAGACAGGTTAGATCTAACCATCTACCCTAAAATATATTTTTGCTGAAAAAAATGACCAAATTTCATGAATTTCCTTAAGATAGAAAATAAAAGCTAGTTTTTTTAAAATATTTTTTTTTATTTTGTATGTAAGAACAGGAAATGTCAAACACTGAGTTTGAAACAGTTAGAAAGATAGACAATGAGACCAAGGTGGTTAGAATAGGTGATTTAAACGTAAGATACTCAAAGAAATACAAAAAATATTCTTTGTCAGACATTTTAACACCATCCGGAAAGAGAGCAAAGGACTGGGTTAGAAATGCTTCATCTCAGAAAATTTTGACAAGAAATCCTGAGCTTTTGATATCGGTAAGATTTCATGGAACTACAGCATATCTTATAGACAAAAGTCTTATACCAGTAGTTTTGTTCTGGTTAGACCCAGTTGTTGGATATAATTTCATAACATATGGTTCATTCGATACGGAACGTTGCAGTGAAGGCTTACTTTATATCGTTCAGAAACCGAAGGACTTCAATACAAAGAGATATAAGATAGGAAGAACATATAATATAACTCAAAGATATGACAGTACAGTCAATAGAGTTAAGGTTGTGTTCGTTAACGATATGAGAGCTGCTGAAACAGAACTACTTGAAAAGTTTGAGAAAATGTATGGTGCTCCCATGAAAGGTAAAGAAACGTTTGAAGTAGATGAGATAGATAGTGCTATAAAATTATTTGACGAAGTTGCTGAAAAATACATGTAAAGCGTTTATTTTTGGTCTTTTATACAAGATAGAAAATAAAGTTAATTTTATTTTTTTTATTTTTTTATTTTGTATGTAAAGACAGATATGTCAACAACAGAGAACACAACAACTGCTATCGTTCATGAAGCTATAAATGAAGAATATGAGTACATACAGTTTAACAAACAACTCCGTCTCATTCGTTCGGTCAAAGACGATATGTACCAAATGCAAAGTATTTTGACAGCATGTTTTGCTCCAGATACTAAGAAACCACAAGACTGGTTTAGGAACCAAAGCACACAAGAATTTTTGAGCGAGCACAGCGAGACATACTTTTTCTGAAAACAGTGAAGAACAGCGAGTAAGTAAAAAATCTTACTCGCCTAAAACTCATGAAAATCGTGAAAAATTGCCAAACGGTTTGAGAGGATATTATGTACATAGACTTCTTGTAAATGCTGTTGCAATGTGGGCTTCACCTCGTTATGCTTGGTATGTTTGTAAACTTCTTGACGAAATTCATAGACAAGAACGTGAAGAGCTAGAGAACAAGCTTGAAGCAAAAGACAAAAACATTCAGAAAAGAATACCACGTTCGGTACCAAAAGGAAAGGAAAAGAACTATAAGTATATGATTTACACTGAAGAGATGGAAAATGAAGAAGACAGAGATATGGTTATGTTGCATTTAGTCAGAAGAAACAACAAAAGCTTTTACGACCTTGCTAAGATTTACAAATCTGACAGAAATTGGTTCTATCGCGAAAACTTACCGATTTCAATGACACCGAATGAAGATGTGAAACAAATAGTTCAAGATACGTTACCTCAAACACACTATGATATGAAAGGTTGTACAATACTTACATTCAAAGAAGATTTGCCATTGTTAAAGGAAAAAATAACAGAGTATTTTGACAACTTCAAACAAGTAGGGTAGATGAACCATATATTTTTCAAGCTTGACTTCAGATGGCTCAGGTAGCTCTATAAGTTAAATTGCCTCGTCAAATCCTTCTGGCATTCCGAGTCCTTCCTTCCGACATTCCAAGTCCTTCCTTCTGGCATTCCGAGTCCTTCCTTCCGACAGAAAAAGTTTTTCCTTCTGGCATTCCGAGTCCTTCCTTCCGACAAGAAAAAAATTTCCCGACAACTGGAAAAAAATTTCCTGACAACTGGAAAAAAATTTCCTGTTGTTCGTCCGTAAACCATTCAAATTTTCGAAAATTGAGAACTTTTTGGTCGAACTTCAGAAAAAGTTTTTCCTTCCGACAGAAAAAGTTCTTCCTTCCGACATTCCGAGTTTTTCCTTCCGACATTCCGAGTCCTTCCTTCCGACATTCCGAGTCCTTCCTTCCGACATTCCGAGTCCTTCCTTCCGACATTCCGAGTCCTTCCATCCGACAGGACACAAACGAATGTCCGACGTACCACCAACCGAGTCCATTCCAAAGCCAGAAGAACCGAAAGCTGCAGAACCACAACAGACTAAGACTCAAACTCTTTATTTTTCAAGCTTGACTTTTTACAATTTGAACTTTGTTCGCGTAGATGTGAATTCTGAAAGAAGTATGAGGGTCTTGTATGACTTTGTACTTCTCCCATAGTTCATGTCTGTCAAACTTACCTGCCATGGACTCTTTCATAAGTTCCATGAAATCGTCTTCGGACAATCCAGGGAAAAGTATGATATCAGTAAGTATTCTCTTTACATCCTTACTTAAACTCTTTGCTGTCTGTACACAAATGACAACTGAGATGTTAAAGTGTCTGAGCTTCTTGAGAATTCGACACATATCTTGTTCTCTATTCTTAAGCAAAGGATGAGAGGCGAAATCATCTAAGATAAGAAGACATCTATGAGGGTATGTCTTCCAATCGTAAGATTGCAATTTCTTCGAAATGTATTCTATCTCTTTCTGTTTGTTTCTGAAGTGTTTCTTCTCTAATATTCTCTGCATTTCCTCATTTGGGTCTTTAAACTTAGAATTTATATACTCATTTATAGCATTGTACTTCAAAACTCTTCTTTGGTACTTCTTTATCCAATCCAACAACTCAGAGTCTTTTATACATACTAACTTAGACTTTTTTATAATATCTTTGAACGAATTTACGGTTTGGTCAAATTGACCAGAAGTACTACAAATGACTACTAACTCATAGAATGGGTTCTTCTCATCTAGTTCTTGTTGTTGTGCAGCCATTTTAAGATAAGTGAAAGTCTTACCCGACCCAGGTGGTGCGATTAGACCTGTTATACCATTCTGAGCAAATAAGAACTTGTCATGTATGGGTTTTATCTGAGCATTTTCTAACTTCCTCTTGTTCTTGTTTAAAACATTCTCAAATTTCTTGTCAATGTCAGCAAACTTTTTTTCTAACATATTTTTAGAAAAATTAAAATTTTTATCTTTTTGAAAATGTCTAGCGATTTCGCTATCTATATTCGAGACAAGCTTTTTGACAGCAAAACATCTGTCGACCATAAAATCTTACATAGTGTAAACAAGAAAGGTGAATTTGTTCTAAAGTTCTGTTTCTGGGAATATGACAAGAACCATAAAACATTAGGCAGAGAAGTCTTAAAATTTGTCAATGACAGACTTGTTGACAGAGATGACGCCGATTGGAAAGATGAAGTCCAACAAAAGTTCTTAGAATGCAAAGAAGACACATGCGCTGTTCTTGAAGATGAAATAGGAAACAGAATAGAAGAGCTATTAAAGGACAAAGACCTTTTACAAAAATATGGTTCTGAGAAGTTTGACATAACTCCACCAGAGAAGAAGAAGAAGAAGAGAGAAAAGAAAGAAAAGAAAGTAGAAGAAGAGAAGAAAGAACCTGAACCAGTTCCAGAGAAGGTGAGATATGACATGTAAAAATAAAATTTTATTTTTAGAACATTTCTGGGTCAATGTCAATGTTCTCTTCCTCTTTAGGAGCAAACACTGGCTTAGACTCTAAAATCTTTTTACCCAATCTACCCTGAACTTCAACTATCTTAGACTCATAATATTCATAGTCGTCTGCTTTCTTTGGTTCATAAGGTATAACAAGTTTGTATGCTTTGCCTTCTTCGAGTTTTGAGAACTTTCTGTCAAAATTTTCTTTGACTGCTAACAAACCTTCTATGTCTAAGTCTTCAAATTTCGCACCATTTTTAGTCACAATAGCAAACTTAACGGGTTCGATGTTCCAAACTTTGTCATATGTAGACTTTTCAAAATGGTAGAAGTAAACATTCAAATAAGCGAATGGGTCTAGTTCTTCTTTAAGTCCTGACATGTACTTGTTGACTGAGATGAATTTCATCATCTTTTCTATCGGATAAAAAAATATTTTTTTTAAAATTTACTCATAAAAATTTTTCTTTGTATATACGCCGTTCTGTATGTCTAAAAGACTTTTGACATTTGCCAAGAATGTACGTTTAGAAGCTGCCATATAACCATACTCTTGACAATATTGTTTATACGAATCGTACAATGACCTTTCATCTAAACACTCAAAGTCAGTTTCATCTATAAACAGTTCATATACACTCTTGTTTGCTTCTAACAATGTTTGTCTCTCTTCGGTATATGGAATTTGTCTTGGATTGAACTTAGAAATATCTAATGTCATGAAATATGAGAACAAGTGGTTGTAAAAGTTAGGTGTCAAAGTTTCTGCTAAGTCGTCAAAAATATTCTGTATCTTGCATATGAATGATCTTCTCAGACGAACTTCATGAAACAACTAACATATTTTCTTTCAAACTTTCTAACTTCATCGGAACGGCGTTGTTTGAAACCATGATGAAATTTGCAACATTTTCACAAACTCTTTGGTCTTTATATTTTCTTTCAACAACTCCAACTTTGTCTGTTATAAGACTCTTCAAAGCATCTGAGTTTTAAAACCTTTGTTGTATCTATACTTTGAAGTTCGTTACATACTATAAGTTTCATATTCTCTATTGAAGAGTTAAATTTACCGCAGATGTTTTCTAAGTTTGTCATATTCGGATTCGAATAACCCTCTAACAGTTTGCATAAGATATCTGTAAAGAAAGTGTTCTTACCAGTTCCTTGTTTTCCAATTATAATGAGAGCAGTTTCATTTTTAGCACTTGGATGTTGTAAGATGTTTGCAAACCAACATAAGATATACTCATAGACTCTTTCGTTTCCATTGCATATAATTTCTTTGACATGGTCTAACCAAGCTTCTATAACATTTTCTTTCCATTCTACTTGTTCGTATTTATATCCAGTGAAGATAGAATAGAAGTTTGGAGATGGTGTATAGAACTTTATACCACGAACTGAAAAATCTTCTAACTTTGACAATAAGATATCCCAAGCATCTAACATCTTCATACCAACTTGTACGACTTTTATTTTCTTAAGTTTCTGTCTACATTCTTGTTCTGAAACTATGGTTGCTCTTGGTTTGTTAAAGACAACATCCCATTCTTTCATGACATAACATTCTGGGGCAGAGTCGACATAAATGACTAAACGTTTCAAATTCTCGACTGCTTTGTTATAGTCTCTAAATGGACACATATTTCTGAACGCTTGGAAGTCATAAAAATCTGAAACGTCTATTCTGTACATTTTTATAAAAATAAAAAAAATATTTTTTTTATTCTTGACTTTGTTTGTTGCATTTGTTGCATTTGTTGTTCTTGACTATTTGTTGTTGAAGTTGTTCTTGTAGTACAATACTTTCACCAGTTGCATCTTCCAATTCGAAACTTTCTGCCGTCATTGACAAATACATAGGACATAAAAGTTTTACAGGAACAAAGTTTGCGTCAACTAAGGTTAAGTTTATGTTTGCTAAAGTGTTTGAGTTTACTAAAGCTGAAAACTCTGCATTCGAATGAACAATAGGCAAACCAGCAGAGAAAGTGTTGTTTATACGCATGAGTATCTTTTGGTCATAGTAGTTTCTGTCGACATTCGAATAGCACTTTGAACCTAAGTTTGAAACAATATATAAAATAGGTGTACTTAAAGTCAATGGAACAGACAAACCTTGTATGACACCTTTTCCTGTTATAGGAAACTGTTGGTAGTAAAAACCAGATATAAGTTTTGTATTATAGCTCATATCGTTTATACTAAACTCAGTCGGACATCCAAACATAATGAAACCTGCTCTAGTTGCAGCACATGTTACATCCGTCCTTAAAGTATTAAATAAGTCAACAAAACCTGTTGGTGGTATATCTGAGTAAGTATCTTCAAAGAAGTATTTTTTACCATTCACAACAACAAAGTCTTCTGGTGTCAAAAGAGCAAAACAGGCTTTAGTCGTCATCGTGTTTAAGGTCAGTTTACAATATCGTCCTTGAGGACTTTGTAAGTTTGTTGTTATAGAATTATATGACTCAGGGTTTTTAGTCGTAATAGTATAAACCACTATGTCTTCTGCCATTTACTTAGCAAGTAAATTTTAATGAAATGTTGTGGTCGTCAAATATTTTTATGACGTCTGGGAAACTATATTTTAAGTTCAACGTTTCACCTCCTTTCATAACGTATATCTTGTCAATGACATTGTATGAAACACCACAGCAAGCAATGTCGGGTTCTATTTCTTTGATGTTTATATCGTCTGCCTCTGTCAAAAGTTTCAATAGTTCTTTCAAAACTTCATGAGGTGCAATGACATATGAGTTCACTTTTACAGGGTTGTGTTCGACCAAGTTTAACATTATACCCAAAGCTTGACAAATCTTCTCCTGAGTTTTAAGTTTGTCTTTAAGTTGTTGGTAGTCGTTTCGAATATCTGCAACAGAACTTAAGTCTCTGCTAACTTCAGGATATGTTGGTTGTTCTTTTACAGGAACAATTGTTATACCATCTTCGTCTTCGTATGGTTTCCCCACTTCAACATCTCTTCTTTGACATTGACAACAACACTTTGACTGTTTGTTTGAGTTGGTGAATTTAACTTCACATCTGCCACCGCCATTAAACCTTTTGAAACACTTACGCTTCTATTTTTCGGAAATGACATTTTACTTAGAATAAAAAGATGGACGTATTCGGATATCTCTTCGAATTGAAGCAGAACAAAGTTTACACACACAAACAATACAAATACATTGACAGAATAGTTCTTTACAAAACAATGGAAAATGTTATAGAATAGCAGTCTTTGCTGAACCAAAATATTTTCATAAAGCAAAGAAAGTTGGTATAACCGAGATGGTGAAAGTTCTTGAAGCAGACAAAAATATAACAACAAAACTGACCGATATTTCTAAAGGTAAGTTTATCTTACAATATTATGTCAAAACTGGCGTACTGTCAATATTTGACGGAGAGAAGTCAGTTCAAGAACAACTTACTGACCTGCTGCCAAAATCTGCTCGATGGAAGCTGTCGTTATGCCAATCTGAGGAGCCCCAGCAGGTTTCATCGAACGAATCTTCAAAAGAGCATCTTCCGTGAAAAGTGCTATTGGTTTTGTAAACTTCTTTTGCTTTCAATTCATCTGGACCGTCTCTGTCACCAGTATATTGTATTTGAACTGTACCAACAGTTGAAATACCACCCATAAAGTCTTCTGAGTCAGCAAATGGAATGCCAAGCCAAAAGTTTGAACGGTCTCCATTTGTATATTGAGTTTTTTGACTCCTGTATGAGTCCATACTTTCACATATGGCATAATAGAACTTTGCATTTCAGGGTTAATGGTTGTTGTGAAGTTGTTGTTAAAGTTCATAGCATCTAATGTCAAGTTGTATGACCTCATATCCTCAACTGTAGAATATTCTTCTCTTGGATAATATTTGCCATCTATGTTTATATGATATTTAATACCGGGGTTGTAGAAACAAGAATAGTCATTTATAGTTCGTCTGAACAGTACAAACATAGTATCTGCATGTTTCATTGCAGTTGTTAAAGCAATATCTGTTCTTGCACCTGGGTCAGCACTTTGGTTTCCAACTTCACCTGCAAAGTCTTTGACAGATATTTGGTGTATAGGGAACATAAGTGGAACTGCAATATATTTGGCAGCTAAAGCATTTGAAATATCTGGGTCCAACATATAGACTGCAAGTCTGCTTTCTATTCTCTTGCATTCAAACTTTTCGCATGTGAACTTAACTGGGTCCCAAGCATCTCCAGCAGCATTGAAATAATAGTTTACTTCAGTGTTGAGGTTTGAGAAACCAAAGTCTAAGTCAACTTTGTTTTTGCAAAAGTCGGCGAATGACATTTTATTTGTTCCCACTACTTCTGTAAGAGTGAATGGGTCTTGTGTTGGTGCAATGACTAAGTTATTTTTGCTTGGAGTAAGTTCGATAGAAATTTTTCCTGCCCAGTTTTGGCAAGTATCTTAAAAACCTGAAGATGAGGAAAGATGACAAAGGAACTCTAAGTTTCAGTTTTACTTTGGTTACTGCTGCTGCAGTTTGTCCAGAAAGGTCAACATAAACTCCTGGAACGTTAGGGTCAAGTTTTCTTATTTCTCAATAGTTGCATACTGGTCTGTTTGTTCTCTAGCTTGTGGTTGTACTGAGTTTCTCAAAGCGAACCATTCATAGTTTGCCCATGTTACTGTTTGAACTAAGTCAGAGTTAGAATATATCTTATATCCCATGAAAACTTCTGGAGCATATTGGTATCCGACATAGAAAATTCCATTGCAACCTTTCTTGTCAGACAACTTGGCAGAAGGTTTTATTTCAATGTCTTGTTCCACGTATAAGAATGAGTTGTCAATAGAAATTATATGAAACCTGTCGCAAGCAATATCTACTGTTGTTGAAGAACCTTCTCCAAACTCACCTACATTTCCATAAGAAACAGCAGTTGTATATTCGTAAGTTCCAGGAACTATTTCTGACCTTCTAATGGCATTGTCGCATTCGTTTATACCATTCGGAAACATTTCCATTCATAGCATCCAAAACTGTTGGCGTTATATTCTGAGCGGCGTACATTTCATATGAGTAAAAATATAGAATAGTTGGATTTATATGTCATAATAGAACCCACGTGGACCAAGCTTTACTTTCTTCCTGACTGAGTTTTTAACTCTTCTTTTTCCTTCATTGCCCTCTGCTTGAAGTTGTTGCATCTTTGCATTATGTTCATCTAGTATGTTGCAAATTTCCCATGTCCTTTTTGCCTTTTGGCTCTGGTCGCCCATCTCAGGTAACCTATATCCTAGAAAGAGTTTGTCATAGTCTGTATTTGAGTCTTCGCGTATTGTTTGCATGACTCTTTCCTGAGTTTCCGGTTCAAGCTCTTCAAACAGTGCCTGTCCATATGGAATATGCTCGTTTCCAAATATATGTTTTTGTAGCCATTCTGGTTTTCTTTCCATGTTACCAATTATATCTTTTGTGAATGGGAAAGCTTTTACCCAATCTTTCAGTCTTGCGTCGTTTATTTCTGTAGTTGGTTTTATTTTGTCAAGGAACATGTTTTTCAATACTAACATTTCATTTGGTACTGTCCATTTGAGTTTTCTTAAATATTCATCCCTTCTCGGTTCATTGTCTGCAAAGTAAGTTTTTATGACATTTTGTAAACTTCGTTTGCAAGGTCATGTACAATAGGTTCTCTTCCTTCTCCCTCCCTAACTTTCTTTCTAAACTCTTCACCAAATATACCATCTCTATGGTTCTGTGTAGTTCTTTGAGATAAATGTTCTAGAACGTCAGGTGTTATATTTCCATCAGCCATGTTCATTTCATACTGGTCCAAAATATCTGCATGTTTCATATCTTTCAATGGCATTAAAGCCGCGCTTAAAATACCAGCTATATCTCGTTCACCATTGACTTCCATTGCGTCTACAACTTCTTGGAATTGTGGTTGTAAGTTTATGAACCACCTATCTGGATTAGCTTTATGACCCCATCTCATTGTAGTTCCATCGTCTGCAGAAACAAAAGTAGGTTTGTTTCCATCTTGGTTAGGTTCTGAATGAACTTTAAACAATGTTTCATTTCTATATGTTTTCTTGAAATTTAACCTTTTATTTTCACCGAGTTCATCCGAAGATTGAACGTTAAATGCTCGTAAGTAAAAAGGGTTGTTGTATTTGTGTACATTTTCTTTCAGTACTTCATTCTATGCTGAATATTTTCATCTGGTGTTGGAGTCTTTTGTATGTCGGCAAACATTTTTCGATATTCTTCTACTATGTCAGCCGAATTTTTTTTAGACTCTTGGAAATATTCCATATTCTCCGCATACTCTTGTTGAGGGTCAAGATTTTTCGGCTGTTCCAAATCTTCATCTAGTTCTGTGAAGTTAGTTTCCAAAGGAAGGACTTGTTCGTTTCCTTCAGGCTCTTCTAGCTGTTGTTGCTGAACTATTTCTTCCATGTCTGGTTGTATCTGAACTTCTTCCTGTGGAGTTTCTTGTACCTCATCTGCTGGCATTTCATATATTCCGAGACCGTTTTCAACAATTTCCCTATCTACGTCATCCGCATTCATAAGCTTTTGTTCTTTCGTTCCGTCTCTATTTTTTACGCGTTTCATGACGAAAGTTGAATTGTCATTTAGCTCTGACATCAAATATCTCGGAGTAAATTCATCCATGTCATTTGGATGATATGCTATTAAATCATATCCCTTAGCGAGCTTGTATTTTCCAGGTTTGAGATTATATCCGTTTTGGTGCTGAGCCATAAAGCTAAATAGGTTCGGGTCAGTATTTCCTTCCTTGAACTTTCCAATAGCTTCTTTATATCTGTCACTAAAGTCAACAGTATCTGGGAAACCACACTCTTCTTTAAGCATTTTTAAGAATTCTTGGTTTCCTTGTTCTCTACTTCTTTTATGTCCTTGCTCTGTTTGTGGTTGCTGTGCTGGTTGTGGAGGTGGTTGTGCTGGATTTTGAACTGTTGGTTGTTGTGTTGGTTGTTGTTGTTGTTGTTGTGCAGGGTTTTGAACTGTTGGTTGTTGTGTTGGTTTTGGTGCATGCCTGTGTCTATGTCCATGTGACGATGTAAATGTTCTAGGTAGTCCTGGTGCAGGTGCTTCTCTTGGAGGGTTTGGTGGTATATAAATTCCACCAGCTGGCACATATGTTCCATCTGCAGCGTAATGTCCTACCTGACTTTTCGTTTTTAAGAAAGCATTTACTAGGTCTGTTTTGGTCTGTTGTAACTCTTTTTCTTGACTTTTCACAACAGTTGCTCTAACGGCGTCATAGGCACTTTGAACTGCCTGTCTCGTTGCTGCATCTGTTATTTTCGTCATATTTTGTGCTACTTCTCTTAACTCTTTGTCGAAACCTTCAGACTTCAGTTTCTTTCCAGATGAGAAGTCGTTCACTTGTTTCACCTTACTATGAAGAGCTTCGAAAGCGTTCTTAAAGTCAGCATTCGTTAAAGCTTCATTTGAACTGTCTTCATCCGCTTGTATTTTTGTCCTTATTGACCCTATGAGTTGGGCTGCTTTAGCGTTGGCTTGGGCATCTAACCAGTCATTGTTAGCTTTTATATATTCTGCGCTTTTCATTGCCTTTTGCATGGCTGCGTCGTTATTTTTACTTTCTTGTGCTAAGTTTTCATACTGTACGGTTTGGTTTTGCAACTGTAAAAGTTTTTCTGCCTTTACATTTGCTTCAACTTCTTTTTTATACTCATCGCTATCCATATATGTCTTCAGGGCTTTTTGTTTTATTTCTTCATCTTTCAGTACTTTATATCGTGAGTAGTATGGTTTTTCAAATTTATGACATCTTGTTCCATTTTTGCTACTTCTGCTGCTTTTTCTGACACTTTTTTCGCATATTCCTCTGTACTTAGTTCTTTCAGTTGTTCTTCTTTCTTCTTTTTCTCTACGTTTAACTCATTGAGTTTCTTTGTGTGTCTGTCATATTCTAGTTTCTTTTCGTTTTCACCTATTTGCTTCTGTATGTCTATGTTTGACTTTTTGACATCTGCTATTTGATTTTTGAGTGAACTCAAATTCATTTGACTTTGAGGGTTATAGGCTGTTCCGTCTGCAGCTCCACCATAGCCTGCCATTTTCGCTAAAAGTGCCGCTCTTAAACCTCCACTCTGTGCACCAACAACTCGGTTTAAAAGCATAGGATTGCTTGACATTTGTTGCAACATAGTGGGGTCATTCAGCATTTGTTGTTGCAACTGTTGTTGTGGTGTTAGTCTTACTATTGGATGTTTCAATGCTCCCTTCCTCTTACGTATATTCTTACGTAGCTTACGTGGCATTTTAAGTGAAGTTAAAAAGCGGTTTTTGACAGATGTTTATATGACACTTTCTACCCTCTTGAATTTTCATGAACTTTCTTGTCTATGTTTTGTAAAGTTCTTCATCGTAAAGACTTTCTCATGAACTTTCTTGTCAATGTTTTGTAAAGTTCTTCATCGTAAAGACTTTCTCATGAACTTTCTTGTCTATGTTTTGTAAATGACCCAAAAATATATTTTAGGGTAGATGGTTAGATCTAACCTGTTTTCTAACCTCTTTTCTACCCTCGTGAATTTTCATGAACTTTCTTGTCTATGTTTTGTAAAGTTCTTCATCGTAAAGACTTTCTCATGAACTTTCTTGTCTATGTTTTGTCAAGTTCTTCATCGTAAAGACTTTGTAAAGACTTCTTCGTCTAATTTCTCATGAACTTTCTTGTCAATGTTTTGTAAAGTTCTTCATCGTAAAGACTTTCTCATGAACTTTCTTGTCTATGTTTTGTAAAGTTCTTCATCGTAAAGACTTTGTAAAGACTTTCTCATGAACTTTCTTGTCTATGTTTTGTAAAGTTCTTCATCGTAAAGACTTTGTTGAGAAAGTTCATGAAAATTCAAGAGGGTAGAAATGAGGTTAGAAAACAGGTTAGATCTAACCATCTACCCTAAAATAATTTTTGCCTGATTTACACTCATTGACGATGAAGTTTTGTAATGTTCTTCATCGTAAAGACTTTGTTGAGACTTCCTCATGAACTTTCTTGTCTATGTTTTGTAAAGTTCTTCATCGTAAAGACTTTGTTGAGACTTCCTCATGAACTTTCTTGTCTATGTTTTGTAAAGTTCTTCATCGTAAAGACTTTGTCAAGAACTTTCTTGTCTATGTTTTGTAAAGACTTCTTCATCGTAAAGACTTTGTCAAGAACTTTCTTGTCTATGTTTTGTAAAGACTTCTTCGTAAAGACTTTGTAAAGACTTTCTCATGAACTTTCTTGTCTATGTTTTGTAAAGACTTTGTAAAGACTTTGTTGAGAGTTCATCGTAAAGACTTTGTAAAGACTTCTTCGTAAAGACTTTGTAAAGACTTCTTCGTAAAGACTTTGTAAAGACTTTCTCATGAACTTTCTTGTCTATGTTTTGTAAAGTTCTTCTTCGTAAAGACTTTGTTGAGAGTTCCTCATGAACTTTCTTGTCTATGTTTTGTAAAGTTCTTCTTCGTAAAGACTTTCATTTTATACTAAACATCAACGGGGCTAGAAGGCACGAAGTGCCTGGAAGCCCCACTACCTTTTTTTTTTTTTTTTTTTTTTCCATCATGTTGTAAACAGAAATTCATCAAAAGTGACACCTCAGAAAAGCTAAAATATTGAATTTTTGGAACTTTTGATAGAGCACGTTTTTAAATATTAATTAAAGTAATGTATATTTTGTAAAGATTCTTTTTAATAAAAAAATAAAATTTTGAAGAAGAACACAAAATCTTCTGAAAAATAATATCACATAAACTCATATTATTTTCTAATATATAACTATTTTATATAAAAATCAAATTCAATGATCTTAAAAGCGAAGGATAAACCTCAAAATTTACGAATATAATGAGTGGGAATATAATGCTTATCTATCATAAAACCATATGAAATATCAATTTTTGCTTTACGCCTAATTTTTGACGACAATTAGCAAAAAATGTTAAACGTTAACACTCAGTCCATTTGAATATGAAAAATAAAATTGACTTTGATTAAATGTTTTTATTTATCATGCAATTCTTCTTGCGACCAAAGATTTGAATAAAATTTCAAAAAATAAGATAGCTTAAAAAATAATATACGGTAGTGTTTACTAATAGATGAATAGTATATAAATTCTATTAAAATGGATTTGATCCAAAAAAATATAAAACCAAAAATAATTGTTATAATTTAAATGAAGAAGTAATTTAAAACGATTTTATTTATGATCAAATTTTATATATTTTTTTGGATCAAATCCATTTTAATAGAATTTATATACTATTCATCTATTAGTAAACACTACCGTATATTATTTTTTAAGCTATCTTATTTTTTGAACTTTTATTCAAATCTTTGGTCGCAAGAAGAATTGCATGATAAATAAAAACATTTAATCAAAGTCAATTTTATTTTTCATATTCAAATGGACTGAGTGTTAACATTTAACATTTTTTGCTAATTGTCGTCAAAAATTAGGCGTAAAGCAAAAATTGATATTTCATATGGTTTTATGATAGATAAGCATTATATTCCCACTCATTATATTCGTAAATTTTGAGGTTTATCCTTCGCTTTTAAGATCATTGAATTTGATTTTTCAGAAGATTTCATTCTATATGCCTATGAAAAGTACTCTCAAAACTAACTTTTTCCTAATTATAATTAAATCTAGAATATTGTATTATGCTTAGTATTATTTCATTTTTCTCATTCAATTTAGAATTTACAAATGTCAAAAAATTGAGAGCTGTCACTTTTGATGAATTTCTGTTTATTACACCCATCATATTCTAAAAGAAAGGGCAATGTACTTTTTACGAACTTTCTTCATTAATTTTTATATGTCCGATGTAATATTTTTAGAAGAGGAATTGATGAAAAATTACTCGGATTATATAGATCTCGTAAATAGTGTAGTCAATATTAATGAAGATACTATCCAAAATATCATCATTTTAGCCGAACAGAATATGAATGTCCATAAAATAAAGCCACAAGACGTATTTAGAATCATTGATCGTATTTCAAACTATAGACTACATAATTTGCGCCTATATTATTTACTTTTCGAGGAATTTTATAAAAAATATCCAATTTATCTACATAATACATTATTAAAAACAGAATCCTTAAGAGCAATTATCTCTAAAAAGCATGTGTTCGATTGGCCCATGAGCGATTTCGCATACAAAAATTCAAAAATTCAAGATATTTTAGAAATATACGATAAATCATCAATATTACATTCTATATTCCAAGATAATGCGCAAAAATTAGCAAAATTTGCAAACGCAACTAATTTTGATGTCGATACAAGCATAGAAGGAAATAATTTGATAGATCATTGCGCTTTTTATGGATCTGTTGAATGTTTTCGCTTTCTTGTATGCAACCAAGCCAAAGTTACAATGAAAACACTAGAAAATGCATGTCTTGGTGGTGATAACGAAATAATTCAATTTTGCGAACAAAAATTTTTACCAAATATGAGGTGTATCAACAATTCTGTTGTAGCACATCACAATGATATTGCTAATTATCTCCAAAGCAAGTACGATTTAGAGTATTCATGGTCAAAATGTACATTTTCGTATAACATCGAAATGTTTTTAGCAAAACTATGTTCAATCAAAGAAATAAACAGTCCGGATAACGGAGGATTCATAGCTTTCCCATCTGCAGCACGTTTCTGTATTCCTTCTTTAATAAATTTGTTAATTAGCAAAGGAGCAAATATTAAATCGAGAGATTTCAATAAATTGACAGCTTTAGATCACTGTTGTATATTAGATAGCCTAGATATATGTAAATTACTAATAGATAATAAAATGGATGTAGAAGATACCTCAATTTATAAAATTACTCCTTTAACTTATTGTTCTGCCAATGATTCATATGAAGTTGCGAAATTTCTTATTGAACAATGTCATGCGAATGTAAATGCAAGGGATGTAATAGGTTCTACGCCTTTAATTTACGCATCAGAAGGAAATTCGGTAAAAGTTGCTCAGTTACTTATAGAAAATGGAGCTTCGGTTGATGATGAAGATGAGTTCTCAAAGACTCCGTTGATGGCATGCGCTCAATATGATTCTGTCGATGTTGCAAAAATTTTGATTGAAAAAGGAGCTTTTATCGAGAAAACTGATAAATTTAACCAAACAGTACTGATGAAATGCGCTATGAGCGATGCTTGCAAGCTAACAAAGCTACTTATTGAGAAAAGAGCAAATATTGAAGCTGTTGACGTCAATAAATACGATGCTTTGATGATAAGCGTAGATTGTGATTCAAAAAACGTTGAGAAACTCCTGAGAGAATACAAGAAGGACTATAAAATCAAAGTTTTATAAAAATTGTAAGTATTTTCATAATATTTTTTTATTCAAGCAAGTATATCGACTAAAATTGGACCAATTGAATTAAGCATGATGAGCATAGTAATAATATATATAAGTTTATTGAATGGCTTTCTTTAGATTTTGCGAAATTTAAATATCCACATTTTTCTTTTCAATGAGGATATTTGAATGTACCATGAGAATAAAATGGAGAACATGGTTCATGAATAGTAAAATTCGACGCTAAGAAAGAAAATTATGTACTGATTAAACTATTTTAAAGAAAGTATTTTATAAAATTGCTTTTTTCGGCTCTTCTTCTACAAGCACACAGAAAAGATTCATTAGCAAGGATATTTAATTGAAAATATTTTTAGAATTGGGTAAATTAATCGTTATATCTTCAGTTATATTAAGTATTCCTTGTTATAATAAGATTGTGGTATGAATATCTGTGTATGATAGTTAGAGTATTGTTGATCCGCGTGAAAAATTGATAAATTTCGAAAACTGTTTACAGTATGTTCAAATATATTATAACTCAATGATGTGCAATATGCCTAACTGTAAACAATCGACACTAAGTGTTTGATGAAAATCGATATCAATATTTAAAAATTTCGAGTTGTTTTTGATAGGATGTTGTTGCGGCGGACACCTGGAATGAATTTTACTCCTGTGATTTTTTCCAAATTTTTTTGATTTAGGAAAATGCAAATGTAATTTTCTTGAAATTGATATTGAATTTTACAATTCTCGATTTTTTTTGGAAATTTGAGGTTATAATTCTAGATTATTTCAAATTACTGATGAAATTAAGGTGTATTTTTGAACTTTAAATCTATAAAATCATTTTATTTTTGTTTTACTACAATTTGTATACTAAAAATATCAATATTACATCAAAATTTAAAAAATAATTTTTTAATAATCTTTAAAATAGGTATATTACAGCAAATTCAATTTATGCATAGTTACTTATCAAACAAATTTATAATGGTATATAGTTTATCAAGCATTGTATGTAAAATAAAAATATATTTGGATCAAATAAAGGATTTGTTTCATGTACTTACAAATAATAGTAAACATCTAGAAGGTAATCAATAAAATGACGATTTTATTCAATGGTAAGTTCAATAAATAAAACTTGATTGCTCTCGATATTAAATCAGAATAAAATTCGTATGAAATTTGTAGACTCATATTTAGCATCATAGTCCTTTGATCAGCTGATAATGATTGTTCTAAATAGGCAACATCAGAACTGTATCTCTACTTTAATGGAAAGCTAAGTTATGGCATTTGAGATGCCATTATCTAGCAGTATGCAACAGATACGAATGGTTAGTCAATCTGTTGTTTCAAAATTGAGTTAAATTTATTATGCTGAAATAGTTCTTTGGTTATCACTGGTAATACATAAGATAGTTGGTGTTGTAATATTTCGAAAAAATAAAAGTATTAACTTTAATGCAAGATATGACAAGTTGAACATCGAATGATTTGATTTTTACAATATAGATATTATTTGGTCCCAAGTATACAATTGTTTCATGCTGGTGTTATGGATTGGTTCTGCTTCCACGACCAGATAAAGCCGAAACAATATACTCAGATGCCACTTTTTTAAAAATGACATTATGTGAAGATTACCATTCAACAAAATTAGGATTTCAGGTATCTTTAGTTATAAGTGGTAACTTATCGGATTGATATAATATAACCAATGCATTTATTACTCAAATATCCTATAATTCCTTATAAATATTTGAATGAGATTAAAAAAATGTCGATATATTTGGAAAAATGTGGTATAATTAAAATACATGTATACTAACAAACATTTAATATATAGCACTTGTCGACATTCATGAATGTTTGTTAAAAATCAATAATTTGAATAGCATCAAGAATTTCTGCT
Source organism: Trichomonas vaginalis G3 (assembly GCF_026262505.1). Lineage (NCBI taxonomy): Eukaryota > Parabasalia > Trichomonadida > Trichomonadidae > Trichomonas > Trichomonas vaginalis. The sequence continues at coordinate 19,847,453 of NC_067207.1, forward strand.
TAAATATGTACCATTCATCAAATAAATCTAAACAATATAATTTTTCTGGATTTTTTTCTGGTCTTAAATAAATATTCGTATATAAAACGTCAAGTACAGGGTATAAATAGATAATATACATCATCAGTGGTTCAAATAATCTTATTTCAATTTGCATTGAAACGATGAGATTCAAAAATAATGAATTATTTTATATTTATTTTTCTATAATTTTTTTAGCTCAGCAAACGATATTCAATTTTGATTTATCGGCATGCTTTTTGTGAGAGATCGTCGTTTGAATAATATCATCTTTGAGTATTATTGATATCAAATTCGTCGAAAATAACAATTGTTTTTCTTCATGAATTCAATATTTGATTTGAACGATTTACAAATGTCAAATTCCAAATGGCAATTCTTTATTTCCACCTCAAAGGATTTAAGATTTATTCACAGAACAATCACCACCATCATCACGAGAAGTATTACTATGTTATTTATAATCACAAATCTGGTATTTGCTCCGAAAAGTTTCCTTTCCTTTACGGGAAACACCGAATTAATGAATATTTCCATATCAAACTAGACAACAATAAACACACATCATTTACTATATACCTATATAAGAAAGGTCTTCTTAAAGACGAACTTGTTTCAAACTTAAGTTATGATAGTTCTAAACTTCCTTTTGATGAAGTTATTAATGAAAATAAACTTATGAACAACACAAGTAAGAGCAGTCCACACATTCTTTGCAGGATTTCTATCCACTTGTCTTCAAGTGGTTTAGACCCTTATAACGCACCAGAATATAATATTGACAACACACCAAAATACCTAGATGCACTAGACCTTGATGCAGGAAGTGATTCATATTACGAAACTTTACTTTGAGTTTTTTTTTTTAAATTTTTGTTTATTTTTGTTATTTTATTCTCTAATACGCTGTTATATATGTTTTTAAACATCAACTGTTTTAATCTTCCTTAATATTTTATTATCCAATCTTCAATAATTTTTTTTGAAAATATTATTTTCAAATAATCGTACTGAATGCTAACAGAACTTGAGTAATAAATAATCCACTCATACACAGCATTTGTCAACAACAGATAGCATCCATTGGATAAATTCATCAAAATGACACTTTACTCTTTTTCTTTTGTTGTTCTGAAAGCTTCATATATCAGCTACAATAATAATCATATTAATATACGATCGATTGTTTTCGCAAAACTTTACGTTATTCTTTCTGAAATTACAACAAATCATTAATATCAGTCACAAATTTAGCAATATTTATATAAGTACATTATGAAATCAATATTCGGATTTTTATAGACTGTGAATAAAAATGATTTTATCCTGATAAAAACAAATTTCTTGAATTACATTTATTTTCAAACAGATTCATAAAGTACTCACAAAATCTAGATTGAGAAGCGGTCAATGACTTTTGAGGGGAAATTAACGCATGGAATTTAATATTATTTAGGTTGATATTCTTGCTTATTATTTCAGAAAAAAATCTTAAAAATTTCAATATGAAAATTGAAAGCAATTCAAAAAAATTGCTAACATGTAAATTTTAATATCCTATGCATAATTTCATATTTTGAACATTTTTTATTTTTGTTTAAAACTTAAAATTTTGCGAATTTAATATAATTTATAAAATATAATACGTATATATATTTAAAATACACTAAATTTAATTGTTAATTGACGTTTTTGGGAATGAATTTTATCAAAACATGCCTGAATCCGAAAATTTGAAAGAACGAATTACACAATCATATATGTAGAATTCAAAATACAAACTTAAAGATTGTATACGTTTAAAATTATTCAGATCGTGTTTGATTTCCACTCATTCTGTTTCTTTTGAACTCTAACACTAACATTTCATGATGATTACATGATCCATTTATACATGGTTGAATTGTTCCAGATTCTACCAGAAAATCAATCCAAATTTCTCAATGCATTCATGTTGATTGGACAAAATTTAAAATTTATCAGCCTGTTTCCAGAGAAACTCATATATTCCCTAATGAAATGTAATTTTTGCTACATTTATTTCAATCAAATTTCAAAAAATTGACTGCAGAGCTTGAAAAGGTGATGAATCATGTTGTTATTAGATGTACATATTAGATTTACTATTTCCAAAAAAATGCTCAAATTTGAATAGTTTTTAGAAAATTTGGAATTACACTCCTTACATTATATATAATTAAATGTTTAAATTTTATTTATTTTTCCCTTTTAATTTTATAACTTGCTCTATCAAAACTAACCTCTCAATTGAAGGCCACAAAATCTAAGTAGTGAGGGTACACAAATTTTGTATGGAGTACGGTTCAATTTTTGAGAGCCTCACTACTTAGATTTTGTGACTACCTTAGATTAATGATCGATGACAGAATTCTTGGATGAATCGGCTCCTTTCAATTCAGATAAAATTTATAGCCATGCGCTATCGAGGTCACAAAACATTTACTCACATACTATTTCATTTAAATAAATCTTATTTCCATAGTTAATTGCGATAAATTGTCGAAAATTTAACCGCCGGTGTCTGGTTTGTTATGAAAAATTAGCAACAGTAATATTTTCAAACTTTTTTGAAAAGCACGTTTCAAAGATCTAAAATCAATGCAAATTTTGACAAAATTCGAATATTAAGATAAATTCACGTCTAGACAAGTCTGACAAAAATATTAACATTTTCATTAGTTGATGTTTTATTATCAACCTTATTTTATCTTGCAAATTTGAAAATAGGGAATTATGCCAAATACAAATTTCATTTTATGATGATATTTGGTTGTCAAATTTTCTCAAAAGTGTTTTTATTAAGCTTAATCATATTTTATTGAACAATTCATCATTTTTAATGATTGAGATCATATGATATTGATGGTACTTTATTCAATTTTATAATCAATTCATTCAATTTTGAAATTTGTTTTTTTCACAATTTTTGAGAATACATTGTAACGTAAAGTTCTCAAATTCAACTCTTATAAACAATCATTTTTCCTTTCGTCAAAAATAAGTATGTTCTTAAGTTTCTTATTCTTAAAGGCTCATTCACTCAGCATCAAAGTGAATGACGAAAAGGCGAATTATGATATTTTTGATGGTGAAAATTCCTTATCCGAGAATTCTGATGGCTTGTATATCAGATATTTGTTAAAAAATAATAAGTATCCAACAAAGAAGGACGATGGAACATATAAAACAGCATTGGAAGCTAGAGCCCTTGGAATTAATACTGAATATTCGTATACACCCGTTGATGCCGATTCCAACATTATTAAAGTTACAACAAAGATCACATCCTCCGTTTCAAAGTATTCATGGTTCGGATTTACTTGGAATGCATATTTAGGTTCAAAACTCTTCAAAGTATTTGAAACAACTAACAGTCATTATGGATTTGTCCTACAAAATAAGTCAACAACAAGTCTTGCATATACTATTCTTTTCTTAGGATATGAAGATGCAACAAACCGATTGGGGAGAAGTTTCATTCATAGATTTACTATTTCTCCAGAGAGGACATTTACAAACTCATCAAAACATATGTATTCTACCAATGCTGATATTTTCACAGCTTTTTGGAATGCCAAAATTACACCAGATGAACCAGTGGAGATAATTTATTATCTTGCAAAAGGCATATATGATCCACCTAGTTTCTATGTCAATGGAGGAGTTACTGTTAAAGAGTCATATGAAGTAGGCGAAACATTCAGTGTTCCAGTCAAGCATGGATTCGCCAAGACAGGAAGATCAAGCATAGCATGCTATGAAATCTATGATAGCAACGGAAAGGCAATTGAATTTCATGAAGTCGACACATTCACGAGAGATTCATCTGATGTTGAAAAAGAATACCAGTATAATATCAAGTTACCAGAAACATCAGGTCAATATACAATCAAACTATTCTCGAAGTATGAAACATTCAATTCGACATCTGTTAAATATCTTGTAACAGTTCAAAATTCAAATGCTGTACCAACACTATCATTGCTAGACATTCAACCAGACGAAGATGGAAACTATGAAGGAAGTAAGGAATCACCAATTAAGAGAGATCACAACGGACACTACACGATCCACGCCGTTTATGGTATAGATGCATCAGGCGCTAATGTCAAGCTCAACTATCAATTTTGGAACTACAGCGATGAAACATTGTACAGTAAAGGCACTCTTGATGAATTCACAACAAATGATAATATAACTAAAGAAATCAGAAAAGACATTGAAATGCCAGAAGTAGATGAAATCTTCTACTTAGTACTTCAATCTGTTTCAGGAGATAAGAACTCAGAAGAACAAAAGCTCTATTTCCTTATTTACAATGAAAAAATACAACTTTCATTCGAATCAAAGCCACCATCAGCTATTGAAGTTGGAACAGAGTATTCATTTGTTTTTACTGTTAACGATACAGACGATAATTCTCTTTTATTCAGGTATACAGTTGATGGAGATGGATCTGATGATCCAGTTCAATTTGGAAAAACAGAACAAACAACAAAATATACATTCAAATGGACTCCAACATCTCAATATGTTAACAAAGAAGTTACATTAGTTTTCTATTTCAACGATACTGTCAAAGAAGCACATCTTACATCGAAGCATACAATATTACCAAAGACACCAAAATTCGAACTCATCGATCAAATTGATAAGGACAGATATCGGCATGATGAAGATTTTGTCATCCATGCACGATATGGATATGCAGAGAGTGGCGTTACAGTCAAAGCACAATATGAACTCGTCAATGATGATGGATTCACACAAAGTGGTGAGCTCGGTCATTTTGTTACAACAACATCGAAATTATATGATGAATTAGTCTCAACGAGAATCCCCCTTCCCGAATCTGAAGGCGATTACTTCATCAGAATATGGGTATCAGCAAATTCTGTCAAATCAGATCCAGTATGGACAATGACAATTCATATTTACAATGAACCCATTAAATTAGTATGGGTGGAACCAATCGCAGAAAACGTTGAAATTTCAAGGAGGTATTCATTTAGTGTTACAATTTCTGATGAAGATGATACAACAGTTGATATTTCAGCTGGAATCGGTAATGATAGATCAGATAGAAGAACACTTTCTTTGACACAGACAAGGAGTTCTGTTGAGACATTCACATTCACAGCTCCACCAAGTACAGGTTCTATTGAATATTACATCGTTGGAAGAGATTCAAGTTCCGAAGTGAGCATACACAGAACATTCAACATCACCGATCACGCCCCACCAGAACTTACTCTTACAAGGGATGTTCAAACCGAGATCCACCATGACAAAGATCTGTATGTATACTACACGTTCGGTGTTAAGCGTGCAGGCGAAACAGTCAAAGCAATATACGAGTTGTATGATTTCTCGACAGGCCAGCTTGTCGAAACGAAAGAACTTGATCATTTCACAACAGAAAACGGTCTAGACAATCAGATTTCAGTTGAAGTTGAATCAGCAATTCCGATACCCGAAGAAGAAAAGACATACAAATTGAAGTTGTTTGCTAAGGTTGGTGAAGAAACATCAACACCAGTCGAAATCGATGAGATCAGAGTTCTCAATTCTCGAATCGATTTGAGTTTTGCCGAAGAATACAATAAGGAAGTTCATGTTGGCGACGAATGCCAATTCAAGATCAAAGTTACAGACATCGATGACAACAGCCTCAAATTCAGTTATTCTATCAACAATATCCAGATTGGTGACGAAACAACTATCACCAAAAATAGCGAATCCACCGTTTACACACACAAGTTCACACCTGACGACAGCTATGCAAACAAAGATGTCACAATCACATTCACATTCGGTGATGACAATAGGAAATCTTCTATTGATGCCACATTCAAAGTTCTTCCAAATTCAGAACCAACTATTCATCCTTCGCAATCGGTACCTTCATCTAAAATAAATGAAAATTCTTCAGGAAACAATAATGATCCAAAAAGTAGGGGTGGAAAGACGAATCCAGGAAAAACAGCGGGAATTGTAATCGGAGTTATTATTGCTATTCTTGTGGTTGCAGCAATTATTATTATCACTATTATCTTGATGAAGAGAAAGAAAGATAATGGTTCAGCTAACGATGATACAAATAATGATTCAATAGACATGATGAACGAAGAAACGCGTACAACAGTCACAGGTGAAGAATATGCTACAGCTGATAATCCGCTTTTTTCAACAGCAGATGTTGATGCAGGTATTGACTCAGATTCTCCAGATGGAGAAAATGTCTAAATTTAAGATTTTTAAGATCAAATTTTGCGGAATAAACAATATATTTCCTTTCATTTAATTTATAATTCAATTGTTATATATGGTTTTATAATTTGATCTTGAATAATTACGAAAATAAAGTACTCACAAAATCTAGATTGAGAGGCGGTCAATGACTTTTGAGGGGAAATTAACGCATGGAATTTAATATTATTTAGGTTGATATTCTTGCTTATTATTTCAGAAAAAAATCTTAAAAATTTCAATATGAAAATTGAAAGCAATTCAAAAAAATTGCTAACATGTAAATTTTAATATCCTATGCATAATTTCATATTTTGAACATTTTTTATTTTTGTTTAAAACTTAAAATTTTGCGAATTTAATATAATTTATAAAATATAATACGTATATATATTTAAAATACACTAAATTTAATTGTTAATTGACGTTTTTGGGAATGAATTTTATCAAAACATGCCTGAATCCGAAAATTTGAAAGAACGAATTACACAATCATATATGTAGAATTCAAAATACAAACTTAAAGATTGTATACGTTTAAAATTATTCAGATCGTGTTTGATTTCCACTCATTCTGTTTCTTTTGAACTCTAACACTAACATTTCATGATGATTACATGATCCATTTATACATGGTTGAATTGTTCCAGATTCTACCAGAAAATCAATCCAAATTTCTCAATGCATTCATGTTGATTGGACAAAATTTAAAATTTATCAGCCTGTTTCCAGAGAAACTCATATATTCCCTAATGAAATGTAATTTTTGCTACATTTATTTCAATCAAATTTCAAAAAATTGACTGCAGAGCTTGAAAAGGTGATGAATCATGTTGTTATTAGATGTACATATTAGATTTACTATTTCCAAAAAAATGCTCAAATTTGAATAGTTTTTAGAAAATTTGGAATTACACTCCTTACATTATATATAATTAAATGTTTAAATTTTATTTATTTTTCCCTTTTAATTTTATAACTTGCTCTATCAAAACTAACCTCTCAATTGAAGGCCACAAAATCTAAGTAGTGAGGGTACACAAATTTTGTATGGAGTACGGTTCAATTTTTGAGAGCCTCACTACTTAGATTTTGTGACTACCTTATATTGAAACAATCGGCTATCCTCTCAGTAGTTCGATAATAGAAATGTTCTAATTATTTTTTACAGGCATATTAAACTTGGAAGACTGTCATTTATAAAATGATCTTTTTATTTTTAAGTTAAATCATTGATATTGTAAAATATAAATGCTCGTTCACACATAAAACGATATATGCAGAGTAGAAAGAGATGAAATACATCAATAGGGGTTCAACAAATCTTATTTGGAAAATTTGTCACTTTTCCGATTATCAAAACAATCATTTTTTTATCAAATAAGGAATTATTTTATATTTATTTTTCTATAATTTTTTTAGCTCAGCAAACGATATTCAATTTTGATTTATCGGCATGCTTTTTGTGAGAGATCGTCGTTTGAATAATATCATCTTTGAGTATTATTGATATCAAATTCGTCGAAAATAACAATTGTTTTTCTTCATGAATTCAATATTTGATTTGAACGATTTACAAATGTCAAATTCCAAATGGCAATTCTTTATTTCCACCTCAAAGGATTTAAGATTTATTCACAGAACAATCACCACCATCATCACGAGAAGTATTACTATGTTATTTATAATCACAAATCTGGTATTTGCTCCGAAAAGTTTCCTTTCCTTTACGGGAAACACCGAATTAATGAATATTTCCATATCAAACTAGACAACAATAAACACACATCATTTACTATATACCTATATAAGAAAGGTCTTCTTAAAGACGAACTTGTTTCAAACTTAAGTTATGATAGTTCTAAACTTCCTTTTGATGAAGTTATTAATGAAAATAAACTTATGAACAACACAAGTAAGAGCAGTCCACACATTCTTTGCAGGATTTCTATCCACTTGTCTTCAAGTGGTTTAGACCCTTATAACGCACCAGAATATAATATTGACAACACACCAAAATACCTAGATGCACTAGACCTTGATGCAGGAAGTGATTCATATTACGAAGCTTTACTTTGAGTTTTTTTTTTAAATTTTTGTTTATTTTTGTTATTTTATTCTCTAATACGCTGTTATATATGTTTTTAAACATCAACTGTTTTAATCTTCCTTAATATTTTATTATCCAATCTTCAATAATTTTTTTTGAAAATATTATTTTCAAATAATCGTACTGAATGCTAACAGAACTTGAGTAATAAATAATCCACTCATACACAGCATTTGTCAACAACAGATAGCATCCATTGGATAAATTCATCAAAATGACACTTTACTCTTTTTCTTTTGTTGTTCTGAAAGCTTCATATATCAGCTACAATAATAATCATATTAATATAAGGTCAGGTGAGTGGGGCTTCCAGGGGCTGCGCCCCTTCTAGCCCCTAAAAAAACCTAGAGGAGAACTAAAAAAATTATATAGTAAGAAATTAAAGTTTTTATTCGATAAGAACGACATCGCTATCGTTTTCTTCTTCCTCCTCCTCTTCTTCATAGTCAGTATCTGATGGCTCTTTGTCAGCCACATGACCAGCAACAAATATTGAGACAAATTGTTTCTTTGGTTTTGTTAGCAGGAACTTTTGCTGGTCGTAGAACACGAATTCTACATTTTGAAAATGTTGTGCTGAGTATTCTGTGAAATGGGAAATTGGAATTGGTTCTCCCATGCCAAAACCAGCAATGGACGCGAACAAAACATCGTCTTCGACTCTTGCAGGTTTGTCAATTGCAACAGTAGTTATAATGTGTGGTTTTCCTTCACATCCTGCAAGAGATTGTACATGATAGATTGCTTTTTCTTCTCCCTCAGGAACTGAAAGTGTGAAATGGAATGAGAGTTCTCCATATTCATTTGCTTCTTCGTAATAGTTGTATGTTGTAGGATACACCAATTGAAATTTTCCTATTCTTGTTTCCCTCAGGTGTTGTCTATATTGCTTGGGAAAACATAAAATAAATTGTTCTATAGCTTGTGTTGCTATTAGATTGGTTGTAACTGGTAATTTTGAGGCGAAAAGGTCTACAAGAACACCGGGATTTTTTATGTCGTTTTCAATTGGTTTAACAGATTCTATGACTTTGTTAAACATTTCACTATAGTCTGAGTTGTCTTCGACCCCCCAATTGTTAAGAAGTTTATACAACAATTTCAGTCTTTTCATGGCGTATTTTCTTTGAATGGATTCGGGTAGCGAGAGGTTACAGTCGTCGGTTTGTGTTTCGTTACTCGAATATTGTTCAAGAGAAATTAAATCTTGAAATTGTGCTCTTGTTAACATACTTGTAGAACTATGTGAAACTTGTTCTGGTGCTGGTTGTAAATCTGTTTCAGATGTTTCTGTTGTGTTTTGAGAAGAAGAAGAACTCAAATTGTTGGACAATTTGTCTTGAATTGTAGAACTATGTGAAACTTGTTCTGGTGCTGTTTGGACAACTGTATCTGTTGTGTTTTGAGAAGAAGAACTCAAATTGTTGGACAAATTGTCTTGAATTGTATGAGGAAGTTGCTTTGGTATTATAGGAGGTCGTAAGGGTTTTGAAAATGGTGAGACATAAGTTGTAGGAACTTTAACTGCAGAGGTAGTCGACGAATTGTTTGCGACACTTTTTCTTCCTTCCATTATGAAAAATAAACTCAAATAAGAGTTTGAAATAAACGGTTTTTGTCAACGGTAACCCCCTCTATTTTTTTATTTTATTGAAAAGTCTCCGTTGGCAAACCGTTCCATCTCAAATATTGAATGAACTATAAACGTTTTTTGTTTTCTATATATACTTTTTTGTCCAACGGTAAAACTTTTTACACAACGGTTTTTGAGAGTCGTCGCCGTTGACTTTTTTTGTAGAGCACTCAAAATAGTATAACTTTGTCCGGACAAGTAAGGGTCTATCGTCGCTACAGGAAAAGTTACGGGCGTTCCAAGGAAGTATACTTTGAGAAGACTTTCCCCCTTATAGAATGAGATAGGACGGTTATTTTACAAAACTGACAACACTTTGACCGAGTAGTTTTTTGAGCTGAACAAATAGTGTCATATAAACATCTGTCAAAAACCGCTTTTTAACTTCACTTAAAATGCCACGTAAGCTACGTAAGAATATACGTAAGAGGAAGAGAGCATTGAAACATCCAATAGTAAAACTGACACCACAACAACAGTTGCAACAACAAATGCTGAATGACCCCACTATGTTGCAACAAATGTCAAGCAACCCTATGCTTTTAAACCGAGTTATTGGTGCACAGAGTGGAGGTTTAAGAGCGGCACTTTTAGCGAAAATGGCAGGCTATGGTGGAGCTGCAGACGGAACAGCATATAACCCTCAAAGTCAAATGAATTTGAGTTCACTCAAAAATCAAATAACAGATGTCAAAAAGTCAAACATAGACATACAGAAACAAATAAGTGAAAACGAAAAGAAACTAGAATATGACAGACACACAAAGAAACTCAATGAGTTAAACGTAGAGAAAAAGAAGAAAGAAGAGCAACTGAAAGAACTAAGTACAGAGGAATATGCGAAAAAAGTGTCAGAAAAAGCAGCAGAAGTAGCAAAAATGGAACAAGATGTTATAAATTTGAAAAACCATACTACTCAATATAAAGTACTGAAAGATGAAGAAATAAAACAAAAAGCCCTGAAGACATATATGGATAGCGATGAGTATAAAAAAGAAGTTGAAGCAAATGTAAAGGCAGAAAAACTTTTACAGTTGCAAAACCAAACCGTACAGTATGAAAACTTAGCACAAGAAAGTAAAAATAACGACGCAGCCATGCAAAAGGCAATGAAAAGCGCAGAATATATAAAAGCTAACAATGACTGGTTAGATGCCCAAGCCAACGCTAAAGCAGCCCAGCTTATAGGGTCAATAAGGACAAAAATACAAGCGGATGAAGACAGTTCAAATGAAGCTTTAATGAATGCTGACTTTAAGAATGCCTTCGAAGCTCTTCATAGTAAGGTGAAACTAGTGAACGACTTCTCATCTGGAAAGAAACTGAAGTCTGAAGGTTTCGACAAAGAGTTAAGAGAAGTAGCACAAAATATGACGAAAATAACAGATGCAGCAACGAGACAGGCAGTTCAAAGTGCCTATGACGCCGTTAGAGCAACTGTTGTGGAAAGTCAAGAAAAAGAGTTACAACAGACCAAAACAGACCTAGTAAATGCTTTCTTAAAAACGAAAAGTCAGGTAGGACATTATGCTGCAGATGGAACATATGTGCCAGCTGGTGGAACTTATATACCACCAAACCCTCCAAGAGAAGCACCTGCACCAGGACTACCTAAAACATTTACATCGTCACATGGACACAGACACAGGCATGCACCAAAACCAACACAACAACCAACAGTTCAAAATCCAGCACAACAACAACCAACACAACAACCAGCACCACAACAACAACCAGCACAACAACCACCTCCACAACCAGCACACAACCAACAGTTCAAAACCCTGCACAACAACAACCACAAACAGAGCAAGGACATAAAAGAAGTAGAGAACAAGGAAACCAAGATTCTTAAAAATGCTTAAAGAAGACTATGGTTACCCAGATACTCTTGACTTTAGTGACAGATATAAAGAAGCTATTAGAAAGTTCAAGGAAGGAAATACTGACCCGAACCTATTTAGCTTTATGGCTCAGCACCAAATGGGATATAATTTCAAACCTGGAAAATACAAGCTCGCTAAGGGATATGATTTAATAGCATATCATCCAAATGACATGACTGAATTTACTCCGAGATATTTGGTGTCAGAGCTAAATGACAATTCAACTCTCTTCATGAAACGCGTAAAAAATAAGACGGAACGAAAGAAGAAAGGTTTATGAGTCCGGATGACTTAGATAGGGAACTTGTTAAAAACGGTCTCGGAATATATGAAATGCCAGCAGATGAGGTACAAGAAACTCCACAGGAAGAAGTTCAGATACAACCAGACATGGAAGAAATAGTTCAGCAACAACAGCTAGAAGAGCCTGAAGGAAACGAACAAGTCCCTCCTTTGGAAACTAACTTCACAGAACTAGATGAAGATTTGGAACAGCCGAAAAATCTTGACCCTCAACAAGAGTATGAGGTGAATATGGAATCTTTCCAAGAGTCTAAGAAAAATTCGGCTGACATAGTAGAAGAATATCGAAAAATGTTTGCCGACATACAAAAGACTCCAACACCAGATGAAAATATTCAGCATAGAATGGAAGTACTGAAAGAAAATGTACGCAAATACAATAACCCTTTTTACTTACGACCATATAACGTTCAATCTTTGGCTGAACTCGGTGAAAATAAAAGGTTAAATTTCAACAAAACATATAGAAATGAAACATTGTTTAAAGTTCATTCAGAACCTAACCAATATGGAAACAAACCTACTTTTGTTTCTGCAGACTATGGAACTACAATGAGATGGGGTCATAAAGCTAACCCGGATAGGTGGTTCATAAACTTACAACCACAATTCCAAGAAGTTGTAGACGCAATGGAAGTAATGGTGAACCAGATATAGCTGGTATTTTCAGCGCGGCTTTAATGCCATTGAAAGATATGAAAGATGCAGATATTTTGGACCAGTATGAAATGAACATGGCTGATGGAAATATAACACCTGACGTTCTAGAACATTTATCTCAAAGAACTACACAGAACCATAAAGATGGTATATTTGGTGAAGAGTTTAGAAAGAAAGTTAGGGAGAAGAAGGAAGAGAACCTATTGTACATGACCTTGCAAACGAAAGTTTACAAAATGTCATAAAAACTTACTTTGCAGACAATGAACGAGAAGGGATGAATATTTAAGAAAACTCAAATGGACAGTACCAAATGAAATGTTAGTATTGAAAAACATGTTCCTTGACAAAATAAAACCAACTACAGAAATAAATGACGCAAGACTGAAACATTGGGTAAAAGCTTTCCCATTCACAAAAGATATAATTGGTAACATGGAAAGAAAACCAGAATGGCTACAAAAACATATATTTGGAAACGAGCTTATTCCATATGGACAAGCTCTGTTTGAAGAGCTTGAACCGGAAACTCAGGAAAGAGTCATGCAAACAATACGCGAAGACTCAAATACAAACTATGACAAAATCTTTCTAGGATATAGGTTACCTGAGATGGGCGACCAGAGCCCAAAGGCAAAAAGGACATGGGAAATTTACAACATACTAGGTGAACATGAGGCAAAGATGCAACAACTTGAAGCAGAGGGCAAGTTACCAAAAAAGAAGAGAAGAGTAGAACAAAGTGAAAGTAGTGAAGAACAAAGTGAAAGTAGTGGCAATGAAGGAAAAAGAAGAGTTAAAAACTCAGTCAGGAAGAAAGTAAAGCTTGGTCCACGTGGGTTCTATTATGACACATAAATCCAACTATTCTATATTTTTACCCATATGAAATGTACGCCGCTCAGAATATAACGCCAACAGTTTTGGATGCCATGAACGGAAATGTTTCCGAATGGTATAACGAATGCGACAATGCCATTAGAAGGTCAGAAATAGTTCCTGGAACTTACGAATATACAACTGCTGTTTCTTATGGAAATGTAGGTGAGTTTGGTGAAGGTTCTTCAACAACAGTAGATATTGCTTGCGACAGGTTTCATATTATTTCTATTGACAACTCATTCTTATACGTGGAACAAGACATTGAAATAAAACCTTCTGCCAAGTTGTCTGACAAGAAAGGTTGCAATGGAATTTTCTATGTCGGATACCAATATGCTCCAGAAGTTTTCATGGGATATAAGATATATTCTAACTCTGACTTAGTTCAAACAGTAACATGGGCAAACTATGAATGGTTCGCTTTGAGAAACTCAGTACAACCACAAGCTAGAGAACAAACAGACCAGTATGCAACTATTGAGAAAATAAGAAGACTTGACCCTAACGTTCCAGGAGTTTATGTTAACCTTTCTGGTTCAGATGGAAATGCTGTCACTAAAGTAAAACTGAAACTTAGAGTTCCTTTGTCATCTTTCCTCATCTTCAGGTTTTTAAGATACTTGCCAAACTGGGCAGGAAAAATTTCTATTGAACTTACTCCAAGCAAAAATAACTTAGTCATTGCACCAACACAAGACCCATTCACTATTACAGACGTAGAGGGAACAAATAAAACGTCATTCGCCGAATTTTGCAAAGACAAAGTTGACTTAGACTTTGGTTTCTCAAACTTCAACACTGAAGTAAACTATTATTTCAATGCTGCTGGAACTGCTTGGGACCCAGTTAAGTTCACATGCGAAAAATTTGAATGCAAGAGAATAGAAAGCAGACTTGCAGTCTATATGTTGGACCCAGATATTTCAAATGCTTTAGCTGCCAAATATATTGCAGTTCCACTTATGTTCCCTATACACCAAATATCTGTCAAAGACTTTGCAGGTGAAGTTGGAAACCAAAGTGCCAAAATCAGGAGCCGCAGGTGCAAAACAGATATTGCTTTAACAACTGCAATGAAACATGCAGATACTATGTTTGTACTGTTCAGACGAACTATAAATGACTATTCTTGTTTCTACAACCCCGGTATTAAATATCATATAAACATAGATGGCAAATATTATCCAAGAGAAGAATATTCTACAGTTGAGGATATGAGGTCATACAACTTGACATTAGATGCTATGAACTTTAACAACAACTTCACAACAACCATTAACCCTGAAATGCAAAGTTCTATTATGCCATATGTGAAAGTATGGACTCATACAGGAGTCAAAAAACTCAATATACAAATGGAGACCGTTCAAACTTTTGGCTTGGCATTCCATTTGCTGACTCAGAAGACTTTATGGGTGGTATTTCAACTGTTGGTACTGTACAAATACAATATACTGGTGACAGAGACGGTCCAGATGAATTGAAAGCAAAGAAGTTTACAAAACCAATAGCACTTTTCACGGAAGATGCTCTTTTGAAGATTCGTTCGATGAAACCTGCTGGGGCTCCTCAGATTGGCATAACGACAGCTTCCATCGAGCAGATTTTGGCAGCAGGTCAGTAAGTTGTTCTTGAACTGACTTCTCTCCGTCAAATATTGACAGTACGCCAGTTTTGACATAATATTGTATTATAAACTTTCCTTTAGAAATATCGGTCAGTTTTGTTGTTATATTTTTGTCTGCTTCAAGAACTTTCACCATTTCGGTTATACCAACTTTCTTTGCTTTATGAAAATATTTTGGTTCAGCAAAGACTGCTATTCTATAACATTTTCCATTGTTTGTGTAAAGAACTATTCTGTCAATGTATTTGTATTGTTTGTGTGTGTAAACTTTGTTCTGCTTCAATTCGAAGAGATATCCGAATACGTCCATCTTTTTATTCTAAGTAAAATGTCATTTCCGAAAAATAGAAGCGTAAGTGTTTCAAAAGGTTTAATGGCGGTGGCAGATGTGAAGTTAAATTCACCAACTCAAACAAACAGTCAAAGTGTTATTGTCAATGTCAAAGAAGAGATGTTGAAGTGGGGAAACCATACGAAGACGAAGATGGTATAACAATTGTTCCTGTAAAAGAACCAACATATCCTGAAGTTAGCAGAGACTTAAGTTCTGTTGCAGATATTCGAAATGACTACCAACAACTGAAAAACAAACTTCAAACTCAGGAGAAGATTTGTCAAGCTTTAGGTATAATGTTAAACTTGGTCGAACACAACCCTGTAAAAGTGAACTCATATGTCATTGCACCTCATGAAGTTTGAAAGAACTATTGAAACTTTTGACAGAGGCAGACGATATAAACATCAAAGAAATAGAACCCGACATTAGTTGCTGTGGTGTTTCATATAATGTCATTGACAAGATATACGTTATGAAAGGAGGTGAAACGTTGAACTTAAAATATAGTTTCCCAGACGTTATAAAAATATTTGACGACCACAACATTTCATTAAAATTTATTTGCTAAGTAAAATGGCAGAAGACATAGTGGTTTATACTATTACGACTAAAAACCCTGAGTCATATAATTCTATAACAACAAACTTACAAAGTCCTCAAGGACGATATTGTAAACTAACCTTAAACACAATGACGACTAAAGCCTTGTTTTGCTCTTTTGACACCAGAAGATTTATTGTTGTGAATGGTAAAAAATACTCCTTTGAAGATACTTACTCAGATATACCACCAACAGGTTTTGTTGACTTATTTAATACTTTAAGGACGAGTGTAACATGTGCTGCAACTAGAGCAGGTTTCATTATGTTTGGATGTCCGACTGAGTTTACTATAAACAATATGAGCTATAATACAAAACTTATATCTGGTTTTTACTACCAACAGTTTCCTATAACAGGAAAAGGTGTCATACAAGGAATGTCTGTTCCATTGACTTTAAGTACACCTATTTTATATATTGTTTCAAACTTAGGTTCAAAGTGCTATTCGAATGTCGACAGAAACTACTTATGACCAAAAGATACTTATGCGTATAAACAACACTTTCTCTGCTGGTTTGCCTATTGTTCATTCGAATGCAGAATTTTCAACCTTAGTGAACTCAAACACTTTGGCAAGTATAACGTTGACATTAGTTGACGCAAACTTTGTTCCTGTAAAACTTTTATGTCCTATGTATTTGTCAATGACGGCAGAAAGTTTCGAATTGGAAGATGCAACTGGTGAAAGTATTGTATTACAAGAACAACTTCAACAACAAATAGCTCAAGAACAACAAATGCAACAAATAGCTCAAGAACAACAAATGCAACAAATAGCTCAAGAATAAAAAAAATATTTTTTTTATTTTTATAAAAATGTACAGAATAGATGTTTCAGATTTTTATGACTTCCAAACATTCAGAAATATGTGTCCATTTCGAGACTATAACAAAGCAGTCGAGAATTTGAAACGTTTAGTCATTTATGTCGACTCTGCCCCAGAATGTTATGTTATGAAAGAATGGGATGTTGTCTTTAACAAACCTAAAGCGACAATAGTTTCAGAACAAGAATGTAAACAGAAACTTAAGAAAATAAAAGTCGTACAAGTTGGCATGAAGATGTTAGATGCTTGGGATATCTTATTGTCAAAGTTAGAAGATTTTTCAGTTCGAGGTATAAAGTTCTATACACCTTCTCCAAACTTCTATTCTATCTTCACTGGATATAAATACGAACAAGTAGAATGGAAAGAAATATTATAGAAGCTTGGTTAGACCATGTCAAAGAAATTATATGCAATGGAAACGAAAAGGTTTATGAGTATATCTTATGTTGGTTTGCAAACATCTTACAACATCCAAGTGCTAAAAATGAAACTGCTCTCATTATAATTGGAAAACAAGGAACAGGTAAGAACACTTTCTTTACAGATATCTTATGCAAACTGTTAGAGGGCTATTCGAACCCTAATATGACAAACTTAGAAACATCTGCGGTAAATTTAACTCTTCTAGAGAATATGAAACTTATAGTATGTAACGAACTTCAAAGTATAGATACAACAAAAGTTTTGAACTCAGATGCTTTGAAGAGTCTTATAACAGACAAAGTTGGAGTTGTTGAAAGAAAGTATAAAGACCAAAGAGTTTGTGAAAATGTTGCAAACTTCATTATGGTTTCAAACAATGCTGTTCCGATGAAGTTAGAAAGTTCTGACAGAAGATATGTAGTTGTCAGAACGTCAGAACTCATATGCAAGATACAGAATATTTTGACGACTTAGCAGAAACTTACATCTGACTTTTACAACCACTTGTTCTCATATTTCATGACATTAGATATTTCAAAGTTCAATCCAAGACAAATTCCACATACCGAAGAGAGACAAACATTGTTAGAAGCAAACAAGAGTGTATATGAACTGTTCATAGATGAAACTGACTTTGAGTGTTTAGATGAAAGGTCATTGTACGATTCGTATAAACAATATTGTCAAGAGTATTGGTTATATGACAGCGTCTAAACGAACATTCTTGGCAAATGTCAAAAGTCTTTTAGATGTTCAGAATGGTGTATATACAAAGAAAAATTTTTCTGAGTAAATTTTAAAAAAAATATTTTTTTTATCCGATAGAAAAAGATGGCAAAATTCATCTCAGTAAACAAGTACATGTCAGGACTTAAAGAAGAACTAGACCCATTCACATATTTGAATGTTTACTTCTACCATTTTGAAAAGTCTTCATTCAGCAAAGTTTGGAACATCGAACCAGTTAAGTTTGCTATTGTGACTAAAAATGGTGCGAAATTTGAAGACTTAGACATAGAAGGTTTGTTAGCAGTCAAAGAAAGTTTTGACAGAAGGTTCTCAAAACTCGAAGAAGGCAAAGCATACAAACTTGTTATACCTTATGAACCAAAGAAAGCAGACGACTATGAATATTATGAGTCTAAAGTTGTAGAAGTTCAAGGTAAATTGGGTAAAAAGATTTTAGAGTCTAAGCCAGTGTTTGCTCCTAAAGAGGAAGAGAACATTGACATTGACCCAGAAATGTTCTAAAAATAAAATTTTATTTTTACATGTCAAATTTCTTTTTCTCTGGAACTGGCTCTGGTTCTTTCTTCTCTTCTTCTACTTTCTTTTCTTTCTTTTCTTCTCTCTTCTTTTCTGGTGGAGTTATGTCAAACTTCTCAGAACCATATTTTTGTAAAAGTTCTTTGTCCTTTAATAGCTCTTCTATTCTGTTTTCTATTTCATCTTCAAGAACAGTGCATGTGTCTTCTTTGCATTCTAAGAAGTTTTGTTGGACTTCATCTCTCCAAGAGGCGTCATCTCTGTCAACAAGTCTGTCATTGACAAATTTTAAGACTTCTCTGCTTAATGTTTATGGTTCTGTCATATTCCCAGAAACAGAACTTTAGAACAAATTCACCTTTCTTGTTTACACTATGTAAGATTTTATGGTCGACAGATGTTTTGCTGTCGAAAAGCTTGTCTCGAATATAGATAGCGAAATCACTAGACATTTTCTAAAAGATAAAAATTTTAATTTTTCTAAAAATATATGAAAAAAAGTTTTGCTGACATTGACAAAAAATTGAGAATGTTTTAAATAAGAACAAGAGGAAGTTGGAAAATGCTCAGATAAAACCCATACATGACAAGTTCTTATTTGCTCAGAATGGTATAACAGGTCTAATTGCACCACCTGGGTCGGGTAAGACTTTCACTTATCTTAAAATGGCTGCACAACAACAAAACAGATGAGAAGAACCCATTCTATGAGTTAGTTGTCATTTGTAGTACTTCTGGTCAATTTGACCAAACCGTAAATTCGTTCAAAGATATTATAAAGAAGTTAAGTTAGTATGTAAAAAGACTCTGAGTTGTTAGATTGGATAAAGAAGTACCAAAGAAGAGTTTTGAAGTACAATGCTATAAAATGAGTATATAAATTCGAAGTTTAAAGACCCAAATGAGGAAAGAGAGAATATTAGAGAAGAAAACTTCAGAAACAAACAGAAAGAGATAGAATACATTTCGAAGAAATTGCAATCTTACGATTGGAAGACTTACCCTCATAGATGTCTTCTTATCTTAGATGACTTTGCTCTCATCCTTTGTTAAAGAACAGAGAACAAGACATGTGTCGAATTCTTAAGAAGCTCAGACACTTTAACATCTCAGTTGTCATTTGTGTACAGACAGCAAAGAGTTTAAGTAAGGATGTAAAGAGAATACTTACTGACATTGTACTTTTCCCCGGATTGTCCGAAGACGATTTCATGGAACTTATGAAAGAGTCCATGGCAGGTAAGTTTGACAGACATGAACTATGGGAGAAGTACAAAGTCATACAAGACCCTCATACTTCTTTCAGAATTCATATCTACGCAACAAAGTTCAAATTGTAAAAAGTCAAGCTTGAAAAATGTAAGTGTTTAGTCTTAGTAAGATGGTAGCTTCTTAAAGCAATACCATTGCTGAGTTTTATGTACGTGAAGAGAAGTACAATGAATTCAATTACGAGTACAATTGCAATGACAACTAAGGCAACTATTTTTGTCTTTTGCCAGCAAGGGTACTTCTTCTCTTCCAATGGTTCGGCAGAACTATACTCACTCATGAGAAATGCCAAAACGGTTTAATAGAAAAAGTGAAAGTTATTCTTCATTTTTTTGTATAAAAGATATGATTTTAGGGATTTTTTTGACGAAGTGTCAAAGTTCTCTTCGTAAAAAAATAACAGTTATATAATGAAAAAGTGTCATTTTTTCACGATTTCAGGGATTTTTTTTACGAAGTGCAAAAGTTCTCTTCGTAAAAAAAATAACAGTTATATAATGAAAAAGTGTCATTTTTTCATGTCCGAAGACTCGAAGGTGCAACACTTCCAAAATACCGACGAACTCAGAAGAGCAGCATGGCAGTATCTTCTTGACAACTTCTTTGAGTTCTCCAGGTACACCTTGGAAAATGCTGAAGAACTCCGACACAGAGAATTTGGAGAAATTGCACTCCAATACTACCTTGACAAACAAAGGGTAAACAAAGGGTAAAATAAGACTAAAAACTTAACGTTTAAAAAGTGACATTTTTAATGAGCTCCGAGTCACCGAGAAAACTTGGTCAGATGTTAGCAGCTTACTTCCCTGAGGAGGATGGAAGCGTTACATACGTAAGGTTCAAAAACAACGAACCTGGAATTGCGTACCAAATTCGCAATTACATGACCATGGAAGAGTACGAAAGGCTCCTACAAGAGAAACCAGCTCTAAACAACTCAGAAAAGAAAGAATAAAAAGTTTAACTCGTAATTGTTTATTTTTTTTACTTGTATGGGCAAGCTGCAAGAATGAAGTCGACTATCTCAGTCTTTGTCTTGACGAGCTGGACGGCTCTTGCGAGTACGTCTGTTTTGCGGTCTCCAGCTGGTGTCTGACCTTCGTAATTGCGCATGTTCTTGAGAGCTCCAACTGTAAATGATTGTAGGATGAAGAGTCTCTCAGACTGCTTGAGGTAGTCTTCACGGTCACGAACCGAATCTGTGGTACGAGTCGAATCGGTCGATTTGAGGGAAGAGACTGAAAGCCTGTCATCTTCCATTGGAGCTGTAGCATACTCTTTGCGTAAGCGGTTCAGACCTTCTTCGAAGTCTTGGTCTCTCTTCGATTGAGATTGGAATTGGAATTGCTGGGGTGGAGCTTGCTGGGGTGGAGCTTGCTGGGATGGAGCTTGCTGGGATGGAGCTTGCTGGGGTGGAGCTTGCTGAGATTGGAATTGCTGGGGTGGAGCTTGCTGGAACATCCAAGGGTTGGGGAAGTAAGGCATAGGTTGAGGAGGAGGGTAGTTCGGGAAGCCTTGTGGTGGGTAGTAACATTGAGGTGGAAATTGGTAGTAATTTGGTGGAGGTACTTGCTGGAACTGAGGTGCAGGGGCTGGTGCTTTAGGTTCTGTAGCTTTCGGTACTTCTGGCTTTGGAAGGCATTCAGGAAGAGGAACGTCAGTCATCCGTTTGTGTCCTGTCGGAAGGAAAATTTTTTCCTGTCGGATGGAAGGACTCGGAATGCCAGAAGGAAGAACTTTTCCTGTCGGAAGGAAAAATTTTTCCTGTCGGAAGGAAGAACTTTTCCTGAAGTTCGACCAAAAAGTTCTCAATTTTCGAAAATTTGAATGGTTTACGGACGGACAACTGGAAAATTTTTTCCTGTCGGAAGGAAAAATTTTTCCCTTTGTCCGGAAAAATTTTTCCAGTTGTCGGGAAAATATTTTCCTGTCGGATGGAAGGACTCGGAATGCCAGAAGGATTTGACGAGGCAGTTTACCTTATAGAGATAAATGAAGTTGTTAAGCAGTACTTGCGCAAGGTAATGAAGCCCAAGGTCAAGTTCACCAGTATTTCTGGAAGGTCTACACTTCAGCTCGAGACTTCGACTGGAATTCCAATTCAAATACCAGACGGGACAGCCTACGATGGCATAAAGGACGCCAAAAGAGAAGCTCTTGTTAAGTTCCTAAACAAACGTCCTTGGATAAAAATACCAAACAAGGAGAACCCCCTACCCCATATGAAATTGGCAATTCAGTCTCTCCTTCACTTCTCGGGTCAGCCGTTCTACATAACCTGTGAAGGCGACATTCAGCCAGTTCTTCAGCCAGTTCAGTAAACATCTCATTTTAACTTCACTTTTTTTATGTTTTTACGCATGTGAAGAAGAAGCCTTCTGGTAAGTTTCTTATAGCCATATACATGGCACGCTTTGAGTAAAAACATTTTTTGAATGAAGCAAGTTAAATTCGTCCCACACCAATCTCAATGGACCGATGAAGAGTTTCAAGCTATGGTTGAAGACGTTGAGAACGACATAGACGGCGAACTTGAAGGAGCTCAAATCACAATTGCAACCAAAATTGCAGGAGTCAAGGAACAGATAGCTCCACTTAAAGCTACCAAAGCTACTCTTGACCTCATGGATAGTTACCGTTTAGATGTCAAGAGTGGAATAAGACAATTAAAATTAAAACTTCTAAACTACGAAGCTATACTCCAAAAGTTAGCAGAAATGAGAAGACTTTACCAGAGCTACTTACATGTAAGGGACTTACCTTCAAGCAGTCCGACCAAAGATGAATTTTCTGACATTGTCCCAATTTTGTCCGAAAGTCAGCTCAGATGTTTCGAACTGCTCCCAACATATCCGGAATATGAACGTTTGCCTGAACTCTTCCGCAATCTCAAAAAACGTTTTTTGGTTCTCATGTTCCAAACTTTTATCGGAAGAGACAACAAACGTTCAGAAGAAGAACAAGATATTATTTTAAACTTGTTGTATGACTTAACCGTCATAACAAGCTTTTTGAAGTAAAACCGTCATTCTCAAACCACTTCATTTTTTCGATGTCCGAACAAGCACCGAAGCCAAACTCAATGGCAGATGTCCTTTCAAGGTTGTCAGACAAGCGCCCAGTTCAAATTCAAATTGCCCAATTGAACGCTCATCTGTCAAACACCATTAAGACTCTCCAAAGTAGTCTTATGGAAGAGATAACCAATCTCAAAGTCGAAGTCCTCACGAACCAAGCTTCCAATAAGAAAGTCCTGAACGATTTCGCGGAAACCTTGCGCCAATACAACATAGAGAACCAAAACCTTGCCCAACTCATCTACCGTTTCTTCGAAGAGATTGACACCATCTGGGCGGCACTCGGAAAGGACAGAACCTCCAACACCGTAATTCGTGAGTACCAAATTCAAGAAGGAATTTTCGAGGAAGAAGAGGAAGAAGAGGAAGAAGAGAAACACGAAGAAGTTCCTGAAGCCGCTACATGGGCAACCCTTGTTGCCGATGACGCTTATGAAATTTCCCAACCCTACCCATACAAAATCCGCAACAAGGAGACCGGCAAGGTTCTTACCCCAGTCCTCAACAACTTGGGACACTTGAACCTTACCCTTCGAAATTACGGTTCAATTTCCATGGGAAAGCTTGTCGGTATGCAATGGGTTCCAAATCCAAACAAGAAGACGAGGGTCAGACACATTGACGGTGACCAGCTCAACAACCGTAAGGAGAACCTCGAGTGGTTCTAAGAGTAAAAAAATTTTATTTTAGGGGGAAACCCCGAGTAAATTTAGGTGTTTAGTTCATTAAGTAGGTTAAATTAAGGGTAATTTGGACAATTAGCTCCCGACCTCTGAATTGGGCTCTTTCGTTATCTTCCCAGTTGCGTAGGAGGTCGTCCCAGAGGAGTTGGTAGAATTGCCAATCCAAGGACGATTTGTC
Source organism: Trichomonas vaginalis G3 (assembly GCF_026262505.1). Lineage (NCBI taxonomy): Eukaryota > Parabasalia > Trichomonadida > Trichomonadidae > Trichomonas > Trichomonas vaginalis. The sequence continues at coordinate 19,871,513 of NC_067207.1, forward strand.
CTCCCAAGCATTGAGGATGTACTGCTCGTAGAGTCTCATGACCTCTGCCTTGCACCAGACACCCTCTCCCTTGGAACGTAAGGCTTCTTCGAGGTGCTCGAATGCGATTGGCTGCTTGACCATCCGAAATGACACTTTTTGTCCGTTTGGTCAATGTTCGTGTCTCGTGCCATAGTCGACGAAAATACAGACAAACAGGTTATATATGAGTTTGAGACCAAGAATGGTGTAACTCGACCTGTCCGATTCAAAGACTCCGAGGGCGACCATGAAATTAAACGGAAATTAGCTAGGAAGGAATATAAAATGGACTGGTTGCCACCACCTCCACCTCCACCACCTTTACCTGTTCCTCAAGTAAATAAGCCTTTCCCGTTCCCAAGAATTCCCACATTTTAATTCAAATTCGAATAAAAATTTTTTATTTCATGCAATGTTTAACTATTTCACCATCTTCTTTAACACCCCAGTACTTACGCTTGGAGAGGACATGAACTTCGGTGAAAATTTTGTCCAATTTGAATTGACCCATCTTCTCACCGACTAAACCCATTTCAATGAGTTTGTTGTATCCTTCTTCGTTCGTCATGAGTGCGTCAATGTTCTCATAGTAAACCTTGACTTTCGATTTGACTTCCGAGAAGAACTCATTGTAGTTGTCAAGGACTGCCTTTGCGAACTGAGGGTAAGACCAATGTTCGACAATAGGTTTTAATGTGGTTACTAAGCCACTTTGACCTTGAGTGAATTCGTACTTCAAAACAAAAGGAGAAAACCTTTCAACAAAGTTGTCGACCTTCTCATAATGTTTACTCTTCATCTCTTGAGGTTTCTTAATGGAATATCCCCATGTCGAATTCATAAGCAATTTGAGTGTCATTGCAAGTTTGGGGTTTGAAGCTTTCCTAATATCATACAGTTGTTGTATGACTTTTCCAACTGTATAGTTCCTTCCCGGGAACTCACCATCTTCGTTTGGAATTCCAGTCGGAATATATTGGACAAACCTCATGTATGCAGCGTTAAGGTCGACATAGTATATCTTTTCATCTGAGTCGAACTTGTCGCAACCAATTGGTCCAGTTTGTGGAAATTCAAGTGAGTCTCTTATCTTCTGAGAAACTTCTCCTGTTATCTCATAAACATCGTCGAAGCAACCTGTTTCATATAAAACCTTCTGACCTAACTCAGATGCTCTCCAATACAATTTGACGTCAATTGGATGTCTCAATGGAAGTTTGTTTATAGCATCTTGAAGTTCTTGCAACCTCATTGGAAGTTCTTCTGGTTCAGGTTGGTATCCGAACAATCCAACTCCTTGTGGAATTGTGTACTTCTTTTGTACTAGAACTTTGTCTGGAACAACTTTTGGTCTTGCTAACAATGAAAAGTTTGTTTCGTCTTTTGGTACAAAAGTTTCTGTCAGCTTGTCATCTGGAATTGGTTCCAACAAACCTTTCTCGAAAAGAATGTTTACAGCTCTGACAATGTTGCACTTGCCTTTTCCGAACAATGGGTTTGTAAGACTTTCGTTCAACATGAAGTGGTTGTGGACAATTACAATCTTCAACCATGGCAATTTGAAGTCAACAACATAGTCGTCATGTGAAGAACCTTTAGCTGTAGGTATGTTGACTCGGATATTGACATTTGCCAACGGTGCAATTTTTGCCAATTGACCTCTGAGAATGTACCTTGTCTTCACACATGACTCAAGATACTTCATTTTCTCATCTGTAACAAGACCAGAGTTCCTGAGACATGTAAGAATACAAGGTTCATTGACAATTGTTTCAATTGAATTGTAAATTCCATACCTTGTCAAGTCAATGTCAGACTTATTTCTGAAGGGAAGTATCCAGCATGTTGTCTGACTGCTTGAGGGTTAGGTTGGTACCATTCGAACTTGACACTTGCAATTCCTTCAATTGCATTCAAAATGTCTGAGTCGGAGTCAACCATTTGTTTCTTCTTTGTAGTCTTGAAAGCGTCAAGAAGTTTTGCGGCTGTTTGTTCATTGCCATGTGCATAGTAAATGTGACCATCCAAATCTGTTATGGTCAATCTGAGATTGTGTCCTTTCTTATTTCCGTCTTGTATGGCAGCAAGTACACCCTGAAGCCTTCTTTGTTCTTTCCTTCGTCAAAGTTTACTGTAAAGGTTCGACCAGATGTAATTTGACTTCTAACTTCACGATACTTTTCATATGCATATCTTGTTCTTTCCATGGGAGCATGTGTGTCTTCACCTTTTCCTTTTTTCCTTCTCAAAGGATGCAATTGTTCGTCATGTTTCCAGTAGAATCTGGCAAAGCCGTCGTGTCCTTCAACTTGAGGTTCTAACATCGAAAGGCATGTCCATAAGACGTTCTTCTTCTAACCTCTCTAGTCTGTTTGGATAATTTGCACGTGCTGTTTCCAAATCCATTTCGTAGCGAAGACCAGACAATTTGTCATAGACTTTTATGGGTCTTCCCTTCCTATATTTAAATTCTTCGAAACTCTCCAACCATATCTTTGCAACTCTGCTTTTATTCTAGCAGACTTTCTATCCATTCTATATGGGGGCATTTTTATAAAAATAAAAAAATATTTTTTTCTCTTTACTTTACATAACCGCCTGCTGCCATAAGTCTTTGACGCCAACCCATACCAGCTAATGAAGGTTGACTTGGTTTAGTTTCCAAACTAAACTTTGGTTTTGGTTTATCTTCAGTTTTTGGTTTCTCTTCTTCTATCGTTTTTCGTCACTTTTCGTTCCTCTGACTTTACTTCACTTGCAGGAAAGTTGTGTCGTCAACATCTTCATAAATATCATATGCCATTTGTTTTTGTTTTCCTTTCAACTTTTTGTGTTTGTTGTAAAGTTTAGAATATTTCGACTCTAAGTCAATGAGATGTTCTATAATGAACTGTTGGTCAGTGAAGTAAACTTTTCCATCTGTTGTCTCGAAAGCTCCTTCAGACTTCAATATTTTTATTTGTGAGAGTCTGTTTCTTTTTTGAGATACTAGCCGTTCCATTTTTATGAAAAGTGACTTTGTAGTTAGGGTTTTGTATTTCCAGACCTGGCACTTTCTATTATTGAATTTTTCTCTTCATCTGTAAGTTCTTTGACAGGTTTTGACAATGGTTCTGAACTTTTTGTTTGTGGTGTCAAATCTACCGTTTCAACTTCTTCGGTCATTTCATCTCAGTAAAAAATTTTAGTTTGGTTTGTTTTCAACTGGTTGTTGTGTTTTTTTAAGTCGGTCTAAAACTTCCTGAGGTATAGGAAGAATTGACAAACACGTTGTGTAACTGCTGGAAGTCGACAAATCCATCTTGAACCCATTTTGTCTCAATGCTGTATTGTTCATTTCATCTCAGTAAAAAACTTTACATTCCCCACGTTTGAGGCGGTTGAGGTTGGTTATTGTTTACCCACTGTTGTGCATGGTTATATCCTCTGTTAAAGAATCTTTCACCTTGGTCCATATAGTGTCCTGCTTGGTTATAGTAGTCATTTGCTTTGTTATAATAGTTTCCTGCTTGTCTTCCTACATTGTCCATCCATCCTTGAACTTTTCTCTTGTTTCAGGATTTGGAATAAGATTTGTTGCATCTCGTGCTACCTCCCAACCTTTCTGTACAGTTTGTATAATAGGTTGTGCTTTCTCTTTCAGTATACCTAATGTACTCAAAATCTTCCTTCCAACCCAAATACACCTCTGGCTATTGTTCCCACTGCGGGTAAAAATCTGGATGCAACTCCTGCTAACGCGCCAAATAAACCCATTTCTTATGGGTTAAAAAATGACGAATCCAAACAAGGACCCCTATGTTTCTAAAGCGACAAAGAAAGCACTCATGGTAAAAATCTTTAGTTCAACACCAAATGCTTGGTTTATGGATATCTTGGAAAACATTCCGAGGTATAGAGAAGTTAGTATCCCTAACTTGGGTACGGCGGCACTGCGTTCCACCTTATCCAAGTTAACGGTTTGACACTTTACGAAACCGGTAACGTATATTTTACAACACAACCATAACACCAACTTAACCTTAAATATTTACAAAACCATCTGACACATAAATGATTTCACTAACGATTTCACTAACTACTTCACTAACGACTTCACTAACGAATTCCCTACCGTCCTCACTAAATAAAAATAACCTTATTTTTATTTTTTTAAATTTTTTATTTCATTACAAAGACATGTCCGACTACATTTACTATGACTCTTTCCCAGAACGTTTCCGTGAACTATTCAAAACTCAAGTAAAACTGAGAAACATGCATTTTAACAAAGACAGACCCATTGACGATGAAAGAAACCCTGAATATATTACAATCCCTTATGACGCAAAGTTCATTGCATACATTCCTTATGGTCGCAGAGGAACGAAAACTATTTCAACAAAGAACAAAAATTATTTCTGGAGCGATGAAGAAAATTGCCTTATCTACATAAATGCATACTTAAATAAAGCTACATATTGTACAAAAGAAGGTTGGACTGGATTTGAGCTCTACATATACGACGACGATGGAAACAGACGTTGTGTATACCCATACGATAATATGTACCATTGTTTTCATCAAGCATTAAACGAATACATAGTCAGTAAGGGTCTCATTCCTGCTGAGTAGAAATGTTATATTTTTGTTCTGTCATTTATATAAAAATAAACGTTCTCGCTAAATAATAAAATAAACTTAAAAATAAACGTTGTCAGAGGTGAAAAAATAAATTTAGGTGAAGTGGTGAAATCTCACCTCTTTTTTCACCTCTTTTTTCACCCTAGCCGCAAAGCGGCTCTGACCCTTTGGGTCTGTTGAATTCATTGCTTTATAACTCTCTTCCTTTCTCCAACTCTTCTAACTTCTTCTTAAGTTCAGCAATGTTGTCCTCATGAAGTTTAATCTTCCTTAATATACCTTCTCTATCTAATGGTTGCTTTATCTTTCTAAACTGAACTCTACCATCCTTCATAGTATGAACGTAAAAACCTTCTGGAACCGCTCCTGATTTAATGTATTCTACCAAAAATTTTTGTTTCATTGCTTCAGTGACTTTAGTCGTCATTTTACTCTAAATAAAATGTTCAAATAAAATAAAACTAACATTATTTTTTCAGTAAGGAAACGCAGGAGTTTTACGATTTATTTGAGGAGTAGGTTCTGGTTTAAATGTTGGAGTCGGTTTTGGAGTTGACTTTTGAACAGGAGTTTGTACTTTCATAGGTTCAGGAGTCATTGAAGGTGTTGTTTGTGAAGGCGTTGGTTTTGACGTTGGTTTTGGCGATGGTGTCGGAGTTTGTTCAAATTCAGCTACTTCAGTATTATTTATAACATTTGCTTTGTTTCTTTTCAACATCATTACTGCTCCTGCTGTAGCTAGCAAACCTAGTGGGAGACCATATCTTATATAAGGACTTGACCAAATGCTATTTTTGACAGGAGCTGGTGGAACACCTAACCTTGGTGAGACTGCTCTTTGCCATTGTGCAGCTCGTAAGAAATATTCAATAGGTGCTCCATAATCGTTTGGTAAAGTTTGTTTCACAGATGGTGAAGGTTCACGAGAGCTTGATGAAGAACTCATTTATAAGCTTTAAAATAAACGTTCATCCTTTATTCCTCACTGTCGTCCGCTGCTAAGTTATAGTCGTCAAGTCTTATTATTGGGATTCCATTAGCACGCACTTGTATGGCAAAGCAACAATCCCTCATAAATCCAATAAGTGGCTTTGGTACATTTTCAGTTGCTAGTTCAATAGGTCCTTTAACAGACAATTTGTATGTTATTGGAGCAGTAGATCTTTGACCTTGCTGGAAGCAAAAGTCCACTTCTGTTGGAAAACCACATAAGAAATGTGTGTTGTCATAGCTATCCCATTTTGTTCCACACTACCATCATCCACCAATGACCTCATAACATCTTCATTAAATCCAATCATATCATTGTTTGTATTGCAAGCGTTCGCAACCATTTCATAAAATACAGGTCCATATGATTTTTCAGGTTCTGCAGGCATATTTCATAAGCTCCATGGAAAGCTGAAGATATTTAAACTTAGGGTTCTCAAAATTAACATAATAGTTGTCTTTCTTTCTAAATAGTGCCCAAATACTTTTAACATTAATAGGCGTATAAGCTGCTGTAAATGTTGCACTTGAACTATCTGTATTCTTTGAGAATGAACCGTCCATAGGAATCCAATCCATAACTTTAACAGGAAAACATAAAGCCTCGTTTGTATAATGTTCTACAAGTTCTGTTATAAATGTTAGGGTCTAAAGAGAATGACTTTGGATGAATGAAACATTCATTAAAATCCATCTTTGTTTCGAAATAGTTGCTGGGTTACAGTTGTAATAGTAACTGTTCCACTAGCTTCTACTGCCTTCGTTATCATAGTGAATGGTTCATTCCATGGAACAAATTTATTTGTCGGTGGATTTGAATCTGAAGCAAATGCAACTTTAAGAGTTGGATTGAAAGCCAATGATATCATTTACAGATATAGATGTGCATTGTAAGGCGTCGCTACTGAACTTTACTTTAAGCTGAATGTTTCCTGCAAAAGCTGGAATAAATCGAATAGCTTCTAATGGAAGGAATCTTCTAACAGGAATTCTTAAACGAAGCTTAAAATCAAATGATTTTCCTGCTGTAATTGGACCACTAACAATTTGTCCTGTTCTGCATGTTCCCGAATGACTCCATACATCTTTGTCGAGTCTTTGAAAAACATCGACTTTCTTTATTTGTTCGGTAGTTTGTGAGTTTGAAGTTATATATGCTTCTTCTCTTGCGTTGTCTTGAGAATATACGATACGACCATTTGCAAGGATTTGATATCCAGCAACTGCATAGAAAGCGTCATCGAAACCAATCCAAAATCCTGGTGGGTTTGTTTTATTGGAACCTGAACCAATTTCTTTATCTACAATAAATTGACCTTCCATTTTATACGTAATGAATGTATTGTAAAGGTCCAACATATTTTCACCAGGAGGTGAGAGATTGAATGTTACCCATGTGTTATCTTTAGCAGTTCCAGGTTGTGATGGAATCTTTGCGTCAGAATATTTTCTATTAGTGTCACCAATTTGAACTGCATTGTCTATGATATCGAAATATGAGCGAATCTGATGAATATGCTCTGCTGGAGTAAATTCGTTTAACTGTTCGTTCTGCATGTATTTACTTCAGATAAAAATATCTATTTACTTCATTATTCTCACTCTTCTTCTTGGTATTCGTGGTGGAAGTTGTTTCTTGACATTTTCAATGAACTGTACATTCTCTTTTGTCTCAACTTCTTTCACTGGTGGGTCAGGGTTCTTTGACTCGGTTTGCTTTTCAATGAAATTCACGAACTTTGCAATAAGCTCTTGGTTCGTTATTGAAAGTACATCTGGCTTCTTTTCTTCTTGTTCTTTTGGTGGCTCAGTTTGTACAGAAGGTTTTATATGGGCTTCGCCCTCGGTGCCATGCACCTTAATGTTGTCGCTCTCTGTATTCGCTAATGGAACCTTTCTTTTTCTTACATATATTTTACCATCTTTACTCTGACTTACATAATAGAAAGGATGTTGTATTCCTCTGGCGTCATTTAATATAATAGACTCTCGTTCTGATTTTGACAAGCTCATTTTACATCGGTTAAAGTTTTAATTTAGTTTTTTATCTACAGTCAAATGACTCAGTCAAATCCTACGGACAAGACCCAAGGGGTCATAGATGTTGAAGCATTGAAGAAAGAAATTCGTGAACAAATTTTATCCGAACTGAAGGAACAAAAACAGAACAAAAGCCAGAGAGACCAAAGAGAAAACTTAGTGAAAAACAACTAGCTGCATTAGCTGCTGGAAGACAGAAGAACCCACGTTTGCTGGCGAAAAAAGCTAGAGAAGAAGCAAAAGCAAAGGAAGAACAAAAAGCAAAGGAAGCTGAAGCAAAGAAAGAGTAAATGGTTTATTTTTATCCAAACTAAATGTATAGACAAATACCTTTATCTGTTGCGTTCAGTAGTGAAAACCCTGACGTCAAAATAAAGGGGAACAGAGTAACGTTTAAGTTTCCAACAGACTGGATTGTGAACATAAATGAAGAGAAGTACATTGGCATAACATCTATGTATATAACACGTGCTTTCAGAAAGGTTGACTTTATACTTCAAGTCGAGATAGAAAATGACGAACAGTCTTTAAGCGCCCAAAACATTCACATATACAAATACTTTAAAGACGATACAACATTGTTGCAATGTATGATTTCATTTAATGAGATGTTCGAGAAAAAGTTCAATATTGAAGTACAAACTTTACAGCCTTTACGTGAGTTTCTTGCACAACTGAAAGAAGAAGGTAGTCAGCCACAACTTATAGACTTTCATTATGAATTTAATGAAAATGAAGATGGAACTCATGACTGTCAGTTTGTTATATATTCACCATTCAATGAAGTCGCTAAAAAGAAAGAAAATCCATTACGTATAAGGTTTCAAATCTCTGAACCCAATGAAGACTTCAAGAATGTTTTCAATTATGATGCAATACTTCCGAGGAAAAATGAATTTTCAAAGATTGTAACACCTGGCATTTGGGATAGAAAGCAAGCTATATTATATTCAAACTTAAGTAAGGGAGTTGAAAATGAGTTCATTGGTCATACAAGAACTTCACCACTGTCAAATCCTAAGTATTACAAGCTTACTGGCTTCAATCGTGAGTTTTGGATAGACATGTTCTCCACTCATGACCATAAGTGCCCAGTGTTCTTACCTCCAGATGGGAAAGATTGTTTATACATTGAAGCACAATTGTTAAACTCTACAATAGCTGTATTGTAAATGACCACATAGGCTTCGCCCATGCCGCTAGCGGCTTATTTTTATCACAAATGACCTCATTGCTGACAAAAATAAATGACCTCAGAACTTCAACTTACGAATAAAGCTTGTTTTAGTCGTTATTGAAAAGTTGAACTTTTCAGCAAAGCAAGGTTGACATGACTTACATAAGTCGAATGCAATCTCTTGACCATCATAAAGTGCTTTGTAAAGTTTCATTAAACTGAACTCAGAGTCTTTGTCATATGTTCCAACAGGTATGTGAATGTTCTTATCTTCATTGTAATAGCATTGTATAGCTTCAGGAAACATTTCATTAGCGGTTAAAGCAATAACATCTTGCTTCACGCCTTTCATTCTGCAGTGAAATGCAACTTCATTTAAATCATTCGTGAGTAAGTCTATGTAGGTCTTCTTTCCACAGAAAATACTTTTATAAGCTAAACTTTGTTTTCCAGGTGTTATTTCTGCAAAGTCGCTATGAAATTGACCAAGGTTCTTTCCTATAAGTTCTCTACCGTATCTCTTCTTAAACTCTGCTGCAAGCTTTGGGATGTCTTCATTATATAAGTGCATACTGTCGGTATCCTGGTAAAATATTTGAAGACCCATGTCCTCTGCAGTACAGAATACTTCATTCATAATACGTTTTGACATAGACAGAATATTAACACCAAGTGGACAGAAGTTAAAGTGTCTGCAAATGCTTTTCGTTAGCTTGAAAATAGTTTTATCTGAACCATCCAAACCTTCGAACTTCACTATATGGTTGTAATTTCTTATAGCATATCTTATAGCATCTTTGTCATCTACTATGGTTATTTTTGACTCAATAGGAGATAGAATAGTTTTGCCATAAATGCTGTTCAGAATGAGTTTTATAATTTCTTGTAAGGGGTTTTCTTCTTTCTTATACTTTAACCTTAACTCAAACAACTTCTTTACTTCATCTCTTATTCTCATATCTCTGTTTCCATCGTAATAGTATCCTTGCAACACTTCACATTTGACACCTTGATATTTTATGAGGTCTTGTAATGTTATATGGTCAACATACATGAGACAGCAAGTGTTTGAACTTCTTGGAACGTTAAGTTCTGGATTTAGTTCAGGGTCGCAAACTATTAAATGAAAGTGTCTGGGTATACCAATCTCTGTTATCTTAATGAGAACAAAGAAGCCAGACATAAACTTTTCACCAATGGGTTCCTTTTGGTCATCATCGAATAAATGTCTCATGAGATACTCTGTGTTTAACATTTCTTCCTTCAATACTTTTGGAATACCTTCTAAAGTATAAAGTCTTGCTATAGCTGAAGGATATAATGAAACAGTGTCGAAGTCAGCAATGAGTTTCTTTTTGCTCTTTTGTTTCATGTTATCTGACAACATACATCTTCCACCTTGAATGCATCTCGAAATAAATTCTCTTGGTTTATTTGAGAGGTCATAAAGATTTCCATTCGGGAAGTATACTCTGTTCTCAAACAATTTGTTAGCAATTGAACAAATACTAACGTAGTCATAAACGTTTAAATCAAACTCTTTCAATAAGTCATTGCGGAACTTTACAAAACCTTCTCTTAAAATTCTTACATCTTGTTTGCAGTAAAACGTGCTATATTTTTCTAAGTCGAAGTGGTTCTCATCTATTCTGCAACCTTTGATGGAATCTATGTTTTTCATAAATGTATCTGCATCCCGGATAAACTTACATGCTTCAGAAATGACACCAGTTCTGTTGTCATTTGCTAACAAAACACTGCTGTAGTAGTTATATGGAAATACTTCTTTCGGTCCTGTTTGTAAGTTAAACATAGCAGGAAATAGTTTAAGCTTCTTATTTATAACACTGTAAGAGTCTTTTATAATAATTGCCCGTCCTTTATATAAACCAGTTATTTGCATTGTTCGTGAACCTTTAATGATGGGAGTTCCTTTCACTTCTGTCATGTGTCTTAAGATGAAGTTTATGTCATAACTGAGGTTGTGAAAATATATTAAACTCTTGTCAGGGAGTCTTTCCAAAAATTCTGTTGCACAGTTTTGACCCCAAATGCTTTCACTCACTGAACCATCTTCACTGTCATAACAGATGTTAAAAGCTTTATGAAAGCCATCCGTACTACACTCAAAGTCAGCAAAGAAAACGTGCTCAGGAATGAATTTACATTTAGCTTTATTTACTTCTTTTGACTCTGCTTTCTTCTTCAGTTGTACACAATACTTTGGAGCATATGTCAAATCTTTAAATGGTGCAAGGTTCTGTTTATATAAGTCAGTAGTATATGTGAAAAGTTCTCCATAAGAAATAGGTTCGAAATATTTGCACTCCCACAATGTTTTCATAACATCCCATAACGGTGTTGTTCTATCATAACGAACTACATATTTATCTTCTCTCTTTGTATAAATCTTCATCTGTTTCTCAATGTTCATTCCACCACAAGCTTTGAGAATTTCTTTATAGTTTCGAATGAAGTATGTTGTCATTGGAAGTCTTTCATTTAGCATGTAGTGGTCTTCAACAAGAAGTAAGTCAATAGTTCTAACAGTTTCGCATTCTTTTGGTATATATCTCTTTATTTCATTATGTCTTGAGTCATTGAAATAACCAATGGTAACATTAAATGCTATACCTGTTGCGTCAGAAATTTCTTGTACTTTACTTTGAGGAAAGTCTCTAACACGAATGACTTCTCTCATGTGGTCAATAGTTTCTTCATTTACTCCAGCCTGAATGCAAGCATAAACGAAACAATTGTCCTCTGTCATAAGTATTGCAGTTCTTTTGTTCAGTTCATTGAAGATTTGGTAGCGTTCAAGATTTATAGGTAATGTGCAAAGATACTTCCATAACTGACCGCTTCTCTTCTTATAAAACTTCTTTTCACCATTATCTTTCCAAAAGCTTTCTATAAGTGCTGGGTTTCCTGTTTGCTTAAGAGCTTCCAAAATGGCTTTCTGGTCATTTGTCAGTGTGCTTTCATCTCTATATGGTCTCTTTTTTGGTTTGCCTTTCTTTACATCTGACATCGTTAAGCCTTCATATTCTGTTAAATCATACATCTTTATTTCAGTAAGATTCTTTATGTTTGTCAAGAAGAAGTCATAGTGCATTTCAACAATACCTGCAGCATTTGCTTCTATCTCTGATATAAAGTTCTCCTTCAAGAGCTGATGTAGTAATGTTCCAATATTATTGAGGTTTAACGTAGAACATTCATACTTTCCACCAAGTTTATAACATACCATCCATCTTTGTTGCGAGTTTATTTTAATTTTCTCTAAGAGTCTCATGAAAACCTTACCGAAATGTTTGTGTAAATATTCTCTGTTTGGTTCATCTAAAGCTTCGATGTTAAAGTCAATGAGTCTATTGCCTGACTTCACATTTCTCTTCCTATTCTCTTCATCTTTCTTTAACCATCTCTCACCTTCTTTTGGTTTGTCGTCAATGGAACGAATGACATCGTTAGCTTTGCGAACTTGTTCTATAGCACTTTTAAACATCTCTCTTCTCTGTTGTTTCAGTGTGTCGTCTCTTCTTCTTGTTTCACCAACGTTTGCATTTGTTATGTCAAACATTTCTTGACGAACATCATGCGAAAGAGCTTTACGAGTATGACCAACGTTCGCATTTGTTATGTCAAACATTTCTCTTCTTACTTCATGAGGTACTGAACGTCTATGATATAAGTCAATAGCAATGTCATTTAAAGGAAATGCTCTTGCATGGACTTCGTCCTCGCCGCGTTGCGGCTTTATGAACTCATGAATTCTATCATAACTTATTGCACCATTGTAGTCTTTAATGAAGTCAGCGAGTGCTTTTTTGTTTGTCGCGTAATGTTTTGCAACATCTATATTAGCTTCTGTAAGAAGTTGTTTTATTTCCGAGTGTTCTAACTTAGACAACTTCCGATACATCTTTAGTAGGAAATAAAAAAATATTTTTTCGAAAAAATAAACTTAGAAAAATTATTTCTTTATATATTTGCCATTCCGAACTTCGAAAAGATGTTTTATACCAGCATAGAATTTTTCTCTAGAGCTTGGTCTTATATCGTTTTCATGACAATATTTTCTATATTCTTCATATAAAGCCTTTTTTTCATACATTTTATAAGGACAATCTAACCAGAATAGCGCATATCCATTTTCGTTATCTAGGTCTCTATATGTTTGTGGAATTTCGCTTTCTTCTGTTTGTAGAATTTCGCCTTCACTATTTAGTTCTATGTATATATATTGTGGAATTTCGCTTTCTCTATTTAGTTCTATGTCTATATATTGTGGCTTAAAAGGATGTGGGCAAGAAGGGTCTGGCGCTATGTAAAAAGTTAATTTTTCTGTCATCTTTTCTATCGGATAAAAAATATTTTTTGAAAAATTAGATTACATTTTTTTAAGTTATTTTTCAAAATAATTTAATATTTTTATTTTAATGAAACACATGCAAGATTGCAAGTTCTTTTCATACAATGCTCTCGCTACTGCCATCAAGAATGAGTTCAATGGTTCTGCAAACGTTAATGTTATCTTTAACAAGAAGTTTGTGAAAGAATCTAAGTTCGGTCAGTATGTCAGACCATTAGCTATTGTCATTGACCGCAAACGTTATACTTCACAAGAGTTAGCAGTAGTTTTGAAACAAAAGGGTTTCTTCGTGAATGTCAAAGATACTCATTATACTGTTATAAAGAACTCCAACATTGACTTCTTCAGTATTGCTATGAATCTTTCCGAACAGAAAGAATATAAGAAGGGTGAAACATCTGTGAAATATTATCCTTCATCTCTGAAGACAATAACGAACAAAGATGTTATACAAAAGTTCTTACCAAAGGTTGAAGAAGCTTCTATTGACATTGACGAAGGAAGTGAAATGGTTGAAGAAATTGACCCTGAAGCTATTTAACCAAAAATATATTTTTGGTGAAGAGGTGAGATTTCACCTGTTTTTTCACCTCATTCTCTCTTCGTTAATGTTGTCGTGACTTCTTCGTTAATGTTGTCGTGACTTCATTCTTCCTCTTTGAAGTTATCGAAATATTCTGTTATTTTTTCCTTCAGTAATGGTAAGTCTTCTTTGAAGGTAAGTATTGTGCAACCTTTGATGTCATAGTGTGTTTGAGGAAGAGTATTTTTGACAATTTCTTTTATTTGCTCATTCGGTGTCATTGAAATCGGTAAGTTTTCACGATAGAACCAGTTTCTGTCAGATTTATATATTTTAGCAAGGTCGTAAAAGCTTTTGTTGTTTCTTCTGACTAAATGCAACATAACCATATCTCTGTCTTCTTCATTCTCCAACTCTTCAGTATAAATCATATACTTATAGTTCTTTTCCTTTCCTTTTGGTACTGAACGCGGTATTCTTTTCTGTATGCTTTTGTCTTTGGATTCAATGACTTCATCTTTTGCTTGAAGTTTCTTTTCCATCTCTCCACGTTCTTGTCTGTGAAGTTCGTCAAGAAGTTTGTAAATATTCCAAGCATAACGTGGTGAAGCCCACATTGCAACTGCATTTACTAAAAGTCTATGAACATAATATCCTCTCAAACCGTTTGGCAATTTTTCACGGTTTTCATAGAGTTTTGGCGACTGGGGTTTCTTACGTACTCGCTGTTCTTCACTGTTTTCATAGAGTTTTGGCGACTGGGGTTTCCCTCCCACTCGCTGTTCTTCACTGTTTTCAGAAAAAAGTATGTCTCGCTGTGCTTCGCTCAAAAGTTCTTGTGTGCTTTGGTTCCTAAACCAGTCTTGTGGTTTCTTAGTATCTGGAGCAAAACATGCTGTCAAAATACTTTGCATTTGGTACATATCGTCTTTGACCGAACGAATGAGACGGAGTTGTTTGTTAAACTGTATGTACTCATATTCTTCATTTATAGCTTCATGGACTATAACTGTTGTTGTGTTCTCTGATGTTGACATATCTGTCTTTACATACAAAATAAAAAAAATATTTTATAAAAAACTAACTTTATTTTTTCTATCTTAAGGAAATTCATGAAATTTGGTCATTTTTCAGCAAAAATATATTTTAGGTGAAGAGGTGAGATCTCACCCGTTTTTTCACCTGTTTTCTACCCTCTTGAATTTTCATGATTTCATCGTATATGTTTTGTCAAGACTTCTTCATCGTACATTCTTTGTCATGATTTCATCGAAACTAAACATACATGTTTTGTCAAGACTTCTTCGTAATGAGCGTAAATGACCCAAAAATAATGTTTAGGGTAGAAGGTTAGATCTAACCTCTTTTCTAACCTCTTTTCTACCCCAGTTATTTTATAAGCGTTTTACATGGTAAACGTTATTTTTGGAATTTTGTGAAAACTCAACGGTTTGACACAAGCCCTAAAAATTATTTTACTCAGAATTTTGGTCATTTTTCAGCAAAAATATATTTTAGGTGAAGAGGTGAGATCTCACCCGTTTTTTCACCTAATTTTTCACCCCAGTTATTTTATAAGCGTTTTACATGAATTGTACGATGTATATTTGAAATCCTAAACAGTTTTGTAGCTTCTATTTCTTCTGTCAGTATGTCAAAAGTTTTAACAATGCCGAAAGTCTCTTTATATTTCTTCTTGACGTCAGATAGAAGGAAATCTTCTACTGTTGGATAGTTTTTGTTCAGAAATGCTAACATGTCCATTTTATCTTCTGCTGGCTTTTCTGCTTCTTTCTTTAAGTCTGCATAGTCGTTTCGCATTCTTTCTATCTCTTTGACGGAGTAGTTATATTTCCTTATTGCTGCTTTACATTTTGAACATTGTGGGTTCATTTTTGCATTATACATTGAAATTTGACCTGCTAAAACAACCAAGGCGTCAATTGCTCTCTTCATCTCAAACATAGCGGGTCTTAGTTGTTCGTTCCATACTTTGCCTCTTCTATCTTTATCTCTTATTTCCCAAACACATTCAGCAACTAACGAAACAAAGTTGTCGTAGGTCTTAAATTCTTCAGATTTATATATGTCAGAAACATTCTTATATACCATATCGCAATCTTTGTCCATAACTTTATGGTTGCAATGAAAACCAAGGAATTCATAATTTACTTTACGTATGAACTTCTTTATTTCTACTGAGTCAGTTGCTTTGACTTCAATTTCGTCGAATTCAGGAATAGTTAGTTTTTGATGCTGAATTTCAGGCAATTTGGGTAAATGGTCGATGAGGTCCTCCATTTCATAAAGATACTGTTCATTTGTTTCATCTTTCGCACTACAGTCTAAATTACTTGTTAAAAGTTCCTGCTTAATTTTTTGTATTTCTGTTTCGAAAGTAAATGAAGAAGGAATGAAGCTTTCCATCTCTACTAACATAGATGTTGGATTCATGACTAACGAGTTTGGTGAAGTTGTTGTGGACAGAGTCCCGCCGTTCGCGGCTTGAATTGTTGTTGTGCCGATTGTTGAAATCATATCTTTTATACAAAATAAAAAATAAATAAAAATAAAACTAACTTTATTTTTTCTATCTTAAGGAAATTCATGAAAATTCAAGAGGTGAAAAAACAGGTGAGAAAACAGGTGAGATCTCACCACTTCACCTAAACATTATTTTTTGGTGAATTCAATAAAAATAAATGGTTCATTTACTCACAATATTTTTTTACAAAACGACCCCAAACTTTTAACTTCTTTTCTGCAGCTTCAAATGCTATCTTAGCGAGTTCATATTCTCTAAATTCTCTCTTTAAATCTTCTTGTTCCCATTGGTCTAGTTCGTATGGAGAATCTCTATAACCATAACATATCTCACGTTCATGTTCTAATTGTTTTTCACACATTTTTCCAACTTCTTCTTCGAACAAAGGTTTAGCATTCTCCACTGTATCTTCGAGTTCTTCTTCATCTAACTTCTCATGAACTTTCTTGTCTATGGAGTCCATAATATCTTTGACATAAAATGCATACTTTACAGAGCACCATTCAGCAACAAAATGAACGAGGTCAGCATGTATGTAAATACCTTTGAATTCATTCATAACGCCCTTAGTAAGCTCATAAAATGCTTGTTTTGAGGTTGAGCCACTTTTGGCTCGACCGTATTCTTTCAACCAAAACTCAAGAATTTCCTGCATTTTAGCACTATTGAGAAATCTGTTTAAATGGTTTAACTTTCCTGCTTCTCTTGCCATCTTTGTTGCATTAATGTAACCATCCTTGTCTCTACGTAAGACTTCAATACCGTTATAAGTGCCTTTTGTGAATGTTTCACCATTAGATTTGTTCGTGAATGTTTTTGCTTCGACTGACATTTCTGTTCTTACATACAAAATAAAAAAATAAATAAAAATAAAACTAACTTTATTTTTTTGGTCTTTTGTGAAAATTCACGAAAATTCAAGAGGTGAAAAAACAGGTGAGAAAACAGGTGAAATCTCACCTCTTCACCATATAATATATTTTGTCTGATTTACATCCAACGAAAAAGTTTAGAAGAATTTTTTATTCTTTCTGGCATGTTTTATCTTTCCAGTACTCCCGCTCTAATGGTCCCAGATGAGTTGGTTTAGATTCTCTCAAGTTCTTAGATGGTATAACATCTTCAACGCCTCCTTCATATCTTACTTTATAAGTGTCATCGTTTATGTTGTAGTCAAGTATTTCAAATAACCACTCCTCGCTTTGCTTCGTCAATGGTTTCAGCAAGTTTGCCATTACTACTTTCGACTAATTTATGACGAGGGTAAAATGCTATGGAGTCGTCAGCAGCTTTTATAAGATATCCATTACCTTGCGTAGAGTCTACGATATAATAATTTCGACTTAACCTTAAACGTTTCTTTGTCAACGGTTTGTCGTCAAGAACTACACGAACTTTTGTTCCAGGAATGAGAGTAATTGTGTTGAATTTCTGATATTTTGTGTTTGACTTCGTTTCTTTTGTATATACTTTTCTTCTTGTTGTTGTGTCATTGAATTTGGTGTATGTCCTGTTGTAGAATGTGTTGAGGAATTGTAAACTTCGATGAAATGTTTCATTGTTTCTTCGGTAAAGTCTCGCTCTTGATTTAAATCTCTGAGAGTCCTTATGAAGCGGTTAATGATACCGAGTATGTTATGGTTATGGTCTTCAGTAGTGTAGTGAGTTATGTTATGCTTAATGAGAAATTCTGTGATTTCGTTGCTGAGGTATGCACCGTCTTGGTCTGATGTTAAAATACTTGGGCTATGTTCTGCTACAAACTTTTGTAAAACTCTTAACACTTCATGAGTTCCTTTATTTCTCATTATATACGCAAAAGCTTTGCGAGTGTTAACATTAATGAAGATGAGGAATGGTTTATGTCCTCCTTTTCTGCTTTGAATGAGAGTGTCAAATTGGTATGCGTCAGGAGTGTTGGAGTAAATTGGTAAAAAGTAGTCGTAAGGATTTATTTTTGTTTGATGTACAACATTTTTGTCAAAGAACCTTTTCACTTCAGCTCTGTTAGTAAATCCCGAACTCTTTGCAGCTTCATTGAATTTCTTAAAAGACCTCCATGGATGTTGTTCGAATACTTCTTTCAAGCTCATTTATGTAAAGTTAAAGATTTTAACCAACTCGTATCCAAGCGTGCATTGTTATATAAGGAGGCATATAATCTTTTCCATTACCTGCTGGGTCTGTAATACCAGCTACAACATGTGTATGATTTCCTGCAGTTCCACAGAAAATACCTGTGCTAACATCTTTGGGGTCATCTGAGATATCATATCTATTCATTCCCTGTCTATTCGAACCCGCTGCAAGATTTATATAACCTCTTTTTGTTATTGAATGTGAATGGTTTCCTTCCACAGATGTTCTTCCACTGAACCTATGCATATGTGAAGGAAGGTTTTCAATACCTATTTTCTTTGAACCTCCCATCTTCATTGACTGCGTATTAGTGTAGAATGGAAAACTGTCAACTATTTCATACCATCTACCACCAAATAAAGTGTTTGGATTTATTGGATTCATAGACGTATAAACAGCTCCTATAGGATATATTAAATCATATATGCTCATAACTCTATAAACATATTCTAAAGAACTTATGTCATTAAATACCATTTGGAATGTATCTCCCGGATGAAATGTTGCATTTGTTCCACTTTTATAATGTAATGTTAGTTCAATAGAATTATCCAAGAAAAATTCAAAAGTATCTGGTTGAAGACCTCTAACAAATTCAAATGGAGTTGCTGGTTCACCATTTATAATTTCTGTTGTAAATGTCATTGTATCTGGTTTCGAAAATTTCTTTGTTAGTTCTGTATCCACATAAGTTTTGTCGGCTTTACTGTCTAACATTGCTGGTAGTTCATATGCTTCAAAGTTTCTGGCATGACCTTCGATATTCCTGCAACTCTTATCTAAATTGTTAAGAGTATCTTTTACGCTTGTACTCGGATTCTCTAAAGGTGCACTTGAACCCAAATCATAGTTCAATATTATGTCGTCTGCTCTAACAGTAGTGAAGGATTTATGTGTATGATTTTTGTCGGCTTTACTGTCTAAAGAAGTTTGAAGTTCATTTATATCGGAGATATTGTGTTTATGAGATTTCAAAACTTTGTTCGTTGCGTCAAGTTCTGTTTTGTCAGCTTTACTTTTAATAGCATCTTCAAAAGTTATTTTTGACTTAACTCTCAAAGTAAATCTTGGTTCAACTAATACACCGTTAACAAAGAAGTATGAAGCATAAATTTCAGCGTTATAACCAAATGATTGTGGTGCTATACCTGTGTCATACTGTACAGTACAGTGTATGTCATAACCTTTAGCACGAATGAATTTATATCTTCTTTCATTAACATTTTTCGTATTCACTTTTTCACCCTGTGTTAAATATCCATGATAGTCCGTTATAATCTGTTCATCAGAACTTATATAATGAACATGGTTTTTGTCTGCTTTATTGTCTAAAGAAGTTTGAAGTTCATTTATATCGGAGATATTGTGTTTATGAGATTTCAAAACTTTGTTCGTTGCGTCAAGTTCATTTTTGTCCGCTTTACTATTTAATGTAGCTTGAAGTTCATTTATATCGGAGATATTGTGTTTATGTTCTTTATCTGCTTTTTCGGCTAATTTCTCTTCTATCTCATTTATTTCAAGTTCATGCCTACCACCACCTCCCGAAGAAGTATTTTTCTTCAGCTCTTGAAGAACGTCCACTTCGCCATCTTTGGTGTCAATAATGAGACTTTGAGTTAAAACCTTTCCTGTCTTAATGGATGTTTGTAAAACTTCTTCTTCACCGTGTTCGGGGTCATGGTCGTCGTCATATCTTGTGAAATCAGAGATGTTGTCATACATTAAGCATATCTGTCTCAAAAGTTCTGCTATTTGGAATTGGAACGAAAGATATACAGAACTTTCATCATCTCCTAAAGTCAAGTCTGCTTTCTTAAGTATTTCTTGAATGTATGCAATGAGAACAGAGTACCTTGGAAAATATTCGAACAATATTTCATTAGCTGTTGGTTTTGGTGGTTCTTCTGGAGTTTCTGTTGTTTCAGTTCCTTCTGGAGTTTCTGTTGGAGTTTCTGCATCTCTTGACTTCAATGCTCTTGCTCTCAAAGACCTAAATGTTAGAGCACCGGGTTTTACAAAGGACTTTATAAATGCTTTAATAGTTCCTGGTAAGTTATTGTTAGCATTAAGTAAGTTCCTTATGCTTCCATCATGTACGTCCATAGCACTATGTAAAAAATCTATACTTTTCTTGTAGTCAGCAATAGACTGACTGTGATTTTTTAAAGATTTGTCAATACCTTTAAGCCAATCTTCATGCATGTCTGATACTGAGCCAAGAATATCATTTGCTTCCTTTAGTGTATTTTGTGCTTTTCGTAAAGTATCCAATCCCGTACGTGCATTGTTTGCTATACGTCTTACAGTATCTATTTGACTCCTTGTTTCTTGCATCCAACCAGATAAAGTTTTAATAGTATCCGAACCATTTGAAATGAAGTTCAAAGCATTTTTAACATCTAAAGCTTCTTCACCAAGTACTGCCCATATCTTTCCGATTTGGTATTGAAGAACTCCATATGAAGCAGCTGTTAAACCAGTATTTATAAGGTCCCATATCCATGATTTAGCAGTTTTTCCATCCTTTCCATCCTTTCCATCCAAACCGTTTTCGCCTTGAGGTCCTTGTATTCCTTGAGGTCCTTGTATTCCTTGAGGTCCTTGTATTCCTTGTGGTCCGGTGTCACCCTTCTCTCCTTTCAGTTCATCTTTATGTTCGTTATAATATTCTAATGTCATAAGGTGTACATCATTACTGCTACCAGCAACTCCTAATATTTGTTTCTCATTCATGACTAAATTCTTTAGGCATTTAATGTTGTCGTCAAATCGAAAGCTCTTTAACAATTCAATGAGAACATTCAGTACTTTCACTAATGAGGCATCTACTGTAGAATTTATATATTGCACCGTTCCATCATTTATGATAGGAACTTTACTTATTGTAATGAATGGGTCATAAGTGTTAAAAGTATCGAAATCAATGACTTTTTTAGTTTTTCCATCGTCAATGACTAAATCATTGCCTTCAATGGTTAAAGTTGAGTTTTCGTTTACTAGTTCATGTGCTCTTCTTGCTTCATTTGTTTCATACGCATATGCAGCAATAGTCATATTTTAATGAGAATAAAATGTTGTTCTATTTGCAAAGTACTGACCCAAACGAATACGGAACAGTAAAGCTACAAACAAACTTAGGTCTTCAGAATGAAGCGCTTGCTTTCAGAGTTGTTGACTTCAATACTATCGCAACTTTTGTCATAACAGATGAAACAGATTTCATGGAGTTTGAAATAGATGGAAAGAAGCATGAAATAAGATTTCACAATAATGTAGAATATAAGATGGAAACATTAGCTGGAGTGTTAAATGCGCTCATAAATACTACAATAAACAAGGAGAACGAAGAAAACTTAATGAATGTTAAACTTATTGCAGGAGTTTTGAAGTTCAGTTATGCGAAGGAGTTTAAGATAACACGAATGAGTCATAGAGTTCAATTGCTTCTGGGAGCATACCATATGACATTTCCTTTGAAAAGTATTGACAAAACGATTGAGATGAAATCTGTTCCATACGTATGTTATGGCAATTGTTTATACATTGAGTCAAAAATAGCTAATGTCACAGGTATTTCAGGAGTTAATAGTAAAGGTTCAGTAGAATATAAGTCTTTCTGTTATGAAGTAAATTCAATGTTCATTCCAAACGTTCCTGTCATAGCAACTCATTTAGGTAAATGGGTTCGCATTAGTCCTCATAATTTGAAAGACATGCAATTCAGACTAGTTGACTTTCAAGGAGAGCCTGTAGAACTGAAGGCACCAGTGCGAATGACTGTTGAAGTAGACTTTTTAGAAAATATTAAATGCAACAGCTTACAAGAGAACTCAGAGCTAAAAATATAAAGTATGAATGTTATGTATTAGGTCATGAACTTTGGTTGTTGCTGTTTGATGAAACAAATGAGTTAGTTATGTCAGTCAAGAGAACAGAAAAAGGCGTCAAAGGCGCCGAGCGCAAAGCGCTATATTGTGTTAGTGAGAACTGCACCAAGTCAATAAGATTAGGTTTGCATTATGAAGATGAGTTCGATACTGTTGAAGAAGTTTTGGATAGATATTACAAATTGCTAACTTGAAATTTTTTTGACTAACGGCGCAAAGCGCCAAGATGGGCTCAAAGAGCCCTCCTGACTGCTTTAATTTACTAAAACATATTTCAAACATAATTTATATTCTGTTGAAAGTTTTGTATACTCGTTCGAATATTTATACTTAAACTCAACTCCTGGAGTACCTGGTATTTCAATGATGCGGATGTTACCTATTTTCATGAATGGTGGCGTTTGACCACAGCATTCGATTTCAGGGTCGAGATAGTCAATGACACATTGTTTCCCTGTTATTCGTGATATAACATTTTCAAGGTCCTCCTTTGTTAGAATTATTTGGTTCTTGCTTATAAGATTTGTCAAAAGCTTCTTATCGTCTTTGAGTAAGATAGTTTGATATAACTGAAGAAGGTAATGGTCTACGTTATCTGAAGGATTTGTTTGAACATTTGTGTAAGGGTTGTCGTTGGCTTCTCTTGAAAGAATTTGGTCCAGTGGTGGATACTCTAACTTAACATCTGATGTAGCGTTAGCGTTTGAAGCTGAGTTTAAATTCACGGCGCCATGCGCCAAGACCGAGTCCCGACTTAAGTTCTGGTTCTTTTTCTTTCAAACACTCCGAACTATAGTTCTTTATGACAATATTGTTTGTCGTTCGTGAGTCAACATTTGATGTTGGTTCAATTGGAACATTAACGGCACCAGCTAAGATGGATTTGCTTCTCATTTCATATAGAATAAAAACCTTTTATATGTATGAAATGAACAATATACTCGACAAGGGTTTGAATGTAAAGCTAACGAATGAAAATATTGTTGAATTCACTGAGACAGGTGCTGTGTATAAAGATGTAGAACTACTGAACAAAAGAGCTAAGGGAAGAAGCAGGAACATGAACAAAGGGTGGAAGCCTATAAAAATTTATGTCAATGATGGCTCAGGAGGTTCAAACATAAAGTATGCAGAAAGTTATAGAGTTTATGCGCTAAAAGGTGAAAAGCCTTCATTTAAGAACAGCTATTCTAACGCATATCCTCAAAAGTTAACGGATGGGGAAGTGGATGATATGAATGACAGCAAAAATATTAACAGAAATGGCGACAGAGATGCATGGAATTTGTTTACCATCAGTCAATTGAAGGTTAAACTTTAAAACAATGTTGGTCGTTCCCATGGAATATTTTTGACTTTAATGGTATTAGTCATGATATGAATCTCAAGGTATGAACGAGGAGAGATGAGAGACTTATATGCTTCCCAAATTTCTTCAAAAGGTAATGTTATACCTGACTGTTTCCAAATGAGTTCAATATCATAGCGTGAGAAACCTTGAAAGATAACGAAGTCAGTTATGAGACGTTTTATGTTTAAAGCTAAAAACCTCCATGTTTGCATAAGTATTGCTACAGTTAAGTGGTAATGTCTGACTTTAGTAATGATGTTAGCTAATGGTGAGTCAGGCTTTGACACTAAACCTTTTCCGGCGAAGTCGTCGCAAACGAGCAGAGTGTTTGAAGGATACTTTTTGAAGGGGTATTTTGAAAGTTTTGACAGAATGTAGTTTGTAAGTCGTTTCATATCGTAAACTCCTGAGTATTGACGTAAGTGGTGTTTGTCAATAATTCTTTCCATCTCTTCTGAAGTCTTTTGCATTCCTGACTGTATAAATTCAACGATGGCATAATATTTCCTCTTACGTCGAATGTAACGTTGAAGAAATTCAATGAGTTCGCTATCTGGAACTTTAACGACAGAGGCTTGAACTTTTGACATAAATGTTTTCGCTGTTGAGTCCATAGAGTCTGAAGTTGCTGATATAATGATTTGGTCATAATATGAATCTTGACCTAAACGCTCTGTTATGAGTATATGACGAATGAGGTTAAATGTCTTACCTGACCCCATCTTTCCACAATAGAAATAAACACCATTTGAACAGAACTCATAGTCCTTACTGAAAGGAAGAATAAGAGAAGAGTTAAGTTTGTCTGTAGTTTCATTCATGTCTTCATCTACGTCATGTATTAAATGCTTCATTTTATCTCCATTAAAAATGCAAGTCAGAAATATTCAGAACATAGCACCGAGTCTAACTGACAAGAGTATAAAGATATACTATGAACACGTTATGATGAAACCAACCAAAATTCAAGAAAGTCAGTATACTTATGAATATCCAAGACACTGGGTAGAGTATGTAGGAGGTGAGAAAGCTATTGAAATAAGACAAGTTAGAAGTATTCCAGCAGGAAGGACAATATTATTGAAGAACTTTAATGTTTTGAGATATAATGATGAGACAAAGAAGCAAGATAGTTTTCCTATTGCTGTGTATGTGAACCTAGACACAGGAGATGACATGAAAGTTTTTAACACAAAGCTTCAAACGGTAGTGAGAGAACAACTGACTGCGGAAGGACACCCATTACCTTCAGAAGTTACCATAGCGTATAATTTTGAAACAAATGCAATAGATTTTAAAGTCGTCTCTGCAAAGAAGTCAGGTTTTACATTTAATGAAGCAGATGTATATTCGAATGAAAACTTCAAAGCTATTGCATGGTTAGATAATGACGATTGCTTTAAGAAAATATTTAAATTCAGTGACTCAACGATGTCAATAGATGACCTTCGTGGAATGTTACCATCGACGTTTACAGTAGAAGGTTCAGCAGGATTGCTTACAAGATTGTCAATTGGTGGTATTTGGTCTCGTGAGAACATTGTTATAAAATCCAGTATAAGTGAATTTGCTGAAGAATCTATATTATGTCTTTCAAACTATATGTATTCGCCGCCGAAGCATTATAGTATAACAAACTTTGTCAGTAAGTTTAATATAAGACTTGTTGAACCTTCTTCAATGAAAGATGTTGTGCTACCCAAAGACGGA
This sequence comes from Trichomonas vaginalis G3, assembly GCF_026262505.1. Taxonomy (NCBI): domain Eukaryota; phylum Parabasalia; order Trichomonadida; family Trichomonadidae; genus Trichomonas; species Trichomonas vaginalis. Next base: position 19,896,897 of record NC_067207.1, read on the forward strand.
AAGGATGGACTCATTATTGAGATGATTTTAATAGCATATTAAATGAGCTTGTTTTTAAAGGTCATTCATGATGAAATAACTGTTGTAGAAGATGTTAGCAATTGTTCAGACATTTTGAAGCGTATAGATGAGATAAGAAAGAAGTTTATGAATGAGAATGTTTATGTTTCATTGACTTTCTCCAGTAAAGAGAACTTTTATGAGATAATATTGAAGAGAGATGATTTTAATATGGTGTAAATGGTAGCTTGGGCAGCTTTAGGCGCAATGGGAACAAAAGCATTAGCATTTGGAGCAAAAGCACTTGGGGCTTATGACGCAGTAAATAAAATGAGTGGAGGAAGAGTTTCGAAGACATTAGATGCAAATAAAGGAAAGATTGGAGGCTGGGTTGCAAAGAAGTTAAGATTAAATAAAATAGGGCTCATAAATAAAGCATCCAATTTGGTTGCGACTGAGTCAGAAAATGCTTTAGGAAAGGACGATGAGTTTGCAAAACATGCAAAAGACTTTAATGACCAGATGAAAGGTGAAACAATGCATTTAAATAGAGTCGATGGAACTAAAGAAAATGTTTCTTCTCCACCAGTAGTTCTTCCGTATGGTCCCTATGGAATGTATGGAAACCCTTACGAAAGACCATTTGACCCATTGACTGGTGGAAGTAACTGGTATCATTACGGACGAAGAAGAAAGACAGTTAAGCTGGAGACAGACGTGAAGAAAGCAACTAAAAAGAAACCAAGGAAGAGAGTTATAAAGCAATGAATTCAACATGGTTAGAAAAGAGGTTAGAAAACGTGTTAGATCTAACATTCTAACATAAACATTATTTTTGTGCTATGTTTTCATACGTGTGAGGTGGTGATATCATTTATTTTAAGTTTATTTTTTATTTTACTGAAAATTTTTATTTTATTTTTAAGTTTATTTTTATATAAATGACGAAAACTATTGAGATAACAAACTACAACGGTCATGAGTTCAAGAATTTGTTCTTCGTTCCTCGTGAAAATACATTCTATCAGATACGAGGGAGAAAGGGTAAAGTTAGTTTGAGCGTTTATGAAGGAATGAAGAATGGAAAGTTTATACAAGCATACGATACAAACGGTAAACGTGTTTCATTAGCTTTGTCAAAACTTACTAACATTTATTTTGACAGTGACTTTGACTCTGACGATTGGAGCGACAGCAGCGATACTGAAGAATATGAACTATTGTGTGAAGCACAGCAATGGGAAGAGTTGCAATACTTTTGTAAGTGAGAACGTTTATTTTTACAGTAGTAAGGTGAAGTGGTTGGCGGCTTTATAAATATTTAAGGTTAAGTTGGTGTTTGTGTTTGTGTTGTAAAATATACGTTACTGGTTTTGTAAAGTGTCAAAACAGCTAAGTGGTGTATGGAGGCGCGCAGTGCCTCAGTACACGACTTACCCATACTAACTTTTGTTATGCCAATGTACTTCTCTTCATTTATGTTCACAATCCAGTCTGTTGGAAACTTAAACGTTACTCTGTTCCCCTTTATTTTGACGTCAGGGTTTTCACTACTGAACGCAACAGATAAAGGTATTTGTCTATACATTTAGTTCCGATAAAAATAACACATTTACTCTTTCTTTGCTTCAGCTTCTTTAGCTTTTTGTTCTTCCTTTGCTTTTGCTTCTTCTCTAGCTTTCTTCGCCAGCAAACGTGGGTTCTTCTGTCTTCCAGCAGCTAATGCAGCAAGTTGTTTTTCACTAAGTTTTCTCTTTGGTCTCTCTGGCTTTTGTTCTTGTTTTTGTTCCTTCAGTTCGGATAAAATTTGCTCACGAATTTCTTTCTTCAATGCTTCAACATCTATGACCCTTGGGTCTTGTCCGTAGGGCTTGTCTGAGTCATTTGACTGCAGATAAAAAACAAAATTAAAACTTTAACCGATGTAAAATGAGCTTGTCAAAATCAGAGCGAGAGTCTATTATATTAAATGACGCAAGAGGAATACAACATCCTTTCTATTACGTAAGTCAGAGTAAAGATGGTACAATATACGTAAGAAAAAGAAAGGTTCCATTAGCGAATGCAGAAAGCGACAACATTAAGGTGCATGGCACCGAGGGCGAAGCCCATGTTAAGCCTTCTATTCAAACTGAAAAGTCAATAGAACCAGAAGAAAAGAAGCCAGATGTACTTTCAATAACGAACCAAGAGCTTATTGCAAAGTTCGTGAATTTCATTGAAAAACAAACCGAGTCAAAGAATCCTGACCGCCAGTGAAAGAAGTTGAGACAAAAGAGAATGTACAGTTCATTGAAAATGTCAAGAAACAACTTCCACCACGAATGCCAAGAAGAAGAGTGAGAATAATGAAGTAAATAGATATTTTTATCCGAATCAAAGACATGCAGAACGAACAGTTAAACAAATTTACTCCAGCAGAGCATATTCATCAGATTCGCTCATATTTCGATATCATAGACAATGCAGTTCAAATTGGGGACACTAATAGAAAATATTCTGACGCAAAGATTCCATCACAACCTGGAACTGCTAAAGATAACACATGGGTAACATTCAATCTCTCACCTCCTGGTGAAAATATGTTGGACCTTTACAATACATTCATTACGTATAAAATGGAAGGTCAATTTATTGTAGATAAAGAAATTGGTTCAGGTTCCAATAAAATAAACCCACCAGGATTTTGGATTGGCTTCGATGACGCTTTCTATGCAGTTGCTGGATATCAAATCCTTGCAAATGGTCGTATCGTATATTCTCAAGACAACGCAAGAGAAGAAGCATATATAACTTCAAACTCACAAACTACCGAACAAATAAAGAAAGTAGATGTTTTCTCAAAGACTCGACATGAAGATGTATGGAGTCATTCGGGAACATGCAGAACAGGACAAATTGTTAGTGGTCCAATTACAGCAGGAAAATCATTTGATTTTAAGCTTCGTTTAAGAATTCCTGTTAGAAGATTCCTTCCATTAGAAGCTATTCGATTTATTCCAGCTTTTGCAGGAAACATTCAGCTTAAAGTAAAGTTCAGTAGCGACGCCTTACAATGCACATCTATATCTGTAAATGATATCATTGCTTTCAATTCAACTCTTAAAGTTGCATTTGCTTCAGATTCAAATCCACCGACAAATAAATTTGTTCCATGGAATGAACCATTCACTATGATAACGAAGTCAGTAGAAGCTAGTGGAACAGTTACTATTACAACTGTAACCCAGCAACTATTTCGAACAAAGATGGATTTTAATGAATGTTTCATTCATCCAAAGTCATTCTCTTTAGACCCTAACATTTATACAGAACTTGTAGAACATTATACAAACGAGGCTTTATGTTTTCCTGTTAAAGTTATGGATTGGATTCCTATGGACGGTTCATTCTCAAAGAATACAGATAGTTCAAGTGCAACATTTACAGCAGCTTATACGCCTATTAATGTTAAAAGTATTTGGGCACTATTTAGAAAGAAAGACAACTATTATGTTAATTTTGAGAACCCTAAGTTTAAATATCTTCAGCTTTCCATGGGAGCTTATGGAAATATGCCTGCAGAACCTGAAAAATCATATGGACCTGTATTTTATGAAATGGTTGCGAACGCTTGCAATACAAACAATGATATGATAGGATTTAATGAAGATGTTATGAGGTCATTGGTGGATGATGGTAGTGTGGAACATAAATGGGATAGCTATGACAACACACATTTCTTATGTGGTTTTCCAACAGAAGTGGACTTTTGCTTCCAGCAAGGTCAAACATCTACTGCTCCAATAACATACAAATTGTCTGTTAAAGGACCTATTGAACTAGCAACTGAAAATGTACCAAAGCCACTTATTGGATTTATGAGGGATTGTTGCTTTGCCATTCAGGTGCGTGCTAATGGAATCCCCATAATAAGATTAGATGACTATAACTTAGCTACGGACGACAGTGAGGAATAAAGGATGAACGTTTATTTTTAAAGCTTATAAATGAGTTCTTCATCAAGCTCTCGTGAACCTTCACCATCTGTGAAACAAACTTTACCAAACGATTATGGAGCACCTATTGAATATTTCTTACGAGCTGCACAATGGCAAAGAGCAGTCTCACCAAGGTTAGGTGTTCCACCAGCTCCTGTCAAAAATAGCATTTGGTCAAGTCCTTATATAAGATATGGTCTCCACTAGGTTTGCTAGCTACAGCAGGAGCAGTTATGATGTTGAAAAGAAATAAAGCAAATGTTGTAAATAATACTGAAGTAGCTGAAGTTAAACAAACTCCAACACCTTCGCCAAAACCAACGCCTTCACAAGCAAAACCTTCAATGACTCCTGAACCTATGGAAGTACAAACTCCTGTTCAAAAGTCAACTCCTAAACCGACTCCAACATTTAAACCAGAACCTACTCCTCAAATAAATCGTAAAACTCCTGCGTTTCCTTACTGAAAAAATAACGTTATTTTTATTTAATATTAAAATTTTTATTTGATTGAAATGACAAATAAAGTCACTGAAGCAATGAAACAAAAGTTTTTGGTAGAATACATTAAATCAGGAACTATTCCAGAAGGTTTTTACATTCATACTATGAAGGATGGTAGAGTTCAGTTTAGAAAGATAAAGCAACCATTAGATAGAGAAGGTATATTAAGGAAGATTAAACTTCATGAGGACAACATTGCTGAACTTAAGAAGAAGTTAGAAGAGTTGGAGAAAGGAAGAGAGTTATAAAGCAATGAATTCAACAGGGTGAAAAACCGGGTGAAAAAAGAGGTGAGATTTCACCACTTCACCTAAATTTATTTTTGTGCTATGTTTTCATACGTGTGAGGGTGGTGATATCATTAATTTTTAAGTTTATTTTTATATAAATGACAGAACAAAATAAAGCATATCTACTCAACAGGAATGAGACCCTTACTGACTATGTATTCGTTTAATGCTTGATGAAAACAATGGTACATATTATCGTATGGGTATACACAACGTCTGTTTCCATCGTCGTCGTATATGTAGAGCTCAAATCCAGTCCAACCTTCTTTTGTACAATATGTAGCTTTATTTAAGTATGCATTTATGTAGATAAGGCAATTTTCTTCATCGCTCCAGAAATAATTTTTGTTCTTTGTTGAAATAGTTTTCGTTCCTCTGCGACCATAAGGAATGTATGCAATGAACTTTGCGTCATAAGGGATTGTAATATATTCAGGGTTTCTTTCATCGTCAATGGGTCTGTCTTTGTTAAAATGCATGTTTCTCAGTTTTACTTGAGTTTTGAATAGTTCACGGAAACGTTCTGGGAAAGAGTCATAGTAAATGTAGTCAGACATGTCTTTGTAATGAAATAAAAAATTAAATAAAAAATAAAAATAAGGTTATTTTTATTTAGTGAGGACGGTAGTGAATTCGTTAGTGAAGTCGTTAGTGATGTCGTTAGTGAAGTCGTTTATGTGTCAGACGGTTTTGTAAATATTTAAGGTTAAGTTGGTGTTGTGGTTGTGTTGTAAAATATACGTTACCGGTTTCGTAAAGTGTCAAAACCGCTAAGTGGTGTACGGAGGCGCGCAGTGCCACAGTACGCGACTTAGTCTTACTAACTACTGGTGCTTCAAAACCTTGAAATGTGATTCCGAGATGTTGTTTGTTCCATCTCCTTCATTTCTATAGCGAAGCATCCACCTGTCAAGATGATGGCGCCACTGTCGGTCAAAGTATTCACGGGCAGCAGGTTCCTCATTTAAAATTTCTTCTAAATTGTTGTAAACTTCATCAGGATCAATTTCTTCCTCTTCAGAACCAAAGACCAATAACTTCATTAAGTTATAGAAAGTTTCGAAGTTGGAACGATCTTGAAACTTTTCAGCCTTTCTCATGACAGCGCGCAACACATGAATGCCACACCAAATGATCTGGCATAAGGGGATGGCTGTTTCAACAGCATTTGTGATTTGAGGTGCGCAGTCCATTGAAAAATAAGATGGTTCGCGATTGATGGAGCCAAAATATGCTGTGAGACAAACTTGTATATTTTCACTTGTGTCGGGCCAAACGAAAAAATACAAAAACGGAAAAACAATTGATTCCGCGAATTTGCCAGTGACGCCATAAAATGGTATGCGAGAGCGCAAGAGCTTATAAGTGGAATCAATGTGATAAGTTTGTATTTGATGTGAAAAAGCATTTGCTTCGAATGGGTCGTAATAGAAAATCATACGATCTGGCTCGTGAATAAACTCGATGAGATCATCTGGAGAATGACTCTTAACCATGTCGACAAAAATTGCAAGAGATGTAACATCATCCGCTGAGAAACGGGTATTGATTGCATGAAGGCGTTTAGAAAACTTTTTTAAAGCATCTGTAGATTGTTGAAACATTTCCGGAATGATCCCACTATCAAATGGGATATTAAGATCTTTGAAACACCTTAATTGTGCGTAAACACGGTCTTGATTTGATTCAAAATATCTTGTTAAATAAGATCTATAAAAATATGATGTAATTTGTTGTGATTTGTTTGGAAAAGGGGCAGAATGATTGTGGGTGTTAATACATTTTCGTATGTGGTACTTGTCATCGGGAAGTGTATCAACAAGGAAGCGACATGGACAATTCGGCCACTTACAATTAAATTGGATTTGATTTCTTTCTTTCCTAGTTTTATATGAATAACTACAACCTGCTTGGATTTCTTGTTGCACTCCATACTTAAGCAACTCGATATATGTGAGTTCGTGATCTTGGATCTGCATTAAAATGAAATGATTTGAAAGAATAAAGAATTTTGAATATATTGGTCTTATTTTGATAAGCTTGGTCGTGTTTTGAATAGCTTGGCCATCTAATTCAATTATGATCTTTGAAAATTAGGTGAAATAAAACTAAACATAAATGTAAAACTAGGGATATGAAATTTTGGTTGTACACCACTTGTATGTGCCGGATACCATTGTGTCAAATTTTTTCTGAAATTAACTTTAAAAGTACTAAGTAAGATCATGAGATATAGCAATATATGTTTAAACCAACTTATATTTTGGTTGTACACCACTTGTATGTGCCGGATACCATTGTGTCAAATTTTTTCTGAAATTAACTTTAAAAGTACTAAGTAAGATCATGAGATATAGCAATATATGTTTAAACCAACTTATATTTTGGTTGTACACCACTTGTATGTGCCGGATACCATTGTGTCAAATTTTTTCTGAAATTAACTTTAAAAGTACTAAGTAAGATCATGAGATATAGCAATATATGTTTAAACCAACTTATATTTTGGTTGTACACCACTTGTATGTGCCGGATACCATTGTGTCAAATTTTTTCTGAAATTAACTTTAAAAGTACTAAGTAAGATCATGAGATATAGCAATATATGTTTAAACCAACTTATATTTTGGTTGTACACCACTTGTATGTGCCGGATACCATTGTGTCAAATTTTTTCTGAAATTAACTTTAAAAGTACTAAGTAAGATCATGAGATATAGCAATATATGTTTAAACCAACTTATATTTTGGTTGTACACCACTTGTATGTGCCGGATACCATTGTGTCAAATTTTTTCTGAAATTAACTTTAAAAGTACTAAGTAAGATCATGAGATATAGCAATATATGTTTAAACCAACTTATATTTTGGTTGTACACCACTTGTATGTGCCGGATACCATGTGTGTCAAATTTTTTCTGAAATTAACTTTAAAAGTACTAAGTAAGATCATGAGATATAGCAATATATGTTTAAACCAACTTATATTTTGGTTGTACACCACTTGTATGTGCCGGATACCATTGTGTCAAATTTTTTTCTGAAATTAACTTTAAAAGTACTAAGTAAGATCATGAGATATAGCAATATATGTTTAAACCAACTTATATTTTGGTTGTACACCACTTGTATGTGCCGGATACCATTGTGTCAAATTTTTTCTGAAATTAACTTTAAAAGTACTAAATAAGATCATTTATTTTTGCATAATATAATGCCAATATGGTTTCTTTTGATTTTATTTCATTTATAAGCAAATCAGATTTACCCAAAAACTCCACTCCATAAGCGTTCATTTGCTAAATTAAAAAGTGACAATGGGCTAGTCTGTCCCTTTCTCATTCAAATATTAAACAAAGATGAAGTAATTACAGTTATCATAAACTTTATGAATAACTCTGTAATTGGTTCAGATTTTCGTAAAAATATTTTTATTAATATCGATAAGAATACGTTTACCTACTATCACAACATATCGATAAACAAGAGTAGAGTGATTTTTATCATCGAAACTTTTTAAAAGCTGTAAGCTGGAAGTAAAAATCTTGTTTTTTCTGAGTTAGTTGTAGAACTATTGATGCACGAGTTATCATTGTGATGTAGAAGGATGTCAATGTACTGACTGAAGGATATGAAGTGAATTGAATTTCATTGCATTTCAATTTGATCAAAATTTGTTGAAATGATATGAATGTGTCAACATCTGTATCACTCTCTTTCACTCCTTCCCTATTTTTTCGAGAACGAAGCTAGCTCAGCTTTCGCTGAGCGAATTAACACTTTTGATGCCCTAAACGTACATACTCTCAAATTTATCGAAAAAAATTATACCACCTAAACTAGTATATTTGTTGTAAACAGAAATTCATCAAAAGTGACACCTCAGAAAAGCTAAAATATTGAATTTTTGGAACTTTTGATAGAGCACGTTTTTAAATATTAATTAAAGTAAATGTGTATTTTGTGAAGATTCTTTTTAATAAAAAAAAAAAATTTTGAAGAAGAACACAAAATCTTCTGAAAAATAATATCACATAAACTCATATTATTTTCTAATATATAACTATTTTATATAAAAATCAAATTCAATGATCTTAAAAGCGAAGGATAAACCTCAAAATTTACGAATATAATGCGTGGGAATATAATGCTTATCTATCATAAAACCATATGAAATATCAATTTTTGCTTTACGCCTAATTTTTGACGACAATTAGCAAAAAATGTTAAATGTTAACACTCAGTCCATTTGAATATGAAAAATAAAATAGACTTTGATTAAATGTTTTTATTTATCATGCAATTCTTCTTGCGACCAAAGATTTGAATAAAAGTTCAAAAAATAAGATAGCTTAAAAATAATATACGGTAGTGTTTACTAATAGATGAATAGTATATAAATTCTATTAAAATGGATTTGATCCAAAAAATATAAAACCAAAAATAATTGTTATAATTTAAATGAAGAAGTAATTTAAAACGATTTTATTTATGATCAAATTTTATATATTTTTTTGGATCAAATCCATTTTAATAGAATTTATATACTATTCATCTATTAGTAAACACTACCGTATATTATTTTTTAAGCTATCTTATTTTTTGAACTTTTATTCAAATCTTTGGTCGCAAGAAGAATTGCATGATAAATAAAAACATTTAATCAAAGTCAATTTTATTTTTCATATTCAAATGGACTGAGTGTTAACATTTAACATTTTTTGCTAATTGTCGTCAAAAATTAGGCGTAAAGCAAAAATTGATATTTCATATGGTTTTATGATAGATAAGCATTATATTCCCACGCATTATATTCGTAAATTTTGAGGTTTATCCTTCGCTTTTAAGATCATTGAATTTGATTTTTATATAAAATAGTTATATATTAGAAAATAATATGAGTTTATGTGATATTATTTTTCAGAAGATTTCATTCTATATGCCTATGAAAAGTACTCTCAAAACTAACTTTTTCCTAATTATAATTAAATCAAAAAAAAAAAAAAAAAAAAAAGGTAGTGGGGCTTCCAGGCACTTCGTGCCTTCTAGCCCGAGATGTTTAGATTAAAATTAAAATTTTTATTCTGAAATGTTTGCTTTAATGTTTTTTATGGATGGAAATGAACTGGATATCGTCTGAGTCTTCGCTTGTTTCCTCCTCTTCTTCTTCTTCGTCCGAATTGTCTTCATCTTCACAATAACCAGATAAGAAGATGGTTATTTTGGTTTGTTCTGGTTTTTTGAGAAGCATTTTGGCTGTGCCAGTAAAAACGAACTCAAGATTTTGATAGAATTGTCTGCTTGAGTGAGTGAAATTGCATACTGTAAGTGGCATTGCAACTCGGTTTGCTTGAACAGATATTATTGAAACTTCTTCTCCATCTGGTATCCGTTCAGGAATATCTAAAGCGGCTGTTGTGATAATATGCATATTGTTTTCGTAATGCAATTTTGGATATATTTCGAATGGATGTGCAGCTACACCAGCTGGAGCAACAATGGAAAGATTCCAGGAGAAAGAACCGTGTTTGTTTTCATCTTCTTTCCAATTGTAAGTTAAAGGATAAGGGCGAAAGTCTTTGAGTGTTTCATATAGCTGTTCTCTTAAGTTTGGTTCACAGCAAAGAATGAATTCGTCAATTGCTTGAAGAGATATCATAGTTGAAACATAAGGCAAATTCGACAAGAAAAAGTCAACCATTACTGTCGGGTTTTGAACTTTGTTTTCTAATGTTTCGACTGGTTTTATTATACTTTTGAAATATCTATCATAGTCATTGTTGTCTGTTAAGGACAAATTGTTTGGATAATCTGCAATGAGTCTTCTATATCTTGCTTCTGTTGTTGAGAATGAGAAGACACCTTCTGGTTCTGTAGGAGTGTAAGTTTTTGGTTGAATTTGAGCTTCAATTTGTGTCTGATTGGAGTCTGATTGGACTGAAACAACTTGAGCTTCTGTAGTTTGTTCGACTTCGGCAGTTTCTTTTGGTTGAATTTGAGCTTCAATTTGTGTCTGATTGGAGTCTGATTGGACTGAAACAACTTGAGCTTCTGTAGTTTGTTCGACTTCGGCAGTTTCTTTTGGTTGAATTTGAGCTTCAATTTGTGTCTGATTGGAGTCTGATTGGACTGAAACCTGTGTAACCTCTTTGGACATACTAGTAAAGTATGAAGATATAAGTGTTTGACCTTTAAAGAGCTTTTGTAAAGAATTGTCAGTCATGCTACTACTGTGGTCTTCCATTAGACAAAAATGAACTGTTTTTTCGGACTACTCATAGAAAAGTTTAAAATAAACCGTTTTCGTCAACGGTAACCCCCTATTTTTTTATTTTATTTAATAGTTACCGTTGGCAAACCGTTCCATCTCAAATATTGAATGAACTATAAACGTTTTTTGTTTTCTATATATACTTTTTTGTCCAACGGTAAAACTTTTTACACAACGGTTTTTGAGAGTCGTCGCCGTTGACTTTTTTGTAGAGCACTCAAAATAGTATAACTTTGTCCGGACAAGTAAGGGTCTATCGTCGCTACAGGAAAAGTTACAGGCGTTCCAAGGAAGTATACTTTGAGAAGCCTTTTCCCCTTATAGAATGAGATAGGACGGTTATTTTACAAAACTGACAACACTTTGACCGAGTAGTTTTTTGTGCTGAACAAAAAGTGTCATATAAACATCTGTCAAAAACCGCTTTTTAACTTCACTTAAAATGCCACGTAAGCTACGTAAGAATATACGTAAGAGGAAGAGCATTGAAACATCCAATAGTAAAACTGACACCACAACAACAGTTGCAACAACAAATGCTGAATGACCCCACTATGTTGCAACAAATGTCAAGCAATCCTATGCTTTTAAACCGAGTTGTTGGTGCACAGAGTGGAGGTTTAAGAGCGGCACTTTTAGCGAAAATGGCAGGCTATGGTGGAGCTGCAGACGGAACAGCTATAACCCTCAAAGTCAAATGAATTTGAGTTCACTCAAAAATCAAATAACAGATGTCAAAAAGTCAAACATAGACATACAGAAGCAAATAAGTGAAAACGAAAAGAAACTAGAATATGACAGACACACAAAGAAACTCAATGAGTTAAACGTAGAGAAAAAGAAGAAAGAAGAACAACTGAAAGAACTAAGTACAGAGGAATATGCGAAAAAAGTGTCAGAAAAAGCAGCAGAAGTAGCAAAAATGGAACAAGATGTTATAAATTTGAAAAACCATACTACTCAATATAAAGTACTGAAAGATGAAGAGATAAAACAAAAAGCCCTGAAGACATATATGGATAGCGATGAGTATAAAAAAGAAGTTGAAGCAAATGTAAAGGCAGAAAAACTTTTACAGTTGCAAAACCAAACCGTACAGTATGAAAACTTAGCACAAGAAAGTAAAAATAACGACGCAGCCATGCAAAAGGCAATGAAAAGCGCAGAATATATAAAAGCTAACAATGACTGGTTAGATGCCCAAGCCAACGCTAAAGCAGCCCAACTTATAGGGTCAATAAGGACAAAAATACAAGCGGATGAAGACAGTTCAAATGAAGCTTTAACAAATGCTGACTTTAAGAACGCCTTCGAAGCTCTTCATAGTAAGGTGAAACAAGTGAACGACTTCTCATCTGGAAAGAAACTGAAGTCTGAAGGTTTCGACAAAGAGTTAAAGAAGTAGCACAAATATGACGAAAAACAGATGCAGCAACGAAGGCAGTTCAAAGTGCCTATGACGCCG